>NC_089222.1:64885397-66120418 GCF_963924675.1 Phocoena phocoena
AAATGGATTGGGGGGGACCTTGAAGATGGCAGAAGAGTAAGACGCGGAGATCGCCTTCCTCCCACGGATACACCAGAAATACATCCACACGTGGAACAACTCCTACAGAACACCTACTGAAGGCTGGCAGAAGACCTCAGACCTCCCAAAAGGCAAGAAACTCCCACGTACCTGGGTAGGGCAAAAGAAAAAACAGAGACAAAAGAATAAGGACGGCACCTGCACCAGTGGGAGGGAGGGAGATGCAAGAGGGAAGAGATATGGGGACATATGTATATGTATAACTGATTCATATGTGTTAGCATACGGTATTTGTTTTTCTCTCTCTGACTTACTTCACTCTGTATGACAGACTCTAGAATTCTTTACTCAGTGAAATATCTTTAGAATTAAAAGGCTAAATAAAGAATTTTTCAAATGTACAAACCATATAGAGCTGCGTTACAAGAAATGGTAAAGGAAATCCTTTCACTAGAATTACACTATATGGAAACCTGGATTTATACACAAGAATGATAAGCACTGATAAATACAAATAGATAAATATAAAGAATATTTTTTATGAATTAAATCTTTTAAAAAGATAGTTAACTATGACAATAATAACATATTGGTGTGTTTATAACATGTAGTAGTAAAATGTAGAAGTACAAAGCACAAAGACCTGGATAAGAGAAATGGAGGTATGTTGTTGTAAATTCTTAGAGCATATGCAAAATGAAATTCTGCTACTTGAAGGTAGATTGTGATAGTTAAAACTACTAAGATAAGAAAGGAGATAAAGTGAAATCATAAAAAAATTCAATTACTTAAAAGAAGGCAGAAAAAGGGAAAAGAAGAACAGATAGAAAAAGAAAACAAATAGCAAGATGGTGGTTTTAAACCTAACTATAACAATTATCACAGTAAATGTAAATGTTCTAAAACTCTAACTAAAAGGCAGATATTGTCAGATTGGATTAAAAAAGAAAGCCCAACAACACGCTTCCTATAAGAAAGTCAGTTTAAATATACAGACACAAATACATTAAAAGTAAAACAATGAAAAAAGATATACCATGGCAACACTAGTTAACCAGAGTGGCTATATTAGTTATGAATATAATTATAATAACATAAATTTCAAAGCAAAGAATATTACTAGGGATAAAGAGAGGTCATTTCATAATGGTAAAGAGGGCAAGTCATTAAGAAAACATAATAGTCCTAAACATCTCTACCTCTAGTTCTTTACCCAAAAGGAATGAAAGCTGTCTGTCCAAAATTTGTATACGAACGTTCATATTTTATTTTTAATAGCCCAAAACTGGAAACAACCCAAATGTCCATCAGCACATGAATGGATAAACAAATTGTGGAATATCTACCTGTATACTGAAATACTAATCAGCAATAAAAATATGTTAATTACTGATACTCACAACAACATGGATGAATTTTTAAATTATTATGCTGAGTGAAAGAAGCCACATGGAAAAGAGTACATACTGTATCAATCTATTCATATAAAATCTAGAAAATGCAATCTGGCTTATAGTGACAACAAGCAGATCAGTGGCTGTATGGAGATGGAGATGGAGATGGGTGGGTAGGGAGGGTGGGAGAAAGGGATGATAAAGGAAACTTTTGAGGCTGATGAATATCTTCATTATATTGATATGGTGCTGATTTTATTGGTGTATACAGACATAAAAACTTATTAATTGTACATTTTAAACATGTACAATTTATTTTATGCCAAATTGTGCCTCGATAAAGCTGTTTAAAACAAAAGTGTCAAAAAAACCAAAAAACAAAATTGTCGTCATGTGCAGATAACATAATACTCTACATAGAGTACCCTAAAGTCTTCATGCAAAAACTGTTAGAATAAATGAATTCAGCAAGGTAGCAGGATACAAAATTAATATATAGAAATCGGTTGCATTTCTTTATACTAGCAATGAAATATCAGAAAAAATTTTAAAATCCTGTTTAAAATTGCATCAAAAAAACCCCACAAAAATCCTAGGAATAAACCTAACCAAGGAGGTGAGAACTATAAAACATTGATAAAGGAAGTTGAAAATGATTCAAAGAAATGGAATAATACCCTATGCTCTTGGATTGGAAGAATTAATATTGTTAAAATGGTCATACTACCCAAAGCAATCTATAGATTTAATGTGATCCTTATCCAATTACCCATGACATTTTTCACAGAACTAGAACAATAATCCTAAAATTTATACAGAACCACAAAAGATCCAGAATTGCCAAAGCAATCCTGACGAAAAAGAGCAAAGCTGGAGGCATAACCCTCCCGGACTTCAGATAATACTACAAAGCTACAGTAATCAAAACAGCATGGTATTTGCACAAAAAACAGACATATTGATCAATGGAACAGAATAGAGAGCCCAGAAATAAACCCATACACTTGAGGTTAATTAATCTTCGACAGTGGAGAATATACAGTGGAGATACGACAGTCTCTTCAGCAAGTGGTGTTGGGAAAGCTGGACAGCCACATGTAAATCAATAAAGTTAGAACACACCCTCACGCCATACACAAAAGTAAATTCAAAATGGTTTAAAGACCTAAATATAAGATATGACACCATAAAACTCCTAGAAGAGAACATAGGCAAAACATTATCTGACATAAATCATAGCAATATTTTCTTAGATCATTTTTCCAAGGCAAAAGAAATAAAAGCAAAAATAAACAAATGGTACTTAATCAAACTTAAAAGCTTCTGCACAGCAAAGGAAACCATCAACAAAATGAAAAGATGACCTACAGAATGGGAGAAAATATTTGCAGATGATGCAATTGACAAGGGGTTAATATCCAAAATATACAAACAGCTCATAAAACTGAATGTAAAAAAACGCAATCAAAAAATGGACAGAAGACTTAAGTAGACATTTCTCCAAAGAAGACATATAGATGGCCAACAGGCACATGAAAAGAAGCTCAACATCACTAATTATTAGAGAAATGCAAATCAAAATCACAATGAGGTATCACCTCACACCAGTCAGAATAGTCATCATGAAAAAGTCTACAAATAATAAATGCTAGAGAGTGTGGGGAGAAAAGGGAACCCTCCTACACTGCTGGTGGGAATGTAAATTGGTGCAGCCACTATGGAAAACAGTATGGAGGTTCCTTAAAAAACGAAAACTAGAACTACCATATGATACAGCAATCCCACTTCTGGGCAGAGAAGAAAACTCTAATTTGAAAAGATACATGCACCTTAATGTTCATAGCAACACTATTTACAACAGCCAAGACGTGGAAGCAACCTATGTGTCCATTGACAGATGAATGAATAAAGAAGATGTGCTGTATATATATATACAAGGACTATTATTCAGCCATAAAAAGAATGAAATAATACTATTTGCAGCAACGTGGGTAGACCTAGAGAGTATCATACTAAGTGAAGTAAGTCAACAGACAAAGATAAATATTACATGATATCACTCATTTGTGGAATCTAAAATATAATACAAATGAATTTATTTATAAAACAGAACCAGACTCACAGACATAGGAAACAAACTGATGTTACTAAAGGGAAAGGGAGTGGGGGAGGAGTAAATTAGGAGTATGGGATTAACACATACATACTACCACATATAAAATAGATAAGCGACAATGATTTACTGTATAGCACAGGAAACTATATCCAGTATCTTGTAATAACCTATGATGGAAAATAATCTGAAAAAATATATACCAGAATGACTTTGTTGTATACGTGAAACTGACACAATATTATATATATATATATATATATATATATATATATATATATATTTGGTTGCATGGGTCTTAGCTGTGGCATGCAAACTCTTAGTGGTGGCATGCATGTGGGATCTAGATCCCTGACCAGGGATCGAACCTGGGCCCCCTGAATTGGGAGCGCGGAGTCTTAACCACTGCACCACCAGGGGAAGTCCCTAATACAATATTATAAATCCACTATACTTCAATTAAAAAAACATTATTACAGCCTTTTCCAAAGATCCTTTGGTTACCAGAGCTTTGACTGGATCTTGAGCCACTGTTCTAGTCCTCGTTGAGGTCTACTGTTCAGTCCAGCAGTGGAAATGCTGGGGCCCAGAGGGACTGAGTGACACACAGTCCCATTGGTGTCCTACCTGCTCATGCTGCCTTACATGAAATAACCCTAACCCACACCCATCCAAGCACATCCCTCTGGGACTACCTCTTCCAGAGCACAGAGGTTTTGCCCAGGTGCCACATCACATACCCTTCTAAATGAGGGTACTTGGGCAGAGATGACTTGTTCCACCTTCTCTCTTAGTCTCTATATTACTTCTTACCTTTCAGTTGGGCTGTGTGGAAAGAGCGTCAAGCTAGAGGCAGAAAACTGGGTTTGTGCTAAATGGTGTGTGATCTTGCATAAGAAGGCTTATTCCCCACACCCAACCTCAGTTTTTCATCTGTTAACAGACAGACTTGCATTAAAATTGATGTTTACCAAAAGTTTTGAATGACATGAATAATGTTTGTGAATATAGTGCTAAGTGAAAAACAAAGCTGGATCCAAAATTATATATATACAGTCTGATTCCAGTTCTGTAAAAAATTTATGGAAAAAACCCTACAAGGATACATATGTATAAGGGTGTGTGTGTGTGTGTGTGTGTGTGTGTGTGTGTGTGTGTGTGCGTGTGTGTGTGTGATCACATTGGTAGATTTAGGTGATTTTGTTGTTTCTTTAGTTTTTTGTACTCTTCAGAAAATTTTTTTATTGATACAATGTGTTACTTTTAAAACTGGAAAAATATATTTAAAAAAATGGAGGGACTTTCCTTGAGACTCCAACAGTCAAGCTGCTGAAACATCTCAATAGCCTGAGGAACTAAATAAAAACCAGGAGAATGAAGTTCACATTGTTTATCCCACCTTTCCATTGGCATTCAGGGAAGGGTGATTTCAGCCCTTCCTGAGCTGACATCCTGACATGACATGTTGCTCAAGGCTCTGAGCCGGACCTCTGGACTCAGTGAAACCCCTGTCTGCTGTGCTTATGGACCCAACCATGCCCCCACCTGGCTCTGGGAATGAATAACTTAAAGCGGGTTGTTCTAGACCTGAGCTTGGAGCTTGATCTGATAGGCACAAACAGCCATATCAAATGAGAATAGAGTTTCTTCTTCTTGGGCAACAGGAAAAGGGTGGAATTTTCAACAGATGGCCTGATCTAAGGTGATTCCAGAACTTGGCTCTTCCTTATTGGCAGAGGCCCTGCTCTGTGGTGTCCACCTGTCCCTACATTCTTGTTTTTGGTGAATAGGGGCATCTAATTAAGACATTCATGGAAGGTGGCCCAACAGGAAAATGATTTGCTACATCACAAGTTACAAAAGAGGGTGAAAAAATGCTGTACATCTCCCTGGGCCAGCAGTCAGATAACTGCCCTTTCATGACTGGACCACAGGAGACTGATATACTGCATGCATGGGAAAACAGTGCATGACAAATCACTTCTCCAGGAGCAAGTCTCTGGAAGTTGTTCTGAGACCCCAAATGATACAGATATTGCAAATAAACATGGTGGTCAAATAAGCCAGCCAAGGTCTATTATCATCATTCATTATCTTTTCTCAAATATCACATAATGACGGATTCCCACTAAGTCCTTGTTTGGTACCTTGGAAACTTCAGCCACTGAAACAAACTCTGCCCAGACAATTTGGAACCTCAGGGAATGAAGTGTACTTCTCTCAGGTTCCTCTTGAAGTTCCAGATACTTGGACTAAGAACATCTCTGGTAAAAGAATCTGGGTAAAGAAAAGACGCTTTTCTTTGATTTTTTTTGCTGAGAGATTAGAATAATCTCAAAGCTTCCAGTTTGAAACTTTTCTTTCTACCATGAGAATGATTTATGTCATAAAATGCCCTCTCTATTCCCAATAAGATTTAAGACTTATTTATGACTTTAATCCATTTGACCAAAGGGCCCTAGACCTAGCACGCGTGGGTGAGCCTATACTTTGCACAGTCTTGCCCTGCTGCTGTCCCTGAAGAACTCAGGGAAGGCACCCAATCCTCTTAATCCTTGCTTTCTGGAGCTCTCTGAGAAGTCTGGATTTTGCTGAGTTTATGGTCCTGAGGCAATTCTCCTTCCCAACATGTTCTGCTTTCCATTCAGAGTGAATTTTTGATCTCATACAGTCTTTCAGTTACACACTGAAAACTCTATAAATCCTCTAGTTGCCCTTTCGGCAATGACTGGAAAAAAGATGAGAACTACATCTAGCACCCACTCGAAGAAATTCTCTCATCCTAAGTCTCTGTTACAATTAGTTCTCATTCAGTTGTATTATCTCTTACCTATTCTGCATGTGTGTATGTATGTATATAATATATATTGAAAGATACAAGAAAACTGCATCTTTATCCCTGGGCACATCCCAAGAGCTGGAATTCACCAATGTGCATCAATCTTTTCCAAACAATAATGCAAAGGAAATAAGGTCTGTCCATCTGAGTCTTTGTATGTGAAGCTCCAAGAGCAACCTGGGAGGAGACAGTCCCTGAGAGTCCTTCCATGAGAAGAGGATGCCCATCTGACACAATTGGAGACTGAGGTGCAGACTGAAGGAGATCTTGGCAGACATGATGAGTTGAGAATAGAGTGTACTTCTGGAGGGTGGCCTGAATAATAATTGCTAATATTTACTGAACATTTACTCTGCTCAGGCCCTATACTAAGCATTTACACACAAAACTCACTTAACTTTCATATCAACACTTACTGTCATCTCATGTTACAGATGGGGAAAACTGAGGCACAGAGACATTGTTCAAACATACCGAAGGTTTCAGAGCTAGGTGTTGTCAGAGCTGGGTGTCAAACCCAGGAAGTCTGTCTCTGAAGACCAGATTCTTAAACAATATGCTTATTACCTGACCCAGCTTAGGTTGACAGTGTCCAGGAAATTTGTGCTACATCTTAGAACAGAGGTCAAGGAGGATAATCTTTGCTCTTTCCAGTTTTACTAGGAGCTTCTGCACTTGGGACTGTGCCTGTCAATAGCCTCTCAACAGAGGAATGGCCTCCCATTGATAAATGTGCCAGGGAAGGTTCCACATCAGTCACGACCCAAGAGACGGTGCATGGACAGCCAGGCATCATGATGGGGGCTCACTGGGAATGCAGCCTTGATCATTCCACTAGGACCTAACCAAATTGGTGCCTTTACGTGGAGACAAACCTTAGTCCAAGGCACCTCAAGAGAGACCATTGCTTCCTATCTTGGTGCAGAAAGAGCAGCAGCTTGGAGGATGGACAATTCTGGATTGAATCCCTAGCTCCTCAGCTCCGCACAGTGGTATGTAAACTCTTACAGCCTCAGCTCCTCAGTGTGTGACGTGGCATGATTGCAAAGGCTAAGGTGAAACATGCAATAAAGCAGGTGCCTGGCAAATAGATCTTCAAAACAACATTAGCTGGCTTCCTCTTGCTCCTCCTCAACTTGTTCAAACAAGTGCATGTAAATATTGTGGGAAATCAACCAGAGCCACACTCTTACCCTCTTTCCGTAACCCCCTTCAGCCATTCACTGGTAGCGTCATCTCCACCTCAGCCCTACGGCCATTTCTCCCCAGACACTCTCTGTCTCTCCTCTTTTCCTCTGCCCACTCCTCCCCTCACCGTACACTTTCTCCTTTTCCCCTCTTTGGCTAGGCAGACCTGTCAGAGGTAAACATCTAATGAGCTGACAAAGTCCTGACCTGCCCTGTTTTGGGACAAATGAAGCAAGACCCTTCATCCAGCCTCAGAATCCCAACACATTTGAGTGTCAGGGGCCCCAGAGGTGGAGGCAGACAACATCTGCTCAAAGGCATACAATTACATGGAGACAAAACTGCTGGTTAGATTCCCCGCCTTCCCAAGGATGGGGTACTGCCCACTCCTCCCCCAAAGACTTACCCACGTCGGGGGCACAAGCCTCGTCTGCTTTGGCAGCATTATCTGCATTCTGTATGTTGGAATCTGGGGAATAAAAAGAAGATGTAGTGACCAGCCCATGCCCTCTAGGTTTTTAGAGAGGCAGGTAGGAGGCTTTCCCACAAAGTCTGGATCACTTGGGTTATGCCCATGTCTCTGGTGTCAGCTGGGTTCATGCTCACTTATTGGGTTGGTAGTGTCTCCCCATTATAGCCCAAACTCCAGAAAGACAGTAACTACACCCTTCCCTCCTGTGACTCTCCCAGGCTAGTCCCAGCCTGGGCACAAGAGCTGAATGTGCTCTCCAGGGATTGGCAGCTTTTGTGGAAGGCCCACCTGCCCCTGCCATACATTAGTTTGTGCCTCCTCTTCTCCCCATCCTCTCCTCTGATCCTGAGTGGCAGGAATTATGCCCTTTTTATTTCTCTTACTGAGAGATCCATCAGACAGGGCTTCCTGAAAGGGTAGGAGTCTTGGTTCCCTGGTCTCTGTTTCCCCCTCTTCCCCATAGGGAAGTTACCAGGCACAGAGGACCATCTAGGAGTGCAGGCTGAACCTGTGGCAAGTGGGCTAGAGCTGCAAAATCTCCCTTCCATCTTGGGGAATGCTGGTCCACGTACCTGGGCCACTGGCTTCGCTGTTACTGGCCCCCTCCTTTGGGTGGGATGGGGTCTCCTGTCTGGGCTTCTGGCTGAAGGCCAGGAAGAGGTGTGTGCTCAGTGGCTGTGGAAGGTCCACCTCCAGGTACGCCCTCATGAACAGCTTGAAGACGTCATAGCTAATAGGCTGAGAAGGGATAAAGAGGGAAAAGTCAGTGGAGAGAAGTGAAGAGACAGAGGGTGGGAGAGCAGAAGAAGGAATGGGGGAGCTGGCAATGGAAAGGGAAGCAGAAGGGAGTGGAGTGATTGGTGGGGGCAGGAATGAAAAGGCCTGGGAGTTGATAGAGGGTGAAAAGCATAGGCAGTGGGGGTAGAACGTGAGGAAGAGAAGACGCTGTTGGTTGTGTGTTGGGGCTTGGTGGGCCATGGAACCATGGGAGGCTTTCGTGACAAGGCATGTCTAAGTTTAGGAAGAAAAGGGGGTGCTGAAGACTGAGCACTGGGAGTGAGGGCTCTGCCTGAGTCGGGGACCACATGGGGGTCTTGTCTCTAATGGGCAGGACTAGGTCAGTGCCCTGGAATCCTAGGTAAGATGAAGAAGAATGGTAGGGAGAGGGAGGCAGGGAGGACAAGACAGGGGTATGGGATTAAGAGATACAAAATACTATGTATAAAATAAAAAGCAACAAGGATATATTGTACGGCACAGGGAAATATAGCCATCACTCTGTAATAACTTTAAATGGAGTGTAATCTATAAAAATATTGAATCACTATGCTGTATACCTCAAACCAATATAATATCATAAATGAACTGTATCGCAAAAAAAAAAAAAAAAGGACGAAGAGGGATGTAGTTGAAAACACAAGGAGAAGAAATCGCTCTTCTGCGGTATGTCAATTTTCTGCTTATGCTGTGAGGGATGTGATTCCTGAGGATTCAGGTCTCAGAAAATAAAAAAGAACAGGCTCCATCTTTCATTACTTTCATAACTGACCTTCTTTGGACAACCCTCAAGATACCAGGGGAGGGAGTGTGTCTGGCTCGACTGCTCTCAGAACATGTCCTTGTGAAGGTTTCAGGCACCAGGAGAGAAGAACAGGAAGCCAAGGACGGAAGGTAAAACCAAGAAACATGCCAAAACCTCTCCCTGCTGTATGTCGCCCAGTGCTGCCTGGCTTCTGGTCCCAGGTTGGGAGAACTGTGCCAGAAAGGGCTGCTGCACTCAGCAAACACTCGGCAACAACGGTGCGCAGTGAGTCATCACTGGCTTGTGCTTTGATGGCATCAGATTCTTCATCAAATCAGCAGATGCTCCTGGAAATCATCTGAGGAAGCACTCCTCCAAGATCTGCTGTGCAGGCTTTTGTGAATAATAGCGATAAAAATCCCTTTTTGGGAGCCTACTTGGCTCTCTCTGAAAATGTTGGTAAGCATTTAACCCCTTGTCTCTTCTGGGAGATCTTGGAGCCTTTGCAGAACCAGAGTTGGCTGGCACGTGCACGATCAGGTTTTGGATACAAAGTCCTGGTCCTTAAAACAAGCAATGCCCTCTGGACCCCACTGGGAGGGAGCTTGCGAGGCAGTTTCTCCTTAGCCCCAGGCTGGGCTATTTAAACATCTCTTTAGCAGAGTAAAGGAAGCCTGATTCAGTTGGACAGAGGATAATGAAGGCTCATTACCAGATGAAGGCATCTCTAAGCAAATGGTGGACTTACATTTCTTGTGACAGGCATCAATCTCTATTTCTCTGCCTTTCCTGCCCCAGAATCTCTGTGGCTCTCTCTTGTACTCTTTCTGTCCCTGTCTCCACTGCCTCAACACCTCAGAATGTCCCTTCCACACACATCCTCTTTTTCCCAGTACACATCAGCAAAGTCTTTTCCTCCCACTTTCCCAGCGGAACCCATAATGACCTGCAATTCCACCCTCCCTGCCTCTGATGGCATCTCCCAGCACCTGCTTGTCTACCTGCAAGCACGTTCAGGTCACTCTTCCAAAGAAACTGCCGGCTGCTCGAGCTACTAGCCTGTGCTTCTTCCCTTCCCCTTCACACTTCTCCTCACCTCCTTAATCCATTCGATTTGGATTCTAGCGTATCATCTCTGAATCTGCTCTCTTGAAGGTCACAAATTCAATGGTCTTTGTTTTAGATCTTCTCATCTTTATTATTAATTTATTTTAAAAGGCTCTTTGTGCATCGTCCTTTCCTTTGCACTATTTTAATCGACCAGTACTGTTTTACAATATAGTTTTGAGTTCCAAAATGTTGTTAATTTTTTTTCTGGTTGGTCTCAAATTGAAAACTATCAGCATATTTCTGGAAAACAGCGTATACTAAATGATTTAGTAAAAAAGGAAATTCAGTTAAACAAAGTCTTACATGATGCTCTTAAAAAACCAAAGCTGAAAGATCTTCAAACAAGATCAGTGTGAGATTCAGGAGACCTCGTGGCTGGTCTGAGGTCCACCACATTTTCCTCCTTTTTTGAACCTCAGGTTTTTCTTTAGCAAACTGTGAATGCTGGACCAGAAGATCTCAAGCTCTAAACTTCTATTGGGTTCTTCCTTAAACCAGTTCCTCTTTCTGACCCTACAGTTTCTATTTATGTCAATGGCAGCATTATCCTCCAAATATTCCAGGCTCACCTTGAACTCCCAGTTGTCTGAGATCAATTCTTGTCCCTTCCTTCTTTCCACTGTTCTTTCGCAACGTCTGTCATATCCAGGTCTTTTCTGTATCCATTGCCCGTCGGCCCCACCCTGACGAGGCAGCTGTTGAAGTCCCCCATGCTCCTGGTTTTCTACTCCTGTTCCATGTGTCCTATCTGGACAACTGCAACACCCCTCAAAGGCTTCCTTGCCTCCACCTCCATCTGTTAGTCCTCTCATCTTTTCCATCCTTGCCAAGGTGATCTTCCCAAAGCACAGCTCTGATCAGACTGCCTCCCAACTCAAAAACTTTCCATGGCTTCTAATTGCCCATGGGAGAGTTGACATCATTTGTCTCCAAACTTTTAAAATCATGCGCCCTTCTGTAAGATTTTCAAGCACACATTGTCATTTATCTTTACTTATACATTATAAATACGTACTACTCTGCTCCGCTACTATACATTATAAAAGACACACAAAGAAATTAGAAATTAGATGAGCTAAAAATCAATGTAAATAGAAAGTCTAATATGCAGGATTCCTACAGTCCAGTGGATCGTCCTGTGTACTCCCTGAATCCTTTGGGATTCACAGCCCTACCACAATCCCACTCCAACCTAGACTTGTAGCTACTTCAAGTTCGGAGACCATTCTGCTCTTTTCTCCTACAATTCTCTGTGTGTACCTTCACATTCTGCCCACACTGATCTCTGTGTTCTTTCCTGGCCAAGCTTCCATGTACTTACATGAACTGTTTTCTCCTCTACCTGTTAAAATTCCAGTTATCCTTTATGGCCCAACTCAGATGCCACCCCTTCCAGGAAGCCTGGTATGATCTCTTGTGCCTGAATTGCTATACATTTCCACGTTGGTTCCTGACTTGGGACACCCATATCTGCTGCCCTCGCAATATATAGTTGTTCATGACATACACACCTTAGTTCCTCGACTAGATCTAGAGCTCCTGGAAGGTAGGGAAATGTCTTATTTCATCTTTGTATCCTCCACACCACCTAGCACGGTATTTCCTAATAGGTATTTTAATGGACGTTGGGTTTCTAGTCGGTACACTTGGCTGTCATCAATCATTGTGGGGTCTGTTCAGTCAACATATATGTACTGAGTCTCCCAAGTACAAGACACAGTGCTGGGCACCACTGGAGAACACACCAGTGAATTAGGCATGAGTCCATACCTTTAAGAGACTCAGTGGGAAAGGTATTGAAATAATTCTAACACAGGGTCAACAGTGGTGAGTGTCACAGCAGAAGAACTGACAAACTATTATGAGAACTTAGAAAACCATGATGATTGAACACATGTCCAACCATTTATGGCCCTATCCTGGGGAACAAAATGGCATAAAATAAGCCCAGAAACACAGAGCATTCATGTCAGAAGAGCTCAGAGGAGACTAGATCTCCTTACATCACTGAGACTCTGGAATTTTACTGATTTGCCCCAGCCAGCTAGCAGCAAAGCGAGACCAGAAGCCTGATCGTCTGACACCTAGTCCAATGCTCCTGCTCTAGTATCTGATCTGTCCCAGGCCCTGGTGCTGACATCGTGTTCCCTGCCATTCCCTCTAAGCACCCCAAGTTCAGTAGGCAAGGAAATGTGACTGAGGGCCACTCCCAAAGTGATATCTGGATTGCAAAAGAGTAAGTTCTTTATGAGCACAGGCCAGGCTCAGGGTAGGTGCTTGGTACATGTGTGATGGGTAGGGAGTGGCCCATACTCTGCCCAAACCAGATAAACAACCACTATGTAGCATGCTGACAACTCTCAGAGCCCTGAGCAACATCTTAGACACTGCCATTGTTCAGATATTTTTTCTTTTTCCCCAGAAACTGCAACTTTCATGTGGAAACTAGCTAGGCAATTGTTAATTCTTCCACAGGTCAAAGAAGGAAGGAGAACTAGATGGAGCGTTTATTGAGCATTGTACATATGTGATCTTACTTAAGTCTCAAAACAACAGTGTGACGTGGTACTATTACTGCCATTTTGTGGATGAAAAAAATTTTGAGAACATAAATGACTTGCTCAAGTCATAAAGCAAGTGGCAGAGCTGTGCTTTTGTGCTAAGGTGTGCCTGAGTCTAAGATCATGGTGATACCAGGCCCCCCTACCTTTTTGGTTGCACTGTTTCCGTCTGCTTTCTGGCCATCTTCAGCTGTGCTCTGTTCTCCAGAGAATCACTCGGTGCCGATGGGCAAGGGCACGCTTGTCATGGCCAGATGGAGCCCTGCCACTCTGCAAACTTTTATTCCCAGCCACCCTTTCCTAGCAACCTGCCCCTTCCCACTGCTAACTCATTTCTTGTTGAGACATTTTAGCAGCAGTAAGCCACCAAACTCAAGAGAATTTAAACCCTTGTTGTTTCTGAACCCCGTGCTGGGACATTATACCTACTTGAAGCCAGCCACACTGTGAGAGAGAATGAAATCAGAGTGACGGAGCTCCCCTAGGACACGGCAGAGTGGGGGCCAGCCTGATGGAGGCAGGGGCCTGCTTCTGAAAGCTCCTACGGCCTTCACACCCTTGGCAGCCCTGACCAAACTGTTCCCCTCCCACTCTCGTCAGCTTCAGGGCGGACAGGCGAAGGAGCAGCCCCCGCCAGTCTTTGTTCCTGTGTTTTTGGAGGTGGGGGTGGGGACTGGGGGACTACAAGTTCTTTGCTGGCTTTGGCATCATTTCCACATGGTTCCTCCTCAGGAATGTTCTTTGAAAGGGTGCATTCTCAATCTGGCTCCTGTTCTGGCACCCTTCCTCCTGCTTCATTCTCAGGTGATCAGTACATTTTATTCAAAGCACCTCTCAGGTGTACCTCGAGGGTGTGGGCTCTGTTGATTCACTTCCAGGGCCCAGAAGAGAAGGAGTTGACTCAAGGTTTGTTGAAAGGATGACAATATGAATAAATAAGCGGCCAGCCTCCTTCCAAGTTTGTCCTGCTGATCAGTTGCTTTTCTGCTATTAGCCCTCATAAAAGGACCCAGGACCGGGGAAAAGGGAGTTGAGTTTAAAACATTTTGGCGAAAGGTAATAGAAGGGTAATAATAATGGGCACTATTTTTAAGTGTCCTTAAAGTGTTAGACATTTTGCAAAAAGCATCTTATTTAATTCACTCATCTGCAAGCTTCAAGGTCTTTCTTTTTGGTTGTTTTATATATTCAGTTCACAGAAGAGGAAACTGAGGCCCAGAGAGGTGAAATATTCAAGGCCACATTGCTGGTTCGCAGCAAAGCTAGGAGTCTAACCTAAGAGCATAACTTCCAGGGTCATGGCTCTTAAACTTGGCCCTGCCAGTAGGAAGTAAGTTCTGGAGGGGAGGAACTATGCTTTCTCATCTTCATATCTTCTACGGCATCCAGCACAGTGCCTGGATGCTCAAGAAACATTAGATGAGCTGAATCTGAAAGTAGGGGAGGTCTTGCATGCACTTATTCATTCAGCAAATGTTTGTTGAGTGCCTGCTATAAGCCAGATACTCTTCTGGGCACTGGGGACATAGCAGTGAACAAAACTATTCTAGTCGGGGAGATAGACAATTAAATAAGTAAGTTATACAGTGTGACAGATGGTGAGAAGCACTAAGGAGGAAAATAAGGCAGAGCAGGAAGATAGGAAGTGTCAGGAAAGAGGGTTTAACATTTTAGATAGAGAATGTGACATTCACTGAGAAGGTGATTTGAGTAAACACTTGCAGGAGGTGAAGGAATGAATGACATGGATATCTGGGGGAGGCACATTGCAGGAAGAGGCCAGAGCATGGGCACAGGTGCTAAGGTTAGAGCAGCCTTGGCTTGTATGAAGGCATCAAGGAGGCTAATATGGCTGGGAAAAAATGGGAAGAAGAATAGCAAGATATGAGGTCCGATAGTAGGGGAGATGCAGATTGTAATGGTCCGATAGTAGGGGAGATACAGATTGTAATGACCTTGATTTTGACTCTGAGTACCAGGTGGGCAGACCATAAAAGATTGTGGAACACAGCAGTGACATGATTTGACTTCAGTTTTAACAGACTGCTCAGGATGTGTGTAAAGAATAGACTTTCAAGGTCAAGAGCAAAAACAGGGAGCCTAAGAGGAGACTATTGCAATAATCTGGGCAAAATATGGTGGTGCCTCAGGTCAGGGTGATAGCAGAGCAGGTAGTGAGATGTGTCTGGATTTTGGATGTATTTTGAAGGTAGAAATGATGGAGGCGGCTGATGAATTAGATGTGGGATGTGAGAAAAGTCAATGATGACTCCATAGTTTTAGGCAGAATAACTTGAAGCCTGGACTTGTCATTTACTGAAATGGGAAAGACTGATGGAAAAACAGGTTTTATAGAGGAAGATCAAGGAGCTCAGTTTAGCTTATGTTAACTTTGAGATACCTATTTGATTTTTAAGTGGAAATGTCAAGTAAAGGGGTAAGAGGAAAATCAGAAGAGTATAGTGTCCTGAAAACCAAGTGAAGGAAGTGTAGGAAGATTTGACCAATCAGGTGCAATGCTGTTAAGTAAAATGACTTGAGTTTTAGCCACATGCAGGTCCTTGGCTATTTTGACTAGTGATTTTAGTGTAGGCGTGGGGGTTACATGCTGCTTGAAGAGCTTTCAGAAAAGTGGGAAGAGGAGAAATTGGAGGCAATGAGTATAGACACATCTTTTGCACAGCTTACTTGTTATAAAGGACAGGAGAGAAATGAGGTGGTAGCTGGAGGGAGAAGTGGAGCCGGAAAAAGGTTTTTTAATGCAGGAGAAAGAGCAGTATGTTTATTTGTTGATGAGGAAGATCTAATACATAGAGAAAGCTGATGGGAAGGAGATGGAGTGAGAGTGAGAAAGGAATACGTTGTTGAAGCAATGTCTGTCAATAGACCAAAGAGGACAGGACTGAGTGCACAAGTGGAGGGGTTAGACTGAGATCAGAGCATGGAAAGCTTGTCCCTAATTACAGGAGAAAAGGTACAGCTAGGTGGGCACATAAGGTGAGGATTTGGGGGAAGATTGCTTCTGACTGTTTCTATTTTCTCAGTGATGTAGAAAACACAGTTGATAACTGGGAATTGAGAAAGGGAGGAGGAGTGAGAGATTTGAGGAGAGAAGAGAAGGTATGATGTGGCCTTCTAGGATAGTGAGAAGGTGAATAGACTTGAGGAACTTATGATTCCAGGTAGCACCAATGGCTCACTTGAAACTTGGGAGAAAACATGTTGAGAATCATGTTCTTCAAAGTGAGCTAAACTTCTAAGAGAGGAACAAATTATGGGAAGGCTAGAACGTGGGGCTTTTAAAGGCTTGAAATGAAAATGTTCTTACCTCATGTGGGTCATATTGTTTGAGGCTCCCACCCTCATTAAATTCAGCCAAGACATCATTTATCTTCTTGGAAGAATCTGGAGAGACATAATCCATATGTGAAACATGGTGAACAGTGAATGGGAGCTGGGCCAAGTAAATTCTCCGTGTCTAATCCTGATTATGATGGAGTGAGCCCTCATTCCAGAACCACATGGAGGAATGTCACCGTCATCTGCCCTTCTGCCCTCTCATTTATTTATTTTTTAGTATATTTTCTCTCTTTCTGTATGAAGTATCTTTCTAAACCACAAATCTGATTAGATCATGCCTCTGCTCAAAACCCTTACACAGCTCTTAACTTTCCCAGGATAAAGCCTAAACCCTTAGCTTGGTATACAAGTACTTGGTGATCTGACCTAGCCTATTCCTTATCTCTTCCCTTAATCTTTCACTCACTCAATTTTTCAGCCACATCAAACCACATTTCTAGAAATTTCTTAATATGCTCTGTACTTTTTCATGGAGTCTCTTCTCTGCATTACAAACTTCACTCAATTCTCAGTACCCAGCTCAAATGTCAACTCCTTTGAAAAGCCTTCCTTTACTAGTCAGAGTTAATCACTCCCTCCCCTGGCTCCCACATGGCTTGTACATAACTCCGTAACAGCACCTGTCATATGGTGTTATATTTATTAACTTGCCTTTCTTGCTCATCTCCTGCCTCAGTTCAACCTTGAGAGCTGTAAGCCTTTGTATACCATATCACGGCCTGACATATAACCAGTGTTCAGAAAACCAATATATTAGATGATCGAATAAACATCTGAGCAGAAATTTTAAAACATTTAAAATTTTGTTAATTAAATGGGATGGGTGGGCATCAAGCCTGGCGGGGTTCTGTCCTTGGTGCTGAAACAGAGACAGGATTCATAAAGCATGGTAGTTTAGAAAATTCTGCTTTCCATAGGAAATAATTTAGAAACTACTGGAGAAAATTGTGGAGTTCCTTTTCTTTTCTTTTCTTTTTTTTTAGTTTATAAGGGAATTCAGAGTCAAGAGAAGGGAGTCAATAATTGTCATTATAACATCTTGAGTAGTTACCAGTACTCTAGACATCAAAGAAAACCAGGATTTCTACACTCTCTCTGTCTCACAGTATTGTGGATAAATAAGAGCTTAAGCTCTATTATTGTCATAATTTAAACATCTGAACAAAGGGCAATGTCATTAAAAGCTGATATAGTGTTCCTTGGTGTTTGGGCTCTTTGTACAGAGGGCTATGCTTTCTTAGGCCTACGTAAAGTGGATGTGCTTGTGGGCTGGGCTGTTCTCCATGACTTTGCTGACTTGGATTCAATCAAGCACAAGTTATAATCATTTCAGGATTGAGACATATTGAGATGCCACAGGAAAACACTGCTGTTGCCTAAAAATGGACATTTCTTTCTGAAATTCGAAACAGATGTTGGAAAACTAATAGCTCAGTGAGATCCAGGCAGCAGATGCCATCAATTTGGGTTGTTTCCAGTCAATTCAGAAAACACTATGGAGAGTAAGATGTTGCTAGGTACTGCTGATGAACTAGTTAGGGACAGGATATGAATAACTGTGGTAATAATAGCTACCCCTTATTAAAGACCTTTACTGCATATTCTCATATGCTCTCCCCTACCAGTCCATGCAGATTTGGTAATATTTTCTTCAGTTCACAGATGAGGAAACTGAAAGTCAGAAAAGTTAAATGACTTGCCTAAGAGTCAGGGTTTTTTTTTTTTTTTTTTTGCGGTACGTAGGCCTCTCACTGCTGTGGCCTCTCCCGTTGCGGAGCACAGGCTCCGGACGCGCAGGCTCAGCGGCCATGGCCCACGGGCCCAGCCGCTCCGCGGCACGTGGGATCCTCCCGAACCGGGGCACGAACCCGCGTCCCCCGCATCGGCAGGCGGACTCTCAACCACTGCGCCACCAGGGAAGCCCGGAGAGTCAGGGTTTTGACTCAGGTCTAGTCTGGCTCAAAAGTCTGTATTCCTTTTCCTTAGGCACATTCACTATTACTTCCCAAACATTTGCTAACACAAGGAAAGGTGTAATTCATGCTGTGGCAATGATATGAAGTTCTTGGAAGCACAGAGTGGGGAAGAAGTAAAATAACAGTGAATAAGTAAAACTAGGATGAGAGAGGGGTTAAGGTGGGGATTGGGGATGCCCCATGAAGGAGGTAGCATTTGAGCTGGGGTGTAAAAATGAGTTAGGTTTTGAAAGGCAGACATGAAGTGGACAGGGCATTCTCAGAAGAGACAGGGTGAACAAAGATTTGAAGATGGGCACCACGGGACCTTTAGGCAAGGTTAGAACCAGAGAGTAGTCTGGGGACAGATTTGTGGGAGTACTGAATGCCGAGTTAAGGACATTGATTTCAAATTGTTGAAGACTTTTTGAGTAGTACAGTAACATAACCAGGTCTACTTTTTAAAAGCCACTCAGGCAACAGAATGGAAGAGAGGTTAGAATTAGGTCAGATTTCAGTTAAGGTCACACATAAATTATATTCAAATTATTCTATGAGTAGCTTAAATATTTAGGAAAAAACACTATATTTTAGAATCTATTTCAATGGGAGATTTTCAGCTCAGCCAGAATGGCCAAATTTTTTAAAAAATGAAAAATTTGGAGCATGGGTCTTCCTGGTGTGGCTTCTGCAAAAGTAGTACAGAGCCAGCATTCTGACTGAGAACCAAGAAAGTGATTTCACTTGAATTTTGTTTTGTTCTGTTTTCCCCATCTTTCGTTCCTGCTTAATTTTTCTCCATAGCTCTTACCACCATTTAATATACTATATATTTTACTTCCTTAGCTTTATTTTTTAAAAAACTTATTTATTATTATTTTTAACATCTTTATTGGAGTATAATTTCTTTACTATGGTGTGTTAGTTTCTGCTTTATAACAAAATGAATCAGCTATACATAATCCCCATACCTCCTCCCTCTTGCATCTCCCTCCCACCCTCCCTATCCTACCCCTCTAGGTGGTCACAAAGCACTGAGCTGATCTCCCTGTGCTATGTGGCTGCGTCCCACTAGCTATCTATTTTACATTTGGTAGTATATAAATGTCCATGCCACTCTCTCATTTTATCCCAGCTTACCCTTCCCCCTCCCCGTGTCCTCACGTCCATTCTCTACATCTGCATCTTTATTCCTGTCCTGCCCCTAGGTTCTCCAGAACCTTTTTTTTTTAGATTCCATATATATGTGTTAGCATATGGTATTTGTTTTTCTCTTTCTGACTTACTCCCCTCTGTATGACAGACTCTAGGTCCATCCATCTCACTACAAATAACTCAATTTCGTTTATATTTATGGCTGAGTAATATTCCATTGTATATATGTGCCACATCTTCTTTATCCATTCAGCTGTCAATGGACACTTAGGTTGCTTCCATGTCCTGGCTATTGTAAATAGAGCTGCAATGAACATTTTGGTACATGACTCTTTTTGAATTATGGTTTTCTCAGGGTATATGCCCAGTAGTGGGATTGCTGGGTCATAGGGCAATTCTATTTTTAGTTTTTTAAGGAACCTCCATATTGTTCTCCATAGTGGCTGTATCAATTTACATTCCCACCAACAGTGCAAGTGGGTTCCCTTTTCTCCACACCCTCTCCAGCATTTATTGTTTGTAGATTTTTTGATGATGGCCATTCTGACCGGTGTGAGGTGATAACTCATTGTAGTTTTGATTTGCATTTCTCCAATGATTAGTGATGTTGAGCATTCTTTCATGTGTTTGTTGGCAATCTGTGTATCTTCTTTGGAGAAATGTCTATTTAGGTCTTCTGCCCATTTTTGGATTGGGTTGTTTGTCACTTGAATTTTTGATGTTATTGTCACATTTTAGATTTCACAGTTCATCCTAGCAGAAATCTTTTGGTTCTCAAGTGCTATTGAGCTAATCTTGCTTTATATTTAAATGTATGATATGTATATTTATATACACATAGGTATATATATATATTTGTTTTACATATAAACACATACACTCATATATTCATCATAGGTACACATTCAAGTAAACAGGTTTTAAAAAGAAAAAATAGCAGAGGCATTCATTTGAAAATCTTTGACCACTGGCCTAAAATTAAATAGAAAAAAAGCAACCTAAGAGATTGCTGGCTCCTAGATTTCCATGAGGGGTGTTCCTCACCATACATTTACATCAATCTGTTTTATGGGCTTTTATGAGCTCATAGCATCAACATCTTTCCCTTTCAAAAAAGGGAGACAATCTAATTCTCAAACTTGAGACCATTACTTTCTCCTTGGAGGTCCTTTGATACTTTATCACAGCTTTCTTCTCAATAGATTTCTGGGCTGGGTTGCTCTTTCCCTGAGGAATAAGTGGGCACTGCTCCATCCTGTTTGTCTGACGCTAGTGAAGAACAACGAGGGGCTTCTTCAGAGCATTCCCTGATCTTACTTCAGGCACCACGTGTGGGCCCAAGAGCACACAGCCTCGGTGGAGACCACCCTGTCCAAGTCTGTGCTGTAACACCACCTCCAGACTCACAGGAGATGGAGTTCCATTTCTAAGTGTGCAAAGCAGAGACATGACCACAGTTCTCTGCAGCAACTCCTATTTTGAATACCTGCTAGGTGCTAAGCTCTGTCCTAGTAACTTCATGTATTTTATTTAAACCTCCACAGCTAACCCCTAATATAATAGTTACCCCTAATTTAGAGAAGGAGAAACTGACGTTTATGGAAATTAGGTGATTCTTTTAAGGGCAAAGAACTAATGAGTGGGTCACTCTTACTTTTAACATATCTAATTAGAGTCATTGGATACACGAATACTGGTAAAGAATCAGAAGATAAGGCCTTCCTTCTATGACAATGGCTGTCAAATCTGACTGCATGTTAGTATCACCTGAGGACCCCTAAACACATTGAAACCTAGGCCTCACCCCAGACCAATTAAGTCAGCATCTCTTGGGGAACTCAGGAATCAGTATATTTTAAAACTTTCTGGGGGTTCAAATGTATAGTCAAGGTTGAGAACTGCTGTTCTATAATGTGATTTTATTATTAGAAATAATAATAAATTAGGATACTGCTGACCTTGTTGGATAATCATTGCAAAAGGGAAAAAAGGGTTATAATTGTGCTAAATCTAAAATTGCTGTCCTTGGCTAACATTCCCCATAGTTTAAGTGGATAGCACTAAAGGACTCCACCCAACAGGTCAACTTATTCAGCTGCTTGGCAGCGTAAGGACACATTTTGCATTAACCCACCCTGATGGGATCATCAGCACACAGTTTTACCCTAAATTAGAGGTTTAGAAGGCTCTTTTCTTTGATCAAGGTTGCTAGTGATAACAACTGCCTTAAGAAGTTTTGGTCTAAAGTTTCTTGATGCCAAGAATTCTGGGACCTTAACCAAGCACTTGTTCCTAGTGTTTGAGCAAATCCAAAGCCTTTTGAAGGAGAAAATTTGGCCCTACTCACAGTCATCTTTTATATATATATATATATATATATAGGTGCATAATTGCTTTACAATATTGTGTTAGTTTCTGCTGTACAACAAAGTGAATCAGCTATATGTATACATATATCCCCATATCCCCTCCCTCTTGAGACTCCCTCCCTCCCACCCTTCCTATCCCACCCCTCTAGGTGGTCACAAAGCATTGAGTTGATCTCCCTCACAGGCATCTTTGCTTCCACGTTTGTGTGGGACAGGGATGTCCTCGGAACAAACAGACACATCAGGAGCTTCAGTGTTTACAGCAGAATGTCAGCTGTGCTGCCTGACCCAGGACCCAAAGTTTATGGACTGTCTTCTAGTTAGGAGCCCTGAGTATTTGGCACTAGTCAGACCATTAAACTTGGAAATAACTAAAAATCAACATTTAAAAAAGTGAATCTGAAAACCCATAGATGAGACTGAAATTCTAAGGTACATGATAACTTTCTATACCTCCAAGTTCCCTAATATCATCTCATACTTCCCTAAGACTGAGTAATATTCCATTGTATATATGTGCCACATCTTCTTTATCCATTCATCCGATGATGGACACTTAGGTTGCTTCCATCTCCTGGCTATTGTAAATAGAGCTGCAATGAACATTTTGGTACATGACTCTTTTTGAATTATGGTTTTCTCAGGGTATATGCCCAGTAGTGGGATTGCTGGGTCATATGGTAGTTCTATTTGTAGTTTTTTTAAGGAACTTCCAGACTGTTCTCCATAGTGGCTGTACCAATTCACATTCCCACCAGCAGTGCAAGAGTGTTCCCTTTTCTCCACACCCTCTCCAGCATTTATTGTTTGTAGATTTTTTGATGATGGCCATTCTGACCGGTGTGAGATGATATCTCATTGCATTTCTCTAATGATTAATGATGTTGAGCATTCTTTCATGTGTTTGTTGGCAATCTGTATATCTTCTTTGGAGAAATGTCTATTTAGGTCTTCTGCCCATGCCATAAAAAGAAACGAAATTGAGTTATGTGTAGTGAGGTGGATGGGCCTAGAATCTGTCATACAGAGTGAAGTAAGTCAGAAAGAGAAAGACAAATACCGTATGCTAACACATATATATGAAATCTAAGAAAAAAATGTCATGAAGAACCTAGGGGTAAGACGGGAATAAAGACACAGACCTACTTGAGAATGGACTTGAGGATATGGGGAGGGGGAAGGGTAAGCTATGACAAAGTGAGAGAGAGGCATGGACATATATACACTATCAAACGTAAAATAGATAGCTAGTGGGAAGCAGTCGCATAGCACAGGGAGATCAGCTCGGTGCTTTGTGACCACCTAGAGGGGTGGGATAGGGAGGGTGGGAGGGAGGGAGACACAAGAGGGAAGAGATATGGGAACATATGTATATGTATAACTGATTCACTTTGTTATAAAGCAGAAACTAACACACCACTGTAAAGCAACTGAACTCCAATAATGATGTAAAAAAAAAAAAACTTCCCTAAGATCATCTCAAACTGTAACATGCACGTGGATTGCTTGGGGATAAGGTTTAAACGCAGATTCTAATTCAGTAAGTCTGGATCATGGCCTGAGATTCCGCATTTCAAGGAAGAGCTTAGGTGACACCAATTACGTAGGTCCACGGACCTCACTTTTCATGAGCAGATCTTAAGCAACGTTCCTGTGTAACTGTGGCTGACTAGTAAGGATTGCCTGTCACAACACAGAAAAAGAACACGATGCTGAGCCTAGAGGAACATATTCCACAGATTGGGAAGATCATAAATGACTCTCAACCCAGGGAGGGAAAGACACAGAGAGAGGGAGAAGGGAAAGTTGGCACATGAAGGGAAAAAAACCCTAGATTTTCCTTTTTCCAGTGAAGGCTGGGATGTATGAATAAGTTTTCTAAGTACTCAGGGAGGCAAGAACACAGTGAGATGCACAAAAGCAAGAATGAGGTTTTCCAAGGGTCCTAGAAAGATGGATGATGATGTCAGAACAGAGCTGCCAGGCCTGCAGCACCGCTTCAGAAGGCCCACCTTTGCAGCCAGGAGGAGTCGGGCCCTGGGGTGGAAGCATGTATAAGAAGTCCAGCATTATAAGCACCAAAACAATCTCCCAGTTAGCCTTCTTTTCCTGTTCCCTGCTTATCCTCAGCATGTAGACCATTGCCTGTCATAAAATCGATGTTCAATAAAAATTTACGGAATAAATGAGGGCTAGAACAGGGATTGGGCTTGTCATGCTTGTCCCATATGTCCTATATTTCCAGGGGCATAGGGAGAAAAGGTAGACCAATGGTTCTCAATATTGGCTGCCTGCTGGAATCACCTGGGGAGCTTTAAACACTACTGATGCCTGGGTCTCATGCCTACAGATGATGATTAAATGGTCCAGGGGTGGGAGAGTATGAGGGCAGGACACTGCAGTTGTTCAAAGTCTCCCAGGTATTTCCAGTGTACAGCCAAGGCTGAGGACCACTGGGGCCCGCCAAGCTAACTTCTCGGGGAAACCCGTGGAAGTGATGGCTCTGCCACAGTGTTACATACAGAATAAGAGAAAAATACTTTACGTTGAAGCAGAGGGAATTTTGGCTGATAAAGAAAACCCTCGTTGGGGTACTAAGTTTTTCTGATTCATCATAAATGACCTGAATGGCTGGTGTGGCTTATTTGTATAAGTAAAATTTGCATCGCTAGCAAGATTTCCTACCTTTTCTCCAAATAATTTGGCCTCATCAGTCATAGGTGGAGGAATGGAGGAATAGTTACCTTCTTGCATCTAAAAATGTGGTCCCTGGACCAGTAGTGTCAGCATCACCTGGGAGCTTGTCAGAAACACAGAATCTCAGAACAAGCACAGACCTACTGATTCAGAACCTGCATTTTAACAGAATCCAGGAGATTCATGTGCATGTTCAAATTTGAGAGCCATTATTTCCAAAGAAGTCTCTCCCTATCCATAGATTCTGTGGCTGCTTGTGGGTGGAGTCCCAGTCATCACTAATGAAAAGAAGGCCAGTCGCACCAAAAGAGATGTGGGTGAGAAACAGCTGTGATTATCCCTTTCACGATGGAAGCAACTAGACATGACCCTTTACGGGCCCAGGAATCCATGAACATGTGATTAAATCTCACTCTACTGGCCAATATAAATAGCAAAGTTTCAACAAAGCTTACTTACAGCCTTACGTTGTTCTACAAATCAGCCCTAAACATTTTCTCTGACAGGTTTGAATTTTGAGCTATAAATTATCTCCATCTTAAAGTCAAAAACTTTGCCTTGATCTGATTCTACTGAAATATATTTCTGAATAGCAGAATTTGCTGATTCATTCTCTTTAAAATGTATTTAAAATTTTTGTCCAGGTATGAAAAGTCAGAAAGAGAAAAAAGCATCAGGACTGCCCCGCACTGAGGACCCTGCTTACCTGCTGGAATTCAACAACTGGGAAGCAGCATGGGGGTTAAAGGAGACCTTCCTGCCCAGGAACCCTGCCTTGGGCCCTCTTTCTTCTTATCTACACCTTTCCCACTATCTCAAGGGGAGAATGATTGTTGGTGGTAACTAAGATGAAAAGATTATGGAAGGAAGAAGATGGGACTCTGGGCCAAAGAGACTTTAGAATCCTCTGTGAAGAACTAAATAGAGAACAGAAGCATAAAGGGGGAGGGGGTCCAATCTCAGAGCCTTAGAAGGGCACTGAAGCAAACCCCAGTTTTTTCTCTATTTCCTTGTATGTCGCTATTATTTTTAAAATTACCTAAAACTTAGAAATAAGAAAAAAAGTGGGCAGCACATCTTTTAAATGTCATATGGAATAAAGGCTACCCAAGGACTATCTAGGTGCATGTACTTAGTTCTACTCACTGTTTACTATTGATTAAATGTATTAAATGTACCAGATTTGGTGAAGTTACACGTTAACTTACAGATTTTTTTCCAGCAGATATGCATAGAACTGTCTGGTGGAACAGATAACCCAAAAGATTAGGGTTTGTTGTCCTGTAAGACAGTAACCAGTTTTATATCTAACCAAGCAATCTTATCCTTACATTTGTTTACAAAATTGCCTAACTAGGAATTTATGGATTTGATCTGTATCCATCCAGGGTCCGTCCATACCTTGCTTCTCAACTTTAACGTCTTACTGGCTCCTCCACTAATTAATGAGTTAAATAAAATCTTTGGCACATGTTTATTAAAAATTTTTTTGTTCTATTATAACTTAATTAACATATATGTTTTTTTCTTTACCAATGTATGGTTGAAGGTTGAGCTCCAATGAGTACTTTCTGTTTAATTTATTGAAACTGAATTGAAGCAAAATGAATTTACCTGGAATTGAAAACACTGGTTCTAATTCTTATTCTGCCACTGACTTTCTGTGTGACCTTGGGCAAGTCACTGAGCTCTTCTGAATTTAGTGTTCTCATTTGTAAAATGGATAGTAGTTGCACTTGATCATGGCTAAGATCTCTCCTAGCTTTAAGAAGTCTACAAAATCAAGCAATAACTAGCTGATGTAGGAAATGTTTAGTTTCACTTCTTAGAGAATTAAAAGTAAACATGGATGTTTTATTGGGGTTTTTTTCCCCCTTTTTCCCTTTATGAATAAGATGATAGTTTCTGTCCTTGATAAATCATGGAAAAAACTGGAAAAATCCCCTCCCCCCAAATAACAGGATTAGGACAATAAGCCAATTATCTCTCTGAAGCTGTTAGGGGACGGTCAGTAGGAGGCATCCCCAGATGCTCACACCCTGTGAGGTTGAAAAGAAACCTGTTTAAACGTAGAAACTAAGTATTGATAGGGCTAATGAAGGTCATTTAATCAACCAGACATCTGATGCTCTAACCTCCCCTCTAGTGTCTCAGCCAACTCTGCCCAGACAGTTTTAAGGAAAGGAAACTCAGTCACTTTGGGGTCCATTCTGTTCCATCTTGGACAGGTTTGACCATTAGGAATCATTACTAATACTAATACCATTAGTATTCCTTACTTTAAAGTCTTTCTTCTGATGCTTTCCTCCCATTAGTCCTAGGGCTACTTCTTGAAGCCATTCGAAATTAACTTTACACCTTCTCCCCAAAAGAGCACTGTAGCTATTTTAATACAGTTAGCTGTCTCTCACCCTTCCCTGAGTCTTCCCCTTTCCAGAAAATATGCATAGTATTTTCATCCATTTTTTCATATCCAGGCTGTGAGGCCCCTCACCATGCTGCTGGCACTTCTCAAACAAGTTCTGGTTTGTCCATATCCACTGGAAACTGTGGTGCCCAGAAATAAATTCAGTTCTCTAGAAAGGTCTGATCAGGGTAGGATAGAAGGTGGATATCGGTTTGCCTTACTAGAAACTATGAGTCTATTAATACATCCTAAGATCACAATTAATGATTTGGTTAAATAAAATAATGTACATGTACTCAAAAGAAATCTCTGTAACCACTAAAAACCATGTTTCTGAAAAGTACTGGATGATTTGGGAACACCTCGTGACATATTGCGTGCTAGCTAGTCTCCAGAGATGGCTGCTGCCAACCTTCCTCCCTGCTGTGTGAGTCACTGTCCCATGAGATGTGGAGTCCATTCCTCCACCCCATCAAATCTGGGCCAGGCCTGTGACTGCTTTGACCAATGGAATGTGGAGAGAGTTATGTTCTAGCACCTCTAAGCTCAGGTGTTAAAAAGGCCTGCTGCTGCCTTTATGCTCTTGGAGCCCTGAGCCATGTGTACTAAGTCCAGGTTGCCCTGCTGGCAAGAAAGGCCACACAGAGAGGCCCTGGGAGATGAGAAAGCACTTGGAGGAACAGGCTGCAGAGAGGAGCGCCGAGGTACCAGCGAGTGAGTGAATAGGCCATGCTGGGTCACGTGAGGCATCCCACCTGCAGCCCCAAACACTGTGGAGCAGGAACTAGTCATCCTGCTGGGCCCTGTCCAGGGTGCCCGAGCCACAAAACCATGGGAACAAAACCAAAATGGTTGTTTTTGTGGTACACGGGCCTCTCACTGTTGTGGCCTCTCCCGTTGTGGAGCACAGGCTCTGGACGCGCAGGCTCAGTGGCCATGGCTCACGGGCCCAGCCGCTCTGCGGTACGTGGGATCTTCCCGGACCAGGGCACGAACCCATCCGTGTCCGCTGCATCGGCAGGTGGACTCTCAACCACTGCGCCACCAGGGAAGCCCCCAAAATGGTTGTTTCAACCTATCAAGTTTTGGAGTTGTTTTGACATAGTGATAGATAACTGAAACATATTGTTAGGGTGAAGAAAACAGCACGCAAAATAGCCTAGCATGTTTGTTTTTTAAATATATATATATGTATATATGTGTAGGTATATGTGTAGTTTGATATTTATATTTATACACAAACATACTAGCTGTGGTTTTCACTGGAAGATAGGATCATGAGTGTCTTTAATTTCATCTTTTCGCTTTTCAAAAACTTTACACTTGTTTTTATTTTGTAACAGAAAATTCTTAAATTGTCACATTATCCTTTTGACAAGCACTTTACAGTCTTAATTCACATTAAGTTTACTGTTGATTATATATATATATATATATATATATATATATATATATAATAAATATATATTTTATCTCTGAGAGTATTTGAACATGGCTTCTCCCCAGAGAAGTGGCAGGGTTTATGACATTTAAACAGGACATACAAAAAGCCTCTTGTCCTGAAATTCTTGGCCTCTCCCACCCGGAACTGCACTGGAGAAAGTTCTCAATTCTCAGGCTGTACACTTCAGTTATTTTGCTACTGTAAAGCTACTGTTTTTGTGATTATGGAAGAGTGGTTTCTATGGCAATGCAATCTGACTGAATGCCAGAATGCGTCTAAAACTGGTAGAAGTGCCATTTTCAGGGCTTCCTCTGAGGATTAATCATTTTCCAAGAATTGTATCTTCTTTTCCTCTCCTGTTAGAAATGGTGCCGGAGCACCTCATCCAGTCCTGGGACACGGACAAAATGAGGATGGGTCCAAGAAGGACAAAGCTTACGGTTGGAAAAAAAGACCACAGAGGAGCCATTTCCTACCAAATACTCGGGTTTCTTTCCACCCCTCCCTCCTTGACTGCTTGGCCACATTTGGACCCCTCTGTCCTCACTTTCCACAGACTCTCAGGCTTTGAGGTATCTTTGCTGGCTTCCTTTCGTTCCACAAGTTGTGAGGAACTTCCACAGCAATTTCCCACACATTAGCATTTGTTCATTGCCACATTCCCCATCTTAGCTCTGTGCCTCAGCTCGAATGAGATTTCATTCAAAGGACCTGCCTGCCCTCCCTGCCCTGGCAGCTTCCTCATCCAGGCCACCTTGCACATAGCCACCAGACTCATGGCTCTACATTTTGCCACCTCAGTCCAAATGCCATGCCTTGACACGCGGGGCCCAAGGCCTGTGGCTACCCATATCCCTCCCATGTCCTCCTCTCCACCCTCTTGCCACTTCTCTCCATCTAGCTCAGAAGCTCTCCTTACGACCCCATAGACACCTTCGCCCTTTGTGCTCCTTTACCTTTGCTTCCACAGTTTCTATCCCTCCCCCCACCATCTACTACTCATATTTTAAACTTCTTTTCTCCACAGAGTTCATCCAGCTAAATCCTCTGTTATGAGTTAAGTTGTATCCCCTGCAAATTTATACGTTGAAGTCCTAATTCCCCAGCGCTGCAGACTGTGACCTTATTTGGAAACAGGGTCATTTCAGAGGTAATTAATTATTGGTAAGATGAGGTCTTACTGGAGTAGGGTGGGTCCAATCCAAAATGACTGTGTCCAGACATTAAGAACAGACTTCTGGTTGCCAAGGAGAAGGGGGGTTGGGGGAGGGATGGACTGGGAGTTTGGGGTTAGTAGATACAAACTGCTATATATAGAATGATAAATAACAAGGTCCTACTGTATAGCACAGGGAACTATATTCAACATCCTGGGATAAACCATAATGGAAAAGAATGCAAAAAAGAATGTATATATGTGCATAACTGAGTCATTTTTCTGTACAGCAGAAATTAACACAACATTGTAAATTAACTATACTTCAATAAAAAATAAATTTAAAAAGGACAAAAAAAGAAAAAAGAAGACTGTGTCCATATATTGATAAAAACGGACATTTGGACACTGAGACACGTGCACTGGGAGAGTACCATGTGGAAGACACAGAAGACAGTCATCTGTAAGCCAAGGAGAAAGGTCTGGCACAGATGCTCCCCTCACAGCCCTCAGAAAGAACCAACCTTACCAATACCTTGATTTTGGACTTCTGGCCTCCAGAACTGTGAGAGACTTTCTGTTGTTCTAAGCCACTCATATCAGTTTCCCCCAGCTCTAAATTCCCTTCTCGTTTGTGCACTCCGTTTAGCCATCTCTGCCAGAGGTGTTTCCCCGCTGTCTTAAGCCTGTTCTCTGCTTGTATCACAGGTGCATATCTGACTCCCTAACAAGATTCAGATTCCTCAGGTGAAGCCTTAGCTCTCTGCTTCTTTTTCATCCCTGACAGGGCCTGGTACTTTGCTGACCTAGGGAGTAGGCTGAATTAGATGGAGTTTACCCTGGAGGATGATTCCTTGCTCCCTGTCAATACACTGCACAGTTTCCCTAAACCTACTGCGGTCAGACAAGAGGCCACGGGCTCCAGGTCACCAAGGAGAGACGGACCAGTAGCCCTACAGGGGGAGCACGTGTAGTCATGGGGTGTTAGGCCTGGAGGGATCACAGGGAGAGATCATCTAGTGCAACCCTTTCAGAGGACACAGAGGCTGGGCGTGCGGCTGTGGGGATGGGGGACTAAAGGGTGGGGTGGGTATTAGGGCTGTCACATCACAGAGAGCAAGAGCCAGAGCTGGCATGAGCCCAGCCCCCAGCTCCCAGGCCAGTGGAGGGGCTGCCTGCCCTGTGGGATGGGGCAGGCTGCCTACAGGGCATTCGGAGGACCACCTGGGCACGCTCTGTAGGGCAGGTCAAATGTGCTACAGGCCTAGTGACTTACAAAAGCACCAGCACGATCAACGTGAAGGGAGAGGGTTAGAACAATGAGATGGGGCTGGCAGTGCAGTTGAGGGCTCTGCCAGACAAAGGGCTCTGCAAACATCGGTGCCATTGCACAACCATGACGGCACTGTGTGTGTGCAGAGTGCAGCGGTCAGGGCGGGCAGACTCCTGTCACCAGTCAGGATTACGAGTGGCCTGCGGGGGGCATGGCCGCGGGCCTTGCCACCACTGTGGCTTGATGCACTGAAACTGTTCCTGGGTGCAACTAGTGAAACCAAGAGCTCCACGCAAAAGCCCAGGTTTTCCCACAGCAAAGTCGAGAAAGAGACACCCATCAGAACTCTGTATCTTGCTGAAAGAAGGCATTGGGTCCAAACACAAGAGTATATTAAAGCAAATGACTGAGTAACATTGTAACCAAGCAGCCAGCAGCCCTTCGAAAGTTCTGCTATAAAGAGGTTTTGATGACCTGGGAAAATTCTTACAATATTACACTAGGTGAAAAATGCAGACTGGAAAGAAAAAAGGTATATTCAGGAACTCAACCACGTACAGCAATATGCACAGGATACGTCCAAAATGTTCACAGAGTTTAGCTGTGATTTTTAACCTACTTTTTATTTTCCTTCCCTCTACATTCCAAATTTCTAGGGTGAGCATGTATCCTTTATAGAGTATAAAGATAATTGTGTTTTATGTTTAAAGACACAAATTCTATTTTTATAAGGAGGTATAAGCTGATCTCATTCTCTGTGCTTTGCAATGATTATACTACTCTGCTCTCCAATAATGCTCTCCCCAACCAAGAGGAAATCCCACCCCACATGCGTCAATCCATTTACTCACATTCTGCATATTTCTGGAGTTGGCCAAATTCTTCTGGAGTGAGGGAGACCCACCGTTCTTCACTCATCTTTCCTGGGTGTACGCGCTTGAGGCTAGGGAGAGAGTTTTGCTCACCAGGCTGTAGCCAAGGCCCAGCCTAGGGCCTGGCTCATTGCAAGTACACAATGGACAAGTCCTTCAGGAGATTTCTCGAGGACCCAAGCGTCTATGGCAGCAGCGGGCACTGTTTAGCAGCTGAGAGAAGACCTCTGCTATTCCTAAGGCAACATCCTTCTATCTGTAGTCACGGTAAATTCAGAAATCCTTGCTTTTCCTGGGCAGGAGTAGAAAAGACATTGGGAATGAGAATGTTAGAATACATAAGTCATCTTTTCTTGTAAAGGAAAAAAAAAAACCCAAATGTTCTTTGCTGAAAGCTCTATAGGAGGCGATGGTTCTCAAGGTTTGGGGGAACCACCTGAGGGAATTCGGAAGAAGACATACAGACCAGAGCAGCACAAGTCCAGACAGCTGTCTGGCTGGAGTGGGGGTTAGGTGATCTATATGAAGAGGTAGCCATACTCCCAAACTCTGGAAAACTTAAAATGCCTCTAGTGAGAGGTGGTGGTAGTAGGGCCACCTAAGGGCATCCTCTAGTCATGAAAATGCCTCAGGCTGTAGGTGTGGTCTCATGAGTAAGTACAAGACAGTAGCTCATGTGGTGTGATTTGAAAGGTAAGCCAGTCTCTCCTCCACTGATTTCTAAATTCCACTATTAGAGCTGCTTACCTTCCATTTATGAGTCATTGAGTCACTCTGGAAATTCAAATACCACTCCCCTCAAGGCTGGCTAACATCCTAGTGACTGAAGCAGTTTTCTTTCCTCTTAGAACCATAAAAACATGATTAAAGGGAAGGCCTGCTGGCTCCATTGTGGAGAGCCTGAGGGAGGCAGGGAGGGGGTGGATTCAGACAAAAACTTAGCATCTTTTCCTTTGAGCCCCTCCTAGCATGGTGGCTCTATCAGTCCTAGCATCAGTCATTAAATCAGTTTAATGAGTTGTGAAATTAATGGGGTGTGCTATTCTAAAAACACATAATACAATAGCATAGAATGCAACGGAATGAGATGGAATTGAAAATAAGAGTGCATCTCCTTTCAGTTATACATACATGTATACACCTATCATAATATAAAGTGTATTTCTTATTCTAGGTTGAGGTTTAAAAAATGTTGAAAAGTCATCAACCTCATAGGACAAGGAATAAAGACCAATGTTACCAAAAAACAAGCCCAGTTTTAATAAAAGAGAATCCATCGTAGACAGTCAGACTTGAAGGCAAGTCTGGGAGTCTGGAGCATACGAGGAATGGTGGAGGGGTGGCAGATCTGGACAGTTCTCTGCAGTGGCAAATAGACTTGGTTGGTGTGGACCTGGAGGGCTGAACTAGAGCTGAGAGAAAATGCTGGAGGGAGATCTTCTCTAAGGAGATTCTCTGTATGGAAGACCTTCCATTAGTCAGCACTCTCCAACAGTAGGAGGAAATGCATGGCAAGGGAGTGAGATGCCCGCATCTTTGGGAACATCCAAATTCAAGTTTCTCTCCTTGAAAGGTCTAATTTTGGGGGCTTCCCTGGCAGTCCAGTAGTTAAGACTTGGTGCTTCCACTGCAGGGGGTGAGGGTTCAATCCCTGGTGGGAGAAATAGGATCCCTCAGGCCGCAGGAAAAAAAAAAAAAAAAAGAAAAAAAAATGTCATTCTCTTCTTAACCCACTGGCCAACTGGAATCTGCTTCTTAGCACCTGCTCTTGCCAAGGTTTCCAGTGTGAAACTTAATAAAGGGAAACCTCACTAAGATGGAGGCAGGAGGCCAAAAGGGGAAGCTCTCACACAGTAATACTGATGTCAATTGCAGGAGGAACTGTCAATTATAGACCCCAACAGAAGACTCATCAACAGGAAAGAATCATCAATTACAGGCCCCAACGGGAAAAGGTGTACATTGCATGCCTAGAAGAAATCTACTACCCTAGCAATTCAACCAGTGAGTAACTGTCATCACCCTGAGCTCTCACTTTTGTCCAATGGACTTTTATTCAAAACATCCCCTCCCAACTTCCTCCTTTTTTTCTATAAAATAACATTCCTCTGTGTTTTTTGGACTTGCCTATGGCATTTGCTGTAGCTTGCTTGTTCTGAATTGCAATTCCTTTGCTATTCCCAAATAAACCCATTTTTGCTGTAAAATAACTGGCTGTTTTATTTTTAAGGTCAAAACCAGTAACCCAGTTGTCAAATCCAACAGGCACCTTTCAGGCCTTCTTTGCTTTATTTGCTCTCTATGCAGCCTTGGCCTTTGCAGAAAACAACCCCCCCCCCCCAAACTCTTTTATCTTTGTAAGTGTTCCTCCGCAGTCTCATTCCACTTTTTCTTTTGCCATTGTTAAATACTGGGTGTTTCCACAATCCTATCCTCAGCCCTCTCCTCACAGTGCACCCTTTTCCTCAGGGATCTCATCCACTTCCACAGCTTCAATGACTCCCAGGCATGCTGCTCCAGCCCTGCACTCTCCCTTCAATCCAGATCTGCATATCCAACTGTCTACTGTGACTCCCTACTCTGTCCCAAACTACCCTGAATCAGCACCTTTCCATGCCCCCAACCTGCCCTTCCTCTATATTCTGGTCATGCCCAGGAAGAGCCAATACTCAGGCCAGAGGCCTAAGCTCCTCACCCTTTCTCTCCTGCCAAACCCAGGCACCAGTCTGGGAGTGTGACTGTCCATTGTGTGTTCCCTCGTCTCCACGATGCCAGGTGGCTTGTTAACTCAGACCCTCATCTGCCTGGTCTCTCACAACAGCCTCCTGCTGGTCCGCCTGCCTTGGGTTTTGTGTTCTTCCCCTTGGTCTGCTCTAAATTGCCAACCAAATCACATCTTTCCCAGTAATAAAATTCTTCAGTGGTTTCTATTGCCTATAGAATAAAAGGTAATCTTTTCATGATACACAAAGCTCTTTATGATCTGGCCTTTGATTATCAATTCAGTCCCAAAGCGGGACCCTTAGAAACATTTTCCACCATACAAGGGAATTCAGCATTGCAACTGGTATTAACACTGCTGCCAGACACATTTTATACTGTGCTCTATGCTTTACATATATTATCTAATTTAGTCCTCATAACAACCATGTAAATTAAGCATTGCCTTTCCTATTTTTAGACAGGAAATATGAGGCAAGATGCTTAGTAAATATGGTGAGGATACAGAAGGAACCCCCCAATGCTTTTGTTTAAAAATGCCTCTCTGATCTTATCATTCTGCACATTTCAGAAGCTCAGAACTCTAAGAGGACCCAGAGACACACAACATGAGAGAACACCACAGAACTTGAAGTCAGAAGGCAGGGGATTTGAGTCCTGACTCTGCCTCTTATAACTAGTTGACTTTAAACAATTTTTTTCATTTCTTGAATATTGGTTTCCTCATCTTAAAGATGGGAATAACTAATAAAAAAATCTGAGTTAGTATTAGGATTGAGTGAGTTAATATATGCAAAAAACAAACAAAAAAACCCCCAAACCCCACCTAGCATAATGTCTATCACACAATGGACACTCAATAAATAATTATTGTTATCATCCTATTGCAAATACAACCACTTAGCAACATGACAATCAGCTGACAGCATTTGGGTGCTTTGTGCTGTAACACAGATTTATGAACTTGATCTCATCCTGCTTCAGGTTGCTGTAATTTTGTAATTACTCATCAAACTTTTATCCACTAGTTTTAGCACCCACTGATGATTCTTTCCTGGATTAATTATTACTATGATAGTGAATTTCTAATTCCATCCTCCCTTCTATATTAGTTGGGATTCTACTGTGAGGTAGAGTTTTCCCTTCTTTCTTTCTTTATACTATACTATACCTTATACTATAAATACTACATATACTATCAATATATAAAATGTTTATATAAATATACATAATACATAAGTATAAATGTGTATTACTTTTACATATATTTACTTATATTCATGGACTCTTACTTTATTCAATGGCTTATAATCCATTACCATCATTATTTGTTTTGATTTTCAAATTGTCCCAGATTTGGCCACAGCAAGCTCATTCAAGGTGATTCCTTGTTCTTTAGACATTCCTATCATTCTCTGATCACATCTTTATTTTCTGGTACTACAAAGTATTTCAGGATCATCTTTTTCTTCCTCAGTACTATCCTGAAATCAGTCATTTTCCCAAAGATCCCTGATTCTTTCTAGTGGGGAATGGTTTTTGAAACCAAGGTTTGGGTACTAGGTATGCTCGTTGCTACTGGGGTGTCACTACTTCTAGGCCCTGTCAGGGACAGAGCTAGGAAATATATTCACATGTACATACATATCTCATCTCTGGCTATTTATCTATCTTCCCGTCCGTCCGTCCATCCATCCATCCATCCATGCATTCATGTTAAAAACCCCAAGTTCATACTCATACACTCTGTCGTTCCATATTGTTAAACTCCCTTCTCCAACAAACTCTGTTTCCATTATCTACAACGTGCTTATTTTCTCAACCCTAAAATATACAGAAAGTAGTTTTGGAAGTGCTAGCCACATCTCTGTGAAAAATAGAGTTCAAGATTTATTTATAGTTCCTCTGTCTTCATCCAACTGCATATCTTCAAAGGACTATTTTCAGAAGTTACTTAGGTTAGTTCTTTCCCACTCCCATTCATTCCTGTTTGTATTTCACTGTAGGGTTATCCTCCATTCCCACTGATTCTTTTTTAGTATGGTTTCAAAAGTCAGAACTATATAAAAAGGTTTCTTCAGAGAAGTCTTGCTTTCCCCCGTTCCCTTTACTCTGTTTCCATCCCCCTCCTTATCATCTTTTCTCCACCCCATACTTACGTTTTCTAGTTTATTCTTCCTGCTTATTTTCACATCATTGAGCAGATATATGGATATTTTCTTATTTCCCCTTCTCTACCTACAAAAGGTAGCACATTGTAGATTGTCTTTTGCACATTGTTTTTTTCACTTAACAAAATGTCCCATGAATCATTCCATATCTTCATAGATATCCTCCTCATTTAGAACCAAATTTGACTGCAGCATTTACCTGCTTAAAACCCTTCAGAGGCCTCCACTGGCTTCCAGGATTAAAGGCAGGTTCTTTGGCCAGTTGCATTAGATCCTTCATCTGTGGCACAGCTCACCTCCCCGTCCTTACTCGAATGACCTCCGGCTCCACATGCCCCACGTTACAGCCAAGTCAACCTACTGTGTACTCCTAGCACCTAGCAAAGTATTTGGCACATGGTAGGACCTCATAAACGTTAGTTAAGGGACTGACAAACACACCATGCCTTTAATCTACCTGGAATTCCCTTCACTCCTTCCTTCCCATAACAAACCACTACTCATATGTCTGGCTGCAGATACAAAGGTCACTATAGTTTTTCTGAACTCTTCGAGCAAACCAAGCTGTTCTCCCAGCTGCATTCCCATAGAACACATACATTGTCTATATTTTCCTGTTGTAGTAGCTGACAGTCCCATGTGGGAGACAGACACCTTAACAGATAATTAACACACAGCTGGTAAGAGGAGTGGTACAGATAAATACAGGGAACTATGGGGCTAGCTACTGTGTCCGTAGCAGGCACAGGGCAGGTGGAAAGATTCCTGAAGTTGAGAAGGAGTACCAAGGTAAAGAGGTATATGTTGCAATAACTAAACAAATACTCCTGTTATTATCATTGCTGCTCCACTGCAGCTCAGTGCTTGGCTTCATAGTGGAAGAAACTGCACCATTCTTTTTTAAAAATTTTATTTTATATTAGAGAATATTGATTTACAATGTTGTGTTAGTTTCAGGTGTACAGTAAAGTGATTCATTTATATATATACATATATCCATTCTTCTTCAGATTCTTTTCCCATATAGGTTATTACAGACTATTGAGTAAAGTTCCCTGTGCTATACAGTAGGTCATTGCTGATTATTTATTTCATATATAGTAGTGTGTATTTGTTAATACCAAACTCATAATTTATCCCTCCCTCCATGTTTCCCCTTTGGTAACCATAAGTTTGTTTTCTAAGTCTGTGAGTCTGTTTCTGTTTTGTAAATAAGTTCATTTGTACCATTTTGTTTTAGATTCCACATATAAGTGATATCATATGATATTTGTCTTTCTCTGTCTGACTTACTTCAGTTAGTATGATAATCTCTAGGTCCATCATGTTGCTGCAAATGGCATTATTGCATTCTTTTTTATGGCTGAGTAACATTCCATTGTATGTACCACATCTTCTTTATCCATTCCTCTGTTGATGGCCATCTAGGTTGCTTCCATGTCCTGGCTATTGTAAATAGTACTGCAATGAACATTGGGGTGCCTGTGTCTTTTCGAATTATGGTTTTCTCCACATATATGCCCAGGAGTGGGATTGCTGGGTCATATGGTAGTTCTATTTTTAGTGAAACTGCACCATTCTTTTTTTTGTTTTTTAGAATAAACATAATTCAGTGTTTTTATTCATATTTTTGAAGTTTGTCTGAAATGTATTAATAAACCTTTACATAACTCGAAGGTGTGGCATAAGGCTTGTTTTTTTTAAAATTTACACATTCAAGATTGAATAACAAGTGTATTAATATAATTTTTTTTCCTTTTCAAATATAACTCAACACAGCTTTTATCCCAGTTTATTTCTCCATTTACTGGATGCATTTATGGAAGGCACATAACAGGTATTTTGTTTTCTATTATAGCAACTTAAATGTAGGTAAGACTTATATAAACCTACTTCTGTTATTTAAGGAAACTGGCAGATTTTCAAATAGTGCTACAAATTACTATGACACCAGATCCTATGGGTACGTTGAGAAAGCCTCTTCTTAGGCCAAAGGATAATTATTTTGCATGTCTTCTTATTTGTTAACTATAGGCTGACAACATGTAGAAAACTTGGGCTTAAAAAAATTGCTTTGCTGTTCGGAGTATATACTATAATCCCCCCCAGGCTATTATTTAAACCAGGGGCCTATTGCCTATAGGCCAAATCGGATCTGCCACTTGTTTTTGTAAATAGCTTAGTGAAACTGCACCACACTTAATTTCCATCGGGAAACACTGCCTGACTCTCCAGATGGTAACTGCTGACCATGCTCCCAAGTGACAGTCCCCTCTGGTTTTCCATCCTTTGATAGAGATGATGGCTACTGCACAAGAGGGCTTGCTCCAGCTGACATCTCTTGGCATTTATCTTTCATCGGCCTATCTTATCACTTCTCTCTTGGAGGCTCTTTGCAGTGCCAACAATCTTCTTATTACCACCCTGAACATCTCTGCTGACAGAAAAAAATGTAATCGGATCTTCTAAATAACACTCAGATTGGATATTGTCAGGCTTGGGTGGGAGAAGAGTGTTTTATGTCCCTACAGCTATGCCACTCTTAGCACTTGCTTCAGCTCCCCTGGCCTCAGTTTCCTTGTCTAAAAATGAGGGGGTGGGAGTCATGGTTTTGAACACATTTCCTAGCTCTGCAATTTCATATACTGGATCAAATCCTATTTGTTCTGTACAGATGCTGGCATGGAAATCACAAGTCAGAAGGAAGATGGCAAATTCAATAGGTATTGAATTGCACCCCAGGTCTCTCTATTCATTCCAATGAATCAGCCATCGCCAATTATCCAGGAACAAACACCTCTTCATCTCTTTGCTCTCATAAAGACATTAATTTATGAATATAGCATCAGATTGGGGGAGCTTGTTTATATGCGTCTGATGATTTATAACAGACTGTATTTTTAAAAGGGAAGAATCACTAAAAACTAGAAAGATACAAATCCCTCTCTCTCTTCCCAGACTTGTGACAAGTCACATCTTGATAACTGTACCATCTCTGGGCTTTCGCCCTTGCTGATCCTTCTTCAACTCTGCAACTCCTGTTCAGCCTTTGGAGTTCAGTTCAAGTGTCACCTACTCTAAGAAGCTCCCTTTAACTGCCTGGACGGGGCTGGACATATCTTCTCTGCTATCCAATAGCTCCTTGGGCTCTTCTCCATTGCGGCACCCACCACACTGCAGTGTACTTGCCCATCCTTTCCTGCGAGACTGAGCTCCTTCAGGGTGGAAACTGTGTTCTGCCCACTTTGTAGCTCTAGTTATTAGAGGACTTCTAAGTGTTCATTTCTTGACCACTAGAAAAGTGGTTCTCAACTTTCTTTGACTGAGACTATTCGCATGGAGCAAAAGTCCTACCACACCTGTTTGCACTTCCCAATAGAAAAAAGACTGGGTGCTAACGAAGAACTGGAGAGGAACAAAAGACACTAGTTGACGTAAAATTGATAATATTAGCTCTGCGTCACTTATAAAAAACATGAATTGGTGTATATATTTTAATATTAAAGTAATTACCCATAATTTTATAACTATAAACTATAATCTATAAACTTATAATAGTCACTTTATTAGGCTTAACTTACAGTACGCTAGGGGTTAACTTGCTTGAATTCATCAATGGACTGTCACTTTTGTCATAGTCTATTGCATTGATGGTTCATGCCTCCTGACATTCACGTCCTTTTAATTTTCTACCCCTTGAGTCTGGGCTGTGCCTGTGACTTGCTTTAACTTGCAGTAGAAGTGATGTCGTGGCAGTGTCAGGCCTAAGCCTGAAGGCCTGACAGCTTCCACTTTTGTGGTCTTGGAAGCACTGGACTGCCACGTCAGGAGTTCAGCCACCTTGCTGGAGAGATCACAGAGAAACCATGTGGACAGAGGGAGGAGAACCAAGCAACCCAACTGATGATGACACCTGAAGCCCCTGTGGTGAGGTCCCAGTCAAGCCATCCAGCCAGCACGCAGTCATGTACGCCACCCTGGCTGTGATGCCGGACGTGAAGCCACTTTGCATTTTACAGCTCTAGTAGACATGACGTGGAGTGGAGATAAGCTGTCCCCGCTGAGCCCTGCCCGAGTTCTGGATGCACAGAATCACGCAGAATAATAAAATAACGGTTGAGCCACTATGCTTTAGGATAGTTAGTTATGCAGTCATAAATAACCAAAACAACTAAAGAAGCATGTTTGGGTTCAGATTACATATGTATCTGTTTAGCAAGAGAGGATTCATGATTCATGCTTGAACTGCAGCTTGCTCATGTCTTAAAATCTAGTAACTGGAAAATTATAGGCCTAAAATACCTTTGAGGCAAATATGTATCACTGCGTGCTGTCGAGTTAACCAAATATCCTCCACAAACTAATGGGATAATGATGAAGTTAAATGAACTACCATTTCTAATTAAAAAGCAAGAATAGCAGTAGCTGAACACCACAACTAACTCAAAACAAGTCTGACATTGCAATGATAACAGCATGACTTTCCCCCAGGTCACAGGATTCTCGAACCATCTCGCTGAGTGAGGAGCCAGTAGTTGCTGAACATTTAGAAGCAGCTTGACTTCACAGATAACCCAATTAGAGCCCCTGGAGAACTTGGTAATGACCTAATTTGATTTCATGAGTAGCAACTATGAGTAATCCCTAATAACTCATTTAGTAAATTACCAGTATATAAGTCCTTACACAAACATAAAAACAAAAGCCTTGGATTTGTGTGCTACCCATAAGAATTCAGAGAGGACTTGCATTTGAGGATTCTGCATCTCATTAGTGGTCTCAGAGTGAACATGAGAAGCCCTGCTCTGGCGGAGGTGTGAAAATGTCAGGCTGAACAGAGCTGCCCAGGTGCAGGGGACTGGTAGCCAGGAGACGCATGCAGTCTCCGGGGAGAAGCTGAGACCTGCTATTTGAGGGGCTGCCTTTGGTACAGGCAGGCAGTGTCAGACTGGGGAGTGTTTAAATCCCAGGGCCATCACAGCTCAAGTGGGCTCATTCATTCCCTTATTTGTTTATCTGTTATACAAGTCATTAAAATAGAAGCCATAGCAGCAAACTTCATTTATAGACTATCACACATCTGGTGCTTTGCACACTGCATCTGTAATAGTCAACAACGCCTGAGAGCAAGGTATTTTGATGCCCATTTTACAGCTGTAAAAACAGCCCCAGAGTGATTCTCTTAAGTTCATCCATCAGTAAGTGACAGAACTGGTATTTGAACTCAAGTCTGTTTAGTTCCAAAGCCCATGGCCTTTCTTTTACCATAACATCTCTGGATGAATACCTATTGAGTACCGAAGTGCCAGGTCCTGTGCTAAGTGCTGATACCATCAATAAACCAACTATGGAGAGCCTAAATCCTCATCCTCAAACTGGAAGGTAAATTAAAAGCTAGAGGAAAAACCATGGCATGCACCTGGAAAGCCAATATTATTTGAGGGGAAAAACATCTACATTATATTAAACATGAACAGAGAATGGCATAGAATGCAAAATATTCAGGAAGTTTGAGGTAAAACATGAGACTTTGGAAAGAAATTAAGTTCTTGCCCTGGGGCCACCTTTGCTCTCAAAAATGTGGGAGAGTGTTCACTTGGCTCTGCCATTTGGGGCACGCTACAGTGGAAATGCTAAAGAAGGGGTGCTATAAACATCAGGACCAAGGTCCGATTCTGGACTCCAGAGCTGAGGGGCTGATGTAGGGATAAGAGCATGAGAGGAGGCCTCCTTCACAAAACTAACGCCTGCGGAAAATGACTCACATCCAGTGTCAGGGAGCCTTCTTCCCAAAGCACCAAGCACAAGTCTGGCATTGGAATTAGAACAGAATTCAAATCTTGGCTCTACCACTTACTAGTATGTGACATTAAACCAGCGTTCTTCATCTCTAAATGGGTATAATAATAGTAGTAGTACATGTTTCACAGGGTTGTCATGGGAATTATTTGTATAATGATTTATGAGTATCATAGCAAGTAAAATTTCCTATCAGTGGTCCTTAAAGTGCTGTCCTAACACCAGCAGTATTGGCATCAACTGGGACCATGTAAGAAAAGCAAATTCTCAGAACCCACCCCAGATCTCCAGAAATTCAGGGTGGTCCAACAATTTGTGTTTTATAGAGCCCTGGGGATTCTGATGCATGCCAGTGTTTATAAGCACTGCTTTACATTAACGTAAGGGACAGAAAGAAGAGAAGCTTGGACTACCTGCAGTTATTCCTTCTCCTTAGGGGGCCCTAAAGCAGACAGATTCTGGATCTCTCAAGGCCGTTCCACTTTCCCAAGGCAGGAAAACATCATTGGGAAGCCAGAGCCCCATGACTGTCAGACCTAAAATTCTCATGATATGATTTATATTCCCCGGGGAATTTTCCTTTCTTTACAATCTGGATCTATGTTTCATACTCCTCCTATCACATTTTGTGCCAAATATATAATCTTGAGGAGGGCACAGAGCAGATAATAGGAGTTTCCTACCAAAAACTGAAGGGCAAAACCCAACAAACAGAAAAGCCTGAGAGGGTGAGAAAATGACAGCCCTATTCATGCCACAGAGCATCCCTGTATCAGGAAAGGAATAGTCACAGAAGAGACACATCAAGATATGAGTATGGGGCTCAGGCAGAACTAGAAAAAGACAGCACTATAAAAATATCAGGTATTGGGCTTCCCTGGTGGCGCGGTGGTTGAGAGTCCGCCTGCCGACACAGGGGACACGGGTTCGTGCCCCGGTCCAGGAAGATCCCTCATGCTGCGGAGCAGCTGGGCCCGTGAGCCGTGACCGCTGAGCCTGCGCGTCCGGAGCCTGTGCTCCGCAACGGGAGAGGCCACAGCAGTTAGAGGCCAGCGTACTACAAAAAAAAAAAAAAAAAAAAAATCAGGTATTGTGGTGGCAGTGGTGTAAAACCACACCACAGAGACTACACTCAAGTTTAGAAGTGTGTGAAACTGCATTAAGCTTGGAAAGTTCCTGTGGGCCAGGAGGAGCTTGTGGTGAGCTGGCCCGTGAGCATTCTCCACTTGATGAAGCTCTTGTGTTCTCCCTCCCCTCCCTCCTTTTCTACCCCTCCATCTCCATTCTCTAATTCTCCTTTCCTTTTCCTTCTCCCCACTTCCTGATTCCCATAACAATCTGAAGAATAGCTGCTATTTATTGAGAATCTACTGCCTTCTCTACATTAATGTAATCCTCAAAATAATCTTTCAAGGAATTATCATGCCACTGTATCTAGGCTCAGACTCCTTGCAGGCAGCTAAGCCATTATTCAAGCCCATGTCTGCCCGATGCAAAGCCCATACTTTCCCTGGCATCTGTGCTGGCTTTCAGACCTGGGAAAATTATTAATACTATCTCTAGATTACAGACTGCCTGAGGATCAATTTTCTGGCTCATTTCAGGAACCCAGGGTTTAGTTTATAGAAGACTCTGGGCAGTCATGTGCCTCTTCTTCCACCAACTCTATAGAGCAGCAATGTCCTTTGGGGAATTACATAACTATGGTTCAGCACCATGGACAACAGCACCCAGACATGTCTATACCTTATTCTGACCCCTGACAATATGTCCCTGGATGGCCCCCTCCACCTCAGAGGTGTCTAGCCGCCAATTTGAAAAACACCTTATTAATAATGGTTAACCTTTACAACATGCCAGACTGCCCTAAGCGATTTACATGATTTATCTGGTTAACTACTCCTAACAACCCTAAGAGGTAGATACAAATATGCCCATTTTAAAGATGAGGAAACTAAAGAACAGAGAGTTAAGTAACTTGTCCTAGGTCATGCAGCTATGAACTGATAAATACAGGATTCAAATCCAGATAATGGGACTCTGGGGTGGTTCTTCACCATTATGCCGTGTGACACAAAGATAAAAGGGGGCAATGAAATCATATGACAGCACTTGGCATTAGATAATCATCAAGAAAATACAAACATATTTGTAATAATTTAAAAATATTCTAATTTGAGTAAAAGCACAAAATCTAAATCTTTGCTCTTGCCACACAGTATCTGGTACCATTATTTTAGGCTGGGAAATGTCATTTGTTTTCATACTCATTTAAATCATACTTCACTGGATAGAAACAATAATAAGGCATTATTGCCACCGTATCAAATTGTTAACAATTTAGAAATAGGGAACATCCTTGTTGCTAAGAAAGCAATGAAATAGAAACTCTCCTACACTGCTGGTATTGAAGTAAATTAGCCAAAATAACACTATATATCAGTAGCCTCGAAATGTACATTTCTGTGTAATTTTACTTCTGTAAGTTTATCTTAAGAAAGTAACTATGGATTTTTGAGGTAGTGGTCAAGACGGTGGAGTAGGAAGACCCTGAACTCATCTCCTCCCATGGGCACACCAAAATTACAACTATTTACAGAGCAACTATTGATGAGAAAAACTGGAAGACTAGCAGAAAACATCTTCTACAACTAAATATATGGAGAGGGAACCACAATGAGACAGGTAGGAGGGACAGAGATGCGGTATGGTCAAGACTCATACTCCTCAGTGTGTGACCCACAAACGAGAGGATAATTACAATCGCAGAGGTTCTCCCCAGGGAGCGAGTAGTCTGAGCCCCACATCAGGGTCCCCAGCCTGGGGGTTCCTGCACTGAGAAGATGAGCCCCCAGAACATTTGCCTTTGAAGGTGTCGGGGCTTACTTTTGGGAGATCCAGAGGACTGTGGGAAATAGAGACTCCACTCTTAAAGGGTGCACACAAAATTTCACCTGCCCTGGAACCCAGGGCAGAAGCAGTAATTTGAAAGAAGTCGGGGTAAAACCCACTTACTGATCTTGGAGAGCCTCCCGGAGAGGCAGGAGGCAATTGGAGCTCACCCTAGGGACACAGACACTGGTGAGAGCCATTCTGGGGGGCTTGTTCTACCACAGGGACACTGGCGCTGGCAAGGGCCATTTTGGAATCCTCCCTCTATCTTATTAGTGCCAGGGCCCAGTCCCACCCACCAGCTTTTCAGTCCCAGTACTGAGATGCAACCAGCTGGGGAGAGATACAGCCCCAATCATGAGCAGGCCTGCTGCCTTAAGACCCCCTGAGCCCACAGCTGTCCCAGGACTGCCTCTGTCCACTAGAGGGCCCAGGACCTGGCCCTGAACACCAGTGGGCCAGCACTAGCCCAAGGACCTTGCCTCACCCACCAGTGGGCAGGCACCAGCCCCAGGAGCACTGCAGCCCTGCAGCCTGCCATACCAGGACACAGCCCACCCATCAGCAGGCCAGCACTGGGCCCACAGGGCCCCGGCCCTGCCCACCAGTGGGCAAAGTAAGCCACCACTAGCTCTGGAACACCTTGGGTCTCTCAGCCAGTCACCTGGGGAACTGGCCCCATCCACCAGTGGGTTGACACCAGATTTGGGACACCTCGGACCTCACGGTCAGCTGTGTCAAGAACTGGCCCTGCCCACCAGCAGGCCAACACTAGATCTGGGACCCACAATTACCTATTCCAGAACTCAGCTCCACCCAACAGTAGGCCAGCACTAGCCCTGGGAAATCCCAGGGCTCCAAGCCAGCAGCCTCATGACCCGGCCCCACCCACCAGTGAACAGCAGCCTCTGCACAAGGTAGGGCCTGGCAAGCAGCTGGATGGGGAGCCGGCCATGCCGACCAGACCACCCGTTAGTCAGCCCGCCACAACGGAAGGACCCACGCAGCCCACATAGGGGGCACCCTTAGAGCATACAGTTCTGGTGACCAGAGGGGAGTGAGCTGCTAGGACACACAGGATGTCTCCTACAAAAGGCCACTTCTCCAAGGTCGGGAAACATAACAAATACCAGATTCATAGAAATAAAAACAGCAAATTAGGCAAAATGAGGCAACAGAGGAGTACGTTCAAAACAAAGGAACAAGTTAAAACCCCAGAAGAAGAACTAAGTGAAGTGGAGAAAGGCAATCTACCCAATAGAGAGTTCAAGGTAATGAGCGTAAAGATGTTCAAAGAATTTGGGGGAAGAATGGATGAACAGAGTGGGAAGTTTTTAATAAAAAGAGTTAGAAAATATAAAGAAGAACCAAACAGAGGTGAAGAACACAATAACTGAAATGAAAAATACACAGAAGGAATCAACAGTAGATTAGATGAGATGAGACAGGTTAGTGGAAATCACTGAAGCTGAATAGAAAGAAGAATAAAAGGAAATGAGGACAGTTTAAGAGATTTTGGACAACATCAGATGTACTAACGTTCACATTATAAGGGTCCCAGAAGGAGAAGAGAGACAGAAAGGGGAAGAGAACATATTTGAAGGCATAATTTCCTTAACTTGGGAAGGGAAACAGACATCCAAGTCCAGGCAGCACAGAGAGTCCCAAAAAGGATCAACCCAAAGAGGACCACACTAAGACACATGGCAATTAAAATGGCAAAAATTAAAGATAAAGAGAGACTATTAAAAGCAACAAAGAGAAAGCAATGAGTTACATACAAAAGAACTTCCATAAGGCTATCAGGTGACTTCTTAGCAGAAACTCTGCAGGCAGAAGGGAGTGGTATAATACATTTAAAGTGGTGAAAGATAAAAACCTAAAACCAAGAATACTCTACCCGGCAAGGCTTTCATTCAGAATTGATGGGGAGATCTAAAGTTTTACAGACAAGCAAAAGCTAAAAGAGTTCAGCACCACTAAACCAACTTTACAAGAAATGTTAAAGAGACTTCTCTAAGTGAAAAGGAAAAGGCCACAACTAGAAACATGAAGATTATGAAAAGAAAAACTCATCAGTAAAGGCAAATATACAGCAAAGGCAGTAAATCAATCATGTAGAGAGCTAGCAGAAATGTTAAAAGACAAAAGTAGTAAAGTCATCTATATCTGCAAAAGTAGTTAAGTGATACACAAAACAAAAATACGTAAAATATGATGTCAAAAACAGTAAACACAGCGGTAGTGAGTAAAAACATAGGTTTGTTAAAATGCATTTGAACTTAAGAGATCAGCTACACAAAATAATCATATATATATTGCTATGTACAGTGTGGGGAATACAGTCAATAACTATGTAATATCTTTCTTTCTTTAGAAATTTATTTTATTTATTTATTTTTGGTTGTGTTGGGTCTTTGTTGCTGCACACGGGCTTTCTCTGGTTGCGGTGAGCGGGGGCTACTCTTTGTTGCGGTGCGCAGGCTTCTCATTGCAGGGCACAGGCTCTAGGTGCACGGGCTCTAGGCGCACGGGCTTTAGTAGTTGTGGCACATGGGCTCAGTAGTTGCGGCTCTTGGGCTCTAGAGCACAGGCTCAGTAGTTGTGATGCACTGGCTTAGTTGCTCCACAGCATGTGGGATCTTCCTGCACCAGGGCTCAAACCCACATCCCCTGCATTGGCAGGCGGATTCTTAACCACTGCGCCACCAGGGAAGTCCCTGTAATATCTTTACATAGTGACATATCATAACTAGACTTACTGTGGTGATCATTTTGAAATGTATAGAAATACCAAATCACTATGTTGCATAAGAGGAACTAACATAGTGTTACAGGTCCATTATACTTCAAAAACAAACAAACAAACTCACAGAAGAAGAGATCAGATTTGTGGCTATCAGAGATGGGGGTGGGGGGAGGGGGAACTGGATGAAGGTGGTCAAAAGGTAGAAACTTCCAGTTATAAGATAAGTAAGTACTCGGGTTGTAATGTACAACTTGATAAATATAATGAACACTGCTTATGTTATGTATGAAAACTGTTAAGAGAGTAAATCCTAAGAGTTCTCATCACAAGAAAAATATTTTTTCTATTTCTTTAATTTTGTATCTCTATGAGATGATGGGTATTCATGAAGCTTATTGTGATAATCATTTCATGATGTATGTAAGTCAACTCATTATGCTATCCACCTTAAACTTATACACTGCTGTATGTCAATTATATCTCAAACTTAAAGAAAAAACAAAACTAGAAAGTGAGCATGTTTCTCATGAGCCATTATGGACAACTTACAGAATTTATTACAAAGAGAGAAGTTAAAGTTGTAGAATAGTGTATACAGTACAAAAAGGTGAAGAGGAATAAAATATAGATATAGATATAGATCTTAAAAAAAGAAAGTAAAAAAAGGAAGTAACTATGGACAAAAATAACAGCACTACCTCTGAGACTACTGTTAGTACTTCTACAAGATTGCAGCTCTGAAGATATTTTTGGCAGTATGTTTATAATAGCAAAAAATTCCAAACAATTTAAATGTCTCACAATATGGGACTGCTAAATACATTTTGGTACATGTATCTAATTAAATACTATGGGGAAATGTCTTATACAGATTAAATGTCAACAGCCAAAAGTTAGTTAAAATATTAAACTGTAAATATTTGTAGTATGTGCTGAACTGTGCCAACCAGATCCCCTTTTGGAAAGGATTTACTTCCCCAGCGACTTGGGAGTGCTGCTGGAAGACAGCTCTCAGCTGTCAGCCCTTTTCAGGAACTGCCTTAGCTGCAAAGATCTGCCTTGCCCAAGGTCATGCCCCCTTCCTGGGCAACCCACATACAATTACTGAATGATACAAATGGGAAGGGGCATAAAGGCCGGGTCCCCTCAACCCAATGGGAAACAACTCAGCAGGGCCACCCCAGTCCAAATTCTCTGCCAATCCTGCTCTGTCCCATCCCTTCCACAAGTAGTGATCCCAAAAGCATTCCCTTTAAAATTAATAACACTCCTGCACTGCAATCTCCATCTCAGAATCTGCTTCCCAGGGAAGTCAATCTGCAACAATATGGTAATTTAAAAAAACCCCATATAGTCTTAAGTAACTTCTTGTTTAAGAAGAAAGTGAAAATATGGAAGAGTTACCTATCAATCTAGTAAATGTGCAGTTTGATTATAGGACGCTTGTAGCCTTAAATAAATTTCTTAGAAAACAAGGAAGATGAAAATAAATAAGCCTCCAACTCAGGAAGCTGGAAAAGGAGCAAAAGAAAGCTAAATAAAGCTAAAAAGGGCAGCACTAAAGATGAAGGTTAGAACCCACAACAAAGCAAAACAACTGGACAGTAAGTAAAATCAAAAGCTCTTTTTGCTGTTGTTGACAAAAATCAATAAAACAGACAATTCTTTGGGAGAGAGAGAGAGAGGAAGAGGGGGAAGAAGAGGAGGAACCACCAATATTAGGAATAAAAATGGGGGCATCACTATAAACGCAAAAGGTTTTATTAAATGATAGGAGAATAAGATCATCAACTTTTACAGCACTCCTTTTGAAAGCCTAGATGAAATGGGAAGACTTTTGAGAAAGCACTGGCACTGTGTAGCTCAGAGACAGGAGAGCTCAGCTCGCAATGGTGCTCACACGGCTGTGTGAAAGGGCAGAGAAGAGAAAAGACTCGGGTTTACTAAGTGTACCTGACATGCTGGCACTGCAGGGAGGAACCGCTGAAATCAAAACCTCAAACCTCCTAAATTGGGTCTAATTTAAAGGAGTTTCTTCATGCTATAAGATTATTTCTTGTATTTTCAATTTCAATAAAAATTATAGCTAATGGATTCCTTAGTTCAAAATAATTAGGAGTATGCCATTTCATTTCCCCCAAATCTCTTCCAAACCCATGAGCCTTGTTCACTCAAGGGTGTGTATGGGTTGGGAGTGTCAGGAGACCTATACGCCAGGGCCTGTGAGGCGTAAAGCACTTCTCGACTGTTCCTCTGCACCACTGGTTTCTGATGTGGAGAACAACATACCAACAGTATTCTATACCCAGAAATATAGATCTGTCAGAAAATAGAAAAAGAGTATAACCCAGGAGTTCAACAAACCTGGGTCTGCATTTCCTAGATTTGTGGCCTTGAGCACATTACTTATTCTTACTTCATCTCTCTGAGTCCAAGTTTCCTCAGCTGGAAAATGGGAATAGTTGGTGTCACCTTGCAGAATAGCATTAAACATAATGAATACAGATTTCTTAGCACAGTGCCATAGGACTCCATGGATGCCAATTGCCTTCCCTTCTTTTTTATCAGATACAAGTAAATGTGCCAAGATCCCCTGATATCTTGCATGGCCTCATATAATGGAGAAATGAGTTTATGATGAGAAAAGATATGAATTTCAGGGTGAAAAACTTAGATCTCAATTTAAGGAAGAGGATGGAAGGGAACGATGATGCTTTTCAGAACCAGCTATAAAAGATGAAATGGTATAAATTTTCACTTTCACCCCTCAGAAGCAATTAATGAATTAATCAAAAAAAACTATGACATGGGAACTCTGTGGCAACATCTGCCTGCAGTGGTTAGGAGTGGTTGGGTGCATGAGCTAGACTAGGACACTGGAGGGTTTGGGAGATGAGCACAGAGTTAGTCATTTGGATGAACGTATTTAATAAATTACAGTCCAGTTGGAGGGACTGGCCTCCCTGGGTGAATCACTTTGAACTAGACAAAAATGGCCAGCAGAAAGCAGCCCCAAGTAAAGAAGAAATAGTAGAAAGAGAAAAGTAATTTGATTTGATTGACTAACTCTATTTTGATTGGAGTGTGAAATCATATAATGAAGTTAGTTTGGTCAGAAAGGCAGCCTGTTGCTGATGGAATCACATGCATTTACACAGTCCTCCAACCATTTATAAGGTGTGACTTTTAAATATATAAATAGATCTACTCTCAAACTTACCTTCCTCCCAGCTCCACCTCAAAAACTGAATAACACAGATTTGCCTATCTTTTTCAATGTAAATGTCATTCTCCACGTTCAGCGGGTTGATAATTGGTGTTATTTACTTTCAGCCTCCTTCCTCCTCCCAAAATTTCAATACCAAACCAGAAACCAACTTACCAAGTCTGTTTTGTATTATCTATCAGCTCTGTCCCTTCATTTCATTCCTTGTGACAGCACCTCCAATTTCTGAGTAACAGCCTGCTCACTGGCCCCAGCATCTGCCTCTAGTCTTCAGAATTGTCTCATTCCATTTCAGTCTGCTCTGCATATGAATACTTTACTCTAGGAAAACCACTAGTTTCAATTATTTCCCTTCTCAAGAACTAAGAATTACTTCTGACTATCACTTTGTGTCCAATTCCTTTTCCAAGCATTCAAGGTCCTTTATCATCTAGTCTGACCTGACGTCCCACTAGTTTTCGGCAAGACAGTGAAACACTTGGGAATAGGGATGATGTTGTCATCCGCTCTTCCTGCTGACAGTTGGGATTCTGAGATTAAATGGAAGCAAACAGTGTCAATACTGGATATAGTTTTCTGGGTCATGATTCACCATATGCTGAAAGGGGGAGTTCGTATCTAGTAATGAAATGCTTGCATCTCATGAGCATGGGGTGGGGGGGCATGTATTAGCCTAGAGACTGATGAGCACATGATCAAAGAGCTGTAATAACACTTACGAATCAGTCTAAAGTGTAGAACTGCTGGTAAAGCAAACAGGAGAGGGGAAGTGCCTGGTGACACGCACAAATATACACATTATTACAAAGAGTACTAAAAACTGTATTTAAGGACTGGCATGTCTATATGGCAACATGGCTTTGGACCAAAAATTGGTTTATGATGGATATTCATGACCCTAAAGATAGAGCACCTAAAATATCTTATGAGTGAGCAGAAAAGGGTGAGGAACAGTATGATATCATCGTGAGCATGTTCTACCAGCCTCTTGACCACAAGGAGGAAATGAAGGGTGCATTCCTAGCCCCTACTCTTCTGGCATGAAGGAAGTTGGAACAGTGAAAGGGAACTCATGCTGGCTAAACGTTTGCTGAAAGCCTCATTTGGCTAAAAGAGCATCAGACAAGTGTTTCTATTTCCCTTGTTGAAATGGAGTAAAGAAGTCTAACTGGATGAACTCCTCTGGACCTTACTCTGACCAACAGAAAGACCCTGCTTGCAGAAGGGTGAAGCCAGCATAAGAGACATCTTAGGAGAAAGAAGCTACTCCAGCTCAGAGGTCATTATTGTCAAGGAGAAGCCAGGCTGTAATAAACAGCCAGGACCTTTAAACTTAGGCAGACACAAGAGGGAAAAGGAATCGTTCTTAAAAAAAAAAAAAAAGTGCCTGCAGGACTAACCCACAGGTGCATAACTGAAAAGGACGTTTAGAGATAAGAGGGAAGGCACACAATCAAGCAATATACAGGAAGATGGTACAAACTTACATGAAGTACATCATGAAAAAAATAGCTCAGAATGATCTGAAAACATTAAGTGACCAAAGAAATAAACTAACTAACCCAAAACACTACTGACCAAACAATGTTTGAGGGAAGTTTGGGGAGTGGGCTGGTTAATTCTAGAGCAAGTAGAGCAAAGGATAGCTTGGTCTACTGCTTGGGACCAGGATGACCAGGCTCTTTAACCACTGTTATTTGATCTTTGAAGAATTTTGGAGAACAACCAAAGGACTAGAAACAAGCAAACTAATCTTCATTATCAAAATAATATTGTAGAATATGGATTCTACAAACCATAAACAGTGTGAGCATAATATTAATCTTGGCCAAGAGTCCAAATCATATTTTAATGATTTTAAAATAAAAATCACATTATAACCACAATTAACATTTTGCCATAAATTATTTCTAGAATTTCCCTATGTATGTATGCATACACTTTTTTTTTAAACTCTTTTAACCTCTTTCTGACTTTTTTCACTTATTTGTTTATGGTGACCATTATTTGGTGTTACTAAACATCCTTCTACATATAATATTGTTTTCCATGGCTACATAGTACTTCATTATACAAACGGACCATAATTTATTGCTTGTCCCCCATGTTGTTATTTATTATTATTCATTTCTAATGGTTAAAGACTGTGACCTTTATTATTTCTGTTTTAAGGAACTTGCAGAGATTTTATTTGTAACCTAATACAGAGTTTATTTTTGTAATGTTCTATGAGCCCTGGAAAAGAAATTTCATTCTCTGCATTGTGGGTACTACACAGCATGTATTTTTAAAAAATCATATTCATAATATTACATAAGTCCTCTATTTTTTTTTCTTTACTTGATATAGGAAAGCCCTAGAGTGGCATTTTGAAATCTTTTACCATGGTTGTGCTTTGAATGCAACATTAATTTTGCATCTATCAACATTTATTGATGCATATATTTCCATAACAGTGTATCTTCACTGTGAATTGGACTATTCAGTTATATAAAACCACCCTAATTGTCTTAAAGAATTTGTCCTTGCTAGAGAGGGTGTGGAGAAAAGGGAACCCTCCTACACTGTTGGTGGGAATGTAAGTTGGCACAGCCACTGTGGAAAACAGTATGGAGGTTCCTCAGAAAAATAAAAATAGAATTACCATATGAGCCAGCAATCCCACTCCTGGGCATATATCCAGACAAAACTATAATTCAAAAAGATACACGCACCCCTACGTTTATAGCAGCACTATTCACAATAGCCAAGACATGGAAACAACCTAAATGTCCATCAACAGATGAATGGATAAAGAAGATGTGGTACATATATACAATGGAATACTGCACAGCCATAAAAAATAATGAAATAACGCCATTTGCAGCAACATGGATGCAACTAGAGATTATCATACTAAGTGAAGTCAGAAAAAGAAAGACAAATACCATACAATATCACTTATATGTAGAATCGAAAATATGAACCTATCCATGAAACAGAAACAGAATCACAGACATAGAGAATAGACTGGTGGTTGCCAAGGGGGAAGGGGGATGGGAGAGGGAAGGATTGGGAGTTTGGGGTTAGTAGATACAAACTGGTATATATAGAATGGATAAACAACAAGGTCCTACTGTATAACACAGCGAACTATATTCAATATCCTGTGATAAACCATAATAGAAAAGAATATGAAAAAGAATGTATACATATGTACAACTAAGTTACTTTGCTGTAAGGCAATAATTAACACAACACTGTAATTCAACTAGATTTCAATTAAAAATAAATATCCTGAAAAACATAAAGTATTTGTCTTGAGTTGCATTTAGTCTTACATTAATATCATGACTTTTGCTTTAGTGTTTGTTGCCTGCTATACCTTTTCTCAGCATTTTCTTTTTTTTTTTTTAACATCTTTATTGGAGTATAATGGCTTTACAATGTTGTGTTAGTTTCTGCTGTATAACGAAGTGAATCAGCAATATGTATACATATATCCCCATATCCTCTCCCTCTTGCGTCTCCCTCCCACCTTCCTTATCCCACCCCTCTAGGTGGTCACAAAGCACGGAACTGATCTCCCTGTGTGATGCAGCTGCTTCCCACTAGCTATTTTACATTTGGTAGTCAGCATTTTCTTTTAATCTTTGTACACTGTTCTGTTTTAGGGATGACTATGGTAAACAATATATGGCTGCATTTTAGTTTTGGACCCAATATGAAGACCTCTTAAAAATTATGTTAGTTGTTATCAATGAAGTATTTGATCTCATCCTTTTTATGCTCCTTTTAATTTTTTTTAATGCTTCCTTGCCATCTCCTTTATTTTTTGTCCTTTGTCATATGAAGTATGTTTTCTTAGACCCCTTGGTTTGGAAGATAGAATAGTGGGGAAAAGAATTCTATAACTATTACTTTCTTTTTTTTTCTTTTTTTTTGGCTGTGCCACGCAGTGCAGCATGTGGGATCCTAGTTCCCTGACCAGGAATTGAACCCACGCCCTTTGCAGTGGAAGCGCAGCGTCTTAGTCACTGGACTGCCAGGGAAGTCCTGATAACTATTATTTTCTAAATTTTAAATGTCAAGAATAAAATGAATCTCTCACAGTTGAACCAAGGAATTCAGAACATTTTATTTACATTGTCCCATCCTGTCCTATATTCTCCAGAGAAACACCAGCCTTTTCAGGATTTAAAAAATGTTATCTGGGGTTTTAAATCTAAATTTGTTGTTTCAAAATTTTGTGTAGCAATACATATCTTCTCTTTGAATATATTTTACTTTTGCATACAATTTAAAAACTGGATTTACAATAATTATTTAGACATCTCTTTTCAAATTGGCTTCAGTACTGATTGCCTATTGTTTATAACATTACTTCCTCTGCATACTTGATTTGATTTTCTATAGATTAAAGTCTGCTCATTAGTTCCACCTAATAGACTTTAATTCTGTAGTTGGGTTTTAGTTTCCTTGCCATCCTTCCATACTTCATTCATATCTTTGCATAACATACTTCATTATCACCTCAGCTTTTTCTTATTCTCTTCTGATTTGTAAAGGCCATGGCTTCTTGCCCTCTTAAGATGATTCCAGTCTCCTAAAATGTTCTTTTAGGTCCAGCTGGAGGAGCTCATTCATTTTAATTCTGTATGCTATTCTCTTGTCTTGCACTTTCCTTAGTTCCTCTCTGTTAAAACATTTATTCTTTCTTAAAGAAGGAAGCATTCTACAGACTTGATGCTTGTCAAATAACAGGTCTTGGGTCTTGTTCTCCCTGAATGTTGAATTAATAGTGGCAGGTGGATGTGCACAGATCCTAGGCAACATCAAGTTCCCAGAATATATTATCCTAGAGTAACTCTAGTTTTATTTTCCTCTTATTGATAGAACAAGTTCTACTTTTTGGAATGTATCACAATTTTCTTTACAACGTCACCAAAATTTCCCAATATTGCATAAACATTTAAATAGATATATGTTCATTCTTGAATGTGAAGGAGTATATGTCCATTACATCAAGTTTCTTATATCCTTAAAATTCTTTACATACTCATTTGTTTTTGTCACTCAGCATGTTGAAGATGGATAGAAATATGTTGTCTCCCTCTGTGATTTTGACAAGTTTATTTTATATATTTTGATATTTTTATGTTATTCAGAATAAAAATATTCACAGATGGTATGTCTTCTAATGGATTATATCTTTTAGCCACATTTAATGCATTGCTCAATGTTTCCTGCATTAAATTCTACTGTCTAATACTGCTCTTCCTTCTTTCTTTGGGTTACATTTTCCTGGTATATCTATACTCTTTTTCTCCCTCCTTTCTGTCCCATTTTGTTTAAAAGAGCATATATTTAGAATCAGTTTTTGCCCCATCCATGTTTCTTCATCTTTTAATAAAAATGATTAAACCATTCGTACTTAATGTAATAATATGTTTGACCTCACTTCTATCATCTTATTTTATACTTTTTTTTTAATGTTTCCTTGCTATATGCTGTATTAATTTTTAACCTTGGTGCTGATGTGCCAAATCTTCCTCCTAATTTTGAAATTAAACATGGCACTTCTAGTTTATATTCATCTACTCTCTTATTTAAAATTTTTTTTTAACTTACATTTTTCTATCTATGTCAACAATGAAACAATATTCATGTTGCCCATGATACAAAATGAGGAAGTTAGCCCTCTAAGGGCTTTTGGTTGTTGTTTTTTTTTTTCTGGAGTAATCTGAGTTTTTAGACCCAGATATTATTATTAAATTTCTTATGTATTTTTTTTATTCAGAATGATTTTTGACAGTTGCATTGTTTCGTAACCATATTAACAACATTTAAACATTAAGTCAGTGTTTGACTGGTTTCATTTTTCACCTCATACCTTCTATATCTCATCTTCTCCATTCTCAAACTTTAATGTTCATTAATTTTCTTGTTGATCAGAGTATTTGGAGTAAATACTTTTTTTCGGTTAAGGATTTTAGTGGTCTACTGTCTGGGTACTTTTTTTTGTCTGAAATTATCTTTTCTTTTTCTTCACAAATTACTGAATCCAGAATTCTGGGTCGTAATTTTATTACCACAAAATCTGATAGCCATATATCAACTTTCTTCTGACATTTAGTGTTACAGAATGTCTGGCACATGCTTATTTTTTTTTTAATAAAATATTTTTTTCTGATAGTATAATAGATTTTTTAAATTCATATAAACAATTAACTTTCATCAGAATATAGCTTTAATTTTCTCTGGTAAACAATGAACTACTTTGAACTGAAATCAGGAAAGTATTTTTCTATATTTTTTATTATAACTTATCTTCCATTTCCCTTTCTCCTGAAAAATTCTGCATTTTTATATTTAATGAGTTGAATTCTAGCCTCCATTTTTTCACTCATCATTTCTTTATGTATTTTCTATCAGTACTATGAGAATTTACATTCATTGTTGGTTTTCTGCATTGTTCTAATGTTCATGCTCCCATTGTATGATTTGAATTCTGCAAAATATTTTTCATTTTAAAAGAGGTCAATTTTCCTAATCTCACATTGCTCCCTTTTGATAGTTCCTGCTACATCCTCTTAAATCTCTGTATATACAACTTGAGGATTTTTTTTAAAGGTTTCTCTCTTTTTTTTTAGTGCCTATTTTATAGGGAGACATTAGTTTTGCATTCTTATATACCTCCTTTCTTTTGAACTACTAAATACTGTTTTCATAAACTTCCACCATGTGCTGATTGAAAGTGAGTCCCACGGCCCATCACCATGTGTTCTGGCCAAGACCTGTCCGAGCTGGCAGTTACATGATTGAGATTTGTTTTCCATCACCTACCTGTCTAGCACTCCTACAGTCCCTGACACTTAAAAAAAAATATATATATATATATTTACTTTTATAAATGGTGGTAAAACATACATAACATAAAATTAACCATTTTAACCATTTTTAAGTTTACAGCTCAGTGGCATTAAGTACATTCACATGGTTGTGCTACCATCGCCACCATCCATCCACAGAACGTTTTTCATGTTGCAAAACTGAAACTCTGTACGACTAAATGATAACACCCCATTCTTCCCTTTCCACCCCCAGCCCCTAGCAACTAACATTCTACTTTCTGTCTTTATGAATGTGACTATTCTAAATACCTCATATGAATGGAATCACAGTATTTGTCCTTTTGTGATTGGCTTATTTCACTTAGCATAATGTCTTCAAGGTTCATCCATGTTGTAGCATGTGTCAGAACTTCCTTCTGTTTTAAGGCTGAATAATATTTCATTTTATGCATATGTCACATTTTGTTGAGCTGTTTATTCATCAATGGACACTTGGGTTACTTCCACCTTTTGTCTATTGTGAATGATGCTGCTGTGATCGTGGGTATGCAAGTATCTTTTCATATACTTGCTTTCAATTCTTTTCAGTATATAACCAGAAGTGGAATTGCTGAATCATATGGTATTCTATTTTTAATTTTTTGAGGAACTGAGATACTATTTTTCATAGTGGTTGCACCATTTTACAATCACACCAACAATACACAAGGGTTTCAATTTCTCTATAGCCTCAGTAACATTTATTATTTTCTGGTTTTTGTGGGGTTTTTTGATAATAGATATGCTAATGGATACGAAGTGTTATCTCATTATGACTTTGATTTGCCTTTTCTTAATGATTAGTGATACTGATTATCTTTTCATATGCTTACTTGCCATTTGTACATCTTCTTTGGAGAAATGTTTTTTAAATCCTTTGCCCATTTTTGAATTGGATTGTTTGTTTTATTGTTGTTGAGTTTGGGGGATTCTCTATATATTCTGAATATCAATCCCCTTTCAGATATGTGATTTGCAAATATCTTCTCCCACTCTTTGCAGTCCCTGCCACCTTAACTTAGAAATGCCCAGTGAAATTCTGCGCTCCCACCCCACACTTCAAAATCAGAATCTCTGAGGGGAAAGTCTCCAGGTAATTGGAATGTAAATGAAAATTCATTCAAGAACTGCTGGGTTGAGTGCTGCCTTGTGAGCACTTAGAAGAGAAAGCAAGGATACTTTGGAACTAACCAAGTTTCACTCAGAAGTCATAGCAGGTATTCCTAAGTCTTTTTGACAAGTCTATTACTTATGTAACTCAGAGAATGTGGTAGACAGAGGTTTTAAGCACAGGATATTTGACAAAGTTTCCCATGAGCCTCCCTCTCACAAGGGAGAAATACGTGCTGAATGCAAAGACAGAGACAGTATGCCCAAGACCACGGATGGAGTGCAGCGTCCAGTGTAGGTTCTGACATGTTAAAGTGATTTTTAGAGAAATTGTAACGGAGTCATAGGAGATTTTCCAGAGGAGGTTAAGAATTAAAAACCCTGTAATTTAATAAATCACGGAGGGAACTTCTTGTTCAGCAATGGTTCTTAACTCTGCTGAACACTGGTGTCACTTGGGGCCCTTTAAAATAAAAATATTCAGGCCCAGGCCCTAACCCCAGAACAATTAAATTAGCATCTCCCGGATTGGGACCCACAACTGGTATTTTTGCAAAGCTCCCCAGATGATTTTAATGTTTAACCAGCATTGAGAACCACTGGTCTAGAGAAAAGGACCATGTTGACAAATTTGTGAGGCTCTAATATGGAAGAGGAATACAAGAGTTTCTGTAAAAACCCCCATGCTTGACCACTCACCTGGCAGAAGTGGGCATTGGTCTAGCTGGGTCAGCAGATGGCTATTGGCACAGCTTGCCTGTCAAGCCCAGACTCTAAATGTTGTGAAAAGTCTCCTCCCTTTGTTAAAAAGGCATGAATCTCCTTGATATGGATCTTTCACATACTGGCAGTACATGTATCAAGATAAATGAAAATTGACTCTCCTATGATCTCGTTGGTTGTTGTGGTTTCACCTACCACTTAGACTTATGCCTCCCCAGTGTTGGGTCTCAGCCACATAGCTCATCTATCAACTACCTCTCCATCTGCATCTCTCACCAACACTGCAAATTTAGCAGGCCCCAAACTGAACTCATCAATAACCTCACTCCTGCTCCTGGATCCTCTTGGTGGACGGAACCACTATCCTCCCAGATGCACAAGGTAGAAGCCTGGGAATTGCTAGGTTCCTCTGCTCTCCTCACTACCTTTATATCCACCTAATTGCCAGTTCTTTCCTGATTCTGTCCCTTCCTCCATCCGTACTAGCTTGTCCAGCCCTCATAGTTCCTAACTTCCAAAAAAAGCCTCCCAATGGGCAGCCCTGCTTCCTGTCTTCTACCCTCCCAACACCGCAGCTACAGGGGCTGCTCTAATGTTAAAATCTGATCATGTCAGTTCCCACCTAACATTTCTTGGTGGCCCCTCACTGTCTATGAGAAACGATCCACACTCTTTAACTTGGGAGACAAGACTCTCCTGTCCACATCTCTAGACTCATCTCCCTTCATTTGTCAATGCACAGTTTTTGCTCCAGCAACACTGGAGACAAGAGCTGCCTCTGAGCCTTGCTTTACACTGTTCCCTCTGACTAGAATGTATTACCTATACTCATATCTTCACTTAACCTTTAGCCAGCCTTTGGATTTCAGCTGAAGCCCATCTACTCCAGAGAGTATTACCTGACTTCCTTGGTCCAATACCTTCCCAGGCTGGGGAGGTGACCCTCCTCTGACTCTCATCTAAAGGTAATGCTGCATGATTATCTGTTTCTGTCTCTGTTCTACCCAGTTCCACCCATTTCCCAATTGGAAAATAAGCTTGCTTCTCCTTTCTCCTTTTAAATCATGATACCAGGAAAGAATCTTTAATTTTCACTGAGACATCAATGAAAACCATCAATGACTAAGAGGTTAATTCCAAGAGAATAAAAGAACATTTCTGCAGGAAACAAAGCATTAGGCTTCTTCAGAATCAGAGATGGAAAGAAGGAGTATGCCCTGGACAAAGCACTGGGGAAGAATGGTGAGACCTTGGTCTGTCCTGGAGGTGTGAGCCCATGCAGGGCCCTTCCCCTTTAGAGTGAGGATTCCTCATTTTGAATAGGAAGGCCTGGGACCCATTGCTTCCTTGGCTCCTTCTCTGATCTCATTTTTCCGTGACGGTAGAGACTCTTAGATCTGCCTCAAATTAATACAATCTTTTGGCCTTACTGAATAGATTCCAGGGTGCCAAGATATCATGCAATTGAGATCACTGAACCACTCTCCTTAATCTGTTCAGAATCATAGAATAAGAAAGCCACTACCACCATCACCATTATTACCACCACCACCACTACTGTCACCACTACCACCACCACCATCATCATCATCACGATCATCACTATCACCATCACCCTCATGGCAAAGACAATTTTACTTTCTTAAAATGGGAAAGATAACTTACAAAAATGTCTTAACTTGAGGTGTTGATGTTAATCCCAGGAAACACTGCAGAACAGGATGTGGAATGAGCTTTTAGGAGTGAAGTCGTGATCCTGAGAAATCAAAGTGGGTTAACTGCTAGTAGTTTATGTCAAAGTAACAAAATTGCTTCTTTGACAACATTATTAGGCAGGGAGATCAGGGAAATACCAGTGATAAAGAGTATCTGGACTTTATCAAAACGTTTGATATGATTCCTCTGATCATCTTTTGAAAAAGATGAAGAATTATAGATTTAGTGATAGTACAAGAAGTTAAATAAATTTTCTTAAAAAGTGCTATTTACTTATTGAATTAACATTGTCTTTCAGGAGCATATAGTGGAATGTCTCAGAATGCTGTAATATTCATCATTTTTTATTGATGACTTAGTTGAAGAGGTCATCAGGTTTGGGGACAACAGGAAGCCAGCTGGAAGGGACAGTATATATGCTGGATAGCAGAATCAAAGCCAGAAATATCTGGGCAAGCTGGCAAGACAGACTGAATTAAACAAGATAAAACTGGGAATAAATGCAAGGGCTCTGTATTTGAGTCCCAGGTAGCATCTGTACAAGCACGGAAGGGGAAGGGGGTGGCAGGCAGGGGATACAGTTCAAGAGTAAGTTTAAAAGACAGCTGGGTTTTTTCAGCCGATACTAAACTCAACAGATGTTCCTTGTATAGACTGCTAGTTCAACCTGACAGGGTTTTAAGAGAAACATGAGATGAAAAAAGGAAGTGATAAACTCACTGTACTTGGTGTTGATTAAGCATCCCTTGAAATGCTGTGTTTTATTCATTAAGAATAAAGAAATTAGGGAAAAATGGGGCAACAGTGATAATGATAGGACAACACTGGAGCCAGTGGCCTATGGGGCAGGATGATGCAGTGGGAAGGGTACTTGCCAGGGAGTCAGGAGCCAGGTTATGCCAATAATTGGTGGTGAGATCCTAACCAAACCAGTACTTCTCTCCGAGGCTGAGGATCAGCCTCCCTGTGGAGAAGCACAGGGGGTGGTGGTTGGCTGGCCCACTCTCCTAGGTTTTGGCTCTCTGGTCAGACCACACTATGGGTGGGTTCCTTTCTCCTGACGTCACACCCATCCAAGGACAAAACCTCTTGAGCCCCCAAGCAAAATTTTACACTCTTGAAATGCTATTAACATTGCAAATAATACCAATATTTCCCTTGGGAAGCCTTCAAGAGAACCCTTTCTCTGACTTCCTGGGAAGCCAAGATGATGACAATTCACATTATCACACATGATATTTACTGAGGCGGTAAAGCAAAAGCCCTGAGAAAATAGGCTTTGAAATCATAAGGGCCTGAGTTAAAACTCAGCCTCTCTACTACTAGCTTTACAACCACTTACTTAAACTTCCTGAGACTCAGTTTCCTTGTCTGTGAAATAAGGTTACCATCAGGCTTGTAGTGATTTGAGTCTGAAGTAAGACCATGCATGCACAAAATACAGCACAGTGAGGGGCACAAAGTAGGTGCCCAATAAATGGTATAGCTAATGTTACCCTACATTTACTACCGCCATCCCTCCTCCTCCCCTTCGTCCTCCTCTGGCCAGGCAATGTGTTGGTTGCAGGGGATACTGTGGAAGACAAAATTCACACCTCTGCCTGCACCAAGCTTACAATCTAACCAGCACTGTCCAGTAGAACTTTCTGCAATGATAGAAATGTTCTACACGTGCATTCCCCAATATGCCAGCCGGAAGCCATATGTGGCATTTAAGTGCTAGAAATGTGACTAGTGTGACTGAGAAACTGAAATCTTAATTTTATTTAATTTTAATGAATTAAGTGAAAATGCTAACAGTCACGTGTGGAAATACATTGCACAACTCTAGACAGCTTTCAGGTGCCTTTCTGAGACCAACCAATCTGAGCAGAATAAAGGTTCATCCAAAGAGAAACGCACATAGAGCACCCAGTCCATTACCTGGAAAATTCTCTACCACAAAATTTCCCCTTTCGTATTGCCTAATTCAGTTTCTCTTCTGTGGCCACATTTTTTTCACCTGAGGACGTTTTTTTGGATGATATGTATCACTTTCTTTTTTACTGCATGATCCATAGTCACTAGCCTTGAGCGACTGGGATGCGGAAGGGAAATGAGGCAGGTGAACTCTGTTACATATGAAAAGGTATCAACTCCCTCTGTGGTTTGGTAGTGGAATTCTAATACTTGGTGTAAACAAACACTTCTTCGAAAATGGCCAGTATGTGAAGAAGCTGTTACTGATTGGCTGGGCTGCCTGAATTTGGCTCTGATAGTGATGTACCTTCCTAGGAGTGAGGGCTGTTCTAATTATTTGTGTGGAGAAGTGGGATGTTATGCCATTTACATATTTTACACACTAATCTGATTTGTGTGCAATTGTGGGTGGTTTGATTCTTTGCACACTTTTCAACTTCCCACATTTTCTACCTTCAACATGAATTACCTTTACACTAAAAAGGTATATCATAGTGTTGCAATACAATAAGATATTTTTTTTTAAAAAAAGAGTTTTACCACAACAAAAACGGTAGGGGCAGCCTCCCCTCTAGGGATCAGCAGTAGAGGGAAGAGCTGCTGCTTTATGGGTACCTTCCTGAGCAGAGCCTCTCGAGCACAGCTGGGACCTCTGGGAGTGCAAGGTTGGCGGGATCCTCCCCTACCTGCTGCAGGTGCTCTGCGAGATTTGAGGGGGAGCTGGAACAGATGTCCTCAGTAGTTTCTCCTACCTCTGAAAGTCTAGGTTCCAAGACACTCTGATTGTTTATCATTTTCTCCCCATGTCTGGGTTGATCTGAACCAAACACTGACATGAGATTGTAAGGTGGCAAAGACTCAGCCACTTGCTCCCTACTCCCACACCCCTCCCAGAAAAATGCTTGTAATAACGCCTACAGTGCTATTCACAAACGTTAAGGGTGATCCGTAAAGAAAAGACTTGATGGGAGGTACAGCAAGGAAGTTAGCTTAGTGGCAGACGCTGTATTTCATGAGTATCATTTACCTTCGGAAAGGAGACAAGTACAGCCCTTTTTAAGAAGATTAAGTCCCTTCCCACGTTAGGACACAGCCCTGGAATGAGAGGGGCATAAAGCACAAAGGTAAATTGTATGTGTGTGTGTGTGTGTCCAAATAGTGATGACACTTGCCCCCTATGATCTAATACCCTTCGCTGACAACGAGGGATGCCCTGTGCTCCAGTAAGCGACTCTGAGGGCTGTTTTTTAAACAAAAAATCCCAGGCACCGAAATAGCGACGTCGTCTCCCCCTTTCGAACCCGAGGGGCAGTTCCCAGCCCTGTGTCCTGACCGCTGCCCCTCATCAGCGACTCCCCCTGGTCCACACCTCCCAAACCAAGGTGCGTTCCCCCAAGTCCCGAAATGAAAGAAGAAAAAACGGCCCTCCCAGGCCCTCTTCCGGACAGCGAGGTCATCGTATGCTAATGAAGCCGGAGGAGACAGCCGCCCAGCGCCCGCCTGCGAGCGTGCCCGCGGGTTCGCAGCTCTACTGCGCGCCACTGCGGCGCAGCCACAAATCACCGCGCGCTGCTGCAGACCCTCCTGCCTCACCGCGGGGAAAGAGGGAGGATGCGGGAAGGTCTGAGTCCCGCACCTGGATCGCTCACACCTGGGAGCTGCCTCCTGGCTCCGGTCTCGTGCTTCCCGCTGCAGTGATGGCACGGATGGGGGCAGCGCATCAGAATCACCTGTAGGGCTTTTTCGAACTCCACAGACCCCTCCCCAAATTCTAGCCCACTCGTCTAGAGGAAGAAAATCACTGAATGTGCAGGATGAGTGCACTGGTGGAGTTTTCGAAAGCCCCACAGGTGATACTAGATGCACGCACACACAGGAACACACATCTTGTGTGAGTCCGAGACTAAACAGGTCAACCCGACGTTCTCTCCCTGACCCTCTTCTCCTTCCGTAGCTACTATTTGTCAAGGTCTCCGCGTTCGCTTCAGCTTCCCTTCACGACCCCTAGCTCGGGGGCTTTGTGGAGTCCCCCAAAGTCCTGGAACCCCGCGGGACGGTCAGACGCTTTGGCGGCCAGACGTTAGAAAAAGTGTCCCCGCTCTTTGCCGCCCTTGTGCACCCTGGAGCGCGAACTGAATACCAAAGGTAAGTCTAGAAGGGGCGAAATCTGACCAGTTGCTTCAGCAAACTGCGTGGAGCCAGGACGCCTCCCGCCCGCACACCTTTAAGGTTCGGAAGGTCCTCCCAGTCGAAGAGGAAGCCGGTGCGCCACCCCGGGCGACTCCCCGTGCCCTCACCCTGCCAGCGGGGCATCTCCTCCGGCAGGGGCTGTGTGGCAGGTGGCATCGTCGGGGGCGGGGGGGCGCGCCGAGGCCTTGTCTGCAGCTCCGTCCCCTGGCCACGGGACCGGCTCCCGCTTTGCTCCCCTTTTCCAAGTTGCTGCAACCCGCGCCCCCAGCCCGAGCCCCCCTCCACCGCGCCGGCCACGGTCTTACCTCAGCATGCAACACTTTGTTGCGCGGTTCTCCGGAGCGCTCCTTCCTTGGGGCTTATTCCCTTACTTGGGAGGAAAGATGAACCGAGAGACTGAAAGGGGACCGAGGCTGGCGTCTGGGCGTCTTGCGGCCCGCGCAGCCCTCCCGGGGAGGGGGTTGGAGCTCGGGCGGCCCGGTGGGGGTTAGGCAGCGCCGGGGTCTCTGCCCGCTCCGGTACCCGCGGCTCCCGAGCGGTGCGTCTCGGCTGCCCGCTACTACGGCACTGCGGCGCCCTGCCCCTCGCAGCGGGCAAGTCAGGATGCCACGCTCAGAGCTGAGCCCTGCTTGCGGGCGCAGAGCCCGCCCCCCGCCACACAACCGCGTGCGCGCGCACACGCGCCACACCCCCGCGCGCGCGCGCACACACGCGTGAATGCGGGTGGGCTCCGTGGGAACCCGCGCCCCTTTGGTAGTTCGGGCACTTCTCACGGGTAGGGCTTCGGTTTGGGAGGAAGAGTTAGAGGCTGAGTGGTTTGGAGAGGATGCAGCAGTGGTGGGCTCCGCAGGGAGAGGCCAAAGGCCCGCTGACTCAGGGGACAGGGACAATGGTTTGACAAATACCCACATCTCAGCTAGGGCCTAGGCTGCCTCACTATCTCGACCAAGTCAAAGAAAAATCAAAAAATTAAAAGTCAACAAATTCGCTCCGTTCCCTACGCACTGTCTCTAGCATTCAAATCACTGCCCCTGCCCAGGGACCTTTTTTGGAGGCTGGGGATTGGTGGCTGTTCAATCTGAAAAGCTTTCTCCCTCCGCAGGTATAGTGGCAACCGCCGCAGCTCACCGGAGCTGGGCTCTGATCGCTGGATCAGGTCTCGGGACTGAGGGTTAATTCCCTTTCTCCTTTGCTTTTAGGTGACTATGGGCTGTTTTCCTGCACAGCAAATAGACCTCTTCTTACTTTTAAAATGTAGAAAAGCACAGAAAAGGGGCTGGGAGTGAGGGGTAAGTGATGAGGGCCAACATTGGCCAAGGCACCACTCTTTCCATGACGTGCAGGTCTGTATGGGGTGACAGTGGTGGTGATGACACTATCTCAGGCATGTCACACCAGCAGGGTGACTTCTGTCCATTTCACACCACATTTAGAGTCATCCGGAGTTTGGTCTCTCATCTGTAAAATACGTAAAGTTTACCAGTTTCCACAACTGAGAATTCTTTTCCGCCAGCAGGCAGTAAAGGTCCCCGGCTCAGGACTGCAGCCAAGAAAAGCTTTCGGCGGATGCAGAGGCGCCAGGGGGCCCTGGGTGTCTGGGTATTTGGGGAAGAAGCCTCAAACATGAATGTCAAACAGCCCCGAGGACCCTGATGGTCAGTGTCCATATTGGGCCATCTGCAGGCAGGATGAAGGGACACATGAGAAATTGAGGCTCAGAGATTTCCCAAAGGTTCCAGAGCATAGTGAAGGCAGTGCCAATACCAAGGACCTCATGTTCACACTTCATCCTACCATTCACCTGTCATCTATCTATCTATCATCCTGGCTTGGTTCTTAAAGTTCCCTTCAGCTGGACTGAAATAATCCTGGTGAGGGTGCTCTCAAAGTTCTTTTATCTTTTCTTGTTTTCCTTTCACTCACTGACTCATTCATCTCTTGACTATCTGTTAAGCTCCTCCTGTGTCTTCCAGCACTTTCCCCTGACTCTAGTCCTGGGCCTTCCCTGGGAAGAAAGAGGAAGCAAGAGACAGAATGGGCTTAGAGCTGTCCCTGTCCCTGGTAGAAGAGAAGGCTGGTCTCAAGCTTACTGTATGCATCTTCACTGTGCTAGGTTGGGTGGATGTAGAAAACAAAATCCTCGCCTTCCGAACCACATTCTCTGTGGAGGGAAACACGCTTATCCACACGTCACCAGAAAACAGTTTTGTTCTGTCTAATCCTGCCTCCTTCCAAAGAAGGGGAAACTGAGAGAGAGAGCTTGTATTTGGCTGGGCATTATGGTGGATATGGGGATGCATGCTTGCGGGTAGGGGTTGGGGCAACATGGAGTTATTCTGCCTATTTGAACAGGAAGGAAATAAGTTGGGTGGGAGGAATGGGAAAGACATGCAGAGACAGAATGCAGACACTTGGCTGGGAGTGCGCTGAGGAAGAGTAACGAGAGAGAAACGTCCAGAACAGGGCTGCCAAGCAAGGATTTGGAGAACAGGGATGCTTGCAAAGATCAGTAAGCAGTTTGCTAGGGGAGAGGGGCCTCGCTACGAGGTTCCTGCTCTCTACCCTTCCTGTGAGATAAGGCATTTGTAAAGGCATCTGTTCCCCAATTTGTGAGCGGATTCCTTTGGGGGAACTCAGGGTGGTGTTGAGTTCAGCATCTGGGTTGATGTAGGGTGAGTACAGAGAAGCCTGTGTGGGCAGAGGACTTAAAGACAGCTGGCCACTGGGTTACATGCAAATAACATGTGGGAAAAGGGTTGTGCAAGAGGTTGAAGCAATGCGGAAGGCAGGGGGCTGGAGGTAGGGAGAAGCATGGAGAACATTTATGTTGATTGAGACTTCATGGGGGAGGTGAGGTTTGGGATGGGATGTGAGAGGAGAGTAGGGATCTGACACACAGATCAGCAAGACAGGACAACCTAGGCTGAGGGAAAGCGAAAGCACAGAAGGAGGACAACTCATGGTGAGTTCTGGGCCTTACAGTAGAAGAAAGGAAGTTGGGACCCTGTTGTAGAGGGTCCCTAAGTGCCCTGCCAGCGGTGTAGACTTCAGGCTATGAGTATCGAGGAACTATGGAAGATATGCGCTTTTTGTTGTTCTCGTTTGGTTTTGACAGGGAAGGGGCTGGGAGGCCTCTGATGCCAGCTTCCCCGGGTAAGGGCTTCCCGTCAGAATGGAGAGTCAGGTGGCAGAGGTGTCATGTTGCTGCCTCCGTGAGAGCCCAGGGGTGCAGGTGGCTCACTGCAACAGGGCGCCCAGTGAGGGGCTGAAGCCCAGGCCCCACCAGCCCAGCCGTGCAGCGTGGCAGAGCCAGTGTCCTGCCTTTTCTCTAGTTTGCACAGGGGCTTGGCATGCGCTGACAGAAGCCCTGGCTGCTGAACTCTGTCTTTGAAAAGGCTGAAGCCCCAGTGAAACGAGTGAGGATTTATTGAGCATTTGCTGTAAGTGCAAATACAGGTAAAGTGGAAAGAGTCTGAAGCAGGAATAGCTGTGAGCCTGAGCACACCTCTGCTCTTGGGTGACACTGGGAGATGCACTGCAGGGTACAGAGGAGGAAGCTTACTTCCTCCCCCCAGAGCATTTGTAACCCATGGCGGCTATAAAACAAACACTCAAAACGATTAAGAAGCAATGAAAGACAGTATAAAATTAAGTGTCGAGTTGTACAGAGCAGATTCTCAGGGCGTGAGAAGGGAGACCTCCTCCCAGCTTGAAGAGTCCCGGAGGGTTTCAGCGAGGGGGAAGTTCTGGGCTTCCCAGTGGAGCCTGCGTTGGGTCCAGGTTGGAGAGGAGAACGCGAGGAAAGGGCTGGAGGCTTCTGAGCGTGGGCTTCAGCCTCCGCGGCCACTCTAACACTGTTCCCATTGGTGGCCAAGCACTCTGATGAACCACCCTTGTTTCTGAGAGACAGGGCATTTTTGTATGTTTAACTGGCTCAACACTTTACATTCCCTGAGACTTCAATGTTGGCAGCTCACACTTGCCATGTTGCTCTGGGAACACATCATGCAAGCCAGCAGCTGATGCCTGCTCTCTATTGCCAAGGCAAAGCTGGGGCTGCGTCAGGTAGCTGTGTCTGGAAAGCTTTAAGTTGGACTGTCTCTGACAAGCTGGGGGAACTGCGCGCGATGCTGCCCATAGCTGAGGTCACAGAGGTGGGGTCAGTGACTAGGGACCAGGAGACCTGACTTCAGTCAAGACCCTGCTTGGGGGGATCAGTTTGCTTCATTTTTCTGGGCCTCACTTTTCTCACCTGCAAAACCAAAAACTTACACTAGATTATCTCCAAGTTGCCTTCCACCCAGTATTTCATGATTTCATAATTAGTAGGATCTTTCCATTTTATCAAATAGGTAGAAGATGGGAACGGATATTAAAGTCCTAACTTTAGCTTTCCTCTTTGCTTTGGTTGTAAAGGTTGTGCTTGAAAGAAATTGTGAGGCTGTGGATGGGGACAGAAGAAGTAGGAGGCTCGGCTCCTGGTCACAGTTTTGCCAAGAACAGGGTAAGTGAATCCAGCCCTGGGAATGTAGGCAGGGCAACCCCCTCTATGGGCCTCGGGTTTCTTATTAGTAAAATAAGGGGGTTGGAAATGGTCTCTACAACCCTTTCTGGCTCTGCTACTATGTTAAGTACTGTCAACTGAACAACTTTTAAGTACTGCCTCATAACCGGGGTGGACCACCTCCACAAGGCTAGCTTGAAAAATAACCACAATAACAACTGATAAACTTGGGGGGAAAGCACAAGAGAGAAGCCATGAGGTTAAGAGTAATAAACGCACCATTTAGATGGAATTGGAAGACCTGGGTCTGTGTCTCTAAGCCTCAGTTTCCTCTTCTGTAAAATGGAACTAGCAATACCTGTACCACTGGATAGGGTAATGATTAAATAAAGAAGCATATGTGAAAATGCTTTGTATATTTAGAATTGCTATGCAAAAAATGTATAGTTATTAAAGATGGTCTGTTCCCCTAAGACTGTCTTTAAAAAAAAAAAGCCCAATTATATTACTTACTCACTGGTCTGCTTCCTAGGAAGCAACAATTTGGGTCAGTAACTGTCTCCATGCCCCTAAGGATAGCAATATTTTAACATGAAAACTTAATAAAGGAGCTGGCGGACTTTAGACTAACAGGCTGCAAATCTGCCCCCTGCCTAGAATTATGCAACGTTACAGTGGATTTCTCAGGAACTTTGATTGGGTTTATTTGAAAAGGAAGGAGACACCCACCCATCCAAGATCCTGCTTTGATTGTTGCCTGTTGAGAGAGGCCCGGTGGGAGGAAGGGAAGGGAAGTGTGAGGAAGTAGGGACAGAGAGAGAGAGAGAAGCCTGTTGCCTTCCTGTTGTATTTTGGGCAATGGATGCTTAACTTCATGCTTTAATGAGCTTGTAAAGAGGCTAATTTTGGTTCACTCACATCACTCTGGATCTGTTTTCTGCTATGTCTGGTCAGGAGACACTGCTGTGGAATTCTACACTGCTGTGGAATTCTTCACTGCTGTCCCTAAAGGGGAAGATTTTCTGGGGACCCCTGGGAAGAGCCACAGGGAGGAAAAGCTTCCAGTTCCATAAATGACCATGTGCTTCAAAGCCTGTCCAACTCACAAAACTTTTGAGAGAATCAGTCCATTTTTAAAAATACTGGTCACTTCTTTATCTCTTGTTAACCAGTTTAGAGGGACAAAACGTCACAATATGTTAGAAATTAAGGGGGCCCCTAAGTGCTGGCCCTTCTCTCATCCATTCTCCCGACCTGCTGCCAGAATTACTTTCTGAAGGCAGACACCCCAGAGCCCTTCCTCTGCTTAAAAGCCTTCAAGGTACCTCAGATTCCTCATCTATAAAATGGACATGATAATACTTATTATGCATAAGTTTTTACGGGGTTTAGAAGAAATTATCTGTTAAAAAATTCACACAGCATAGCACAGGGAGATCAGCTCGGTGCTTTGCGATGACCTAAAGGGGTGGGATAGGGAGGTTGGGAGGGAGGCTCAAGGCGGGGGGATATGGGGACATGTGTATGCATATGGCTGATTCCCTTTGTTGTGCAACAGAAACTAACACAGTACTGTGAAGCAGTTATACTCCAGTAAAGATCTATCAAAAAAATTAAAGTAGCTGCAAACAAAAGTTAGCGCAGTGTCAGTCACATAGTAAGCTCTCAGTGAATGGAATTATTGTTGTTACTGCTTTAGAATAACCTTGATATTCCCTAAAATGGCATGTGAGGTCCTCCGTGAAGTGGGCCCGGCTAACTCATCCACTTACACTTCCTGTAAGCCCTTCAAGGACTCGGTCCACACGTTGACTGGCTTCATCATCCCCACACACCTTGGACCCACCCATCTCTGTATCCTACTCAGGCTCCTCCCACGGCAGGGAAAGCTGCCTTTTTCCTCTCTCTTACTCTTTCTATAGTGCTACCTCTGGAAGTTAATTATCCCCTCTCCTCTCCTCCCATTGAGATTTATTTAACACTTATCCTAGTATTTACAACAGGCTGCCTCCTATTATGGTTCCTTGCATGTGCTTCACACCCATTGCCCTGCCCCATCCCTGGGACAGCAATTGTTCCTCACACTACACCTTAATCATCTTCCTGTCTCTCAGAGAGTATTGTGCATCGTAGGGGATCCATAATATTGCACTGAATTTAAAGAAGACCTCCTTGTTGTCCCTGAGGTTCTACCACTGAGGGAAGGTTGATCCCCACTTTCAAATCTTCTAAAGAGCTCCCAGTCGCTGAGCACATACCGTGTGCCAGGCACTGTGGCGGGTTCCTATGTTCACCCTCCTGAGAGCACCTTCAGCCTCGCTTTACCCTGGAGATCTGATCGCTCAAGATCACCCAGGCATTAAGCAGTGGAGCTGGTAAGAGAAACCAGAACCCTCGGTGAGTACACTCCCCACTTCCTCTGAGTGAGTGTCTCCCACACTGAGCGCGCTTGATTTTCATTCTACAGCACTTGTGAACAAGTCGGATTGTATGATATAAAACTGGATTATTGCTGCCTGGCTGTATTTTTTGACATCTTCTCCAAGTAGTTTTGAGCAATATGATAATAGCAATAAATAACCATGTGTTAAATACTTATGTATCTAGCACTTTACACACACACACACACACACACACACATTAATTCTACAAAGGAGATGTTATTAATCCCATTCTACAGAGAGTTTAATTGGGGCCTGCTATTGGCAGGGAAGTACTGGGGGGGGATGTGATACTCAGGGTGGAAGCTGTTTTGCAACAGGTATAATGTTTTTGTTATTTTAATCACCAGCATACCAGCTGAATCTCAGCCCTCAATTTTTACTGAATGATTAATAGTTTCTTTCATCTCTCTGACATATGCTCTTAACCCTAAACCTATACATACCTCGTGAAGTGACAGGTAGTCACTGGCCACCTTCTTCCACCACTGAAAGGAAATGGGAGGAGAAAAAGGGGCAGGGCGCTATACCAAAGAGACACAGTCTCAGGAGATAGACTTAAGCTCAGCTGAGGTGATGTGCCTTCCTCTCCAGCTGGCAGTCCTCCGGGTGTGGTCTTCAAATCACCTGGGTCAGACTCTCCTGAGTGCTTGTTAAAATGCATATTCCTGGGTTCTATCTCAGACCCATTGAATCTGCCTCCCTGGGGGCAGAGGCTGGAAATTTGCATCTTTAAACAAATCCCGCAGGTGACTCACCTGGACCCTAAAATCTGAGTACCACAGCTGGTGCTAAGCTCCTGTCAGGGATCCCTTTCAACTGCAGCTGTTCCAGATGAAACTGGCTTTTTCTCAAGTTATCAGCATCCATAATAAATAAAGAGAAACCATTTAAATTTTCTTTTTATTGCTTCGCAGTGTTGCCCCTGGTCCAAAGGCTATTGTACAGTCTGGCACGTTCCATATGTCTATTTAATGATGTTTAAAAGAAAAAGTTCCCTTCACAGTATAGCTTTATTGCTTCTTATTATTTTCCTTTGCAAATATCTCCAGTTAGAGCTACATTGTCAGTTACTTTTCTTAACGTGGGTCCATGAAAAAGTCTATTCAGAATTTCAAACAACAATTTCATAAATAGACTTTCAGAACACAACATGTTCCTAAGTAAGGAACTGTCTGTATTTTACAGTTTTTGTAGTTATTTATCTCTGAGAAAAAGATTTTTACAGTTAGCCCTAGAAGGATGTGCTTTGGGGGACTCTGAGTTTTCCCAAATCTCCTTCTCACAGAACTCTAGCTAGCTTTGTGGCTTTCTTGATCTGCAAATTGTTTCTAGGTGTTCTGGGAGTTTTGCCAGTTTGGGATATATGAACTACAGGTGTAGGAAGTGGACTTTTTCTCTCATTTGTGAATTTTTTCGTTTAAAGATGCTTCTTGGGCACCTCCAGTGTACCAGATGCTATGGTAGGCACTGGGGATTCAGACAGGCGTCTTGCTCTCTGTCCTTGAGAGGCTGAGTCTAGTAGGTGGAGCAAAAATTACCGACCACCCAGGGGAGGAATTGGTGGTGAGAAGGGTGCTGTGGGATTAAGGTCTAAAGGGAAGAGAATCAAGCAGTTGGTGGAGGAAGGATGAGAGAGATCCCAAGCACCCACCGGGAGTTCTTTTTCTTTATTTATAGATATTCCATTGCTTTGAGCGATCCCCACCTCTGCTGGCCTAGGCATGCACACCAGCAGATGTTCCCTCGGTGTTTGTGACAACAGCAAAAACTCCTCTCCCTGTGCTGGGGTATGGGGGCAGGGCTGGAGGCAGGGGGAGTAGACCAGGGCCAGTTTTCAAGTGGGTGAGGGGCAGGAGATGCTAATTGAGAGGTGGAAGGCAGGGAGGACCCTGCATTCTATGGCTTTGTAGGGGCTAGGAGCTCTATGTATTTTTTCAAAGAGACTCTAAACCTGTTTTCTTGCCACTTCCTCTTGTTGGTCCTGATCTTGCTTTGGTATCTGTAAGAATAAAATGCATCCCTTTTTTATAGGACATCTCTGCAGATGCTTGATGGCAGCTTCCGCATTCCTCCTCCTCTTTGCCCCAGAACATTCACTCATCATTCATTCTGGTGTCCATCCAATACACATTTAGTAACCAAACGCTCTTTACGAGCCTACTTTTTCCAGGCACTCTGCTAGGTGCTGGAGGTATGGAAATGAAGAATGGGCCTGTGTCTAATGGGAGGACTGGCGTGTGGACAAATGATGACACCATGGCCTCACCATTGATCTGGGAAAGAGAGGCACAGGGCATCCAGCTGGGGTAGGTGGCTGGAGGGGGCTGGAATGAGACTTCTCAGAGGTAGGTGATGATGCCTTATCTGTGTCTTCAAAGCTAGCCAGGGTCTTCTGTCTGTCCTCCTGTGACACATGGGACCCATTGACACCTGCTGCCAGGGGTGGTCCCAGGGCCCTACCTAGTGGTGTGCTGGAGACAATGGTGTGCATCTCTTCCCAATTCTGTGCTCAGTGACATCATGTTGGTAGTTTGAAATCAGCCACAGTGAGAGTATTTATACCACTGTGATTTACAGCAAATGCTGCTGTAAATCAGGCACCCTTGCCCCACTCTCACCAGAGCTGTTTGTCAAATATTTAGTAGCAGGTACCTACCATACCACCCCATACCTGATGCATGGTAGAAACTAACACAGGGAGGAGGAAGGGCCTCAGCTTAGCTTCTAGTTCTACCATGTGAATGGTCTGCCCACCTTCCTACCCTTACCTCTCCAGCCTCCTGGGTACACACTCCACTCAGACCCTCACAGTGACCGCTGCCCTCCATTGGGTCCCTCAACAGAAGCCCCACCAAGTCTCTAGGAGTAATGGTGTGTGCCACTGTGTTGAGAACCGGGGAGCTGGTTTCTGACAGTGGGTCTCCTAAGGGTGATGAGGCTAAGAAGGTAGACACTGCTGCCCACACAGTTCTTCTCAGATGTTTCCCCCAGAAATATCACTGTCACTGCAGGGTAAGCTTGTGTCTTCCTCCTTGGGTCTTGAGGCAAAGCTTGAAGCACATACTGCGAGCTTTGGATTTCTTTACTGCCTCATGCTTGGTCATTAAAATTGATAGAAATTTGGACCTCAACTCCATGATCTTTTCCTGATTGTTTAGTATAGAAATAAACAGCAGAAATGTGCTCTTTATCCTTTTGCTTTTGGGTGGTGAATGGAGATGGAGAGAAGTTCCCAATTTGAGCTCCAAAACCCGAGTTACTGCATAAACATCATTGGGCTGCTTTGTTCTAGGTGACTGTCTGCTTCTTGTATGAAACTCAAAACATAAATATATTTGGAGATTTTCTTCCTCAGCCTGGGTATTGGTGTTACTTCATCTCTGCAGCATCAAAAAAAAAAAAAAAAAAGAAAGAAAGAAAAGGGGAAGAATAGGAACTTGGCCAGTTTTCCATCCATCCACGAAGTCAGAGTCAGCTTATTTTGTTGCATTCTGGTTGCTGGGTTTTCTGCTCTCTTCTGCTGACAATTACATTTAATAGTCATTTAAGAGATTGATTTATATCATTGAGCCCTATGCAGTTTTATATTTAATTTCTGTTCTTGTCAAGAATCTCAAAGATATCGAGAAGAAAGGAAGACGGAGAAGGAAAATACGTGTCATGTGCCAGCACTCTCTTGTGGGTTGTGTCATTTCATCCTCACAGCAGCCCTTCAAGGGGGAGGCAAGGACCCTGATGCTCAGGAGAGTTAGGTGAGGCACCCAAGGTCACAGAGCTGGGGTGGCAGTGGGCAGGAGGCAAGTGTGGTTCTGTCAGACACCGAGGCCCAGCCTCATTCCACCTCATTGCCTCTCCTCATAATCACCAGATGTCTTCAAACTCCAGGGAAGCTGAGGCCAAACCTCATTTTTCCACAAACCAAAAGGGGCCTCTGGAGCTCCTTGGGTGAAGATGTCCTGCATTCAGTGTCCTCCCGGGCTGTGGCCAGAGAGGGTCCCTCAGGTCTGGGTCCCCATGGGGATGCAGGGTTGTTCCCGTGGTTGTGAAGCAGAGAGAGCCAGCCCAAGGACAGCTGGAAGGAGGGCAATGGAGGCAATCACAGCAGTAACAGCTACAGAAACAAATCTGTCAGCTCCCCTGCACCGCTCACCTTGCTGGGCCAACTCTCACCCCGACCCCGCAAGGAAAGTATTACTATTCTACAGTACATTTCACAGGTGAAGAAACTGAGCGTCAGAGAGCCTCCATGACTTAGCCAATGTCACACAGCCATGCTTACACCTGGGGTTTGAACCTGAGACTGTGGAGCTCTAAAACCTGTGCTCTTTCCGTCACAGGACCCACCTTCTGAAGGCACCTACTAGGTCCATTTTCTTTTTCTCTCCTATTGTAGACAGGTTTGGGGATTCCCTTGTATGTAGGTTGTTTGACATCTTTTGTTCATTTTTATTGTCCCTGATTATCATTATTCCTTATGCTTATCCCTGCCATTCTCCCCACCCTTGTGACTTTTCCCCCTAAGAGCAGCAATCCTCTGGGGTCATCTTTGACCTCTTTCCGCAGGAGTACAAACCAGTTGTTCTTCCCTCCTATTGAAGCTGCTACCCTCCCCCTCCCACCCCTGGAAGCAGCAGAGAAAAGGTATATTCACAGGAGCGTACCTGGAGGATGAGGGCAAAGGAAGAAATGGTAGGTTTTGCTGTTCTACACAGCAAGTGAGATTTCTTGGTAGAAAACTTAGAAGTATTTCTAGACACAGCCATGGCTGCTAAAGCCTCCAAAAGGACCTCCCAGGAAAACTTTCAGACTGGAGGGATAAACAGATTGGTGTTGGCTCATTTGCCCGTTCATCTTCCTAGAAATGGGGCCTGGGGAGGTGACCCCTTTAGACAGGGTCTAACTCTATATCCCCAACATATCGGATTTTATGGCATTAAATGGAACATTTGAACTATTAACTCCAACTCAGCATGTCCCAGAATCAATTTGTCTCCTTGTGTCCCATAAATTTGCTTCTCCACTTGTGCTCCTTTCCGTAGAGATTGGCTCCCACTCTCTGCAAAGCCACCCAAGCCAGAAACCTCAGGATCAGTTGGACTTTCCCTCTCCAGTGCCCCCTTCCATCTTCAGCCCCTCAGCAGTGACGATTTGTTTTGCTTCCTTGCTGATTTCCACATCTGCTGCAAGAGAGCAGATTCCTCATGCGTCCCAAAATGCAGATCTGATCATATCACTGTCCTGTGATTTTCTCTTTTTACAATTTCCCCAATACTTTCAATGTAAAATCATAAATTCCTTTCCCCATCCAATAAGACCTTTTGTGACTTGGTCCCTGCTTACCTTGTTCTGACTCATTTCTCATCTCTGCCCACTCCCGTCTACACTCCAGACATTCTGAAGCACTCCATTCGGAGCTTTAAGTAGTTGCTGGTCCTTGCGACTCCTCTAAAAATACATTTTATACCTCCTTTCAGGTGAAGAATCTGAGCCTAGAATCACACAGCTAATAAGCAGCAAAATCTGATTTTAAAGACAAGTCTCGGGCTTTCCTGGTGGCGCAGTGGTTGAGAGTCTGCCTGCCGATGCAGGGGACACGGGTTCGTGCCCCGGTCCGGGAAGATCCCACATGCCGCGGAGTGGCTGGGCCTGTGAGCCATGGCCGCTGAGCCTGCACGTCCAGAGCCTGTGCCCCGCAACGGGAGAGGCCACAACAGTGAGAGGCCCACGTACCGCAAAAAAAAAAAAAAAAAAAAAAAAAAGACAAGTCTCACTGTCACTGAAGACCAGGTCTTTCTGACAGATTTGGGGAGCCTGGCATACTTTGTGGATTTTGCCAGGCCTGCAATGAGAGAGAGAGGGTAGACTGAACCCCTTCTACTCAGAAAATCCCGACATCATCTGGCTATAGCCCTGTCCTCTCTTTCTGACCCACATGATTTTGCAGATGTCAGGGGTGACTGAGCCCCAAGATTAATAATCGCTGTGAAATTCACTGTGGCCAAAGAGAAGGCACACGATTCATCTTGTGAACTGTGCTCAGATCCCATTGCTTGAGTTTAATCAGGCTAATGAACCAGATGGCTTCCTCTCTAAAGTGACTTCGGCTGTTTCCAGTAGTGAATAACAGCACACCAGGATTTGAAAGGGAGAAAGAAGAAAATTCAGCTGGGGAGAAACATCCTCCAAGTTACCCAGCTGATGGGTTGGCAGTACTGGGAGAAGTGGGGAAGGGTGGCTGGGGTATGGAGGATGAACAGGGTGGGTGGGAGCTTGGTGGTGTCCATTCTAGGCCTGTCACCTCCAGGAAAATGTTCCCAAGGAAGGGGAGGGCTTTTTAAAGTGTAGAAGATAAGTCCAGGGAACTCAGAGGCCAGTGCCTTCAGAGGAGAGCAGGTGGTAAAGGAACTTGATCCCAATAATGCATTCATTTGTCTAACATTTACTGATGCCACTGTATGCATAGCCTATTGTAAACACTGAAGATACAACAGTGAACCCAACATGGGCTCTGGTTCTAAAACTCAGGGCAGTTGTCTTTAAACATTTTAAAACTACAGAATCCTTTGTTCAAAGGAAACCTTACAGATAAGCCCAACAATTAAAGAAAGGCAAAGCTCTAGGTGGCCTCTGATGAGGCCCTTGTGAACTCTAGGGACACACAGAGCGCAGTGGATTGTGCTGTGCTGCCGAGGGGGAATGACCCAGGGGCAGGGGACCCAAGAGCTATCTTCCAACATTTGATGGGGGGTCCTGGGGAAGAGGGGCCTGACCTATCCATGGTGGTCCCATGGAGTCAAGACTCTATTATGAAATAGAAAACCAACCCAAACGTCTAAATCACCAAACTGAAGAAAGAATAGGGAAATGGATGGCCTTCATGAGCAGCTGGAACCAGGGATAAGATGCTACCAGATCCTGGTCCCTTTTCTCCCTTCCCCCGCCCCTCACTCCCCTCCTCCCCGTGCACTTCTAAGGGAGTCCCTACCCACAGGCCTTGCTGCAGTGACTATGAATGTGTGAGCCTGGCCATGTACTACGCCCTGAGGCAGCCCACACAGACACCCCTGAATGGCCCATCCTGGTCACCTGACTTAAGGGCAGCCTTAAGAGGCTGGAGGCTGGCCAGGGGCTATAACTTAGGTTTGCATTAAAAAGAAGAGCTGGGACAAATGAATTCTCTGTCTCTGAAAACGTGAGCCAAGAGACACAGAGAAGTTGCCGGTTAGCTCTGGGGAAGAGAGAAAAATTTACTTAGATTAGGGGTCTGAGATGGCCTTTGTGGACTGTCCAGTCAAACGTCTCAATTTGCCCTGGGGAATCCCAGTTGGTCTCAGGTTAATTATGACTAGGGCCTCATTTCACTCTCATGAGTATTCGGATTTAGATGAAAAACTATTCAATCACTTTAATTATGGACCATAATAGGGTATAGAGTGGGAGATGGGAAGGGATGAGAGAGAAGGTGGGGTCAGGCCTGGAAGAGCCTTGTGGGCCAGGCATAAGAGTTTTGACTTCTATGGTGAAGACTATGGGGATTTTTAACATGGAAAGTACAAGATCAATGTCTGCCTTTACAAAGATCATTCTGATAAAGTGTGGACAGCTGATGAGAGACGGGCTAAAGAGCTGAAGGCGATCAGCTGGGAGGCTGACTGAACACTCCAGGCAAGACAGGGTGGTCTGAAATATACCAAGTGACTTGTAGAGATAAGAAAAGCAGATGTGTTCAAGGGCTATCCAGGAGGAAGATCTGAAAAGATTTTGGAGACTGATTAGATTTGGGGGATGAGGGAGAGAAAGGTGTTAAGGGTGAACAGTGATGCATTTCTGCAGGAAAAGCCTGCTGGCGGCTGGAACGGTGAGTGCGGCTTTGAACGTGTTGGTTTTGAAGGCCATCAAAGTGGCGACTGAGCGATCAGGGTGTAATTAGGGAGATGCTGAATGGGGAGTGGTTGTTGGGGGTGGAGGGGGCGCGGGTAGCTTCATTCGTGGGAGTGGAAAGATCACACAGAGAAGATGGGTAGGGTGAAGAGCCGGAGGCAGGAGGGAGGACAGGTGAGAATAACACCCAGAGCTGTCTGTGCGTCTGCGTCTCATGCTTTGCCTTGCATTCCTCTTACTCTTCTTCTTGTCATTCCCCACCACAGACTGTACTGGGTTTGAGGCCTGGCACCTTTTAAAGGTCGAATCATCTCCCACAGTGCCTTTGTGTAGCAGGTTCTTTGTATATATTTGGCACTAAATGATGGAAAATTTTTAAAGGCCTGTGAGATTGACCACCAGGAGATCACTGATAACCTTAGGAGAGCATTTTCCCAAGGTGTGTTGGGGCAGATGCCAGACTGCAATGGTACATGGAATGGCGGATGAAGGAGAAAGAAACCAGTAACTCAAGCTATAATCCGGGCTGCCTCACTTTCCACTAGTCCATCTTCTCCGTCTTCACTTTGAAGGCAGTATAGTTTTTAATTATTCTTGAAAGAAGGGCTTGAGACATTTAATCATTCGGGAGCCGCAGGTGCAAATGGGGGAGTCAGAATGTCTGGTATGTTTTCCCCTTAAGTCCAATGCTGCTAGAAAAACGACAGTGATAGGAAGCACGGTACTATGTTTGAATCCCAGCTTTGCACTTGGGAAGGGCACCATTTAGATAGCTCAGAATAATTTGGAATTTGAAATCAGATCAGATTTCAAATTGGGGTCAATATCTGGCTCTGTTATTTACTTACCTAATAGTTTTGCAAACTTTGTAAAGTTTCAACATCTCTGACTCTTGAGTTACTCATCAGGAAAATGGGGATGATAATGAATATCTTTCAATTTGCATAGCTAATTCAATGGGTGGTAGAAACTGAAGCTCACAGAGGTGTTATATAACATTCCCATGTCATTTGACTAGTATGTGACAGAGCTGGGATTCCAACCCAGAGCTCATCAGTTTTGATGTTTTTGTACTTTCTAGGGCACTCTGCTGCTTGACTCATGACCTCAACTCTTCTTTGGACTGAAGCAAGGCATAAATAACTCGATAAATGCCTGGATCAAGAATATGCAAAGTTCCCTTCCCTACCCTCATTGTCCTTGGGACCTTAAGAAATTACCCCCCCCCCCCGCCCCCGCCGACTCCACCATTATCGCTGAAGTTTCTCATTAAACGGGTAGAAAATTGTATGACCTACTGCACAGGCTAATCGTGAGGGTTAGACTAGTTAATGTCAGCGAAGGTACCCAACAGAGTATTCACATGGTAAGTGCAAATTAAACGGTAACTAAAGCTGATTTCAACTTTGAGATTGGTGTTAACTCTTCGAACAAGCTCTGCTGATAGTGGCAGTAATTATAGTGATGGAGGCGGTTGTAGTAGGAGCAGCATTAGCTAACATTTGTAGAACACTGGGAAATCTTCAAGTGCCAGAAAATAACTCTCATTTAAATAATCTCATTTAAATTCACAACAGCTCTCTTAACAGATGTCATTATTCCTATTTTTACAGATTAAGATAGAAAGGCATAAAGAAAGAGGATAAGTCACTGGTCCAAAGTCATCTAGCCTTATGCGATAAAACAGGGGTCAAATCCAGGGCTCGGAGTATTAGTGAAGTCTCCACCTCCAGTAGACGCCAACACGTGAACCCCAAGGTTTGGTCAGAATTTATTCCCATGAAGAGTCTTATGAGCTAAAAAGGAAATAAAGAGGCACTTTCCAGGAAGCACCATGACTGCTGAAGAGGCAGACCCAACTGGCTCGCTGGCTTTGCTTCTGGGAGCTGACCCTGGGCTTTCGAGGACAGTGCTAGCAGCTGGGACAGAGGTGAAGGCATTGTCACCAAGCCGTCATCTCTCAATGGCTCCCCAGCCCCAGCCTGTGCTTCTGTGGCCTCCTGGCCTGCCAGCCCCCATTGCTGAGGCCAAGGGGAAGGAGAGAGAGACCTGGGCTAAAGGCTGGCAAGAGACATAGTCAGAAGGGAGAAAGGTGGAGCAAAAAAACCTGCTGAGGGGGCCTGGCAGGGAGGCTGTCAGCCTGCTCATCTGTATGCTCCGGGGTGAGGCCTGCAGTGGAAGGCACTGCCTGGGCAGAGTCATTTGGACGTGGGCATTGAATCAACCAAACCCCATGGGCACCAGTTCTGGGCTTCTGGGGACTCAGATCCCATTCCCTGCTTGCCCTATCCTCTGCCCCAGCAGTGGGATGGGCCTGTGTGTGTGTGTGTGTGTGTGTGTGTGTGTGTGGTGTGTTCCCACATTAAAGAGGCAGAAAAGATGGAAGGCCCAGCGTCCGTCCCCAGCAGGAGCTCAAGCCCAGGACTGTGTCCTCTCACTTTCTCCCTGTAGCTGCTCTAAAGTCCTCTCCCCCAGATTGTTGGCAAAGCTGCAGAACTTCTGATTCAGTGACATTTTACAGGATCACCGTGTTCTTTCTTCAGAGCCATTTGAGATAGAACTGAGAACAGGAAGCCCACTGTCTCAGAGAACTGGACCAAGGATGGTGCTCCCCAAACAACGAGGGCTTCAGGGAGTCGGAGCAGTGGGGGAGCAAAGGCAGGAGCTAATACCCCTTGTGTTCCAGGCTGGCATCAGGTACTGTCACATGTTTTTTTCTTTTCTTAGTCCCCTCAGTAGTACCAGGAAGTGGGTAAAATTGTTCCCATTACAGGGAGAGGAAGTTGAAGCTAAGAGGGAGAAAAGTGATTCACCTAAGGTCATTCAGTGAGTAGGAGGCCTAAACGCTCTTTAACACCAGTCTTTTCTAATTCTCCATGATGACTCTTCCATTATGCCATGTAACCCCCAAGCTTTGCCGTGAACCAGAGTTCCTGGGACACATCAGTGGTTTTTAAGGTAGTGCTGAATGGCGTGAGCTTGGGGGGCTTACACGTGCACCGTGGTCACTGTGCCTTGTCTCCTTCTATACACTAAATCTAGGCTGTATCAGAAATTCTCCTGGAAAGACAGACAATTACCAGACTGAACTGGCCGCCTCCGTGCATATGGATATGGATGAGTATGCACACATAATCAGACAGACACACACACTTACCGAAGGATCTTGGAGCTGGCAAAGAATTGGTCGGCCATTTAATCCAAATCCCTGATTCATTAAATTTCTAGTAGCTAAACTAGACAGTTTTCTGGTCTGTGCTTGGAGATTTATAGAATGTAAGAATTTTTACAAAGGGAGAATTGTAAGAAATAGTAACAAGTGGGGTGTGACCCCAACAATGCACAGGCTTACAGGGTAAGCACCCAGATTGTGTGGTGGTTGTGGTCAGGAGATGGTTTGGTTTCCGGTAATAGCAGCGGCAGTGCTGGTGGTCCTGATGGAGGAGGTAGGGATGATGATGGAGGTGGTGGCTTGTTGGTAACAATGAAGGTGGTGGTGATGGTGTCGGTGGTGGTAGAAGAGGTGCAAGTGGTGCTGATGGTGGCAGAGGTGGTGGCGGTGGCCAATGATGGTGGAAGTGGTGGTGATGGTGGTTGGAGATGAAGGTGGTGGGGGAGGAGTAGAGGTGACAGGGTGGCAGGAATGGTAGTGATGGTGGTTAAAGATGGAGGGGAGGTGATTCCAGAGGAGGAGGCAGGGAGGAAGGTGGAAGGGTGTGGTGGTGGCCTTAGAGGGAATGGTGGTTTACCCTCTAACATTTAGGCTTAAGTTGAACTTCTCAAAGTATGAGGAGCCAGTGCACATGGGGAAGGCTCCAGGCCCAGCGTTGGCAGAGGGTAAGTTCCTTCCTAGAACACCAAACACCTATCCGGATTGTCTCAGGGTAGCCCACTGCCATGAGGAGAAGCAAAAGTCCATAGCTCCCTCCCGGCCTGCCCAGCCCAGGGTGCTACTTGGCTCTGGAAGTCCCCCAGGCCAGAATCCCGCCAGATACAGCCAGTGTCCACCATTCCCAGGTCACAGGACTCTGAGACCTCGCAAAATTTTTGAAGCTTCAATAGAAATGGTTTTGACAGAAACACTCTCAGGTCCACAAAATGTAACACATTTCCTCTGATAGGTACATACGCCCCCGCCCCCCCCCACACTTACACTCACACAGTTTCTGCAGAAGTTTGTGCTATTTGTTTTTAAAAACCAGTACACACAGAACAGAGTATGTGCTTAACGTGCCACATGCCTACCTCCGCCGTCCTGATCCGGGCTGCTTACATGGTGCTGGCAGCTTTGCCGCTGACTTAGTCACTGAGACACCACTCGTGAAGAAAATCAATATGTTGTTTGCCTCTCTGAAGTGAGAGCATGCCAGATGAAGAGTCACAAACAGTGGCCTTGACAGCAGCTCTCCACGGTCCCCCAGTCAACACCAGGCTTGCCTTCTGTTGAGTTTCAGCAGCCTTCTTACCTGTCAGGAGTGACATATGGCATACTTGATAGACGAAACCTCTACTCTGCATGAGCTACGTTAACTAGTATGACATATGGGCTTCCCTTGGCAAGTAGCTATTTTCAAGGCTGTTTTAGGGTAGCCTTGACCCATAATGACTCCTATCATTTATTATGCTCCACAGAACCCCTTCCCCAAAAAGCATCTGCAGCTCATATTCCAAGCACTCCTCCATCCATCACCTCCATGCTCCCAGCAGTACCTCCCAAATCAGAAATTCACTGAAGTGTCTGCCTTTGATATGATCCCTTACTTCCTCGCATGGTGAGTAATAGAAGAAGGTAGAAGAGCATGTAAATAATCATTCCTTCTTGGTGCCTGGTTCTTGGGAGACACTTAGAAAATGAACATTCAGTGAAGGGAATGAGGGCTGGGGTTCCGGATGTGGAATCTCTAGTTTTTTTTAAGGCCACATTAACTGCAGTGCACGGAAAAGGTCAACTGAAATCTTCGATGGCCTCCTGGAAGCAAAGGGCCCAATTCAGCACTTCCAGACCATGAATACAGTTTCCTAGGGCCACAGGCTATGAAGCCTTTGTCTGGACAGGTTTGCATAAGACAGTGGTACATGTTGGTACCTAGAAATTCTCCAGACCCACAATTTTAAGGGTTTCCTTTGTATCCCAGTTGTCTCCACGAGGATAGGGTCAGCCCTTGGTAGCTACAGCCCCTTGAAACTCTGGACGGTGACTCAGAGATTAGCCATAAACAAAAAGTCACCCGTGGCATGAGGCTTTGGCACTGTGTGTACCTGGCAGTAGTGTCCCTGCAACCCCACCTGGCTCTCAGTCTCCATATAAGGAGGGGCCCCTAAATTCTAGCAAACCACAGAAGCAAAGGCCAGTTTTAAGGAAATTGCCACTTTCCACGGTAAAATAAAATAATATCCAGACTCTCTGCAGCAGATTCTGCTGGTTGCTAACTGAACTTCCCAACTGAATCCTGATTCTGTTCAGACATCCACCCATTACCAGCGTGGCATTCCACTGACGTCTGTTACTGGTCCAGGAGTGGGAAGTGTAAGAAATTACAGTCCATGCTTGAGGTAGCATCATACTTCTTGATATGCACAAGACGTAGTCCTGATTGCCATTAGCAGCCATCTTAAAACCACAAGGGAAACCAGTTTGGGGTAGCAGCTGACACTGAGGGCAGCTGAGTAGAACGCAGAAAGAACCTGCGTATTTGATGCCATCATTGAAATGTGGATTGCAGCATGCCTGGGGCCTACTCTACCCCAAGCCTCCTGTTATGTCTGATAATGCATCTCCCTATTGTTTGATTCAACACATTCTGTTCCTGGCAGTCAAAATGATCCTAAGTGATATTCACTGCAAGGCTGAGTTGGGAGGAAGATTCTCCACATGGAGAGAGGCAGAAAAAACAACACGGCCCAACTCTCATTTCCAAAGATTCACCTTTCACGAGGACCTCAGAGGGCGCTACTCCTCTTTAATGCACTACAATCCTTCTCTTAACAGCTCCTCTGTAGAGCAGAGGGTAGGCTGGGATATTTACACAATTCTTCATGCAGTGTTCAGAGATAGTAGCAGGAAAAAACACAGAGAGTAACTTGCAACTAGATAATCTGGTTCTCAAGATACTCCTTGGTCTTTAGATGATGGCTTTGGGTTTCATTCAGTCTTTATATGCTGGGCACCATCCAGCATCCGAAAGTCATGCCTTAGAAATCTATGCACATTGACGCCTAGTATGCGAGTAAAGGAAAGAGCCCTAGAGGAACAGGGAATCCTTTCTCCCACCTTCTCGGTTTCATGCCTTTTCTTGTGGTGATTGACTTGGGAAAGGCCACATGTCTCAACTTTAAGAAGTCCTTCTTAAGGCCACAACAGATACAATGAATAATGTTGTTAAATAATACATGAGAAGGAAACTCCATCCCGGTATAATGCAATGACTCGAGCATCGATACAAGAGCCAGAAATAGGTCATAAGGGGGACAAGAGCATTATTTCTTTACAAGCTATGGAATGGGTCATGGGTCTCTACCAGTGTGGACCCCCGAATCAGCCGGGCCCAGGCCTCTACAGCCCATGCTGAACACCGTATAAAAGAGATGTCATAGTACATACCCTCCATTCCTATATTGGCAATGGAGCGTGGTAGACTGTGGCCCACTGCCTGGGTTTGCCCCCGTTTTCGTCACTTGCTTGTTGTTGTTGTGGGAACTTAAGCAAGTCACTTAGTCCTTTGAGCCTCAGTTTCTTTGTGTGCAAGCCTATTACACAGGTTGTCATGATGATTAAGAAGATAAAGTATATAACTGTACCTGGCACATCAGTAGTTTCCTAATACATGGTAATTATTTTTAGTTATTAATAACCATTCAGCCAGTTTCCCAATTCCTCCCGTGACCTGTTTCAGCAACTCGCAACTATGTCTTAGCGGCTCATTCTTCTGTTGGGTTTCCACATGACCCTCACACTGGACACACAACTTACTCTTTCCCAAGTTACAGCATTGGTGGTACTCCATCCTGCAATGTCCAGCAGGCTTTCTTGGAGAACAGCCTCTGGCATTTCCAGGCCCCAGGACTCTGCCTGTCCAGAGGTGACCACCTGGGCTGCACTCCCACCCATCATATCCAGACAGGACCAAACCCAAAGCCTTTGAAAGACTCTGATTGTAAGTAGAGGAGACTGTTCCCAGGGAAAATGAGCCCATGAAGCAGCCTCCTTGGAAGTGTTGGAGAGGTGCATGGCTCTCAGGTGAGCTTTCACCATTTCAACGATATGATGGCATTGAATGGCGAACTGCCCCAGCTTTGGTGGGAAGTAAGTCTGGGCACTGCCAGCATAATAAACAGTTTGATCTCTCTTAATAAGGCCCATCTGCCTGTGGTGGGCCAGAGCCGACAGAATCTCCTGGGGCTCCTAGAGCCAGATGCCTTTCAACGGGTTTTGCCATCAATCTTAATAAATACAAGAAGGCAGCAACTGGCACGATAAATTCAAAACAATCCTGACCTGGGAGGCTTGTGCTCGGAATCCCTCACCATTTCAAATCAATTCAGCCAGTATTTACAGGGCACCTCCGGTGAACCGGTCACTATACTAGGCAATGGGATTACAAAAATGAGTAAGATTGTCACTGTCCTGGAGATGCTTAGAGCTGGAGAGAGGTGAGGAGTGGGGCAGATGAGGGCCAAGAGGGTAAAAAAGAATTATAGGTTCTAACACAGGGACATAAATAGGGTGTAAGGGGTACACTGAAGAAAGAGGGGTCAGTTCTCCCGGGATTAGGAGGGTCAGGAACGTCTTCACAGGGGAAGTGACCCACATATCAGGTCAACAAATATGTATTGACTGTTAACTGGCACCAATATCTGTGCTAGAGGATTTCACAGGCATTATCTCTTTTATGCTTCACAAAAACCCTGTGAAGTAGATATTGTTATCCCTGTGATTTTCAAAGATGGGGAAAGTAAGTCCAAAGGTCACATAGCTAATGAATGATATGGAGCTTTGATAGAATTAGAGCCCTCAGTCTGACCACCCAAACAATGGATGTCCTAACTTTGGGGGTCTCTTTTGCCCATGCACATAAGCTTCAGCCTAGCACTTACATAAGTAGATGCCCAGATATCTACTCATCATTCTGGTGACAGGAAAATTCATGCAAGTGAAACCCACAAACAGAGAAGCTAAGGTGAACCCCCCTCCCTCATATCCCCACTTCCTTCCTCATTATCTCTCTCAGTTTTAGAGGCCTTAAACTAGATGGGAAAAAAAAAAAAAAAAAGAATTCTTTGCCTCCAGAAGCCACTATGCTTCTTTGTTTCATCATGTTTGCCTTGAAATTGACAAACAGCCTACTGCTGAGGACACCAGAGTAGGGTGGGTGGTAGGCTGAGAAGAGAAGGATAACAGTGTGGAGTGGGGAGGGGAGGAGGGAGGGAGAGGGGAGAGGAGGGAGTCCTGCCAGGGCTGTGAGGACCTAGGGCTAAGGGACAGGAAGAGAGGGGTGAGTGTGGAGGCAGAGACCTAATCATATGGGGAGAAGATACGGAGGGTGAAAAGGAGATGGCCCACTGATCCAGAGAGAGAAGCAGGAAGAACCATAGCAGGGCTCAAAGAGGGCAAAAAAAGGGTGGTTTTCACATATTCAGTCAATTCTGGCTACTCCTGCCTTGATCCTTGTGTCCCAGATCTGAAGCGTCTTTGGAGGGATACTGTGCTGGCTCCTTAAAAGTATAGACTCAAGTATTGGAAGTACTGGTTTCTGAAGGAAGAGGCTAGACCTCAGGCTCTCCGTCAGTAAAGGAGGGGAGCGAGGATTAGCCCAGGTGATCTTTCCAGCTCTGACACTCCAGGACATCAGGGCCAGCCCATTTCCCTGGCTTTGGTTGGATAGAGAGGATACTAAGAGTCTGGGGACTTGAGCCAGTTCTGTAGGACCATGTGAAGAAGTGGCAGATTTAAAACAGAATCAATAAATAAGCTGCTACTTAAGGAAGGCAATCTTAGGCCTACCCTCCTTCAGGTAGTTTTCCCAAAATCCTTTTGTGGTCATACCATATTTCCCTTTCCCCATGTAGACTCAGCTTTAACTGAGCGGTTACTTACAGACTGAAGAGGTCACGAGGTGCAAGACCCTAGCACAGGGTAGTAGGCAGAATCATGTCCCTTGGATATTAGGCCCAAATCCCTGGAAGCGGTGGAGGTTACCACATTTGTAAGAAGGGGCTCTGCAGGTGTGACCAAGTTAAAATTTTGAGATGAGGTAATATTCTGGGTTATCCAGGTGCGCCCTAAATGCAGTCTCATGTATCTTTCTAAATGGGACGCGGGGGAGGTTTGATGCAGACAGAGGAGAAGACCATCTGAACGACACTAGCCTTTAAGATTCGAGTGAGTGATACAGCCGCAAGCCAAGGAATGCCAGAAGGTGGAAGAGGCAAGGAATAGATTCTGCCTTAGAGCCTCCAGACAGAGTGCAGCCCTGTCATTGTCTGACTGGAGACTGATTTCTGTCCAGTCAGACTGATTTTGGACTTCTGGCCTCCAACACTGTGAAAGAATATATTTCTGTTGTTTTTAAGGCACTAAGTTTGTGGTAATTTGTTACAGCAGCTGTAGAAAATGAATACACCCAGTCTCATCCTGCCCCCTGATTCATGCCTACACATTCTGCACACATGCCCTGCAGTCTGAGTGTATCATGGGCTTTCTGTGTCCCTTGGAATGATGGGGCATCTGGACTCTCTGGGCAAGCTGTAATGAGAAAGTCATGGACTTGGAGGTATGGAGAGGACCTGAATTGGAGATCCAGTTCATTGATTTTTGTGGTGGGCAGAAGACTTAGCCTTTCCAAGCCTGTTTTCTCATCATAAGATGGGAGTGGTAGGTAATCCCTAACTATCTCACTGCTGTCATGTTAGGACTACATGATATAATGGACTTAAAGGTGGTTTGTCACCTTTAAAGCTCTGTGTACCTTATTATTTTTCATTAAATCCTGCTTCCTGTGCACAATCCGGGGCAGATCCCTAGTGATATGCAAGTAAGAGTCAGGTTGGGAGAGTCTTCTGTGGCTCTTGGTAGCTCTGGCATTTCTCTGATTCTGTGAGCAGGGAGCAGTGGCACAAGGTATGAATGATCCTAGGGAGGGTTCATGGATGTAAACCCTTTTCCAGTCCCGCCTAAACTGGGGTCACTGTGTACTTTGTCCATAGACTGGTCAAGACCATAAAAATCCTAGATGTGTTCATGACCTTAGCATCACCAAGGTGAAAGGACCTGGCATAAGTCTGATAATTTCCTGACAATGTGTTATTTGCTTTATGTCTCCGGTACCTAGCATGGAAGCCCCAATAAATGTTTATTGGATGAATGAAGGAATGAATGGATATATGAATGAATGAATGAAAAGAAATGAGCCTTGAATATCCACAAAACCTCCATATCACAACCTTCTTATATCCTCCAATATAGTACCTGTTTATGGGTTTTTGGTTTTTTTTTTAACATCTTTACTGGAGTATAATTGCTTTACAATGGTGTGTTAGTTTCTGCTTTACAACAAAGTGAATCTGCTATACATATATCCCCATATCTCCTCCCTCCTACCTTCCCTATCCCACCCCTCTAGGTGGTCACAAAGCACTGAGCTGATCTCCCTGTGCTATGTGGCTGCTTCCCACCAGCTATCTATTTTACATTTGGTAGTATATGTAAGTCCATGCCACTCTCTCACTTCGTCCCAGCTTACCCTTCCCCCTCCCCATGTCCTCAAGTCCATTCTCTATGTCTGCATCTTTATTCCTGTCCTGCTCCTAGGTTCTTCATAATGTTTATGGGTTTTAGCCTAAGTTCTCCTGTCTCACACTATATCCCTGGATCTCTGTTCTGAGCTTGGTTGGAACAAATTCTTTCAAGTCTCCATTAAAGAATCACTTCCAATACCATTAAGTACTGTCCATGGTCCTCTCCTGAATTTACTGGTTACCTGTAATCACCATCCATTTGGGTTTCCACCACTGCACTGGACTCTAGGGGTACAGCAGCAGCCAGCCTTGTTGTCTGAGGACAGAATCCTCTCTGTCCCATATTCTGTTAGAACATCCATCTGCACCTCGGGACCAGCAGCAGCAGAATTAGAGTCCCCCAACTTCCATCCCACCACATCTTACCTCTTTTACCTAGGCTGCTAAGGTCCAAGCATGGTTTCCCCAGATTCTATTAGAGACATACTTAGGAGAAGAATGAGGACCAAAAATTTCTATAGATCAAATGGAATTTTTGAGAAGCTTGGTTTTCTTTTTTTCTTATTGCTTGTTACAGTAGTATGTGTTCATTGTATAGAGCTCAGAAAGTACATAAAAGCATAGAGTATTAGATAAAGTCATTAGATGGCACAAACAAATGGAAAGATTTTCTGTGCTCATGGATTGGAAGAATTAATATTGTTAAAATGTCCATACTGCCCATAGCAATCTAGAGATTCAGTGCAATCCTTATCAAAATACCAATGGCATTTTTCACAGAAATGGAACAAATAATCCTAAAATTTGTATGGAACCATGAAAGACCCTGAATAGCCAAAACAATCTGAGGGAAGAACAAAGCTGGAAGTATTATGTGCCCTGATTTCAAACTATACTACAAAGCTATAGTAATGAAAACTGTATGGTACTGGCACAAAAACAGACACATAGATCAGTGGAACAGAAGAGAGAACCCCCCAAAAAGCCCACACTTATATGGTCAGTTAATTCATGACAAAGGAGACAAGAATATACAGTGGGGAAAAGACAGTCTCTTCAATAAATGGTGTTGGGAATACTGGACCATTTTCTTACACCACATAAAAAATAAACTCAAAATGGATTTAAAGACTTAAGTGTAAGACCTGAAACCATAAAACTTCTAGAAGAAGACATAGGTAATGTGCTGTTTGACATCAGTCTTAGCAATATATTTTTGGATCTGTCTCCTCAGGCAAGGGCAACAAAAGCAAAAATAAACAAATGGGACTACATCAAACTAAAAGGCATTTGCCCAGTGAAGGAAAATCAACAAAATTAAAAGGCAACCTACTGAATGGGAAAAAATATTTGCAAATGATATATTTCATAAGGGGTTAATATCCAAAATATAAAAAGAACCCACACATTTCAATATCCAAAAAAGAAATAATTCAATTTAAAAATGGACAGAGGACCTGAATAGACATTTTCCCAAAGAAGACACACAGATGGCCAATAGGCACGTGAAAAGATGCTCAACATCATTAGTCATCAGGGAAATGCAAATCAAAACTGCAATGAGATATTATCTCACACCTGTCAGAATGGCTATTACCAAAAAGCCAAGATATAACAAGTGTTGGTGAGGATGTAGAGAAAAGGGAACCTTTGTGCACTGTTGGTGGGAATGTAAATTGGTGCAGCCACTTTGGAAAACGGTATGGAGGTTCCTCAAAAATTTAAAAATAGAACTACCATACAATCCAGCAATTTCACTTCTGGGTACCCACCTATAGAAAATAAAAACACTAATTTGAAGAAATATATGTACACCTATGTTCATTACAGCATTATTTACAATTGTCAAGATATGAAAGCAACCCAAGTGTTTATTGATAGATGAATGGATAAAAAAGATATAGTATATATTAAATATATACAATGGAATATTACTCAGCCATAAAAAAGAATGGAATGTTGCCATTTGCAACAACATGCATGGACCTAGAGGGTATTATGCTAAGTGAAATAAACCAGACAGAGAAAGACATTTTACTATATGAATTCACTTATATGTGGAACCTGAAAAACAAAACAAATATAACAAAACAGAAACAGACTCACAGATACAGAAAACAAACAGGTGGTTGCCAGAGGGGAGGGGAGTGAGGGAGGAGTGAAACAGGTGAGCGAGATTAAGAGGTACACACTTCCAGTTACAAAATAAATGAGTCACAGGGATGAAATGTACAGCATGGGTGATATAGTCAGTAATATCATAATAAATTTGTATGGTGACAGATAGTAACTAGACTTATCATGGTGATCATTTTGTGATATATAGAAATATCGAATCACTATGTTATACACCTGAAACAAATGTAATATTTTATGTCAACTATACTTCAACAAAAAAAGAAAGAGAAAAAAGGTCATCATAATTTTACCATCTAGGGTCAATCACTATTAATATTCTGGTATATTTCCTTCCAGTCATTTTTCTATAATTTTTACATAATTGAGATCATAGAGTATACACAATTTAAATTTTTCTTTCTAAATGTAACAATTAACATAAAGCATTTATATCATAAAAATGCTCTATAAATATAATTATTATGTATTATATATATGTTGCTGCATAATGTTTTTCAATCTAATATTAACAATAATTTATAGATGTAATCCTCAGCTCTCCCTTAGTGCTCCAACTCTGTCCTATATTCTTTTTTTTTTTAAATGGAAATGCATTTCTTTTATTTATTTATTTATTTTATTTTACTTTTGGCTGTGTTGGGTCTTCGTTTCTGTGCGAGGGCCTTCTCTAGTTGTGGCAAGCGGGGGCCACTCTTCATCGCGGTGCGCAGGCCTCTCACTATTGCGGCATCTCTTGTTGCGGAGCACAGGTTCCAGACCCGCAGGCTCAGTAGTTGTGGCTCACGGGCCTAGTTGCTCCGCAGCATGTGGGATCTTCCCAGACCAGGGCTCGAACCCATGTCCCCTGCATTAGCAGGCAGATTCTAAACCACTGCACCACCAGGGAAGCCCTGTCCTATATTCTTTGTTCCCTGTACAATCCATTTGCAGAACTCAGCATCACTTTGAGCTCTCTAAGAAGAATTCGTTCATTCCAAAGCAACAGTGAGCAATGAAGAATGTAGACTGGTACTCAAGATTTGACAGGGTAGATAGAAGAAAGATACTGCAATGCATTATCCTGAAGCAAACAACTTTACTAAATGCATCTCTTAACCACTTCTGATTTATATTAAGCCCCTATGCGGCTGGAGCAGGAGTTTTTTCATTTTTGTTTTTGTTTCCCAATTCTTCTTTCCTTCTTCCTACATACTACCCCATCCCCCCATTATATATAGTTTTAACTACTAAGAGCTCCTAGCTTCACAGACTTACACTCATCCTGGCACTCACACTCATCCTGGCACTCAGGAAAACAAAGGGTCTTTGAACACCTGGACTCATGTACCTTCTGTCAAAAGTAATTTAATGACAATCATTTGATAATTGAATAGGCCTTAAAAATAACCAATCCATCCCCCCATCCCCACTGACCTCATTTATCATCATCGTGTATTTCTTCCAGACACATAAAATGCCTTCCCTAAGAGTAAATGACTTTCTCAATTTCATTAAACTGGTGTATAATAAAATCTCCTTAATTTGTTTTTCATGGGATCAACTCTTTCTTACTTGGGTCTGAATAAGAAAAACTTGTTTTAAGGAAAAAAAAATGGAAAACCGTGCATACAAATATGAAACGTGTATATGTGAATTCCATAGATTCCCAGAAAATCTAATCAAGGGATGTTTTATTGGGGGAAGAAGGGAACGGTGACAGTTTAAACAAAATCCATTCGGTAGAAAGAAGGCATTGGACGAGTGAGGAAGCCTAAAACCGAGGGTCAGGATGTGGTATTTTTATCTTCTGGGAAGGTCCCTGTCGCTGTCAACAGAAGACCTGTCCGCGTAAGGAGAGTCCTGCCTAGAACGCTGGATCCAGGAGTGCACAGCTCATTTCTGAAAACCACAGCCACTTGGAGCTTGTTCAAAGGGAATTACGATAACCATTCGAAGGGCTATAAGGAAAGCCTGAAAGCAGGGACCAGTGGCTCCGTGTTAAGCATCTGGAGGAAGTAAACGGGGTGGGCGTGATTCCCACTTACAACCAGGCAAAGACGGGTCTGACTTGCAAATCCTGAGAGACTGTAAGCAACAGAAGATGCAGGAGGTCCCCGAGAAGAAAGCGCCAAGGTGGAGAGGGAAGCAACAACCACCCGCCGTGAGCTGACCAAAAGCATTGCCTCCTCAAAGCTTTTGTTTGTGAGCAAGAAAATAGCACGCTCTACTGGGAGTGGTGTAGCTAAAGAGTGGCCCTGAGGACCACCCCCTCTCTTGGAGCCTGGGGACTCTGCAGAACCTGGAGGTGGTTCCCTGCCCCTTGCCCTACCCATCAAGTGTCCTGTCTGTTACCCGAGACTCCCAGAGTGAGGGTCTGGGGATGATGGTGGGCTAGGATTGCAGGTTTAGCACAATCTTCACCCGCAAAACAACCAAAAAATCCAGGATCTCCAGGTAAATTTGAATTTCAGATAAATATTTTTTTTAGTGTAATATGTTCCAAATATTGCACGGCAACGCTAAGATGATGACAAAACTAATGACTGTCCAAGTTTCCCATTAGTAGTAAAGAAAAGAGGAAGTTAGAGAAATAGGGAACTTAGTTATTGGAGAAGCAGTCTGTGTGTGTGTGTGTGTGTGTGTGTGAGAGAGAGAGAGAGAGAGAGAGAGAGAGTAAACTGTCAACAGATGCTTAGGGAACTCACAAGAAGATAAAAATGCTTTTTAAAAACTTAGGTTCCACTGTAAACAGAAAACAAGTCATTTGTGTGGATTTTCCACCATTTCTGTTTTTTTTTTTTTTAAGATCCCATATTTTTTCTCCTCATAAGGACCTTTTGTACTTACACCATCAGAACTGTGATTTGAGAGCTTGCCAATGCTCTCCAGGTACCCTCTTAGCCACGAAATCACACCTATTCTTCACAGAGGCTCTGACAGCTGCCTGCCCCAGGTGCAGGGTGGATCTTTAAGGAGGTCCAGCTATCTTCTCCCTTGTCATCGTGAAGTAGCTGTGAGACTACTTGGAAGTTTTGTTTCCCAAAGTTCCTTTCCACCCACACCACGACCACATCACCATCACAACTTCCTTACTGGTTGGAATTTGGTCTAGAAAAGTTATCTGCTACTTCCTTTACTCCCTGGGAGATAAAATAGTCAGAAAGGCAAATTATGAATGTATCAGATGCTCTGCTTTTAGCCAAATGATGTTCCACAGATCTGAATAGTACAAGCTCCCAGCTTACTATATTCTCCCTGGGGCCAGTTTTACGACCTGTATCAGAAACGCACCCTCCATTGCCTCTCTCTGACCGGGTATGTCGTGTCTTTTCCCCCACTTGAGTTTGCCCACTCGCTCCTTTGCCTGGTGCTCCTCTCGGGAGCATTGTCCATTTCCAGATAGCCTAAACCTTCTTGACTTCTGTCTCTGCTTTGGTCTGTTGGTGGTGGGTATGTGCTTTATGAATGGCACCTATCCTTCAGTTGTCCTATTTCAGCCTTGAGGCCCATATTGCTGTGACCCGGAGAGCCATGCCAGAGCACATGGGATGCCCCGTGGATCACCTGTTTCACTTTGCTCAAGACGCAGATGTTTTGGACATCTGCAATGAAAAAATATTGTCTCAGGCATCCCAGGGAGGCACCTCGGATTCTCTTACTCATCTTGTGGTGGTGGTCTGCCCAGGGTTCCTTTCCTTCTCCTGCTTCTAGTGATAAGAACTTCCTCTTCCCTTGGAAACTGCCCTCCTGCAAGCCCCTTATGTCTCTGCTGGAACCATCAGTTGCAACACCCCACCCTCTGGCCACAGGGGAAGTTTCATCAACCCCTGGGTGAATCCGCCCAGGCAGTTTCATCCCATCTTTCTATCACAGAGACAAGCTCACGAGACAGCACATGTATCAATTTGGATCAATCTTCCCCTGAGAGCACCTATGAGGTCATTAGTGGGGTGATTTAGACCTGAATGGTGGGTAACAATGATCCCCTCTCCTCCTGCTAAAATAACCCCATCCTTAAAGGCAAGTAGAGCTGAGTGGTGGAGGGAGGGAGAGATCTGGTGACATCGTTCAAGTCCCTTCATCCAGTTATGCCTGTGGCTACCCTACTCCTGGACTTCCATTTTGTGCTCCACCTGCTTTGCATTGGGTTTAACATTTGCAGCTAAAGAGTCCTGAACAACACACACTTGGCATCTGCCGTTCTCCCTGGACTTAACTGACTCTAAATGCCAGCACATTCATTCTCTCCCACAATTCTCAACATCAGTCCCATCGACTAGGCTGGTCATCCCCATTGTAAACATAAAGGAGACTTAAAGAATGCACAGCTAGTAAAGAGCTCTGCTGGAATCTCAATGCAGATTTTGACTCCAAGTCTTTTTCAAATATTTTTACTGTGATGCACAGAAAAAAATTTTAGTATGCTAATATGCACATATTGTTAAGGTGAACCATATGAAACTGCAGATGTTGGACCTTTTTGGCCTTAAAATGGTAATTTCATATAGTTCAATCTCTATGTATGGTATAACAGAATCAAAAAGATTATGAAATAATCCTTACCTCTGTTACGTATAATACATTGTAATATATTTTATCCTACTTCATCTTTTTTTCTCTTTTTTTAAATTGAAGTTATAGTTGATGTACGATATTAACACCTGTTAATTTCAGGTGTACAAAAAAGTGATTCAGTTATACATATAGATTCTTTTTCTTAATAGGTTATTATAAGACATTGAATATAGTTCCTTGTGCTATACAGTAGGTCCTTGTTGTTTGTCTATCTTATATACAGTAGTGTGTGTCTGTTAATCCCAAACTCCTATTTTATCCCTTCCTATCCTACTTTATCTTTTAAAATGCTGGTCACAACCCACTAAACTGATTTCATGACACCCTAATGAGTTGTGACATGCAGTTCGAGAAAATATGACCTACACGAAACCATTCTGGTAACCATGCTTCTCTGAAATGTTAATCCCACTCCCTTTAAATATCACTTTAAATCTCTTGTGTAAACTTTCAGACACAAATGTCCTTCTTCATCATCATTTCAGCCAGAGCTCATCTGCCTGGATTCTCTTCAGAAGTATCTAGAAGGGCTGCCTGCTAAGTCACACCTGGGGTATGGGATATGGTGAGCCCACCATGAGGATCACTCCAACTAAATTCAAGAACCACAACCTAGAAATTGTCATATGAAGTGAGGTAAACCAGACAGAGAGAGACAAATATCATGTGATACCACTTATATGTGGAATTAAAAAAAAAATACAAATGAACTGATATACAAAACAGAAACAGACCCACAGACATAGAAAACAAACTTATGGTTACCAAAGGGGATGGGGAGGAGGGTTAAATTAGGAGTTTAGGATTAACATATATACACTACTATATTTAAAATAGATAACCAACAAGGGCCTACTGTATAGCACAGGGAACTATACTCAATATTTTGTAATAACCTATAAGGGAAAAGAATCTGAAAAAAGATATATATGTGTGTGTAGCAATCACTTTGCTGTATACCTGAAACTAAAACAACATTTTAAATCAACTATACTTCAATATTAATTAATTAAAATTTGAAAAATAATAAATTCAAGAACCACAAATGGGGTTGTAGCTACTTGCAATAATGAAAATGGTGATTCATAATAAATATTATTGTAGCAAGCATACCACCATTAGCCCAAAATGAAATCCAAATTTCTCTAAACGTGTCTGGTTGACATGTGATCTGATTAGCCCATACCAGTTAATTTCGTGTAGGTCCCTGAAAGAATTAATTTTTGTGAAATTAACTCGTCCAAGGCCTTTGGTTTTGTCTGAATGAGAAGGAAGGTTTGTGCTGAGAAACCTGATTCATGGAGAGAAATGATGAAGAGGGCAGATGGGCATCTGTTCCCTGCCTGGCCCGGGCAGTTGGTGTCCAAGCCCCAGGGAGAGAGGGGCTCCAGGAGCTCTTCCTATGCAGGGCTCTGTTGCACCCAAGAGACAGTATGTGACATGGGGTGGGAGTGGCAGAGGAGGTTCTTGGCCATTGCATCATGCCCGCTGGGCCAGCTCTAGAGCAGGAGAAAGTGAGGTGCAGGAGCTGTGCCTCTGGTATCAGATTGTGTGGGGTGCCCTGTAGAGGTCCCCTGGAAATGTGACAAGTCCTTAAGGGGAACTTTACTGGCACCAGGGCCCAGCTTGCACCACAAGGGTAGCAGCCAGTGAAGCATGGATAGTCACTGCTAATGGCACCTCATCAGCTAGTAGGTCTGGTGAAATTCAGGTTACATTAAGCAAGCACAGTCACATTACAGAACATCGTGTCTGGAGAGTACATTACACAAACTGCTTTCAAGGACATATTTCGCAAAGCTCACAGCAACTCTAGGAGGTGGGCAGGGATGGCACAGGATCCCTATTTTTCAGGAAGCAAAGGTTGTAGAGGGAAGGTGGTGGGCATGAAATGCCATGGCCAAGATAATATGGCTGGAAAACAGCAGAGTCAGGATTCAAACCCAAGTCCTCACACTGCTGGTTTCTGTTCTTTCTGCTGTGCAGATGGTTCCCATGGCAACCCTATCAAACTGCCCAAACAGTGGTACGCAGGAGGGAAAGAAAACCAGGATGGCAAGGGTGGGCGCCAGCTCCTCCAGCCCTCCCCAGTGCCTTGTGGTCCAGAACAGTGAGTCATCCAGTGGCACTCTCCCTCCTTCCACACCCATTTGACACCCCTACTCTCCAATCCCTCTTCAAAATGGACTGCAAAGCCAGATTTTGTGGGCATCTCCCCACAGGGCTGGGAGCGCCGGACTCAGGAGGCTGCTGTAGACAAATCCTAGTAGCTGTCCTCACCCATCACCCCTCCTTGGAATCACCCACCCAGCAATCAACTTGAGGATAGATGGCAATGGACCTTCCCAATGAAAGTCCCTGAGAGCAGCTTCCATGTCTCTACTTTTCTTTGGAGGCTGATTCCATGCACTGAGCACCTGCTTTGGGTCAGGCCTTGTGTTTGGCCTTTTATATGCATTTATTTGATTTTCACTCTGTCTGAACTAAGGGAGCACGGCCATCTCATATTACAGGTGAGGAAGTTAACGTTCCCAGTGTCATACAGGTGGTAAGAAGCAAAGCTCAGATTAGGACCAGATGTCCTGCTAGCCCCTCTGGACAGCTTTCAACCACACCATATTGTTTGGGGGCTCATTTTTCCTGCTCTGGAAGGAGAAGGCATGGACGTGTGGGAAATGAAGCAATGATAACCGCTGGATAGGGTTCCTGCAGATGAACAAACTCACCTGTTCCCAACTGGTATGTGGCAGATACACACTGGGAAGCCTGAGCTGGCTGTTTAAATACTGACCGGTTGGTGAATCGCCACCTGAGTGACTTTGCAGCATCCCAGCCATGCTGGTCAGTTCTCCCAGGACTTTACAAGTCAGCAACTAAAAGGCTATCGCCAGGGCCTCAGGGGCCTCAGGACCATAGTCACCCCAGTGCTTTGATCACTGTTCACTCTGACTGGCTGGCTGTGCCTGTGCTATACCTGTTATATATTCTGGCATCACTTCTGCCTGACCTAATAAATGACATGGAATGGAGGCTCTTGGATACTGACCAATATCTGAGATGCTTAGCTGGATTCTGGCTTAAGAAACATCCTGCTTTCAGAGATAACTTGTAGATGATGAGGTGTGTTCCAGAGTGAGGGGCCATGGGTGCTGGTGAAGATTGGCTCAAGGATTCCCCACGATTCAGAAAAGATGTGCCCTACTGTATAGCACAGAGAGCTATATTCAGTATCCTATGATGAACCATAATGGAAAAGAATATTTTAAAATGTATATAATCAATATATGTATAAATGAATCACTTTGCTATATAGCAGAAATTAACACAGCATTGTAAATCAACTACAATTTAAAAAAAAGTCTAAAAAAGAAAAGATGTGTGCCTGCAAAAGTGGGACAGCATGAGATTCTTCAAATGAGCCCTATCATCTTTTTGATTCTCATGATAAAAATCAGAATTACACCTGAACGGTTAGCTCATTACTGATGGACAAGTACCCGTTCCTGATCAGGCAGAGCTTGAGAAGAGTCCTGTGCCTGAAGCCTGCTAGCTGTTGGTTTACAGGATTGCTTCTGTAGAACTTGGAGAACTTGCCACACTTTACTGACCTTGGGGTCTCCCGTCTGCTGCCACCTCTCAACCCTTCTCAGAATATAAGAAATCCTCTAATCCCTGAAGATATTGACTCCACACTCAGAACTTGTGGAAATTGGCTCCCTTCCTTCAATTTCTGCTGGAAAATAATCATAATACCTCCCATTTAATGAACAACTCTGACATGCCACACACTGTGCTAGGTGGTTAACAGACTTTATCTCCTTCACTCCTCACCACAATTGTACTATGTCCATTTTATAGGCAAGGAAACTGAGGCTTGGAGACGTTTAAAAATATTATTCATGTTAACCCAGCTGGTAAGTAGGAAAACCAGTTGTCAAACTCAAGTCTGTTGGACCTCAGATCTCATGTTCCCTGCTTAATAGTCTGGGTGGTCAAGGCATCTAACTGTGCTCTAAGGCCAATACAGGGTCTGGCTGCTGCCTTCTACTGTGACCTCATCCAGTATTTCACTCGCCCCCTCACTGTGCTCCAGCCACACACACCTTCTTTCTGTTCCTCAAATGCACCCAGATTGTTTCTGCCAATGTGCTTTTGCTCTTGTGGCCTGCTGTGTCTGGAATGTAGAAATTCTCTGCAACTTCTGGAAATGTAAAGAGATGTAAGACACAGCGCCTGCCCTTGGGAAATCTACAATCTGGTGATGGGAGGCTGACCCGTAGATAGATCATTATAATGCAGTCTACTAAATTCGTTAATGGAGATCTCTAAGACATAACAGAAATACAGGGAAGTAAAACTGACCGTGTGTGTGTGTGTGTGTGTGTGTGTGTAAGAGGACAGCTGCCAGGAAAGACTTTATCGAAGAGTGATGCTTAGCCGAGTCTTAAAGAACAAGCAGGTGTGAACAAGATGGCGTGTGTAGGAGAGGGAAGGTTGTGACACATTCCTGGCAGAGAAGACAATGGGAGGAAAAGCCCAAAGATGAGAAACAGTGGCGTATATGATGTGGGTGATCTGCGGTTTAGTGTTGCTGAAACATAAAATGGTAAGAGATGCAGCTAGGAGGCAGGCAATAGTTGGACTGGGGACAGTCCTATGGTTAGGGAGACCAAATAATTTCCTAAAGGATACTTTGAGAGTGAGAGTGGGCGCTAGCAAGCTGGGACCTCAAGACAACAGGAATAACCTGGAACTATCCTGGGGACACCGCAATGTATAGTCACTCTCACCTAGAGTCTACACTGAGGAATTTGAACCTCAGTCTATGCAGAGTGGGGAGACATTGACAGTTTTAAGAGGGAGGTGGCAAAACCAGACTTAATTGTTAAGGGTTATTCAGGCATCAATGTGGAGGATGGATTGAAGGGATGCCACGCTGAAGAGGAGGACCACTTAGGATGCTCTGGAAATTGCATAAGAGAGAGTGGGGATGGGTTGGAGGTGATGGTGTGGCAAAAGGTAAAAAGAAGAAGGATTTTTTTCAAGGAATGAAGGAGTACTGAGGAGGTAAGATCTTCAGGGTTTTATGATTGGTGAAGAGAAGGAAGAGAAAGGAATAAACTTCCCTCCTTGGGTTCCTGATTAGGAAACTGGGTAGATGACAGTACCACACACACTAATGTAGAACAGGCTTTGGAGTGTTGGGTTTCCCCTTGGACAGGTTGATCTGAGGTGCCCGTGGGATGTCTGAGGGAAGCAGTCCAGTAGACTATTTGTTGTGGGTCTGGAGCTATGCAGAAAGGGCTGGAGTCTTACCTAGAGCTCATCAGAATACAGAATGGTACCAAGAGAGTGAAACGAACTCTCACAGAGAGTATGTTTGGTAAGAAGAATGGTGGCCTAACACTATTTCCATTCTCCTCTTGGGAATTTTCTTTCAAAAAATAAACTTTATTTCACTAACAGGATATTTAATTAACACTCTAATAACTTGTGAAAATAAAGGAGCTTATGATTTTTCCCTTGCAAAAACCTGCCTCAGGTTCTCCAAATTCTTAATTACGTTGTTATTTTCTACAAACTGAATTTCTGTTAGTTGTGTATGGCATGGCTCATTGCCCACGGTTTGTAGGGGTCATTGTTTCGTTCACTAGGTTGCCACTGGAGACTGGCAGTGATGACAGGGCTGCAGGAATTGAGCTGCGCTGGGGCTTCTATTTTTTAACTTCTAATTTATCTTTTTTAATCTTATTTTTGAATATGTAATAAGTTCACATGATTTATAAATAAAATAAATATATATGAATATATAAATATATACAGCAAAAAGTGTCTCACCCACCCCTATCCCTTATCCATACAATTCCCATCCATCCGGGTAACCACAGTCGTCAATTTCGTGTATGGCTTTCCAGAGTTTCCTTAGCATACATGAGCAAATACAAATATATATTCTATCTCCCCCCTACTCCCTGCCATTTTTACATAAAAGGTGTTAAATGATACTTACAGTTCTGACTTTGCTGTTTACACCTAATATGTCTTGAATATTTTTCCATATCGTAGAAAAGTTCATTATTCTCTTTAAACCATAATTTACTTAGCTAGTCTCCTACTGATGGACATATGGGTTATTTCCATATATTTGCTATTATAAACACCAATGTCATGAATAACCTTGTACATGTGTTATTTTACACTTGTGTCAGTATCTTTATAAGATGCGTTTGTAGGTGTGGAATTGCTGGCTTCAATATTTTATTTTGGGAGATTACTGCCAAATTGTCCTCCATAGTGGTCATACCAACTTCCATTCCTATCATTAATGAATGAGAGTATCCCTCTCCCCACAGCCTTCCTGACAGAAAGTAGTATCAAACTGATTATGGGGAAAATGGAAGTGACTCAGGGTAGTTTAAATTTGCATTTCTCTTAGTTTGAGTAAAGCTAAACAAATATTTTCATTTGTTCCTTGGATGTAAACTATTCATCGATAACTATGCTTGTTTTTCTATGGAATTTTTGGTCCTTTTACTGATTTTTAGGAGAATTAGACCTTTGTCTAGGATGACTAGATCTTTGTCTGTGATATTAGTTGCATTTACTTTTTCTAGTTTGCCATTTTTAGTCTTTGGTGTTTTATTTACCATGCAGAGGTTTATTTTTTACTTAAAAAAATTTTTTTTTAGATGTTGGGGGTAGGAGTTTATTAATTAATTAATTTATTTTTGCTGTGTTGGGTCTTCGTTTCTGTGCGAGGGCTTTCTCTAGTTGTGGCAAGCGGGGGCCACTCTTCATCGCGGTGCGCGGGCCTCTCACTATCGCTGCCTCTCTTGCGGAGCACAGGCTCCAGACGCGCAGGCTCAGTAGTTGTGGCTCATGGGCCTAGTTGCTCCGCGGCATGTGGGATCCTCCCAGACCAGGGCTCAAACCAGTGTCCCCTGCATCAGCAGGCGGACTCTCAACCACTGCGCCACCAGGGAAGCCCTATTTTTTACTTTGCTAAGGCAGTTAATGTATCATTCTGTTCTTTTGTAGCTTCTAGGTTTTAAATCATTTTAAAGACCTTCACCACTCCAAATTCTTAAAGGATTTTTTTCCAGATTTCCTCTAGTATTTGAATGATTTCAATTTTTAAATTGAAATCCATGATCCATTTAGAATTTATTCTGGTATACACTGTATAGTCTGAATCCAACTTAATATTTTCTAGAAGGCTGAGAATCAGTAGTCCCAATATCATTAACTCACTAGTTCCTACCTTCCCAACTAATTTAAAGGCTACTTTTATCATATTCTAAATTTCCATATGTATTTGGATCTATTTCTTGACATCCTTGCTGTTGGTTTATGGGATAATTTCATAATGTTTTAATTATTGACATCTTATCATTTGTTTTGATATTTGATAGGGATATTCCTATCCTTTTCATTGCTTTTTACCTCCTGGCCATTCTTCCTGTATTTAATTTTTTTTTCCATTTTAACTTTACAATCAGTTTGTCTATGTAAAAACAAAACAAACAAACAAAAACCAGCTACTGGTATTTGTACTGTGATCATCTTAAAGTTGTTGAGACCTCCTATCCCAAACTTGAAATACCTTATCATTTTTTCAAATCTTCTTTCATGACTTTCAGGAGCTTTCTTTTTAAAAATAAAGATCTTGCATATTTCTCATGAAGATTATTCCTAAATGTTTTATCTTTTTGGTTGTTTTAATATGTGAAGTTTTCCCTTTCATTACATTTTCCAACCGGTTGTTATTTTTATGCTCTGCTACTTAACAGAATTCTTTGTTTTCTGTTGATTCTCTTGATTTTCTGGGTATAAATTCATTATTATCTCCAAGTGGTAATATTTTTTTTGTCCTTTCCAATCTTTATAGCTTTAAATTCTTTCTATTTTCTCATTACTTAGTTTAGTACAATATTTTAAAAATTAGTAGTAAATGTGGATTTGTCTTCCTCCTAACTTTATGGGGAAATGTCTAATGTTTGTTGTTTTGCATGCAGCTGGCTCTTGGGCTGAAAGAGATGTATTTCATCACATTAGGGAAATATACAGTTACTCATAATTTACTGAGTGTTTTAACTCAAGAAATGGTATTGATATTATATCTCTAGAATATATTAAGGGGAAAAAGCAAGTTGGAGAAAAGAATGCATCATATACTACTGTTTATTTGAGAAGAGGGATGTGAATGTATTAGGTAAAACCAAATGAAATTGCCAATATTGGACTATTTTTGACTTAACGAAAATAGCAATATCATATGACTCAGCCCAATATATATAATACATAATTGGTCATATTAAAAATATGGATGATATAAGCCATTAAAATAATAATAACAACAATAATAAAGGTTATCTACGGTATGAGGGAAGGGAGAATCTACATTTCTCTGAACATAGCTTGTTTTGTAGATTTGAGTTTGTAACTATGAAAATACTTTATACAACTATATAACAAAATAAAAATTTAAAAAGCTATCCCCCAAATCAAAAGCTAAATGAAATAAATGTATTTTAAGTTGGTGGCATAACCACACAGAACTAAAACACAATTATTTAATGGTACATTCCTACTGGGAGACAGGTAAAAATAAAAAGAAACTTACACACACAGTACACATGCACACACACCTTAAACTGTTTTCAGTAATCATATTGTTAGTGGTAGTAATGGTTTTGTTATCTTGAGATTGTTGTATGTGCGATAAAGTAATTATGTTGATATTGTTGAAAATGGGGAATTTTGACATGGAAGAAAGTACGGAGATAAGAGTGATAATAGCAGATAAAAACCCTGTCGTCCTGAATTTGAGGTATCGCTAGAAATTCATGACGTATTTTATCACAATAAGGGTGCACGTTTCCTAGTCCACTCAAAAGGACCAGAAACAATGACCAACCAGCAGTGATGAGCATCCCTAATGCCTACTTTGTGGTCCCTAAATTGTGTTTCCCACAAAAGGAACCGGGACTCCTTGGAGAATGACTGATTACAGGTCTGTGGAGGGAACTATATAGGATAAGCCTAGAACATCCTATCATACAGAAAAAAAAATAAGCTGTTAAAGACTACTGAGGTCGTACCAAATGGATCAGGAGCGAAAATGAAGAAACAAACAAAAGATGAAATCAGTTTGGGCATCAATAAGGATACTGACCGCAATAGATAAAAATGTAGCATCATGACACCACAGGCAGACCAAGCAAATTCTGGACTGTAGAAACTCTACCAGATTCTTCCACAAATAAGTTGACAGAAAGAAGATAAGAAGAGGGTAAGGGAGAAAAAAAAATCTATAAATTAAAAGAAACTTAAGAAGTGATATCAACTAATTGCCGTATATGAACTTCATTTGGATCCTGGTTCGAACAAAATGTAAAGTTACAATCAGTTGCTACCCTCATTTTAAAGGCAAAGAAGAAAATCATTTATATACTGACAAATGTCAGTAAATGGGAGGAAGGAGTCCATGTGTAAGAGCAGCCTAGAACTAAAATCAGTCCCTAGGACTCCCATCCCAGTAGCCAACAGTTCAAACAGGGCAATGTGAGGGAGAACGGTAGCATATTCAGTAATAAAACTTTTGTCAACCAGAGGCATTTGCTTGTGTAAACCATAATTTCTGTCACTGGTAGGGCAGCCAGCCTGAGGGCTCCACTCCATCATGAGGGCCAGTAGCGTAAGCGGTAAATAGCCCCTTTAGATGATGGTCGTCCCCAGGTTCATCAGCTCTAAAGCACTTGGCTCCTTTCAGGCCAGCCTGGGGCAAAATATCCACCTTGTGCTGTAGCATCTGAGGAAGGGAGGGATTCTTAGGCACTACTGGAAAAAGTTAGCTAGAAGTCCCACCTCCCACCCAGCTGAAGAGCAGGTCCAAGGGAAGGATTGATTGGAATTAGTGCGTTTCCAAAGGAAAGTGGCCCCTTGCAGATAAATGGGTTGGTTTCCCCATGACTACACTGTGGTTGACAGTGTCAGAAAAAAAAAATGTGTTCCTCTGCCCCTTGCTGGTAAGACAGGTCCCTCTACCTATCTTATTCGGTCAATATATACACTACCAAATGTAAAATAGATAGCTAGTGGGAAGCAGCCTCATAGCACAGGGAGATCAGCTCCGTGCTTTGTGACCACCTAGAGGGGTGGGATAGGGAGGGTGGGAGGGAGACGCAAGAGGGAGGGGATATGGGGATATATGTATACGTATAGCTGATTCACTTTGTTAAACAGCAGAAACTAACACAACACTGTAAAGCAATTATACTCCAATAAAGGTGTTAAAAAAACAAAAAAGCAGATAACTGCATCTCTTATTGTCAAAATAAGGCCATCCCTCAAGAATTGCATGCACCTGTTTAGATGCAATTGCATACATGTGTATTTAAGTGAAGGCCTGGGTGTTATTCCCTGAAACAGTCGGTAACCATGATTATTTCTGGGTGACGGGTTTTGGGATGCCTTTCACTCTCTTCATAATGCACGTAAATTATTTTTATACTTGGAGCGTAAAGCCATTTCCATTTTGGGAAAGCAAAATAAACTATGTATCCCAAGAAATATTGTCCCCTCTGGCCAAACACTAAGCATTTCTGAGTACTCTATCTGTTGCCCCCCATACTTGATGAGGGAGATCTGATTCTCAGAAATATCTAATTGCATCAACTCCTAATTAGAAACTGGGAACCAGGACTTCATCATTCTTGATGGCTCTTTCTAGGAGTGAGACTAGGCAATAAGAAACCAGGTTCCGGGTCTCTCCATGGTCCGTTTTGTTGGGACCCCGTGTTGTGTCCAGTTGCCTCATTCACTGGGACCTCCCTGACCCAGGTCTCAGCGCTCCTAAGTCTGGTGCCTGGCCCGGGTTTCAATCCCATTTGTTTATGTTTGGTCTTTTCCTCCCGTTTTCATGGTGACCCATCTCAAAACCAGAGTAGCTTCTTATACTTGAATTAAAAGTACATGTGACTTTCTGGATTTGTATCTGGGAGCCAGGATCCCGGGTGAGATGACATTTCCACGTGACTTTGGTTCTTAGGTTAATACGAATTCTTAGGCTAACAAATAATGAATGATCCTTCATAACAAATGGGACCTAAATATAGATTCATTAATTAGCTAAAAGTTGTTCTGTTCTCACGTGTCTGAAGCCCAGAGAGGCAGGACAGTGGTCCTGACTGCAACGTGCTTTGCAAAATATAAAAGATGCTGACGGGCTTCCCTGGTGGCGCAGTGGTTGAGAGTCCGCCTGCCGATGCAGGGGACACGGGTTCGTGCCCCGGTCCGGGAAGATCCCACATGCCGCGGAGCGGCTGGGCCCGTGAGCCATGGCCGCTGAGCCTGCGCGTCCGGAGCCTGTGCTCCACAACAGAAGAGGCCACAACAGTGAGAGGCCCGCGTACCGCAAAAAAAAAAATAAAATAAAAAAAATAAAAGATGCTGAGCAGATGTGGAGGCGGGGGCCAGTGAGCAAGGAACCAGAGCAGAGGTTAGGCTGTCGCCAATCAACCCCTCTCCATAAAAACAGTGAGAAGGACCAGGAGCCTTTGCCATATGCCAGGGGATTACTCTGAAAAAGCACAAGGTTGGCTGCCCACCAAGACACAAGGTTCCCAAATAGAGCCTGAGTCCTGAAGGGAGAGAAGAACCAGCTAAAAATAGCTGTGACGTCCCAATGTTGATTTTCTTCTTTCCTTCCCCCTGCCCCCGCTTGGATGAGTTCACCTAAAATAGCCTGGCAATAGATTTTTTTGCCCTTTAAGTGGAAAAAGAAAAACAGAGAGGTCAAGAACTGAAGTTAAGCTTCTAAGAATCCTGAAGTTTCTGCCCAAACACACGAGGTGTCCCCCTGGGGTGATAGCCATGTCCACTCCAGTGTGAAGGCTACATCCCTGAAGACAAGGGCTAAAGCCTGGGGATTGTCAGGGAGCAGTGCAGACTCCTCTGGCCCTGTGGGGATTGTAAGGGAGCTGACCAGAGGCTGCACAGGCCTCCAGCTCAGAAGGTACCAGGCTCTGAGATCCAGCCCTGAGCCTGGAGTTTCAGAAAACATAAGGACAGTTTGAAGTATCTGGGAAGCAGCAGCCCAGGTCTCTGACTGAGCCACTAACTACAGCAGGTCAGAGTCAGGAAGGCCTGTGACACTAGCAGAAAAAGTCCTGGGAATTCCCTGGTGGTCCAGTGGTTAGGACTCCATGCTTTCACTGCCAAGGGCCAGGGTTCAATCCCCTGGTCAGGGACCTAGGATCCCACAAGCTGTGTGGTGTGGCCAAAAAAAAAAAAAAAAGGTCCTGACACAGGGAAGTGGGTTTACCTGGAGATAAGGTCAGGTGAGGGAGAAGCCCCCATGAGCAGTCAACTACTCAGAGAATTCTCTCCTCTCAGAGGGTTTTTCATTCCTCCTCCCCTGCCTCGGATGGAGGATGACCATCCTCCTTGCTTCTCTGTCCCTGGCCTCCCACAGTCCTGACCTCTGCAGGGCAGCCTAGCTCGCATCCCTTGTAGAGTCCTCACTGAGACCCGACCGCTACCCTGGGCACTCTTTTGAAAACCAACCTTGAGTCAGGACTCAGAGCACAGAAAAAGGAGGCAGTCCTGTTCCCTGGGAACCAAAACAATCCCAACAAAGACTTGAGGCTGTATAATTATAATCCCGCGTGAGTATGAGAATTTTACAATTGAATAAACCCAGGCTCAAAGGAGCTGAGTTTATTCTTTGCTCAAAGCTAGAGAGTCAGCAAATTTTAGACAGTAAGGTCAAATTCAGGTCCCTGTCTCCCAGGCCACGCTCCTTCACTAACTTGAAGTTTTAAGCGAGGGGCTGGCTGCAGACGGGGTGTCACAGGTGGGATTCAGTGCAGACGGTGAGAAGATAGGGGGCTGAAGTCTGCAAGTGCGAGTCTGTATCCTACTGTCAGCATTCAAGTGTTGTCACTTAGGCCAGAACCTTGCCCTCTGCTGGGCTAATCAATGGACCTGACTCACGGGGCAGTCAGGACTAATTCAGGTGATATATGTTAAGCCTGGTATAGAATAAGCACTAATAATTTTAGCTACTTTATTACTATTATTTTCATAACATCCATGGTCCAGAGCCTAGTATAAAGCTGGCAGACTCAGAAGCCTGGTTTTGCCAAAATACTGAGGATGAATTCATCTCTGAGGTTGATTATTTAAAGTCAGAATACGGGTGTGTACTTTCCAAGGTGACGTCTGTCCATCCCTGTAGACTGGAGGGTTGCTCTGCACGACTACGGCTTCTCTCCCCTCGGTGTGTTCAAAGGGGCTTGTGAGCTGAGCAGGTGCTCCTTGTCAGAATCCCAGGGTTAATGACATCAGGCCGGGTCTGACTCAGCTGTCTTCACGGTATGGATAACTGCCTTCTGTCACCCACATGCTCGCACGCTCATCCACTCCCAGAGGCTTTCTGAGCTCCTATTATGTGCTGGCACTGCTCTGACACAGAGGATATGGCAGGAAATAAGACAGGCTCCTGCCCTCATGGACCTTACCTTCTAGAACTCAGCAAGGGGAGCCCTCCCCTGCCAGCATCAGCGGTGCTGGGAATGGACCGGGCTGGCACTTGCTCCTCTCACGCTTGCTGACGCTGTGCCTGCAGCCCTCCTTCTGGAGACACAGATATTTCCTTTGGGGATGTTAATGCCGTATTTCCCTGAGGGTGAAATGCAGGTGCCCATACATCATCTGTCCTGCTGGCTGCTGGCAGTGCTGCCTTGCTCCAGTCCAGTCCCAGGAAGATAAAACTTGTAGTCCCGTGCTGCGGGATGCACACCTTCTACCAGCTCCCCAGCACTTCACCTGCCCACATCAGCCAGATCTGGCCCCTCCTCAGCTCTCTCATCTCTGCATCCCCTTTCTTTCTTTCTTTTTTTTTTTTTTTGCGGTACATGGACCTCTCACTGTTGTGGCCTCTCCTGTTGTGGAGCACTGGCTCCGGATGCGCAGGCTCAGTGGCCATGGCTCACGGGCCCAGCCGCTCCGCGGCATGTGTGATCTTCCCGGACCGGGGCACGAACACGTGTCCCCTGCATCGGTAGGCAGACTCTCAACCACTGTGCCACCAGGGAAGCCCTGCATCCCCTTTCTTAATACCCCTGATGTGCCATTCTGGGCCTTGACTGCCCCCAGTACTCCGTCTTCTCCTCTCCCTGCAAACCCTAAGCCTGCCCAAATCTCAGCCTCCCACTCTGTACCTCCTCTGGGAGGCCTTGGCTGTCCCACAGTACCCCTCCTGAGCCCCCATGCTTCTCCCAGTCCCGAGGTTCTTTCCACAGTTGCATTCTTGTTGGCCTGTCTCTTCCCTACCCTGTCTTCCTCCCTGACCTTCCAGCGAGCGGTGTTACCCCACTGCTGGGGTCCTTCCTTTCTCTCCAGGCCTTACCACTTCCTGCCCTGTTCTCTCTCTCCTCCACCAGCTGCTGGTCCTCCCTGTTTTTGGTCTTATGACCCCTGCCCTCTCACTCTGGGGGATCGTTTTCTTTCTGGGTCCAGGATCTGTCCTAGTTTTCGTATTTTCCCCTTTATGCAGGAGTTTCCTCTTCAATATTTTAAATTTTTAAAAAATTGTGTGGGGTATTGTCATTTTAAAGGGAAATATTATGTAATAATGGATTAGACAGTAGACAGATATTTCAAGAACTGAGCAGATGAGACAGGGATGGAAGCTTGGGGAAGAGTTAATGAATACACTCAGTTGGGTACCAATTACATCTTCCAGACCCAAGTGTTGGACTATCTCTTAAGGTTGGATTTTGCTGTCACCCATCAGATCATCTGTGCTGATTTGAGAATGACCACTTAGAGGACCCTTTTATTTCAGGTTCTTGAGGAAAGCCTCACACTAGTCCCCAGGTCCCAACAGCTACACCTTGCCCATCAGCATAGGCAGTGTCTCCTTAAGAGTGGGTTTTATTTCCAAAGTTAGCTTGTAAGTAAACTGAAGCTCATTTTCTCATAGAAACACTTAAGTATAAGGTAGTTAAATGCCAGACTAATATGCAGAATGCCTTATCACCCACGAAGTACTTGCCCAGAATCTGAATGGTAGTCTAAGGCCCTTGCCTCCACGAGTCTTGTCTGTGGGCCCTGATTGCCACCCCAGGTTTGTTGGCAGGAGACTGAGAACTAGGGCTCAGAGGTGGCATCAGAGAAGCATCCAAGTGTCTGGTCTGTGTGTGAGCCCCTTGCCTCAAGATCATGTCTAGATTCCATTTGCAACTTGATAGAATCTGGGCATTGGAGGAGTCTCAGGAATCTGCTTTATAACAAAGTCCCTGAGTAATTTTTATGTATCCTAGAATTTGAAGACCATTGCCTCAGTGGCTTGACAGCCTCCAGAGCAGCCAGGAGGTGGGTATGGGAGTGTGGCCAGGCCATAGATGGCAAAGACCACTAGGCCATCAACAAGCCAAGTGTCTGTAATGTACAAATTTGATCCGCCTATAAATTCTACTCTCTTCTCTTCTTTGCACATATATCCTGCAGGATGCCTTTTGTAAATTTTCTTCCTTTCAGAACTGCCCTTGGTATTCAATGTAACTTAACTCAGTTCACTTCTTTGAAATCCTATGTAGATCAACCATTATGAAGCATTTGAATAAAAGAAAGCCTCAAAGGAAGCTACGGTAGGTCCCCTACATACAAACGAGTTCTGTTCTGAGAACGTGTTCGTAAGTCCAACAAAGTTAGCCTAGGTACCCAACTAACACAATTGGCTATACAGTACTGTACAGTAATAGGTTTATAATACTTTTCACACAAATAATACGTAAAAAACAAACACAAAAAATAAAGAAAAACGCTTTTAATCTCACAGTACACTTGAAAAGTACAGTAGTACAGCACAACAGCTGGTATACAGGGGCTGCCATTCAGTGAACAGGCAAGAAGAGTTACTGACTGGAGGGGAGAGAGGAGGTGGAAGATGGTAGAGCTGACAGATCAGCAGCAATAGGAGACAGAGGGCAAGCTGCACTTTCAGTCACGCAGGTGGATGGCACAGGTTCCGGTTCCTCGCTGGATTCAATTCTATCTACCCTCTTGAAAAAAATGATCCAGTGATGTCTGGGTAGTAGTTCTTTTTTTCTTGTCATAGATGACATCCTGGGCTTGAAATAAAGATACTGTACTGCTGTACTCTATAAAGTACTGTACAGTAAAGTACACAAAAGCACAACCACTTGTAGAGGCTGCATGCACATGACAGTGTACACCAGACACATGAACTAACTTATGTGATTGGACGTGCAAACGCACGTTTGCATCTTTGAAAGTTCGCAACTTGAAGGTTTGTACGTACGGGACTTACTGTACTCTCTTGCCATTTGTTGAGGGCATACTGGGTGCCAAAACAGAGCATAAGACTAAAGCAGCCAAGGCCATCCTTAGGGAAACAGAGCATAAGACTAAAGCAGCCAAGGCCATCCTTAGGGTCTTTGGACCCCAAGGAAAATACCCTCCCCACCCCCAGCCCCTGGAGATGGCCTAGGCTGCCTCCCTCTCACTGTGTTCTTGACCTTGCCTACCCTTGGGCTGTCCACAAAGACGGAGAGAACACCCTTCCCCTGCTCCATTATCTCCCAGAGCAAATGAGGAATTACAAATAAATTGCATTTATTCATTTGTGAATCCTGAGCATCTGGCATAGCACCCAGCAGCATTTTGCATATAGTATATAGCACCTAGCAGCCATCCCCCAAATTTTAGAAGATAGAAGGAGGGATACCCTGTCTCCTAGCTGCACATGCCAGGCCAGGAGGGCCCTCAGGGCAAAGAGCTGGAGCTGTGGGCAATGGGACTTATCCTGACAGCAGGCAAGATGGCTAATTTAGAGCACATCAGTGTGGCATTACATTTCTTTTGAAATGCAACTCAAAACCCACTTCCTCTAGGAGGAATGCCAAGTGGCGTCCAAGAACAGGACAAGCTGTACCTTCACAGGAGACTGAGAAACTAGAGGGTGGAAATGCCATCATTAATCCATAAGCAGCAGGGGACGCGGGCTCTGGCCTCCACCAGGCATGGCAGGAAAAATAAACAGTGCTCCCCATATCCCCACGCCTGTGAAGGACTAGGAGAGCAGCAGAAACGGTTCCAGTTCTTTTACAAGCCTTGGGCTATTTTTAGCTCATTGATATCTGGGGGCCTTGCAGGGCTCATGGTTTAAGACACAAGCTAGAAAAAGCTTTATAATTCTTTTCATAGAGCAGGTACTCCCTTCTCCATACATCTACTGGCCTCCGGAGGCCTAATTGCTTTTCGCAGGACAGGAAGGAGAGCATTAGAGTCTGGGAGGGGAGGGGAGTAAAATGAGAAAGGGAAGTTGAGACATAGCAAGAGGCAGTGAAGCAACAGGCAGTGAAGCCCATGCCTATGGCCAAATTGGGCCAGAAAGAGCAGTCTTTTGAATGCAAATCAGGAAATGTGAATCAAAGCCTCAGCATGGCCAGGTGGCTGTTGGTAGGTACCTGCCCAGCCTGGCAGGGAATGGTGGGAGACTGCACCTCCTGCTGTTCTTGAGAACCAGACTGATGACCATCTAGAAGCCTCCTGCTTTTTCTTCCTTCCCCTGTGCCCTGAGGTCATTTTATTTCCTATTATCACTCCTTCCTAAAAAAAACAAAAGCAAACAAAACAAACAAAAAACAGTAAGGGAAAAAGGAGAAGTGAAATTAAGGCAGCTTTCTTTTCATCTCTAATTTAAAATCTAAATGTTGGGAGAGATGAAAACCACTGCCTAAAAAGCAATCACCTGTGGATTTTACTGATGGGTTTTATTATCTCTACCCTGTTTCTGATTGGCATAGATAATCAAAAACTGGCCTTCTCCCCTCACCCCCTCACCTCACCTCTGCCTTTCTGGCAATAAGGAAAAATTATTTTCTGACTTTTCCCCTCCCTAAGTGTGGGCTGCTTAATTTAAGACACTTTGCCAAATTGCCTTTGTTCCAGTTATAAGCAAATAAGTGAGTCATGGGAGTAACTCAATACGTGTTGAGTTGATTTGTTACCAAGAAGTTGTGGGTAAATTGAATTTTTGTAGGTTGAATCACATTTAAACATTCTGGACAGTTCAACAATTATGGGATGCCTCTGGTGAACCCTCTAGAGAAACTTTTAATTGAATCACTAGGTAGAATTGGATGCAGTCGTCCACGGCCTCCTTCTTGAAATGTTACCCCAAAACTGGGTTTGCCTCTTGTGGCTGTCAAACCAAAAGACACAATCAAGCCAAAGGGTGAGAAGAGGAAGGATTTATTATTACTTGCAGCAAGTAAAGAGAACACAGGGGATCTTTCCTAAAGCAGGCTTTCCCCCCAACAACAAAATTGGGGAATTGTTAAGCCTTGGTATATGCATATTCATGAAGGGGCTTGAGCAGAAGAGAAATGAGCATAGAATTTGGGCAAAGGTTGACAGAGTCCAAGTTTTAGTTGATTGAAGCCAGGGGGGTCGACATCATCACACCGTCTTCCACCTGGGTGGGGGCCTTAATTCCTGCAGAACTCAAAGATATTATGTATAGCCCTTGAAGAGGAACTAGGACTCTGCTTTATCACTGTACTGTTGCTTGGCTGGCTTTTCCCTGTTCCTACATTCCTTTGTTCCCTTAAGATCATTGATTATTGAGACCTGTTCAAGGGCCAGCATTGTGGCCAGGCTTAGACCACAAATGGCTTAGGCCAAAATGGCTTCTACTGAACTACTGCTTTTTTCCCTTGGAAATACACTTCTCTCCTAGGGTTCCCCATTTCAGTAGATGTAGCCTCATCGACCCAGTTGCTAAAGCCAAAAACCCAGAAATCATCCTTGATTCCTCTCTTTCCTTCATTTGCCAATTCAGTCAATTCAAAATCTTTCTGGTTCTAATCCAGTATGTACTCAGAATCTGAACACTTCTCAACACCTCTGCTGCTCTGACTTTACGCTACCCTTATCTCTCCCAGGACTATCTCAAGAGCCTCTTTCCCAGGTCCCTGCTTCCACCCTTGCCTCCCCCGCCCATCCTCCAGTGAAAAGTGTCAGTCAGATCCTCTCAGTCCTCTGCTTCAAACACACTGAGAATAAGCTCAGGTTCCTCATATAGGCCTTCAAGAGTCTAAATCAAGAGTTGACATACTATTGCCCTTGGGCCAAATAAGCACCCCTGCCTCCTGCCTGTTTTTGTCAATAGAATTTTATTGGAACACACCCATACCCATTCATCTCTGAATTATCTATGGCTGCTTTGCCACTACAAGGGCAGAGTTGGGGAGTTGCCACAGAGATTGTGTGGCCCATAAAGCTTAAAATAGTCACTGTGTGGCCCTTTTTAAAAAAAGTTTGTCTTCCCTGCTCTAAATGACCTGGCTCTTGCCCCTCTCTCCCATCAGGTTTCTCTTTATTTCCTGCCTTATTCACAACGTTCTAGTAACACTCGCCCACGTTCTCTTCCTTGCCCATGCTTGGTCCTGCCGTAATATCTTTGCACTTGTAGTTCTTGCCTGGTTTGTCCTCCCGCCAGATCTTCACATGGCTTCTTCCTCAACTCTTCTGGCTCAGCTCAAATGTCACCTCTGCAGAGGTCACTATTCTAGCTGTAGCATCCCTACACCAGTTATCCCCTACCAGATTATCCTATTTCATTTTCTTCATGGTACCTATCACCACATCCATGCCTATGTCCATATCTATATAGTTGTACGTATGAGTTAATCGTGTCTTCCCCATCAACATGTAAGGAGCTTGAGGGCAAGGACTGACTTATTCACCTGTATGTACCCAAGACTTGGTACTGTGCCTGGCACATACCAATAAATACTTGTTGACTTACTGAGTCTTTGCAAAGCAAATTATTCTTTATGGTATAAACAAGCAGGCCTTACTTTGTTATGCAAATTCAGATATTCATATATCAAATTTTCTTGAGTTTCTATATACTCGTCTGCTAGTTAAATCCTTTCCAAAATTATGTGTTATTTTTCTTGTTTTATAATTAGTATCGATCACTGAGTCCTCCGTACCAGCTAAATACATTACATACATTATTCCATTTTAATTCTTATAACAATCCCTTGAGGGAGGTGTTGCTATCTCCCTTTACAGATGAGGAAAGGGGCACCCAGTTGCTAACAACTTGCACTGGGTCACACAGCTAGAAATTTACAGAGCCAGAATTTTACCCCATAGCTGTGTGACCCATGTTTTTACTGTTATGTCAAGCTGTGGGTGAGTTTTTCCTCCGTTACCAGCATATCTTAATACATCAATGGATTAGCTTACACCATCCTTTCGGCTCTAGGAGAAATGTAGACATCTCTACATCCGTCTCAAAAAGACATGAGATGTTCCCATTATGTTCAGATTTCCTTTCAACCAGAGAGTTGGCACCGTAGACAGTTCTGAGAAACCCCAAACAGCTCCCTGCCCAGGTATTCTGCCATTAGTGACTAATTCGGGGTATGTGGAAAGCATTCTGCTTTTAAGTTTCTTGTAAAAGGCAAACAGCCCCGGGCAGGGTAGCACTTTATCAGACATGCATTGACAGCTGCCTGAGTGGGGAGTCCTGGAGAGTAGGAGCCAGATAGACAGAGAAGAGAAGAAGAGAGATTTGAAGAGCCGAAGGCATCACTTGCCCATTTTGTCCAACCTCAGCAAGTTGGAACATTTAATGACGGAGAAGGATGTTCTCCCTGTGATTAAGTAAGTAAACGCAGGTTATAACCTTGTTATATATCCAGCATGCACAGCATGATCCGCTTTCCCACATACATAAGGTCAGAAGACCCCACATCTATTAACAAGCTTACGTCTAAGCAGTGAAGTTACGAGTGATTTTTCTTTTCCATTTTTGTTTTTATATATTTTCTAGATTTTCTTCAATGAACATGTATTACATTTTGACTAATACAAACACAATAAAGGAAAAGACGTCTCTCCCATAGGCCCCTTCCTTTCCTCTCAGTCCTCCACTGGGTAAACCTATAACTGGACCGTTCCCGTGGCTGCCAAAGGGGCCCCTTCCTGGAAGCCCTCTTGGCTCCAGTGAGTGCTGCACGCAGCTGCTAGCTTAAAGCATAGCTCAGATCATGTATCTGCTCAAGCTAGCCCCTACACAAGCAGTTACTCTCCTGGGCCACAGTGCTGGGCAGACGTCTCAGGTGGGAGAGGTCAGGACCCCCCGAGAGGCAGGTGTGTGATGCTGGGTGTTTCCACAGTCACTGCTTAATCCAGCTCTGAGGACTAAGGAGCCCCAGGGCCTGGGTTAGCCTTGGGGTGTGGCAGCTTTATGAATTATTCCCTTTGGCCTACAGTCACTGGAGCCAAACACATTGCCTAAGGGCTCCAGAAGTGAGCTCTGCGTCTAGCCAAGAACAACCCTCAGAGCCCTTAATTCAGGTGGCTCCCAAATGCCCTAAGCCTTACAGCTGCTGGGTTTCTGCATGAAACAAAGCCCTGTGCATGCAGGGGCTGCATGGAGGAAAGAGCTTTGTCCTTCCCCCACCACAGGTACACAAGCATGCCTCTAGGGAAGTTTAAGGACACTCTGGGAAGACATGGAGCAGGGTGGCATTTATCTCAATTACACATCATTCCTGAATCAGCCTAGAAAACTTTCACTGGGAGAAGACAGCCTGCTTAGTGTGCCGGCCCCTTATCAAATCAGGCTGCATCAGTAATATTAGCCTCCTGCAGCCAGTCCACTTCAGTGGGGTCTCTGAGATAATGAAATATCGGTAAGTGGAAAAGGGCTTGTTGTAAAGTAGGATGAGTCCATGTCTGTAAAAGAATGTGGAAAATATTTGTATACTCTGCATTTAGAAAAAGGAGAGAACGTGCAACAAATGTTGAAAGTGGTGATATTTATTTGTGTGTGTGTGCCCACATGTACTTTCCAGTATTTTCAAATATTTTGTACAACCAATGTGTATTATTTTTGGAAATAGATAAAAACATTTATGCTTTTAGAAATTAAAAGTAATCAAATGCACCAAACAAAAACTGCTGCGGTTGGGAAGTTCGCTCTACAATTTTCTCTTCTTGTATGCATGTTTAAAATTTTTATGAATTAAAAACATCATTCATAATTCTATCACTTTGACATAAATATTATTAACATTTTTAATATTGCTTATATTATTTTTCCTACCCCATACTAATGTAAGTTCATACTATATTCAAAAATCTTATTAGACAAATATGGGATGTCTGTATCTTTGCTGTTTTTTTGTTCACAGTCAGTATCAGATAATCATTTTAACAGGTTTGTCTTTGTAAGCTAAGCATGATGTGTGGTGTGAATTATTTCAGGGTCTTTCCCCCCAAAATATATATGTTTTTTAAAAATATGTATTTCTGGTAAAGACTAGGCTACCTGGCCTTATCCAAACTATAAACAATTTCTGTATTAATTATTTAACAGATATTTGAAAAATCACAAACCTGATGAAGTCTTGCCAAAGTCTGAAGATAGTCAGCTGGGGTGTGGAGGGGCATCCAGCCAGTTCTGGTGTTCCTATGTTAATAACACCTAAACGAGCTTCTCAAAATTCAGGAACCTGGAAACAAAGGGAAAAAACAAAAATACTGTCTTGAAAGTCAAGTTTGGAGCTTACCTGGTGGCGCAGTGGTTAAGAATCCGCCTGCCAATGCAGGGGACATGGGATCGAGCCCTGGATGGGGAAGATCCCACATGCCACAGAGCAACTAAGCCCGTGAGCCATAACTACTGATCCTGCGCTCTAGAGCCTGCGAGCCACAACTACTGAGCCTGCATGCCACAACTACTGAAGCCCACGTGCCTAGAGCCCTTGCTCCACAATAAAAGAAGCCACTGCAATGAGAAGCCTGTGCACCGCAACAAAGAGTAACCTCTGCTTGCCACAACTAGAGAAAGCCCGCACGCAGCATCGAAGACCTGACGCAGCCAAAAATAAACAAATAAAATAAATTTTTTTAAAAAGTCAAGTTTACTGAAATACAATATATAGAGAGTAACATTCACCTTTTTAGTGTACAGTTCTGTGAATTTTAACAAACACACACAATTGTGTAACTACTGTCACAGTCAAGATGCAGACCATTTACATCACCCAAAAAACACCTTTGTACCTCTTTGTAGTCTACCCCTCCCTCCATCCCCAGTCCTTGTCAACCACTGATCAATGTTCTCTCTATTAAGTTTTACCTTTTCCTTAATGTCACATATTAGTTCTACGTAGCCTTTTGAGTCTGGATGCTTTCACTGGCCAGAATCTATTTGAGATTCATCCACTGTGTTGTGTGTGTCAATACTTTTTTTTACTGCTGATTGGCACTGCATTGTGTGGATGTACCCCGGTTTTGTTATTCGTTCACTGGTTGAAGAACATTTGAAAAACATTGCTTCTGGCTTTGGGCAATTATGAATAAAGCTAGTATAAACATTCCAGCACAGGTTATTTTGTGAACATAAGTTTTCTTTCTTTTCATTTTCTTTTTGTGTGTGTGTGATACTCAGGAGTGGATTGCTGGATCATGTGTTTAGTATGTTTAACTTTACTTAAAAAGCTGTCTGATAGTTTTCAAATGTGGCTGTACCATTTTGCATTCCCACCATGAATATATGACAGATAGCTCAACATCTTTGCCACCATTTGTTGGTGGTGGGATTTTTAGCCTTTCTAATAGGCTTATAACACCAGGCTCATGGTTATTTGAATGCATTTCATTTGTATTTCTCTCATACTTGAGGGTGTTGAGCATGCTTTCATATACTTATCTCCTATCTACATATCTTTGCAGAACAGTCTGCTAACATCTTTCGCCAATTAAAAAAAACTGGGCTGTTTGCTTTCTTACTATTGTTTGGAGAGTTCTTTATATATTCCACAATCAAGGACTTTATCAGATACGTGCTTTACAAATATTTTCTCCCGTTCCGTGGCTTGTCTTTTTGTTCTCTTAACAGTATCTTTTGAAGAGCAGATGCTTTGATTTTGATAAGGTCCAATTTAACCATTGTTTTCTTTTATGAATTCTGCTTTTGGTGTTATATCTAAGAAATCTTCATCTAACCTAAGGCTACAAAGATTTTCTTTATGTTTTCTTCTAGATGTTTTATAGTTTAAGGTTTTACATTTAGGTCTATGATCCATTTTGAGTGTTTATTTTTTTCATATGTGATACCAGGCATGGACCAAGGTTCTCTTTTTTACATTTGGCTTATTGCCAAAACCACTTTTGAATGACCTGTAATATAGGCTTACTGGACAGTTAAGTACACAGATAGTTAATTACAATGTGTTTACCTATGTGTCCTTGGTAAGTCCTTTAATTAGTTATTCAAGTGATTCCCAAGTATCTGCTATAATCCAAGATACTAATCACTAACCATGAATGACCACTGCCTTTAAGGTGTTCATCTTCTAGTATAAGAGAAACATGTGTTGATAAGAACTATATAATATAATGCAGAGAAAAACAAGTTGCACATCATCCACCCAAGCATAAAATCTGAATCATTTTATCATTCATGCCAAGTGCCTACTAGAGTATTCAGGAAGAAGCTCTACGATAGGCTAAGAATGGAGATGCCCTAGTAACTGACCCATCTCTTGGGACAGCTGGCCCATGAGGGACATGGCAGAAATGCCAAGTCAGAATGTTTGAATGCTTCCTTATAAATGACAGGCAGCTGAAAGTCTAAATGGGCATGCTGAAATGCTGGAGAGCTAGTGAGAACCTTGATCTTGGGGACAACTCAAACTGCAGTTTTAGGGACTTCCCTGGTGGCGCAGTGGTTAAGAATCCGCCTGCCAATGCAGGGGACACAGGTTCGAGCCCTGGTCCAGGAAGATCCCACATGCTGTGAAGCAACTAAGCCCATGTGCCACAAGTACTGAAGCCCGCACGCCTAGGGCCCGTGCTCTGCAACAAAGAGAAACCACTGCAATGAGAAGCCTGTGCACTGCAAGGAAGAGTAGCCCCTGCTCGCCGCAACTAGAGAAAGCTCGCGCACAGCAATGAAGACCCAACGCAGCCAAAAATAAATAAATATATAATGTGTTCATGGCTAAGGAATAAAAGGATATTTCTCATAAATTAATATTAAGGTACACTTATACACCATATTTTTATACACCATATTTTTTATAGGGGTAAAGGGCATTCATGAATTAGACATTACTGATAACCAGTTCTGTGCAAAGTTTATTACAGTATTTTCCCCATATCAGTGATAACTCAGTTTTCCCCCCATTATGTCCAGGGACATACCTAAGAGACAGGAAGTAAAAGGTATGAAAGAAAGGACATTTTTCTGAGTGATAAACTAGAAAGAACAGGGATCCAAGTAAGGGACTGGCCTTAGTTAACATTTTTATGTCTCATGTGGAAAAGAATGAAGCTGATGTTAAACATCTCTGATTTGTGAGTGTCAATTCAATGGGAACAAACTCTTGTGTAATCTTATAAAGCTGGATGCTTTAGGTAAGCAAACTTATATTTACAAGGTGATGGGCAGCCTAGGGACCAAGTAAGACCAAGTACAGTGACTTTGGTAGTCTCTAAATATAATAATCTCTAGACGCTAAGAGCTTGTAGGGTCAAAAAGAGTAAAACAGGCTGGACAACGTCATTTACCCCTAATGGGATAAGGAATACCTCCGAATGGAATATGGATCAGAAACATTATCCTGTTATTATAAAACTATGGGGGACTTCAGACCAGGAAACCTTGAGTCAAATCTTGGTTGCTGAGTGTTAAGGAAGACATAATCGAGTGGAAGGATTTACGTAGCAGGTGGAAATCCATAGGAAACCAGATGAAAAAAAAGAGACTCAACCTAGAAATAAAAAGGCTTGACATGGAATATAATCAACTATAAAAGTATTAACATTCTGAAGAGAATGCACTGATGTTTGTTTACAAAATGCCAGAATGTAAAGGAAGATGAAGCTTAAAAGAGCATACACACTAGGGCTTCCCTGGTGGCGCAGTGGTTGAGAGTCCGCCTGCCGATGCAGGGGACGCGGGTTCGTGCCCCGGTCCGGGAAGATCCCACATGCCACAGAGCGGCTGGGCCCGTGAGCCATGGCCACTAAGCCCGCGTACCACAAAAAAAAAAAAAAAAAAGCATACACAATAAATCCTAAAGCTATGAATCTCATTAACCCAAGAAGAGATCAAGAATAACAATTTCATGTAAGAATTAGCTAATAAGCTTTTGGGCTCAATCATCCATTGATTTAAAGGAATCAGATGCTTTCAGGATAATGTCATGGAAAAGCTGTTTGCCATCTTGATCTCAGGAAGCCATTAGCCAAACAAATTTTCTTTCACATTCTACCAGATCATAAAAAGTAGTAACTTTTTTTTTTTTTTTTTTTTTTTTTTTGCGTTACACGGGCCTCTCACTGTTGTGGCCTCTCCCATTGCAGAGCACAGGCTCCGGACGCGCAGGCTAAGCGGCCATGGCTCACGGGCCCAGCCGCTGCGTGGCATGTGGGATCTTCCCGGACTGGGGCATAAACCCGTGTCCCCTGCATCGGCAGGCGGACTCTCAACCACTGCGCCACCAGGGAAGCCCCCAAAAGTAGTAACTTTTATGTTGAGTTCTGAGGAATCTCATACTGTCAGAGCAGCTAGTTTGTCAAGTCTAAAATTTATACTCAGTGGAAACGGCTTTCTGCATACTTAGTTTTCCCATGCCAATCCTTCAGTGCTGGTCCTAACAAAATGAGCAATCAGCTCCCAAGGTGATACCTTCCCCTTGCAGAGGTGGTTCTGGCTTTCTATGCAGAGAAAGGAAATCCTAAGTGTTCTATTCATTAGCTGGACATTCTATGTTAATAACCCTCTTTACCCCACTGAAATATTTAGATAGTTAAAATGAGCACCCAAGTGCTCATTTTATTATTACATAAATGTAATTTATGTAATATTTTTATTACAGTCTCACTCAGAATCTAAAAGAATATTATTCTTCAGACAACTAACAATAACAGTAAAATTTGCAATTTCACTTTAAAAAACACTGTGAGGGAATGGCAAGGCTACATGAACAACAGAAGACACTGATGCAAACAGTTTGGTTTAACTTGAAACTTACAACAAAGATAACCCATTGCATATTTAGAACACAGGCAAGGTAATTGTGATTGGTGTAGTTAAGTTTTCAAAATAAGCTTTCTTTGGAGTCCTTTTGAGAAAGTCCTGGTGGTTCTGGAAGGGCCTAAGGGATTGGTGTGTGGGCAGTGTTTGGTCAGTGGTGGAAGTGGCTGCGAAGAAGGAAGTAGAACACAGTCTCAGGTGGGTCGCATCTCTGTGGCTCTGCTAAGCTGGTTTTCTGTAGTGCTACACCTAAACACATAGCTGTCCTGAGAACTGTCTCTGGATAATTTATAACTCTAAAAATGGAGTTTCTGAAAGCAAAGTGTGTTTCTCCAGTTTGTCTTCATCCCTGGCCTGTGCTAAGGGCAGGGAGCACATACAAAGCAATAGACCCAGGTCTGCCCTTACCATTATATTCTAACTCCAAGCCTCAGTTGGATACTTATGTTCCCAGAAAAGAGAAGGAAGACAGGGAGAAGATACAGCCTGAGCTCGGCTCAAGGAAACACAAGGAGAGGGGATATAACTTTAGGGGTCAACTGCAGAGAATAGAATGGCTGTTATTCTCTTGGAAGGGAAAACTCGTAAGATTCCTTTTAATTTGCTCACAATCTGCATAAATCCAGCAAACCAACTGAGTAAATTACCTTTGTTCTCACTCAGGGGATATCTACAAAGAATTCCAAGCTTTATTCTTTGGCAGGGCTGATATTCAGCCAACACACACGGGCAAAGCTGTTCCAGCTGTTAAAAATACTGAAAATATTTCTGTACCCTTTGGAAACAAACTGTGGCCTGAGCCATCTTGAGCACCATCACCTCCCCCATTTGTGCTGGCTCCACCACTGGGACCCACGGACCCCTGCCCACTCCAGCAACTATAGGGTGAATGGCTCTGAAGGAGCTTGCTCCAGCACTGCCATGTCCATTCTCTACTGATTATTGAATATTTCGATTCTCCTGTCTGTTCTCAGACAATGGTCGTTAAGTGACACTGGTTATCCAACCAGGAAGTTGCTAAAAAGTAACCCAGTGCAGGATGACAAGTGAGATGGATAGAGGTGGAAGGAGAAACTACCCCAAGGTTGCCTGGGGATGGTGAGTGAGGGGTTCTTAGTTCGGAGGGATCTCAGGCAGACTACATGAAGACAGATTCTCCTCAGTCCTGAGTGGTACAGCAGTCCTCATTGGCTGCCTCTAAGAGATGCTGGAAAGAAAAACAGATCACAGCTGAGAAGCAACAGGAACCCCAGAGGAGGAAAGTCCTATGTAAAATATGCAAAAGGATTAAAAATAGAAAAAGAAAATTAATCCAAACCACAAGTGTATTTTCAGACTGCCAAGGTCCTGAACTCCTGCTTCTTATGCACCTCGATGTGAATGGTGCTCTTACCAAAGTAAGAGGGAATTTAGCTCAACCGAGGGACATATAAGGGAGGTTAAGGGAGCAGTTTTAGATGGGTGGTATAAAAATGCAAAAAGAGCATATAATTCCTTTAAAGAGTAAATGCCACCAAAGGCCCCAATTTAGCACATGTATGTGTGCCCTCATAGCTGACTGCGCTTACAATATGCCCTCTGAAATATGATATAAAATTTGGCCATGCAATAAGATTTCACTATTCAACCTATATTTATTGTGTTTACAAATTTGGTCTCAGTTAGGACTGAGGGGTAGTCTTGCCCCTGCAAAACTTTCAAGCAAATGATTTATTCATTGTGATCACTTCATCCATCCCTATCTCCAACACTGTGTACTCTCTTGTGATCAACCTCAGACCTTCTGAGGACAAGCGATTTTTGTATAAGCAGTAATCCCTTTCACAGAGGAATGAGGAAGTTCACACTCCACTCAGGACCAGAGGAGTGAATCTCCACCTGCAGGCTTTTGGGCCCCATCATGAGGGATGGGAGATGGCTTTTGGAGTGTTTGGCTCACTGTGGTTCATTTTTCCTGGACTTGGCAAGAAGGGTCCCCGAGCCAGGGGGCATTTTTTAGGAGTGTGGTTATGATTGTTCACACAGCCAGGAGGTCTCTCTTTCTCATAGCCAAGTACCAGCACAAGAGATTTGCCTTCATCAGTTTGGGCTGCTATAACAAAAATACCATAGATAGGTGGCTTAAATGACAAATATTTACTTCTCACAGTTCTGGAGGCTGGAAGTCCAAAGTCAGGGCACCTGCATGGTTGGGTTCTTGGTGATAGCCTTCTTTCTGGTGAACAGATAGCTGCCTTCTTGCTGTGTCCCCACATGGTGGAGAGAGAGAGATCAAGTTCTCTGGCCTCTTCTTATCAGGGCGCTAATCTCATTATGAGGGCCCCACCGTCATGACCTCATCTAAACATAATTACCTCCCAAAGGTCCCCACTTCCAAGTACTAACATATTGAGGATTAGGCCTTCAGCACATGAAGTTTGGGGGGGACACATTCAGTTCACAGCAGGACTTGATAGAATTTGAGCAGAGGAATATCTTGGTTTCCCAGGCATTGACACTGCAAGCTAGGTCATCATGGGCATGAGCAAAGGGGTCACCAGCAGAAGGGAAGTATGAGAGGGGGACCATCGAGGAGTATTTATCACTGACAATAGAATTGCAGGCCTGTGATGACAGTAAAAAGCAAATTAGCTTTAAGTCATTTTCATGACTGATTTTACATTCTCTGCATACAACATATATCTTTATTTACTGTACCAGGATGGGCCACTCCCACAGCTAGTACTGCCACCCCACTGCCCAGCAGATCCCTGCACCAGAGGGTGCAGTTCTGTTTCAAGTTTCTGAACACCTATCACATTTGTCCTGAGAACGAAAGTCTGAGAAGTTTTCTCAGAATAAATTGATGATGGCTAAGTCAGGAACACAGATGGGGGAGGGCGGGGAACTTGGGTCTTGATGTACTCTAAGGGCATCACTCCCAGCAGGAGGGGAGAGGAACAGGCTCCTCCACCGCCCTCCCGTTCAGTCTCTGGTGACTGCAGCATCACAGGAGGCCCAGCCTGTGTCCTCCCGTTGCCAGGGCGATTTAAAAATAGCATGTGCAGCCCGGGAAGAGGGGGCAGGGAAAGAATGAAGATAAGTGGCCTTTTGCAGGAAAACTACAGGCAATGAATCTTGCCCAGGATTAATCTGGAGTAGAGGGTCTCTTGTGTTTACTGTATTTCTTGCCTTAAGAACAGCCTTTCTGTCCAGGGTCTGCTGTGTGCTATTTCTGGGAAGGACCCAGCTGCCTCTGGAGAAGGCCCTGTTTACTCCTTGGACCAGCAGCCAGGAGGACACTGGCAGGCTCTGCAGAGGAAGGAGAAACACTCCGTGCTCAGGTTCAGAATGACTCTTCTGCCTGTGCAAGGAAAGAGGGCTTTGCAAATCGGGCCTTTTGGACACAGCAGGCCTATCTGTGCAGGGGCAGAGACCTGGGACTCTGCTGGGCTCAGGGCCAGTGACACACTCATCAACTTTTCGAACCAGAAATTCCCATTTTTGGTGTCAACATAAATGGGCTGGTGTCCCATGTGGGGTAATGCCAGCCAGACCCCCCAGGCAGACCCCACCCTAACATTAGGACATTTTCCCCATTCAATGGGTTCGAGGCCAAGTGTCCCAATAAACTGATTGGCTGGTTTGGAAAAATTACTTGGTGGCTGTCCCAGGAGGCTGCTATGGTTAAAATTTTCTCCATTTCTCCTTTCTCTACTGAAGACACTCTGCTTCACCATTACCAGGCTTTGGGAGAAATCAAAAGCACTTCTTTTTTCAGAAAAAGTTTCAAGATCCTTGCATTAAACTGTGTGAGAAACTTCACTGTTAAGCTCAAAGAAGCCACCAAAATGAATTACGGTATTCCATTTCATGGAATATTGTAAAGCCATGAAAAACTCATAGAAGAATAATTAAAAACATGTAAAAATGTTCACAGTAAAGTAAAAAAACAGATTACTAGGGTGTAAGTAAATCTCAATTTTAAAAATTATGATACATGTATATAAATATATCGTATAACGCATTATACATGTAATTAAATATACATACATAATTATATGTGTATATAAAATACAATTATGATATCAGATTATTTCTGATAGTTCAATTATAGTAATTTTTTTCTTTTGTACCCTTTTTTTTAATATTTTGTATTTTCTACAAGGGACATTAAAATAAATCCTAACGTGAGTTCTAAAAATGCATGTTATCAAGGAGAAAGTTATGTGTTCTTCCCTTAGACAATTCCATACAAAGGCAGAACAGTAGCCTGGTGGCAGAAATGGTCTTTTCTTGCCTTACAAACTCTCAGAGAATGTAAAGCAAAGGCAAGGCTCCTTGGAGGCAGAGGGATAGTTTAGATGACCTTCCTCCATCCTACGTTCAAATCACTACTGAATGCTAACTTGCCCAAAAACTTTCCAGAGGGAGCTATTCAGAATTCTCCCAAACGTCTGGCATTGTCATCAATCAAAATGTTCTTCCTCACATTTAACCCAAGCGCCTCTACAGTGGCCTGCAAAACATTCCTAGTGGGCTCAGGGATGAGCAAGGGCCCAGCCCAGGCACAGACGCTGCATTCCAGGGCACAGCCTCGCTAAGGTGCAACAGGAAGGAGGGTGGCCTTTGTTGCCTTCTATTTTCTGACTACATATGGTGATTCTGAGCAGCCTGACAAAATCTCACCTTGGGCAGGGTCTTAGTGCTAACTCTGCTCCTAGACTTCAGCTCCTTCTCTGTAAAATGAGGAGTTAAACTCAATGAACTCTAAGGCTCCTTCTGGCTCTAGGATATGACAAGAGTTGTTTGGAGGTAAATAATTGCTTCTGAAAGGTTTGGATGTGCCCACACGCCCTCTGCCCGCTGAAATCTTTGAGACAGTGTGCACTACAAGTCTAGGATCCAGGCACATGCTGGAGGCCCAAGGATTGTATCCAGCCTGAAGAGACAGTTTGTTTGGCTCACAATGTTACAAGGGCACAGAATTTTTTAAAATTAATTTACTTACCAATATCAAAATAGGCACATAAAAATCTGTATTTCTGGATTCTCTTGGAAAATCGGAAAATCTGGCAGCACTGGGTCCTTGTGGCAGTAACCTGCTGGATCTGGTGGTGGCTGCCCCTTTTGAAGGAGATGTGATCTTTCCAAGCGCCCACGGTCCCCATCAGTCCCTACCAACTCGGAACTCTGAGTCTGAATGGCAATTTCCACCCTCATTTTTCCTACAGTGGGTCTTCATTTAGTCACGCTACCTGTCTGGCCCTTGTAAGCCTCTGAGTTTGCAATTTCTGATATAACAAAAGCCCCCTGGGGTAGAGAGCACCTTGTTATCTTCCGCAAAACTTAGTAAGAACACGTGGAGGTCCTCAGTAAATGCTTGTTGAATGCAGTTATTATAGTGTTTCCCTAAAATGAAAGGTTTGGGAGACAAATCATCAGCCCCTGTGTTGCGAGTTTACTCTGTTCCTTCGTGAACCTCTCTCCTTCCCTACGAAAGCAAAAGAATTTGCTCCTAGAAGTGAACCCCTGGCTACCACTAGCCCTCCTCTTGTGCAGCCTTATTCCTAGTGCTGATATTTCCTCGGACTGTGTCTGAGGAGGTTTATCTTAGTCCAACTTCTCACTTAGGAGAGGACTTGGCAGGTATCTCCATGGAGACAGAAAAAGGACTCCGGGCTCCCCTCACAAATCACTTTTGACAGTCAGTTTAGAACACAAGAGCATATTTTTCATGTGCCAGCCATCCAAAGACGGAATCCTCATCCTGTTTATTTACACTGGGTTTGGATGAGCTGCCAATAAATACAGAGGTGGCAGTTTCTAAAGATACGTGGTTGGGGGTGGTGGTGGTTAGAAGTATAAGAAGTCATATACTCCTTATCTCTACTCTCAGCAGGACCTGTTTATCCCTGAGTCTCTTTTCCTTTAATAGTTCTACTTCTCGGATGATTCTGTCTTTGGTCAAAGAGAAAACATTCTGTAGAGTAAGACAGGTTGTTCACAGAGTAAGTCAAGAACAGTCAATTAGCAAAGTAAATAACTTGAGGAAAATAATAAACTACATATACTTATTTAGAAATACACAGACATAGAGAACAAACTAGTGGTTACCAGTGGGGAGAGGGGAGGGGCGAAGGGCACAGTAGGGGAGGGGATTATAATTATATATAAAATAAATAAGCTACGGGGATACCTAGTACAACACAAGGAACATAGCCAATATTTTATAATAACTATAAATAGAATATAACCTTTAAAAATTGTGAATCAGTATGTTGTTGTAAATATGGAACTTATATAATAATGTACATCAACTATACCTCAATGAAAAAAAAAAAGAGATAGGATAACCATATAACTTATCATTCAAACCAGGACACTTTGGAGAGTGAGAAGGGGTGCTAACTGGACAGGACTCTGGGACTACAGGCATAAATCGGAACTGTCCCAGGAAAATTGGTTTTTATGGTCATCCTGTTTAAAAATCAGACATATTCATGAAAAAAGCCTCGGACGATCGTTTTCATTCGTGGCGAGGCTGGATGCTTCACAGAAAAAGTATTTGAGCTACTTACAGCAAAACCTGCTGTAATAGGGAGAAAGAGGTTACAGGCTATCAGGAGAAATTTCTAAGTGGCTACAGGCAGTCCCCCACTTTTTATTATTGTACATTTATCTGTTCATTTGAGGCTGTGTAAAAATCATCTCACTCTTACCTCTCACCTCTACTCTCTTATTTTGGCCTTTATGTCCCTAAATGTCAAACAGGTCGAAGTAGTCAAAGTACGTATGATGCCGGTACTTAGCAGTATCTCAGGAAGGTAGCAGCAGGCTGGGGAGAAAGGGGAAGCTCTCATGGATACTGGTAGAAGTAATAATTGTTTATCACAAGAGAACCTATTATGTGCTAGACCACATTCAAAGGCAGGGAAAATGATGCACGAGATAGATACACCATAAACCATCCTAACTGCAGCCCTGTATGGTAAGTTAATCATTATGCTAACTGCTGTAGCAAATAAACCGAAAGTCTCAATGACTCTTGCTCAAGTCACAGACCACTATGAGTCAAGGGGCTCTCCTGAGCAGCTGTCTACCAGATGGTAACTCAGATTCAGGCTCCTTCCAGCATGTGGCTCTGCCATCTCTGACGCCTTCTCTTCCAGCCTTGTGATCAAGGGGAAAAAGAATATGGATGATCACACTGGGCCCTTATGGCCAGGTCTGAAATGGGTATTCATCACATCCACCCAATTATAATGGCCAGACTAGTCATATAGCCGTGACCTAACTGCAAGGGAAACTGGGAAATGGAGTCTTCCTTGATGCCAGGAAGAGATTGGTGAGCATCTGGCTAGCCTCTATCAACACTGCTGTAGTCACCCCTTTACCAACAAATTGAGGCTCAGAGAGGTTAATAACTTACAAAGGATCAAGCATCTAAGGTAGCAGCAATTGGGGTTTAACTTAGGTGTACCTAACTCCAAAGCCCATGTTCTTTCCATTGTAGCTCAACCTATACAATCAGCTCATAAGCTTTCCCCATAATCAGCAACATAAAAGGGAAAGACATATCAAGATCATTTCCTAAGCCTAAGATCATTTCCCAAGCCTTCGTCTGCCTACTTTCCTTGGTTTATGACAGGCTGACTTCAGTTTATATTTGGTCATTTATGTAAGCCTCATGGAGGCCAGGACACACTAACTACTGGTAGGGTCAGGCTTCTCCTCCCTGTGGAGGTGCACTTATTTATGTAGGTCTTCTTTAATTTCTCCCAACGATATTTTGTGGTTTTCAGTGTAAAGGTCTTGCACATCTTTTATCAGACATTTATTCCTAAGTGTCTCATAGATTGAGATGCTGTTGTAAGTGGTATTTTTAAATTTCAATGTCTGATTTTCATTGCTAGAATATAGAAATAAACTTGGTTTTTGTATATTAAGCTTGTATCCTGCAATATTGCTAAACTCACTTGTTATAGTATTTTTTTTTTTGTAGATTCCATCATTTGTACATGGATGATCATGTCTGCAAATAAAAAGTTTTACTTTTCCTTTTTCAGTCTGGAGATCTTTATTTTTCTTTCCTGTCTGATTTCCCTGGCTAGAACCCCCAATACAATGTTGAGTAGGAGTGGGGAGAGCCAGTGTCATTGTCTTGCTTCTAGTGTTAGGGGAAAAGCGTGCAGTATGATTTTAGTTATAGGTTTTTTTCCCTCTATTCCTAGTTTTCTAAGAGTTTACTTTTTAAAATCAGGAATGGATGTTGCAATTATTTCTTGGCCTTTTGGCTAAGATCAAGCATAGGAATAGATGTTGGATTTTGTCAAATGGCTTTTCTGCATTTATTGAGATGGTCATATGTTGCTGTTGTTGATTTGTTAATACGGTGAGTTACACTGGCTGATTTTTTTCAGTGTTAAACCAACCTAGCATTATCCCAGTGGATAAAAACCACTTGGTCATGATATATTATCTTTTTAATATATGATTGGTGATTTGATAACATTTAGTTTTGAAATTTTGCATCAATTTTCATGAAGGATATTGGTCTGTAGTTTTCTTTTCTTCAAATGTGTTTGTCTGATTTTGGTATCAGGAAAATGCTGGCCTCCTAGAAAGAGTTGGGATTTCCCCTTCTTCAATATGTTACCAACTAGCTTCCCTGGACTCTTTAATCAATAGAAATTGATAAGAGGCCAGAGGAGGAATTCAGGCAAGACTGAATTGGGACTCATGCTACAGCACAAGGGAGCAAAAACAAGTAACAAGTGCCCTTGCTCCACCTGGAAGGAGCATGGGCTGGTTCCTTAAATGGGGTATGGGTAGGGGCAGATAGACGGGTCGGGCTTGGAGGGGTTGCTTAGGTGGTCTGCCCACGCCCTTGGTGGTGCTATGTGCAGGGATCACGCACAATACCCTGATTTTGCTCCCAGCACCCTAGAAGTGGCAGTTGGTTTCCGGCCTTTTTGTATCTTATTGTGAATAACTGCCCCATCTGCTCATGCATGAAGTTATTTTTAGTCCCTTATAGTTTCTTTGTATTCTGTTGCTCAAAGAGATGTTTGTTCAGATGCAAGCATTGCAGCAAAAGGTCCCAGGTCCCAGGTTCTACCGTCTCAAATGTTGTGAAAGAATCTGTGTAGAATTGGTATTATTTCTATTTTACATATTTAGCAGAGTGTCATCTTGAGAACTGTTCTATAATCTATGAATTTTGAAACTTGAAGGAGCAGACCTCTTCTGCCTAGCCTTGTCCTGAATCTCAGCCTGCTTGGCCAAGCTTTGAGGGACACCCTTCTGGGGTTTGGCCTTCCCTTCTTCCTGAAGACAGAATGCTGTTTCCATCCTTTGAAAGGGAAAAGGTAATGTGGAGGAGGTGAAAGATGAAAGATAGGAGTGAGAGTATGACATCTCATTATATACTTTTAAAAAATGTAAGTGAAATTCACATAACATAAAATTAACCTTTTAAGATATAATTCAGTGCCATTTATTCTATTCACAGTGTTGCGCAATCACCATTTCGATCTAGCTCCAAAGATTTTCATCTCCCCAAAGGAAAATCTCATATCTATAAAGCAGTCACTCGCTAGTCTCCCCTCCCCGTGGTCCCTGTCAACCACCAGTCTGCTTTCTGTCTCTCTGGAGTTACCTATTCTGGATATTTCCTGTAAGTGGAGTCATATAGTATGTGACCTTTTGTGTCTGGCTTTTTTTACTTATCATAATATTTTCAAGGTCCACCCACAGTGTAGTACGTACCAGTACTTCATTCTTTTCTGTGGCTGAGTAATATTCCATCATATGTATGTACCGCATTAGTAATATTCCATCATATGTATGTACCGCGTTAGTAATATTCCATCATATGTATGTACCGCGTTAGTAATATTCCATCATAGGTATGTACCGCGTTAGTAATATTCCATCATAGGTATGTACCGCGTTAGTAATAGTCCATCATAGGTATGTACCGCGTTAGTAATAGTCCATCATAGGTATGTACCGCGTTAGTAATAGTCCATCATAGGTATGTACCGCGTTAGTAATAGTCCATCATAGGTATGTACCGCGTTAGTAATAGTCCATCATAGGTATGTACCGCGTTAGTAATATTCCATCATAGGTATGTACCGCGTTAGTAATATTCCATCATAGGTATGTACCGCGTTAGTAATAGTCCATCATAGGTATGTACCGCGTTAGTAATAGTCCATCATAGGTATGTACCGCGTTAGTAATAGTCCATCATAGGTATGTACCGCGTTAGTAATATTCCATCATAGGTATGTACCGCGTTAGTAATAGTCCATCATAGGTATGTACCGCGTTAGTAATATTCCATCATAGGTATGTACCGCGTTAGTAATAGTCCATCATAGGTATGTACCGCGTTAGTAATAGTCCATCATAGGTATGTACCGCGTTAGTAATAGTCCATCATAGGTATGTACCGCGTTAGTAATATTCCATCATAGGTATGTACCGCGTTAGTAATATTCCATCATAGGTATGTACCGCATTAGTAATATTCCATCATAGGTATGTACCGCGTTAGTAATAGTCCATCATAGGTATGTACCGCGTTAGTACTATTCCATCATAGGTATGTACCGCGTTAGTACTATTCCATCATAGGTATGTACCGCGTTAGTACTATTCCATCATAGGTATGTACCGCGTTAGTACTATTCCATCATACGTATGTACCGCGTTAGTACTATTCCATCATACGTATGTACCGCGTTAGTAATATTCCATCATACGTATGTACCGCGTTAGTAATATTCCATCATACGTATGTACCGCGTTAGTAATATTCCATCATATGTATGTACCGCGTTAGTAATATTCCATCATATGTATGTACCGCATTAGTAATATTCCATCATAGGTATATACCGCATTTTGATTATTCATTCATCAGTTATTGAACATTTGGGTTGCTTTCACTTTTTGTCTATTATGCATAGTGCTGCTATGAACATTCATGTATAAGTATTTGTTTGAGTACTTGTTTTCTGTTATTTCGGATATATATTTAGGAGTATAGTGCTGGGTCGTATGATGATTCTGTTTAACTTTTTTGAGAAACGGCCAAGCTGTTTTCCCCAGCCGTTGCCTCATTTTACATTCTTATCAGCAATGTATCAGGGTTTTGATTTCTTCATATCCTTGCCAACACTTGTTATTTTCCATCTTCTTTATAATGGCTAGCCTAGTGGGTGTAAAGTGACATCTCATTGTGATTTTGAATTGCATTTCCCTAATGACTTATGATGTTGAGTATCTTTTTACGTGCTTGTGGGCCATTTGTATATAATATTTGGAAAAATACCTAGTTAAGTTCTTTGTCCATTTTTTAACTAGGTTATTTATCTTTTTGTTATTGACTTGTAAGAGCTCTTTAGATATTCTGGCTACTAGAACTTTATGAGATATGTAACTTGTGAATATTTTCTCCCATTCTGTAGGTCATCTTTTCACTTTCTTTTCACTTTTTCTACTGGAAATTCCTCAAATTCAGAAATTCTTTCCTCAGCTACGTGCCGTTTTCTTTTGTTTTTTCTTAAGCCTTTTATTTATTCACTCTTTGGCCGAGTACCGCTTGCAGCTTGTGGGATCTTAGTTCCCCCACCAGGGATAGAACCCAAGCTACCAGCAGTGAAAGCGCCGAGTCTTAACCACTGGACTGCCAGGGAATTCCCCATGCTGTTTATTAATAAGCCCATCAAAGGCATTCTTCATTTCTATTACAGTGATTTTGATCTGTGACATTTCTCTTTGGTTCTTTCTTAGAATTTCCATCTCTTTGCTTATATTGCCCATCTGTTCTTGCATGCTAATTACTTTGTCTATTAGAACCCTTAGTATTCATCATAGTTGTATTAAATTCCTGGTCTGATAATTCCAGTACCCTTGCCATATTTGAGTCTGGTTTTGATGCCTGCTCTGTCTGTTCAAACTGTGTTTTTTGCCTTAGTATGCCTTGTATTTTTTTCTTGATACCTGGATACAAGGTACAGAGTTAAAGGAACTGCTGTAAATAAGCCTTTAGTAATGTGGTGGTAAGGTGTGGGCAGAGGGGAAAGCATTCTTCAGGGCACTGATTGGGTCTCAGTCCTTTAGTGAGCCTATACCAATGGATGTGAACTTAACACCTATTTCTCAGTTTCCTCATTCCCCCTTAGGTGGGACAGGATGGCCAGAGTGGGCTGGAGTGGGGTATTTCCTTTCCTCCAGGTGAGTTAGGCTCTGATAGAATTCCAGCAGGTTACACTCTGGTCGTAGTTAGATAGTGAAATAGTTTCTCCTGAGGGCAGGCCTTGTGAAGAACAGAATGCTCTTGTATATTTCAAAATGGTTCCTTTTTTCTTACTCAAGCTGAAAGCAGAGAGGATTTTTCCTCCAATATTCGCTGTTGAGGACTTGGTTCAGCTCTTGGAGGTAAAATGCACAGAAGTGTGGGGACCCTCACTATGACTGGGTCCCCCTGAAGTTTTTAACTCTCAGGGTTGTCCACATTGAGCCTCCAACAATTTGTCAAGTACAGTTCTTGCTTTCCTTGCCCTGAACGGGTTCCCATGGAAGTTTTTGTTCATGGATTTCTGCTCTGCTAAGCTGTGATTCTCTGGATTTGCCTGTCAATCTCTCCAATTTGGGGGCTAGCGGTTTGCCCCGTGACCTCACTTCTTTTATTAGTATAAGAAGAGTTGTTCATTTTTCAGTTTGTTCAGCTTTTTACTTGTTAGGATGGAGTGATCACTTCCAAGCTTCTTACATGCTAGACCAGAAACTGGAACTCTTTTCACTTTCTTGATAATATCTTTTGATGTACAAAAGTTTTTAGTTTTTTTTTTTTTTTTTTTTGCGGTACGCGGGCCTCTCACTGTTGTGGCCTCTCCCATTGCGGAGCACAGGCTCCGGATGCACAGGCTCAGCGGCTATGGCTCACGGGCCCAGCCTCTCTGCGGCATGTGGGATCTTCCCGGACCGGGGCACGAACCCGTGTCCCCTGCATCGGCAGGCGGACTCTCAACCACTGCGCCACCAGGGAAGCCCAAAAGTTTTTAATTTTGATGAAGTTCATTTTATCTATTTTTCTCTTTTTTTGCTCATGCTTTTTGGGTCATATCTAAGAATCCATTGCCAAATCCAAAGTCATGAAGATTTCCCCCTATTTTCTTCTAAGAGTTTTAGCTCTTATATGTAGTTCATTGATCCATTTTGAGTTAATTTTTATATATAGCATGAGGTAGGGGGTCCATCTTCATTCTCTTCCATGTGGCTATCCAGTTGTCCCAGCACTGAATGCATATCTTTTAATATCAGTTTGCTTAAAAAAAAACTATAGGAATAGGTTATCTATCAAAACTTAAAAATAATATTTTAAGTGGGAAATAAATAATCTCTGTAGAAAGAGAAGCACATCGATAGTCTGGTTAAGATTATGAACTCAGAAGCAGGACTGCTTGTGTCTGAATCCTGGTTTTTCCACATACAAGCTGATTGATCCTGGGCATGTTTCTTAATCATTCTATGCCTCAGTTTCCTCACATATAAAATTAGGATAATAATAGTACCTACTTCATGGAATTATTATGAGAATTTGGTGAATGAAAACATATAAAGTACAGTGCCTGGCTGTTAGTAAGCCCTATATGAGTATTTAAAAAATAATTTTGAATGAATAAATTTTGACACTCCAAATATTCCAACCAGTGTCCATTCCTTAGGCCCTAAGCTTTCCAGACAAGCAGGGCCTGCGACCAGAAGAAAACATATTGAAAGTGGGTCATAGCCTACTGTGAGAGGAAAGCCCTCAACCCTCCATCCCAATTCCCTGGCACAGAACTGCCATTGGCCTTGGGCAAGAGGGCTTCTATCCTGGTCTTGCACTTTAGTGGGCCCCACATATCACAAGCACACAAACAAAATACACTTATAAAGAAACACATGGCTGTCTCTGTTACCAGCACAGCATAACCCATAACCCTAACATCCACTCCAATGACTAACATACTGAGACATATCTTTACTTCTTTTGCCTTATGTTCTTGAAACAAAAGGCCACAGTGTTCAAATGCTGGGAGGATGTGTGTGTGGGTTGTGCCACTGCTACTCCTGAGGTGGACATCGCTTTGAGATGTGGGAAACATTTGCACAGGTAGAAATGCTCAAAATGAGAGAAAAGGCACATTGATTAGCTTGTGAAATCCTCCTCTGGAGCATCTTAAATTGTAGGGTTGGCCAAAAAGTTTGTTCAGTTTTAAATAAACATAAAAGACACACTTTTCATTTTCACCAAGAACCTTACTGAACAAGGTATTCATTAACCAAAAGAACTTTTTGGCCAACTCAATAGATACAATAGAATGATCTATTTCCCGTAGTGCTAAGCATCCATTTTCTTTTTTCTTTTTGAGTTCCAATTCATAGTTGCAAAGATTCTCATAAGTTAGTGCTCTATTCAAAACAATTGCACAAGATGCCTGAGGAACATTTTGCAATATTATACCTTTCATATCACTATAAAATATGTGTGTGTGTATGTCTACACATAACACGTATGAAGCTTTATAATGATTCTTTACATTGACAATTAAATGGACATTGAACATTGGAATTGTAAATAGTTTTATTTGTATAAACTAAAAATATATTTAATTAAAATTTAAAAATTAAAGTTGTTTCAGGTTTATTTAAATGTTTTGTTAAATATTTAAAGTATATTTTTAAATATTTAAAACACATATCCTATTCATTATAATTTGTATTTTGTCTTTTTTTTTTTGTATTTTGTCTTTTTAAATAATTTTGAATATTTTAAGAAAAACAGCATTGAATATATATGTGGAGAGTAATTTTAGTTTTTCATCTTTTACATTTACTTATATTTTTATTAAATATACTCAATTTTGAATAATTTCAATATGATTACATTTTAAGTTTTAATCTTTTAAATCAGTGCAGTCTAATTGAACTTTATGCAGTGATGGGAATGCTCTATATTTGTGCTATTTAATATGGTAACCACTAATCTCATTTGACTACTGAGCAACTGAAATGTGACTGGTGCAACAAGGAATTTAGTTTTTAATTTTATATAATTTCAATCAGTTTAAATTTAAATAGCCACATTTAGCTGGTGGCCAACATACTGGACTTAGATCATATTTTCCTAGAACACAAATTACGTGAGTATAACTATATAATTAGTGACTTTGCTAGAATAAAGACAAAAAATAAATTCTATTAAAAAATAACAATTTATGAATTATGAATGTCTTATTTATTACTCACCCAAACACCACAGGCCCACCAAAAGAAGACCCAGCATATGCAGTAAGAATTACATCCAGTCATCTTTGATATGTTGTCAAATTCAGTCGATGAAAAACCTTCAGCCTTCCACATAGTTTTTCTTTTTAATCATTCCGAAGATATATTTATCAAGGAAGGAGGATAGAAAGTATGTCAACCGTTTGTGATTTATAAATTCTCAATGTAGGCATATGGTACGTAGGCCTCCATTTGACCTCGTGCCCTCGCTCTCACAAATGTTAGGGCGGGGCCTGCCCAGACTTGCATTGTCCACCTGTAACAGCAGCAGCACCACACACTGGTCACTGCTCTCCAGCCCCTGGAATACCACCCCACTTGGCTTCTCCTAGTCACAGTCCCCACCTGCCCATCTCCAAGTCCACCTAAGCCCATTGTTGACTATGAGCTGCACTTCAGATCCTGCAGGGGCCCTTCCCATCTACCTAATATTTGCCGTCAGTGACAGAGAATAACTCTCGGGATGCTGTCAGGGAGCTGCCTGACTCACAAAATAGCTACAGGCCACTAGGCCTTTCAACAGCAGCCTTTTAATTTTCTCCTCTACGTCACTTGGGTTATGTGTGCACCCATATCAGAGGGTGAAAAATTCTCATGGACTCCTAGAGTTGAGTTAAATTACTTTATTATAATTTCACATAAATATACAAGTTAAAAAGTATAAACTCCTTATGCCTGTATTACTTATTCCACTACAAAGCTCAAATAAGCTGTTTGGATTAAATACAAACAAAACTGCAGAAGCAATCAAAATAAAACTAACAACACTAACTTAATGTGATAATATTTTATGGCAAGTAAGTCGCCAATGTTGAGTTTAACAGTAAAAAGTTATATCTTAGTGTCAGTTTCTTTTCTTTATTGTTTCTGTATTTCAAATTTAACAATACAGAGAATGTCCTATGCAAAATCATATTAAAACAATCTTTATTTCTTAGTTTTGGAGAATCAGGACTCATATTTAGTCAAAGCTCTGCCCTAGAGCACCAGGTTTTTTAAAAAATTCAATTTATTTAAACTGAAAAAAACAAAAACAGTTTACCCATTTCTTCTATCTCCTCAACCCCATCTGTTCCCCAACCACCAGTCTGTTCTTCTGTACATATCTCTGAGCTTGATTTTATGGGGTTTTTTTGGGGGGAGATGGGGAGTGGTTGATTCCACATGTAAGAGAGATCCTATAGCATTTGTCTTTCTCTGTCTGACTTATTTCCCTAAGCATAATGCCCTTGAGGTCTGTCCATGTTGCAAAAGGCAAGATTTCACTCTTTTTATGGCTGAATAATATTCATATGTATACACACATATGTATGTAATTTCTTTATCTATTCATCCATCAATGGACCCTTAGGTTGTTTCTGTATCTTGGCTATTGTAAATAATAATGCAATGAATACAGCAGTGCATATATATTTTCAAATTGATGTTTCTGTTTTCTTCAGATAAATACCCAAAAGTAAAATTGCTGGATCATATGGTAGTTCTATTTTAAATTTTTTGAGGAACTTCCATACTGTTTTCCATAGTGGCTGCACCAGTTTACATTTTCCCCAACAGTGCATATTGGTTTCCTTTTCTCCACATCCTCATCAACACTTGTAATTTGCTTTTTGATAATAGCCATTCTGACAGGTGTGAGGTGTTATCTCATTGTGTTGTTTTTTTTTAATTCTTATTGGAGTACAGTTGATTTACAATGTTGTGTTAGTTTCAGGTGTATATGTACAGTTATACATATATCCACTCTTTTTTAGATTTTTTTCCCATATAGGCCATTACAGAGTATTGAGTAGAGTTCCCTGTGCTGTACAGTAGGTCCTTATTAGTTATCTATTTTATATATAGTAGTGTGTATATGTCAATCCCAATCTCCCAATTTATCCCTCCCCCTGCCCTTACCCCCGGTAACCGTAAGTTTGTTCTCTACATCTGTAACTTTATTTCTGTTTTGTAGATAAATTCATTTGTGCCCCTTTTTTAGATTTCACATATAAGTAATATCATATGATATTTGTCTTTCTCTGTCTGACTTAGTTCACTCAGTATGACAATCTCTAGGTCCATCCATGTTGCTTGCAAATGGCATTATTTCATTCTTTTTTATGGCTGAGAAGTGTTCCATTGTATATATACCACATCTTCTTTACCCATTCCTCTGTCAATGGACATTTAGGTTGCTTGATGTTCTGGCTATTCTGAGGTTCATGTATCTTTTCGGATTATGGTTTTCCAGGAGTGGGATTGCTGGATCATATGGTAGCTCTATTTTTAGTTTTTTAAGGAACCTCCATACTGTTCTCCATAGTGGCTGTACGAAGTTATGTTCCCACCAACAGTATAGGAGAGTTTCCTTTTCTCCACACCCTCGCCAGCATTTATTGTTTGTAGATTTTTTTTGATGATGGCCATTCTGACCAGTATGAGGTGATACCTCATTGTGGTTTTGATTTGCATTTCTCTAATAATTAGTGATGTTGAGCATCTTTTTATGTACTTGTTGGTCATCTGTATGTCTTTGAGAAAATGTCTATTCAGATTTTCTGCCTGTTTCTTAATCAGATTGTTGTCGTTGTTTTGCTATTGAGTTGTGAGTTCTTTATATATTTTGGATATAAGCCCCTTATCAGATATATGATTTATAATTATTTTCTCCCATTTAATAGGTTGCCTATTCATTTTGCTGAGAGTTTCCTCTGCTGTGCAAAAGCTTTTTAGTTTGATGTAGTCCCACTTGTTTATTTTTGTTTTGGTTGCTTTTGCTTTTGGTGTCAGATACAAAAAATCATCACTGAGACCTTCATCAAAGAGCTTATTGCCTATGTTTTATTCTAGGAGTTTTATGGTTTCAGGTTTTACGTTCAAGTCTTTAATCCATTTTGAGTTAATTTTTGTGAATGGTGTAAGATAGTGGTCCAAATTCATTCTTTTGCATGTGGCTGTCCAATTTTCCCAGCAATATTTATCAAATAGAATGTCCTTTCCCCATTGTGTATTCTTGCCTCCTTTGTCCTAAATTAATTTACCATATATACATGGGTTTATTTCTGGGCTCTCTATTCTGTTCCATTGATCTATATGTCTGTTTTATGCCAATACCATACTGCTTTATTTACTATAGCTTTGTAGTTTGAAATCCAAGAGCATGATGCCTCCAGTTTTGTTCTTTCTTAAGATTGTTTCAGCTATTCAAGGTCTTTTGTGGTTTCATACATGTTTTAGGGTTGTTTGTTCTGTTTCTGTGAAGAATGCAATTGGTATTTTGATATGGATTGCACTGAATCTGTATATGCTTTTGGTAGTATGGACATTTTAACAATATTAATTCTTCCAGTCCATGAGCATGAAATAGCTTTCCATTTATTTCCATTTTTTATGTCTTCTTCAATTTCTACATTAATGTCTAGTAGTTTTCAACATACAGGTCTTTCACCTCCTTGGTTAATTTTTTTTTAATTTAATTAATTAATTAATTTATTTATTTATTTTGGCTGTGCCAGGTCTTAGTTGCGGCATGTGGGATCTTCATCACAGCATGCGGACTCTTAGTTGCGGCATGTAAACTCTTAGTTGTGGCATGAATGCAGGATCCAGTTCCCTGACCAGGGATCCCACCTGGGCCCCCTGCATTGGGAGCGTTGAGTCTTACCCACTGGACCACCAGGGAAATCCCTCCTTGGTTAAATTTATTCCTAAGTATTTTATTCTTTTTGATGCAATGGTAAGTGGGATTATTCTATTAATATTTTCTTAGTGTAAAGAAACACAACAGATTTTTGTGTTTTGATTTTGTATCCTGCAACTTAACTGAATTTGTTTATTAGTTCTAACAGTTTTTTGATGGACTTTTTAGGGTTTTCTATATATAATATCGTGTTATCTGCAAATAGTGACAGTTTCACTTCTTTGAGCACCAGTTTTTTGTTTTTTGTTTTTTAATGGTTTCCCTGATTCCACCCGTCCTCTATTTTATTTTTTCTTTTTTTTGTCTTTTGGCCGCACCAAGCAGTGACTGGGATCTTAGTTCCCTGACCAGGGATCAAACCCATGCACCCTGAATTGGAAGCACGGAGTCTTAGCCACTGGACCACCAGGAAAGTCCCCTGAGAACCAGTTTTAATGAGATGCTTCTTGCTAACTCCATTAGCTATCTGGCAATATGGAGGTAAGGGCTACATTACAGCCTTGTTGGTATCTGAAATGGGCATCTAATTCCATTACATATCTGGACTTGGAAATGGAAATTTTTTCATCGACTATTTTCAAATATCCTTAGTGCTAATAAATTGGAAGCCGTGCAGTAAATTCCCTCTCTGCCATGAATGTGGTCCTGACTGCCATGGTCCAGCTTTCTGTTAGTTCAGTCTCCCTGTACTCCATGCAATCTCCAGTCACACTTACATATTCGAACTACTTCAGATGTGATGCTAACATAGCCAGACACAATGCAAATGTGGGCCTGAAGTAGGTGGTTCTTTTCCAACTGTGAGGTGGTCCTCCCAAAGACCCAAAGTGTGTTTGGATACACATGCTTTAGTTTATCATAAGTATGAATAAACAAGATTTATAAATCCTCAGGAGTACCTCAGGAAACCCCAAAGTGTACTTAGATAAATGATTCTCCAAGTGTGATCTGCGGATCCCTCGGTGTCCCTATGGGGATCCACAAAGCTGAAACTATGTTCACAATACTTTCTCCTCTGGGAAATATCAATAGATATAATCCACATAAACAAAAACTCTGGCCAAACAAGCATTAATGTCAAGATTAACTGTCAGCATTAGAGCTTTAAAATCAACTCATTCCTACTTTGCAGTCACTCTACATTGATCATGTGATCTTAATGCTCGGGTCCACATATTCCCCCCTGTAAACTAGTGATCGCTTTCTCTCTTGACAGTCCTGCAATGAATTCTTAATTAATTTTTCTCTTTTGTGGTCTGGAGTTTACATAGCATCCAAGACAAATTGATACTAACTTCGTAGTCACAAGTTACACGTCATATTGTGGTGGACTGTTATATCCCATGACAATGGGAAGCATGGTGAGGAGTTATCTGAAGTAACTCTAGCTATGTTGGGAATCTTCTAATCCTTGGGTCATCTAAGACTTCCCAGATGTGAAACAATTCTGTTTTCACAATTCCTGTGTTTGCCAGTTGGAGCCATAACAGTAACCACAGACACTTGTGTCTAGGAATTCATTTTCCACTTAAGTTCTGAATCTAATCACTCTAATCATTCTGATCTCATGCTGCAGCTGTCTACAAGAAGACAAATCACAAGGAAACAGTACTTTCTGAATGGGGTCAGTTTCTTTATCTGCTGGGACCAGAGTCAACCCCTTTCCCAACTGAAGTTACTCTGAGGCAAAAGAAGCAGCCTGTCTGTCCTTGTGTGGAAACTTCTCCATAGCCTGTGAAATGGTATTTGTCATTGTTCTAAAGCCTCATCTTTGGTGGGCATCTCACTTGAATCGTGAGACCAAAATATGAGAGTGTAATTAACCACATTTCTGCTGTAAACCAGGGACCCATTAGCCTTCTACCCCAAGATGTGGATATTCTCATTTTCCTCCACCCAGTGGCATTTTAATCCAGTTTAATCCCTCTGCCCGGGGACTCTTGCAACTCTGCTCTTAATACTAATTTCTGTATCAGTCAGGTTTTTATGTGATTACAAAGATTCTCTTTGGTATGAGGAATTTATACAAGGATGCGTAGGGTTAATGGAGCAACAAGAAGCTATCTTCCTAGCTGCCCAGTCACTCTGGGTCCAGGTGTTATGAAGAGTGAGAAGTGCAACAAACCTAATGGGAACCCAGAACAAAAGTTCAGAGTTGTCTGGGTTACAACCTTAGTTTGAGAGATCTGCCCTGGCATTTATACTTCCTGAAATAAAGAATTTGACTGAGCCAGGTGGCCACCATCCAAATGAAGTGCCTCTACTGGGAAGTGATTCATGCCAACCCTCCCCACAGCCTTCCTGATAGTTTAGCCTTCCTGATAGTCGGTCGGTCCCTGGGCCCATCGTTTCGGATGAGGTCATCAGGATCATGCCACTCATTTCACTTGGCAAGAGCACAGCAACAGATGCAGACGGAGCCTGTTCAAGTTCCTTTTACTGAAGGGCACCTATCAGCCAGCCATGTGTGGAGACTTCATGAATGAACCCCCTCAACCTGTTCAGTATAACCATTTTCAGGGGGTATTTTTTTAAACCCTTACGGCTAAAGTCCTGGTGAGTCTAACTCTTTAAAATAATGACTCCAACTTTGAGGCAGTTTGTAGTACAGTGAGTTGATTTTTCCATTTCTCTGTCTGTCACTGAGAAGTTTATTGAGAGCACACATAGGCTCCAGCTCTAACTTCCTTGACAGCTTTTGCACGTGACTTATGAAAAGCATCCCCAAAGCCATGATAACTTTTAAAGATGCCAAACAGAATGATTGCTAAGTAAGTGTCTAGAAATGTGGACTGCTGTGTTCCCAAACTGTGCCCTGTAGGGAACTGCTTCTAGGAAATGTTCATTAGGTACACAGCAAAATAAGGAAGAAAGAAATAAAGAAGGAAGGAAAGAAAGAAAGGAAGGAAGGAAGGAAGGAAGAAAGAAAGAGAGGAAGGGAGGAAGGAAAGAAAGGAAGGGAAGGAAGGAAAGAGGAAGTAAGGGAGGGAATGAAAAAATTTAAATTCATGGTCAAAAAGCTTCGGGAAGAATTTGTTTACTACAGGGACCCCCTCTTGGAGATTCACTCTCCAATATTTAAAACCCCAAGTAGTTTCATTGTAAAGAAATCTGTTTTAATTTTAGTTAACTAAGCATTTCCCAAATTTGCTTGAACACATAAAAGCTTTCGATTTTGCGTTATGCTTCCCCAGATCCCAATTTTTGGATATATTGATTTATATAAATTTTAGGTCAATTGCATAATTCTGAAAAATGTGTAAGGCTGAAATGGAATAGGATAGTGTGTGAGCCTTGCCTTAAATCAGGTCCTCAGGAAGCAAACTTTGAGATGAGCCCTGGTGTGTGGGAAGGTTACAGAGTGGTGTCCCTAGGATCAACACTTGCGGGGAGTTAAGACCTAGCCCTGGACAGTGGGAGAGCTTGAACTGGGTTGTAGTCACCACAAAGACCTCACACTATTATAGGGGATCTCTGAAGCTGGAATGGCCCCTCAGAGTTGTTCTGTCTTGAGGGAAGGGGCTGGCGTTCCTATCCCTCATCACCAGGTTGCGTCCGTGGTGGGGGTGTGCTCTTGGGTTAGGTGGCTCTCTTCCACTGAGAGTAATTATGGGGGAAGGAAGCAGCTGGAATCTCTGATTCCTAGAGACGCCATCACAGCTGGGAGATTGAGTGCCTCCGTCCTAAAGAAGGCATCTGGGGAGCACTGCAGTGTCCATTACAGCCCACTGTGTGCCACTTGGATCCATGTGCTTTGTACAGTAAGTTCTGGGAACAGCTCCTCCAGAATTCTGGTTGATCGTTTTTTCCTGGGGAAACTTACAAGAGGAAGGAAATGGAAGAACAATGCAGCTCATATAGAGGTTGCAGGTGATAGGCATTGTTTCCTTCCTCCACTACCATACCAGACACCCCTCATCCACAGCTGGCAACTCTGTTGGTCTAGGTGTCTTACCTGATGTGGTGACCAGAGTTTTTTTTTTTTTTTCCCTTAAAGGGTCTGAGCCTTATGGCCATGACTGCTGCACTTCTATTTATTAACAGAATTGGATGCTGAACATTTTCTTCTTGCTCCTGTTAGCTAAGAGCAACCCTACCGCCTCCTTATAACTGAGCCAGTTACCTGCCAATGATTCCTTGCCTTGCCTACTGTTCTCTTGACACAAGGAGTCAAAAGTAACCCCCTGCCACCCATAGTTAAAAATTTAATGGGAACCTTGCTGGGTCCTCTGTTGGAAGCCCTTCTCTCTGAAAAACAGAACCCTTAAATCCATAAAGGTCAGAGTTATGAGGATGGGAAACCCAAATTTCACAAGTGGGTGGCTAGGAGTGATGGTGAGTGGGCGATTCCTAATTCTGCCCCTTGGTTTCTGGACCCATGTATTCTACCTACTGAGGACACAGCACCATGTTATGGCAGTTGGTTTACAGCTTTCAAATTTTTAGTCTCAGGACCCCTTTATACTCTTAAAAATTATTGAGGATCCCCACAGAGCTTTTGTTTATGGGGGTGATAACTCTTAATATTGTATTAGAATTTAAAACTGAGAACATTTTGAAATGCTCCTTTTCATCTGAAGATAACAATGAGGGACACACAGCAGGTTAACAGAAATAACATCTTAGCATAATTATTATGAAATTACTTTTGACCTGGTGGAACTCTGAGATCCATCCAAAAATGTCAGATTGTTCCAGAATATGAAGGAGAATGATAAGCGACAAAATTTGGTAAGTGAATTTTACTTGCTTTGGCTTATAACACTTGAATCTTAAAAGAAGCTATGGAATGTGTTAAAATGTTAAGTTTGATCTACTTTAATGGGCTCTGCCTCCTTGATTAACTGATGAATGCCTCTGCCAACAATATGAAGGGTTATTCTTCACTTTCTGTGTAATCTACCTACATAGCAAAAATACTTTATGTTAGCTTTGTTATATCCTTGATTATTTAGGAAAAAAGAATCTCAGTTATAAAAGAAGTTACATGTACTTTATAATCATTTTACTTTCTATTTTTTTCAATAAAATTTTTTTATTGCTATTTTGATTAAATAGCTAACTATCGTTTTTTAGGCACCCGTGATCCCATCCTAATCAAATGTCCAAATCTCCTCTAACAACTTTTTTGATTTTTGCATTCCCCAAATCAGATCCAAATATAGAAATACCGAAATAAAGAAAGAAAAAAAGAGAATGTTTCAGGGTATCTTTTACACTGAAATCTATTTTGAGATTTCCCAGAGGGCCCCCCCAAAAATCACAAAGATTTGTGTTTTGTCACCTTATAAAAAGAGAGATGCTAGAAATAATTCGGGGTTTTTTGATATGTTACTATTTTGTAAAGTTTCATGGAAAAAATTGTCAAACCAGAAGAGACACACTGCCTTCCCTAGGTTAAATTTGGGTAGGTAAAACCTTATTAATATAAAGATTTCAGAAAGTATATGATTCATGGGAAGTCCCTGGATGTTTGCTAGTGTCCTAACTTTCCATAATTATTTTAACTTCAGAGGAAACATTGAGTAGACTCTGTCTAGTTTTCCTATATTTGTCAGAATCCTTGTAGTGCTTTGCCTAAAGTTACACAGCAACAATAGTATAGTGTTTTCCATCATTTCAGTTACTGTTTAAAGTGCTAACTTTGTCACAGTCTTTTTTTTAACATCTTTATTGGAGTATAATTGCTTTACAATGTTATGTTAGTTTCTGCTGTATAACAAAATGAATCAGCTATACGTATACATATATCCCCATATACCCTCCCTCTTGTATCTCCCTCCCACCCTCCCTATCCCACCCCTCTAGGTGGTCACAAAGCACCGAGCTGACCTCCCTGTGCTATGAGGCTGCTTCCCACTAGCTATCTATTTTACATTTGGTAGTATCACAATCGTTTTTTTTTGCGATACGCGGGCCTCTCACTGTTGTGGCCTCTCCCGTTGCGGAGCACAGGCTCCAGATGTGCAGGCTCAGCGGCCATGGCTCACGGGCCCAGCCGCTCCGCGGCATGTGGGATCCTCCCGGACCAGGGCACGAACCCGTGTTCCCTGCATCGGCAGGCGGACTCTCAACCACAGGGAAGCCCGGTATTGTCACAATCTTTAAATCTGAATCTAGTATCTTCTGTGACACTGGTTTTCAACTGGAGATGCACGTCAGACTTACCTATAGAGGTTTTCTTTTTTCAAAAATTTATTTATTTATTTTTGGCTGCGTTGGGTCTTTGTTGCTGTGTGTGGGCTTCTCATTGCGGTGGCTTTTCTTGTTGCGGAGCATGGGCTCTAGGCACGTGGGCTTCGGTAGTTGTGGTGCATGGGCTTCGTTGCTCTGCGGCAAGTGGGAACTTCCCGGACCAGGGCTTGAACCCGTGTCCCCTGCATTGGCAGACGGATTCTTAACCACTGCGTCACCAGGGAAGCCCTACCTATAGAGTTTTATAAAAATACAGCCATCTAGGAGCTATGCCAGATTTACTGATTCTTTTCATATTTCTGGTATATTCTTACAATATGCTTGGTATATTCTTGGTATATTTTGTGTATTATATCTCAGGATTATTATGCTATATCTCAAGGCTTTTCCTCTATAAAATTATGTTCATTCATTTTTAGAAATCAAATCTTCTCTGACTTCTCTAAAAACAGGCTTCATCATTATTCTTAGAGACATATTGTCTAAAACTTGTTTTGGAATTGCTTTATCATCTTGTTATGCATGCCACAGAAGCAATCACATTTTCTTGTCAGTTACATTATTCTTATTATGAATCCTCATTAGACTTTTACATTTGAAAATTATCAGTAGTTAATTAACCACAGCCATTTTCTCTGTAATTTAAGATAGTTTTTTTTTAAGATTTTTTTTTGATGTGGACCAATTTTAAAGTCTTTATAGAATTTGTTATAATATTGCTTCTGTTTTATGTTTTGGTCTTTGGGCTGTGGGACATGTGGGATCTTAGCTCCCCAACCAGGGATCAAACATGCACCCCCTGCATTGGAAGGCGAAGTCTTAACCACTGGACGTCCAGGGAAGTCCCTAAGACAACTTTTATCTTCTCTGGTGCTTGCCTAAAGGCTCTGCTATCAACTATAGACCTGAGTTTTCAACAAAGATGGACAATCTCAGAGCCCCATGGAAAAGGACTATATCAGGTGCTACAAACTACTGACACTTCAAAGAGTAGACTCTTGGGTACAGCCTTCTGATGCATCACTTGGACAACTTTCAGGCCATACCAATGGATTGAGTCAAGAATTCCAGAATTCTTTTCCATTTAAAAGCATACAGGCTCATAAGGTTGCTAACTCAAGATCTAGTAGAACAGGAATTAATTACGTAGGACTGAATGAACTGATGAGAAAAATTTTATTCTGATTATTTGTTTAGAATATTGTTGATATTTCAACTTCTACTTTCCAGGTATAAAATCAAACCTTTTTTTCTCCCTTTTAAATTCTCTGTAATCTATGACAATTTAGTAGAATCTGCTGTTATATACTGGAATATAACATTTAAAAATTATATCTGATTCTCACTTATCCCCCCTGAAATCAGAAACTCTTCTTAAGTCTACTTTTCATGGCAATTATTAATTAATAATTATTAATTAATTAATAATTATTTTATATAGGCTCTGTAAAAATCTGCCTTTTTTTAAAAACCAGAATATAATTGGGAAGGTCAATCATGTAACCAAAGCTTTACCTGGAATGTCAAATTTAAGAATGGTGCTCGTTTAATGGAACTTAGGGGGCCAGTGCTTATAAAGTCTTCTCAGGAAAACTGGCCTGGCACCTGGTTCACAGGGTCTCAACCTGAGGCCAAAGGACCACTGCAAGATAGTTCACTCAAGTGTGCTGGCAGCTCCTCCCTGGCTGTTGGCCAGAGACCATACCACCTGGGGCCTTTCTATAAGCAACCGGAGTCTCCTCATGACATGGCAGCTGATTCACCTAGTCCCAGTCATCCGAGGGGGAGAGGAGAGAGAGAGAGAGAGACAGAGAGAGAGAGAGAGAGAGAGAAAGAGAGAGAGAGAGAGAGAACGAACAAGGAGGAAGTCCCAATGCTTTTTATGACTTAGTCTCAGAGTCACACTGTCACTCTTGCCTTATTCTATTTGTTAAAAGTGAGTCACGGGCTTCCCTGGTGGCACAGTGGTTGAGAGTCCGCCTGCCGATGCAGGGGACACGGGTTCGTGCCCCGGTCCGGGAAGATCCCACATGCCGCTGAGCAGCTGGGCCCGTGAGCCATGGCCGCTGAGCCTGCGTGTCCGGAGCCTGTGCTCCGCAACGAGAGAGGCCACAAAAGTGAGAGGCCCGCGTACCGCAAAAAAAAAAAAAAGCGAGTCACCAAGTCTGGCCCACACTCAAAGGCAGGGGAATAAAGCTTCAGCTCTTGAAGGAATGAGTATCAAAGAATTTAGGGACACATTTGAAACCCATCCTGAGGTTTGTTGTCTTCCAAAGCCCTGGCCTTTATCATTCTAGACTCTCTCCTCACCCTTGGGTAACTGTACAAGTTAGTGGATAAAACAGTCTTGTAAACAAGTAGCAATAAAACAAATCAGGCTGAAATCATGTGCTATGATAGAGGCACAAAAAGTGCCAGGAAAGGACACTAAATCCAACTGGGACAATCAGGGGACCTCATGAAGGAAGTGGTCTTTGACGTGAGTCTTGAAGAATGAGAGGATGTTAATGGTCTTAAGATTCGAAGCCAGAAGGAGGGAATGGCCAGTGAAGGGAGCAAGGTGAATGGCGGTACAGAGGCAGGAGGCATTACACGTTGGCTCTGGGGAGCAGTGAACACCACCATGTCACTAAAAACAATCCAAATAAAATAACGAATGTTTAACTTTAAAGAAGAGAGTGGCATGGGATTCTGCATAAATGAGAACGTGGGGGAGACAAGGCTAGAGGTGGAATGGCCACACGGCAGGCTGCTGAAGTCAACAAGCACCCTGCTTACCCGACAGTGTAGCTCAGAGATTCTCCATACTGGCTGCACAATGGGGGCACCTGGGGGGCTTCTGAGACCTGGTGCCCAGGCTTCACCCCCCAGAGGTTCTGACTTAATTATTCAGAGGTGGGTTTAGGCGCTCCAGGTGACCCTGATGTGCACCCAGGCTGAGAACACCATGACGCAGAGAAAAGGGAGAGAGGGTGAGAAGGGAAGTCTCAGCTCCAGGAAAAATTGGACTATTTCCCCTTCTTGCCTCACTTTCTGAATTTTTCTTCTACCTCCTTGGGTCCTCATCCCTCAGTTCTTTGTGTTATTTCTTTTGAGCTCCTCTTGGATGTACCCCTATTTTATCTGACTATTCTATTCCCCAAAGTGTTTCAAGTTCTCAAACTGCCCATCTTCTCCCATGACTCAGTAAACTTCCATTTCCTCAGGGCAGCCGATATCAACTAGGTATTAAGAGGAGAGCAGCCGATTAGACTAATTCACACTAAAATGTGAATGACTGATGACCTCATAATCCACCTAAGGGTTATTTCATTTTAATTTTTTTTTCTAACCTTAAAAAACAATAATTTCACACTTATAGACGAGTTACAAGAAAAAATAAAGGATTTTCTATATACTGTCTTTAGAAATACATCTGTTTTATTCTGTCTCTACACACACACACACACACACACACACACATTTGTTTTGTTTTTCTGAACCATTCTGGAGTAAAGTTCAAGCTTATTGCCAAATGCTTCCGTTTACATCTCCTAAGAACAGGCATTCTCCTACACAGCCACAATACACTGGCCAAAATTAGCACATTAACGTTGTCACAATCTATCCTCTAATCTATAGACTCAGCTTTACTGATTACCTCAATAATATCCTTTTTAGAAACACAACAACAGCAATAACAGCAAGAATATCTTTACCCCCTTTCATTTCTGGTCCAAGAAAAAACACATGATTATGCATTGCATTCAGTCATGATGCCTCTTAGGTCTCTTCCAACCTGGGGCATTTCCCCCGTCTTCCCTTGCTTTCCACAATCTTGATATTTTTGAAGAGCACAAGGCAATCATTTTGCAGGCCGTCCCTCACTTGGGGTTTGTCTGATACTTCCTCACAATTAGATTCGTTCTCCACATGTTTGTCAGGAACACCCCTGAAGTGATGCTGTGTTCGTGCATACTATCAGGGGCCACACAGTGTTCTCTTGTCCCAGTAATCATGCTGTTAACTTCTACCAATCAGTTAGGATGGGTTCTACCAGGTTTCTCTGTAAAGTTAATAAGTGTTTTTTGTTTTGTTTTGTTTTGTTTTGTTTTTTGCGGTACGTGGGCCTCTCACTGTTGTGGCCTCTCCCGTTGCGGAGCACAGGCTCCGGACGCGCAGGCTCAGTGGCCATGGCTCACGGGCCCAGCTGCTCCGCGGCATGTGGGATCTTCCCGGACCGGGGCATGAACCCGCGTCCCCTGCATCGGCAGGCGGACTCTCAACCACTGCGCCACCAGGGAAGCCCTTAATAAGTGTTTTGTTAGTAATTAGTAACAATTTTGTGGGAATATACTGTGAGACCATATAAGTATCCTGTTCCTCAGCAAACTTTCACCCATTGGATGCAAACTGGCATCCGCTGATGATCCTTGCCTCAATTCACCATTACTATGATGATTTATTCTAATTTTATCATATCTTCTATATTTATTAGTTGGTTTCTACTCTAAAGGAGAGCTTTTCCTTCTCTTCCATTTATGTTTATTTATGGCCTGGTGAATGCCTGTCTTATTCAATAGGTTATTTATTTTGATGCCCAAATTGTCTCAGATTTGACCAAAGAGAACTGCGTCAAGCTGGCCAGATTATTTGACTTTTAAATGAGGTCAACTTTCCATTCAAATATGTCTCCAAATAGTACAAGTAAGTTCTTAAGAGCAAATGAAGTGGAAAGTTTAGGCAGCGTGCCAGAGGGTGATGGTGAGCAGACTAGCCTTTACTGGATCAGTGCATCCCAAACCGTTCCAGCTTCTCAGAGCTTCTTCCTTCTTCCCTCTCCTAAAATGGCATTAAATGCTGGAGCTTGGAGGGACCTTAGAGATCATCAGGTCTGTGGTTCCCAAACACTGGCTTGTGCCAAGGGCTGTGTGACTACAACTCCCGGCACGTTGGCTCAACAAAACAGGCGCTCCTCCTGCCAGAGATTCTGACTCAAAGGGCAAGGCCCAGGTGGGTGGGCATTTTGCCTGTTTGTAGAGTTCCCCACGTGACTCCTTTGCCCAGCATCACCACCCCACCTTACACACACTTCCTCCTTTTACAGGTGAGGAACCAGGGACTCAGAGAGGGATATCATCGTGCTCTAGATCACACTATTAGTGACAGAACTAGGAGGAAACTCCAGGCTTCTTGGCTGGTCAAGATCTGCTTTTTTTGCCTGCATTGCTCTGCCGCCTTCCAGGTCTTTGAAAGCTCTGAGGTTTACAACCCTCATTGCAGTAAGAATGAGGAATTTACCTGCAGGATGGGCGATGTGTAAGTTAGTTGTTCGTAAACAGGGTGCAGCCTCTGCTTATTTACTTGATAATTGCCTGCAGTATAGTTTAATTTAAACTGATCCCCAGAGTTTTATCATTGTAGATTGAAAACAATAATAGCCACTTCATACAGTTGTTATGAACGTTAATCTTAGAGGTACTCTATAGAAAGACCTGGCATTTTTACTACCTTTGGCTAACACTTTTGCTGGAGAATGCATTAACCATTCCCCCTGCCCCAAAACACTCACACATGTGCACACACACATAAACTGCCCTGATGTCATTTAAGAAAGCTCTTTCTGTACTACTTCTTCCTTCTTTACTTACTGATCTCCTACTGAGAAGAGCAATATGCCCTTTCACTGAATAGAGAAAGACAACTGTAAGGTAAACGGGTTCCGTTGCCTTGCACACACATGTCCTCCCTGGGACCGTTCTGAACTGTGGGCCACAGGAATTTGACTATTAAACAAAAGTAACCTTTAAACAACCCTGATAATCCAGGGTCTCCATCCAATAACAGCTTAATCACTGACATTACAAATCTAGAAACCATCTAATATTTCAAAGGCTCTGTGGACTACAGTGAAAGAGGGAGAACACGTTACAAACATGCTTGTGAATACGGATAACCATGACATCGTGTCAGTGTGCTCAAGACCTCAGATGGTCCACAGTGTATTTTTTCATTAGGTATGCCATTTATTAAGCTTCAGCTCCCTCCCAGTACCTTCCATCTGTTCTTTTCTTTAAGGGAATCTGTAGGGCAGGCCAGTACCAGGGGGCTCTGAGCACCTAGTAAGTTTCCATTTCTCCATCCTTCCACCGTCACCTACCTTGGCCTCCAAAAGAGGATGCACTCTCCTGATGTTATAAGAGAACATGAAGTTAAGAAGTGGTTTGGAGTGGGGACATCCAGCCCCTAGAGACACAGTGACTGATGAGGCTGTGTTGTCCTGGACGACATACACCTGCTTAAGTTACTCAGTGGGGATGGAGCAAAGCAGTGACTCTTCCTGTGTTTTCTGAGTAACTTTAGCAAAGGAGCTTAGCATCACTGCTAATCAAAAACCTCTGGCCTAGTAATAACATAAGCAGTCACACTGCTTCAGCATTTAAGGGGCTGTGGTGGTTCCAAAATAAGTCCACACATATACACACTACTATGTATAAAATAGATAACTAATAAGGACCTGCTGTATAGCACAAGGAACTCTACTCAGTGCTCTGTAATGGCCTATGTGGGAAAGGAATCTAAAAAAGAGTGGGTATATGTGTATGTATAACTGAGTCACTTTGCTATGCATCTGAAAGTAACACAACATTGTAAATCAACTATACTCCAATAAAAATTAAAAATAAAACAGGAAAATAAATAAATAAAATAAAGTAAGCCCACAAACTTTAAATCTCCCCCTTCAGAGCAGCCTAATTCCTCTCTTGAGTATGGCCTATATACTTTTAAACAGTAGAATGTAGCAGAAATGATAGAAGATGACATCCAAGGTTAGATCATAAAAGACATTGCACTTCTGTTTTGCTGTTTCTTTGGGATCATGTACTCTGCAGGAAGCCAGATGCCATGTCAGAAGGACACTCAAGCAGACCTGTGGAGAAGGTCACAGAGCAAGGAACTGAGCCTTCTATCCCACAGCCGTGTGAGTGAGCCTTCTGGGGAGCAGATCCTCAGGTCCTGGTCCAGCCAACAGATGACTGCAACCATAGCTGACCTGGAGGATGCAGCCCCATGGGAGACCCTGAATCTTCTCCTCTTCCAGGCAACTACCCTTCAGAGCCATCTAGGTAAGCTGCCTCCAAATCCCTTAACCACAAACATGGCAAGGTAATAAAAATGTGTTGTTTAAGCTGCTAAGTTGTATGATATTTGTTGCATAGCAATATATAACTAATAGAGGATTCTTAATCTTTTCCATAGCAACCATGACAACAGGTGATCTGGGCTCGGCTTGAACACTCCCACTGACAGAGAGCTTGCTTCCTCCCAGGCAGCCCAGTGCACAGCTGGCCACTCTGAGCGCTACCAAACGCTGCTCTCACTGGGCTGGTTTTGGCTTTTCTATAACTTCCATCCCTGGTTCAAGGTGTGCCCTTTGAAGCCAAGGTGAATCCTCTCCTTTTCCATGTGACTGCCCTTCAGATATGTGAAGGCAGTGATTACGCCTGCCCCTGGGTCCTCTTCCACTGGCCAAAGGAGTCAGGAGGGGAAGCAGTACATTTTGAGGGCCCTGGGAGAGGAGCCATTGTCTGGAATTAGCCCACGGCCTTTCATGCACTAACCCAAGAGGGACTGGATTCCGAGAGGCCTTGGGAAGTGGGTGGCACCTATCATAAACCACCAGATAATAACTATAGCAGTAACACTAATAATAATTATTAGTACTAACATAGCACTTACTGTGTGGCAGGCTCTCTTCTATGTGTGTTACATGTGCTAAGTCATTTAATACTCGTGACAGCTTATTATTATTGCTCCTTTTCACAGAAGAGGAAACTATGGTGGTTATAACTTGCCCAAGTCCCACAGCTAGTAAATGGCAAAACACGATTTATTGCCATTGTATCCTCATCACCACTCAGCACTGCCTTCCCTGCTGGGTCTAGCACATCTCAGAGCTGCTTTGAAATCTGTATGGAAACAAAAATAACAGCTACTATTAAGCACCTGCCATGTGTCAGGACCTGGGCTGAGTGCATTGCATGCACAAGGAAAGTGAATGCTCACGGTCAATGATTTGTTAAACATTTATGTATCGTGCACTGCCACTTTCCTGGTCCATATGGGATCATAGCAGTAATTCAGGCTTGGGTCCTGCTCTCAAGAGTTTTTCATTTCTGGATGAATAAATAACTATACTTTCAGGTGGCAGTTAAGAGTTGCTCTAGATAGAGCAATGACACACAGACAGGGAGATGGGGTATGGAAGAGACCCGAGATGACTTCTTTTGCAGGAAGCATTTGAGCTAGTTTTTTTTTTTATTTTGCGATACACGAGCCTCTCACTGTTGTGGCCTCTCCCGCTGCAGAGCACAGGCTCCGGACGCACAGGCTCAGAGGCCATGGCTCACAGGCCCAGCTGCTCCGCGGCATGTGGGATCTTCCCGGACCGGGGCACGAACCCGTGTCCCCTGCATCGGCAGGTGGACTCTCAACCACTGCGCCACCAGAGAAGCCCTTGAGCTAGTTTTTGAGGGATGATAGCATTGTGGAAAATAGAGATGGGAGAAGAACATTCTAGGAGGAGAAGCAGCACAAGAACTAAGATGAGGAAAATGAGGCTATGCTCTACCTGAAGACAAAATGAGGGATGGAAAGATGGAGATATACTGGGGGTATTTTTAGCCTAATCCCATGTCTACCAGGTGATTTGATATTCATTTGTGATTGCAGCAAATCCATGCCAGGCTGTAAAAGCTAAGGTTCTATGAGGGCTTCACCTGCAAGCAAATGAAAACTGTCAGATCCTCAGAGCCCCCAGGACACTCGTTTATCATGGTGAGAAATGTTGATATTAATAAGCCCTTCCACCTGGTACAATCTCTTGTCATCACCCCCCACTACCAGTTTCTATTTGGAGAATAAAACTGGCAGCAAACAGAGCTTCACACTTCTTGCAGACCTGTTGGATAAACACACGCAAACACTCACAGCAACCATTTCACACCTAATGAATGGGAGGTGAAGGTGTCGGACTGCATGGCAGGAGATCTGAGAGCTGCTTTTGCTTGGATTCTCTCTCTCCTGGACCTGACAGCAATGAGCAACATGTGACCCTCCCCGACTTCCTGCATGTGAAGTGCCTAAATGCACTGGGACAAAGTCGGGACTCACGTACCCAGGTCAGGGAAAGCCCCCTCCGAGGGATGGGGCATGCTTTTAAACCCATCCTTTTTGAGATCTGAGAGAAGAGGCAGATTTAGATTTTATGAGGCCTGAAGCGTGTGCCATGTGGAGCCCTCTTTAAGAAAAAGAGTACCCAATTATGGATACAAAGTGAGATTTGAAAGTCACGATTTATTTAGAATGAGAAAAGAAATCATAACAAAATCCAAAGCTTAAAAATGCTGACCAATACCATAAACATCACAAAATCTAGAAAAATGATACTTTGTTAACTGCCTGACATACGACTAAAATATTGTTTCCTTTTTTGAACCACATACTCTTTAGATCACTTCTTCAAATAGCACCAATTTAATCATAGATCTGCAGAGAGGAGACAAGTTAGTCTTATATCCAGCATATTTGTTCAACATTCTTATCGATTGTTTCAAAAAATTTCTTTTGGCTTCACAACTCATTATTGGAAATGCCATGTAAATGTTTAGGATTGTTGTTAATTTGGGAAAAACTTCCAACAAAATTTCTTTCCACATGATTGCTAGACTTCAGAGCATATCAAGTTTTCTTCAGCAGTGACTACTCTTAAACACTCCTTGAATTGAGAATTACTCATTGATTCATTAATCAGTTGGTCATCCATGTCCTCGTTACAGAGGCGTATCATGAGTTGTATGTTATCCTCATAGGTGTCAGTTTATCAGCAAGGAATGTAAATCTTTCCCCAACGTGTTCATAATGATTCACTCCTCTTCACTAACTGGATTATTAAACAATCCAAGAATCTATTCATTATTATTCTATTGAAAAGTTATCTCTTCCACTTACTGAATTACTGCTGTAGATATGATTAAACATTTTTTGGTTATAGTTCTATCTTTGATGTCAGAATAATTTCCATTTATTCCATTGCTTTTCTTTTTTCATTGACTTTTTTCCTGAAATTTCTCTCAGTTCTTGAATAAATGTATTTAAAGATGATAAATGAGGGACTTCCCTGGTGGTCCAGTGGGTAAGACTCTGCTGTCCCAATGCAGGGGCCTGGGTTCCATCCCTGGTCGGGGAACTAGATCCCGCATGCATGCCACAACTAAGAAGTCTGCATGCCGCAACTAAGAGTCCGCATGCCACAACAAAGATCCCACGTGCCGCAACTAAGACCTGGTGCAGCCAAAATAAATAAATAAATACAAAAGAAAAGATGATAAATGAATGTCACCTTCACATATGCCAACACTGGGAGTCTATTCTACCATATTTCCTTTATTGAAATGTTCCAAAATCTTTCCAAATTGAATTAAAATGACATATTGAGCTTTATGAACTTTTAAGTAAACACCCTGCTACTTATTTGTATTTGAGTTTCTCTTCTGAGTCTTCAAAAATATATTGTAGAGTCTTAAAGGTTGTTGTACCCATGTAGCGAGACTAGAACAGATTTATAATGGCAGACCAGTCATTATGAACATAATTCCAGTGTTGTGTGCTGTAGGACACATTCACACTGAAATAAAACCTCTGGTCCTGCACATTTTGCACAGTAGAAATATTCCTGGAAGCCATTCCTACACCAGATAGCCAACAATAACTCAACTATACATGAAAGTGATACTGATTTCAAACCGCATAATTATATCCCATTAAATGGAATAACTAAATTAAATATGTCCCCAACTCAACTTCCCCTTAGCCAAATATCCAAAATGCCCATCAGTACCACAGTATTACCTGGGATGAGGGAGAACGTGATGGAAAAGAAGTTGCAGTACAAAAAGACAATGGTCTTCACCAATTTCAAAAAAGTGTTTACTTTTTTTTTTTTTAAAGTGTTTACTTTTAAGGAAGTGCTTGATTTGAAAGAATCCCAAAGGCTAAATCTGGGATAACTTGGGCAACAAAATAAATAATGATAGTAATGGATTGTAACCTATAGGAAAAGCTCATATCCATGAGTTTATAGTGGTATAAATAAAATAATTGATTAAATACAGAAATGAGGGACAAGAGATAGCTCTTACTTATAGAAGATTTTCAATTAATAAAAGTAGAAGGGAATACAGAAATACAAAATCACCATTTGACAAATACCACAGTACTAATTGTTGCAGGCAAGAAACATTAATGGATGGTAAAATCAGGGGGTGAAAGTGTGATGATAAATAGGATATTTACATAGTATCAAAGTGTCTCATCACATACTTATTAATTACTTGGGGGGAAAAAATCAAACTTTACAGAGGAGAAACCTGGCAGCAGCACCTTAACCAAATAGTCAAAGTTAACGTCACCAGTGGGCAGCTTCAAGATGGCGGAAGAGTAAGACGCGGAGATCATCTTCCCCCCTACAGATACATCAGAAATACATCTACACGTGGAACAACTCCTACAGAACACCTACTGAGGCAGAAGACCTCAGACCTCCCAAAAGGCAAGAAACTCCCCACGTACCTGGGTAGGGCAAAAGAAAAAACAGAGACAAAAGAATAGGGATGGGACCTGCACCAGTGGGAGGGAGCTGTGAAGGAGGAAAGGTTGCCACACACTAGGAAGCCCCTTCGCGGGCGGAGACTGCGGGTGGCGGAGGGGGGAAGCTTCGGAGCCGAGGAGGATAGCACAACAACAGGGGTGCGGAGGGCAAAGCGGGGAGATTCCCACACAGAGGATCGGTGCTGACCGTCACTCACCAGCCTGAGAGGCTTGTCTGCTCCCCCGCCGGGGCGGGCGGGGCTGGGAGTTGAGGCTCCGGCTTCGGTCAGAGCGCAGGGAGAGGACTGGGGTTGGCGGCGTGAACACGGCCTGAAGGGGGCTAGTGCGCCACGGCTAGCCGGGAGGGAGTCCGGGAAAAGGTCTGGACCTAATGAAGAGGCAAGAGACTTTTTCCTACCTCTTTGTTTCCTGGTGCGCGAGGACAGAGGATTCAGCGTGCTGCTTAAAGGAGCTCCAGAGACGGGCGCGAGCCGCGGCTAACAGCGTGGACCCCAGAGACGGGCATGAGACGCCAAGGCTGCTGCTGCCGCCACCAAGAAGCCTGTGTGCGAGCACAGCTCACCATACACACCTCCCCTCCCGGGAGCCTGTGCAGCCCGCCACTGCCAGGGTCCCAGGATCCAGGGACAACTTCCCCGGGAGAACGCACGGCGCGCCTCAGGCTGGTGCAACGTCACGCTGGCCTCTGCCGCCGCAGGCACGCCCCACACTCCGTGCCCCTCCCCCCCCTCCGGAGACCTACACGCAGAGGCGGGGCCAAATCCAAAGCTGAGCCCCGGGAGCTGTGAGAACAAAGAAGAGAAAGGGAAATCTCTCCCAACAGCCTCAGGAGAAGCGGATTAAATCTCCACAATCAACTTGATGTACCCTGCATCTGTGGAATACCTGAATACACAACAAATCATCCCAAATTGAGGAGGTGGACTTTGGGAGCAAAGATATATTATTTTTCCCCCTTTTTCTCTTTTTGTGAGTGTGTATATGTACGCTTCTGTGTGTGATTTTGTCTGTATAGCTTTGCTTTCACCATTTATCCTAGGGTTCTGTCCGTCCTTTTTTTTACTTTTTAAAATTTTTTCTTAATAATTATTTTTTAATTTAATAACTTTATTTTATTTTATCCTCTTCCTTCCTTCCTTCCTTCCTTCCTTCCTTCCTTTCTTTCTATTTTTTCTCCTTTTATTCTGAGCCGTGTGGATGAAAGGCTCTTGGTGCTGCAGCCAGGAGTCAGTGCTGTGCCTCTGAGGTGGGAGAGCCAACTTCAGGATACTGGTCCACAAGAGACCTCCCAGCTCCACGTAATATCAAACGGCGAAAATCTCGCAGAGATCTCCATCTCAACGCCAAGACCCAGCTTCACTCAACGACCAGCAAGCTACATTGCTGGACACACTGTGCCAAACAACTAGCAAGACAGGAACACACACCCATCCATTAGCAGAGAGGCTGCCTAAAATCATAATAAGGCCACAGACACCCCAAAACACACCACCAGATGTGGACCTGTCCACCAGAAAGACAAGATCCAGCCTCATCCACCGGAACACAGGCACTAGTCCCCTCCACCAGGAAACCTACACAACCCACTGCACCAACCTTAGCCACTGGGGACAGACACCAAAAACAACGGAAACTACGAACCTGCAGCCTGCAAAAAGGAGACCCCAAACACAGTAAAATAAGCAAAATGAGACAACAGAAAAACACACAGAAGATGAAGGAGCAAGGTAAAAACCCACCAGACCTAACAAATGGAGAGGAAATAGGAAGTCTACCTGAAAAAGAATTCAGAATAATGATAGTAAAGATGACCCAAAATCGTGGAAATAGAATAGAGAAAATGCAAGAAACATTTAACAAGGACCTGGAAGAACTAATGGGGAAACAAGCAATGATGAACAACACAATAAATGAAATTAAAAATACTCTAGAAGGGATCAATAGCAGAATAACTGAGGCAGAAGAACGGAGAAGTGACCTGGAAGATAAAATAGTGGAAGTAACTACTGCAGAGCAGAATAAAGAAAAAAGAATGAAAAGAACTGAGGACAGTCTCAGAGACCTCTGGGACAACATTAAACACACCAACATTCGAATTATAGGGGTCCCAGAAGAAGAGAAAAAGAAAGGGACTGAGAAAATATTTGAAGAGATTATAGTTGAAAACTTCCCTAATATGGGAAAGGAAATAGTTAACCAAGTCCAGGAAGTGCAGAGAGTCCCATACAGGATAAATCCAAGGAGAAACACGCAAAGACATATATTAATCAAACTATCAAAAATTAAATAGAAAGAAAACATATTAAAAGCAGCAAGGGGAAAACAACACATAACACACAAGGGAATCCCCATAAGGTTAACAGCTGATCTTTCAGCAGAAACTCTGCAAGCCAGAAGGGAGTGGCAGGAGATATTTAAAGTGATGAAGGAGAAAAATCTACAACAAAGATTACTCTACCCAGCAAGATCTCATTCAGATTTGATGGAGAAATTAAAACCTTTACAGACAAGCAAAAGCTGAGAGAGCTCAGCACCACCAAACCAGCTTTACAACAAATGCTAAGGGAACTTCTTTAGGCAGGAAACACAAGAGAAGGAAAAGACCTACAATAACAAACCCAAAACAATTAAGAAAATGGGAATAGGAACATACATATCGATAATTACCTTGAATGTAAATGGATTAAATGCTCCCACCAAAAGACACAGACTCGCTGAATGGATACAAAAAAAAGACCCGTATATGTGCTGTCTACAAAAGACCCACTTCAGACCTAAGGACACTTACAGACTGAAAGTGAGGGGATGGAAAAAGATACTCCATGCAAATGGAAATCAAAAGAAAGCTGGAGTAGCAAATCTCATATCAGACAAAATAGACTTTAAAATAAAGACTATTACAAGAGACAAAGAAGGACACTACATAAGGATCAAGGGATCGATCAAAGAAGAAGATATAACAATTGTAAATATTTATGCACCCAACATAGGAGCACCTCAATACATAAGGCAAATACTAACAGCCATAAAAGGGTAAATCGACAGTAACACAATCATAGTAGGGGACTTTAATACCCCACTTTCACCCATGGACAGATCATCCAAAATGAAAATAAATAAGGAAACACAAGCTTTAAATGATACAATAAACAAGATGGACTTAATTAATATTTATAGGACATTCCATCCAAAAACAACAGAATACACATTCTTCTCAAGTGCTCATGGAACATTCTCCAGGATAGATCATATCTTGGGTTACAAATCAAGCCTTGGTAAATTTAAGAAAATTGAAATCGTATCAAGTATCTTTTCTGACCACAATGCTATGAGATTAGATATCAATTACAGGAAAAGATCTGTAAAAAATAAAAACACAAGGGGGCTAAACAATACACTACTTAATAACCAAGTGATCACTGAAGAAATCAAAGAGGAAATAAAAAAATACCTAGAAACAAATGACAATGGAGACACGACGACCCAAAACCTATGGGATGCAGCAAAAGCAGTTCTAAGAGGGAAGTTTATAGCCATACAATCCTACCTTAAGAAACAGGAAACATCTCGAATAAACAACCTAACCTTGCACCAAAAGCAGTTAGAGTAAGAACAAAAAAACCCCCAAAGTTAGCAGAAGGAAAGATCATAAAGATCAGATCAGAAATAAATGAAAAAAGAAATGAAGGAAACAATACCTAATATCAATAAAACTAAAAGCTGGTTCTTTGAGAAGATAAACAAAATAGATAAACCATTAGCCAGACTCATCAAGAAAAAAAGGGAGAAGACTCAAATCATTAGAATTAGAAATGAAAAAGGAGAAGTAACAACTGACACTGCAGAAATACAATTACTACAAGCAACTATATACCAATGAAATGGACAACCTGGAAGAAATGGACAAATTCTTAGAAATGCACAACCTGCCAAGACTGAATCAGGAAGAAATAGAAACTATGAGCAGACCAATCACAAGCACTGAAATTGAAACTCTGATTAAAAACCTTCCAACAAACAAAAGCCCAGGGCCAGATGGCTTCACAGGCAAATTCTATCAAACATTTAGAGAAGAGCTAACACCTGTCCTTCTCAAACTCTTCCAAAATATAACAGAGGGAGGAATACTCCCAAGCTCATTCTACGAGGTCACCATCACCCTGATACCAAAACCAGACAAAGATGTCACAAAGAAAGAAAACTACAGGCCAATATCACTGATGAACATAGATGCAAAAATCCTCAACAAAATACTAGCAACCGGAATCCAGCAGCACATTAAAAGGATCATACACCATGATCAAGTGGGTTTTATTCCAGGAATGCAAGGATTCTTCAATATATGCAAATCAATCAATGTGATAGAGCATATTAACAAACTGAAGGAGAAAAACCATATGATCGTCTCAGTAGATGCAGAGAAAGCTTTTGACAAAATTCAACACCCATTTATGATAAAAACCCTGCAGAATGTAGACATAGAGGGACTTTCCTCAACATAATAAAGGCCATATATGACAAACCCACAGCCAACATCGTCCTCAATGGTGAAAAACTGAAACCATTTCCACTAGGATCAGGAACAAGACAAGGTTGCCAACTCTCACCACTATTATTCAACATGGTTTTGGAAGTTTTAGCCACAGCAATCAGAGAAGAAAAAGAAATAAAGGGAATCCAAATCGGAAAAGAAGAAGTAAACCTGTCACTGTTTACAGATGACATGATACTATACATAGAGAATCCTAAAGATGCTACCAGAAAACTACTAGCGCTAATCAATGAATTTGTTAAAGTAGCAGGATACAAAATTAATGCACAGAAATCTTTGACATTCCTATACACTAATGATGAAAAATCTGAAAGTGAAATTAAGAAAATACTCCCATTTACCATTGCAACAAAAAGAATAAAATATCTAGGAATAAACCTACCTAAGGAGACAAAATACCTGTATGCAGAAAATTATAAGACACTGATGAAAGAAATTAAAGATGATACAAATAGATGGAGAGATATACCATGTTCTTGGATTGGAAGAATCAACCTTGTGAAAATGAGTTTACTACCCAAAGCAATCTACAGATTTAATGCAATCCCTATCAAACTACCAATGGCATTTTTCACAGAACTAGAACAAAAAATTTCACAATTTGTATGGAAACACAAAAGACCCCGAATAGCCAAAGCAATCCTGAGAACGAAAAATGGAGCTGGAGGAATCAGGCTCCCTGACTTCAGACTATACTACAAAGCTACAGTAATCAAGACAGTATGGTGCTGGCACAAAAAAAGAAATATAGATCAATGGAACAGGATAGAAAGCCCAGAGATAAACCCACGCACATATGGTCACCTTATCTTTGATAAAGGAGGCAAGAATATACAGTGGAGAAAAGACAGCCTCTTCAATAAGTGGTGCTGGGAAAACTGGACAGGTACATGTAAAAGTATGAAATTAGAATACTCCCTAACACCATACACACAAATAAACTCAAAATGGATTACAGACCTAAATGTAAGGCCAGACACTATCAAACTCTTAGAGGAAAACATAGGCAGAACACTCTATGACATAAATCACAGCAAGATCCTTTCTGACCCACCTCCTAGAGAAATGGAAATAAAAACAAATATAAACAAATGGGACCTAATGAAACTTCAAAGCTTTTGCACAGCAAAGGAAACCATAAACAAGACCAAAAGACAACCCTCAGAATGGGAGAAAATATTTGCAAATGAAGCAACTGACAAAAGATTAATCTCCACAATTTACAAGCAGCTCATGCAGCTCAATATCAAAAAAACAAACAACCCCATCTAAAAACGGGCAGAAGACCTAAATAGACATTTCTCCAAAGAAGATACACAGATTGCCAACAAACATGTGAAAGAATACTCAACATCCTTAATCATTAGAGAAATGCAAGTCAAAACTACCATGAGATATCATCTCACACTGGTCAGAATGGCCATCATCAAAAAATCTAGAAACAGTAAATGCTGAAGAGGGTGTGGAGAAAATGGAACCCTCTTGCACTGTTGGTGGGAATGTAAATTGATAGAGCCACTATGGAGAACAGTATGGAGGTTCCTTAAAAAACTAAAAATAGAACTACCATACCACCTAGCAATCCCACTACTGGGCATATACCCTGAGAAAACCATAATTCAAAAAGAGTCATGTACCAAAATGTTCATTGCAGCACTATTTACAATAGCCAGGACATGGAAGGAACCTAAGTGTCCATCAATAGATGAATGGATAAAGAAGATGTGGCACATATATACAATGGAATATTACTCAGCCATAAAAAGAAACGAAGTTGAGTTATTTGTAGTGAGGTGGATGGACCTAGAGTCTGTCATACAGAGTGAAATAAGTCAGAAAGAGAAAAAGGAATAGGAATACTAGATGCTAACACATATGTATGGAATCTAAGGGAAAAAAAGGTCATGAAGAACCTAGGGGTAAGACGGGAATAAAGACACAGACCTACTAGAGAATGGACTTGAGGATATGGGGAGGGGGAAGGGTAAGCTGTGACAAAGTGAGAGAGTGGCATGGACATATATACACTACCAAACGTAAAATAGATAGCTGGTGGGAAGCAGCCGCATAGCACAGGGAAATCAGCTCAGTGCTTTGTGACCACCTAAAGGGGTGGAATAGGGAGAGTGGGTGGGAGGGAGATGTAAGAGGGAAGAATTATGGGAACATATGTATATGTATAACTGATTCACTTTGTTATAAAGCAGAAACTAACACATCATTGTAAAGCAATTATACTCCAATAAAGATGTTAAAAAAAATACAAAATAAACGTCACCAGTCATGAGACACATCAACATCATGTACCACCTGATACAATGTCTGAGAAGAACAGAACATCACTATCACATCAGTGAACTCTTTAGGGGTCCAGTGGTTTGGGGCTTACAGTGACATCTCTTGAAATTAAGGGACAAATTATTGCATCTCACACCTCCTGCCACTAAGGTAGAAGCCAATGCCTGGTAGGCCTCTTCAGGATCTGGAGGCCACTTAGTGATATTTCTCTGATCCATTTACCAGGTAGCATGGAAGGCTGTCAGCTTTGAGTCACAGCAAGTCTCAGATGCAATGCAAAAACCATATTGCTTGAGTCAAATGACTGAGCAGACCCTACTAATATTAGAGTTATCTGTGATGGAAAAAAAACATCATGTGGAATTAATGGCATGCTCCAATTGGAGAATCACAATGCAGACCCCTGGGGTCCTGCAGCCAGGCCATGCCATCTGCAGAGGAGAGCTATACACCATTTGAAAAATAGCTCCTTGCATGTCACTGGCCCTGATAGAGATGGAGCATCTGCCAAGTGACCATGTGGCCAAAGCTGCCCATCATGATCTGGGTGGTGTCCAGCCTGCCAAGGCATCAAGTCGGCAGGACCAATAGCCCTCTGTATATAATGGAAGCGGTACATCTGGGATTGGGCAAGAGCAAGGCAAGAAGACAAATGTAAGCTGCACTAGTAGATGGCCCAGATCCCCATGTCACCCACCATTGTTGTACCAGTGTCTCACCCTCACAAAATTTATGACCACATGGAGGATGCGTTATGGCCAAGCAGACAGAGGAAGAAACAGGCTGAGATTGGTTCAAGGATAGGTTGGCTTGATTTGGAGATGCTAGGCAAAAATAGACTGCTGTGGCACTCAGGGCCATCCTGAAAAACAGTGTTAAGGGGAAACCCCCTCACTGGGCAGAACACATGGTTATTCACTTTGTATGGAGTAGGAATTGAGGTAGGAATATACAACTCATGGCTATGGAAAATGACTAGGCTGGTTAGCGGGGGGCGCCGGAAAGGAGAACGATTATAGGCCTGGAGCCTGGGGAAGTGCATGTAGATGGACCTATGGGAGTGGGTAAGTTGAGTGAAAACCTTTGTATTACATGTTAATGTCCACCAGACAACATCTACTGTAGAGGATGTGCTAAACTCAGTGAAGGAGGGGTGCTATCCTCTACAATGCAGTTAACACCCTAAATCAAAGACTATTGTTCGATTTGGTATCCCCAGTAGGTAGAAAACAGGGGTCCAGGAACCAAGGGGTCGAAGTAGGAAAGAATGATGGTACCAATCAATGATGGTAAATTGACAAGTGCAGCAGCCATGAACAGAGAATGGCATACTGACCATCAGCTCAGGGGTGATGGTTTGAGTCATCCCATTAGATTAAACACCTTGACAAGCAAAGTCAGCAGGCAGAGGAATATAAAACGAGTCATTGTTGCCTTGAACCCAACTGCAGCCTCTTGGGTTACAGATCATCCCTCTAATCTTCCTCTGGAAAGTGGCAAAGGGGACCGACCAGAATCCCAGAAGAGTTGTTCCCAGATGGATTGAACTTACTAAACAAAGCCAGTGGGTTTGATCAGTGCCAGCAGTGGACTGTAGTGAATGCCCAGATCCTTCCATTTTGGGCCGAGGCTCCCATTCCCTGAGTTCCCATGAGTGTTGGCTACTGACTGTTCACATCTGAGCTCCTCTTTAAGAATTGCCCTCCACTAAAGGGACCTGTGGGGAGAACAAGCTGGGGCTCTCTTGCCTCAATTTGAAACAATTCAGAAGGACTAACCCAGCACCAGAACTCCCCATAGAATTGGCTGAGGCCTCTGTCGTAACTATGTTACAATTCAGCTCCTCCTCGAGCTCATTCCTGCTTCCTCACTCCCTTATGGGGGTTGTTCCCAGGAACAGTCATCCTGCACACAAATGTCTACCACAGTCTGTTTCTCAGGGAACCTGACTCCAGACTCCAGACTTTTCTGCATGCTCTTGACATGAGTAGGAGTGCTTGCCTCTGCACCAAATGGTCCCAACTACTGTAGACGTGGGAGGATGATGTGAAGCAGAGCTCCCACTATCCCTATAGGGACATACAAGCGAACAAGAGGTCAAATTTGTGGTTTTAAGTCACTGAGATTTGACAGTTGCTTGTTACCACAGTACAATCTAACCCATCCTAGTTGATACAGAACCAATACAATAATTCTGCCTTTAAAATTTTATAGATTTTGGTCCCAGAGGTGATTAGAGGTGGCCAAGGCCAAACCTCACTTTAGGAGGCAGGTGCAGGTCTGAGCTTATCGGTGCCAAACTAGAATCAAGCTAGAAAGAGAGAAATGGAATCAAAAAGGCTAGGTGCCACCTCACTGGAGCTTTTCCTGAGTCTGGCTGAGAGTTGCAGGATGGAATGCACTTAGAGTTGCTTGCAGCAGTTGCTGGACGAGTCTGGAACACGAGGATGAATTACTAGTCAGCAGGTCATGGTTAGAGTCGGTTGGCCAGCTGTCCGTGTGGTTTCAGGTCATTGCCAAGTGCTTCTGTGGGTAATTCAGATGAGTCTGGACTCAAGTTGGAAGTGAGTTGATGCCTGTATCTATGAGAAAAATGAAGACTAATAATTCAGGGCTGTGTTCCATGTTTTTGTTCAGTGGGAGACATGAATCCAAGACAAAGGCCTTGGCACTAGACGGTACATTCACACACTATAGAACTTGTTAAAGCCCTTTCCAAGGAGCCTTAGGCAATGGTTTCTGCTGATGAAACTTGACCAGGCACGAGGCTTTATGTCATGGCCATGTCTATCCAGGTGGGTTGTAGGGTTTCTTGAGCCTGTGAATGGTCCCTTGACACCCTTGTTAATGCCCTGGAATATAACACAATGTTATCTGGCTCAGGAATGTTCTGTTGGTCTAGCTGCTGAGGAAGAAACCAGAGTTTCACTCATTAATATTTCATGACGGTAAATTCTTGGTAATTTGTGTGTTGTAGACCTAATCAACCTAAGAGCCATAGGCAGTGCATCTGGACTCTTCCATCCAGTTTCTGCACAAATCTTGGCCAGCTTATTATTTTCAATCTCATTTTGACATTTCATTCCCTCTGTTGACTGCAGACAATGTGGGCTTTGACAGCATTAATGATTCTGTAGGCTTTACAACTGTACGACCTTACCTGTCAAACATATGTCCCTATGGTTGTAGAGTGTTCCAAACCTAGGGATGAGGATATGTAAAATCTTTTGCCGATCATCACAGCATCAGCCCGGCACACAGATATGCTTCTACCCATCTTGAAGAGACCCATAAATTACTAAAACACGTCCATATGGATAGCTTTTTCTTTATCTGGATAAATTCACTTGAATATTAATTACGAATAACCCCCAAAGGAGAAAATGAGCTGCTTTCTTTCCTTCTTTTTTTTTCCTGACAGTTGCCCCACTTTCCCTCTTCAGTTGTGAGTCTGATAAATAGGACAGCTCTTAGTATACTGTCTGGCCAGACTAGAACATTTTGGACATCCTGGTCAAGCCCCATGTCTCCTACCAGCCCCTCTTGGCTCCCATGGTCATGTCATGGGCTTTGTAAGCAAGATAAGGAGGAAGCAATTCCTTTTGTGCCAAACAAGATATGGATGTAAAAACCCCTGCCCATCTGCAAAGGTCCTGATCTGAACCTGAGACTCATTCCAAAGTGCAGTCTAAGGAGTGCTCAGTTGAGAAGGTGGGAAAAAAGGTGCAGTCTGAGAGTAGTCAATGACCAAGGCTGTGCTATTAGCCAAAGCAAACATCTTTTTATGTAGCACCAAGACATTAGACATTTTAATTCCTCCACAAGTTCCTCCATTGTCATAAACTGCCCAAAGGCACAGAAAGTCAGACTTTAAAGAATAAAGTGTACTTTATTCTTGGGCCCAAGGCCCAAGTGAGGGCAGCAGGTTTGCCCCCCAGGAGGTAAAGCAGGGCTGCAATGTCCTGTGGAGGACAGATTGCATCCCAGAGACTAATCCTGTTCTGTTCGTTCTCTTTCTTAAACTGATGACTGCCTTACATTGTGCTATGCATTGCTAAGCCCTCCTAACACAGTAACACTGTGAGATAATCTTATCTCCGTTTTGTAGATGAGAGAAATCACAGAGTTCAAGAGGCTGGGTTGCCTTGGCTGAGCCTGGATTTGAACCCAGGTCCATCTGCCGCATAAGCCCTTGCACTTCACCTTGGCTACAGCCCTTCTCTTCTATGCAAAACGGTCCCTTTTTTGCAGTACAAGCCTTAGCAGGAGACTTACTGATGAACCTGTGTGTCTAGGGAATGCAGCAATAGGAAAGAGATCTATTTTATTCATCGGCTGGTTCATTCTTTCATTCATTCCTCCACCCGTTCACTTAACAAATATTTATTGAGCTGTTACTTTGTCCCAGATACCCAGCTAGGTGCTGAAATAGAGAGGTAAACAAGACAGATGGTCCACTGAGGAAATCAGACACTAAATAAGTAAACACACAAATAAATATATAATTACAAACTGCGATAAGTGCTTTTTTTCCCAGCCCATTACCATCTGCAGCAGCAATATTGGAAAAGCAATTTCGGTTTCATGGTTTGTGAATCGGAACTGAACGAAGGCACTGCTCCAAAGAAATATAATGCAAACCACACACGTGAGTATAAATTTCCTAGCAGCCACATTCGGGCACGTGAGAACAAACAGGTGAAACTGATTTTAATAATACTGTATGTTATTTAAGCTAAGATATCCAAAATAGCTCTTCGACAAGTATCTCACTATTAACGAGGTATTTTACATTCTTTTTTTTCAGGCTGTCTTCAAAATCCAGTGTGTGTTTTAGGCTTATAGCACATCTCGATTCAAACTAGTCTCATTTCAAATGCTCAATAGCCATGGGTTGACCATGGGGACTGTGGTGCAGAGCACATCTTTAGTGGATACTGAGAGTGCCGCTCTTGCCTGTACGTCCAGAATTTTCAACCTTGGCTGACATGGAACGCACCTGGAGAATCACAGAGTCTCATTTCATTGGTGTGGGGTAGGTTGGGCTGTGGGAGAGGGCTTGCCCTGGCACCAGTGTATTTTAAAAGTCCCAGGTGATTCTAATGTGTGGTGAGGGCTGAGAAGCACTGCCCTAAACAGTGCTAGTTTTGCACCCAAATTCTTCAGATTATGCAGGATGTCAGGCTGGAAGCTCCTCTATGCAATCCAGCCTGATATCTTGCCCCAGCCCCCCACCTCTCCTGCAAATCCAGCCCTGACCCCAGGCTCGGGGCCAATGACCTCAGTCCAGAAAGCTGGGTTGAGGAGCTCTAGGGCAGCTGTGGCGGCCCAGCATCCACACCTAGGCTGCCGCTCCCACTCTGCCATTGTGGCCCTGGCTCTGATTCCACCTTCACTGTTGGATTCTATACTGTGTCTAAGTCTCTCTTGTCTTGAGAATCTGCCTGGTGTCTCTAGCCCTGGACCTGCCTAGATTTTGTCTGTTCCCTTTCCTGTCCCCCTACTGTCCTGTCCCCTTGCCTCCTCTGTGAGCACCTATTGCAGGACTCCACCCTTTCTCCCACCTGCTGGGATGCCTACCACCTCTTACCAAGTCCTCCTGAGGATTCAAACTCGCTGCTCCCCTGCCTTGCCAGGCCCCTCATTCTTGGGATCCCTGGTGCCACCAGCCTCACTGCTTTCCCCTCATCCCCTCCCACCTCTCCCCAGCACCTGACCCACCTTCCCTCCCTTGGTGGTTAAACCTTCCCTTCCCAATCCATATCAGAGCACCTCAAGCCCAAGCTCCTTTAACATCCGGTCACAGGCTCATTAATCTTTGTGTCCAGGTACTTCAACCTGCTCAGGAAAGAGGAACCTCTGCTTATTTTTGTGCCTCTCTTCTTATTTACAGTTTTCATTTTACTTTCTTTCTTTAGCCTCCTGCTGCTTTTCCTGCTCCAGGACTCCCATCCCCAGAGGAGAGAATAGAAAGTCTGATAAACAGCGGAGCAAATGCCCCTACAACCCTCGCAAGAGGTGTTTGCTCCTGAGCTGACTCACTACCCTTGATGGCGTCAGGGAGTGCGGACAGGGCTGCAAAACCAGGGGAGAAAACTTCTCCAGGAAGTTTGACTTCAAGTTCAGTCTTCCCTTGCTGTCTCTTGTGCAGAGCTTGCACAAAGTTTTTTTGTTTTTGTTTTTTTTCTAAGAGTCCTGAGGACAGCTTTGTTACAATCAGCCCTGCAGTCCTGTTAGGAGGGTAGCAGAACCCTTGGCTGGAAAGTTAGTGATTTCCATGCTGGTTTCCATAAGCTTACAGCTGCTGTCTCCAGGGCCAGACTTGTCAGATAAATAAAATTAAGGCTGTGAGGCTGTTACCTAAAACCTACCATAATTCTATTCACACCAGGGATTTATGGAAAGATGAAGATGAAGAAGAGAAGAATTTTTAAATCAGTTCATCACACATTCAGAGTCCAGGACTTTGGCAGGCAGCCCTTCTAGTGTGTGAGGGCAGGAAGGATGACTTTTCCCAACTGTGGAAAATTCCTGTGGCCCCAGGACACTAGGTGAGATTTCTGGGGGTGATGGCCACTCTGGCCCTCTCCTTGGCCCTCTCCTAGAACTACTGTGCCATAAATTGTCCTGGTCATTGGACAAACATCACGTTTATCTCTAGATCATTCAATATTGTCCATTAACCTGAAATGCTAGAGTTTAACAGCGTTAACGGTGGAGGGAATGTTGCAGAACAGTAGCACAAGGCTTGTGGGGTCCTAGATGGATGGGTTGCTCAATGGATGGTTGGATGAATGGATAGGTGGACGGATGGATGGATGGATGGATGGGGGCCTGCCAGGCCGACCATGAATAGAATTTGTGTTTCTCTCTTATGTGTCATGGGATAATATTTGGAAACACCTATCAATGTACATTTTACCCCTGATACTATATTTTTATTTCTTGGCTTTTCCACTATTAAAAAGTAAGAGATAAAAACAGTATCTTCTTCACTGGGTTACTGTGAGGATTAAATGGGGTAATTCCAGAAAGCTGTTTAGTCAGAGTATTAACTCATAGTAAGACATCAATACCTGGCAGCTCTTGTTATTATTCCCCCCTTTTATGTTAGTGACTTGCCCAAGATCACACAGCTAGTAAATGTGTAGCCCAGCTATGCCCCATTGGGAAACAGCTGCTGGCTTAGATTTCTCCAGAACCTCACTTTTCCCCCTTAGAGGAAGAACAGCACCACTGAGGCTTCCCAACATCAGTGTAGACCAGTCTTCCTCCCCTCCTTCAACTGGTCACACAGTCTGTGCTGGAAGGAAAAAAAGAGGGGTGTGTGTGTGTGTGTGTGTCTGTGTGTCTGTGTGTTTGTGTGTGTGTGCTGGGGGCAAGGGAAGAAAAGAGGTCTGCTATCCCATCTGGAAAATTATGATATATGGGAGGACACAGGTATGATTTCTTGAAAAATCTTATAGGAATGGAAGCTCTCAGTTTTCATTTTGGAAGTCCGACCCCCATGGCACTGATGGCCCCTCAGATAGGAGGGAAATGCAGAGCCAGGCAGGTAAAGAAGAGGAGCTAGAGGTTCAGCTCTCCCTCTGCTCCCTCTCTGGGATTCTTTAAATAAACACACCTGCAGTGAGATTCTATGCAAATGAGGGGCCTCCCTGGCGCCCTTCACCCCCAGGCTGGTTACAAAAGTCCCTGCTTGCCCTGAATGTCAAGTATGAACCCACAGGAGGAAGACCAGCACTGGAATCTGTATGTTGAAAGCTGTGTCTTTTGGGCAAATTAATTCTCCCCTGGGAGTCTCTGAGTTGAGGGAGAAGGGAGGGCAAGGGCCGGCCTCTGAGAGGTGTTGTTATTTGAGTCGGGTAGAAAGTTGCTGGGGACATCGGCATTTTCAGCCAGAGGCATAGGATATAACTCGGCATTGGTGTCTAAACTTGACCTCAGGGCAGCCTCCAGGGCCCTTCTAAGTCTGAGGCCCCAAGACAGGGCAGGGCCTGAGACCGTCAGAGCTGCTCAGTGGCTGTACAGATGGGGGCAGCTTGGTGAGAGCCAGGCCACTCCTCCGTGTGTGCCACCGTCCTGCGGGCGCAGACAGCAAAGCATGGTCCTGGGCACAGAGGTGACTTGTTAAATGGGCAGCCTCCAGACTGCTCGAGACTCAGATTTGTTCTTCGAAAAGTACATGGTACCAATCCCAAGAGGGCTGTTCCTGAAAGCAGACCAGCCACTGCATTTTCTCCGTGAAGATTTCACTGTAACTCATAACTTGCATTTTCCTGGTGCTAAGCAGTGGCAGCGAAAGCGTCATCAGGAATCACAGTTAATTTGCACATTTTAAAAACTATATTTCAGAAAGGGCCTTGAATCTTTAAACACAGCATCTGAAAACACTGGTTTTCCATAAGTACATAGATGAGGTAGGTAGGGCATGCAGCTTGGATGAGATCCATGAATCATGGACATACCGCTAAGAGTCTAGCTGAGCAGCCAATGGAGAAGACAGGTGACAGAGAACCCAAGTGCCACTTAAAGGACCCCCCTACATGAAAATTCAGCTCTGGGAAGCAGTTACATCAGTGCAGGTAAGTTTTTCATTATGCGAGATTTTTCTCACGATTCCTTTTGATAAAGAGTTTTTCTGGATCACTTATAATATAGTCTGATTTACAAAAAGCCCATCTGTTCACAACACTCAATGTTTGTAAAAGCAAAATGGTTGGGTATGGCTACAAAAGAAAGGAGGATCTACTGCTCACATGACAGCGGCAAGGGCAACGCCCAGTTGACTCAAAGGAGCACATTTCCTAGAATTTTCAAGAGAGTCTGTTTTCTAACGGGTTGTCCCAGTAATTCAAGACTATGGCCAGTACAGATGAGGAGGTTGTGTAGCTTGGATGTAAAATGATGAGGAAGGAACAGGAACTATTTTGTCACACCAGCATCAAAGATGATGGAGGATATTGGAGATGAACCAGGACAATGAAGTAACGCTTGTGTTGCAATGGAGATGAGGCTTAAGCCTGGAGAGAAGTTACAGGTCAGGAATCAGGCAGTTAAGAACCAGGGGAATCCATGGATGCCAAAGAATAAAACAAAGCTGTGGTGCTGAGATCGGCGAAGAACTAGGGGATTCGTGGGTTCTGAGGCTTCAACCAGGCATAGGTTCAGAAACCAGAGTTACAGGCAATGTGAAAATTGAAGGGGTCCTCAGCTCCAGCCAAGGAACCCCAGACCCTGTAGGTGCGGGATAGGTGAACTTGAGCTCAGAGGTGTGAGAGCACTTGTCTGGAAGGTAGAGCCCAAGGCCAGGCTGGAAACAATGACTCACATGTAATGGTTTATAGTTAGAAGAGGTGGTGCTAATAGTGTCCAAAGAAACAGGAAATTAAATCTTACTGTCTGCTGCCTCCCGTCTATCTATAGTCCCAAGCTCTCATCTTTTTGCAACTCTTGTTACCTGAGTGAGGTACATAGCCAACTTGTCAGAGATTGGTAAGACAGATAGGATGCTCTTCTCAAAGCCAGGTCTTCTGCACAACATTATTGGACTGAAGGAAGTTCTCCCAGAAGGGAAATTAAATCCCAAGGACCTCAGCATTTGATTTGCCTTCTTCTTCCTGCTGCTGCAAAGCTGCATATTTGGTAAGTGATACCTCAGCTTGAAGAAGACCCAGGCTGCTTCCAACAATGAGAACCGCAGACAGCAGTGGCCTCGTCTGCCTGCCCTATGACTTTGGGGGTTGAAGACACGGGAAGCAGGAAGAGAGAGAGCTCTGCACTCTTCGCCATTTTACCCAGAGTTATTCGCGAGTGCAGGCATCCTGAGTGGAATGCCTGATAGGGGGAAGGTGATGAAAGGTAAGGCTTTCGAGAGGCATCATGCACATTTGGGTTAGTGGGGGCAGGAGCGAGAGGGAGAGAAAGGAGCAGGGAGAGGCAAAGGGCCCCAGCCAAGTTAAAGCCTTGTAGGTACTGCCTTCTCCTGTATTAGGTAGCACCCTCTAGCAAGTCCAGTTTTATCAGTGGCCAAGATAAGAACAGAAGAGGCATAGTGATCACGGAGCTATAACGAAAAGCTAAAGCATTAGAGAGTGGAATTTGGGTCTAAAATCATCTCAGCAAGATGGGAAAATTTGGAATTTGACCAGATAAATGGAAAGATCTTCACCAGGGTCCAAAAAGCACCCCGACACATATAGAATGGGTGAGGCACAGCTTGACAGCAAGCACGGAGGGTGGAAATCTAGACTTTTTCGGTTGGCTGCAAAATTAGCCAGGGCCAGCAGTGAGAGAAGGCTGCCAGCACCTTCCCGCAGGCTTCTGCTGCCTCAAGGGAAGTGCTGCCCCCGTGGTTGTGAGTTAGTAGCCTACATCTTCTCCATGCCGGCCAGAGCACCCCAGGGGTCTGCAAGCAGTTTTTTGGAAGGACTTCCACAAAAGGAAGATAGCGAGCCTGAAAGTGGTAGGAGGATTAAAAACTATACCTCATAAGAGAAAACCGAAGGGCCTGGGGGGAAGAACGCTGGGAGCAGAGTGGTCTACATAGTTTGCATGGCCCAATGTGAAACCAAACTGCAGCACTATTTGTTCAAAAAGCAGGAAAAGGGGGCTATTAAAGGCACTAAAATATAAAGCTTTTTCCTTACATTTTTTTTACTTATAAAACATAATAAGGGTGATGGGACTTCCCTGGTGACGCAGTGGTTAAGAATCCGCCTGCCAATGCAGGGGACACGGGTTCGAGCCCTGGTCCGGGAAGATCCCACATGCCACGGAGTAACTAAACCCGTGCGCCACAACTACTGAGCCTGTGCTCTAGAGCCCAGGATCCGCAATAAGAGAAGCCACCGCGATGAGAAGCCTGCGCACCAAACGAAGAGTAGCCCCCGCTCTCCACAACTAGAGAAAAGCCCACGCGCAGCAATGAAGACCTAACACAGCCAAAAATAAATAAATTAATTAGGGAAAAAAACATAATAAGGGTGATAAATAGCAATATATGAGTAGCAACATAAATTTACAAGTTGCAGAAGAACAGCATCTTGGTGTCATAAGTCTATAGAATACAGTAAATAATAATACTTTATGATGTGATATGTTGATGGATCATAAGATTTTTCTGCAAATTCACTTTTACTTTTAGCGATTTAATTTTCAATATAGTTAAAGGCAGTATGAGTGGCTCTTGGCAAATGCAGGACTGCAAGCTGACAACTGATCTTTTTCATTTTGAGAAGAATCCTTCTGCTGATGCAAGTATTACTGGGCTATTAGGAGTATTTTACAGGCGGTGGCAACACTGGGGTAAACTTCTGATGAATTATTTTGAAATATATATTGTAGTACATCTAGCACTGATGATTCTTGTGAAACAATTTTTCTAAAAAGATTTAACTGTTAATACAAACCAGTTTCGTGTAGTCTGAGTTTAATTTTAAAGGACTTTTATACAATGACATTTTAAAGTTTCCTCCTGCATTTCCTATGACTTGTGAAATTCATTCACGAGACCGAAAGTGGCCTCGTGATTTTATATAATTCAGAACATCTGTTTATGCATTCTATCACTGTACCATCAGTTACAAGGAAAATTAATTTTATAATTGTCTTCCTTATTTAAACTTGGTTTATCTAAAGCTTCGTATGAAAATAGTGTTTTTCCCTTGGAATGCAATAATCTCTAAATCTAATTTCTACTCTAAGGCTGTGCATATCTGCCTTGCAATTTTGCATCGGTTTTCAAAACCAGAGTCCGAACTCTGAAGGATACTGTAACTCCCTGATACGCTTTCTGGCCATGTGCATGCTTTTATTTTGTAACAATTTACTGACAGAGTTTACTGTCTGAGCTTTGGCCGCTCCTATCTTGGCGTTCAGGCCTCAGAGTTATTATTTGTGCAGATGCTGCAGGGATGGGTTCCGAGGACAGACAGGCAAGCTGGCCTCCCACCAGCAGTCTTGCTGCTGCTCTCATGCAGAGTCCCTCCTTTCTCCCAGGGCCTGGCTGCTGTGGCCACCACTGATGCTTCTGCTGCCACAGGCACTGTCATCGCTACCAGCTCCTGCCCCAGCTGCCCAGCCAACTTTTGGGCACATGTGCTGCCTGCTGTCCACTGTGGCAGCGGACTTGGGACCATCCATATCCTGCTGCACCCTGGGGCGTCTCCTCTGTTCACACTCACTTGCTCCACTGTCCCATCAGACTTCATTTACAAAGCATGAGTTCTAAAATAAAATGATTAAGAATTTATGACAGCAACAGCAGAGGATGAAACCAAGTGCAGAGTCCCTTGTGAGGATGAGCCATGTGTGACTGCACAGGTGGCCCACGCTGCTTGTGGGAGAGGGTTACGCATGTGATTGGGGGTCCCGTGCTGGACTTAAACATGTCTGGGCATGCATGACTGAGTAGTAGTGTGGGCCCTGCACGCTGATTTGCTTGTTTTTTCTTGTGTAAAATGCACAAGGAAGCTTGTGTCTCAGAAGGGAGGGGGCTGGGAGAACAAGATGGATCAGTTCCTGGACCCTGGCCCAGCCTGCGGACAGGCACCCAACTGAGCCCTTTGCAGAGGGACGCTGCAGGCAGAGCTGAAGGAGCCATTTTTCTCAGGGACCCTGTGAGATGTGGAGAACCACTCTGGGCTACTCGGGTTCAGGTGACTGCAGGGCATAGAGCCCCTCACAGCTCCGAAGGGAAATCAGCCAGTTGCTGGACCACCAAGTTCCTCAGGAAGACACAGCTGCTCTGCCCTGGGAGCCACTGCTCTTCCCTGCAGACACCAGTGGCAGTAGTTGGTACAGAGTCCAGTAATGATTCCAACCCAACCATATTGGCTCTTGACCTTTCGAGGGGCACAGAGCCAGGATTCAAGGCTCCACTTGAATCTTGTGGAGGAAGGATTCAAATCCTTGAATCCTGAGCAAGATGGGCTCCAATCCTGGGCTATTCCCGGGGCTCCCTGCAGGAACGCCGGCCCCCCACCCTCTGGCTTCAGCAGAGCTTTGTGAAACAGTAGTTATGTCCTACCTGCTCCCTCCCCGTCTCACAGAGAGAAAGAACGAAATTGCAGATCGTCCTGTGCCTTGTCAGTAAGATGCTATTAGCTAGCTAAACTTCTTTAAGGGTCAGGCAGACTATGTAAATGAATGAATTAATCAAGATTTACAAAATAACAGATCCACTTAGCATATTAAGTATATAAAAACAGTTTTTATTTCACAAAGAAATACTTTCTAGCTTTTTAAGTACATGGCTTCTCTGGCTAGCTTTCATTTTTACCACCTTTAGGGAGACATGAGAATATGAGTACAGAAAAATATTTCACTATCATAAAAAAATACCATTTACAATTGTTCGACAATAGGAGGATGATAATAAAAGGCAACCAATAGTCAACATGAGAGACATGAGACTTTAGGGAGACATGAGAATATGAGTACAGAAAAATATTTCACTATCATAAAAAAATACCATTTACAATTGTTTGACAATAGGAGGATGATAATAAAAGGCAACCAATAGTCAACCCCAGTGTTGAGAAGGCAATAAATACTGGTAGGGATCGTGTCAAACTAAAAAGTCCTTGTCTAAAGAGTAGCATAGGGGCTTCCCTGGTGGCGCAGTGGTTGAGAGTCCGCCTGCCGATGCAAGGGACATGGGTTCATACCCCGGTCAGGGAAGATCCCACATGGCGCGGAGCGGCTGGGCCCGTGAGCCATGGCCGCTGAGCCTGCGCGTCCGGAGCCTGTGCTCCGCAACGGGAGAGGCCACAACAGTGAGAGGTCTGTGTACCGCAAAAAAGAGTAGCATAGAATTTAAGATTCAAAATGAGTCCTTTTTGTGTATCAAGAATGTGATTTCAGAAATGATGGAGGATGTATTCACCAGCCAGTAGCTGGACAGCCACTATAGCCCATTTCCCTAACATAACAAAATTACAGGTTTTATTTTATAAACTAATACAAATCATGACCCCCACCAAGAATCAACGGGGAGGTGATTATCAGGGGAGGGAGGGCCTCCTGACACTCAGGTTGGAAAAGCCAAGCAGAGCATTAGAATCAAAAGCTAGCAAACTTTAACAAGGTCATGAGACAGCTAATCACAAAATAGATTTGAAAAGGGCCACAAAGTTCATCCCATCAGATGTTAAGGACCTATCAGCTGGATGAACCTAACTTCCCTTCTTGCACTCCTGACAGGCAATGCTGTGGTTTTGTGGATGAGCTGATTTATTCATCAAGAGGGGCAGCTGCTTTCAGCCCCAGTTCAATACAGGCGCAATGTTGCCAGAGTTCCCTATTTTTTAAAGAGAAACTTGAGATCAGTATTTTTATATGAAACTTCGAAATTTTCAAAAGTTGGCTTGAATTAAAGATAAACTAATAAAACCTCACATGGACCAAACACAGCAGGTCTGGTGGTCACCCTCAAGCCCACCACTCTGCAGCCTCCACGTGGACCCCAGGGCAGTACACCAGGATGTCATTATTGGGGTCTCTACAGAATCCCAGGGCTGGGAGGGGCTGCTGTTCGAGAGGTAGAGAACTAGACGATGGACTGGAGGACGGAAGAGAAAACTACTCTCTGTGAAGCTTGTGTGTATGTCCCCCGGGTTAAATTATGATTCTCGAGAACAGGGACCATCTCTAATTTCTCTCTTCCACCAGCACCTGTCACAGCAAAGGCTCCTGGGATGAAATGGAGTGAATGGAGCAGAGGGAGGGGTCCCACTTTGCTGACAGGCGCTCTGCGGGCAGACAGGTGTGATGCAGACCCCTTTACCGAGCGGCATTCTCAGTCTCACCACCTCCTGGAGGTATGGGAAGGACCCAGATGCTGTTGTCTTCATGTTTGAGGCAGAAAAGAGGAAGACTTTTTGCTGAGAAGAGGGCCCAAGTGAGGCAGCTTCCTAACAGCAGGCTAAGGGCCGCCTCTGAACAATCTGGGAAACGTTTCCATTTTTCCATGTTGGGCTGGAGGGACCCGGCCCATCTGGAGATCCCAGGGCAGCAGGTGGTTGGAATGAGACCTAGCCCTCCCTCGAGGTTCCACCCCCAGCAGGAGCGGCCAGAATAAATCAGGCGGATACGATCAGGTGAAGGCACGTTAGGGGCTGTGCCTGCTTTGTGACCGGAATATTTTCCCCCAGGTCTGCTGCTTCCCATCTGAGGAGGAAGAGTGAGTCCTGGGACTCCTTGTTCCTGGACCTCATTCTAGCTGGCTGTGAGACCTGAGAAGTCCCCTGGCCCCTCCAGGCCGATGTGTCCTTGTCACAGAGGTTTGGGAGACATGAGCTCTAAGATCCCTCCCAAGTTTCATGGTTTTTTGATCTTCAAGAGACAGATGCCTTTTCAAGCATCCCTGTGGAGTTCTCCTGGTTTTTTTTTTTTTTTACCATCCCCAGCCTCCTCCGGCCTCATCAAAGATCTGCACCATGTGTCTGTTTCCTCTACCTACGCCCCCCATGGTTCTCACCTGCTGCTCCAGCTGGGTCCCCACAGGGTGTGAAACCACCTACTGTGAGGTGCAAAGTTTCCAAAACTTTGGCAAGAAGGAAGCAGTTGTTACATTTGTTCTTTCCTCCTTCCCCTGCACTGTGCTCAAAAAGCCTCTTTTAGTTTTTTTCCCTTCCTGAACAGTTTTTCAGAGATTTTATTTAAAATTTGATGGATTAGCTTCCCACTGGAATGGTTCCCCATGCCCGGGTTTCTTCCCTCTCTTGTGTAATAAGAAGCACAACATACTCCACATCTACTGTGTGCCTGGCCCCCCTCCCCTCTCCCCTCTCCCTCCTCCAGCTGGTCCCTTCATCTCACTTCACTCTCACTACCTTGCAGAGCAAGTATGGGGAGCCCAACGTTGCATATGGAAACCCTGCCAGAGACTCAGAGTGGCTGGCACACACCCAGGGTTCCCCTCACATACTAGGGTGGGACCTGGGTTAGAAGGGGGTCCACTTGTTTCTAAAGCCTGTGATGTACCCCAAGCACCTGTGGGTACAGCATGGAAAGAAGTTTCATGAAGGCTGATATTTTTGTCTGCTTAGTTCAGGGCTCAGTCCCCAGCACCCCCAAAAGAATGCCTGGTATGTAGTAGACATTCAATTAATATTTGCTGTAATGAGTGAATGGAAAGTGAAGGTCAAGGCCAGTGGCTCTCAACCCAGGCTGAGCATTACAATTACTTGGGAGCTTTAAAAAATGTTGTTGCTTGGGCCTTACACCAGGAGATTTTTTGGTTTAACTGATCCCGGAGACCTAGGAATCAATATTTTTCAAAGGTTTGCCAGGTGATTCCAATGTGCACATGAAGCAGGATTTTCTCCCATAGGCATGAACCAAGGAGACAAATGACCACCAAGGACCTGGCACTCTCACCTACAGCCCCAGAGCAGCTCTCCCCACTTTCTTCCCATCCTCCTCTCCTGTCATCCAAGGAAGAGTTGTGAATTGGAAGCTTTGTGGGATGTGCTTGGGGTGCACCCATTGGTGAAGGGCAGCCTTCTTTCTCCAGTATCGGCCATCCTCAGAGTTAACTGAGATCCTCTGCCCGAGATTTTTTCCTTTGTTGAGAATATCTAGTCACGGTTCCTGTGACCCTCATGCCTAGGCAGTGTAATTTCGACTGGGAAACATTTAGGAACTATATTATAAATAGAAAATAGACATCAGTTACTACTGAGGGAGGCAAATTCTAAAAGGCATCAAAGTCCATCTAATCACAAACAATAAAACACTGATTAAGAACTTGCTGTGTTCTAGACACTGTATCTTGCCCTAAGAAAAGCCCAGAGCTTGCTCTGAGGTCCTCTGTGATGTGGCCTGATATTTGAGAAATTTATCTCAGGATGTTTCAGAGAAATAGTCTGACCTTGATGTCAGAAGCCAGGTAACACCTGAAATTACACTGAAGCATTGCCTTTCTGTGTAGAGAAGGTCAAAGGGTGACTTTTATTCAAAGATATTCCGTGCCACATAAGAAAACACTTTGTTACCCACCGTGCTGAACTGATTCCTAGTTGTCCCCTTGTCTGCATCTTGTACCCGTACTTTTTTACTTTTTGTGTGTGTGTGTGCGGTACGCGGGCCTCTCACCTCTGTGGCCTATCCCGTTGCGGAGCACAGGCTCCGGACGCGCAGGCTCAGCGGCCATGGCTCACGGGCCCAGCCGCTCCGCGGCCTGTGGGATCTTCCCGCACCGGGGCACGAACCTGTGTCCGCTGCATCGGCAGGCGGACTCTCAACCACTGCGCCACCAGGGAAGCCCTACTTTTATTTTTTATTGAAGTATAGTTGGTTTACAATGTTGTGTTAGTTTCAGGTGTACAGCAAAGTGATTCTGTTATACTTATATATGTAGATATTCTTTTTCAGATTCTTTTGCATTATAGGTGTGTGTGTGTGTGTGTGTGTGTGTGTGTGTGTGTGTGTGTAATTTTAAAGCCTTTGAGGGCAGGGTGCATGTATGATATTGATCTTCTTCTAGCCTCCAGCCCCCACCAAAGCCTAGGCATGAGGGTCACAGGAACAGTGACTAGTAGATATTCTTAACAAAGGAAAAAATCTCGGGCAGAGGATCTCAGTTAACTCTGAGGATGGACGATTCTCGAGAAAGAAGGCCACCCTTCACCATTGGGTGCACCCCAAGCACATCCCTGGATTTGCTCCCTGGGCTCTAGGCTTTTAGCTCTAAAATCCTATTATTTGAACACAGTGAGAATTAGTTTACTATTTCAACCTGGATGGATTTATTTAAAAATGTTGTGTGTTTTCTTCTTGAGATCTTAAAAGAATGAAAAGTCTTCCCCTGTAGGGAATGGTCTAAATGTGGTTTTATCTACGAGCAGGATGAGTTCTTAATTCTTCATTAGTTATCTTGCCTTAAATGGTTTGAATAAGCAAGTCAGTTTTTTGCACTGCTCCTTGCTGGTAGGGACCCACTCATTATTTTATTTAACCCTCACAATAACCCTGCAGAGTGTTATTATTCCCATTTTACAGACAATGAAATTAAAGATCAAAAATGTTAAGTGCCTCCTTCCTTCTTTAAATTACATTAATTTTTGACAACGTACAAAAGGTCAAAAAGGGTAGACAATAAGAATGCGCGTTACTTAAAGCCCTCGTGTTATGTCAAACCAATACAACTGACAATTTGGTTGTGGTTGTTTGCTTTGTTTCTCCCAAGCTTGAACCCTCTGAATGCAGCTCACAATATCTCTTATATAAGGAAGCCTCCCAGGATTCCTGTCAGTTTCCTTTTAGGTATATTCTCAGAGACTCTCATAGCCCTCACCTAGGTAACACAACTATTTATCTGGTGTCTCTGTGTCCCAGTGGATTGAAAGTTTCCTGAGAGCAGAAGCCTTGCCTGTTCTGCTCACCATTATAATCTCTAGCACTTAGACAGTGCTTGTCACATAACATGCACTCAATATGTGTTAATCAATGCAATAGGTATCCTGGTACATCTAAATTTATACTCCTAGATATAAGGTGCACCTAGAGGTGCAAATGCCAGATCAAAAGCATGCACGATTTCACTTTCAACAGATACTGCAAATTGTCCTTTTAAAAAGATGTATTATTTCCCTACCAACAATGTATAAGAATGCCTGTTTCACCCCACCCTTGCTAAACCAGTTTGATCTTTGACAATCTAAGTGACAATGGAATCTCCAAATATTTAGTCTATATTTTTCTTATTGTAAATAAAGTCGAGCACTTTTCATATCATCTAAATGTCCTTTGTATTTCCTTTTATGTGAACTCTCTGTGGCCTTTGCTCATTTTTCTGTTGGATTCTAAGTCTTCTCATTGTAGTGACTCTTTTCATGTAATAAGGAAAATAGCCCTTTCTTATACATGTTAGAAATAGTTTTTGCAGCTAGTCATTTGACTTGGTTCATGGCATTTTTTTCATGGAGTTGCAAAAAATATATAGTTGAAACCTCGGAACTTTAAGTTTTCAAGATATTATTTCATCGTTAGAAAAACATTCTCCACTCTAACATACAAAATTCTCACGTGCTCTCTTCTAGTACTTTTATGGCTCTTTCTCTCTTTTTAAATTAAGTCTTTGACCCATCAGAAATTTATTTTGGATTAAGATATGACATCATATCTTATTTTATTTACTCAGCAAGGTCCTTCAGAGCTGACTCTATGAGCACTGACCCCGGTTGGGGCTGAACTCCACCTCTAGACCAGCCCCTTAGTTGAAAGGTTTTTTGATACCCCAACCAGATGATTCCTTCCTAAATTCATTCTTTCACTTGCTCAGTCATTCATTGATTCACTTTTTCAATACCGTGCCTATTATGGGCAAGATACTTTGTTAAGTGATAGAGATTCAGAGACCAAGATGCAGTTTTCTTCCCTTGAGAACCCCAGATTAGGGAGCACATAGTAAACAGATAGCAATTTAAATGCATGCACACAATGAGTGTGGATATAGAGGCACCGGTTTTGACAAGAGCCCAATGAGGAGCACCTAACGCAGCTGTAGAAGTGGTGGTAGGACTTCCTGTGGGGATTGAACGATGTCTGAGCATCTTAGAGAAAGACCAGGCATTAACCAGGCAAGAAGAATCTCAGGTCGAAGGGAAAACATGAGCAGAATTGCATAAGGAAAAACTACAGGGAGTTCATGTCAAGAAGCAGAGAAAGATGAGGCTGGAGAGGCAAACAGGTGCCAAGTAACAGAAGGCCTTGTATGTCATGGGAGTGACTTGGCCCTCATCCTGAGGACAATGAGAGCCAATAAAGGATTTTAAACAAGATAGTGACATAACCATGTGGACGATGCACTAATGGGAGCCAAGAGTGATAGGAGGAGTACCTGTTGCGAGACCATTGTAACGGTCCAGGTATAAGACAATATAAGTGTAAGTTAAGACAGTGATATTAAGAATGGAAAGTAGGAGAGATTTCAGGAATAAAGTGGCGCTGAACTCTTTGTTCCTCTCATCTCCTCCTGTCTATAAAGTCTCTCATTGCTTCCGTGGCTCCCTTCCTTACAATGCCTTGCAGCATTTCATTTTTCTCCCCCCCCCACTCCCCTCCCAATCCCCTCCACTTGTCAATATAGCAGGATATGTCTTTTAGTTGCTAAAGTCTACCCACTCATAGCTTTTGGTCTAGAAAAATTATTTCCCTGAGAAGTAAGTAGACAAATTGGTGTAGGTGGCAAGGAGCTTTCTGGGAGAAAGAAATCAAGTCCCTAAATGCTTTTGTTTTTGAACCTCAATGTTTTCAGAACTCATGTGATGACCTTCAGTCTTCAAATGCCAATTGGCCACAGGTGTTCATTTCTCTGCCTTACCAAACTTTTGCCAAAATGATAACAAAGGAGTAAAAATGGACACAAGAACCTAGAGAACAGGAGAGCAACAGCAGACATGACATTTAAGTGAATTTTTGGAGGACGGAAAGCAGATGAAATAGTGGTCACTGACTTAAGAAGAGAGGAGCAAATTATAACTTCAGGGTCTGTCATAGAAAACTCTGGCATTAAGTAGAACCCCAGACTTCTGAGAGGTAAGGATTTGGAGGCTCTGCTGAGAAAAAAGGATGAGACTGGTTGGAAACAAGAGTCATTGTGTGAAAGTCCGCATATGGTATGTTGGGATTCCAGATCCCTTCCTCATTCCACATAGCCAGAAAATTGATATTTGCATCCATGCCTCTGAAAATTGTGGCTCAGTGTTTGAAAATCCTAAAGAAAAGCCAATCCGTTGATAGGCTTTATCCACATACCCTGGAGCTGTCTAGTAGTTTTCAGTGCCTCCCTCTTAAAGTGAATAGATAGCCAAAGATATGACATGTTGAGGAATGCTTCCAACTGAGAGAGACAAAATCTTCAGAAAACAAAAGGTGATTGAGGAAAACAGACAATACTTGGGAGCATAAGAAATGATATTGCATCATAAAAGAAGAATATGGTGCTATGAGAAAGGACCAATCACAGAACAGGGGAGTCTCTAGCAAAGAATAAATAAATGGAATTGATGTGATTAAGCACATGGAAAATTAATTGATTGGAATAAGTTAGGGATGATGGAACATTTGGGGAAATAATAATGGATTGTAGAAAAATAGGTAAATGTAAAACAAAGTAATTATAAACCTCAGGAAAATCCAAGGGCCATGCAAGGGTGGAAGCATAATCTAACTCATTACTTGGCTCAACAGTGAAAAATATTTGCATAGTCCAAATAACGAAATATGAGTATCAATTTAACCAAATATTGTGAGGTAACTATGTTTGGGAGGAAGGGGAGGAAAAATGGGAAGGAGTGTTGGTATATGAGAGCTAAGTCTTTACCTATAATGGTAGGAAGTTGATAGGAAATGGCTAATAAAATTGATAGATTAAGAATTAGAGAAGAATTGGAAGTCAACTGTAGAAAAACTAGCAAAAGAGTTGTGGGTAGTTGCCTCTAGAGAGCAGGATTGGAGGATAGGAGGGGTGCAAAGAATGGATAAGGGACTGGTATTTTCACTATGGGCCTTTTAGTATCTTTTGACTTTCAAGTCATGAACATGTGTTACTTTGACTTAAAAAATTAGTATTGGTAAAAAGACCACTGCTAAGGATTGAGACAGACTTACTGGAAATCAATGAACAACAGCAACAACAAGACACCATAGGTTCCCTGGGGCATGTGGTAAGCACTCAACAAGTGTCAGCAATTATTACAATAGTGAATAGAGAAGTCAGCAGACTTTGCAAGATCATTCCCGTCCATGACTGGCCTTTGCCTACAACTTGCAGGGATTTTTCACGTGTCAACTGCAATACTTAGATTTGACTTGAGAACTGGGCACTGTATGTAGCTCAGCCGAAGTCAAGAGAAACCCCTAACATGGGGGAAGATAGTTTATCTTGCAGTGGAGAAACCTGGTAGACACCACCTTAGCCAAGTAATCAAGGCTGATGTTCGCAGTGATATCAGGTGACTATCTTCTGTAAGTGTAAAATTATTTCAAATTAAAAGTTAAAAAAAAAACAACCTTATAGAGAAGAAAAAGCAAAAGCTGGGAATAGACAATTTACAGAAATAAAAAATGGTCAATAAACATAGGGAAATAAGCCTAGCACCCCTAAAAATCAGAGAAATGCAATAAAGATTATGAGGGGGCTTTCCTGGTGGCACAGTGGTTGAGAGTCTGCCTGCCGATGCAGGGGACACGGGTTCGTGTCCCGGTCCGGGAAGATCCCACGTGCCGCGGAGCGGCTGGGCCGGTGAGCCATGGCCGCTGGGCCTGCGCGTCCGGAGCCTGTGCTCCACAACGGGAGAGGCCACAACAGTGAAAGGCCTCTGCATCCCACCCCCACCAAAAAAAAAAAAAGGTATCTCAGGAGCTCCACCAGAATGGCAAAAAGTTGAAGAAAAGAGAAACAGCTACTACTTATGAGAATGTTCTGGGAGGAGCTCCTCCCAAATGCTGTCTTTCATTATAAGTAGAACTACAATAGTAGTCCTTTTGGAGACCAGCTCCGCTTTATCTTTTAAAATAAAAAATCCACATGTTCTTCCGTCCAATAGTCCTTTCTCCTTGGAATCTATCTGATAGAGATAGAAGCAAGAATCCATGGGGATATAATGACCATATATTTAATGAATTTTTCCAAGTGGCCAACCAAAACCACAATTAAAATCCAAACAAAAGGAAAACAAATTAAAAAAACAAGACACCAGGGACTAAACCAACGAAAGGAGGAGTTAGACCTGTACAAGAAGAGCATTTTTTCATATTTTTCCCCTGCCTCCCTGGTGTCTGGCCCAGGGCCTGGTCCACAAGGTGGTTATCGTGGGTTGTGTGGAATGAGAAGGGGGGGTTGTTATGGTGGAGGGCCGGGGGAGACATGCAGAAGGGGAGCAGGGAGGTCAGAGAGCAAAAGTCTGCGGTTAAAAAAATATCTCCCCCAATAAAAATAGCATGCACGAAAGTCTCATTTATGTCAAATGATACATACATATACACAACATTTATGCGTATGCAAACTACTGTCAACAAATGGTTAATGGGATCATCTCAGGGTGGTGGGATTTTCAGTGATTTTTTTTTTTTAAGTTCTTTCTTCCATTTTACACATTGTTCAAATTATTCCAAAGAGCATGCATTAATTATATAAACCAAAACAGCAATGAAGCTGTTTCACAGTGAGGAAAAAACGAAACAAAACAAAACAATTTGCCAAGTATCCACCATCCATGAAGCTACCTGATGATTTCTTGAAAACAAAATCGTAACCAGCCCTGCCCTGGAGCAGACACGTGGCTTTATTTTACTATGTGATGAAGGAGGTGGTGTTTCTTTTATATATTTGAATGCTCCCTCTGTCTTGCTATGAGGAGGGTTCCTTGGCATTTTGAGAATTGTTAAATGAGTATATTTCCCCCATTTCTAACCCTGTGATCATTTCTCTGATTTCATTATAGTCTGCTCCATCAATTGTGCTATTCCCCCACTGCAGAACAGGACACCAGCCCTGAGAGGATTAAAGCCCCTGCCCAGGATCACACAATTGATAGAGCTCCAGACACAGCCCTCGGGAGCCAGAGATAAGCTGGAATGACAATTCTGAACCTTCTCAGTCTCCCAGGCCAACTTCATCCTGATGTAGTATAAGCATCTATGCAAAGCCCCCTGTCCCCTCCGCCCTTCTCTGCAGTGGAGCTGCAAGGGCGGGCTGCAGGCCCAGACCCCTCCACGGATGCTCTCTGATTACAGAATCACCATTAGTCTCCTTCCACCGGCCATGGAAATTCAACTTAGGCCAGTCAGCAAGACTTGGAGACTGATGATGTTGGCTAATTTCAGACCCCCGTCACCGCTGCAGCCTGGCTGTGCTTTCCATGAGGCTGTTTCATCATAAGCTGCTGAAAACGAGTTATTTAAGCCAGCAAAACTCCCACAACAGAGACCAGCTGGAGGAGTGCCAGGCAGAGGCCTTGACATCAGTGCTCCGGGCCCTGGGAAGGATGATACTGACACCAGAGCAGCAGTGACCAGTTCCTCCAGCTGCCCACAGCTGCTGCCCTCGGGCTTACTTTGCACTCAAGATAACAGGCTCTTAGAATAATAAAATCAGGGCATCTTGGGATGTAGAACCGTTGATCCTTAGATTCAGACTCCTGAGAGCAGGAACCAGGGAATCTAGAATCTCTCACTGGAAGGTACCCAGAGGTCACCTGGTGCTGTCTCTCCTCCTAGGTGACAGGTGTTTATTCTGGGGAAGCTGAGGGCAGCAAAGGTGTGGCCACCATACCTCATGACTGTGGGAATGTGCCCAAGGTAGCAAACGTAAGAAGGATTGTTGTAGCTCTACCTTCTGAAATAGTACATGAGGCCAAAAAACATCCCTCCTTCTTGGTCGCTACCTGAACTACCCTGCCCCAGAAGTCTCTGGCACTCTTGTACTCTCTTGAACCACTGGAAAAGGTTTGAGGAGGCTTTGGAAACTCTGTAATATGCCTTTAGCACTTCGTCCGAGGAGCTAGTCTTACAGACCACCCCTGAGAAAAGCAAGAGAAAATGGTAAATTCTTACCTCTCCCCACTTCAGAACTATGGACTATTTTCGTTGACATTTTTGCCCTTCCCCCCATTTTTTTTTTTTTTTGGCTCTTATATCTAAAAACAAACAACTAAAAACAGCCTGTTCTGTGAACAGTATAGAATCTGAGCTAATTTGGTCCTCTCCTTCCTCCCTTGCATCGCAGGCTCTGGCCACAGCCCGTGAGCATTAGAAACTAGCTTGTCACCCACTCGACTCCCCGTCTCATTCTTAAAGGAAAATATTTATATTATGCCACAGAGAGAGTTTCCATGGCAGTGATGACTGGAACACTGTTGCCCTGGCAACCACATGAGTCCATCTTGAATGATCTGAAATCCCCTTCATAGACAAATAAGGAAAGTCTGTCAAAAGTGCTGTTCGGCTGGTTCAGGAGGGGCCCTGAAAGACAGCTTTCTCGCCCCCCAAGTTCTCCCTCTGAGACCTTCTCCTCAGTCTCTAGCTCACCTCCTTCTGTACACTCTCTCGGGAACTTTCCCTATTTCCTGCTCTTCCAGGGCTGGTGTTGCCCTTTTCCTGATCCTCTGGAGACACTGCCCAGAGCTCCACAAAGGGCTAAGGACTGGCCTGCAAAGCCACGCCAAAGATAACAGGAGGCAGAATCAACACACAGGTCATCCTTTTTATAGAGCTTGCTACCTGTCCCCTGGAGACTGGGGGCACGTTCCTCTCTGTCAGCCCAAAGCAGCTCTGATGAGAGAGTTTTACAGGAAAAGACAGACCAGTCTTCCCTGAGGTCCCACTTCCGTTCATCACACATTGGCAAGTCACCTCTCTGGGTCTTGTCTGTAAAATAAGGGAGTTGCATGGAGCATCCTCTGGCTCCTACATTCTAGGAATTTTTATGAATCAAGAATGTACCAACCTCCAGCTCCCAAAGGCACCTGAGATTCCTCTTGGAAAGCCTGCTGGGGATTCAGACAGGACCTTGGGACAGGAGAAGTGCTGGAGGGGAAGCAGCATGCCCACACTGCATGCGTCAGTGCCTTTTCAACCAGAAAACACAATGTGCACACATATGGAAGCATCATCATCGTTATCAACCTCATTATTAGCACAGAAAGCACTAAACTATAGACCCCCATCTTCAGGGCCACTCTACCTCAAAAGCTCTTCCTGCAGAAGGTGCTCCAGCAAGCTGAGTAAATAGTTAAATGAGCCCCCTGTCCTGGAGGAAACCTCTTCAGCACAATTCATGCCTATCTCTGGGGCTTTCTTTGCTGCCTTCCTTATTGAAAAGCAGCTTGAGAAGCTAGAAATGCTGACTTGTTTTGTTTCGTTCTTCCTGCTGCTTCTAACTGATGGGGAGAAAGCTTTTTCAAGAGAGGAAGAAAGCAGTTTAAATCATCTTTATCACTTTACTAGCAGGCAAGGACTCCACTCTACCAGTCTGGTATGGAGGCTAGGAGAAATGCAAGGAATCAAGGAAAAAGAAAAAAAGAAGAAAAAAAAGGAGAAGCAAACACTCCCACAAAGGAAGCTGAGATACCATTTTCACAAAGCCCTTCTTGAAAGCAGAAAGTCCATAAAGCCAGCTCAGACATTTTCAGACTTCAGACCTAACTGAGAGGCAGGAGATGCAGGAGTTAGGTGTGGGCTTTGGAGTTATTCAGAGCCAAGCTAAGTAAACCACCTTTCCAACCTTAATCTCTCTAAGTCTTGGTTTTTTCATCTGTAAAATGGGAGAAGCAATATCTACCTCACAGGGCTGTGTGATGATTAGTTTTTTGTGCCAACCTGGCTAGATTCTAGGACCCATTTATCTAATCAAACACCAGCCTTGGGGTCTCTGTGAAGGTAATTCATAGGTGTAATGAGCGTCCATAATCAGTTGACATTAAGTCAAAGAGGTTATTCTCAGTAATGTGCGTGGGCTTCATCCAATCAGCTGAAAGCCTTAATAACAAAACCTGAGGTTTCCCGGAGAAGAAATTCTGCCTCCAAGCTGAACACTGGCTCCTGCCTGAGGTGTCAGCCTGCTCGATGGATTTCAGACTCGATGGCAACATTACATCGTGCCTCAGCTTTCAATCTGCTGACCTACCCTAGGACTTTGGATTTGCCAGTCCCCACAATTGCATGAGCCGGCTCCTTAAAATAAATCTGTGTGTGTGTGTGTGTGTGTGTGTGTGTGTGTGTGTGTGTGTGTGTACACTCATATATATACTTGTCTAATATGAATATATATTTATACAATATGAATATGCATATACTTATAGAATATGAATATACAGACATACCTTGTTTTATGGCACATTGCTTTATTGTACCTGACAGATACTGCATTTTTTACAAATTGAAGGTTTGTGGCAACCCCCTGTCAGGCAAGTCTATCAGTGCCATTTTTCCAACATTTGTTCACTTCATAGCTCTGTGTCATGTTCCGGTAATGCTTGCGATATTTCAAATTTTTTCATTATTATTTTATTTGTTATGGTGATCTGTGGTCAGGGATCTCTCCTGTTACTACTGCAAAAAGTACGATTTGCTGGAGGCTCAGATGATGGTTAGCATTTCTTAGCAATAAAGTGTTTTAAAATTAAGGCAGGCACATTTTTTTATACATAATGCTATTACACACTTGATAGACTACAGTATAGGGTAAACAGTAAAGATAACTTTTATATGTACTGGGAAACCAAAAAAGTTCTCGTGACTCTCTTTATTGCCATATTCACTTCATTGAGGTGGTTTGGAATGAAACCCCCATTATCTCCGAGATATGCATGTATATGCACGTATATATTCTGTTTATATCTGTTGTGTTTTTCTGGAGAGCGCTGACAGATACAGGCTGTTTTCGGGATTGAGATAGCATACAGGTACTAGACATGTTTGTAAGGCCCACCCAATGGCAGTCCTGCTGATCGAGAGAGCGCACTTTGCCCCCCATCCCTTCACACCTGCTGGCCACAGCTGATTGCACTAGACAGGAGTAGGCACCTGGCCTAAAGGCAACCAGTCACGGCCTTGCCTGATCTGACCCAAAGGAAAGATCCAGGCCAATTTGTTTTCTTGTCTTAGGAACATGAATAGGAACTAAAGAAAGAATTCGCCAGCTGGTAGAGGACAAGTCAGGTCAATGGTAGAGCAATTGCAAAGGAGCATAACTGGAAGTCGTGGAATAAGACTCTCATGGGATATGACCACATAATGGTCTGCATTTTTGTGAGTCTGTTACCAATCTTTAAAATCTGGGAGATTTCACATTAAAATCCAGCCAGTCAGAAAAGAATTAAAATAACATCCAGGGGCTTCCCTGGTGGCGCAGTGGTTGAGAGTCCGCCTGCCGATGCAGGGGACACGGGTTCGTGCCCCGGTCCGGGAAGATCCCACATGCCGCAGAGCGGCTGGGCCTGTGAGCCATGGCTGCTGAGCCTGCGCGTCCGGAGCCTGTGCTCCACAACGGGAGAGGCCACAACAGTGAGAGGCCCGTGTACCGCAAAACAAAACAAAACAAAACAAAACAAAAACATCCAGTCAGAAGCTCTGTAACACAGAGTCTGCATGGTGGCAATCCACTGGAGCTGAGGTGCTGCCTCTTTACACAGGTCATGTGTTTTCCCATCTGCTTCACCACACCCTGTTCTGCTCTGTCTGGCCAGCCTCACACTTATGTTACCTGCCTGGCACATGTGGGTATTGCTGCTTGCAACCCCTAAATTAGAGGGCAGGTCCTTAGACGATTGCTTCTCAGGAACCAGAGTTGTTTTGAATCCAGAACCTCCAGAATTATGGAGGCAAAACCCCAGTCAGATTTCCTTGAGACTCCCTTTCATCTTCAACATGGAGCCTTATAATAAATCCTCTTTACTTGAACTAGTGTGAATGGGTCTCCATTCCTTGTACTAGCAAAAGTCCCATGCACACAGGGTAATAATGAAAACTCTCCCTTTCTCTGCCCAGGTCTCTCGGAGGCTGCAGTTTGCACAATGGGCTGCTCTCTAAGGAGAACTCCAGGGAACATTGGCTGGTGGTGCGGAGCTGCAGCCTCAGGGATCAGCTGGGCACTAGGAACTGGTTGGGTCCACTTTTGCCAGAAGAGATACAGGGGTAAGAGCTGCAGCAGGCTGGCTCATGGGTCAACAGTTTGGTGACTACCAAAGGAACACCCATGAGCTACCTACCCGGGGTTCCCTGAGACCAGGTGTAAGCGAGGCACAGATTGGTCTTCCAGATACCGGGGGAAGCCAAAGGTGGTGCCCAGCAGGACTTTGGGAAAGCTGATCCATGCCAGCAACAAGAATGGACCTTAGCCCAAGCGCAGGAGCTGGGGTGTGGAGGACCCCAGCTAGACTGTGGAAGGAGTTCCAAGGAAGCTGGGGCAGTGGGCTGTGGGACATCTGAGGGGTGCTGACAGGGGCTATTTATCAACCAGTAAGGAAGCATGCTGACCACTGGCATGGCTGACGCCGTGACTATAAGGGCTTTAACTCACAGAATAACCATGCATTAAGGAGTCATCGCGGATACTGGGGCCTTGTCATTACTAGTTTGCTGAGAGTGTAGCACTGGCTCCTTTGTGGGTCACTGCTGGCACCGCCCCGAGAGTCTGCCTGTGCTGTCTCTGCAAAGCCATCTCCAGCAGCTCTGCTTTGGCAAGGGTTTTGGTCCAGAGACACATGGGCTCCAGGGGACTGCACTTTGCTATCACTGAGTCCCAGGTGCTCTGGACGTGAGCCACCAACCTCAGTGCGCAGTGAGGTTTTTATCCTGCCTTCTAGAGACAGACGGTGCTGCTTCCAGTCATGGAGGCCTGACCCACAGCCTGGACCCAGAGTGAGAACAGGACCCCTATACTGAGATCGCGGCAACAATGTCAAGTTTTCAGTCAGTAGCGGGAGTAAGGAGCATGGTTATCTGTGAAAGGAGGAAAACAGGGTAGTATTCTTGACATTGTCCATGATCGGATGAGTGGTAAACCACTGTACCTGAGTTGGGTCTCTCTCATCTGAAAACAGGTTTTTAAAATTCAGATTATTTTCTGAATCTAAAATAACTTTCAAGGTAGAGAATTTGGGGCTTCCCTGGTGGCGCAGTGGTTGAGAGTCCGCCTGCCAATGCAGGGGACGCGGGTTCGTGCCCCAGTATGGGAGGATCCCACATACCGCGGAGCGGCTGGGCCCGTGAGCCACGGCTGCTGAGCCTGCGCGTCCGGAGCCTGTGCTCCTCAATGGGAGAGCCCACAACAGTGAGAGGCCCGCGTACCGCAAAAAAAAAAAAAAAAAAAAAGGTAGAGAATTTGGAGAAGACACAAAAGAATAAAGAAGAATGTAAATATTAATGTTGCATGGTGTAAAGGATATTGCAGCAGTGAGCCGTTTACTGATCCATCTCAGGGCAGTCTCAGAGCTGGGAAGTAGTGCTGGGATGTGCTTCAGTCTTAGGTGAAACCCACTGTGAGTTCTTTCCCCTGTGGAGCCAGCTGCAGACTCCTTGGACTTAGGTTAGCCTGGGAACACCCAGTAGCATCCGTCATGCGCCAGGGTCTGCTCTAAGCTCTGGAACAACAATAACCTCCATTCCTGAAGGCAATAATTACCTTCTCTTAGAAAACTCCAGAACTGGCTCAGCAGCCAGATAAATCCCTAAATTCCTTCCAACATTGCCTTAAGTCAAGCATAACCTTCCAGGAAGCAGCCTCTACCTACCCACAAGCAGCTGTAATTAATTCCTTCCATATTGTGGCACACAATACACCCCCAAAGCCAATGGCTCTTTTTAAATCCGAATGGCCCCAGTGCGTGTCTCCAAGCCAGCCCACTACACCCAGGTCTGTGTTGGGAAGGCCGTTGCCTCCCTCCCGGCTCACACCTCTGCATGGCGTGTGTCCCTACACTCCCTGGTCCGGCTCCAACAGCTTGTTTTAGGTCAGCCAATTCGGCACATGTTCCTACAGGGCCCTGTGACACGTGATAAAGCAAGTTCTGAGACACTACTTTAAATAAGTTGCTCATGTAACAGGTCTCCCAGGAGAACATCTTTTCTTTCCTACATGTCAGCAGCCCCTGAGTCAATCTCTAACCAAAACATACTCCCACAAGTCCTGCTTAAACCTCCAAATTAATTGCATCTGGCAATAAAACTCGACTAAGCCCCTACCATGTTCCAGGTCCTACATGGGTGTGGTGAAAACCAGCCGATTAAGACGTGTTTACCATCAATAAGTCACAAGACTCCAGAATGTGAGTGAGAAAGGGCCCAAGGTCATCGGGTGCAACCACTCCTTATGCTGGGGAGGAAAATAAGGCCCAGTGTGAGGACATGTCTTATTTCTCCAGGGTTCCACAGTTATTGTCAGAGCCGGGCCTAGAGCCCAGTTCTTTGAACTCTTTGGCCAGGTCTTTGCCATTCCAGCACGAAGGGGCAAACTTGAGGTTTCCAGGCAGGTGACATAAAGGAGAGAAGTGGGCTGAGTGGGGATCCCTCTAAAGGCAACCTCTTCTTTTCAACCTTTCCTACCTCATCCAGCCTGCTTATCCACCAGACAGGAGCCTCCCTCCAAGATACAACCTCTGCAGGTAGGGCCAGAAGAGAGTGGATAAAGTCAAGCTAGGTCCATCCCTTAGCTCTGATGGTTTAAAACCCTAATCATTGAAGTTTCTTTAATCTCATTTGTGTGATCTAGCCAAAGGGCTCACTTTAATGTGTAGAAGAATCACCTTGGCCGGGTGTTTTAAAATGTGGATTCCTGGACCCTCCCTTGTGATGCTGAACAAGAACTGATGACTCTGATGTGGCTGATACCCGGGGAGAAACCATGGGTAATAATTGGTCAGATCTCACCTGTTTTCAGTAATCAATGTCGTTTTAACACTTGCATGTCCTCCAAGTGGCATGGAATCTAAACAATAAGATGTTTGCCTGAGTTATTTTCCAGGAACTTGGAGTCAGCTATGTCTAGTTCAGCTGAGCTGAGAGTCAGCTATGTGTGTCTAGTTCTAGCTGAGCTGGTTAAGACCACCAGCGGGATAGGACCACCGACCCTCCAACTGGGCATGCGTGAGTGTCCGCTTGGTGACCTTTTGACATCAAAGGGTTGAAAACTCCACCCTCAGGATGTGCAGAGGCCTGTAGCCTAGTTACGCCTGCGCAGAACCTTGATTCCCACATCTTTTTGCAAACACCTTTTCCCGTGCTCCCCACGCCTCAGTCCACCCTGATGCTTTATTCCTATAAATAAGCCTATAAATTTAAGCCTATAAATACCCCCGTCCCTTGCCTTTGGGGAGGTGGGTTTGCGACTTGTTCTCCTGTCTCATTGCTTGGCTGTCTTGCGAATAACCCCTTTCTTTGCTGCAGACCCCATCGTCTCAGCATTTGGCTTGCTATGTGTGGGCAAATCGAACCTGGGTTGGTGACACCGGCTGGGGAAAGCCACTGAGGAAGGGACAGTGGACTGGGTGGGTCTCGGGGAGGCTGGGGATCTGGAGCTGGCTGGTGAACCAGCTGTGTGACTTCACTCCCCCGAGTGTTGTGAGATGAGGAGGCCGGGTGGGATAACCCCAGTAGACCCTCCAGTTCTGACATCCTAGGTGGGTCACGTGCTGAGTCCCTCATGCTCAGACCCCTTGGCTTGGCGGGGCAGACACATGCAGAGTGACTTGGGGGCATCGGCCACACTGAAGTTCACCTGCACGGGGCTCCTTGGACAGTACTCACTCCTGCAGAAGAACCTGAAGATGAGTCCCTGGCCCAGTCGAAAGATCCCAGGCCTGCTGACAACTTCCCAATGTGTGTGTCCTTCCTGACAACAGAGCTAGGCCAAGGGGGCCTATCTGTCCAAGTGGGTCGGGTCCTCTAGACTCAGACATCTTGTTTCCTCCTCTTTCTCCCACTGATGTGTCTTTACTCCTGAAATGCTCACACACGTAGGAGGGGATGAGCCCATAGACACAATCCTCCAAGGGGAAAGGAAAGTGGGGTCCTGGGGGAGTCATCTATGGACCAGAGAGCCCAGAGGCACCGTGGAGGCGAGAGAGGGTCAGACCCGAGTTCCAGTCCCGGCTCTGCCACTTACCAGCTGAGGGTAACCCAGATGACTCAACTTCTCTGAGCCTCATCTGAGAAAAACAAGTGGGAATAATCAAGTTTACCTGCAGGGTTGTGGTGAGAATGAAATCTGATTACACACATGGAGCTCCTGACACTTAAAAGGGGCTCAGTAATCCTGGCCCCCCTCCGCCTGCAGCTCTCTCTCTCTCGCCCCCAGCCTCTGCTGGGGGAAGCTGTTGCTGCCTCATCGCCCCCCCCACCCCAGTTTAGGAGTCATCGGGAATAGAACAGGAGTGGGGGGAGGACGCCTTCTCTCTTTAGTGTTATTGAAAAATATTCAAAAGAAACGTTTACACCAAAGCAGCAAACTCTGGGGAAACAAGGGGAAATGAACAAAGCAAATATAAATCCATAAAATGAAATGCAAATTACAGCTCCTATAAGAGCCTTTGATAAACCCGCCACAGTTCCCAGGGACAATGGAGCCCGTTGGAGCTGCAACCCATCCCCAGCTGAAAATTGAAGCCCTGTCCCTCCCATGGGGCCTCCTCTGCCTCCCGGCTGCTTTCTCAGCTCAGAAGGGTGGGAGGTGCCTGAGTTGGGGACCCAGAATGCACTTGACTCCTCTGTGGCTCCAGCCCCAACACACACAACCCTCTCCCACATCCCCACTCCCCCATTCCTCTGGTGGCCCCTAAAAGGATGAGGACTACAGCCCGCCCGCGCAGAGCTGCACAAAGCCTGTCACGACTCTGGGCTCAGGGGGACCGGCTCCTGAGTGGTGGGCGTAGGACAAACAGTGGGAGCAGAAGGCTGACAGCACTGCTTTTTCTGCATCTGGACCAGGCCCTGCGGCGCAGCTGCCGGCATAGGGAAGGACCGAGAACAAGGGCACCAGGACCCAATCCTGGAAGGCAGGCATGGCTTGCCACCTGAGCTCAGCCTGGCGGGGTTGCAGGGCTTAGAGGGCTGGCTCTGGGCAGCAGGCACCTCAAGGGCAGGGCTGGTTGAACCATGGCCCTGACGAGCTTGGGACAACTGGAGAGGACACCAAACCCCCAGGTCACTAAGACTGAAGGAGGAGACCCTCAACCACCAAATTCTTCCAGGCAGAGAGGCAGGAGTAACACCACCCCAAAGGCTTCCTTTGCTGGCACAGTGAGAGTTAAGTAAGGCCTCCGGGGCCCAGGCCTGAAAACATGGCCTGGATCTACTCGGGGATCTGGAAAACTGGCCAATGAGAGATTTAGGGAGCTGAGGATGCTTGGCAGGGAGAAAAGAAGCCTGGGGCACATGGGTTTACATTAGTGGGGGTCCACCTGTGGAAGAGGAATTTGCCATAATTAGTGACACCTCAGGGCAGAACCAAAAGGTAGGAGGGGCAGAGAGAGCCGTTAACGATGAGCCGTTAACGATGGAGCACTGAGGCCTTTAGAGGCCTGGTCTGTTTTGAAGTTCGAAGAGAGATGCCCCAAGTGAGAGATGTTGATGGGCATTATACCAGTTATGAAGCCAACAATAGGCCCAGAGAGAGCCCTCTGTGATATTTTGAGCAGGCTAGCGGTGCACAAGCATGGCTGAACATGTACGTGTGATCTTCCTGATCAGAATATACAAACGAGCATCTCTGGGAGTACAGTCCAGACCCCTCCCCTTGAACATTACCAACTCCGGACTCTCAGGGCTGCTCCTGCATGGGTCCAGCTCTCAGCTCGAAGGTGTCTGTTTGCAGCCAATGCCTGGTAATCTGATGCTCTGCCTGGGCCTTCCCCGAGCCTGGGGAACAAGCTACTGGATCACAGGAGGGTAACCACATTCCCGCCGATGGGGGCACAGGCAGACTCTGCCAGAAAGTAGGGATGGTGTGTCATCTGCCATGGAAAACTTTCCTGATGGGGCCTCCTCTTTGCATCAGGCCCCAGTCCAGTGGGTCCAGCTGCTCATCCAACCCAACCCCCAGCCTGTCTGAATACCTGCTGTTTATAGTGCCCCAGCTAGGAGGCCTAATCGGCTATAAACAGAGGGAATCCCACAAAGGGACAGTCCAAACGGCTACTCCTGTCCATTCCCTGCGTATCATCGCTTTTCCTTGTCTCTTGGCTGGAGACAGCTCTTTCTATAATCCCAAACAAGGATGTCTCGTATCATGATGTTTCAGACCAGACATAGGGAGAAAAGCAGTTTCTACCTTAGAAACACAACTAATAGGGAGAACCAAACGTTAATTGCATTCAGAGCTGTGTATTATCTAATTTACCTCTCACAAGAATGCCTTCAGATGGGATACATTCCATGGGCCTTTGGATCAAGTAACTATAGCAGAGAATGGTTCTCCAATTTGTTTTGATAAGGCAGCTCAATTTGTTGGACTTCTTTGCTGCATCGGGAAGTTATCATCTAGATTTCCCCAGGATGGGACGCGACATCTTCCAACCCCTCCAGGGAGGGGAGACAAGATGGCTGTGTTCTCTATGCCAACCCTCTGTGCCTTCAAAGAAGGGGGATCCTGGTCTTTCCTTCTTTTATTTTGAATTACTAATGATTTGAGCTTTGGTTTTACGGATGGCGTAGACATTTGTGGGTTTTTGTATGTTCACTTTGGCTATCCAGTATTCTTTTCTTGAAAACGCCCTGGTTTCCTTTTGGGGAGTCACCTCTCCCCCATCGTGGGCAGATTGGTGTGTGGTGTATTGGTGTGTTTTGCCTCCAAATACAGAAGCCAAGGAGTTCCAGGAGATTCCCTTCATCAGATTCCTCCTCTGTCGCCTCAGTACAGCCAAGGAGGTGGGTCTGTGATCTAAGACCAACCAATCAGACTCTCTCCAGGGGCTTTGGCTATTGAGCAGAGTAACGCAAAGACGAGACACCGCAACCGTCAAGTACATCCTGTCCTGGCTCCTATCCTGCTTCCAGGCTGCCTTCAGAATTCCCATCACTTCCATGAGCTCCCTGACAACTTCCCAATACATTTTCTTTTTGGCTTGGATCATGCTTTAGGACTTGGCCAAAACCAAGGATGACTCCCTTCCCTGGCATGATTTTGTTTCTTTATAGTAAGCAATAGGATGGAAGAATCAAGTCATCAAGAGATTAAGAAGTCGAGGTACTTTCTGCTGTCCCCTTCCCTCACCCTCTGAGATGTTGCTTAGTGAATGGGCTGAGAGAAGAACGGCTTCGATGGACACAGTCAAGTAAGTGCTGAGGGGCTAGATCAACAGCTTGCCATCCAGCCTCACCCTTCCTATGAGTGGCACCGTCATGTCTCCTGCAAGGGGCCCAAGGTGGTCTCTGTGCAGCCTTGTGGTAGGGGAAGCTCCCCTTTTGGTGCTGCCCAACGACCACCTTAGGGTGGCACCTGGTCCCTGCTGTGGACCACTGTTCTGCCCTCATTTGGCCTCATTTATAAGGATGCCCTGTAATGGAAGCTTCCAGTTGGGAAGCCCCAACTGGAAGCTCAGAAAGGGCAAGGACTCCAAGGGTGGTCTAGAAGTTCTTGCACACAGGCTCAGGAGCTGAACTGAGCCCTCTGGAGAAGCAGTTGCTGGGCCAGTGGGATGTGGAGCTCCAGACTCATAGCTGAATGCACAAGCACAGGGTGGGGACCACATGACTCACTGTGTTTAACAGAAAATCACCTTTAAGTGACTCAAGAGGCAACAGAGCCATGGGACCCCAATGAGCTCATCCAACCTGGAGATTCATTCAATGATGCCTGGGATGTTGGGGGCAGCTCTGTGCCCTCCACTGAGGCCCATCAACGTCAGAAGACGGAAGGAAGTAAGAACCAGAGCGACAGAAGGTGGATGGGAGAGTGACGTGGGTGGCTAGCTAAGCACTGTCATTTTAAGAAGGGCTGGAGTTTTTCTAAACTAAAAACCAGTGGGTCAAAGTTCCAGGGCAGCAGACTCGGATCAGAATAAGGAAAATCTTTTAAGCAGAACAGCACAGCAGCGAAGAGGGCTGCCTGAGGGAGGCTCTCGGGAAAGTATACAAGAGTGCGCGGAGGCGGCCACCTGGTCAGGTCCCAGCTCTATCACAGAACGGTTGTGTGACCATGGCAAATTCCCTAACCTCTCTGTTCTGTAAAGTGAAGGAAATCATGGTAACTACCTCCTGGGGCTATCATGAAGGTTAGGAGGCAAAGTTTGTAATAGATGTTGAACAGTGTCTGACACATAACATGCTAGAAATTCACTAGGAGTATTATTGCGAGGCTGTGAGACCTCACTGCTGGAAGCAGTGGAACCTGGGCTGGAAGATGAGTGTCAGGGATGCTGGACGCCATCCCTGCCCTGGGTGGGAGACTGGACTAGACCACGGTACTGAGAGCAGAGCATGGGCTTTGGTGACAGATGGCATGCAGCGAATGCTGTGACTTCGGACAAACCACAAAACCTCCAAGTCTCAGTTTTCATGTCTGTCAATGAGACGATCTCTCACTCCACAGTATGGTCACAAAGATTAAATAGTCCCATGTATAGATTCTGTCTTATCATGTGTACATCTTGTGTGTCTTTAAAATTAGTGATAATAAAATGTATTTAGAGAATGATCATCTATAGATGGTCCCTGACAAACAATGGGGGCAGAGTGGTATGATTATGAGTCCCTTCCCTCCCCCACAAATGCCCGGTGGCTCCCGACACCAGAGCTGGTCTTCAGCCACCTTCTGGCTGGTCTTCTTGTCCTTTTACAAAGGATATTCTCTCCTCTCAGGCTGCTTTGTGTGACTCACTCTTCTTTGCAATGAATGTTCTGCTGGAGGCTTCCATTACAAAAGATGAGAAGAAAACGACCACATTGGTCTAAATAGGGTTTGATGGGCAGGATTGTTTCACATAGAGGTTTACTGCTAAAAAGACAGAAGATGGGCCCCTGGGCATGCTATGGCTGGCCTGCCTCTCTCCCCCTGCCCAGCTTTGTCCCCTGACCTGTGTCCCCAGTATATTCAGTCCCAAGGACCAGGCCTACTCACTCATGCATGCTCACCTGCACCTGGCTAGCTGGCTGGAGAGAAATGCTATTTCTTCTCTTTTTTTTTTTTTTTTTTTTTGCGGTACGCGGGCCTCTCACTGTTGTGGCCTCTCCCGTTGCGGAGCACAGGCTCCGGACGCGCAGGCTCAGCGGCCATGGCTCACGGGCCCAGCCGCTCCGCCGCATGTGGGATCTTCCCGGACCGGGGCACGAACCCGTGTCCCCTGCATCGGCAGGCGGACTCTCAACCACTGTGCCACCAGGGAAGCCCGCTATTTCTTCTCTTGGAGTTTGTCTTCCACTTAATGTGGGATGCTTTAATTGAACACCTACTCTGCGCAGGCACATGTTGGAGATCCAACATGGATTTGAAGCAGTCCTCACTCCCTAGAAACTTAGAATTCATCAGGAGACGAAGGCAGATCCATGCACAGCTCTGAGCCTCTATGACGGCACAGAGCAACTGCTGTGAAGTATAGAGAAGAAAGAGACTTTCCAACCAGAGGGGCCCTAGAAAGGCTTACTACAGTTGCCATTTGTTGAGCACCTACTATGTGAGGGTACTTCCTTTATCTCATTTAACCTACACAATCGGTGAGGCGTGGGATTATTACAACCGCCATTTTACGGATGAAGAAACTGAGGCTCTAAAAGGTGAAATAACATGCCCCAAATTACGTAGCCAGTAAAAGGTAGAACCAGGACAAGGTTCCTAGTCTAAAGCATGTGTTTTTCCAGAAGGCCAGGCTGCCTACCTCCTAGAGAAGGCTGAATTTGACCTGGGCCTGAAAGCAGGCTGACATTTTAGGCAGCTCTGGAGGTAGGGGGTAGGACATTCCTTCTGCTCCCCTGCTTCTAGATGGGTACAAACTTCCTGCTCTGAGACACAGCTAATGTTCTTCCCTCTTCTTCTCATAAGGGGCTGATGAACTTCATGGCAGGCTCGGGGAAAGGCTCTCCTCCAGCCTCCACCTGTGACTCAACCCTAAATAAAAAACCACACTGCCGATCCAAATAGTACTGCCTGCCCGCTGGAACAAACAACAACCCAGATTGATTTAGCACCTGCTGGGAGCTATTACTCAGTTATGCACCATTAATAAGCCATTCAACTCTAACTAGCTGAGCGCAAGCACATCCTTTACGCTACCTCAAGGCAAGTTTGTTCTTGCCTCAGTCATGGAATCGTACACTATCAGAGCTGCAAAATAATGACTGAGTTCAAGTGCCTCTTCTTACAGATCCCATACTGAGGTTCAGAGAGGGGAAGTGTCTGGCCCAAGGGCTCCAAGAAAGGACCGCAGAAGAGACGCTGTTTCTCCACATTCCATACCCATCGAGGGGCAGAACGAAGATGTAAAGATGTACTGAGCACGTCTTCTGTAGATATTTGTCCTGGGCATGTCGCATTTCATCCTCACCACATCCCTGATTAGAGAGCCTGCACCCCATTTTCTGATGAGAAATCTGATAAGCTGAGGAGCCATGGGATGTGTGCAATGTCATATGAGAAGGAGCACAGCCAAGGTGGGGACATTGGCTGTTTACAACATCCCACCACAGAGTGGGAGGAGCTAGGTGTTTTTCCCCACCCCTTTTGGGCTTGCAAAGCAGGCTGAGGTTTGGCAGGGATCCAGGAGGTCTAAGCTTCAGTTTCTCCAGCACTGGACCATCCCACAAATGGACATCCTCAGATCTGCCTGAAGTAATGACCAGCCCTGGGCAGGCACAAAATGACACATGGAGGGCTGTGCGAAGTGCATTTACATCTCTTGCTTTGTTCCTGGATGACTCATGCAGCGGCCCACACAACAAAATTAATGTCTCCTCCGGCTCTGGCAAACTGCTTCGCTTTCTTTAAACAACTCACAATCAGCTTGTAAATGGCCCTGGCTTTTTCTGGGGACATGGAGCCATCCTGTGGTCACTTCCCTGGACAGGCTGGAAGCTGTGGTCAGGAGCCCAGGAATGGGAGGCCTCCCTGAGGCCGTCCCCGAGTCCTGCCCTCTGTTTCTGGCCAGACCTTCTGCTCCTGCCAGTAACACTTTGTCACAGCCCTGTCTCCTCCAAACTCTTGTTCTACATACGAGCAAGTGCTCTGGAGGTCCCGTGACCGCTGCCCTCACACGGCCCCTCTCCCCTGGGTGGGCAGGTTACTCACCTCTAATGTTCCACCTCCAGGCCCCGCTCTGCAAGTCCTCTCTGCCCCTGCCCACCCCCAACTCCATGTACACATCTCATAATAATAATAACCAGACACTACTTACAGAGTATTTGTGATGCACCAAACACAGTTCTAGGAAAAATATATATATACACACACATTTTATATGTGTGTGTGTGTGTGTGTGTGTGTGTGCCTGTACAAACACATACACACACATAGGCACATTCATTTAATCGCCACAATCCTATACGATAAGCATTATTATTATCTCCATCGTACAGATAGGGAAACCAAGACATAGTGATTGCTTGCGATCGCTGTGCTAGTTAGTGGCAGAGCCAGAACCTGAGTCTCTTCCGTCAGGCTCGAAATCCCTCATCCTAACCACTGCACCTATGGCCTTCAGCACAAGTCACACCTTGTTGTACTTGCTGATTTCTCTGGGCGCATGTATTCTGCGGGCTACTTGAGGTGAGGGCTTCTTCTTCTTCTACCTCTGGGTGTCTCTGTGTTCCGCTCAGTGCCTAGACCACAGCAGGGCTCCACGCACGCTCGCTGAAGGGGTGCATCGAGTTGACGTTCCTGGGACAATAGCCACTTCACGTGGCTGCCACTCAGCTTCACGCCTCTTGTTTTTCCAGTTCATCTACGACGTGCCCCTGGCCCTGTTCTCTGTGCTGAGGATGGTCGGTGCTGCTTCTAGCCCTGGCCTTGCCTCTCTGTCTGGGGCTGAGTGCTTCATTCCGTGGGGGCCTAGGCGTGCAGTGGACACAGACAAGCATGCACTCCATTCCTAGTTCAATTTTTCTTTGCCTTACTAAGGCACTAGGTGTATACACATACATCCAACGGATACATTTTGGACATCTACCTTAAATCAGGGGCAGTTCTAGGTGTGGGAACATAGCAGCGAACAAGAACCAATCCCCACAACCATGGCAATTATGTTCCTAGCAGGGGAAACGGTAAACAAACAGCAACTGAGCCTGTAAATTGGTGCCAAGTGATAGTAAGTCTGTGAGGAGGAAGGAAGCAGCAGAAGGGTGGAGAGCTGGGATGGTGAGGCAGGTTTCCCTCAGAATACGTCGGAGCAGGGACCTGATGGACAGAGTGAGGGAGACAGGCTGAGATCTGCGGGAAGAAGGCTCCAGGCAGAGGGAAGAGCGAGTGCCAAGCTCTGCGGTGGGCTCGTGCGTGGAGTGATGGAGACACAGCCGAGCGCCACTGCTGCTGGAGCAGAGCCAGTGAGGTGGGAGCGGCGGCATGTCCTACAGATTCCCGCGGACCTGTGCTGAGGACTGAGGCTTTGTCTCAGTCGATTAGGGCTGCTGTAACAAAACACCACGGACTGCGGGGCTTATAAACAACAGAAATCTATTGCTCACAGTTCTGGAGGCTGGAAGTCCGGATCAGGGTGCCAGCGTGGTCGGGTGAGAGCCCTCTCCGGGGTCGCAGACTCCTCATGTCTCCTCATGTGGTGGAAGGGGCCAGGGAGCTCTGTGGGGTCTCTTTTATAAGAAGCGTAATCCCACCATGAGGGCTCCACCTAAGCACCTCTCAAAGACCCCGCCTCCTAATCCCTCCCATTGGGCGTTCGGATTTCAACCTACGAATTCTGGAGCGGGGACACAAACACTCAGACCATAGGCGGGTTTCGTTCCAAGCGCATTGGAAAGTTCTGCAGTGGCTGGCACAATCCGACCCATGTTTTACAATGTGGGAGCCTGGGTTTCTGTGTGTGATGTCCCCTCAGTTACCGGGATCAGTAATGACGTTTGGGTGTTTACACGTAGTCCTTTCTGTTACCACCGCCTTCTCTCCACAGCTTCCTCCCTACACAGCCCCCGTGTGTCTCCACGGGCCACAGCCAGAATATACAGTCTATCGAGGGCCACAACTAAACAAACGATGGCAGTGCTGCTGATAAGGGCTGTGGTCGGGGTCTCTGGGGGCCCAGAAAAGGGTCAACTCAGTCAGACCCGGCTTTCTCAGCTGGAAGGTCACATGGCTTCCGGAGGGGGCGGCGTATACATGAGGCCCGAGGGATAAGCAGGAAGTGGCCAGGAAATGAGGGGTGCAGGCAGGGGAACCACACATATGAGCAGAGAGGCTCCTGTAGCGATGGGCTTGCCGGCACCCCGATTCCCTCACCTGCTTCTCCTTTAGTTCCTACCCTGCCCGCCCAATACCAGACCCGGCCAGACCGGGTCAGGGCTCGTCTGCTGCTGAATGTTGCTGGAGAAATTCGCCAGCACCGGGTTCCAACACCAATTCACACTCTAATCCCAGCTGGACCCTCGGCCTCTCAGCACTTCTTTCCTCGATAATTAACTGCTGTCACACTCCCAACTGCACGGACACCAGACATTCTTCTTCTGCTTCCCTCACCTGCCGAGGCTGATCTGACCTCAGGTTATAATGTGAACTCCCCTTCCTCTCTTCTGATCTTCACCTCCCAGAATGTTTGCATTTTCAACCCTCATCTCCCTCAAGTGGTCTCAGAAAAAGATGTGCTGATTTTTCCTGGTTAAGATGAACCATTTATCTTGCCTTGCCTGGGTAGACTGTATTTCGGAGTTAACCAAATAGCCCAGGTGAATAAGAGAAAGTTCTTTTTTTTTTGTGGCCTCTCCTGTTGCGGAGCACAGGCTCCGGACGCGCAGGCTCAGCGGCCATGGCTCACGGGCCCAACCGCTCCGCGGCATGTGGGATCTTCCCGGATCGGGGCATGAACCCGTGTCCCCTGCATCGGCAGGCGGACTCTCAACCACTGCGCCACCAGGGAAGCCCAAGAAAGTTCTTTTTTATAGAAGAATTCGCACTTGAAAATGTGACCAGAATGCAGAATTAGAAAAAGCATCTTTTCATCAGTGGATGAACCAATCAGATTGGTATGTTAACGGGAACTGCCCCGGAGCAGTATGGATATCACCACCTGAGCCCACTGTTTGGTCTTAGTGAGACCACTAAGGATGTGAAAACCAACAAATGGGCCTCCTGATGAGATGAAACAGTAGCAGATGGCGCACATTGGAATCACCTGGGGAGCTTTAACAAGTACTGATGCCCGGGATCCCCACCACTCATGATTTAAAAGGTCTGGGGTGCAACCTAGGAAGAGAGCTTTTTACATAAGTGCTCCAACACATTGTAATGAGTAGCCAAGGTTGAGACCCATTAGAATCACTTGGGGAAATTTTTAAAAACATTAATGCCTAGACCCTGTGCCCAGAGATTCTGATTTCGTTGTCCTGGGATGGAACCCAGGCAGAAGTACTTTTTTCGTACAAACGATCTTTTTGTAAAATCTGATCTGTCCTGATAGAACAGAAGGGATACCAGACAGACATGAAGCTGTTATCGAGAAGTCATAACTAAATTCGGACCAATCACGTTTCATGGGTTCAACTCTGTCGTTGAACATTAATTTACTGTTCAACTATGGGGTATTTTTTGGGGTGACAATTCTGAAGACTGTAGCATGAGAAAATATTATGCTATTGAATGAGAAGATGGAATTTTCTCTCCTCTATGATTGCAATTGCATAAAAATATGTTTTAAAGGCCTGAAAATGAATGCACAAAATGATCATAATTAGGGTATTGGATGATTTTTTTTCTCTCAAAACTTCTTTTGCATTGATCATCACACTGTTAAAATTTAAAAAAAGAAGCAAAATAAAGTCTAAATACTTGGATTTATTTATGAAGAGACTGCCTTTAGCCAACGACCAGGGTGAAGACAGGTTACTGTGCATGCAAGTCAGACAAATCTCCCCCACCTCGTTCTCCCATCTGCAAATGGCACCAGGAGAGCTGCAAGGCCTCTTGCAGCACCACACTCTGGTTCCAGGCTCCCACAATGCTGTTTCTATGAGACCAGTTAAGCAAATGTTAACCAATATGCTTCTCGTGGTGAGGAGTCAGGGCCAAGTGGGCTCTGAGCCGAGCTGTTTCACCTCCTCACCTTCTGAGCACGCACGCCCACGGTTCTGCCCTTGCCTCCGCCTACACGGTGCCTTGCGCTTGCCAACTTCCCTCTGTGGTCCCCTTCGCCCACTCACAACTGCAGGCCTCCTTCCGGGCTGCCTCTACACGATGAGCAGTTTGCCAGTTAATGTACATCAAGCTGCCACCTTCAAACAGCTCGGAGAGCCCCATCTGTTCTCAGGAGCATTCTAGCTAGAGAGACCACCCACCACCCACTGCCAGCAACTCACAGGCCAGCCCAAGAGGGTCCTTTTGAGTGCTGGGAAGGGGTTCCCCTCTGAGCCCGTCACCCGGCTGAACTAGGGGCTTTATGCTGCACCCAATGAGGACCTCCTTCTCACTGCTGGAGGCTTCGTGAGTCAAGGTCCATCCCGAGCCACCCTCCCCTGGAGAGATCTGAGGGCTGAGGACAACACAGCCCTGGATGCCAGCACAGTGTTCGAGGAAACTATCCAGTGTGGATCTGGGAGGCTTGTCCCTTACAAATCATCACATAATAACTACTGCCACTCATTGGTTCCTGTGTGCTGGCTGCTCTACACTCCTTATCCCATGGAATGTTCTCAATAACACTGAATGTAGGTACTGTTATTATAGTTTTAGATAAGGAAATTGAAGCTTGGTCAAGTTATTTTCCCCAAACACACAGCTAAGTGGTAAGACCATGTGAAGTATTGGTTCTGAGTTCAAACTGCTTGGATTTGAATTCTGGCTTTGTCACTTACAAAGTGTGTCCCTTTGGGTGAATTGTAAATCGCTCTGAACATCAGCTTGCTCTTCTATTACATGGGGTAATAACCCCCATTTATCAGGTTCAATGTGCAAAGATTAGCTGACATGATCAATGAAAAGTGCTTAGCTCATAGTCTGGGCTCAGGAAATACAAACTATCATTTTTAGCTGGATCTGAACCCAGATCCCTCTTCCAGGTGCTCAGAAATGACCTTCCGTGAGTGTTGAGTTTGTCTGATTTGTCCGATTTGCCCCTGCACACAGAGTCTGGAGAGCTGGACTCCAGGTGTCAGCGTTGCCCTTCAAAGCCCAACCTTGAAGGAAGGAATAACTGAACATGTGTACTGAACGCATCTTATTTTAAAGGCCCCCAATCCCACAGCCTTCTATTTCTAGATGCACCATCTTTCTTATATTGTCAGAAACTTGGTTGCCCTGGGCCAAAGGGTTGAGGTAGGATGGGGGGAAATGAGTGGAACATTTAGAAGAAATAAAATGAGACCACCCATCCGGAGACACACCGCAAGGGAGAATGGGATAGTTTCAGAGCCTGTTGAAATGGGCGGTCTTACATCCCACCCCCTCTGCCCCATGCTACCCAATCCATGCTCCAGTCAAATAGAGATGGGAAGAACACTTGCAAAGCAAAAACAAAACCACTTAATATATAAATAAAATATAGTATGAACACCCAGTTGACCTTTAAGATTGGAATAATCTGGAGGGTGGAGAAGCATTTTTCCTGCCACAACATTCAAGTAGGAATGGATAGCAGCAGTGGCTGCTGGGAGTATTCTGGACTTCGTGAACTTGTGGGTTTGCTCTGCCCATACAGAAAATCATCTAGTAAGGGCTGAAGTGTGTGTGTGATGTTAGTGATTTCAGAGTCCAGGCCACAAGTAAACAAATTGAGAGATTGGTGACATCCCTGTGGAAGGGGCCTCAGAGGTGTACCCTCCCATCGTGTCCTTCTGCAGGCCACTGGCTTATTGCATCCAGTGAAGAGGCAAGTTTCTTTCTTCATCACTAAACATTGCTGTGCACACGGTTTGCAGCCACCTGGGAGCTGGGACTGTGATGATGGTGAGCTCACTCCCACATGGCAGCGCTGAGGGACCACTGAAGAAACTCTTCCCATTAACATTTGACTCCAGTGTCCACGGGGCCTGGGGCTTCTGTGAGAACATGGCTGTGTGGGTGTAAAACTCACATTGAAAGGACTTTCTTCTTCTTTTCTGTTGCACTTCATTCTGGGCAAGACTCACTGGCTTGTGACTAGTACATGCTCTGGAGAGGGATGTAGGCCTTCTGCTCTTTTTTATCCTTCTGGTGTAAGGTCGTCCTCCTCCCTTAGCTCTCTGGGACATTTCTTCTGCCAGGTGGCCCCTCTGGCAGGAATCCTCCCTCTTGGAAGTCAGGCATTTTCCCTTCTTGCTCCTTTGGGATAACTGGCCCTCCCTTTGCCATGGCTGACCTCCCTCTGCTTCCTGGGAAGGCTCACGTGCCTGGCCTCCATGAGGTTCCGGTCCTGACGTGGAACTCTAGGCTTTTCCATTAGCCTTCGTCTACCTCCCCATTCTATTCTCCCACTCAGACAGCCTTCACCCTTTCCTTCCACCTGCCACACTCCCACATGTGGACTGAGAGGAGGGAAAGCAGACCTGTGGGGAGGGGTGGTTGGGAGACAGACAGACAGACAGACAGACAGACAAATAAAGACAGAGAGAAGTAAAGACAAGAGACGCAGAGAGAGTGCTGCTGCCTGGGTTGCCTTTGGTTCTCCAGGTCTTGATTCCGGGACTTCCAGAATGCCGCTATAATCGTATAATGCTTATTTTTTTAAAAACTGGAGTTAGCTAAATTTGCTTTCTATTTATTGTCTCCCAAAGCATCCTAATAAATATCTTAAGCCACCCCCTCACCCCGCAAAGGCTCTGCTTGTGTGTGCCCCTCTTCTCTGAAGTCTCCCCACGGGTAGAGTAAGCTGTGCCCCCCTTCCCGCAGCATCTGTACACAGCCTGCTGTACACAGCCTGTGTCGGGTAACCGTCTCAGAAGCCCTTTGCCCACTTCCTTTCCTCACACTTTCAGGGCAGGGACTGAGTCTTTTTCCAAACCAGGGACCAGGTATCTTTCATGTGTCAAGGTATTTTCAGAAGCCCAGAACAGCACCTGGTATATGGTTAAGTGCTTATTAATGTTGGATGAATGAATGAATCCGTGAAAGAATGATTTGTCAATGCAGCAAAACAAAAGTTGTATAAAGCCCTCTAAAATAGCTCTGGAAATTTCCATTCTAACTTAAGTTTTAGGCATGCCATTTGGCCCAAGAAACATTAGACTGGCAAGGATGCTGCCCGGAAGAGTGACTGCAAAAGCCCATCAAACAGGGCTTAGGAACTGTTGCTATCTGTTTTGAGAATGTTCCCATGCCCCCTGGTAACAGACACCATCCCCCCGGACAAAAAGGTAAGCATGTGACCCTGTCCTGGCCAATGGGTGTCCTTGCCTGACCTGTAGCACTTTTGTTCCCCCCCAAGATGCAAAGTGGCTGCTTCCTGAGGACAGATGGAGACCAAAATGAGCATTGAACCAGACAGGCAGCAAAGGGGGACAGATGGAAAGTTGGACATAACCTTGGACTCTTGAGCTGGTTCTTTTGTCCTCTTCCTGCTCTGGGAGCTGCCCCTGAGGCCTTACCACCTTTGAGAGCCAATAGATCCCCTTTTTTGTTTAAGCCAGTTTGAGTTGGATTTTTGACACTGAGAACATAAAAAGCCCTGATTAATCCAACATTAACTCTCCTGTGGGAATCTGGACCTGGTTACCAAGGCTGTCCCCCAAAAGACTGAAATGCCAGCCCTTCCTTCCTACCTGTCTGGCCAGGAGTCATCTGCGGGCTTTACCTTTCTTCTGGCCAAGGCTGATCCAAGCAAAAAGGCCTCTGGGCTAGATTTAAACGTGGCCTTTATCATTAACCTCCTAGAAGCAGGATTAAGTGAAAAAAGCAAGGTATAGAAAAGTGTGTAAAACAGACAATGATTGATGTACTGAAGCAGGGGTGGACATGGTATAAAAGCATAGAGTCGGGGCTTCCCTGGTGGCGCAGTGTTTGAGAGTCCGCCTGCCGATGCAGGGGACACGGGTTCGTGTCCTGGTCCGGGAAGATCCCACATGCTGCGGAGTTGCTAGGCCCGTGAGCCATGGCCGCTGGGCCTGCATGTCCGGAGCCTGTGCTCCGCAACGGGAGAGGCCACAACAGTGAGAGGCCCGCGTAACGCAAAAAAAAAAAAAAAAAAAAAAAAAAAAAAAAAGCATAGAGTGCAGGCACAAAGGTAAATGGAAGTACCACCTGAATGTAAGCTCTTTAAGGACAGAATTTTCGACTTCTGTTTTTAGTCACTGCTCTATCCGCAATACCTAGAACAGGCACTCAATGAGGATTTCTTTCCTTTTTCTTTTTTTTTGACTAAAGCAGTTCATGTCCTTTTATTCCCATTTAAACTCCCCAAGAGCCAGAGGTGAAGTGTCATCTTCTATTCCAAGGATGAAGTCTTCAGGTAAGGTCTCAGATGCTATCTGAGCTAACTGGTCATCATAAGAATGTAGGGTCCATAATTTCTCTAATTCATAGGTTTCTCTGGTTTCCGGAAGCATTGAATGAATCACCATGATGCCAAAGTCCACACAGAGCCAGCCAGCAGTGTCCTTCCCTTCGATGTTAACATGAGGCTCACTTTTACATTTCAGGTGTTTGTACATTTTCACAATGTAGTAGGCCATGGCATGTATGTGTCGAGTGGAAGTTCCACTACCAATTACAAAGTTATCTGTATATTTCATTTCTGGAGGAACCTCAATGACACAAATGTCTCTTGCCTCAGAAGTGAAACCAGCATATTGATGTCAAACTTGGGACCAGTATGATCTCCGGTGCCTGACTCGGGCGCCCCTCACCGGCAGTACCCTCTGTTCGCCCCTCCGGGCCGCAGGCCGCGCTGTCGGTCGGGGGCCAGGCAGACCCTGCGGAGCGCTGTTCCCACCGGAAGCCGCCCAGCCGAAGGTGGCGCCCCACGGCCGCCGTGGGCCACGCTCCCGGAGAAAAGGCCTCAATGGGTATTTCTTAATTGAATAAATAGAACAGAATGAAAAGCATATCCCTGAAGAGAGAGATGAAAATACGGCATTGGAGGCTGCCCGCTGGTAGGGAGGGTGGGGTGTCAGGGTAGAGGAGGGCTGAGAGGAGACGGAACCCCATTCTGTACTGTGTGCAGCTTTTGCACACATGCACCACCTTAAAAAGTTAAAAAAAAAGGGGGGAGGGTAAGAACAGGAAAGCAGGACACCGAGGGCCTAAAAACAAGTTGGAAAAAATGTGAAATCTGGTCGAGCATCTCTTACTGATACCATCCTCCATTATAGCAGAGGAGAAAAGCTAACTAGAGAGTTAGCAGTCCCCTCCCCTTCACACGGCAGCCCTGAGGGGCTAATCTGCTGTGGCTGTAAATATGGCAGCCTTGAGGGTTTCCTTACATAAGCAAATAAGGCTCCCATAAATAGCACAACCTAGTCCTTTGAACACTGAAGCAACAGGCCTTCGTTCTGACAGCCAGCCCTTGACATCTTGTCAACCTCATGAGAAGTCATTTCTGCCTATTCTCCACTAAGCTTCACTGACACCTTGGAAATGGTAGGCACTCTTGGATAAGGAAAGTCTCTATGTGTTTAATTTGGGCCAATTCCTGTTAAAAACAACATTCTTCTATTTCTAGCAATATTCCCAAATGCCTGATTTCAGTGCTCCCTTCAAAAGGTGGGCAGCATATGAAACACAGAGAATTAATATTCTTTATCTTTTTTTTTTTTTTTTTTGGCGTTACGCGGGCCTCTCACTGTTGTGGCCTCTCCCGTTGCGGAGCACAGGCTCCGGACGCGCAGGCTCAGCGGCCATGGCTCACGGGCCCAGCCGCTCCGCAGCATGTGGGATCTTCCCGGACCGGGGCACGAACCCGTGTCCCCTGCATTGGCAGGCGGACTCTCAACCACTGCGCCACCAGGGAAGCCCCCTCTATTCTTTATCTTTGACAGAGAATTTACTAGTTAATATTTTGACAGAGAAGTATAAATTTACATGAAATATCTCATTTAAATCTCATAACAGTAGGAGATGGGCTCATTTAAATCTCATAACAGTAGGAGATGGGCTCATCCTATTTTATAGGAATTAGGGCTTAAAGAAGCAGGTGGGAAGCAAGGATTCCAACCAGGCTGGTCTCTAAAACGCATGCTTTTCCTCTCCACTGCCTCCCAGCATTTGTGTTATACCTGCAATTTACAAAGCAACTCACATACACTATCCCATTTAATCCTCACAACCCTGAAATCTAAGAATTATTTTAAATTTCCATTTGCTATGGACTGAACATTTGTGTGCCCCCTGCAAATTCATATATTGACGCTTAATCCCCAGTGTAGTAGCATTCAGAGGTGGGGCCTTTAGGACATAATTAGGTTATGAAGATTCAATATCAAAAAAACAAACAACCCAATCAAAAAATGGGCAGAAGACCTAAATAGACATTTCTCCAAAGAAGGCATATAGATGGCCAACATGAAAAGATACTCAACATCACTAATTATTAGAGAAATGCAAATCAAAATGACAATGAGGTATCACCTCACACCGGTCAGAATGGCCATCATCAAAAAGCCTACAAATAACAGATGCTGGAGAGGGTGAGGAGAAAAGGGAACCCTCTTACACTGTTGGTGGGAATGTAAACTGGTGCAGCCACTATGGAAAATAATATGGAGGCTCCTTAAAAAACTACAAATAGAACTACCATATGATCCAGCAATCCCACTCTTGGGTTTATATCTGGAAAAGACAGAAACTCTAATTTGAAAAGATACATGCACCCCAATGTTCATAGTAGTACTATTTACAATAGCGAAGACACAGAAGCAACTTAGATGTCCATCAACAGAATGGATAAAGAAGATGTGGTACATATATAGAATGGAATATTACTCTGGCATAAAAAGGAATGAAATATTGCCATTTGCAGCAACATGGATGAACCTAGAGAATACTATACTTAGTGAAGTAAGTTGATATATTATATGATATCACTTATATGTTGAGTCTAAAAAGTAATACAAATGAATCTATACACAAAACAGGAAGAGACTGACAGACATAGAAAACAAACTTATGGTTACCAAAGGGAAAAGAAAGGGGGGAGAGAGAACTTAGGAGTGTGGGATTAACAGATACAAACTACTATCCATAATGTAGAGAAGCAATAAGGATTTACTGTATAGCACTGGGAACTATATTCAATATCTTGTAATAACCTATAATGGAAAATAATCTGAAAAAATATATATAACTGAAAAAAAGAAAAAGTTTCACATCAGTGTGTCTCCAAAGACACCAGGCTCTTTTTCCAAGAGTTATACAAAGTCTTGTTAAAACCTAGAAACGTTTAATTACCTATGGCATATACAAATTACTCAGATTTCAATTGGGTCAAGGCTTAAGATATTATTAAAATTATCTGTCAGGGGACTTCCCTAGTGGTCCAGTGGGTAAGACTCTGTGCTCCCAATGCAGAGGGCCCAGGTTCAATCCCTGGTCGGGGAACTAGATCCCGCATGCCGCAACTAAGAGTTTGCATGCGGCAACTAAGAAGCCCGCATGCCGCAATGAAGATCCCGTGTGCCGCAACTAAGACCCAGTGCAGCCAAAATAAATATAAATAAATACATACATAAATAAATAAATATAAAATAAAATTATCTGTCAGGATAAACTATAAAACAAAAAATTAGGTTGTGAGGGCAGAGCCCTCAGGAACAGGAACAGAGACTTCCTTTCTGCTCTCTGCCTGTGAGGACACAAAAAGATGGCCGTCTGCATCCCAGGAAGCGGGCTCTCACCAGAAACCAAATCTGCCCATGCCTTGACCTTGGACTTCCCAGCCTCCAGAACTGTGAGAAATAAATGTTTGCTGTTTAGGCTACCCAGTCTAAGGTAATTTGTTACAGCAGCCCAAACTGACTAAGGCATCATTTTACAGAGGGGAAAACTGCAGCTCAGAGACAGGCACATAGGGGCAGCATGGTATAAGACAGAGAGTGCTGGTCTGGGGAGAAAGACCTGGATCCTACTCCTGGCTGTGCCCCTGATGAACTTGGTGACCTTGGGCAAGGCATGCATGCTCTCCGGACCACAGTTTCCTCTTCTGCAAGGCAGTGTATTGGACTAGATGCTCTAGCATCCCCAGCAGCTCAGATAGTCTTTGATCTCAGGAAACCTCTTGGTGCTCCTTGCAATGAGGTTAGAACTTCAGTTGTGAAGGGGGAGCCAATGAAACTGACATACACAACTGGCCCTGGTGGGACATTGGCATTTATTCCTATGCTGCAGTTCACACTTCTAAGTTTCTACAGTTGCAATGTCTTAAGCATAATGACACCGTTTCTAGAATGCCATTAATATTCCCACCAGAAATGGAAATGCCAAATTGCTAATCGCACCCCGGGGGCTTTGCATCTCATACTATCATCGCTTTATATGATATTTAAAATCATATTTAAGTTTATTAAAATATCAACCATTTTTCGTTTAGAAACAGGAAAGTCTACGCCAGTGTTTATACAACGGCAGGAAAAAAAAAAACTCTGTCCACCAGAAACAAGCCAGCCCACAACTCCACAGAGCTGATGAAAACATTTGAAGAACCCAGCCCTGCCTGACTGGGGCTTCCCTTTGCGAGAGGGCATTGCCAGCAGCAGTGACAGGTTAGTGCTGAGTTAAAGTAGCAGCTGGGATCAGCACAGGTGGAGGCTCATGACCCCTGTCTGTGGCTCAAAACTGGAAGCTATGGTATCTTGCCTGGTAAGGAAGTGGGTGGAGCAGAAAGAGAGTGGGCAGCCCGGGTTTGAACCTGTGCTCTGTCGCTAGTGTCTCTGTGATAATGGGCCAGTTACTTCATCCCTCTGAACTTTAGCTTCCTGACCTATAACTTCTCATTTAACATTTCTGGCTGAGGACTGCTGCAGTGATGGAACGGGCTTAGTAGGTGCACAATAAACGTCCATGTAACCACAAACATCTGCACTGGACAAGACACAGCCTTTGACCTCAAGGAGTTCACGGTCTAAAGAGGAAGAGAAACGTGGAGAGGCAATGACGACTGAGGATACCGAGGACTGGGGTAGTGGCAAGGATGGAGAGTTGCAGGAGCTCGGCAGAGAGTGTCTAGCCTTATGGGAAGAGGTGATGTGGTCAGAGGAGACCCTCTCCTCCCCCCAACTTCCCCCCAGGAGACATCTGAGCTGATAGCAAAGATGAGGAGGAGACTCAGGGGGGTGGGGGGTGGGGAGGTAGGAGGATTACTCCTGGCAGGAAACAGCCTGCTGCCTTTGAAGAATTATCAGCGATTTGCAGGGGACTAGAGTTGAGGGTGAGGGAGTTGGGGAAGCAGAAGGAGCTGAGGCCTGTGAGCCCCTCTGTGAGCCTGGGGCCTCCCCATGCCCCCTTCTCCACCTGCGTGTGGGCACCCCCCTTGGCTGCATGGCTCCATGCACACGCTGCACAACTGCACCCCGAGGCCCGAGGCACAGCGCGCTACCTCAGCAGGGACGTGTGTCATGGTCTGGGAAATCTGGATTTTGTTCAGAACACTCCGAACCTGAGAAATGAACAAGAAGGGTTTAAATCAAGGAAGTGACACAATCACAGCTGTGGGTTAGAAAGAACACTCTGAACACAGGAAGGCTTCTGGATTGCTGAGGACTGAGAGAAGGCTGGAGGCCTGGGGGAGGATACCCTGAGGACACGAGCAGAGGCACGGGGGGGCGGGGGGGGGGGCGGGCTGGCAGAAAGGGAGGCTTCAAGGAATCCACAGAAGGTAAACTGGACAGGATTTTGTGACCCCGTGGAGATGGGAGGAGGTGAGGACACGACGGTGGCTGGGGCCTGTGGATCTGCAGACGTAGATGTGGGAGTCATTTATGTGGAGAGAGAGGGGAAGGTGAATCCGTCGGAGAGTCAAGAGGGAAGAGGATCCAGAACAAAATGTCAGGGGCCCCTGAGGTAGAGACAGGAAGAAACGTGCAGGGAGCAGGGAGGAGGCTGAGCAAACCTGGACCTGTGGTGTTTCTTTTCCCCACTGAGTAGGAGGTGGAGGTATCTGCAGAGGCTGGGGCGTGTGGTAGGGCTCAGGATGGCAAGGAGGAAACAGCTACTGTGAGGGGGTTGGAGAGGCAGCGGATTGGGGACGCCGGGGAGGACTGCCAAGCACGGGTTGTTTTCTCCTGGCCCGACAGCTGCCATCAGTCAGGGGACCAGATGGAACAATGAGGTAAGATCCTCCCAGCACACAAGCTACACTCTGGGGGCAGAGCAGGTGCTTTTAGACACAGAATTTATTCGTCTGAACCGCTAGAGGGCCACCGGTGCCATTTGCTTGCGGGAGTGTGGGAAGAGGCTCCCAGCTGGCCTCCCCAGCTACCAGCAGGAGCAGGCCTGGAGTGAGAGTGCAAACGGAGGCCCATACACCCCATACACCAGCTGGCTAAACATGTAGAAACTCAGCGAAGCTGCTCCCCCAACGGGCCTGCTTTCCTAGCTGGGCCTCGCAACCTATTCCCAAGCACCACCCTTGCATCCCAGAGGCTAAAGGAGGTGAGCTCTTCCCTGGGTCAGCCCGACCACCTGTGAGCCTGTGAGCCAGGATGGGGTAGAAGCTGGACCTGGGCCCAGGACTCCCAACTGGTGACTAGACCCTCGGGACTGAAACGGATGGACACAATCAAGGTCTCCCAGGAAGCTGAGGCAAGCAGATTCCCCTCCCTGCGTGTCATTTTGCCGACTCAGGATTTCCAGGCAATTCTAAGCACCTCCCAAACTACATCACCCGCGTAGAGAGAAGGGAAAGCGCTTAGTTATCTTGTGGAAACGTCTCTGGCTATATACCTACGCTGGGTGATTTGAAGTGACTGTCAACAAAGCAGGGCTTCTGGAAGCAACCCAATTTCCTTCAACTGGTAAACGGTAAAACAAAATGTGGTACATCCATACAACAGAACACCGCTCAGTAATTAAAAGAAGAAAACTACTATATGCAACAACTTAGATGTATCTCAAAAGCATTTTATGTTAAGTAAAATAAGCCAGGCACAGAAGGCTGCATACTGCACGGTTCCACCTTTATGACATTCTAGAAAAGAGGAGCTATGGGGAGAGAAGACAGATCAGGGGTTGCCAGAGCAGGAAGGGCAGAGGGGATTAGCTGCAATGGGACCTAAGGGGATTTGACTGGGTGATGAAAGTATTCTATGTCTTGATTGTGATGGTGGTTTCACAGCTGCATACATTTGTCAAAACTCATCAAACCAAATACTTTTAAAAAGGGTGAATTTAATGAAGCTAAGCCCCCAAATAAGTAAATTAATCCGACCCACTTTCTCTGGTTTCCCAGGACAGAGGCTGTGGTTTTCTTCCTCTTCCTTGGTCTAGGGGGTCCATTTCAGCCCATGACCCTCTCCTGTAATTCCTCTTCATTCAATTGGTTATCAAACCAGAGGAAGACAGATGGACAGAGACAGAGACAGCGGGAGACAGATTTAGACAGAAAACATTGTATATTTTGGAGTCTGTGATATGTAGAATCCTCCTAAGCACGGGCCCCGAGGCAGGGAAAGGGTCCTCTTTCCAGGGTGCAAGAATAGCACGAGACTGTCATGGCTGAGAGCATCTCCTTCGATAAGTCAGGGTACCTCAACTTCTACCACCCAATAGATTCTCACTTTCACAAATTCTTTGATAGTAAGCGTTCTGTGAGCATTGAATTTTTGCTGAAATTTTAAATATGAATTCTTTAAAGACTCCCATAGGTAGTCACTTTAAAGTTTATATTCTTCCTGATTATTTGTTTTGCACATTTTAAACTTTTCGTGAATTGGATTTGCTTAAAAGGGAGTATACCTGAAGGATAAGCCATCAAACCTCCGTTTTGCTTGACAGACCTGCCAGATGTGTCGTTCTTTTGAGGCAGGGCCCAGCTAGAAACCAGAAGAATGGAGGGCAGAAAGGAAGAAGATAACGCAAAGCAAAGGACAAACAGAAAGCGCTTCTATTTGTCTTTCTGATGCACACTCACAGACACTCGCACATTCCTCCCCAGCCCAGCGCTCCCATGCTCACTTGGATTTCACTAACATTACATGAAATCACAGGAGCCACCTACTCTGAAAGTATGCGTTCTACGTGTGATAAAAATGAGAGAAAGGACTTTTTCAAAATTGTCATATCATGGGAGAGACTTTTGGCATGAACCTGTCATACCAAAGGGCTGCTGTTGACTCTGGGAGCCCAAGAAGTCTGTAAATGACCCCCACAGTCACACAGCCCTTCAGGGACTCAGTTTATTCACATGTAAAATGGGAATAACAATAACTGCCTTCTTTTTCTCACATAACCCGTGGTTAGGGGCACGTGTGGAATTGCACGTGAAAGAGCCCTGTAAACTCTGGACTAGCACCTGCCTACATAGCGCCTATAGCAGCTGCTGCTGAACGGCGGTGTGACACAGCCAGCGTGGTGTGAAAAGCGACTCCCTCCCCACTGCAAGGACCCCCGGCCTTTAGAGGAGGCCCCCGGAGCTTGTTAGTGGTCGAGATACTTTCGTTTCTAGTTTATAACCGACCTGCGGGAAGCCCCCTTCGCCTCCCCCGCTCACCGGAACACAATCTAAAGATTTCTCTCGCTGTCCTGAGTGCTGGATCCTGCAGGACCCGCCAAGCCAGGGTCATCGGCTTCCCCGTGAGCTCGGCATAGCGTGCGGGTGTGCTGAGAAGCGCCGAGGTCAGCACCCCAGCCGGGACCCCCTTGTCCGGCCCCAGTCAGCGCGCCGGCTAATGCGGCCTATTCAGGGAGGCGGGGCGGGAACAATGGGAACAAATCTGTGCCCACAGCGCTCCCAGGGGACAAAGTGCTGGCAGCCTTTCCCTCGGAGCTCATCAATTCCGGAACCACTCAACCAGGGTGCTGAGCCCCGGCGGCTGCTGACTCACAAAGGGCCACGTGGACGCCGGGGAAACAGGAACCCATTTCGCGCAAGTGAAAGGAAATGCGATCCTTTAGCGGAGATAAGAGAAGACCGAGGGCATAAGGCCTGGCAGAAATGAAGTGAGAGAGATCACGTTCCCCTTTCTGTGCAAGTAGCTGCTCCTCTCCCCCTCCGAGGCACGGAGCTCTCTGCTCTCCTGCGGCCCCGACCCCACCTCGCTCCACCGCGCCCTCCTCCCCTCCACCTGCTCCCCAGACACCATCTCATAGCCATTCACAGACTCGTAAGTCACTGGTCATTAAAGTGGGGAGGGGCTGAAGAGACCACCAGCCCACTGTTCCCAACCTTTTCAGCATCAGTGGCTCCTCTTAAGCCTCCTCCTGCAGGGATTCCATATTTGGAGAGATTTTAGAATAGCTGCCTTTATTGAGTACCTGCTCCTTTGGGTCGTTCCCTGGACAAAGAATTTCCCCCTTACTATCTCATCTAGTGCCAGCAAAACTACTGGGAAGTGGGTGTAATTATCTCTATCTTACATATGAGGAGGCTAAGACTAAGAGAGAGGTGTGTTTGCCTGAAATCCTACAGCTAGAAAGTAGCAGAGTTAGAATTGAACCAAGGTCTGTGTGGCTTCAAGTCCCCACAGGCTTCCAGCATTTGAGAAGAGATAGCTCATGCTCCCAGCAATTGCACTGCTAGGTATGTACTCAAGAGAAATGAAACTATGTGTCCACATAATAACTTATAGCAATACTGTTCAAATGTTCATCAACTGGTGAATGGATAAACAAAATGTGGAATATTCACACGATGGAATATTATTTGGCCATAAAAAGGAATGAAGCATGGGTACACACTACAACATGGCTGAATCTTGAAAACATTTGGTTAAGTGAAAGAAGCCAGTCACAAAAGACCCCATATTATATGATATCTTTTACGTAAAATGTCCAGAATAGGTAAATACATAGATACAGAAAGTAGACTGGAGATCACTCGGCTGAGGGACAATAGCAGTGATCCCTAAAGGATGCAGGGTTTCCTTCTGAGGTGACAAAAATGCTCTAAAACTGACTGTGGAGATGGTTGCACATATCTGTGAATATACTAAAAACCATTGAGCTGTACATTTTAAACTGGTGAATTGTATGGTATGTGGATTATATCTCAATAAAGCTATTTAAAAAGAAATAGCTCATGTTATGACTGACAAGGTATCCTGGCTCTGTGTCGTGAAGGTTGAGAAGCAGAAGCTGCATGGTACAGTGGAAAGAACCAGAACTTTGGAACCAGCGACCTTGGACAAGTTGTTCAGCCACTCTGAGCCCGAGTTCCTTGTCTGTAAACTGGGGTTAGTAAGCCCATCTCACCCCATTGTTACAGTGTAAGGGAAGGCCCCCAGCCCCTCCAGGTATACAGTTCCCTGATTTTGAAGTTTGAGGCTTGAGTGAAGAGGCAGAGGTGGGAGGTGCCTGCGGGCAGAGTGGTTTCCCCTGCATAGAAGGGATCCTTCTCTCCAGATGTACCAAAGGCTAATCAGGCAAAGGGCTGAAAAGAAAGCTTGGTGATTCACTGCCCTCTGTTGCCTAAGCGACCCCAAATAAGAGAGGCTGAGAGGAAGTGAGAAAACAGGGTGGGTGTGTGTGTGAGGTCTCTGGGCGACCCTGCTGGCCCTGGGACTGGTGGGAGCCAGAACCAGGAGGGAGGCAGATGGGAGAACTAAAGGAAACCAGCCTCCCATGGAAAGCGGCTCTTTTTCAAGGCAGCAGGATGGGTTGGGTGATCCTGATGTATTTCTGCCCGACTATGAAGCATCTGCCAAAAATGCCGCGATGTTTTTCTGAAAACAACTGGGGCATTAGAAAGAGGTACGAAAAAGCTAAACAAGTAAAATAACAAAACCCAGAAAACAGAGTCACTTGGTAACAGAGGTACTTAAGGTCTAGGAGGTGGTACCAGCATGTTGGCCACGGTGGGAAGTGCAGTCGATCTTCGTCATTCACAGATTCTGTATTTGTGAATTCACCCACTCACTAAAATTTATTTGTAATTCCCACATCACTGCTCATGGCGCTTTTGAGGTCATTCCTGGACATGAGCACAGCAGCAAAAAATTTGTCGCCCAGTGTGCACGTTCCCAGTTGAGGTAGAATAAACGCTCTGCCTTCTTGTTTCAGCTCTCATACTGTAAACAAGAGTCCTTTTTGCAGTGTTTAGTGCTATGTTTTCTGCATTATTTTCCTTTGGTTCATGATTTCACTGTATAAAACAACCCACAAAGGCAGTGCTAAAGTGCTGTCCAGTGTTCCCAAGCACAAGAAGGCTGCGATGTGCCTTACAGAGAAAACGTGTGTTATATAGTCTTCCTTCAGGTATGAGTTAGCTATGAGTTCAAGGTTAATGAATCAACAATGTATATTAAATAAGGTGCCTCTAAACAGAAATACACGTCAACAAAAGGTTATGTATTGATTAGTTGACAAGAATGTTGTGACCAGAGGCTCACAGGAACCCAGCCCTATATTTCCTTTAGGAAAAAGTACTTCAGTACTGTATCTGCTGTTCAGGGTTCACATAGGATTCTATAGTCATAGAATATAACTACTACAAATAATATATGCTCTGTATTTTTCATATATTATCTCATTTTAATGCCCACAAAGTGTTATATTTTACAAATAAGGAAATTGACATTATATATATTAGATTATGTGACTTCTCTAACATGTGAAAGTGGCAGGATTTGAACCCATTTCTAACTCTCCAGTGAGGAAAGGAACTCTCTAGCCCTTGAGCTGAAATGCCAGTTCTTAGGGAAGTGTGATCAGGCTCATATCAGGGCTTGTAGGAGGGCACAAGGAGAGCTGAGCTTGGTCAAGAACAGTATAGATCTGAGAAAGGAGGGTGAAAGAACTAACACGACCCTCCAGTTGTAGTCTGCACTGATCAGACTGTAGCCAGGACAGCGGGGAAAAGCCAATCTGCGATCAGCACAGAAGAGAGACACCAGTGAGGGGAGGAGACTGGGAGCCAACCATGTCCAGAGAGAAACAATGGAAGGACTAGGAATTGTTCAGCCTAGAAATGAGAGCATGGAGGCAAACAGGGAGGGATCTTCAAATATCTAAAGGATTATCTTGGGAAGGCAGAACTAGATGGAAGGCAGAACTAGGATTGAGGGCTGACAGTTAGTTACAGCGAGCAGATTTTGACTGGGTGTAACACCTGTCAAAAGCCATCTTCTGATTCTCTGAGGCTGTGGTTAGTCATACTGACACTTGTTTTCCTGCCCTGCTGCCAGAACTGCTTTTCTGGTTGTTTTGAACAGACGGTGGCTGACTTACCATGGATTGGAACGTGGTAGCAGTTGATACGGGAGGAGAGACTGGCCCTAACTCACTGCCTCAGTTTCCTGGGCAGAAAAGGAGGAGCGGTATCTCTGAGCCACTTCCAGAAATTGTGCCTCTAAAAATGAGTGTCAGTAGTCCTTGGTCATCAGCTAGTCCTTCAGCCTCCAGAGAATCCAAATGTTGATGTTTGACGGAATTTGAGTAAGCATTTGGTTCAACTCGCTGTTTTGGAGATCAGAAAAGTTAGCTTCAGGTAGGGTGACAGCGCCCAGAGCCCTCTGATGCTCAGCGAACGGCCTCCCATTCCTCCGCCCCAGTTCATCGCGGATCCCTCCCTTATTTTCACTCAGTTTTCTCAAAGCCCCTCCCTCACTCAAAACAGACAAAATGGCAAAAGGCAGGGGAAGTTAACAAAATGCATAAAAATACTTGAGGGAAAGTATCTACCACACATTAGAGTGTAGACTAGAGTACACACAGAGGCCGTGTCCCCAGCCATCCTAACTTGTCCTTCTGGGGACAGCTCCTAGGAGACGGGCTTTGCTGTCTCTTTTAAAGACAGATGAATTCAGCATATCCCCAGGTTCACTTGTATGCTCACAGAATATTCCTAACGATACTGTTTCCTTCATCATTCTTCATTAAGATTCAATAGGTAAGATCCCAGGGGTCACTCAAAGTAAATAAAACTCCATGTCAACTATTGTAGAGTAGGGATAAATTGTTTAATATGTCCTTTTGTTTTAGAGGAACTGAACTTAGGTTGAGAAGTAAGAGACCTAGGAGTCTCTGGATCTTAAACAAGGGAATTCCAGTGACTTGTGGCTCTGTTATTTTCCAGTAGTAGTCCTGTTCTTACTGGCTATTCTTGATAGGTGTTCTGTCTCCTCAAGCAGAACTTCAAGGGGACCTGTCCTTCCTACCTTTTAAATTTCTCAGGGTCTTATTCTTACATTATGCACACAGATCCCCAGCCAATATGTGTTGAATGAACGAGTTGGAACTAAAAAGGACAAGGACTTTGGAAACATTCATATCCTGGACCAAATCCAGGTTTCTCCATTTACCAGCTGGTAAACTTGGGCAAATTTTGAACTTCTCTAGACCTCAGTTCCCTCATCTGTAAAAAGCAGATGGACCCCCTCTCTTATAGGGCTGTTGTGAAGAGAACATGGGATAATGAAGGCACACGATAAATGGCAGCTGTGATTATTGTACCTGTTGAATTAATACAGACCTTTTTTTTTTTACATTTTAAAAATCAGTTTTATTGAGATATAACTTACATGCAATAAAATTCACTGATTTTAACTTTACAACTAGATGAGTTTTGACAAACATATACAGTTTTGTAAATACCACCAACAATCACGGTATAGATTTCCATCACCACAAAGAGTTCCCTTGTGCCCTTGTGTTGTCAGTCCCCTCTCTCCATCCCTGACCCTTGGCAAACACTGATCTACTTTCTGGCACTATAGTTTTACCATTTCTAGAATTCCATATAAATGAAATCATACAGTATGTGGTCTCATGTGTCTATCTTCTTTCACTTAGCTTAATGCTTTTGAGATTCATTTATATTGCTGTGTGTTATCAGTACTTCATTTCTTTTTACTGGTGAGTAGTAGCCCATTATGCAGCTATACCACAATTTGTTGATCCATTCACCTACTGATGGATATTTGGGACTTCCAGATTTTTGGCTATCATGAATAAAGACTGAAGTACAAGTCTTTGTGTGAATATCCATTTTTATTTCTCTTGGGCAAATACATAGGAGTGGGATTTCTGGGTCAAATGACATATTAATTTTCTACTGCTGTGTAACTACATATCACAAATGTAATGCCTTAACACAACACCCATTTATTACCTGATAATTCTCTGTCAGAAGTCTGGGTGGGCTTGACCAGATTCTTTGCTTAGGGTTTCACAAGGCTGAAGTCAAGGTATTGGTCAGGCTGGGTGCTTATTTGGGAGAGCTGGGAAAGATCCACTTCTTCCTCCCGTTGCAGGGGGGCGGGGTGGGGCTCTTTCAGATCTTTAAGGTTGCCCACATTCTTTCTCACACACCCATTGCATCTTCAAACCAGCAATGCATGATGAGTCCTTTTCACACTTCCAGTCTCTCTGGTTCTTCTTCTTCTACCAGCCAGAGAAAACTCTGCTTTTAAAGGACTGGTGTAATTAGATTGGACCCACCCAAACAATCTCCCTTTTGCCATGTAATGTAACCTAATCACAGGAGTAACATCTGGGAGCAAAGGTCATGGGACCATCTTAAAATTCTGCCTACTACATACGGTAAGTGTATGTTTAACTTTATAAGAAACCATCAGACTGTTTTCCAAAGTGGCTGCACCATTTTTCCTTCCCTTCAGGAGTGCACGAGAGTTCCAGTTGCTTCACATTCTTGCCAACATTTGGTAGTCAGTCAGGTTAAGCTGTTGGTGAGTGTGTAGTGGTATGTCAAGGTGGTTTAATTTACATTTTCCTAACCCTAAGTTCTTTGTTATGCTTATTAGAGCATAAAATTTTGTTTGATGAAAGGTTCTGCTGCTTTAAAAATAGATTTACATGCACTGGTTTAGATAAACTGTGTGGCTCTTACAGAATCTGTAATTTGTGAATCTTTTTTTTTCACATCTTTATTGGAGTATAAATGCTTTATACTGTTGTGTTAGTTTCTGCTGTACAACAAAGTGAATCAGCTATATGTATACATATATCCCCATATCCCCACCCTCTTAAGCCTCCCTCCCACCCTCCCTAACCCATCCCTCTAGGTCGTCACAAAACACCAAGCTGATCTCCCTGTGCTATGATGCTGCTTCCCACTAGCCATCCATTTTACATTTGGTAGTGTATATAAGTCAATGCTACTCTCTCACTTCATCCCAGCTTCCCCATCCCCCCGTGCCCTCAAGTCCATTCTCTACGTCTGCATCTTTATTCCTGCCCAGCCACTGGGTTCATCAGTACCACTTTTTAAAATTCCATATACATGCATTAGCATATGGTATTTGTTTTTCTCTTTATGACTTACTTCACTCTGTATGACAGACTCTAGGTCCATCCACCTCACTACAAATAACTCAGTTTCATTCCTTTTCATGGCTGAGTAATATTCCATTGTGTATATGCGCTACATCCTCTTTATCCAATCATCTTTTGATGGACACTTAGGTTGCTTCCATGTCCTGGCTATTGTAAATAGTGCTGCAATGAACATTGTGGTACATGTATCTTTATGAATTATTGTTTTCTCAGGGTATATGCCCAGAAGTGGGATTGCTGGGCCATGTGGTAGTTCTATTTTTAGTTTTTTAAGGAATCTCCATACTGTTCTCCATAGTGGCTGTATCAATTTACATTCCCACCAACATTACAGGAGGGTCCCCTTTTCTCCACACCCTCTCCAGCATTTATTGTTTCTATATTTTTTGATGATGGCCATTCTGACCAGTGTGAGGTGATACTTCATTGTGGTTTTGATGTGCATTTCTCTAATGATTAGTGATGTTGAGCATCTTTTCATGCATTTGTTGGCCATCTGTATGTCTTCTTTGGAGAAATGCCTATTTAGGTCTTCTGCCCATTTTTTATTGGGTTATTTGTTTTTTTATATTGAATTGCATGAGCTGCTTGTAAATTTTGGAGATTAATCCTTTGTCAGTTGCTTCATTTGCAAATATTTTCTCCCATTCTAAGGGTTGCCTTTTGGTTTTGTTTATGGTTTCCTTTGCTGTGCAAAAGCTTTGAAGTTTCATTAGGTCCCATTTGTTTATTTTTGTTTTTATTTCCCTTACTCTAGGAGGTGGGTCAAAAAGGATATTGCTGTGATATATGTCATAGAGTGTTCTGCCTATGTTTTCCTCTAACAGTTTTATAATGTCTGGCCTTACATTTAGGTCTTTTATCAATTTTGAGTTTATTTTTGTGTGTGGTGTTAGGGAGTGTTCTAATTTCATTCTTTTACATGTAGTTGTCCAGTTTTCCCATCACCACTTATTGAAGAGGCTGTCTTTTCTCCATTGTATATTCTTGCCTCCATTATCAAAAATAAGGTGACCATATGTGCATGGGTTTATCTCTGGGCTTTCTATCCTGTTCCATTGATCTATATTTCTGTTTTTGTGCCAGTACCATAGTGTCTTGATTACTGTAGCTTTGTAGTATAGTCTGAAGTCAGGGAGCCTGACTCCTCCAGCTCCGTTTTTCTTTCTCAAGATTGCTTTGGCTATTCGGGGTCTTTTGTGTTTCCATACACATTGTGACATTTTTTTTTTTCTAGTTCTGTGAAAAATGCCATTGGTAGTTTGATAGGGATTGCATTGAATCTGTAGATTGCTTTGGGTAGTATACTCATTTTCATCAAGGTTGATTCTTCCAATCCAAGAACATATTATATCTCTCCATCTGTTTGTATCATATTTAATTTCTTTCATCAGTGTCTTATAGTTTTCTGCATACAGGTCTTTTGTCTCCTTAGGTAGGTTTATTCCTAGGTATTTTATTCTTTTTGTTGCAATGGTAAATGGGAGTGTTTCCTTAATTTCTCTTTCAGATTTTTCATTATTAGTGTATAGGAATGCAAGAGATTTCTGTGCATTAATTTTGTAGTCTGCTACTTTACCAAATTCATTGATTAGCTCTAGTAGTTTTCTGGTAGCATCTTTAGGAGTCTCTATGTATAGTATCATGTCATCTGCAAACAGTGATAGTTTTACTTCTTTTCTGATTTGGATTCCTTTTATTTCTTTTTCTTCTCTGATTTCTGTGGCTAAAACTTCCAAAACTATTTGAATAAAAGTGGTGAGCGTGGACAACCTTGCCTTGTTCCTGATCTTAGAGGAAATGGTTTCAGTTTTTCAACATTGAGAACAATGTTGGCTATGGGTTTGTCATATATGACCTTTATTATGTTGAGGTAAGTTTCCTCTATGCCTACTTTCTGCAGGGTTTTTATCATAAATGGGTGTTGAATTTTGTCAAAAGCTTTCTCTGCATCGATTGAGACGATCATATGTTTTTTCTCCTTCCATTTGTTAATATGGTGTATCACATTGATTGATTTGCATATATTAAAGAATCCTTGCATTCCTGGTATATACCCCACTTGATCATGGTGTATGATCCTTTTAATGTGCTGTTGGATTCTGGTTGCTAGTAGTTTGTTGGGGATTTTTGCATCTATGCTCATCAGTGATATTAGCCTGTAGTTTTCTTTCCTTGTGACATCTTTGTCTGGTTCTGGTATCAGGGTGATGGTGGTCTTGTAGAATGAGTTTGGGAGTGTTCCTCCCTCTGCTATATTTTGGAAGAGTTTGAGAAGGATAGGTGTTAGCTCTTCTCTAAATGTTTGATAGAATTTGCCTGTGAAGCCATCTGGTCCTGGGTTTTTGTTTGTTGGAAGATTTTTAATCACAGTCTCAATTTCAGTGCTTGTGATTGGTCTGTTTATATTTTCTAATTCTTCCTGGTTCAATCTGGGAAGGTTGTACTTTTCCAAGAATTTGTCCATTTCTTCCAGGTTGTCCATTTTATTGGCATAGAGTTGCTTGTAGTAGTCTCTTAGGATATTTTGTATTTCTGTGGTGTCACTTGTAACCTCTCCTTTTTCAGTTCTAATTATATTGATTTGAGTCCTCTCCCTTTTTTTCTTGATGAGTCTGGCTAAAGGTTTATCAATTTTGTTTATCTTCTCGAAGAACCAGGTTTTAGTTTTATTGATCTTTGCTATTGTTTTCTTTGTTTCTATTTCATTTGTTTCTGCTCTGATCTTTATGATTTCTTTCCTTCTACTAATTTTGGGTTTTCTTTGTTCTTCTTTTTCTAGTTTCTTTAGGTATAAGGTTAGATTGTTTACTTGAGATTTTTCTTGTTTCTTGAGATGAGCTTGAATTGCTATGAACTTCCCTCTTAGAACTGCTTTTGCTGCGTCACATAGGTTTTAGATCGCCATGTTTTCGTTGTCATTTGTTTCTAGGTATTTTTGATTTCCTCTTTGACTTCTTCAGTGACCTCTTGGTTATTTAGCAGTACACTGTTTAGCCTCTGTGTATTTGTGTTTTTTACTGTTTTTCTTTCCTGTAATTGATTTCTAATCTCATAGCTTTGTGGTTGGAAAAGATGCTTGATAAGATTTCAATTTTGTTAAATTTTCCAAGGTTTGATTTGTGACCCAAGATGTGATCTATTCTGGAGAACATTCTGTATGCACTTGAGAAGAAAGTGTATTCTTCCACTTTTGGGTGGAATGTCCTAAATATATCAATTAGGTCTATCTGGCCTATTGTGTCTTTTAAAGCTTGTGTTTCCTTATTTATTTTCTGTCTGAATGATCTGTCTATTGGTGTAAGTGGGGTGTTAATGTCCCCCACTATTATTGTGTTACTGTCAATTTCTCCTATTATAGCTGTTAGCATTTGCCTTATGTATTGAGGTGCTCCTATGTTGGGTGCATAAATATTTATAATTGTTATGTTTTCTTCTTGGATTGATCCCTTGATCATTATGTAGTGTCCTTCCTCATCTCTTGTAACAGCCTTTATTTTAAAGTCTATTTTGTCTGATATGAGAATTGCTACTCCAGCTTTCTTTTGCTTTCCATTTGCATGGAATATTTTATTCCATCCCCTCAGTTTCATTCTGTATGTGTCCTTCAGTCTGAAGTGGGTTTCTTGTAGATAACATATATAAGGCTCTTGTTTTTGTATCCATTCAGCCAGTCTGTGTCTTTTGGTTGGAGCATTAAATCCATTTACATTCAAGATGCTTATCGATATGTATGTTCCTAGTACCATTTCCTTAATTGATTTGGGTTTGTTTTTGTGGGTCTTTTTCTTCTCCTGTGTTTCCTGCTTAGAGAAGTTCCTTTAGCATTTGTTGTAAAGCTGGTTTGGTGGTGCTGAATTCTCGTAGCTTTTGCTTGTCTGTAAGGCTTTTGATTTCTCCATCGAATCTCAATGAGATCCTTGCTGGGTAGAGTAATCTTGGTTGTAGGTTTTTCCCTTTCATCACTTTAAATATATCCTGCTACACCCTTCTGGCTTGCAGAGTTTCTTCTGAAAGAGCAGCTGTTAATCTTATGGGGATTCCCTTGTATGTTATTTGTTGCTTTTCCCTTGCTGCTTTTAATATTTTTTCTTTGTATTTAAGTTTTGATAGTTTGAATAATATGTGTCTCGGCGTGTTTCTCTTTGGGTTTATCCTGTATGGGACTCTCTGCGCTTCCTGGACTTGATTGACTATTTCCTTTTCCATGTTAGGGAAGTTTTCGACTATAATCTCTTCAAATAATTTCTCAAAGCCTTTCTTTTTCTCTTCTTCTGGGACCCCTTAATTCAAATGTTGTTGTGTTTCATGTTGTCCCAGAGGTCTCTTATGCTGTCTTCATTTCTTTTCATTCTTTTTTCTTCATTCTGTTCTGCAGCAGTGAATTCCACCATTGTCTTCCAGCTCACTTATCCGTTCTTCTGCCTCAGTTATTCTGCCACTGATTCCTTCTAGAGTATTTAATTTCGGTTACTGTGTTGTTCATCACTGTTTGTTTGCTCTTTAGTTCTTCTAGATCCTTGTTAAATGTTTCCTGTATTTTCTCCATTCTGTTTCTGAGATTTTGGATCATCTTTACTATCATTACTCTGAATTCCTATTCAGGTAGTTTGCCTATTTCATCTTCATTTATTTGGTCTTGTAGATTTTTACCTTGCTCCTTCATCTGTAACATAATTTTTTGTCATTTCATTTTTTTTGTGTGTGTATGTGTGAGTGGGACTGTATTCCTGTATTACTAGTTGTTTGGTCTGAGGCGTCCAGCACTGGAGTTTGCAGGCAGTTGGATAGAGCCAGGTCTTGGTGCCGAGGCGAGGACCTCTGGGAGACCTCACTCCGATTAATATTCCCTGGAGTCTGAGGTTCTCTGTTAGTCCAGTGGTTTGGACTTGGAGCTCCCACCACAGGAGCTCAGGCCCGACCCTACAAGCCGCATGGCATGGCAAAATAAAAAAAGAAAGAAAAAGAAAAAAAGGAGCAGTACAATAACAAAGAATAAAAAACAATATAAAATTAGAAAGATAAAAAATATATTAGGAAAAATAAAACTATAATTGAAACAACTGCAACAAGGTAGAATAAAACCACAACAGAAAAAAGAAAAAAAAAGGGGGGGGGGGGAACAAGCCAGAAGGAGCAGAACAGTAACAAAGTATAAAGCATAAAATAAAATTAGAAAAATAAAAGATTAGAAAAAATCAAAATATAAGTGAATCAACAGCAATGAATCAACAAGGCAAAACAGAACCCCAATCTAAAAGAGAAAAAAAGAAAAAAAACCAACCCTTGGCTATGGGGGTGGAGTTTAGACGGGGGGGGGGGGGGGGGGTGGAACTTAGGCAGGGGTGGGGTTTAGGGTGGGGTAGGACCTAGGCAGGTGGGGCGGTGACGTTTGAGCGTGGGCGGGGTCTAGGCTCAGGACCCTAGACTCAGCTGGAAAAGGCCTTCGGGGCACAGCCAAGGTGGGGCGGGGCCTCTGCTCAGGACCTGCGCAGAAAGGGAGAGGCCGCACGTGGAAAGAAGGGCCTCTGGAATGAGGAGTTACAGAGTTTGGAGGTAGGGCGCTGAGTGAGGGTGTGGGGGTGGGGTTTAGGCCCCGTGCGTTGGAGGGGGACCGAGTGTAGAGGTGGGGCCCTGGGTGGGGGTGAGGGGGCGGGGCTTGGGTTCTGCACAGCAGGAGGGAGGCTCTGAGGACAGAGGATTAGGCCCAGGAGCCCAACAGGCTTCCCGGTGCCTAAGTGGACAGGGAAAGCGCTGGCCCCGTTCCCTTACGTTCCTCCGTGCCCCTCCCCCACCGTCTCCCCCAGGGTCTCCCCCGTCCCGCTGGCCCCCTAACCGTGGGTGGGTCCTGCTGGGTGTAGGAACTCCTCCCCTACCCCAGCCGCCCCTCAGGGGTGCCGGTCCTGGAGGTACGGCCTTACCTTTGCTCCCCTTTCCCTCCCTCCCACTCCCTCAGGACCCGCACGGCTGGAGGGGGCCTAGGTGGGCAGAGGATCAGGCCTGGGATCTCAACAGGTTCCTGGGGGCCCAAGTGGACAGGGGAAACCTGGCCACGCTCCCTTTTGATACTCTGCCCTCCCAGTGGTCCCGCAATTTCCCCCATTGGGCGTGGGATCCTTTTCTCTCCCCCAGCTGCCCCTCAGCGGCGCCAGTCCCGTCCTGCCTCCACTACTCCTCCCCCCTCACTCTGCCCCACATCCTACCCGGTTGCTGGGGGTTCCTCCCATCCCCTTCGGTGTCCGTGGCCCCCAACCGGTGCCTGATAGGTGCCCTAGTTGTGAGGAGATGCGAACTCCGCATCCTCCTAGTGCACCATTAATACAGACCTTAAGCAACAAGAACCACCACATGGCAGTACGATTTTCTAACCTTTTAATCCAGTCCCATTTCGTCTGGCACAAAGATATAACCTGAAGGATGAGTTGCTTTGTGTAACTGCCTGCTGTGGTGGGCACTACTTTACTGGTGCCTACAAGTGTTTAAGGAGAGGCATTATAGTAAACAGTGGAATGCATGCCAATTGTTTTTATTTATGATGCTTATTTGGACGACAAGGCCAGCCAGCATTTGGCCCCAGGAAGACGCTTACAGCTGCATCCCTATCATCACTCCACAATGCGGCGGAAAGACTGGACAGCTGGGGAAGCTGCGCCCCAGTCGACGGGCTTCCGGTACTCCTTCTTGTCCAGGAGGTACTGCCTGCCACGGTAGTTGGGCAGCTCGTAGAAGATCCACGCACCCTCCAGCACCTTACAGGAGTGGACCTCTCGCATGTGAAACTGCTCCATGATGGAAGGGCAATCTTCGGTGGTTTCATACATCTGACCATTAAAATCCCCTTTCTCAAAGATCTGAATCTTATACTGGCCTCCACTAGACTAAAGAAACAAAGGGGGAAATGAACAGCAAACATTAGCAAAATCAACAGCAGGCCAGGAACTCAGAGAACAGTGAGGTTTGGGACCCACCATCTTGAAAGTGAGATGATCTGAACGCCCATCCCCACTGTGCACTGACTGAAACAGCTGACGTTCAATAAGAAAAACAATTCCTTAAAGTATACAAGAGGTAGAGAAAGTACTATGGAAATAAGTCACATAGTCTTGTGATGAACTGACCTAAGATTTTATTGAAGCCTCAGCAGCCAACAAGAGACAACCACCCATTAAGAGGTGGGAAAATCTTAAGAAAACTCTTTCACGTAAAAGCAAAATGGCAGGGTAGGGGGTAAGAGACGGAAAGAGAGGGAGCACGCCCATCCTCTGCAGACTCACCAGGTGAACAGCCCTGCAGGAGCTGAGGCGGTCATTGAGGCCCATCCAGTGCTGGTACTCAGAGTAGTCACCCCGGGGTAGGATGTACATGTACCCAGCAAAGTTGGGCCTTTCATACACAGCCCAGGTGCCTCCTTCCACTCTAATGGAGTTGCAGCGACTCAAGTACATGTGGAAATCTGCACAGTCGCAATCGCTGTCATAGTGGCGGCCTTGAAAGTTTTTGTCTTCAAAGAAAGTAATCTAGAGCACAGGGCAAACAAAGTGGAAAAACTGAGGGGTTAAGTGGCTGTGTTCACAGAAAAATGAAAGTTAAGAACACTTTCCCCACTTTAGAATTCCTTTCTCCTCCATTTTGAGGAGGAAATATCTAGTTCTACCATACCTCACAACATTTGCCTTCTGGCAGACAACTTTAGTTGTTAACAACAGGAATGAGCACTTTCTGAGGCCTTAAAATGAAGCAAAACAAAAGAATGCTCTGCTGTAAGCCAGCATTTTCAGACTCAGGCTCATGGCTTCTTTCTCACTGTACTTACGTAATAAATTTTCCACTTTTCTATCTGTCTCTCCCACCGACACCTACTAGACTTCTTCCAAGGGCAAGGACCAAGCCTTATTTCAGCTATGGACCTCTATACCCTGCACTTGACAAACCCTCAACAAATGCTAGATGAAGATGAGTGAGTTCCAAATACAGAAATCCATTCTAGGTGATATGGAAGAGATATACAGAGAAAAAGAAAACACAGACCTTAGCATTAGAGCTTATTTTAGATGGATATAGAACATACAGACATGAAAATATATCATATGTTCTGTATTATTATTTCGTTGCCAACAAAGTAGTTGCAAAGTAACAAAATGATAAGGCAAGAATGTCCTTTGCTTCAAACTCTTACCAAGTTGCATCACAATCTTTGGGGTAAACTTCTGAAGCCTGTGATGGCACTGGGAAATATGCAGCCCTGAGAAACGGGAAATACTACGCCTGGGCTCTAGAGCTGCATCTCTACAATCAGCCCTACTATTTTAGTCAAGCCACCTCTCAGGGCTCCAGCTTCCCATCTGTCAAATGAAAGGACTGGACTAGATTTGAAGCCCTGGCTATAAAACAAAACTTTTCTGTTTGAAACAGGCAACAGAGTTCCCGGGAAGTCCCAGGGATTCATGATGCAGTTTCTGAAAACCACTAGACCAAATGGACCACAGAGTCTGTCCCTTCTTGTTCTGTAATTCCACATCCAAGATCAATGCCAGGTTATAATTTAAACTGAAATCACAGGGGTCATTGATTTGAGCAGTTAATTCCCTGGTGTTGTGCCGCCACCTTGTGGCTAATTTGCTTTACACGTTTAGAAGGCGAAAAACCATGTCAGCCATTTCAGATGAAAGAAGCAGACAGAGCCAGTTAGAGTCTGGAGAAGATTTTTGAGGAGAGGATCTTTGAGGCAAGGATTGAAGGATAAGTAGGGAGTTTTCCAGAGGCAGAGCAAAAAGAACAGCTCGTTTAATGGAATAAAGGAGTGGAAGGACATGGCCCACTATAGGGACAAGTAGTTAGTTCATTAAGCCTGGTGCAGACTGAGCATGAGGTGAAGTGTTAGGAAATAAAGCCAGAAGTGACACAAGAGCCATGCTAGAATCCCTCTGGTGATGATGTGGGAAATGTAATGTAATGGTTTGTACCTAGAAATAGCTGGTTGCTATGGGCGGAGGTGAGAGATGCTGAGGACCAACCAAAGGCAACTGCAATGTGAATGACCATGAGGACAGTCACAAGAAATGAGGATTTGGTGACTAATTAGATGCAGGGAATGAAGGAAGACACTAAAAATAGTTCGCAGCTGGGCCTCATTCTTTTTTAGGCAGGTGAGCCTTTCTACATAGCAACCTTTTCTTTCCACTGTAAACTTTCTCCTTCCTGCCCTTCCCATTACTCAACTCTTCCCTTTCCTGTTCCCTAAAAGGCTCCTTACCCTTCCTGCCCCTAAATCACCTACTTCACCTCCTTTCTTCCCTTCCCACAGTCATCTTGATCTCTTCCCGCTCCCTTTCCCATTTTAGCACAGCACAGATTTAGATACGTGGTACAGGTGAGAAAACAAAATCGCAGCACCACTAGTTAAATCTGGGTAACATTATGCACTGTAGAGGGTTGTTCTGAGGGTCCGATGGCACAGTGCCAATAGAGCAATTTTAATAGCTGCCTCATGATTTCCAATAAGCTTTCGCTACAACTGTTACAGATAAAGAAGTTAAATGACTTGCCTAAGGTCATTAGCTAGTTACAAGTTGGTTGCAGGCAAACCAGTGGACAACAGTGCAGACTCCTGGTTAGTAATCTGTTGTTCACTTTACTTTACTTCATCTCCCTCTGTTGTCTTCCTACCTGCACAGCTAACTCTGTTCAAAATATACCATTTACTCTTAGCAATGGAACAAGACCAATCCTGAATCTCAGAGGCTTTTCCCAAAACCTGTGGGAAGATCTTTAAGAAAATCAAGGTAAACTCTCTAAGAATTGATAGATTCTAAACTTAATTAAATTTACCTTTGGTTTTTGGCCAACTATTCACCAAAGAAGAGGCTCTGCAAGGGATATGCCATGGGAAATTAATATTATCTTTCTTCCTTCATTGTTTCTCACACTTACTACCCTCTGCACACTTACCTGACTGATTTCAGTATATGAAAAGTGGAAATATATATGAGTTTTTCCTTGCTGTCCACCTTTCCAGCAGACCAGCCAACCATCCCAAGGCTGAAACAAAGCACTAGCATTGCCACAGAACCATTACTGAGCTCCAGGGCCAAGCTCTTCTTTCAGTAGCAGACCTTCCAAGTTTCAGGGCCCAGAGAATGTTGCACCTTTACTCAATTTCCATTTGTAGAAGACCATGAAATCCACTTTACGGTCAGCTGAGAAGTTGGGACTCTTGGACAAAAAGTTTTGTAGAGAAGGCTAAGAAATGTGCAGGAGATTTTCCTAGAAGTTATTACAAAATTACTCTAATTGTCAAGTTAATTTTTTGAAAAATAGCCTACCAATCCAATATAGCAGAGGGGAAAATGTCTTGACTATTCCACAGGTAACAAGAACAAACTTATTAAAATGCATTGCTTTTGCCCAGCCCATAACTCCTCTGATTAAACTGCTAGCAAGACAATGAGAAAGGGAGAAGAAATAAAAAAGTAAAAGATAAATTGCTATTACTATCTCCTTTGGCTTAGCAAGCAAAAGTTTTTACTAAGTGAACAGACCAGCTACAAGAAATAAAAGAGTACATTATCCCTACACTGGAAACCATTGAAAGTGGGGCTGTTCTGTAACCACCTTCCCTCCAGGCACGTGGATAGCCCTCTAAGGACTTCAGATGCTTTTTAGTGGGATTTTCATGGCATATTTTTCAAAAACCTCAGAGCACTAAAGACCCTGTCTCATTTTTCTCCCCAAACCTTCTGGATGCAAATACGACTATTAGTTCTATTTTCCAAACGGGAAAAAAAAACAGGCACTCACCAGTTACGCAACAAGTTAACAGGTGCCTCCTGAAAAAATGCAATGCAAAGTGCCTGACATTGCCTATGTAGTTTTTGTGCCAAGGTGGTTAGTATGAATCTAAACATGAGAAAACAATTAGACAAGTCCAGATGTCAGGACTTTTTATAAGACACCTGGGTTTGGACTTTGAAAAATGCCAATGTCTCACAGCAACAAAAACTAGGGGGATTGCTCTATATTAAAGGGGCTAAAAAAAAGAGGCTAATGAAACTTGACAACCAAATGAAATTCATGACCCTTGACTGGATCCCACATCAGAGGAAAAGCCAGCCATGAAGCACATTTTTGGGAGCAACTGGAGGAAATGTGAATATAGTCTAAATATTAGGTATTATATTCTGATAAATTTGGAGGACCTGATAATGATATGATGTTTATAAGGGAATGCCCTTGATTTTAGGATATACATGCCTAAAAACTTAAGGCAAAAGTATAATGAAGTCTGCTATTTATTTCCAAATGGTTTAGTAAAAAGAGAAAGAGAGACACAGAGAGAAACCAGATATGGCAAAATGTAAACAATTGGAGAATATAAGTAAGGGACATACAAGTATTCATTTACCATCTCTTACTTATTCTTTTAAGATTCAATGGGCTTGAACATTTACACAGTAAAACATTAGGTGGAAAAATCAAGCACCAGAGGCTTTGCTTTAGACCTACAGTCAGTGAAGAACTAGAAAGAGAATGAAGGTATATTCCCTCATTCCCAAAGAGAATCAATTTCCAGTCCAACAATCGTGAATCACATATTTTAGAGGCAATTTTCCTAAAGTAAGAAAACAATTTTTTGGGGAAAAGGGATAAGAGTAGCTGCTGAATGAAGGGGATATGTAGGATTTAATTCACTTGATTGGTCCATCCGTTTTGGCCATTTAGAATATTAACGGTTGATGCTAAATTTCAAAAGACAGATTTTTAATTGAACACTGAAAGTTTTCTACTCCATATAATCCTCTTATCTGCATGTCTTATGCCTGTGGAAATACAGAGATTAGTTGCTGGAAGGCAGAAATCATGACGATATTTACACATTACATACCTGTACAGTATTCAACATAGCAAGTACCACACATGAAGATAAACCCTTAATAAATTATTTGGTAATTCTGTTAGAATAGAGAATAAAATAAGCATTCCTTAATCTTTTCTTCAATCAATCCCAGCCTTCTATCCACTATCATACTCACCTCCAGGTGAAGAAGCAAAAGCTTTTCTCCATGTTTCTTTCAATGTATCATTAGGTGAAAAAGTGGGTAGGCTAGAAATCAGCATGACCATTTACTTACCTTGGTTCCAGCTTTAGACATTTTTGGTGCATAGATTGGTTTCCCCAGTGCTGAAATCCAGGAATAGCTACAGAGAGTTAGAGGCACAGAGACATTTATACTGGGTTGGTTTCAAATCAAACATTTGCTTAGTCAAGAGAATAGGATCCAAAAATTGAGTCAGTCATTTAGAGGCTATTGATGGTTTCTAGAAAAACAATCAGGATTATGAAATAAAGGAAAGCTTCAGTACCCTCTTTAATGCTTACCAAGCCTTGCTGCATTATAGACTTTGCTGACTCAAGACACCAAAACCCAGCCAAATTTTTCAAAATTGAAAACAGAAAAGTTCCTCTTACTTGGGCAATTTGGTTTTCTAGCAAGTAGCCACCTTGAAATCCCCCATGTCTTTTTTTCTTCAAAAGAACTTGCAGGAGATGAGTCAAAAAACCACCCTCTAATTCTGAACAGAAGTGAAACATGTTCCAAAGCAATAAAACTGACATGACAACTAAAGGCAATGCATGATCTTGTGTTTGGGAAAAAAGTCAACACAAGTGATATTTTGGGGATAATTAGAAAATTTTAATACAGTCTATATATTAGGTACTACTATTGAGCCATTGTTAAACTTCCTGAATTTAATCATATGTACTACGACTATGTAAGAGAATGTCTGGTTTTAGGAAATACATGCTAATATATTTAGGAGTTAAGGTCCCAGATGTCTTCAACCTACCCTTAAATTGTTGAGCAAAAATAAAATAGTAACACTATACAGAGGGTTGGTAAAGTGAAAGTGGCAAGATGTTAACAGTTGGTGAATCTAGACAAAAGGCATGTGGGAATTTACATTCCTGCCACTGTTCTTTAAGTGTGAAATTTTTTCAAAACACACACATACACCCAAAAGATCCAGTCCACAAGAAAGGGTGGTACAATGTGTAGCCCGAGAGACAGAAAGTTACTGTGCAAATCCTGAATTTGCAAAGGTTTAGCTAAGCCCAACTTGCCACCTGCTAGGTGGCATTTCTCTGCCATGATATCATATTGGAACCTGTGTAGGGAACAGTTTTTGGTGCTTCATATACCTCTGATTTTAGGAACGAGATTACATCTTACTGAAACTCAAAGAAACAACAAATCAACTGTTCTCCATTTTAATTTTCCTGGTCAAATATATTCTTCTCAAAAGCCCAACTTCCTCATCTTTCCCCTTAACAAAGCCTCCAGCAAATATTTTTATAAATGGGATGCCCCTAAAGTATATTTTGGTCAGCCAGAAAATGACAAATGTGCCTTGATATGAAGACTGTTGAATTACAAAGTATTAAGTTATATGCTTAGTTTTCTGAACTTTATAAACTTTAAAGAAAGTATCTAATTAATACCATTAATTTCATTAAACAATAGCAGTTTCCAAAAAGACACTTCTATTATTCCAGTGTTTCTTTATTTGGTAATGCTCTCCTTGCTTGAATTTCATCAAGCAAGTTTAAAATAAAAACTCCAATTATAATTAAAACACATTCTGAGGGTTAATTTTCATTTTAGAAATAAGAGGTCAAGCGCTTTTAGATATAATTACTAATTAAATGGCCAAAAAGCATATGAAACAATGTTTATCAGCAATCAGATTCATTAAACTGGTAACTGTTTTATCTTAAAGAACATAGCTTTCCCATCAAATGTAAACTTTATTTTGATATAACATCACAGAATGACATTGGAAATCTTTTCTAAAATTAAAAGTAAAGCTTTATCTTTTTACTGAAAGGAGAAGATTACTTTTTAGAGTTTGTTTATTGAAAATCTGAAGCAGAAAGTGAAATGAAAAATAAAGATTTTATACAGTTTAATTGTTGCATACTTTAAGAACTAAAATATCTTTATATAAAATCTTTCCTGCTGTATTTATACTCCAAAAATCATACTTTCATTCCAATTCTTTTCTAAAAGGAGTAGTAATTTCCTTTTAAATAGTTACAAAGAACTATAAAACCTATTCTCAATCACTTTAATATTAACATATATACAATGCCTTCATCAACTTTTTCATTTTAGCATCACAAAATGAGCCTTCTGATATTCTATAAACTATATGTTTATATAATAGAAGTTTATCTAAAATTCAATGTAAACAGTAGCAAATGACATTGGAAGGAAACTTAAGGAAAGGTCTTAAATAGGAAGAAAAATCCCCAAAGTCTCTTAAGCAGCAACAGCACCTTCCCAGTTTAGTTTCAACACGTGCACCATCTTGCATTCATCCTCCTGTTTCCAGGGCCCTGAATATGAAAAAAACAAAACAAAACAAAAAAACTAACTTTCTATCACCGTGTAAAAATAGGAAAAAATCCTTTTCGTAAAATCACATAAATCGGTCAGATGATAATTTAGAGTGATAAAATATGTGAAGTTAAAAGTTAATTACATTCCTTTTCTCTGAGGGTCACATTAGTTCATAATAGAAGAAAAGAAGTTCATACATAGACATAAAGTAGCAGGCTGTGGGGTTAGTCTAAAGTAAGATTTTATCCTCTTATATTTCCCATTTCCTTTGTATAATCTTCATCAGATTTCCAATTCTTAATCTCAGTATTTATTAACTAAATATTATAAAATTCTTTTTTTTATAAAAAGTAATACACACTTTGAAAATGTAAACAATATATGAAAAATAAAGAATAAGTTTACGCAGCTTTGGAAAACAGTTCAGCGGTTCCTCAAAAAGTTAAACATATTATCTTGCAATTCTACTCCTCTGCATAGTATACTGAAGAGAAATAAAAACATCTCTACACAAAAATTTGTACACGAAAGTACATATAGCAGCATTATTCACAATAGCTAACAAGTGGAAGCAACTCAAATGTCCATCAACTGATGAACAAATAAAGTGCAGTATATCCGTACAATGGAATAGTATCCAACCATGGAAAGGAATGATGTACTGACACATGCTAGAACATAGATGAACCTTGAAAACATTATGCTAAGTGAAAGAAGGCAGACACAAAGGCCACATATTGTATGATTCCATTTATATGAGATGTCCAGAACTGACAACTCAAGCGACAAACAGTAGAAGTTAGAAGTTGCCAGGGACCAGGTAGCAGAGGAGATATGGGGAGTTGGAGGAATTGGGAGTGACTGTCAATGTATACGGGCTTTATTTTTAGGGTGATGAAAATGTTCTCGATTTGTTAAATGGTGATGATTGTACAAACTTGTGAATATAATCAAAGCTGCTGAATTCTTCACTTTAAAAAAGTGAAGTTTTAGGCTTCCCTGGTGGCGCAGTGGTTGAGAGTCCGCCTGCCGATGCAGGGGACACGGGTTCGTGCCCCGATCCGGGAAGATCCCACCTGCCGCAGAGCGGCTGGGCCCGTGAGCCATGGCCGCTAAGCCTGCATGTCCGGAGCCTGTGCTCTGCAACGGGAGAGGCCACAACAGTGAGAGGTCCGCGTACCACCAAAAAAAAAAAAAAAAAAAAAAAAAAAAGTGAAGTTTATGGTATGTGAATATCTCAATAAAAATTAAGAGTAAGTTTTCTCCTACCCTAGACACCCAGTCTCATTCCTCAAAGACGAACACTGCTAACAATTTCTTTATATCCTTTCAGAAATTTTTAAGGCATATAACTAGCATAAAAATATGTGATTATCCCTTTCCTTTTTTCAAACACACGAGGCAACATTTTATGCCCCCTGCCAGCTTTCACCATCACCCCCTAGAGGTCATTCAGGATCAGCACATGTGGGTGTGCTTCATTCCTTTCAAAGACGCATTCCGTGGCATGGATGAATCAGTTCATTAGGCACCTGCCCTCTAATGGGGAGCATTTGGCTGGTTTCCAGCCTACAGCTATTTCAAACAATGCTGCAATGAACATCTCTTGTATATGTATGTATGTATGTACTTATTTTTTATTGGAGTATAGTTGTTTTACAATGTTGTGTTAGTTTCTGAACATCTCTTTTAAACAGATCTTTACATACATGAATGTACCTGTAAGATAAATCGAAGAAGTGAAATTGCAAAGTCAAAGAATGTGTGCATTTTTAATTCTGATTTTGTCAAACTATCCTCCAAAAAGGTTGCACAAATTTACACTTTCCCCAGAGGTAACTGAAATGTCTTATCAGTGTTGTATACTATGTTTTTGAACCTTGCCAGTGTGATACATGAAAAATAGTATCTTACATTTCTTTAATTTTAAGTGAAAGTGAGCATCTTTGTGTTTGTAAGTATCTTTCTGTGAACTACCTATTTATGTCCTTTGTGTTTTTCTATTGTTAGTCTCTAAAGATACTTTAAAATAGCAAAATAAGCTAATTTCTATTAAAAAAAAGAATACTATGTGTTTGGATTAAATAACTTCCAATAAATTTGCCTGTATCCATGTTCTCTTCTACTGAATCTGTAGGTCTCCTAGAGTTTAGTATTCAAATCTTCATTTGGACTAATTCTGGTAATTTATTAATGCCCATATGTACAATTAACAAAGATTAGCTAATTTATTAATTGATTTATGTGTGGGATTATGGGAAAGAGGAAAAATGTGTCAGAAAGGGTAAAACTTAAAACCATATATGGGGAAGTACAGAACAGCTTTGGACGGTCTAACTCGTGCCAGGCAAGAGACAAAAAAGACAAATTTGGCTATTATATTTGCCCCTAACTCTATAGGCTCCACCTGAAGATTTTGCTTGACCTTCTCACTATAAAATGTAGTATATATGGGTATGTAAAAATCTGTATATGCTGGTGGGAGCGGTGGAAAAAATCAGCAGTAGTTGGTAACATAATATTCTGTGTGGTTTTTTGGTATGCTTGTAAGATGTCCCCCAAAGAACTTGTTTTAAGTGCTCTCCACTATAAATGCCTACCAGTGTTTTGATGAGGAAGTCTTATCCTGCTGCTTGTTTGGAGCCTGCTGCAGGGGGCACAAGACTGTCCAGCTGCTGACGATGTCCTGTATTAATCAACCACTCATAAAACTTGTTTTCCACAAGTACCTGGAACTGCTTCCTTTGATCCCTAAAATTGCAAAAAGAATGTAGCAATACTAATTCATATTAATTTTACTCCAAGTGATTATAAAATACTTTAATGGGATAAATGTTAAATTATTTCTAGTTATCCATTCGTTCTCTCCGAATAACTGCTCTGTTCAGTTCTATACACTGAATCACCACCACCACCACCACCAAAAAAAAGATTGGTCAGATACAATTCCCTCTTTGTAAAAACTTATCAGTAATTATATATTTTGTTCTACTGTGGTTATTCGCTCAACAGATATTTACTGAGGACCAAGTGATGCTGGGTAGTGTTCTGACTGATGAGGATAAATGTGTAAAGAGAAGAGAAATGGTCTCTGTCCGGGCAGGTTTGCACTGCATGATTCTAGAGGGTGCCATTCATATTGTGACCTATGTAGTCTGTGCTTCTTGTGGACCGAATATTCTAGTAGGGGAGATAGGTAATAAAATAAACATGTATATGAACTTAAGTAGTTGTAAGTGCCTTGGAGAAAAATAGAGCAGAGTAGGGAAAACAAGAGTATTTGGAATGCTGATTTAGAAAAAGGATGGACAGAAGCCTAAGATGACACGTAAGCAGAGATCTGAATGAAGTGATGGATTAAGCAAAATAAATATCTGGAGAACATTCCAGGCAGAGGAAACAAAAAGTGCAAAGGCTCTAAAGTGAGAGAATATTTAACATATTCAGGATAAGCAAGAGAAGAGAAGCTCCTGACAGCCAGGAGCTAGCTTAGCACCATCAGCTAGGCCTAGGTGTAGCTGGGATCTGGCCTGCTGCTTTTCTGTTGAACAGAAATAATCCCATAGCACACCAACAGGGGACAAGGCCACTATGGGACAATGCTAGATCAAGGCAAAAAAAAAAAAGCTCATTCCATAATCATATCTCAGGTCCAGACAAAAAACAAAACTATTTTGTGGTCCAAACCACAAAAATGACCGAGCATCACCCTTTCCTGGCTAATGAGTGACTGCTGTTTCTTTACAATTATAGTTTTAGCCCCTTTATTCCCTCCTCTTTAATATAAAAATTATTACAATACCAAATCATAGAATTACCCTTACTTCCAGATTGCATCCAGCCCACAACAAAACCTTGCTTCCTACACTCCTCCCCCAAATCACCTAACAGCCAAAATCCAATTATCAGTTCTTTTAAACACGCTTTTATAGAGATGAAACTAGTTCTCTCCCTCCTTGTAATGAGTAATAAAATCCAACTTTATTCTACAGATACGTTCCTGGTGGTGTTTGGCTGGACAGCAATGACTAACACTATAGTATGGTGGGAGGGAAGTGAATGAGGAAAAGAATGGCAGAAAATGAGGCAGAGAGGGCCTGGTAGGTACTGTGAAGGTTTTATATTTTATTCCAAGTATGATGGGGACCCATTAGAGGGGACAGAGCAAGGAAATGACATCATCTTATCACTTTAAAAGGATCATGTTGCAGTTTCTTTTCAAATTATTCAATAGTTCTTCTGTCTTCCCATGTTCCCAAAGTTAAATTGCATGCTCTTGCTGGTTTCTAGTGTTATCATGGATCTCATCACTTGCACATGCTATGATTCAGAGTCAATATTTATTAAATGCTTACCACATTCCAGACTCCACACATGTGTATAAGCTTTTCATATGTGTAAGAAAATCTAGCCATCTAAATACTACCAGCATCCAAACAACAGAATTGCTTTAAAAGAACGTTCTTCCAATGATCCATTTTGATATCACATCAGTATAATGATTATATTATAAATGACAGTAGTTCACAGAAAACAGTAAAGACACTAAGAACCCAAGTTCTGGAACCAGGCTGACTAGGTGTGAATCCTGGCTCCTGTGTGACTTTGGATAAATTACTTAAATCTCTCGGTTCCTCAGTTTCCTCATCTGTGATAGGGAACTATTAGGAAGAATAAATGAATTAATACATAGAAGGTGCTTAGAACAGTACTTGGCACATAGTAAGTGCTCAATACATATTACCTATTATTATGGTCATCAGCACTATTCTGCTAAATTGAGAATGACTGAGCTGTAGTATTAGTATCCTGGTGGCTCAATCCATGAGATACAAACCAGGTGGAATGTTTGTAACAGATAACAGCAGTATTACTACAGTGGATTCCCAGGTAAAGCATGAGTTGTGACTGTTATTGATGTTTATATTTTTGGCAGGTAGCAACTGTTTTAAAGAATCTAAATGCAACTATGTAATTATATATTATATACTTCCTTCCTTAATCCATATGCCACAAGAATGCATCCAGAAAATACCATGGCTGGATCAAGTCTTTTTTCAACAATTTCTCTTAGAATGAAGCTAATTCTAACAGGGCAGGTCTCAGATATTGTGGGTAAACAATCTCACCCAGAAAATGTGTCTCACAAACTCATCACTAAGCAGGGTGCCTTACACTCACATTACTACACACAGTACAGCACACACCACTACAGTGTCTTACACACACATCGTTACTATAAGTTATCTTATTAAACTTTTATATCAATCTCATCAGGTAGAAAATATACTTTATATATGATATAGCTAAGAGCTAGACAGGTCAGATGACGCATTCAATGTCACACAATAAGTGGCATGATCTGTACTAATTCCTGAGTCAGAGTACTTTCCACTACAATATAGACACAGCTATCCAAAGAACACTAATTTTAACATCTAATAAAACCAAGAGATCTAATTAAAATAAGCATTTTTACTTACACATCAAATCACAGTTCTGGATCATCAGAAATAGAAATATTTTTAGAATGGCTAATTTTCCAAGATAATGACAACCAGAAGAAACAACAACAAACAAAAAGACTGATACCAAGCAAATGGAATCCAATTATTAAAGTAATAGTTTTTCTAAGTCTCAAGGACCAAGACATTATCAGAATATAGGACATTTCATGTAAACATCCTCCAAAAGAACTTGATACCCTTTTCTCAAACTAGCTCCAGCTCCCAAATGGACAATGCTGTAGAAGAAGCACCCCTCCATCTTTCAGTACTATGTTTCCTCTCCTAATATCTCTAACAAATAAAATTTAATTAAATCCCAAAATACTTGTATAGACAATAATTACTTATTCTGAACATCCACTACTTTTAAGCTGTACATGCTATTCTGTCCAGAAGAAAACTGATCAAATGTTTCTAAACTGGGCTCCAATTTTTGGAGTCATCGTTAATTTTCTTGTCTTTTTTACAAAATCTTGCACCAAGTCTAGCCTCCTGTCAAAGTATTTCTGGTCTCCACCCCCTTCATCTCCACTCTAGTCCAGTTTCTTAGTCTAGAATATTGTAATATCACCCTGACTTCCCTCTTTCAGATCTAAGTAGAGGATTTCCATATGTGCCAATCACATTTTTAAATCTGCCATAGCATCTAATAAAGTGGTTTGCATATTGTAGGCATTCTATAAATGTTCCTGAATAAATGAAATGGCTTTCATTCCATTGTTCAAAACCCTTTTAGGCTCCTATTAGTTAATTCCACTTAAATCTAACCTTTATTGCCTGATATTCAAGATTCTACATAATCTGGCTCAATCTACCCATCCAAGTTTAAATATCATTATCCATAACCAGAATCTTGTTTCAGCAACTGATTTCCAGGATACCTGAAGTCTGCTTCTGCTTCCACATCTGCTCCTCTAGTGCTGTTAAAAGTATGCTGCCCAACCCTCACTTCTTCTCCAAACTCTGCTCATTTTTCAAGGTCCAACACAAATTCTATTTTCTCCATAAATCTCTGACCACCCACACTGATGTTTTCTGAATCTTTATATATGGTTTATATATAGCGTGTCCCTGGCTTCTAGAGTTCAAAGATCAAAACGCTTGAAATAAAATTTTGTGGTGGACATAATAAACTATAACCATCTACTATCACAAGCATGTTATTAAAAATAAAATATTTTAGTACCCCCAAAGTAAAAAGTAATTTCAGAATAAAAGACAGTATTCTAAACTGACTAAATTTAGCATTATTTTAAAACACTGTACTTATTTTTCACATTTTACCATGGATTAGGAAAATTCTGACAAAAACTGGCGTTAGTCCATGGACCAGCATTAGGAGTCCACCCTTGCACGTCTGCCTGTGGAGTGGTGGAGCCAGGAAACCTGTATTTTCAACGAGCTCTTTGGATGATCCTGATGCACAATGCAGTTTAAGAACCACTAGTATAGTGCAGAGAAGTAAATTAAAAACTAAAACCAATCCATGTATGATTGACCTTATATATGATCTTTCATTCATTTAAGTCTTATATCTTCCAGTTAAACTTAAGCTACTTAAAAGAAAGGAATCTAATACTTGAGTATCCACTTGCTCCCATCCCCCAACCAAACTGTGCCTGGGATACCGACCTTAGTGAAAGACACACTACGTCTTTTTGATTTCTTTAGCACAATTATAAACATGTGCAGGTTCACTTGCTTTCCCATGGAGTTTTACATAAGACAAATTACTACTTTTAGAAAATACTCACTTTGTCAAACGAGCCTCCTTCACAGTTTTCTGCCAGGTCTGTATCTTTTTTTCTCTTTGGCCCAGTGCTTTCTGATATGCAGATGGAAGACCCCCAGGTATCTCTGTTGTGTCCCCTTCCATTTCAAAGGGAATAATAAACACATAGAATTCACAAGGTGCTAAGAGTCGGAAGACACTAGTGCTGCTGTTCTCTCTGCACACAATCATGGGATTATCCCAATAGTTAGGCACTGTAGCAAGGCCAGTCCTGGCCATGTGGTCCTCCAGCATTGGGTAATGGGTATGAAAGGGGGCAAAAGTTACTCTCTGGTTCCCAGAGAGAATAAGTGGGCGTGTAGGCGTCAGAATGTGAAAGATGCAACCTGTTGTAGAAGAGATGGACAGACGATGGCAAACAGCAATGACTTTAACATTGTCACAGCTGTGGAGATGAAGAGCAGTCTGTACAGGGCCCAGGATGAAGGTGCTATTCCTGCACTTCTCAATTGTCACAGATCTGGAAAATGAGGTAAATTTCTCTGAATAAGAATACGATGAAAAATATCTGACTACAATATTATTCTGATGGCAAATAAAAGGACAAATCCTGGTCCAAAGAAAACGTCACAACATCAAAACACCCTTGCTTACCGTAAGGGAGACAGCAGATATACAAAAGTCTCGTTGCAACGATGAATCTTTACATGTGCCCCCACCAGAGTATCTGAGCTCTTGGCCAATGTCTGCTTGTAAACCTGGCTCATCACCACCAGGCGGTGCATCCTAGGGGCCACATGAGTATTACAAGCAATCTTAGCTCTTTTGGTCGTCCCTTCAACTATTTAAGAAAAATATAAATAAATGAGATTGCTTCAAAGAAAAACAATCAACCATACGAGGTTACACATGTCTACATGTATACATGTCTAAAATTAGACCTGTGTGAGGTTTAAAAAAATGTTAGATTTGGGTGTTGGGTATGCTATATTATTCTCTGTGCTTTTCTGTATATTTGCAATATTTCAAATTTTTTTGTTTTTTAAAAAAAGGTTAAACCTATAATTCATTCAACATTGCCTATAGATCTAAGATTTTTTTTCATGCCTACCCTTTAACGTAAGTAATGTGCCTAAGGCCATATGGCTAGTAAGTGGCAGAGCTGGCCCAACTCAAATAGTATCTTCTCCAACCAGCCTTAATTTATCATCCCAACTCTTAAATAATCTCTTTAAATTGCCATAATACTAATTCTGAACCCCTCCTAAGTTACTCACCACATCATTCCATGAATTGTATTTGGGTTCACGTCTTTACTCCCAGGATCATTACTGACAGCACATCTTCCTATCGAACGTGGTGCCTTAAACACAAACTCACCCCTCAAGAAATCTGTGCAGGCTGCCCTCCTAACACAGTCCCACCATTACATCATTGCCTTCTCAGACTGTACTTCCCAGAAAACCATCAGGATACCCTTGTAAAGAAAATTGGCCAAATGTGGAGAGGTCACATAGTACACTGTTCTTCTTTTAAAACAATTCTTATTGTTTCCTTTTATTAGAAAAGTAATATATGGCTCCTGTAGAAAATTTTAAATACTAGTAGTAAAACAAGATAAAAATTATTTGTAATCCTACTATCTAATATGTTTTGGTATAATCCTAAAAGGTCAGATGTCCTTTTTCCTCCAGTGCCTACCTTAACAACATTTAAAAACTTACTTATATTCTTTTACCAACATCAAGAATTATGTAGTATCTCCTGTATATTTGTAGGAGCCTTACATATCTGAGAATCTGAGCTCATGCTAGAGCAATAGCTTGGTTGCATATATAATACTTGGGTCACTGTAGATGTTGCTCAACCATTTTCTGGTTTTCAGAATTATAAACATTTGATATGAAACTGATTTTTTTTTTTTACATTTGCACGGAAACTATTTTTTCTTGGCCTTTGAAACTCAGAGATTGTGGAAGTATATTCTAGTTTTTTCCCATTAATTTTGCTTGGCCTTAGTACAGATACTTCTCTTTAAACTTCTATCTGGGCCCCTCTTCTCTTAAAACTTATATCTGGGCCCGAAGAAGTCATACAGTACCTGAACCTATCCCTCTAGCCATCCCTGGACTATCAGGAATAGATACATTTGCAACCACAGCGTAATTCTCTCTACTATGAATTTAAATTTCCAATTTAGAAATAGCTAGTCTGCTTGTGTCTGTGTAGCTAAAAAAGAACCTCATCTTTACACCAATTCTATGAAGTTGTAACTATGGAATGGCCAATTTCTGGTAGGGTGCCTAGAAAATAGGAAAGCTTCAAGTAAATGAGCATATGAGAGTGAGAGGGGGAAAAGAGTCCGAAAAGAGAAGAGCAGAGCAAAGAAAAAGGACCAACCGAAGTTGGAGTTTCTACTAACTGCAACCAAAACAACCTGGACTAATGAATCAACTCTCTCAAACTGTTGCAGCCTTGAGAAAAAGTCATATACAAAAGAGACGTTCCCTTTTTCTGTTTCATAGTAGCAATATTTTTTAGGTCCTCCACAAAAGACATGTGATCATTAATATACCAGAAAACACTAGGTTCCTTAACCTGTCAATTCAATTTAATATAGATTAAAATATTAATAAATACCTTGGTGAGCCCAAGCCAATTTCTTCCCAGACTTGAGGCAAGCAGATATACCAAATGGATTCCCAGTTAAAGAGGCTCTCAACCAGGCTTCCAGCTTGTAGAAAGAAAAGGCCTTAGAGGTCTTTGAGAAGCCACTTTCTGCATGTAGTGGTTGCCACAGTGCAAGTTCATAAAGTGGATATATCTTCCTGGCTCCACTCACTGTACCTTCAATAAGAAAGCTGAGTGCTACAACAGCTTCTCGAGAGACTAGACTACTGTGGGTCGAATGAAATGATGCAGTGAGTTGTTCTGGATCTACAAGCAGTTCAAGGAGATCTGACAGATGATCACAGACAAAAGCTTGGTGACTGTAATCATTCCAGTTCTAAAAAATACCAAAAGAAAGCACTTTTAACAGATCAATGAGATTGAAACTCATTGTTTCAACAGAACAGTAAGACCTGAGACTTTTATATTTTAATTATTTTGTATTTATACTTTGCCTCATCCTCCCAAAAGCATTTAAAGTGGCTATATAAACCTTATAAAGATTTTCTGTGCACGTAATAGGTATAAACAGATTCTCTCTCTACCTTAGATAATTCAAAAGTAATACTAGTAGCTAACCCTCAGTGTGTGCCAAGCACTGTTATACAAACTTTAACATATTTATAACTAGCAACAGTCTTAGGATAGATGCTATTACCGTGCCCATTCTACAGATGAAGAAATGGAGATACAAAAAGGTTCAGAAACTTGCCCAAGGTCACACAGCTAGTATTAAATATTCTAAAAGTTTCAGATCAAACATAAAAATAACCGCCTCGGACATTCATTTCATGAAGCACTAGGTTTTTAAAAAAATTTACCTTCTCAAAAAAAATAAATAAATAAAATCAAAAAAAAATAAAATTTACCTTCTCAAATTACAGAAGGAATTTCAAAATCTAATGAAACAAGGCAACTGATCTTACCGTAACCAGATTTAAGAGAAGTTATAACCTTGGGGGCTTCTCTGGTGGCGCAGTGGTTAAGAATCCGCCTGCCAATGCAGGGGACACGGGTTTGAGCCCTGGTCCAGGAAGATCCCACATGCCGCGGAGCAACTAAGCCCGTGCACCACAACTACTGAGCCTGCACTCTATAGCCCGTGAGCCACAATTACTGAGCCTGCGTGCTGCAACTACTGAAGCCCGTGTGCCTAGAGCCTGTGCTCTGCAACAAGAGAAGCCACCACAATGAGAAGCCTGCGCACAGCAATGAAAAGTAGCCCCGCTCGCTGCAACTAGAGAAAGCCCACGTGCAGCGATGAGACCCAAAGCAGCCAAAAATAAATATAAATAAAATAAATAAATTTTAAAAAGAAAAGAGAAGTTATAACCTTGGGAATAAGCTTTGAGTTGGCAGACGTACCAATAACTTGGCTTATTCATTTGACAGATATGTGATATGAGCAGTGTTAAGTGATGAATTATGCAAACTAAATAAGACATAGTTCCTGTCCTCAAGGAATTCAACAACTATGTAGTGAAATGACAATATAAACAAATAACTATAACACAGTGGGATGAGACCTATAGCAGAGATCTGTAAGATGTTCTATGAGCATGAGAAGAACAAAGAACTCCATTTGGGGAAAACAAATCTTAGTGGAGCGCTGTTTGAATAGATTCTTGATTGACGCTGGTAGTTATGCAAACAGAGCAGGGAAAAAAGCATTCTAGGCCTAGGGAACAGCAACCAAAGGCCCATAGGAGTAAAATCACCTGCTGTGTTCAGAGAAACGGAAGTTCTGGGTGGGGTGTAGGGCGCATGCTGGGAAGTGGTAGGTAAAGGTAAAATGGTAGGCAGGGACCAGTCACAAAAGGCTCTGTATGAAATACTAAGATATCTGGACTTTATTTTGTGTGCCAGAGACAAAATAAACTATTTTGTAAATAGCTATACCATTTTTCTTTTTAATAAACTCTCATTTGGATGCCAAAGAACATTTCAAAGCAGAGCTGTCCACAGCCTCACCTGCTCTTCCTCCCTCTTGCTGCATCTCCCTCCCCCACGGTAAGTAGGCCTAAGAAGGCTCCAAACAGTACAAGATGAAAACAACAATGACACTGAGAATTCACTGATGGAGTTCTGACAGGAGATGGATACAAAGGATCTGTATTTTAGAAAGTCCAGTGTAGTAGGTGGGCTATAGATTGAAAGCAGGGTGACCAAGTAGGATCTAATTATAGAAATCAAAGCAAAAAAGAAAAATGACATTAGGGCCTATACAGAGGAAGAAAAAGGATAAATTTTATTTTGGCTGCACCTCGAGGCTTGCAGGATCTTAGTTCCCTGACCAGGGATCGAACCCAGGCCCCCGGCAGTGAGAGCACCGAGTTCTAACCACTGGACTGCCAGGGAATTCCCAAAAAAAGGACAAAATTTTAAAGAGTTATTTTGAAGGCAGAATCAGTAAGACTTGACAACTAACTAGGTATGGGTGGTGATAGAGAAAGCATGGGTGGCTGGTGGTAACTTTCACTGGAATGGGGAATACAAGATAATTCAAGTGAAGGGAGATTCTACTGTAGGGACATACAATCATCTCCCAAACTGAAGTACAGGGAAACCTCATCAGAACTGGAACTGGAAAGCCATCTTGAACCTGGTTCTCTCTCAGGTCTCTCTGCATGTCTGTTCCATTCTCTTCTTTATCTCAGAGTTGTTAATCCCTCATAACTCCAGGTCACTCACGGATGTGGTAGCTATTCTGGTCCCAATGCCACATGAGCTACCAGCAAATACCTATCACCAACTGGGTAATTTCTTCAATCCTGGGGTACTGATTGGACCAGATCATCATTTCAAATCAGACCAATTTCAAATACATACCTAGGAATGGGTTATTCTAGTCAACTGTCCATCCCTCGTCCAATCAGTTGCTGGGAGAGGTCATGCTATAGCACAAACTAAAGTCACCATATACTGCTGCTTACGATGCAACAAGTCTCATGCTATGTATTACTGAATTCTCACAGCCATTCAGAAACAGGCATTATCATCTCCATTTAGCGAAAAGAAGCCAAGCTAGAGAAGTTAACTGAGTTGCCTACAATCATGTGAAATCAAATTCATTAACATTTGCAAAAATGGGAATGCTAGTAAGAGTAGAGTGAACGATTTGCCTGAAAATTATCTAAGTGATTTTTGTGTCGTTGCAGGAACTGAAATCACTTCTCTATCTTGATTAAGATTGCACATATTGATTTCGTTTTATAATTAGGAAAAGAAAGAAAAAACAAAACAAATCAAGCCAACAAATCTCTGGCTTATATAAGCAATTCAAAGTAATTTTTAATGAAGGCAAACTGTCTCCCTCACAAATTGTCCCTTTCAGAGAAAGAGATCATCATTTAAATAGTACCTTATTATGACAACTGGATTTTTCAGTCAGGTCAGGAGACTGAGATCTGTGTCTGGGACTAGGCCACTCTTCTCCAATCAAAGATGTCCTCAGGGAGACCTTGTTTAACTGTTGTATATATAAGAAGAGCAGAAACTGTAGGGTGTCCACTGAAAGCTGTCCAAGAAGAAAATAAATGATGAACACATGTCTTAAAACAACATCAACCACTATTAGATACAGTAACTAAGTAGATATAGTAAAAGAAATTCACAACAGTGTGCTGATCCTAAGAAAACAAATGTGGAAACATTGCTAGCATTGGATATGTATGTCTCTGATACCCAGATGCAGGAGTTTCTAAAACTAATTAAACTGGAGTCCCTTACTTTCTCAGAAAGCTATGTAGCATCTATGGCCATAGTCATTCTCTCCCAAAACTGATGAAGTGGAAAGGATGAAGTACATACTTTTTTAAAGTATATTATTTCAGAAGTTTACAATTACAATTAAAAAAAACCAGTAATCTGAAAAAACAAATAGATGAAAGAAAGGAAGAAGGAAATTTAATCAAGACACAGAGGTTAGTTTAACCTGATCACAGACTTACCAAGAAAGTTCAGGATATCAGTGCAACACCTGAAATTGTACGCAATTTTTTGGTGTATATGCATTTTGTGGGGAGTAGGCCTCAGGTTCTCATCAAATTCTTAAAAAGGGTGTTTGACTTAAAAAAAAATACTACTGGTCTGACAGATGTTAAGTCATTTCTTATTTGAAGAAGGGTGTGGTTTGAAGCTCAGGATTTGAAGCTCATGGTTATCCTCATATACCCATTCCCATACACATACAAGAGAGGCAAAAAAGTGAAGTAATACATCTGGGTCTACAGCTATATTCACCCTGATTCCCAACATGGCTAAAAATCAGTATGCCTAGAGAACTTAAAAATATGGATTCTCAGGATCACCTAAACCTACCAATTCAATCAGCTGTCAATGTGGAACCTCATGAATCTATATATTTAAAAAAATTTTTACTTGCTTAATTAAACTTTTTGAGGTAACTGCAGTTTCACATGCAAGAACAGAGAGATCCCATGTACTTTTTATCCAGTTTCCCATCTTGCAAAACTATCATACAACAGCACAGCCAGGGTATTGACACGGATGCAGTCAGGGTACAGAACACTTCCATCCACGCAAGGTTCCTTCATGTTGCCCTTTTATGTATAGCCTTTTATTCACGTGGCAATCCAACACAGGGCATCTGGTTGGATGAGTCTCTAGGCTGCTGTCATCTAAGCAATGACTCAGGGATCTAGGCATCTTCTGTCTTTTGAAGCCACTATTATACTAGTGGCTCCACTTCCTACCCTACCTCACCCCTTCTTTAGCCCCTAACCACTTATCTGTTCTCTATCTACATAATTTTGTCATTTCAAGAATGTTACGTAAATGGAATCATATAGTATGTCACCTCTTGGGATTGACTTTTTTCACTCAACGTAATTCTCTGATTTTATACATACTTCCATTTAACAATTATTTGTTATATTAGCGTTATTCCTTCATATACCTGCCTCTCCATGAGACTGTAAGATCTTTCTCTCTTTTGCTTTTATATTCCTAGTAACTAGCATAGAAACTAGTACATAGTAAGCACTCAAAAAAAGTGGAGCTTCTTGAAGGTTTTATTCATCTCTGTATCCACAGCACCCACTACTGTACCTAGCACATAGTAGGTACTCAATAAATGTTTAATTAATGAAAACTATAATGCCCTTCTCCTCCTGGTTGCTTGCCAAACTTTTTTTTCAATCTCCAAACCCTTGTTTAGATATTATACCGTGTGGTAGAGACTGGCTAGATGCTAACTAAATGCCTTTCCTTCCTGATCACACAATTAGATGGCATTTCCCAGCCTCCTTTGAAGTTGCATATGGTATAACTGGGTTAGTCAATGGAATGTGGGTGGGTGGGTTTACATATACTGCTTTTAAGCCTCCCAAAAACTTTCCCAAAGAAATGGAAGTGAAGGACTCAGGCCCTAGTGGGAATGGCTGTGGCAAACTGTATTTTATTTGCAATTGTTCATTTCCTCATCCTCCAAGAGGCTTACACGGCCCTTCCCATGGCCATGGGATTTCCCTGCCTCCTGTGAGGTAGTTTACCTCCCATCTTATTAATTTCAGGCATGGACATGTGACAAAGCTTTTGGCCAATGGAACAAAAGTGGTGGTAGTTTATGTCACATCTGAGCAAAAGTTTTAAGAGGCATCAAGACTTTTCTCCTGCTCTGTTGCTCTTCCCTTCTATCCCAAGAATAGACATGACCTACATAGAAGCTGTTTCTTCAGCCTGAGTCTCCAAATGGGCAGACACATAGAGCCACAGCCTGGAAAAGAGCCATAGCTAAGGTGCAGCCGAAATGTAAAATAAGCAAGAAATAAACCTTAGTTACTGTAAGCCACTGAAATTTCATTTTTGTTTGTTTTTCACCTAGTATAATAGTGGCTCCAAAAGACAGAAGATGCCTAGATCCCTCAGTCATTGCTTAGATGACAGCAGCCTAGAGACTCATCCAACCAGATGCCCTATGTTGGACTGCCACATGAATAAGAAATAAACTGTTATTGCACCAAGCCACTAAAATGCTGGGATCACCTGTTACTGTAATAGTCTACCCTGATTAATATACTTTCTCTGTGAAGTCTTTCCTTATCACCAGAATTGATCATTCTCTTCTCTATTCTATTTCTGTACTTTATGCATACTTTTATTGCACATTCCATACTATTAAATAGCACTTTTTAAACTATAGTCGATTTACAATATTGTGTTAGCTTCAGGTGTACAGCAAAGTGATTTGGTTATACATATATACATATGTTATATATTTATATTCTTTTTTGATTCTTTTCCATTATAGTGTATTACAAGATATTGAATATAGTTCCCTGTGCTACACAGCAGATCCTTGTTGCTTATCTATTTTATATATGGTAGTTTGCATCTGTTAACCCCATACTCCTAAATTATCACTCCCCCTCTTCCCCTTTGGTAACCACAAGTTTGTTTTCTATGTCTGCGATTCTGTTTCGGTTTTGTAAATAAGTTCATTTGTACTAATTTTTAGATCCACATATAAGTGATATCATATAATATTTGTCTTTCCCTGTCTTACTTCACTTAGTATGATAATCTCTAGGTCCATCCATGTTGCTGCAAATGGCATTATTTCATTCTTTTTTATGGCTAAGTAATATTCCATTGTATATATACATACACACACACACACACACACACACACACACATATATATATATATGTCAAAATATATCACATCTTCTTTATCCATTCATCTATTAATGGACACTCAGGTTGCTTCCATGCCTTGGCTATTGTAAACATGCTGCTGTGAACATTGGGGTGCATGCATCTTTTCAAATTAGAATTTTCTTTGGATATATGCCCAGGAGTAGGATTGCAGGATCATATGGTAGCTTTATTTTTAGTTTTTTAAGGAACCTCCATACTTTTTTCCACAGTGGCTGCACCAATTTACATTCCCACCAGCAGTGTAGGAGGGTGACCTCTTCTCTACACCCTCTCCAGCATTTATTATTTGTAGACTTTTTGATGATAGCCATTCTGAACAGTGTGAGGTAATACCTCAATGTGGGTTTCTTTTTTATTGGAGCATAGTTGATTTACACTGTTGTGTTAGTTTCTGCTGTACAACAGAGTGAATCAGTTATACATATACATATATCCACTCTTTTTTAGATTCTTTTCCCATATAGGTCATTACAGAGTACTGAGTAGAGTTCAGTGTGGTTTTGATTTGCACTTCTCTAATAATTAGTGATGTTGAGCATCTTTTCATGTGCCTGTTAGTCATCTGTATGTCTCCTTTGGAGAAATGTCTATTAAATAGCACTTTTTTACACACCAGCTTCACCTAATAGTCTATGAGCTCCATGAGGTCAGAGCTGCTATTCTAATCAGCTTTGAATCTCAGCATATAGCAGACGCTCACTTAAAAGGAGTCAGGTGCTCGGACCATAACATGTCAGCAGTTCATAAGCACTCATGTAACTCAATAGTTTTAATGTCAATGAAAATATTTCTCTTCCAATTACAGGGTCTCTATAACATTACTGCTTTAAAAATAAGTGAATAAGGATTGCTAAGTAAGGACTAACTCACTAAATATTTCCAAACTGGAACTGCTAAAACTTAAATGGTGCTTTGGCATCACATGGTCATTAAAACCTTAAACTGCACACTGTACAGCTAGTACAAAAATTTTTAATTGTTTATTTCCCAAAGTAATTAAACACACATACATGTACACATAAATCCATACCTGATTTCTTTGCTTTTCGACTTCATCCTCAGACATGCAGTTGGACAGAATTTCAGACCATTCCAGGCGCTCCTTCGGTGTCTTCACTGCAAGACTATCAAATATTTCAAAGTAAAGCCATGCCAGATCCTTAGCCAACTGCAGCTTTCCACACGCAATGTGCCTCCATGTAGACCAGGACAGGCGTGGGTAACCTCCCTCTGTGGCCCGGGTTCGCACATAGGTGGATATCTTCCTGAGATAGTGAAGACTGAACTTGGATGGAGGGGGGACCTGCAAGGCGCCCACTATAAAGGGTTCTGCTTTCACCCAGAGGAGAACTCCGGACTCATCCATATTATCTCTAAGGACATCTGTGTGAAAAGGCTTCTTTGCATACCTAGGAAACAAAGTTTCTTCACAAGCTAATTTGAAATAAAATGCATTTACACAGCTTCTTGTAAGGTGACCCCTCCCTTAACTGTTTTTAAATGTACTATGTCAATTTAAAAAGTGGATCTAGTTCATCAAACAAAAGCAGAAAAGATTTTTGGTCAGATCTCATTATAATCTATTTGAGCAAGAAAAATATTGTAATAAAATTATCTCACTTGAGTTGTTCAAAGTGGTTGTTCAAGGAAGTGTGTAAATGCATGAGGTATGAGATAGATGCCTGCTCAGGACGAAGAAAAGAAGAAATGGGAAAGAGCCATCCTATCACCAGAAATCTTGCTCTGTCCTGAGGGGAAACACTAGTCAAAATAAGGGGAATAAAATTTCCAAGTCCAATCACTTACACATAGAGGATGCCTGATTAAAGATCTGGACGTGTTAGCTGACCATATGAGCTCAATATGAAGCACTAGCACAGGGTGGCAGACAAAAATGCTCAGGTAGGGCTTCCCTGGTGGCGCAGTGGTTGAGAGTCCGCCTGCCGATTCAGGGGACACGGGTTCGTGCCCTGGTCCGGGAAGATCCCACATGCCGCGGAGCAGCTGGGCCCGTGAGCCATGGCCGCTGAGCCTGCGCGTCCGGAGCCTGTGCTCCGCAATGGGAGAGACCACAGCAGTGAGAGGCCCGCGTACCGCAAAAAAAAAAAAAAAGAAAAAGAATGCTCAGGTAAACGTAGGCTGCAAAAATAGATCAAGGAAAGTCAAAGCATCTTTAGTCTCTATAACAGCGAACCTGCTCTGGCATATTCTACTGTCCTTAGTTCAGATGCAATATTTTTAGATTTTGTTTGTTCATTGTTTGTTATAACAATACATGATTTTTAGGAAATATTTGTTAAATATGTAAAAATAGAAGGGGAGGAAATCATCCACAGTCCCACCACCAAAGGGAAACTAGTTAATATTTTACTGTACTTCCTTGCTTTTTTTTCTACACAGGTTAGATATTAGTTTTTGAATTGTCATAGTTGTGATAATACTATATATTCTGTATTATTTTATAATACAATTCTGTCTTATTTTAAAAGCTTAATAGCACTCTAAATAAATGTACCCCAGTTTATTCAACTGTTCTATTTTCAGACATTTCAGAGGTTTAAAATTTTTCACAAAAACAAGATAGGCAAACTATTGATCATTGTTGAAGCTGGATGATGAATACATGGGGGTTCACTTACCTATTCTACTTTTGTGTATGTTAAAATTTTCCACTAAAAAATGTTTAAATGTTTTCACTTTTATAAATAATGCTATAATCACCATCTTTCTGCATATTTTCTGCATGATCATTAATTCCCAGAGAAAATTTTCAGATGTGCATTTGTGAAATGAAGTAACTGAGATTTCTGAAGCTCCTGACATATATTACCATTGCTTTCCAAAATGATTATATCAAATTGTTCCATCAATTTGATTATATCAAAATGTTTTATTGCTATTATTATGTTTTGCATTTGACTTTAAGAAAATTCTGCTTCTTTTGGGAATTCTCTGTTCAAAAAGTAATTGACATCAATTGAGTGCTTACTATGTGCCAGGTAGCATTCTAAGTATTTCATGTTCTTCGCCTTTCATCCGCACAACCACCTGGAGATACATATGATTATCCCCATTTTCAGATGAGAAAACGGAGGCTTAGAAAAGTTAAGGGACTTACCCAAAGTCACATACTTGAGTTGGCAGAGCCCTGGATTAGAATTCAAGTCTGTCTGACTTGAGAACTGTGTTACTTACAAATGTATTTTAGGAACCCAGTTTTGGGAGACTCTGGAAAATAGGAGTGAATCCAGAAGGGAATGACCAGAATGGCCTTAAATGGAAGGTCACCTAAGGACCAGGTGTAAGATCACGGAAGCATAAACCCAAAAGAAGGGTGTGAGAGAGTAGATGGCAGCTGTCTTCCAAATTGGGAATGGTTTAACGTCCCTCTGAGTAACACCAGACGATGAAAGTTCTGTGAGGAAGATCTTAGTCCGCTCCAAAATGAAAATAGGCTGCTCTGTGAGGTACTGACTCCTGTCCCTGAAGTTAGCAATCAAAAGCCAGAACCTGGGGATGAACCCTCTATTCTAACCTCGAAACTAGAGAGGGCTAAATTCGTAAACATAAACTGGGGCTCCTTCCCTCTTCAAGAGCTCCCCTGGGATGCGCTGGGATCCGGCTTATTCAGGCAGGGAAATCGGCGTGAGGCCCAAGGCGGTCCTACCGAGGCTTCGCCGCCACCTCGTCCGCTCTCTGGGGTAGGACGCGGTCCAGGATGGGACTCTGAGTGGGCCGCCCGAGCGCGCCCCGATCTCACTTCAGAAACCGAGAAGCCCCAGCTTACAGGGTCCGTAGAGGACCCAAGACCTGGCGAGAGCGAAGGCGGCCTCCCCAGCCCGAGCCCGAGGCGTGATGGGCTCCTCCCTCCTTCCCTGGCACCGGCCCGCGCACGGTTACCTGCGAAGATAGGGGCCAACCGGCCGCATCTCCCAGCGCGCAGCCGCGCCTCGCCCGCCAGACCGGCCCGCCCCGCCGCCCACCCACTGCGCAAGCGCAAGGCCTCGCACCACCGAGAGCTGGACGACTACGTTGCTAGAGCGGCCCGGTACTTCTTCCGCGATTTGGGAAACAGTTGGCTGAGGCTGAGAGTCCTTGATGCTGGAACGTGGAGCCAGATCCGGCCGCTTTGTGGTGTCGTGCCTTTCTACTCAGGGTATTAGGAAGTTTTCCATTGCTCCACAGAGCTGTGGTCAGCCACTAGCTGCTGGTAAGGTCAGCACGCTTTGATCAGTAACAATAATGATAATGACAGTTTACATTTATAGAATGCTTACTGTGGGCTGGGCACCGATTAAAGCACCTTTACGTATCTTATCTCAGTCTTCCTAAGAGCCCTCTAAGTTAAGTACGTTTGTTTTACTGATGAGGGCTTAGAGAGGTGAAAGTAACACAGAGACCGAGCTAAGACACAAACCCCAGGATGTCTGAAGCGAGAGCCACCAGGGTTAGCTCCTTAACCCTTAGCTTTTCCTACATGTTACCGCCTTCAGGAAGCTTTTTTGGATTTCACCCATCATAGGAACATAACTCCTTCCTCTAAAACTCCATATTATGATTTTTGGTCATTTCCTGCTTTTTTAAAAATTTAATTTATTTTTTATACAGCAGGTTCTTATTAGTCATCAGTTTTATACACATCAGTGTATACATGTCAATCCCAATCTTCCAATTCATCACACCACCACCACCACCACCCCGCGGCTTTACCCCCTTGATGTCCATACGTTTGTTCTCTACATCTGTGTCTCAATTTCTGCCCTGCTAACTGGTTCACCTGCACCATTTTTCTAGATTCTACGTATATGCGTTAATATACGATATTTGTTTTTCTCTTTCTGACTTCACTCTGTGTGACAGTCTCTAGATCCATCCACGTCTCAACAAATGACCCAATTTCGTTCCTTTTTATGGCTGAGTAATATTCCATTTTATATATATATATCATCTTCTTTATCCATTTGTCTGTTGATGGGCATTTAGGTTATTTCCATGACCTGGCTATTGTAAATAGTGCTGCAATGAACATTGGGGTGCATGTGTCTTTTTGAATTACGGTTTTCTCTGGGTATATGCCCAGTAATGGGATTGCTGGATCGTATGGTAGTTCTATTTTTAGTTTTTTAAGGAACCTCCATACTGGTCTCCATAGTGGCTGTATCAATTTACATTCCCACCAACAGGGCAAGAGGGTTCCCTTTTCTCCACACCCTCTCCAGCATTTGTTGTTTTTACATTTTCTGATGATGCCCATTCTAACTGGTGTGAGGTGATACTTCATTGTAGTTCTGAGTTGCATTTCTCTAATAATTAGTGATGTTGAGCAGCTTTTCATGTGCTTCTTAGCCATCTGTATGTCTTCTCTGGAGAGATGTCTATTTAGGTCTTCTGCCTATTTTTGGATTGGGTTGTTTGTTTTTTTAATATTGAGCTGCATGAGCTGTTTATATATTTTGGAGATTAATCCTTTGTCCGTTGATTCATTTGAAAATATTTTCTCCCATTCTGAGGGTTGTCTTTTCTTCTTGTTTATGGTTTCCTTTGCTGTGCAAAAGCTTTTAAGTTTCATTAGGTTCCATTTGTTTGTTTTCATTTCCATTACTCTAGGAGGTGGATCAAAAAAGATCTTGCTGTGATTTATGTCAAAGAGTGTTCTTCCTATGTTTTCCTCTAAGAGTTTTATAGTGTCTGGTCTTACATTTAGGTCTCTAAACCATTTTGAGTTTATTTTTGTGTATGGTGTTAGGGAGTGTTCTAATTTCATTCTTTTACATGTAGCTGTCCAGTTTTTCCATCCCCACTTATTGAAGAGACTGTTTTCTCCATTGTATATCCTTGCCTCCTTTGTCATAGATTAGTTGACCATAGGTGTGTGGGTTTATCTCTGGGCTTTCTATCTTGTTCCATTGATCTATGTTTCTGTTTTTGTGCCAGTACCATATTGATTACTTTAGCTTTGTAGTATAGTCTGAAGTCAGGGAGTCTGATTCCTCCAGCTCCATTTTTTTCCCTCAAGACTGCTTTGGCTATTAGGGGTCTTTTGTGTCTCCATACAAATTTTAAGATTTTTTGTTCTAGTTACATAAAAATGCCATTGGTAGTTTGATAGGGATTGCATTGAATCTATAGATTGCTTTAGGTAGTATAGTCATTTTCACAATATTGATTCTTCCAATCCAAGAACATGGTATATCTCTCCATCTGTTGGTATCATCTTTAATTTCTTTCATCAGTGTCTTATAGTTTTCTGCATACAGGTCTTTTGTCTCCCTAGGTAGGTTTATTCCTAGGTATTTTATTCTTTTTGTTGCAATGGTAAATGGGAGTGTTTCCTTAATTTCTCTTTCAGATTTTTCTTCATTAGTGTATAGGAATGCAAGAGATTTCTGTGCATTAATGTTGTATCCTGCAACTTTTCCAAATTCATTGATTAGCTCTAGTAGTTTTCTGGTGGCATCTTTAGGATTCTGTATGTATAGTATCATGTCATCTGCAAACAGTGACAATTTTACTTCTTCTTTTCCAATTTGTATTCCTTTTATTTCTTTTTTTTCTCTGATTGCCGTGGCTAGGACTTCCAAAACAATGTTGAATAATAGTGGTGAGAGTGGACATCCTTGTCTTGTTCCTGATGTTAAAGGAAAGGTCATTTCCTGCTTTCTTAGTTTGTTTATGGCCTCTCTAGGTGTGGGAGATACAAAGGTAAATAAGACCATAAAATGCAATTTAGTTCCTCTTTTATGTGGCCTCTCTCCCCTAGTAGGCATCTTCCTGAAAGCAGTAACCTGGTCTACCTCTTAACTCTGCACTGTGTCTGGCACAGTGCTAAGCACTAGGCTTACAGCAGTGAACAAAACAGATAAGGTTCTTGCTTTCTTGGAGTGTATATTTTAATAGGGAGAATAGATAATACATTAGGAAAATAAAATAGAATAATTTCAGTTGTTAGTAAGTGTTACGAAATTTGGGGAAAGGGGTGAGTGCCGAATCTGAGCTGAGGCCTGAAGAATAAGAAGCCAGCACACGAAGATCACAGTCAAAGCGACTTTGTCTCTGTCACAAGCTCTGTTCTAGGTTGCTGTTCTAGACAGATGTGAACAAAACAGTACAGATTCATGCTTTCATGAAAGTGGCATTCCAATGTGTGTGAGTGTGGGGGGCAGGGATGGAAATAATAAAATAGCACACTGTAAGAATAGAGACTCAGTAGGGGCTAATTTTGATTGGTTGGTCAGGGAAGTCTGCTATGAGGTGGTGAATTTAAGCTGTTATCTGACTTTAAAAAGGAGTCACCCATGTTAGGATCTGAGGAAAGAGCGTTTCAGGCAGAGAACAGCTAGAACAAATGCCCTAGGCAGGAATGAGCTTGGCGTATTCAGAAAAGAGAAAAGAAACCACTTTTATTGGAACGTAGTAAGGAGTATACTAGGTGAGGGTACAGATCATATAAGATTTTTGTTCTTTTCCCCCAGCTTTATTGAGAAATAATGTTTCTATAAGCTAGTATAAATATAAAGACTTGGGATCTTATTGCAAGTGCAATGAAAAGCCATTCGAGGCTTTTAAGCAGACAAATTATATGATCTGACATGTTTGTAAAAAATCATGGCAGGGGGAAGGGACGGGGTGAAAAAAAGATACTAAGATATTACGAGTGGAGTCAGGGAGACCAGTTAGGAAGCCCTTGCCAGGTAGGAGATGTTGTGACTTAGCCCAGAGAGGTAGTGGAGATGTAGAATAGTGGACAGATTCAATATATGGTTTAAAGGTAAAGATTTGGATAGGGGATACAGGAGAGAATCAAGGAAGACACCTAAAGTTTTGTAGTGAACAACTAGGTGGTGCAATTACTGAAATGAGCAAAAATGGGGGGGGGGGGAATCCGTTTTCTTCTTAACTGTAATATTTATTGTTCTTTGCGTGCTTACTATGTGCCAGACGCTGTACTAGACGGTTTACAGATTTTCTCCTACTAAAATTTCACAACACTACCAGTAAATGCTTTGCCTCAGGTTTGTAGATAAAGCAGCTTAGTGTCAGGCTGGGAGCGGGGAGGGAGCATGTTCTCACCGCTAGGAAGTGGTGGAGGCTGAATCCGAACCTAAGTCTGCTTCCAGGGCCACTCCTCATCAGGCCTCTTCTTTGCGAAACCGAGACAATTTTCTCCTAGGTTTGTTAGAAGATAAAATATGATCTAAGCTGTGCATCAGCCGTACTGTTGGCGTGGAGTCATTGTCCCCGCCCATTTCGCCCGCGTCCTTCCTCTCCGGCGTACAGCGCCTAGCTCTAGGTGAATGAAATTCCGAGACTCGTAACCAAGATAAAACCTCCCTCCCGCAATTGGTCAGTGCTGGAGGAGGAGCCCCGTGATTGGTGGAGAGTCCAAGGAGGCGGGCGGAGGGAAACTTTGTGTACCGCGATGCCGGCTTTTGGAACCCTTTCCCCACCGCCAATCTTTACGTAATTTTCTGCGACTCGCAGGTGCCCGGGCTGAGCGGATTCCTGCAGCGGCACGATTCTCTGACGTTTCCCCTTCTAATTGGCCGGGAGCTGCGGCTGTAGTTCCGAAGCCTAACTGGCCGGCCTCGCCGCCTCGGAGGTGAAGTGTACTGCGCTGATTGGCTGTGAGGCGCCGGCCGCGTGTGATGTCCCGAGCAGCGATTGGCTCTGGCCCGCTGGGTGCTTCTCTCGCCGGGACTCGGGACTCCCGGGAAGTGGACTGGTAGAGGAGGGGGGCAAGCTAGGTGTCGCTCCCGACTAAGTCGGAGACTCCGGCGTGAGGCGGCCTCTCAGGGCCGGGTGGGCTGGCGAGCCGACGCGGCGGCGGCGGCGGAGGCTGTGAAGGGTGCGGGGGTCAGGGGCCCGCACAGAGAGACCATGGCCCCGCAGAACCTGGGCACCTTCTGCCTGTTGCTGCTGTACCTCATCGGGGCCGTGATCGCCGGGTGAGGAACTGGCATCCGCGGGCACGGGGCCCTTAAGTCAGTCTTGGCTGGGGAGGGGGCTTGAGGGAGGAGGGGGCATTGTTAGACTGGGGGAGTGGAGAGCGGCGTTGCTATGGTGAGGCGGTGGAGCGGAGGAATGGGTAGCGTGGGCCAGGCTTGTGGGGTGGAGAGGAGAGCAGAGGGTGATACGGGTGAGAGGGGCTTAGACCCAGAAGACCTAGAGCTAGATTTGCCTAGAGAAGTGAGGGTTGGATGCAGTGCCAAAAGCAACGTGGTGTGAGGGGGCTGCTGAGCTGGAGAAGAGGACGATGCAGTGTTGACCCTGCAACAAGCCATTGGGCGGACATTAAGTGGGTGGGTTATATGCCAGGCCAAGTGAGGAAGTGGGGAGGACAGGTTAGGGAGGCCATGCTGGGATTGAAGGAAGTTGGATTGAGGGAGCAAGGCAGACCCTTGGGAGAGCCCTTGTACTTCTCAGCTTCTTGACATGCTGAGCCTGAGTTGTCATCATGCCTCACTGTCTCTCCATGGAGCATTCTTAGGAAGCTGAATGGTATTACGAGCGGGGAAAAAACATTTCCACTACTACACCCATAGGTAGTAGACTGGGATTCTAGCCCACCCCACCCCCACCCCCACCCCACTTACGAATTATGTGACCTTGAAGGAACATTTCAATTCTCATCTGTGACATGAGGATGATAATGTGCCACCTGTCTGAAGGAAGTAGGACCACCTGAACTTTTGAGATTCTCCGGCCTTTAATAAGATCCACTATCGTGTAGGCCTGCTGACCACAGGGTATGATATGCCAGGCTCATATTTTAGAATGCGGGGAATAGTAAAGTCTTAGCTTTTGACAAATTTATAGGTTGCTCTGAATGTAGAAAGCACTACCTAGCAGAGCTTTAAACTTTAAGTACTTGTTATTCTCTTAAAAGTTTTTTCCCTGTGCATATATGCTTCAACTTTGTTGAGTTTTTTTTCTTGTGAAACATTAAATTTCTAAAAAAATTAACTTCTCCTAGGTAATGCTTTACTGGGTTTTTTAACATGTTTTTTGTTAGTACTTTTTGCACGTAAAGCAATGGGTACCTTAAGTTGTTTAAACAAGATGTCAGGATAAATACTGTTAGTACTGTAGCTATAAACTTCAGTTTTTCCTAAAGGATTCTCTTGGGAACCGTCATGTTGATGCTGAGTTATGCCAGCCATCTTTTCCCTGTATTTTTCTCAGCTGTTACTTAACCATTTTTATATTAAGTATATCCTAAGCCTCATTTTTTATATAGCTAGCTCTTTTGTCATTAACATTAGTGAAACTTTTGATTTATTTAGTTCTTGTCTCAAGAGATGTCAAGTTTTTGCAGATTTTTGGGGTGTGGCGATAAAGCACCTAAATAATCCTCATGGAACCCCTTGTCAGTGATAGTTTTTAAAATTTATACATAAAATGATTAAATGATTTTCCTGAAGTGTGACTAAGAGCTTATGAAATACATTTTTTTAAAAAGTTCTGTCATATATTATGTGGATCTTGATACCCCAATGCATTTTTCCCCACTGCATTTTAAAATTACCATCATTACTACATCATCTCCCTGTGAACAACTTTCCCATCCCTTTGGTTGAGAGAATGCATTTTCAGAGTAATTTCTGCTGGCTGAAGTGACTCTGGCAAAATGAATAGACTTTTGTGAGCATGCTTATTTATTCATTTCATTCAACGAATATTTATTGGTGTCTTCTGTGGGCTGGCTATGGTCCCTGCCCTAAAAGTTTGTTAGTCTTATTCTGTCTTCCCATTGGCCCTTCCTGCAAAGATTCCCTTTACAATTAATTTGGTTCCAACATAGTTCCTGGCAAGGAGGTCAGTGGATCTCCACTTTATCTTCTAGCTCATGCCATGTACATATTTGCAGCTGCTGGGACTTATAGGCGCCTGCATATGGGTTCCAGCAGCTGTCTCTAATTAAGATTTGACCTAGACAAACTAGTATAACCACTAGTAATGACTGCAAAATTGAAATTTTCTCTCTCAGCAAAAAACTCCACAACTCATCCATTCAAATGGGTGTTGTTCTCTCTTCAAGCTTTTTATTTGGGCTTTGACTTAACCTCTGTGTTAACCTCTGAAGTTAACTTCAGTCACTTCATCTTTAACATTCCAAGAGTGCTACTGTTAGAACATTTCTGTGACATAATCTTTTTGAACAAAGAAATTCATCCTTTGAGATTGACCTTTGGAAGCAGTCAAAAGTCATTTGAAGTCAATAATAGGGGAGAAAAAAGAGTCAATTTGAGTATACAGTTCTTGGTTGAAAATGATGTGTGACCATAAAATAAGAAAATGACTTTCTTGACTAAAGGTAGTTCTAAGAGAAGAATGCCAGAGATATTTTGAATAATTCTAGTATTGTTCAAAAAGTACATAGCCTCTCATTGTGATTACTTCAATATGAAACTCATTACAAATTCTGGTGTGTTCTCTTTTTCGTCATTCTTTTTCATGTGTCACGTGGGTACCTTCATTTTCCTACCTCTTTGCTCAGACACAAACCTAAATGTAAAGGAAAAAATTTCACTTTTAAAAATGTAATGTATTAACTCTTCAATGAAGTATCTTCTCCCTCTCCCCCACCCTCAGGCGAGATTTCTATAAGATCTTAGGGGTGCCTCGCAGTGCCTCTATAAAGGATATTAAAAAGGCCTACAGGAAACTAGCCCTGCAGCTTCATCCTGACCGGAATCCTGATGATCCTCGAGCGCAGGAGAAATTCCAGGATCTGGGTGCTGCTTATGAGGTGAGTCAGGAAAAGGATAAAGTGTGAATAAAACCTACAGATACAGAAAAAACCATGTAACGCTGAGTAACACTCCCATTTTTCAGGTCACTTTAAAAAAAAAAACTTGACAGTAGATAAAAGTAGCAGTTGATGCTATATTGTACATTAATGTTAGTAGGTGCTACTTCCTGCCCTTTTCATTTCAGTATTTGTCTTATTAAGGAGAGTAATATTGAAAAAGACGAATGAAAGAAAATAGGATCGGTAGGTTAATACGTAGATTGATGATCAATCAATCCGTTTGAGAGTTGGAGCCAGAAACAGAAATAAAATCTAAATGAGGATTGCAAATCCACATGTGCCCATGTGGATCAGGCAGATAACATTCAGGGCAGGTATAAGATAAAACAGGAGAGTGGATATTCTACCTCCATGTTAGGAATCAGTAGCGATTGAAGAGGACTGTGACAAGCTGAAGACTTCTTGCCGCATTTCAAGGGAACAGCTGTTATTCAACACCAGCCAGTTTTTGCCATATACAGATGCAAACACTGTGTTTGCACACCGTGGCCAGATCATTTAATTTTTCAAGAGGAGTGGAAATCCTGATTTTTTTTGGTAAATTCTCCTGGTTGTAAAATGTTGGTAACTAATTCAATTAAAAATTTTCTTTTTCGTGCAAATCAAAGAAAACACAGCTGTAGTTTGAATTTGCAACTTGTAATCTAGAGGTCAAAATACTTTCATGTGTATCATCTCATTTAATCTTCATTAGGACACCTTGAGATATAGTAGAGCTGGGCATACTTCTTACCATTTAAAAAATTTTTTTTAACAACACAGGAATATTTACTGAATGCTTAATAATCTTTTTACTATTTGAAAAACCATTATACACAGAACCTTTCAACACTGTGGTGAAAAAATTTTACAAATAAGTCACTGATAATCTTTCATATGTATTAATTTAGGAGTTAGCTGTTTTGTGTGTGTTGCAATTCACCTTTCCCCTAGAAATAGAATACTATTATTCTGTGGTTATACTTTTTCTTTTCAGCTTTATTGAGATATAATTGACAAATAAAATTGTAAGATATTTAAAGTATATATTGTGATTACTTGGTACACATATACATTGTGAAAGGATTTCACCCATCTAGTTAATCCATCACCTCATATATTTATTGTTTTGGTGAGAACATTTAAGCTCTGCTTTCTTAGCAAATTTCGGTTATACAATACAGTGTTATCAATTCTAGTCACCATTTATTCACATTTTCTAAAAGGGCACAGAAAAAAATAATTTGACTCCAAAAGTCAGAGAGCTACAACTTCTGAATTCAAATTAAATCCCTGTATAGTGAGAAGACTGAAAACAAATCTGAAAAATATTTTAGTGGAAAAAACCCAGAAGGAAGGGATCCCAAGGCCTCCTAGGTTAAAGAAGTGAATGAACCAAAACAGTGACTTATATACCCAGATGAAACCTAGAACTAATGGGGTTTCCCTTTCTTCTCTCAACACCTGTAGGACCAAAGTTCCTAACCTCGGGCCCACAAATAAACTTGAGAGGGTTGGTGGACCCTCCTAAATTACTGTATGTAATATTTTCTTTCTCATTGATAATATGGATTCCATATTTCGCACTGTGTTTCCCATGAGTATTCCCATTGCTTGCTAGGAACCCAATAATCAAAAATATTTTCTGGGGAAGCTGTTGCTAAGAATTTACCATGCTCTTTAAAGACTCTACCATGTTCTTTAGCCATGACCTAGGCAAGGCTATACATAGATCATTCATGACATTGCAGTTTAACTCTTAAGAACCTTTCTGGTCACTAGTTCAAATTTTCTTTTTGCTTTGTATCATTCACTTGATTGCCTGCCTTTGGTCCTTAGATAAATTAGTGTTCACAAATCAGAATCCCAGTAAAGTTGAAGAGTCTTTTGTGAATACAAATCTGTCTTTTCTACTGAGCTGGGATTACTACTGGCATTTTAATTAGTTGAGACTCTGGTTGGTTGGCCAATCAACTAAGAAACTCCTTTTTTTCTTTTAATAATAAAAGTTTCCAAGACTATGGAATAAAGTTGCATTCCTTAGACAGAAGAAAAGTGAGGAGTAAGTGAATGGTAATAGATAACTTTAAGAGTAATTTGGGGGTAGTTATTACAGAAGCCTCCTATGTCCAAAAAGAAGCTGACTTAAAAAAATAGTCTTTGTTTTGGGGTTTTGAAATGGTGTTTCTTATGGACCCAAATGTGGGGTTCATTTCTTTGCCAAGACAGGAACAGAGAAGTAGACTTGAAAGTGAAAATATTGGAAATCCAGATCACGTAATAATGAGTTTTGTTTTGTTTTGTTTTTAAAGTTAACTCTGCCCATTTCTACTTCCCCAAAGTGGCTATTTTTTAGGATATTTACCAAACTATTTTTTTTCTCACCTGGTCTATCACAGTGGCTTTAGTTGAGTACTCTGGTCACTTCTAGACTAACCCATTTGTCTTTGCTTTTAAGAATGCTCACTCTCTTGTACACTGAATTTCTTTTTATCCTTCTAAATGTATCTTAAATGTTAGTAGATTTTTGCTGTGGCACCCTACACATCATTCAGGCCCTGAGCCAAAAGTGTGTCCTATTTACATACGCCAGTTAGATCTTCCCTTTCTTTTGCTGAGTCAACAAGCCCCATCTACTTCCAACCTCACGTTTCCTGAGCCAACACAAGTATGGGTTTGAAATAACTTTCTCCTTCAGTCTGCTATCTAAATAGACATTTAAGAATATCAAATAACATAAAGTTATTCAATTTTCAAAGTTATATATGTGCATATATTTCAGAATGCTCTAAGTAAATGGGAAGCTTTTTTTTGGGAGGGCAGATTTTGAAGAACATTGAAGCTTATTTTGTTTTACATTCTTTAGTTCTATATATGGAATGGTCCCAATGAGAAAGCATATACCTGTGACTGAGTATGTAGTTTTCTAAAACCATTAAAACTTCAGAAAGTCTTTTCAAGTTGTGAAATTGAGCTTGAGCGTCCTTCATAGAGCAGTGTCCCTTTTCACTCTTTGCAGTTCAATCTCAAATGCTGTCTGTGTGTGGCAGACAGCATTCTTCCACAAATGGATTTCTACATGAATCAAAAGAATGAAAAGGGAATATGAAAATATTGCAGTGTAGAGCTTTCTGGAGACCTGTCATTGGAGTCCCTTGACTTACCAGTCTCTTAATGTGTGTGTGGTAGTGGGGTGCAGGGGTTATGGTATAGATGTGTAGGGCTGAGCATACTTGACGGCTGTCCTAATTTACTGCTTCTGTGACTAATGACAGTCTGTCATAGTCATGTCCTAGTTTATAGTTTAGAGAGAGAATATAACATAGTGGTTAACAGCCTAAACACTGGAGTCAAACTACATGGGAATTAAACCTGAGGAATTCATCTCACCTCTTCCTGTTACTGCCCTCACATTCATAGCCATGTCGCTAATCTCCAGCATGATATTTATGGGGTTAGGTGAGTTTTGATAAATTTAAATTAAAAACATGAATGGAGCATTGTGGAAAGTTACAAAATGGGCACTGATCAGAGAATTTAGTCTGATAAAGAAAATAACTTTATAAACATGCCTTAATACCATACATAATGAAAACTGAATTCCACTAAAATTTTACATACAGTATCAGAGTTTAAAAAAACAAAAACATAAATGTGAATTCACCTTACCTGAATATTACCAACTCATAATCTTTTCTTCCACTGGCTTTTACCCCCAGGTTCTGTCAGATAGTGAGAAACGGAAACAATATGATACTTATGGTGAAGAAGGATTAAAAGATGGGCATCAGAGCTCCCATGGAGACATTTTTTCACAGTAAGTAATTTATCTATCTGCAGGGTATTAAGTGTCTGAGAATGGATCACTTAGTGATTATTAAAGAATTATCCTTGCTCCCTTGTTCAGAAGCTTTCGATGAAGAGTACAGCTCAACTGATCCTTGACCAAGAGGTCATTCATCATCCTTTCTGTGGGAATATACTCCTCTATTTTCACAAAGCTCCAGAAAAGACAGGTGGCACTAAAAGGGATGTCCATCTAGCCAACCATATCAATTAAATCAACCCTGACTGTGTTGGGGGGGATATATGTTGGAAACCAGTTCATTTTATCTCCTTGCTGTCTTAGAATCTGCAAACCACTTAATGAGCAAAGGAGATTCTTATAAGCGGAGAGAGAAATTCCTACTCACATACCCAAAGCTGACTCTTCATCCTATCCACAAGAGAGGGATGATTATGATAATCAGCATTGTTGGAAGGAGTTGGGTTAGAGGCTCTTCATCCCTTGCTGGACCCAGCTTTCTGGGAGTGCTGAGAGGCTGGAATAATAAACATCTTTCCTTCCCGCTCTTTGAGCCCCTCTTTGTTGAGCATTTGAATTTTCATATGTCCTGATGATGCATAAATAGGAGATCTTGATCTAGGGTTTCAAGTCAAGTTATAAATAAAAAGATGTTTGAATATGCATTTCTATGGGGAGAGGATGCATTGCTTTCTTCAGATTCTCTTCAGATTCTTCAGATTCTCAAAGAGAATTTTCTTTAGATTCTCAGATTTCTTCAGATTTGTGAACGCTTCACCAAAAGAAGTAAGAATCACTGTTGCTACAACAGCTTCCCTCATTTAGTGTTTGGGGGTGACAGTAGATTTTCAGGACTTAGGACGATGTGTGAGTAATATTATTAGGAAATCTTTCTCTTCCCCAGGATTGATTTGGCTGCTGTAGCCTACCAGGGAAGTGTCCTGTTTGAACCCCTTAGCAGTTAGAAGTGATACCCAAGGATGCCAGAAAGAAAAAAGGCTCTGCCCTTGCTCCTTCCCCACCAAAATCCTCCCTCTCTGCTTTTATTTAAGATTCAGGGAATCCATGCACCAAGATGGGTTCTGTTTTTATTTTTTGAAGGGGTTGGGGTTGTTGTATATTTGTCATCACTATGCTAACATCTGAGGCTCTTAATAACCAAAACTTAACGTCAAGATTAGAACTCCTATACAATTGAAGGTCACTGTTTATAGTAATCTCAAAGTGACGCTTCTGTTACTTAACACAAATTAATTTGGGTCTTATGAGACCAGAACTTCCTTTTCTGTAAGATCCAGAGTTTTACTAAGGCTGATGCTTTTTTAGTTTAATTATGTATCCAAGATTTTTGTACAAAGCAGTAGCTTGTTTCAGCAAAGTTAGTTTCTAAAAAAGCATGTAAAGGTGAACACTACAAATGTCCAAAATTACCATTAGGTTTGGCAATACGTGAATGTATATAGACTATACCCTTTCTCAATGTCTCCATTATATCCTGATATTTGTCAGTATTGAGAGAGATTATTTTTTCATTGATTAAGAATTCATTGGCATACTGTATACACTGTACTGTATGTCTGGACAATATTAAAAAGTAAATTTTTTTGTAGTAGGGCCAATATAGTTGACATTATATAAATTAAAGATTGTGTATGATGTATGACTCCAATGTATTAAAATGTCTTTCAGTTTTGCTCACTGGTGGGACACAATATTTTATCAATGTGAAGAAAACTAAAATTGTAAGAGGTGAACTCTGATTTCTTTTCGTGATAATTTTACACTTACCAACAGCTTCTTTGGAGATTTTGGTTTCATGTTTGGAGGAACCCCTCGTCAGCAAGACAGAAATATTCCAAGAGGAAGTGATATTATTGTAGATCTAGAAGTCACTTTGGAAGAAGTATATGCAGGAAATTTTGTAGAAGTAAGTCCAGACTATACAGCTATTCCTATTGACTCCCAGAATGTGTTCTTATGACTAAAAACAAGAGGTTTCTACGTACCTTCTCTGTCTTTTAGGGGGTGGGGAGGTGTATAGAATTGAATTAATCATAATTCTTGGTTCATGATATGCTGTTATTATTTCATGAACTCATCACTCAGCCCAAGAACTAAATAAAACAATACCAGGAGTTATATCTACCTACATGCTACTTCCCTGTTCCATTCACTTGCCTCCTTTCCCAGGTAACTGTCTAATATCCTGAGTTTTGTCTTTATTGTTCCCTTGCCACTCGTGTTTGTTTGTTTTATTACATATATAGGAATACCTGAATAATATATTTACTTTCACTGTTTTTGACTTTGTAAAAATGATACCATACTATACATTAGCTTCTGAGACTGGCCTTTTTTACTCTTAATATTGTCAGAATTCATCCATGTTCTTGCTTATAGCTATAATTCTGCTGAATAGAATTTCATTGTGACCACGTTGCAACAATAGGCATGTAGGTTACCTCCAGTTTTTTTCAGTTCCAAGCTGTGCTTTTAGGAAGTCTTGTACATATATCCAGGTAAAAAGATTAATTTCCCATGTTCCCTTGCAGACCTGTTGTCTGTCATCATTGCTAATACATAATGTGCATCACTCTTTGCAGTTAGCATGCTCCTAAACAAATTCCTTTTCAATCTAATTATTGTAAAGGATGTATATGACCTTGCTATTTAAATGCCTCCATGGTAGGTTCTTTTTAAGAAAAAATTACCTTGAGAGAGCATAGTGATTAAAAGCACAGAGTTTGGAGCTAGACTGCCTGGTTTAGAATCCTGGCTCTACCATACATTGGTTATGTGACCTTGGTCGTATTACTGAGCCTTTCTGTGCTTTCATTCTTTCCTCTGTAAAATGGAGATAATAGCATCTACCTCATAAAGCTGCTATGAGGATTAAATGAGTTCATAAATATATGTGATTAGGGCCTTGCTTGGCACATACTAAGTGCTATAAAGTGTTGGCTGTAATTATTGTTATTGTTATTTACTCCGTTGACCTGGGCTTTCATATGTTCGTAGGCTTTGAGGGATTTTTCTCCAAGCATTCATGTCATCTTACTGCCTGAGCATGTGCCCTGTGATTAGGTGTTTGACTGAACAGGCAAAATCAAGAGTACATTTCTTCATATATTTTAGTTTCTAGTGATTTAGAGGGATCAGAATGTTTAATTGCAATCAGCTACAAGGAGATGATCGTTGTGTCTTTTCTTATGGGTTAGAGTATCTGAATCGAGACAGCACTGGAAAACACTGCCAGATTGAGTTGCCTGAAACAAGGAAGTGTTTTCATGAGGTTAATCATGACTAATCCTGGGGTGGAAGCCACAAACCAGCTTTTGAAGGCTGTGGTTGTTCTTCAGGGCTTATGCTTTACACAGCTCAGATTTCTCAAGAGATAGTAATTCTGTGCACTACTTTAACTCAGTAGTATTTTGTCATGGCTTAGAAAAGGTGATTCCATACATACTATCTTTCAGTTCTCTTCTTTCTTACCCTCCTCTCTCTTCTCCAACTTTAGAATTTGAGTCAGTGAAAGATCCATTTGCTCAACTCCTATGTGGGAGCTGACTTGTAACTCCTCCAAGACTTCTCTCAGCTGTGGGTCTCCCTGAGGGATGGCTTGGGAGAGAAGGGGAAGTGCGAACCCCAGCAGGTGCACAGAGTCCCGATCTGGTGAGGAAACCAAAGGCTGTGGGACACAAGAGAGAAGCTGATCCTGTGTGTGTACTTGCTAGGTGGTTAGAAACAAACCCGTGGCAAGGCAGGCCCCTGGCAAACGGAAGTGCAACTGCAGGCAGGAGATGCGGACCACCCAGCTGGGCCCCGGCCGCTTCCAGATGACCCAGGAGGTGGTCTGCGACGAGTGCCCGAATGTCAAGTGAGTGCAAGCACCTTCTTTGCTCTGCCAAGGGACACTTTAATCATCTCATTTGTCTAATAAAATGCCAATGGTCCATACCTAGATTTTTTTTCCCTCCCTCTCCCCCATCCTTCTCTCTCTCCCTCATGTTCTGCCAGAGGATAGAGCAAAGAAATGTACAGTTTAATTTTTTCCGAAAGTATCTATTAAGAATATCTCCTTTTATGTTTATGAACTAATAAGCAGTGCCCTTTATTTCTGAATATACTTAACAAAAATGTTGATATTTTTCCGTTTTCCTACTTGGAATGTTTCCTTTTTCCTACTTGGAATATTTAGAGCAATCTTATGTGTACAGCTAACATTTCAGATTAGAGAAGTAGTATTTGCTGATTTATGTTATAAATACAACTGTTTAATTGAACCTTCAATTGTATATATTAAAACTAGCTCAGTTATTTGTGGGATCAGTGAAAAAAATCAAATAGGATAAACTCTTCTGTTAGATTTTCTGATAAACGTGATGCTGTCCTTTCGGGTGCACATTTATGTAAATGCGGGTAGTTTTCTCTGTTACTGATCACTCACTTCAAGGCAATCAATCTACTGCAGGCTTTTTTGGAGTCAGCAGTCGCATGGTTATGTGATATATAGTAGCTTTGCCCTGGCTTTTGGCAGGAGGAAGGTGTAAATGGATATCAGGTGGTTTTGTCATTTAGGGATACAGGATAGTCTTCCAAGAGAAAAGGTCTGATTGAGTAGATAAAACTTTATTATCTGTATCTGGGGTTTGGTTTATATTTTCTTTTTTTTTTTTTTCTTTTAAATGCTCTTTGTCTCAGACTAGTGAATGAAGAAAGAACACTGGAGGTGGAAATTGAACCTGGGGTGAGAGATGGCATGGAGTACCCCTTTATTGGAGAAGGTGAAATATTGATATTAACGTTTTATTATTGTAACTTTATGCTCTCGCCTGCTTATGTACACCTCCCACCCCCACCTCACCCCATACCTCATGGCCACCTAGTAAATGCATATATCATTTCCAACACACTTCAGTCAGTTTTAGGACACAGAAAGCCTTTTTATGACCATCCTTAAGCATCCTGGCTGGTCCACTTAAGCAGTAGCATTACTGTTTATCCTTTGACTATCATGGCCAAAAGTTACTGCCACGTAGCCTAAGTTAGGTCAAAGTTTAAATGTTCAGAACTTACTGGATTAATTTTAACTCAGCAATGAAAGAAGTTATGTAACTCTAGTTGGCATTAATAAGATGCTCTCAGACCTCACTTAGGGGTTAAATTTAAATCTCTAGAAGAAAAATAGCTTTAAAACATCAGATTCAGGTGACCAGTGAATCATTCCTTGTTTAGGAAGTAGGTCAAGTTGTTTATTGCTGTGTCTGAGTCCCAGGTGATCCTCGCTAATAATCTGAGACTTGACATAACCAGGTAGACACGCTGCTCTCACAGATAGGCTTGACAGTCAAAGCCTAAGGTAGTGGCTTTAGAAAATTCTCTCAACTGCTAAATAGATTTGCAGCGTTCAACTTGCGTGGCTTACAGTGTGCTGTAATCTCTTCTCTTCTGACAAGGTGAGCCTCATGTGGATGGAGAGCCAGGAGACTTACGGTTCCGAATCAAAGTTGTCAAGTAAGTAATCTCAGTTTAGAGGCCTTCTCTTTAGCCCTTGCTTTTCAGAGGAGTCAGGTTAAAGAAATATGGGTAGCCACCAGGGCACTTCCAGACTTTTTCCTCTGTTTCATGCCCTTAATACCCTAAATATGTAACTCTATAGCCATACTGAAAATTTGGGGTTGGAGCCTAGGATTGAGTCCATTTATTTATTTACTTCCAAGTCCAAGTCCAAAAGATGTTGGGAGGAAAGCATCGGTATTATGAGTAAGGAGCTGTGAAAGAGAGGCAGACAAGGAGACCAGAGATTTTAACTGAGGAAATACGGCCCCATACAAGAATGGGAGACTTTTCCATAGAAAGGAGCTTCTGTGACATCACCTGCAGCTGCTGGGCAGCTTCTCTGGTTGGCTTCTCTTCAACGTGCAGTTCTCCTTACATAAGAATTTTACCTGGGACTCAGGCTTTCTTGTTTATCACTTGTCTCTTGTTACCACTTTGGAAACCAGTGATACCTCTGTTTCTAAGGATTCACTGAAACAAGGTTCCCACCCAAATATGGAGAAATGGGCCCCCAGTGCCAAGGACTTTTTTCCCTCATAGCACTCTTTAATCTCGGTGATCTTTCCCCAACCTTCCTCACCTACCTTGTCTTTCCCATCACTTCCCAGAGAAACTGGCACATGTACTGTTCCCTGAATAAACCTGGTACCTTCTCAAGTCCTTATCTTTGCCAGAATTCCCTCTTGCCCTATCCCCACCCTCCCCTGCGCCCACCTTATTTGCAGCTTCAGAGCTGATCAGGCCTTACAAGCCCAGCTCTAGAAGCCCCCCAGGACCCGTCCCTGATGCCCTTCTCCCCCAGTCCCACAGCCAGAAGTTGTCCTTCTCTCTTTTCCATAATCTAGTTACTTGTATTTTAATTACGTGCTTTGACTTCTGCTGATTATAAGCTCCTTAAGATTAGGGTTTAATAAATCTTAGGCTACTTTACAGTCTTGATGAATACTATACACGAAGGAGTGTCTAATAAATGCCTATTTCTTGAAAGAGTGGCATTCATCCTTTTCCATGATCTTTCTAAAAACTTTTTGAACTCTTCCCAAAGAAAGACTTTGGAAGTTAATGATCTTTACCTTGTTCTGTTCTAGGCACCCAATATTTGAAAGGCGAGGAGATGACTTATACACAAACGTGACAATCTCCCTCGTGGAATCTCTGGTGGGCTTCGATATGGATATTGCTCACTTGGATGGGCACAAGGTAAGCAAACCCGTTCTCCCGCTTGCGGTCCTTTTCAAGCCGTCACATGGCTGCTGTTGAGGTTACTTCAGCCACTCCGGTCATTTGGAGGCACGGGGACTAAGTGCTCAGGCTTTGTCCTGTCACCTCTCCTCACTCTGCTTCTGAACATGTAGCAGTAACAACGCCGCAGACCCCTCAGCTACTCAGAGGTGATTGCACAGCCTTTGGCAGTCTCATCTTTACAGTCTCCGTTGGTAAAAGCCTTACTTTTTTACGTGTTTCGTTTTTCTTTCTCTTTTTGAAAACCTTCTCTTTCTTTGGCTCGCACTGTCCTAATGATGTTTCCCCTGCCCCTTCATCCTGCTGCTCTGAGCCATGACATGGGCTCTGGGCGCCAGTACCCACTGGAAGCTGTGTGTTGTGCTTCGAGAGTACCAGTCCTGCTCCAGTCCATCCCCTTTGCTTTCCAGGTACATATTTCCCGGGATAAGATCACCAGACCAGGAGCCAAGCTATGGAAGAAAGGGGAAGGGCTCCCCAACTTTGACAACAACAACATCAAGGGCTCTTTGATAATCACTTTCGATGTGGATTTTCCAAAAGAACAGTTATCAGAGGAAGCAAGAGAAGGTGAGGGTATAATATTTACTGTTCAAGGAAAGATGAGGTCTACATTAGAAGGATTAGAGGCTTAGGGGTGAAGTCTGTAATGACTGATTGAGAAGAGGGCCCAGTCAGTGGGTCCTAAGTAAAAAGGAAAAGGTGAGAGAGGTCAAAACTGGAAAAGAGGACAAAGAAGAAGGAATGGAAGACAGCTAAAGAGCTTTCTGTCCATTTCAGTTGCCTCTTATCGGATTTTGTGGGAGGTATGTGTGGTATGTGTGCCTGAGACACAAAGACAGGGGGTCACCTTGGACGTGCATGTATGGGTATCCACATGCGATAAAGTTAGACATTGGTAGTTACTTGTTTAATTCAGATCCCTGGTTGTCATAAGGCCTTTTGTGAGCCTCCCCATGAAACATGCTCTTCAAACTCTGGGGAAGTCATTTTTTTGTTAACGGAGTCATTTGTTCATTCTTCCCTCAGGTATCAAACAGCTGCTGAATCAAGGATCAGTGCAGAAGGTATACAATGGACTGCAAGGATATTAAGAGTGAATAAAATTGGACTTTGTTTTAAAATAAGTGAATCAGCGATATTTATTATCTGCAGGGTTTTTTGTTTTTGTTTTCATTTTCAATATGCAAGTTTGGTTTAATTTTTTTTTCTTCTAATGATCGTCATGAAATGAATAAGAGGGCTTAAGAATTTGTCCATTCGTGTTGAGAAAAGAATGACCAGCAAAAGGTTTAATAATACCTCTCCCTTTGGGGATTTATGTCTGGTGCTGCCGCCTGAGTTTCAAGAATTAAAGCTGCAAGAGGACTCCAGGAGCAAAAGACACAGTATAAAGGGTTGGAGTTAATTGTTAGCTATTTCATTCGAAATGCCAGCTGGAGAAGTCTGTTTTTAAATACAATTTTGTTGTTAATTTTTTCTTGACTCCTGTTTTCTTGTTGGTGTAGTTACCCTGTTGTCTCTTCCACCTCCATTTTGGTCATTTTTCCTTGATCAGCCTCATTTCCCTCCTTGGGGCCTGTGAGCTAGTTGGGTTTTCCTCCCATCAAGCAAGATGAATGCACAAACCTGTGGAAGAGTGATGAAGATCCAGTCGCTGTACCCAATTAAACACACATGGCACTTTCTAGAAAGGAGCCTGAAGAAAATTAGAGATTGGAGTAGGTGAAACAAGGTCACACAACCACCTAATCGTCCTTGAGAAAGTATATTCCCTCTCATTTAATTTGGGAATAATCAAATCTGACACGGAAACTCTACTGTTTAGAAAGCGCTTTTCATGTATCCAATCTCAGTTGACCTCATGTTTGAAAAGTGTTCGGCTTGTGTTAGGAACTAGGATTATTGTCGGCCCTAGAAAATGAATTTGAAGCAGTAGAGTTGCATGTTGTATTTGCTTCTCCCAGTGGAACCTAATTCAGGTGGTATGTGACGTCAATATATTTGACTTTGTAACCTCCTTCCCTTTTCTACATTATACAGTCAAATTACACTCTTTATGTTACTTTAGCTAGTGAATGTTTCAATGTTGTTGAACAACTGCTGTTGCAGAGTGTGTGTGGAGCTGCCTTCTAGCCATCAGTTTGGTTCCAGCAACATTCCCACCTTTGGCTGTACAGCAGCCAATGCTGCTATTGCCTTTTCATTTATTTTGCCCTGTTTTATAAAAATTATGAGAAAGGCGGTGGGGAGGAAATTTCATCCATTTAGAACAGTTAAGAACAAGCACACCGGGACTTTCCTGGTGACACAGTGGTTAAGAATCCTTCTGCCAATGCAGAGTACATGGGTTCGAGCCCTGGTCTGGGAAGATCCCAAATGCCATGGAGCAACTAAGCCCTTGGGCCACAACTACTGAGCCTGTGCTCTAGAGCACACGAGCCACAACTGTTGAGCCCGCGAGCCACAACTACTGAAGCCCACGCGCCTAGAGCCCACGCTTTGCAGCAAGAGAAGCCACCGCAACGAGAAGCCCGCACATCGCAACGAAGAGTAGCCCCCGCTCGCCGCAACTAGAGAAAAGCCCGTGCACAGCAATGAAGACCCAATGCAGCCAAAAATAAATTAAAAAAAAAAAAGAACAAGCACACCTTTTAACCTCAATCAGACACTATTTTTTTTTAATTTATTTGTTTTTATTTTTGGCTGTGTTGGGTCTTCGTTGCTGTGCGCGGGCTCTTTCTCTAGTTGTGGCGAGCGGGGGCTACTCTTTGCTGCGGTGTGCGGGCTTCTCATTGTGGTGGCTTCTCTTGTGGAGCGCGGGCTCTAGGCACGCGGGCTTCAGTAGTTGTGGCACGTAGCTCAGTAGTTGTGGCTCGTGGGCTCTAGAGAGCAGCCTCAGTAGTTGTGGCACATGGGCTTAGTTGCTCTGCGGCATGTGGGATCTTCCTGGACCAGGGCCTGAACCCGTGTCCCCTGCATTGGCAGGCGGATTCTTAACCACTGCACCACCAGGGAAGCTCCCAGACACTATATGGACTTGAGTGATCCAACTGTGTGTTCACTTGTGAAGAAAAAGAACAAAATTCAGAGGCTTATTTGAAATGCTGAAAATCTATCTTAGAAATCAAGTGCACCATATTAATACATATGTGTGTTTCATGAACTTTTGTATATTTAATATTCATTATGTACTGAGTTGCTGTAGTTAAAAATTTCTTAGGAATAATTATCAACATTTCTCTTCTATATCTTAGCCCAGGAGAGCTCTTGATCATTTTTTGCACTTGCTGATTTTTTCCAAGATTTTTGCAAGAGTCGGTCACGTACCAAACTAGAGTTATTTTTCTTAGCTAGAAAGACCCCAGATATAACGCTTTTCTGTAAATAAGAATGTTCACGGGGCTTTGTCACTACTGTTTATCCATGGTCCAGATGGCCATGAATGAATGAGTTAAAAAAGAATATTCTTTTACCATTGACTCTTTGTGAGCTTCAGTTTACTTGTAAGTGCTTTCTCTGAAGCACATTATAATGTGGAAAGACTTGTATCAAAGATTTTCTTGTAATAAAGCATAGTAACAGGGTGGTGTGGTGGAGATGACAGGAAGATCGTAAAACCAGGCTTTAAAGCCCAAGCTTTTTGCACTAAGGTACAACTGCCTTCCCAGAAGTTAATGCTGCCCAAAAATGGAGCGGTGGTCCCTGAGGCAGCAAGCTCCCTACCAGAAATGGGCTTGGGAGGTTGTAACGGTCAGTATATGTTCCCTTCAAGCCGAAGTTTTCTATGTGTTACAGAGTTTTCAAGTGAAGAACTGAAAACTTGCTCTCTTACTCATTTAGTAACAAGTATTTATTGAGTCCTTACTATGTGCCAGTTTCTGTTCAAGTGCCTTATATAGATGAGGTTGTTTGTATGGAAGAGGGAGTATTATCCTCAATCTGCAGATGAGGAAATGAGTTACATCTCACAGCTTACTAGTGTGGGTCTGGCATTTGAAGCCAAGCAGTCTGCTTCAGAGAATGTGCTCTTAACTACCATGAATTCATGATTTCTACTTAGAGAAAATAAATGGTGTGGAAGAAGTATTCTAGGTAGTTATGGTGAGAGAACAAATAATAATGTCTTCACCCCTGCAAGGAAAAATGTCACTCCAATGAGATATGTAATGAAGCAGAAAGGGTGGTTGGCCTGGGATGGGATTCAATTCTGTGATACTGGGCAAGCCAGTTAACCTCCCTGAACCTCAGTTTTCTCACCTGCAAAATGGGAATAATGAAGGGTGATATATTTTAATTTGAGCTTTTGTGATTTCTAACATATTTTAGCTACACATTTATTTATGTTTAATTCCTGGTCCTCAGCTGCATTCACTATTGCTTATGTTGCCAGATTCCTGAATCCTAGATGGGTGTTAGTGCTCAGAAATCACTGTTTTTGGAAAAGGGAACAGGATATGGAAACAAAACCACTGGAAAAGTTGCATTGGTTGTTCTTAGAAATGGAAGGAAGATTTTACTCTATTCCTTGACAAAAGATAAGCTGCAATTAGCTCCAGTAAAAACGTCTACCTTGAACAAAGATACATATCCAAGGACTCCAGGAGATAAGCAGAGAGGAAAAAATGGTTTGATGAGTATTCACTTTTTTAAAATTCTAGATTTTTAGTCACTGACATGGTACCAGTACTCATGATCAAGGGTTGACTACAGGTCACAGGCAGTGGGTACCGGTACAGCTTCCACAGTGATTTATATGTCAAAGAGCCCAGACCCTTTCTCTTTCCACTAAATGAAACCAGTACTTATGAGTGGTACAACTTTAGGTATGGTACCTCTATTGATGCAGCGAGCCTGAGAATGACATGAGTAGAGGGCAGTGCAGTCACAGAGCTGAGTGTCAATGAGAACCCTCTAAAGCTGCTCTGACCAATACGGGAGCCATATGTGGCTTAGCTAGCACTTGAAATGCGGCTGGTACAAATTGAGAGGTGCTATAAGTATAAAGTACACACTAGATTTTGAATACAGTACAAAATAAAGAATGTAAAGTAACTCAATTTTATATATTGATTACATGTTGAAATGATAGTATTCTGGGTATATTTAGTGAAATATATTATTAGAATGATAAATAAAATACATTATAAAATTCACCTGAGGTGGTTTTGGTTTTTTACTTTTTCAAATGTGGATACTAGAAAATTTTAAATCACATGTGTAGCTCATATTATCATTTTATTGATAGCGCTGCTGCCAGGTTACTTCTCAACACGAGAGAAGTTGACTAGCACTTTGGGATGAAGGACCTCCTTTTCCTCCCTATTCAATTACCTCTCATTCAATTCAGTCCAGTGGTCCAGACTGTCAAGGTGTTTTGGGATCCCCACTCAATCATCCAATATTCTGTCTGTGCCTCTCTGCTTGATGTTATCTGTCCGCCGTATTGGCTGAGACATCAAGATTTTTATCCAAACAGTGAAGAAAAGTGCTGACCAAAGAACTGAAGGACAACTCTTGGGTTTTGCCACTGAAAGCCTCTCTCCAGGTTGCCATTCATCAAAACATTGGCATATAGTCATATCAACCTCCATGAAAATAACTAATTTTGCATGTAGCCATATTTCTTATCATGTCCACAAGGATATGCTGAGAGGCCTTGTTGAAATGCATTTATACAACAACCTATTAGGAAATGAGGTATATCTGACATGACTTCTTCTTAGCAAGCCCATATTGGGTCCTAGAGATCAGCACGTTCTCATCTACGTGCTTACAAATGATGCCTAAGTTGACTGTCACCTTCTTAGCTTTTGGAAGAATCACCCATCTCCAGTCTTTCAGCCTCTTACCCCTCCACAGTGTCTCAAAGTCACAGCCGTGTTTAACAACCTCCTCTATATTCCTCTCAGTACTCTGGGATTCTGTCTAGTCCAGAAGACATAATTTCCTTTGAGGTGTTAATAAGTGTTTTTTGTAATCAGCTCTTCCCTCTTGGTCTTCCATTTGCTCTTACTGATGTTCATTCTACCCTTTATGTTTCAAACGTCATTCTTTCTGACAGAATATAGATGCAAAATTGGAGGTTTTATATACCATAATTATTTTTTTAAAGGCTTTAGTATTTATTGAGTCTTTCCAATGTATTAAACTTAGCTTTTGTAACAGATAATTCTCTTTTTTTTAACGTCTTTATTGGAGTATAATTGCTTTACAATGTTGTGTTAGTTTCTGCTCTATAACAAAGTGAATCAACTATACGTATACATATATCCCCATATCCCCTCCCTCTTGCGTCTCCCTCCCACCCTCCCTATCCCACCCTTCTAGGTGGTCACAAAGCACGGAGCTGATCTCCCTGTGCTATGCGGCTACTTCCCACTAGCTATTTTACATTTGGTAGTGTATATATGTCAATGCTACTCTTTCACTTCGTCCCAGCTTACCCTTCCCCCTCCCCATGTCCTCAAGTCCATTCTCTATGTCTGCGTCTTTATTCCTGTCCTGCCCCTAGGTTCTTCAGAACAATTTTTTTTTTTAGATTCCATATATATGTGTTAGCATATGGTATTTGTTTTTTTCTTTCTGACTTACTTCACTCTGTATACCATAGTTATTTAAATGTATATACTCTAGAATCAAACCCCTTAGAATCAAATTCCAGTTCTACCACTTACAAGTTGTGCCTCAATTTCTCCATCTGCAAAATGGTAATAATAATAGTACCCCTTTCACAGGGTCATTGAATAATTGGACAGTCACAACTGGAATTGCTGGCTTGGGGACATATAGGCAAAAAGGAGCAAGTTAGTATCTCTACTTTGCTTAACTAAGGTTTTTTTTTTTTCGGTACACGGACCTCTCACTGCTGTGGCCTCTTCCGTTGTGGAGCACAGGCTCCGGACACGCAGGCTCAGTGGCCATGGCTCACGGGCCCAGCCACTCCGCGGCATGCGGGATCTTCCCGGACCAGGGCACGAACCCGTGTCCCCTGCATTGGCAGGCGGACTCTCAACCACTGCACCACCAGGGAAGCCCTGTTTTTTTTTAAGTCACTTTCTGGTTATTACCACTAAAACTCAAGTTATTCATTAAAACAACAAGAATGATAATTTTCAATGCAAACTCAAATAAGTAATGCACCTCGACTGTGTCTGCCCTCTTCACTTAGCCTCACTTAATCCTAATGTAGAGAAGGTAGCTTCCACATGGGCTGGATTTTGATTTAGAGATAATTCTTCCAAAAAATAAAAATAAAGATGGCTCCTGAGATCTAATATCAGTTGTGGAAACCATTGTGAGGAGCCAGACTAGATGATTAAGAACAAGTCAGGTGATTAAGTCCTCTGCCTCTTCTAACAGGTCACTAACCTAGGACAGCAGAAAATTGATAGACAAGGTTTTCAGCAAGGCATTTGATGATTCAGATCTTTGGGGGCAAAATAGAGGCATATAGTTGGATTCATAACTCAATAATTATGTTTGAACATGCTGTTGATTAATGAATCAATGTCAACCTGGAAGGGAGGTGGTCTCTGCTGGCACAAAACAGAGATATGTTCTCAGTCCTGATCTATTCAATACTTTTATTAGTGGTGAGCATTCAGGAAGAGAGTTTAAAATGCCAAGCACCTACTGTATGTGTAAGTAACAGTTTTCACAGCTATTATATGCTTGTGGGTCCAAAAAGTCCAAGGAGAGAAGCAGGACACCTTAAAGCTGACCAGACAAGCTTTGACTCCTGCACAATGCTTATGGTGGGGGAAGCAAATTAACCTGGAAGGAGAGGGTTGGATGTACCAGCTTCATCCACAGCGCTGATGGCAAAGCATGACTTGGCAGCAACACTGTCAAGGTGTCACTTGAATTGATGTCTCCCAACACAATTACAAGAGGACTTGCACTGAATTTTGAGGGGAAGTAACCGTAACAAACTAAAGAGTCAGTTGAATAAAAGTTTTATACTATCAGGGCTGTTATACGAAGCTATAAGTCTTTAGCTTCTTATAAATTGTAAGAGTTTTTTGTGTTTTGAGGTTTGGTAAAGGAATTTTGACACTGGTGGGAGCAGGGAACTTCCCCTAATTCTGCTCAGCAACTGCTACAACTGCTACAAAAGGGAAACCATGTGAGCAGCCTTATGATGCCCTAAGAGTGATGTCCCAGTTACTACTGCCATGTATCAAATTATCCCAAAACTTAGTGGCTTAAAACAGCAACATTTATTTATTTTGCAAATCTGCAGTATGGTCTGGGCTTGATGAAGACAGCTCCTTTGTGCCATGTGGTGTCCACCGGGACAGCTCAAAACCTGGGGACTGGAATCTTTTTTTTTTTTTTTGTGGTACGCGGGCCTCTCACTGTTGTGGCCTCTCCTGTTGCGGAGCACAGGTTCCGGACGCGCAAGCTCAGTGGCCATGGCTCATGGGCCCAGCCGCTCCGCGGCATGTGGGATCTTCCCAGACTGGGGCACGAACCTGCGTCCACTGCATCGTCAGGCGGACTCTCAACTGCGCCACCAGGGAAGCCCGGGACTGGAATCTTTTGAAGGCTTTCTACTTCATGTCTGGCAGTTGATCCTGGGAGGACTCAAGCAGCTGGAGACTGGAACCATGAGGCTCCTTGAGAATCTCTATCCCCATGTGGTCACTGTAGCATGGCAGCTTTAGCATAGCTGGACTCCCTACATGTTGGCTCAGGGCTCCCAAAATATGTGTTCCAAAAGACGGAAGAAAGGAAAAGCTTCATTTCTTTTTATGACCTAGCCTCATAAGTCGTGCAGCATCCTTTCCATCACATTCTATTCATGGAGGCAGCCATAAACACTCACCCATATTCCAGGGGAGAAGAAGTAGACTCAACCTTTTGCTGAAAGAATCTTCAAGGTTTTGAAAGAGTATGCAGACCTGCAAATATTGCTGTGGCCCTTTTTGGAAAATACAATTTGCCCCAGGTGATCACATGAGGTGAACATAAGAGCAGCAGCCGTGACCAAGAGACAATGTCAGGACAGCATGAAAGAGGTCAGGGAAACTCAAGAAGAATGAAGGGACTATCTGCAAATCCGTGAGCACCACCCTGTCCCCCTGCCATCCAGGAAGGGAAGGATTCTGGGAGCAGAAGTTTTGGAGATGGGACCTGGGCCAAAGGTCACACCATTCTGGTCAAGGGGTTTATTCTCCTCCCTGCTGGGGGAGCCTGAAAAATGTGGATTACACATCAGTGACCTTCCATGAGAACATGAGGGATGCCGATCAAAGCCATGGACACTCAAAACCGAGAGGGTTGTCAAGATCTGGTTCCTGACTACAGTTGCCGAAACCTCTCAGAACCCAGTTCTGGGAAAAGAGGACTACTAATTGTTTTTTAAACCAGATAGCACAAGAAAAGTCTCTTAAAGTCAGTTGCATCTTCTAGCATTCCTCAGGACTCGACATAATATGATCACTGAATTCATTTCCACCAGCTGCCAGGCACTGTGCAAGGTGCTGAGGATATGTAAGGTGCTCAGTTATGATTCTTAGCATTGGGGGCCTCACATTCTAGTGCAGGGGGCTCCAGCACTTACCCCTCTCCAAATAATTCATGCTCAATGCAGAAAACTTGGGAAACCACACACACAAAGATGTGACATTCGAATATACTGAACCTGAAAATCTAGGGAAGAACTCAAAACACAGCTCATCCAAGAATGTATGTGCATGAAGAGAATTTGAACAAGGAAGGAGATGCAAACTAAAAACTGTCACAAAATACCACACGATTAGTTGTTTTGTTTTGTTTTTTAATTTCTTTGATGGACTTTGAAGCACAAACCTTAGGGTGTATCTGAAGTTTCTGGCCCAGACTTTATCAGTGTGGCTCACTTTCAAGGGGAACTGGTTGAGCTGAGAAGTATCCATGGCTACTAGCTATGGGCATGTTGCCCCTGGAATTTTGGTGATAGTGTATGAATCCCAGAATGAACCTGGCATTTCAGATTATCTGGTCAAACTCTGGGCAATTCTTGGGTCCACTTAGTGCACAGATATTTTATCTTTTACTTAACTCTTGCTGTAGAAACTGAGAGCCCCATCAGTGATATAGATGTAGGTTAAAGAAGGATATCCTGACTGATATCCTCCACAATTTCACAGAAAGCAGTCTGTGAAACTGCAGTGTTATGAGTTTGCTCAACTGTGATCATGATTAGCCCCAGGTCTACAGTTCTGAATCCAAGTGCAGATCTGCTGATTATCAGCAATGTGACCTCGGAGAAATATCTTAACCTCGCTGAGCCTCAGTCCCCTTATCTACCTCATATTCTGAAGATTATACAACATGATGTATTTAAAAGTACTTAGCAAAGTACTGGTGTGTAGCAAACACTCTTTAAATATTAGTTATTGCTATGGACTGAAGGTTTGCGGCCCTTAATTCCCCACCCACCTACCTCCCACCAAATTCATAGGTTGAAGCCCTAGTGTGATGGTATTCAGAAGTAGAGTCTTTAGGAGGTAACGAGGGTGGAACCCTTATAAATGGGATTAGTGCCTTATAAAGATAGATGTGAGAGAGATGATCTCTCCACCACGTGAAGATACAACAAGAAGACAGCCACCTGCACACCAGGAAGCTTGCCCTCACCAGGCACTGAATCTGCCAGCAGCTTAATTGTGGACTTCTCAACCTCTAGAACTGTGAAAATAAATGTCTGTTGTTTAAGACAGACAATTTATAGTAATTTGTTATAGCAGTCTGAACTAAGACAGTTATTATTACTACTATGCAATAAATGTGATTAAACTGTTTTTGAAGAAATTTGCATTTCTGGTAAAACATCACATTTTTGAAATCTTAGGTTATCTTTCCCCAGTGTCAAACAGCGTAGAACATTCATTGACCTGCTCATGTGTGGATTTCTGACCCTGTGGTACTTCCCACTCTGAAAAAAACCAGAAATGTTCCTGCTGAAGAATTTCTGCAGAGAGCTGATGGAAAATGACGCTACATTCTCAGTCGGCTCCAGGTCCAGAAATACAGGAACTGCTAGGAGGAGGGATGCGTACTATAAAAAATTAACAAAAGAAACCTCAAATAGAGTTGGGAGGCCAGAAGGGGGGAGCTCTCAGGCTTTGGGAGGATAACAGAGCACAACAGAAAAAAGATTCCTCTTTCCTAGCAAGGACTCAGCCAATGGAAAACCACGGGCTTTTTGTTTACTACACCCCTCCCAACTTCTTTTTCCTCTCTATAAAAGAGTTCTCCTTCCCTTGCTGTTTGGGGACTAGCCTGTAGCTCACCGTGGTTGCGGACACTGAAATGCAATTCTTTGTTGGTCGCGAATAAACCCATCTTTGCTGGAGAAATATTTAGCAGTCTATTTGTTTCATGTCAACATTTTGGTGGCCCGAACAGGGACCAGAGAAGACTCCCGATGGTTCCGGGACTGCTGAGCAAATAGGTGTGGTGTCCACGATTGAGCCCAGAGTGGCTTACTGCTTTTCTCATGGACCCTAGAGTTTGAAGGTACATATTTCTCCTGGATCCAAGCTCACACCCACTTGTGTTTGAAACTCCCCTTTATTCAGGATCTGTTTAAAGGTTTCACCTTTCTGGTTAAAGTCTTATTCTCTATGTGAGTACTTGTTTGGCACTTTGGTCTGATCTTAAAATCAGACTGTTTCAACTGAAGCTGGCTGAAAATGCCTTCGGCCTATTTCCTTTGCGAAGGGGCTGCCTTTGGTCTGTTTCCTCCAAGACCAAGCTGTCTCCTTAAGACTGGCTGGGATTGTCTTGCAAGCTGTTTAAATTGTGCCGTTAGTGCTGTAGGGTGTTTGAAAATTGTTCCTTACTGTAGAGGGAAAAGCCTCTGAGAAATGAGACCCCAGTTATCTAAGTATTTTGAGGGTGCCCCCTATAGGAACTCTGGTCAGTTTTATGTTCGAAAACCAAGGTTCTTCCTCAAGTGCATTTCTAACTAAATGGACCCACCTGACCAAAGGCAATTTAGAATATCAGTGGTCATTATGGGCAAATTTTGAAATCTACAAACTTAATTTCCTTGCAACCAAATTGGACTGCAATAGCTCACTTTCCAGAACTGAGCGGAATGCTTATTTCAATTGGCGTTTGGAGGCTTCCCAACATTATTAGGCCTCTCAAATTGCCTCTCTGCAAAATAAGATTTTAAGATTAACTGAGGCAAGCAAACAATTAAAGAAAGCAAATGGCTCACAAATCCTCAGACTCTTCTTTGGCTTCTTTGTCTCAGGCTCTGCCTCTGGCACTGTCTTCTTCCTTCACTTCTACAATGCCTATGCCTATACCCTCAACTCACTCACACTAATTCTCCCACCAAACTTTCCCTTTTCTCTGAAACTCTCCCCGCTCCCTTTTCCTCTGCACTTATCAGAACCTGTCTCTTTAAAGTTAAGCCTTCTGAGGATCTAGTGGCTAAACTCTTAATTTCTTATACTCCCTGGGCTAAAGTTGAACTGTGAGCCATAGTCAAAGATTTTCCCCAAATAACTGAGGATCCTCACAGATTTGCTGAGGGATTTAATTCAAACTTATGAAACTAGTTTCTCTGACTGTATCAGCTAGTTCATATGCTTGGTGGTGAAGGCCAGGCCCAGCACTGGATGAAAACTACTAATTGGGAAAGTCCTGAAAGGTCTCTAGAATTACAGCTGGGAGATCAGCTCATTAACTTATATGATCAGACTCAGGCAATTGCTAACCAATTTCATCAAGCATGCTATGGCTTTTCCAAAGCCTGTTGATGGGAACAAAATTCAGGCTTGCACACAAAACTCTGACGAACCTGTTCATGAATATTACAGTAGGCTTCAGATTCTGGTCTTCCTTCAGATGTAGATTCTACCCGGGTAGGCTTTAACTCTATGTTTATTAATGGGCTGAACAAGGACCTTTCCCTTCTAGTAAAAAGGACCAGGATAGAAGGGAAACTATGTCCACTCCAGATGTAGTGAATGTTGCAAATCAGCTCTCTCATACTCTAGATGAGTCACCTCTAAGGAAGACAGCCAGAATCTTAATCTTCCCACATGTAAGGGTATATCCATTCGGGGCACATAGAATCCCAGACAGGTTACAAAGGTTCAAAGAGTGGTTAATAGGTAAGAAAGCAAGAATAGATGAGAACCAAGGGTTGGTGTTAGGAAGGGTCTATGGATCAGCAGTAGAGTTTATTTGGCAAATTGGCAGGGCTGTTGGCTTGCCTTGTTTATACATATTTCATGTAGTGCCTCTCTTTTGACATAAAGGGGTTGATTTGAAAGTAACATTTTTACAGACAACATCTAAGTAAGTAGTGGGGGCTGGGAAGGTGAATACAGTTGTGGCATTGTCTGTAGAATTAGTCGGTCAATAGTTACAAATATGGACCATTATAGAAGGAGTCAAGAAAAAGCAAGGGATGGGGTGATACCCGCATGGGAGAAGATTTGGACTCAGTAAGCTATTCCAAAAGCATGTCTATCACAGTATATGGTATAATTTGGTGCGTTGAAAAAATTAGTCATAGGGATGATGATTGGAGCAATATTCCTGGAAAAGACCACCCCAGGAGGGGAATGGCATATCCAGCAATTGGTTAAATTTCCTGTGGATGCAAGGGACCAAGAGAGTCTTACGATAGCATTATTCTGCCAGGGAGGTGGACTGGTTATAGAGAGAACATAGCTAGGGAGAGTGAAAATCAGGGCAAGATCCCAAGGCCATGCCCAGATGATTTCAGTTCAGTCTTCCATCCAGACTTTGTTTTGATAGATCCATTCAGAAACATGAGGATGGCATAAAAGCATCTCAGAAACAACCCAGACAAGGAGGAGCATAGCGAGGTGGGAACCATCAAGGGTATGGTCTTCTTAAAGTGTTATCATTCCAACAGTATACAGAAGAGCTATTATTACGCAAATACCTATAAGCAAGAAAGCAATGCCTAGAATTTCAACTTTACCAAGAAAGCCCATTGTCTAATAAAAACTAGCCTGGTCCCAGATCTTGGGATAGCCATCCACTACATATGCTGTCTGCTCGTCATCCATGTTGGCCATCAGTCATGAGGTTTTTTTTGGATAACTTCAATTTGAGGACTCTGGTAGGCTGGGAGGTCCAGACAAGTGCAGGGGTCTTCTTTAAAGGAGAAACATGAATCCATGGATCAATGCCTTTGAGTTTAGCTGCATAAGGATTAGTTAACAATACCTGATAGTGTCCCTTCCAATGAGGTCAAAGGGCATCCTTAAGGAGCATACACAGTCATTAGGCTGAAGGTTATGTTGATGTAGATCTTCGTCTCCTGAGAATGTACTGTGAAAAGATTGTTCCACAAGTTAGCTTTTAAGGCCTTGGTGAGTTGTTTACAGTGAGTCAAGAGGTCTCCTTTAATAAGGGCAGCATCGCACATGCTTTCATCAAGCCTCATGGGTCTACCAGTGATGATACTGAAGGGAGATAACCTGCTCTTTCCATGAGTGGACGTTAGGTTGAGTAAGACTATAGGCAATGCCTTGGGCCAGGGCAGCTGGAGCAACTCAACAAATCTGGCTAGTTGGATATTTTTATCCCATCAATGTGTTCCACCAGCCGTGATGATTGGGGGTGATAAGTGCAATCGAAGTATTATAAAATGGGCCAAATTTTACAGATTGGATTATTTAACCAGTAAAATGGGAACCTCTGTTGCTATGAAGCTCAAAGGGTATGCCCCAAGTAGGAATAATTTTTTTCCAATAAAACTTTACTTTCTGCCATGGCTGTGGCTCTGAGACAAGGGAAGGTTTCCACCCAATGAGAGAATATACAAATCATTACTAACATATATGTATAGGCTTAAGGTCGTGGCAGCTGTATAAAGTCCATTTGCTATACCTCAAAATGTCCTGAGGGTAAAGGAAAATGGCCCATGGAATTGTGAGCAGGCTTCCCTGGGTTATGTTTAGGGCAGTCCTGACAGCTTCAATACACTTGGTGAGCCACCTTAGGAGATGGTTTCCAGTAGTATTGTTTTCCCCACTGAATAGTTTTGTCCATGTTTCACTGTGTCAGGTTATGTATATATACCAGGATAAATTTCTGTAGATGGTCGGGGAGGACAGTGCTGTCATTTGCTCTACCCAGAGGTTTATTTTTGAATTATGTGTACAGCTTTGCCTAATCCAATTCTCTCAGTTCTTCTGGATGGAGAGTTGTTGGGCTTCTAATATTTTAGTAATCCATTCATACTCTGATTCTGCAGTCAGGCAAGGTTCTGCTAACACCAATTTGTGTCTTTTGAGGGCAGCCAGTTTTGCAGTGGTATCAGCTGTGTCCCTTGCTTTCCCCTGTGTCTGTAGTTGAATGGCCAGGCATCTTGATTACCACCAAGGATTTGGGCAGCTGCATAGCATCCCAAAGTCCTAGAACATAGGAGCTCTTGTTAACCTTTTGCCTTGAGGAAGATAATCCTATTTCTAAAGCATGCCAAAATCATGGGCAACGCCCAAAGCGTATCTACCATCAGTATATATATATATATATTAGCAGTTTTGTCTTTAGTTAAAAGACAACCTCTAGTTTACATTATAATATGCTTAACCTGGCTACTCTTCCCCCCTCCATCACTGAGAAAGTTCCTCACAACTGCTTAATGCTGTTGAACCACATCCTGACTCCCCCTGATGATCTATAGGAAATTCCACTGGGTAACATTGATTTCTCATGGTTCACTGATGGTTCTTATTTAAAAGGTGAGAATGGCAAATAGTGTGCTGGGTATGCTATTACAGGTCCTTTGGATAATGCTGAGGTAGAATCTTTACTACAGCTATTTCAACCCGATAGGCTGAATTATACGCTCTTACACAGGCTTGTACTTTTAGCCAAGGGCAAAACTGCCAGTATTTATACTGATAAGTAGATATGTATGCTTTTGGATTAGCTCATGATTTTGGAATGTTGTAGAAGCAACATGGTTTCCTTACTTCCAGGGGAAATAAAATTTAAAATGACCCCTATGTTTAGGAATTATCAAGTACAATAATTTTATCTACACTTTAGCTATAATTAAGATTCCAGGTCATTCTAAACTTGACTTTCTGGAAGCTAAGGGAAATCACTTTGCTGAGATTTCTGTCCTTAAAGGGACCAACAGCAGCCAAACCTCTGACGTGGTCCAAAGGGATATTTCCCCAAATGATAGTTTAGAAAAACTGGCTAGAGAGGCCCAAAAATTGGTCTCAGAAAAGGAAACCAGGTTGGCAATTCAATAAGTGTTGGTTTGATAAAAAGAGAAGGCTCTGGTTTGGACCAAATCATTACCCAGTCCTACCAGAGATTCTAAAATTCCCTCTCCTGGGCTTCCCTGGTGGCGCAGTGGTTGAGAGTCCGCCTGCCGATGCAGGGGACACGGGTTCGTGCCCTGGTCCGGGAAGATCCCACATGCCGCGGAGCGGCTGGGCCCGTGAGCCATGGCCGCTGAGCCTGCGCGTCTGGAGCCTGTGCTCCGCAACGGGAGAGGCCACAACAGTGAGAGGCCCGCGTACCACAAAAATAAAATAAAATAAAATAAAATTCCCTCTCTTCACCACTTTACGGGCATTAAACCACTGTTCTGCTGACAAAATGAGAGCCTTTGTGAGCCAATATTGGTGGGAAAACATTAACAAGTCCACAAAACTGCCTGCCTCACTTGTCCCACTTGTCCAAAGTGCAACCTAGGGAAGCCTGTGTGTATCGTTCCCAGACAATTTAAACTGCCAAATGGACCATTCAAGGCCTGGCAACTTCCTTCATCTACTGTATGGATCTACTCGATATAACTATGTTTTAGTCATGGTCTACATGTTTTTATGCTGCATTGAAGCCTTTCCTTGCAGACAGGTTACTGCCTCTTCTATGGCTAAAGTCCTTTTGGAAAAGATTCTCCCTACCTGGGGAACTCCTCTTAAATTTCATAGTGATTGAGGAATCCATTTTACTGACCAGGTGTTTCGCTAAGTCAGTGCTATTTGGCTGCTTTTACAATACTGTCACTGCACTTACCACCCTCAATCCTCTGGTTTGACTGATGACATCATTATGACTCAGTTGGTAAAATCTGTAGAGGCTCTCCAAATACCTTGGCCAAAAGCATTGCCGTTGGTCCTCCTAAATCTCAGTCCACCCCTTTGGGAACTCATAAACTTGTGCCCTTTGGGATGGTCACAGGACACCCAGTGCCCTTGGCTCCTGCTCCTTTTGACCCATAACTGATAAAGAAGAGATATTCCAGGGCTTCCCTGGTGGCGCAGTGGTTGAGAGTCCGCCTGCCGATGCAGGGGACGTGGGTTCGTGCCCCGGTCCGGGAAGATCCCACGTGCCGCGGAGCGGCTGGGCCCGTGAGCCATGGCTGCTGAGCCTGCGCGTCCGGAGCCTGTGCTCCGCAACGGGAGAGGCCACAACAGTGAGAGGCCCATGTACCGCAAAAAAAAAAACCAAAATGAAAGAAAAGAAGAGATATTCCAATATTGCAAAAGCCTAATTGCTTCTATTAAAAATAACCATGTGTTGGTAAAGCAATCTTTTCGCAGTGTGCCCCTAGGGGGCAAAGACCTTAAGCATCACACCTTGCAACATGGAGATTTTGTCTATTGGAAAAGACGTCTCCAGGAGAACTCTCTTCAATCTCATGGAAAGGCCCCTATCAAGTACTGCTAACCAGCTCTTGTGCCACCATCTCCAAGGAATAAACTCTTGGATTCATGTGACACAACTAAAGAAAGTGCCAAACCCTGACTGAACCTGCCCATCATCTGGTGACCTGAAAGTAAATATTTCCCAGAACTGAAGCAGATGACAGCGGATGAGACAGCTCTTCCAAGATATCCAGACAAGGCCTGCTGGAAGTTTGTCACCAAATCTTTGATGATAACATAACACTTCAGATGATCTCCAATGTCTAGGATCTTGATAAAATATGGACTTTAGATAAAAAGGGCCTGAGAGCCTCCCTCCTCCCTCTCCTTGTTACTCAGATGTGACCTTAATAGGTTTCTAGTCTGTGCACTTTCCTTCCACAAGGCACTACACCCAGGAAATGTTCTTCCTGACATTGAGGGATAAAAAAGCCATTGAAACTAGAAAATCTGATTCTTGCTCAGCAATGCTTTCAGAGAAAGATCTTGATCAAAAGGGGAAAATGTAAAAAAATAATAAACAGAAACCTCAATTAAATAGAGTTGGGAGATGAGAATGGGGAGCTCGCACATCCTGAGATGATAGCAGAGCCCAACAGAAAGAGGAAAGACTCCTCTTCTTTCCTGGCAAGGACTCAGCCAATGAAAAGCCATGGACTGTTTGTTTACTCCAGCCCTCTCAGCTTCCTTTTACTCTCTATAAAAGTATCCTCCTTCCCTTGCTAGGCGGGGACTTGTATGTGGCTCACCTTAATTGCAGACTTCAAATTGCAATTCTCTGCTGACCCCCAATAAACCCCTCTTTGCTGGAGAAATATCTGGCAGTCATTTGTTTCAGGTGAACAGTACTAAACATTAAAAGGGGGAAAGGCAAACCAAACTCAGAGCCTTCTATGAAATAAACACAGGTGTCTCCAGAGCTGGCCTGTGATGTGCCATCTGGCAGGGTGTAAATACAGCAGAAAGCCTCAGATTTCTTGGGCCTGTGCCGCTGGAGCTCTGAAAGTCAAGACTCATGGTACTTGGTGTGACCCGCACCAGCACTAGGGTGACCAACTCATCCCTGTTAGTTTCTGGTTTTAGCACTGGAAGTTTCATATTCCAGAAACCACTTAGTCTCAGTCAGGCCAGGATGATTGGTCACCCTAAGGTCCAGCATTGAAGGGGCAGTTTGCATGGAAGTTAGATGTCGTTCGTAACTGCCAGGGGCAAATGCAGAGCTATGGTTGAAGGGACTGGAGGGGCAGAGCCAGGCTGAGTCCTGAAATGTTCCATGAAGGAGGAATCTATGAGAAATGTGCACGGAAACCTAGAGGAGCAGGGCCAAGTTATTGGCCAAGTGTGTACAGTGACAGACCAGATCCTGGTGGGTCCTTCCTGGACTGGTTCACGGATTGGCATACATTGAAAACAGCGTTCCACTTTGGACATTTATATAGGGGGACAGGGAGGAAATGATTTTCTTTGGTGAAAGTTGTATATGCACCTCGTCCTGTATATTGAAGCTGTAGAAATTATTACATGTACTGACAATATGGTTAAAATGTAAACAATTAAAAGTGTCTTTCCTTTCACAGTTTTCCATTTATTTTAATGAATAACTTTATCCACTCATGCTTCCTAAGAGTATATTCTACTTATATTGTTCTGGGCTTAAAGTCCCCTAAAAATATCTTTTAAATTATTTTTCTGACTGTATATTGGCAAAATTCTTTCACTTTGTTTGTTTTATTGTCTTTTTATTTCCGTTTGCCTTTTTTTGTGTTTTGTGTGGTTATTTGTTTTGTGAGTCTTGAGCCAAGCATTTTCGTAAGACACATATTAAGGGTTTTCATTTTATACAATAAAATGCATTAGTTGTTTCTGTGACTGGTGGTATTATTCCATTTCAGAATTCCAGCCTGCCCTGGCTACTGATAGCAGGCGATGGCCAGCTGGCTCATCTCAGAGTCGCTGTCACAGCCTGAGCTTGTAGGCACGGATCGACGGCAAAAACTCTCCGGAGGGAAAGCCGAGAGGAAAGCCGAGACCCACAAGGAACATTTTTAGAAAGTTTCTTTATTTCCACGAGAGGGCGCTGTCTACCGTGGAGGGGATGGGCTGATGTACATCCTGCAGACTAAGGAGTCAGGTGTGGAAACTTTAACTGACAGTTGCCAGGTTTCCAGTTTGTTCTAGAGTCATTTTAGTTCCCCCTACTGATTGGCCATGAATGCCGGCCCCTTCCCCTCTAACTCAGGCGGGGACTCCGTGTCCTCTCTTAAGCCAGGGAAAAACCCAGGGTCTCTGGTGCAGAGAGGGAGTGGGCAGAGTTACATCAAGCAGCGAGAGAGAGCTCAACTGTGGAAGACTTTACAGGCTTAATCTGGTATAAAAACAATTAGGAATAATTGCAAACTTTTTCAAAGGGAAATGTAAGAGGAAAACAATACACCCTATTGACTTATTACACATTTATTAAGCAGCCTCAATGTACGTGAACTTTGGAGGCCCTGGGGAACCAATGATGCCCAGAGGCCAGCTCCTGCACGGGGGAGCCAGCCAGCGCAGGTCGGGGTGCAGGCTTGTTCCTCCCCACCCTACCCCCACCCCCGCAACTGGCCCTGCGCTCAGACTCCTTATCAGCGCAGAACTCTGGGGGTGCTTTCTGATCTACTGGGATGGGCAGGGAGGTGCACACCAGGAGACAGCTTGGGCCATCCCTGGTCCAGCGTTTGCTGAAGATGGTTCTGGTTCATGGAAAGACCATTCCTAATGACATGCTGGGTCCAGTTGTTGAGTCCTCTCCTCCCCTCGTGGAGCATGGCCCCCATCATCTTCTCCCTCCTCGTTCACACACCTTCCTCTTTGAAAATCTTATCACGTGCCTCTCCTGTGTACGCCACAGAACAACAGCGCTAGACCCTGCCACTGCCTTTCGTGCACAAAAAGCAGGGGGAGCAGAAGAGCTGCAGCAAAGCAGCCCCCGTGTTGTCACGGACACCAGGTGAAGTTGCAGCTGCTGCAAAGTCGCCACACGTGCTCTAAAAAGATGACTTTTCCCTGGTGTGCAAATTTATCTCAATGGAAAGTGTTAGAACAGTTTGAAATTTAAATCAGACTTATTTAAATAGGTATCAAATTTCTAAATTCCTTTACTGAGGAAACCATTAAGCAATTGAGATAGCTGCAAAAAATCAAGGTTGTACGAGAAGGTGAGAGAGAGAGAGAGAGAGAGAGAGAGAGAGCACAATGATCTCCCTGAGGGTTATGGTTGTTCTCCCGACCGTGGTGGGAAAACTGGGCTCAGCGTGTTCGTGACACCATCAGAGTGGCAGAGCGGAGGCAGAACTGAGGCTTGTAGGCATTGGTGGGTTAGATTTCTACTCAGCGGCGGGGCTCAGGGTATCCTGTCTGGGGTTGGGTCAGAGCAGCTGACATGTCATAAATTGGCACTCCCATAGCATCTTATGTTAACCTGAGGAAACATCAATCATTCATAAAAAAGGAAAGGCAGTGTTGATGGAAATTAGGGCATAAGCCCCACCTCCATCCACTCCACTGTATGCCCTCCTGTCCCCCTGCCTCAGGTTCTCTGGTCAATAGCTTTTCCTTGGACTTATCTTTGCGTTCATGGACAGAGGACATATGAATAACAAACTGAATTTGGACTTATATTACATCAGAAAGTAAATCAGCCTTGAACTGTTAGTTTTGGATTTTTCACAGAGATAATGCTGCCACCCCCTCTCCCTCTATAATATGGTCTCTGTTGGTTTAAACTTTCCTGGGTAACCATTTCCTATTCCTTCTTAAACACAATGCTCCCAAGTTTCTTTTGGAAGAATTTAATTTAAATGTTCACTTCTCAAGATATACTGTATATTAGCTACGTACAGTGAGTGGACACTGTTTTCTAACAGCAATCAAATGCTGTGAGAGCACCATTCTCTGTTGCAGGGCACACTGCCTGCCCCCGGCACCACTCCAAGTGCTAGACACTGCCCTCTCCTGCCCCAGCTGAGGCTATGGAGCGCCCAGGGCCATGCTAATGTCTGTGCAGACTGTGGGAGAAGGTCCCTTTGTTCTTCTGTGTTATAGGCTGTCAACAGGCATCAGAACATAAATGCTGGAACTTCCTGAGGTCCTCTGGGGACAGCCCCTCTCCAGTTCTTTCTCATAATAGAATTCAGATAATGAGTTCAAAGCAGGGCCAGGCCAGGAGACAAATCTGAGTGACAGACACTATTTTGTTATTTGCTTTGACCATGGAGGAGGCCTCAGTACCAGGCAGGCCTGTCAGTGCTGGCTCTGTTCCATGGAGGTGGGCCCTGCCCCAGAAGGTTCCCCAGCCCTCCTGCAAATGGTGTCCTGGTGATGTGTCCTATCAGTCCCCAGACACACAGCAACACAGCCTAGGAGGAGGCTGAGGCTCTGGGACTACATAAAACCTACTAGCTATCTACGTAACTCTGTCTCACTTACTTTAGGAATGGGAGCTCCAACTTTTAGGAGCCATGGCACATTTACCTTGGAAAAGAAAACTCAAGCCATGTTGATTGAGTGGCAAAGTTTAACATTTATGCAAATCAAATGGAAAGACCACAAAATGTGTATTGGCGTGCCATTCATGATGCATGCTGTTCACAGAAATAAAACTTTAACTGCAAATTTTAAGGCAGTGAGGTTGGGGACAGAGATTGTGAGATGTTTAAAAGAAAAACGCCTTTTTCCTTTTATGTTGTCTCTCCTCTGTATGGCCAGGGTATGACTATAGCTGAAGGTTGGCACTTTTATAAGTGCCAACACTGGCACTGTTTTCTGGACCACTCCAGGCTTCTGTTTGGGGAAACCCACCATGATGGGGTGAAATGAGGGCCATTGCAGTGTGGGGTAGTGGGCAGAGGACAGGATGTGGGCCCTGGTCAGAATTCCACCTTTACCATGTGCGTGCTGTGCAAATCCCCACACAGAACTTGTGTTCTAAAGACCGAGAGAGAGCGAATTAGACGATGGGGATTCCGGATTGAACCTTTTCTTGGTCTGCATTTGATCTATTATTTGACCTATTGAAGTATTTTTCATTTTTATTTCAATAACCATACTTAATGAAAACTTCCTATTTGATTCTTTGTTACATCTGCCTCTCCTGCCCCCTGCCTTGCTTTGTGTTTTCTATGAATAACATGGCTAAATCTAATGTATTAGTTGAACAGGCATCTAGCAGAATGGTACCTGGAGGAAAGGTCTAAGAAAGGCCTTGGGAAAAAGGCTGCCCCAAAAGCCAGCTGAGCACAGCGCTGTCCTGAGAGAGCCTGTGTGAGCAGCTCAGGAGCAGGGACTCCACATTCACAAGGGTTTCTACCATTCCCTAAACACAGCCCACCCTTCTCCACCTCTTGACTTCTCAAACATATTTCTTCCAACCAGACAGCCATACTCTGATTTCTACCTGTCCAAATCCTGCCCATCCTTCAGGGTCAAATTCAAAATGCATCCTCGGGCTTCCCTGGTGGCGCAGTGGTTGAGAGTCCGCCTGCCGATGCCAGGGACACGGGTTTGTGCCCCGGTCCGGGAAGATCCCACATGCCGCGGAGCGGCTGGGCCCGTGAGCCATGGCCGCTGGGTCTGCGTGTCCGGAGCCTGTGCTCCGCGACGGGAGAGGCCACAACAGGGAGAGGCCAGTGTACCGCAAAAAAAAAAAAAAAAAAAAAAAAAAAAGCATCCTCATCCATGACACCTTCTTTCCTCTCTCCTGCCCACCCTCAGCGGGGAATGATTCTCCCATGAATGCCCGTAGGCTTGGTTCCTCTCGATTAACAAGACCAGCTACATGATTTCGTGGCTCAAGACAAAATGAAAACACAGGGCCCCTTGTTCAAAATTAAAATTTCAAGATGGCAACAGCAGAGTGTTACACCAAGTGCAGGGCACTTCTAAGTGCAGGGCCTGTACCACTGCCCTGAACACACGCCCAGTCAGCAGCCAGGTGATTACACTGGGACACTCCAGGGGACACTGAGAGGCCCACTGGGCAGACACAATTGTTTAAATGCCCATTCAAATCCCCTCCCAGGGAAACTTCTGAGTTGCCCACCTTCCTGAGCCATTTTAGCACTCCAGCAATTCCCTGCCTGACTCCCCACCTCGCCAGCACTTAGCTGAGGGCTCTTCCCCCAGCCCTGCCAGCCACTCTGACCTATGCCTACTGCCCCTTAACCCTGAGTCCTGCCTTGTTGATTTCCTCAGGTTGGCCCCTAGCACAAGGATCTGGGAAGAATCTGTAGGTGTTCTTCCACAATATCACTATCTCCCTTTCTCCTTCTGTTCCTTCCGGTTGCTAGAAGTTGCCAACACATGACCCTCTCTTTGCCAGCATGTTGGTGCAAAAAATGCAGTCACACTCTTGCACACGTTCTTCTCTCTAAGTGGTAAGAGAGATACTTACTTGATGCTCGGAATATTACGTGTACTATCTCATGTAATGCTCTCCACAATCCTTTGATGTATGCACTGCTATTGTTAGGCCTTTCACAGATGAGTAAACCAGCTCCGAGGGGCTAGGGAACTTGCCAAAGGTGATAAAGCTAAGGATCCCTGGGGCTTCCCTGGTGGCGCAGTGGTTGAGAATCTGCCTGCTAATGCAGGGGACACGGGTTCGAGCCCTGGTCTGGGAGGATCCCACGTGCCGTGGAGCGGCTGGGCCCGTGTGCCACAACTGCTGAGCCTGCGCGTCTGGAGCCTGTGCTCCGCGACAAGAGAGGCCAGGATAGTGAGAGGCCCGTGCACCGCGATGAAGAGTGGCCCCCGCTTGCCACAGCTGGAGAAAGCCCTCGTACAGAAACGAAGACCCAACACAGCAAAAATTAATTAATTAATTAAACCACATTAGAGAATGGCTGAAAACACTTAAAAAAAAAAAAAAAAACTTTAAGGATCCCTTACTCTTAGCCACTGGACTATATTGCGTCTGTGTAGGCTAACTGAAGGCAAAGACCATATCTTAGTCACATTGTATTCCCCATGATACCTTATTTTTGCTTTCGATACTTGTGTGCTATTGGGGTTATTAAGAGGGTCCATCTATCGATAGCTCACCATGTGCTACGCTGAGCATTTGCAAATGTTATCTCATTAAATCCTTGGCGCCTCTTTACTAGCCAGGTAAAGGCTAGTAAAGTTTATTGCCCTATTTAACAGACGACGAAACTAAGGCTTAGCATGATTAAATCTCTAGTTAGGTCACACAGCTAGCAAAAGAGCGGCACCAGGGTCTGTCCTGACTCTAAATGCAGGGCTCCTAATCAAGCTAATCTACTCCCACGCCCTTGCCCCACCCCCCTGTCCCTCTTGGGACATCTTGTCCCTCTCCATCTTACTCACCCTGCCTTCCTGCTAGTATTCATCCTCCCACTGACTCAGTCTCCATTAGAATCTGAGTCCCGGAGGCTCAACTGTTATTTAACCCACCGAATGATTTGGCCGCCTATTGCACAATCCCATCACAGAAAGGGAAAATTGGCCACGTTCCCTGCCCTGGGCGGTAATCAGCTCCTTCAATTTCAAGTTGTCACCTTCTAAAGTTCTAACAAGAACTCCAGAGGACTTCCCTGGTGGCGCAGTGGTTAAGAATCCTCCTGCCGGGCTTCCCTGGTGGCGCAGTGGTTGAGAGTCCGCCTGCCAATGCAGGGGACACGGGTTCGTGCCCCGGTCCGGGAGGATCCCACGTGCCGCGGAGCGGTTGGGCCCGTGAGCCATGACGGCTGAGCCTGCGCGTCCGGAGCCTGTGCTCCGCATCAGGAGAGGCCACAACAGTTAGAGGCCCGCATACCGCAAAAAAAAAAAAAAAAAAAAAAGAATTCTCCTGCCAATGCAGGGGACACGGGTTCGAGCCCTGGTCTGGGAAGATCCCACATGCTACGGAGCAACTAAGCCCGCCTGTCACAACTACTGAGCCTGCGCTCTAGGGTCCGCGAACCACAACTACTGAAGCCCGAGCGCCTAGAGCCCATGCTCCGCAGCAAGAGAAGCCACCACAGTGAGAAGCCCACGCACTGCAACGAAGAGTAGTCCCCGCTCGCTGCAACTAGAGAAAGCCCACACACAGCAACGAAGACCCAACACAGCCAAAAATAAATAAATTTATTAAAAAAAAAAAAAAAGAACTCCATAAGCAAAGACTTTTCACATTGCTGAGTGTTTTCTAGAGACCAGACAACAAGCAGTAGAAGAGACGCTACCAACTGAGAACCTTGCCGGATTCAAGACAACTGGAGGCTTGGTCCTGTCGTACAGGTCTTCCACTAGCCTCATGCATTTTCCCTCTCAACAGTCAAGAAGTCTAATCAAGGCAATGCATGGAGAAGAATGGCCTCCCTGTTTGTTAGCTTTATTGCTAATCCTTCTGAGAATCCAGGTAAGTCTCTGGAAACTAGGAGAAACTCTCCTGTCTGGCAAGTGGCAAGCGGTCTGCTGCCTCCTCTCCTAGTAATTGCTGACCCGTCCTTCACTCATGCCCACGTGTGCAGGCACAAGTCCTCACCCCTCGGCTATACTGTTTGACTCCCAATCACAAGATGATTCATCTTATTTTTTAACCATTGGTGCCAGTTTTGTCTAGTCTGTTAATGATGACGTGACCTCAAAACTAAGTCACCTGAGAAGAAATGATGGAGGCCAGAGAAGGGTAGCAGGATAGAACATGGATGTCTCTAAATGCCTAAAGCCCAACATATAGATCAAGGAATTGATTTAGTCTATGTAGTTCCTGAAGGGAGAAATCTGCATCCATTGGTGAGGTTACAAGGTAGGCAGGTGTTGACTCAATAGGAAGGAAACTAGTAACTTCCTAGTTACTAGAATGATTCAATAATAAATGGAGTGCCGTAGTGGTGGAGAGATGCCTGTATCTGAATGTCCTCAGGCAGACTCTAGACACCGGAAGGAGGCTCTGAGTTGAGTAGGAGGCTGGCCAAGAGCCCCTCAGCAATCATGTACAGGGCTTACTCTGAGCTGGGCGGGAGGCAGGTGCTGGGCATATAAGATTGGAAATGACATAGATACTTCTATCCTTCAAGAACCCTCCCAACTCAGGACTGTGTTTCCCTGGACTTGATGCAGGCTGAGGGCAGGAACCACAGCCTACACTTCTCTAGTAGGTCCACGATAGCTAGTAGCGTGCTGTGGAGCCAGACTCAACAGTGAGCATCTGCAGACAGGAATGCCACCTTCAATCTGTACATCGTTAGCGCCTAGCACAGTGTAAGTGTCCAAGAAACAGTTTTGAGTTAATGAATGTGTGTCCAGAGAATACTGAACACAAGTCAATAAATAGATCCATAGAACCTCCAATATTTTTTTTTAACATCTTTATTGGGGTATAATTGCTTTACAATGGTGTGTTAGTTTCTGATCTATAACAAAGTGAATCAGCTACACACATACACGTGCTCCCATGTGTCTTCCCTCCTGAACCTCCAATATTGACTCACTGTCAAAAGGACCCGTTCCAACCCCAGTAATTTACATAATGGATAAAGAAGTGCCCAAATTTATTAAGGTGCAATGAATTGCTTGATTCCAGTGGCCTCAGTATAACCATATGACCCGTGGATGCAAGGTCACGGCTCTTCTGAACATCTCCATGTCCAAGGGCCTCAGATGGCACACCAAGGGGCTCATTAGAAGATGATGGTTTCACCTCTCATCTTCCTTCTGGTCTGAAGAGAGCCGTTCACTCATTTTGAAGATAGCAAAAGTTGATGACAGGGATTCCCTGGTGGCGCAGTGATTAAGAATCCGCCTGCCAATGCAGGGGACATGAGTTCCAGCCCTGGCCCGGGAAGATCCCACATGCTGCAGAGCAACTAAGCCTGTGCGCCACAACTACTGAGCCTGAACTCTAGAGCCCTCGAGCCACAGCTACTGAGCCCACGTGCCACAACTACTGAAGCCCGCTCGCCTAGAGCCTGTGCTCCACAAGAGAAGCCACTGCAATGAGAAGCCTGCTCGCAGCAACTAGAGAAAGCCCGCACACAGCAACAAAGACCCAACTCAGCCAAAAATAAATTAATTAATTAAAAAAAAAAGTTGATGACAAACCAGCAGGAGAGACGAATCTGATTCTCTGCATTGACTAGCATTCCCCTGGAAAATATTTAACCAGAAATAACGTAATCATTTACCTTTTATTTACCTCCAAAACCTGAGGTAGAGATAGTTTCAACACCAACTGAAGTCAACAGGTGAAAGTCTCTTCTGCAGAATTGATTTTTAGGTATTTTCCACTGACTGAAATTAGGTGGGTAAATGAATTTTTTGATTCTTTTAATTGGTAACCAAACAATACATTTTTCTATTTCTTTTGCTTTTCTTCAAATACAGCATACAGCCATGTTTCCTACTGTTAAGAATATGATTTGCTCACTTTTAGGCAGTGCCTGGGAGCCAAACTCCTCAGCTTTATCGAGGGCCCTATATTCTTTTGGTTTGAGGTTAATAGAGATAAAGTGATGGGGCTAAAGCCAGGCTCCACTGCTGTGTGATAAGGGCAAGTTCCAGAACCTCTCTGAGCCTCTGTTCCTCTATAAAGGAGGGAAGATGGGAATAGTACAGCTCTCACAGAGTTATGAGATGCCTTCTACGCACAATGCCTTCTACAGAACAAGGAATCAATATCATTTGCTCTGATGATGATGTTTTTCAGAGAGTCCAAATTTCCCCATCTTTTCTTTAACCCTAAGATTCTCTCTTTTGTGAGACAGAATGTTTGAGTGGGTGTCAAGGCCACACTAAGCAGTATATAATAGGAAGTCTTCTTCCAAACAAGAAAATGGAAGGTTCCCCATAGTTTCTTACATGATAATGAAAGCCTAGAGCAAGTGTCACTGTGTTCTTGAGGCTGATTTGACACAGAGGATCAACAGCCAAATGATAAAAAAAAATTATTTTCTCCTTTGAAGACTGGAAAGATTTGATGAAATACAAACTTTTTTTTCTATTCTGGGTTTCGATTATGCCTCTTTCCAGGGCCAGGACTAGGATCCAGCAAGGGATGGGACTAGGCACATAATTTAATGAGGTGCGACCCTGAAAACAAGCATTTCTTTTCAGGGTTTGGATCTTCCGAGCCAGGTCGTGGTTATTAGGGCAGGATTGGGGGAAAGCTTGCCGAGCCCTTTCTCCACCCAAAGAAGGAAGTAATCCCTTGTGCTCACTGTGGTTTAATAATTTTTGCCATGCTACGCTCAGGCTAATGTCTCCCAACTTTGGTGCCTCTGCACTGATTAAAACAGGCTCTTCCAAATGACCTTCACGCAACTGGGGCTCCGTAACCTTCACCTGATGGGTCCTTCACCTGAGAAGGGTAATTTGCATTCCATTGACCGAGGTTCTCACATTGGAGGTACAAATCCCAGCCTGTCCCCACAGGACACACGCCATGATCATCTCATATAACATATAGCTCTTGGCTGATCAGATGTCGCTGGACCAGGTGCGTCAAGTTACTCCATTAGTACAGATTGTGTTTTCTCATCACTCTGCATCCAGGCACCTAACATCACAGATGGTAGGTGTTCAATAAATACCCATAGGAATGAAGAAACACCAGGCTTATCAGAAGTCATTACTCAGCTTCTTAGGGTCTAAGCCCTTTAAGTACCAGAAAGGGCAGAGCCAGGAGTCTGGCGCAACGATTTAAACACCAACCACTGCCACTTCCTCCCTGTAAAAACCAATGGTTCCTCTGGCTTTTGCTGATGTGCACTGGTTCGTGTACTGTTTTTTGAGAGGCTGGGTTTCTAGCTCCCACCTGAGCTCTCGCTGCCCGACTTGTTATTTCTCCCTCTTCTAGCTCTATCCTCCCCTCCTGTCCGCTGACAGGGCCCCGACAGAACCAACCCCCAGCAACTCTGACCCTGCACTTGCCACGATCCTTCTTGTCCTGGCTCCTGACTGGCAGCTCTCAATGCCGAGTTCTGCTTTCGAGTAATTTGAATGCATCACCGTCCTAGTGGAGAGTCCTACTCACAACTGCAGGGGAGCTGGTGCCATCCTCGGGTGCCATCTTGGAACTCCGCCATCAGCCGCTTGGGGCTCCACACAGCAAGCACTGCCCAGCGCCCTGCTGCCATCTTCTGGAGGTTGTTGGTCCTCTTCTGCTCCTTAGATCTTTGGGACTGCTCTTCCCAACAGCTCTAACAAACCCCTGATATCCTCAATACGCTCTCAGACATTGTTTTAATGCAGTGACCTGGGCCTCAAAGAAAAACACACAGATAAGTCATTAAAGTAATGAGACAAATGACCAGAAAACGGAGTAAATGCTTATCTCCTATTGGTATGCTGGAGCCAGGTGGATGAAAGTGACCCAAGATCACTCATGGGAATATACATGCGGTGTATGAAAATCTTTCAAAGTTTGAAAGTGGTGTCGTCAGGCACGATGAAATACCTGTTACCTCCCCTGGGCATCCTTTGCCACAGTTTTCTTGGAAAACATACCGAAAGATCACCTAGTTTCTTCTTCATTGTCAGTAAGTAAATGGCAACCTTTCTTTTTCCAACTGAAAAAACTTTAAATAAGAGACCATTTTATTCAGCTTGACACCAAAGCTATTTTAGTTTATAAGAATTAGACACGTGGAATAGTTGAGCTAAAACCAAAGATATTCATAAAATACATTAAAAAAGAGTTCTGATAATTTTTCCGTATCTAAGTTCCCACAAAAGTCAACATGGAAGCAGTGGCAGAGGAAAAAACAATTGACCTGGCATGACACACCAGTTAAATGGTAGGGGTAGAAATTGGCATGGCCTTTCTGAAAGGCAACTTGGCCAGAGAAATTAAGAGTTTTTAAAGTGTCCACATCATATGAATCAATGATTTCACTGAGACTCTATCCTGAAAAAAAATAACGAGAAAGCCAAAGATTCCTGAATTTAAAAGTTTATTACAACTTTGTATATGAGAGTGCTCAACTGAGAACAAACTAAATGCCCAACAATAAGAGAATAGTAAAATAAATGGTAATATGCACAACGGAATCCTAGGTAGTCATTATAAGCTTGTTTTAAGTCTATTTAATAACATGGGAAAATGTTCAAGTTATAATGTTAAGTGAAAAAAGAATACAAAGTTGTACATGAGTATGATTATATTATACTGAATTATATTAAAGTAAGTCTTTGTGTAGAAGAAATGATGGAACTGCACCAAAACATGAACACTGTTTAACTCTGGGTGATGAGATTGTGGATGAGTTTTGTTTCCCTGTTTATACGTGGTAGGATGACAGGTGAGATCTTAATTGCTCTTTACTACATGCTTTGTTTTTCTAGCATCAGCAAAACAGGACAATACCTAGTGCTTTAAAAATTGTGGACCACGAAAGATCCAAGAACAATGATACCAAAAGAAATGCTCTGAGTATAAGACAGAAATGATCAGAAAGGATGATCAGACAGAACTTTTTTATCCTCCCCCCACCCTCATGTTGGGATGGCAATACAACCAGCCCCATAACATGTGGGACTCCTACAGCAGAGGAGACCGGAACCTCACTGCAAGGGTAGAAGGAGAGGAGGGGGTACATGGGTAGCACAGGGAGAGGTCACGTGGCAGGGAGAAGCCCCCTGAGTAGCAGGGTGGCCCTAGAGCAGTGGAGGGGCTATGAGAGCAGTATCTAAACAGATGAGCTTGAAGGCAGCCTCAGAAAGCCTCCACAGCCTGGGAGGGCACAGCAGCCAAATTTTCCCAAGCTTAAAGATGGGGGTAGGGGCTTCCCTGGTGGCACAGTGGTTGAGAGTCTGCCTGCCGATGCAGGGGACGCGGGTTCGTGCCCCGGTCCGGGAAGATCCCACGTGCCGCGGAGCGGCTGGGCCCGTGGGCCATGGCCGCTGAGCCTGCATGCCTGGAGCCTGTGCTCCGCAACGGGAGAGGCCACAACAGTGAGAGGCCCGTGTACCGCAAAAAAAAAAAAAAAAAAAAGATGGGGGTAGCTCTTAGCTGAGAAAGGGCCTGTGGTCTAGAAAGTGTCCCACAGCTTTGATAAGGTGACCCCTGATCACAGGATGCAGGGGGACTGTCTTGCTATGGATCAGATGGAGAAAAGCAGGACATTAGCTAGAGAGTAGATTTGCCTGAGGACCATATGAGACAGGTTACCTGGCAGAAGATGCCAAGGCAAAGGTGGACACCCCTCTCTGACCTTGACCAAAGCAGTACTTGCAGAAGTCTCCCGCTCCACACTTTCTCCTAACCCCAGCGGGGAGAAGAAGCGCAAGGGCAAACCTAAATTGGACCTGGTTTCAACCCAAGCACGTGGGGGAAGTCAGGTTACCGGGAAGTGACTAGATTACATTTTCACGAAAGAGAGCTCAGAGTCAGAAATCCAGTTGTGTTATGGAAAATAAAGTTATAGTGTAGACACCTGAGCTTATGCCATATGAAATATGTACTCACTGCATATATTTCTTGTGATTTTCAAATTTTCGGTAATGACCATATTTTGTATTTTAAAAGATTATTTAAAAGAAAAGCAGAGCATCCACAAAAATTTGCTCATGAGCTCATAAGTCAAGGTCCTGAAGGAACTGGGGCACAAGGCTGATGGAAAGGCCCCCAGTTCTGAGGCTCGTCCTGCTGGATAACCAGAGAGCTGGGAGTCCTGATCACACCTTCTGAGCCTCTGGCATTAAGGGTCTGTGTGTGAGCAGCTGGGAGCAAACGGGAAAACAGTGCTTATACTATCTCCTCTGCCCAACACAGGCCCCCGCGCTTACCTCCCTCCCCACAGGAAGTCAATATTATTAAGCTCCCCTGTAGAAATCTCCCCCCTGCCACTTTTAAACCAAGTTTTGTTCTCTGAAGCAATAGCAAACTACAGAACAAATCCACCCCCGCACAATGATGACCTCTAAATATTTGGAGAGCATGTTGGTCTCCATGTTAAGGGCTTCTCTGCTCCAGGCTGAACCAAGCTAGGTCCTCGGATGATATATTCCAAGCCTCTTGCCATCCTGGCCACCCCTCCTTGGAGGTCACACCTGGGATTGTCAAGGCCACAACTGAAAGGCAGTGCCTGAGCCAATACTGTGACCTTGTGTTCTGGCTACCAAGACTCACTCTGATTCTGCTAAGGCTCTGAAGGGCCTTAAGGAGGCATTTATGTTCTGAGAGTCCCCCGCCAGAGTCTCAGCCTGCAGCGCAGGACTCAGACCCAGAGCTTTGCAGGTGACTGTCTGTCAGACCCGGGCTCTCCTCTGCTGTACCCGTCTACTGGCTGGGGGCACAGGCCACAGGCACACGGGGTCACTGGGGACACACGGCCACTGGTGCCAGCCACACTCAGCCACCCAGGAGACCCAGGTCAGGGTGCATCTGTGCAAGGTGTTGGCAGTGAGGTCTGGAGAGAAGGGGACAGGGAGGAGAGAAGCTCTGCTAGCCATATAGCTCTCCCGGCCCTGCCACATGAAGGCAGGAAGGTCTCTCTCCCCATTACCCACTCCAGGCAAAAGTCTCTCCCTTCCTTTCTTCTTTTCTCCAAGGACCTTACCCAAGACTTGGCATCTCCCGTAGCTCTCCCTCCTCACTGGCAAATCATTGGTACCTTTGCTACGTCTGTGGGCCTTGTTCTCCCTCCAGGAGGAGATAATTGTCCCTGGCATTCAAAGATTTTATTAAACGTAAAAGCTTTTGCACAGCAAAGGAAACCATAAACAAGAAGAAAAGACAACCTTCAGAATGGGAGAAAATATTTGCAAATGCAGCAACTGACAAAGGATTAATCTCCAAAATATACAAACAGCTCATGGAGGTCAATATCAAAAAAACAAACAACCCAATCCAAAAATGGGCAGAAGACCTAAACAGACATTTCTCAAAGAAGACATACAGATGGCCAACAAACACATGAAAGGATGCTCCACATCACTAATTATTAGAAAAATACAAATCAAAACTACAATGAGGTATCACCTCACATGGGTCAGAATGGCCATCATCAAAAAATCTACAAACAACAAATGCTGGAGAGGGTGTGGAGAAAAGGGAACCCTCTTGCACTGTTGGTGGGAATGTAAACTGATACAGCCACTATGGAGAACACTATGAAGGTTCCTTAAAAAACTAAAAATAGAATTACCATATGACCCAGCAATCCCACTACTGGGCATATACCCAGAGAAAACCATAATTCAAAAAGACACATGCACCCCAATGTTCATTGCAGCACCATTTACAATACCCAGGTCATGGAAGCAACCTAAATGCCCATCGACAGACGAATGGATAAAGAAGACATGGTACATATACACAGTGGAATATTACTCAGCCATAAAAAGGAACGAAATTGGGTCATTTGTTGAGACATGGATGGATCTAGAGACTGTCATACAGAGTGAAGTAAGTCAGAAAGAGAAAAACAAATATCATATATTAACACATATATGTGGAACCTAGAAAAATGGTACAGATGAAACGGTTTGCAGGGCAGAATTTGAGACACAGATGTAGAGAACAAACGTATGGACACCACGGTGGGAAAGCGGCAGGGGTGGTGGTGGTGGTGTGACGAATTGGGCTATTGGGATCGACATGTATACACTGATGTGTATAAAATTGATGACTAATAAGAACCTGTTGTATAAAAAATATATAAAATAAAATTCAAAAATTAAAAAAAATCTACAAACAACAAATGTTGGAGAGGGTGTGGAGAAAAGGGAACCCTCTGCACTGTTGGTGGGAATGTAAGTTGATACAGCCACTATGGAGAACAGTATGGAGATTCCTTAAAAAACTAAAAATAGAACTACCATATGACCCAGCGATCCCACTACTGGGCATATACCCTGAGAAAACCATAATTCAAAAAGACACATGCACCCCAATGTTCATTGCAGCTCTATTTACAGTAGCCAGGACATGGAAGCAACCTAAATGCCCATCAACAGATGAATGGATAAAGAAGATGTGGCACACATATACAATGGAATATTACTCAGCCATAAAAAGGAACAAAATTGGGTCCTTTGTAGAGATGTGGATGGACCTAGAGACTGTCATACAGAGTGAAGTAAGTCAGGAAGAGAAAAACAAATATCATATATTAACGCATATATGTGGAATCTGAAAAAATTGGTATAGATGATTTTATTTACAAAGCAGAAATAGAGACACAGACGTAGAGAACAAACATATGGATACCAAGGGGGAAAGGGGGTGGTGGTGGGATGAATTGGGAGATTGGGATTGACATATATACACTATTGAGACTATGTATAAAATAGATAACTAATGAGAACCTACTGTATAGCATAGGGAACTCTACTCAGTGCTCTGTGGTGACCTAAATGGGAAGGAAATCCTAAAAAGAGGAGGTATATGTATATGTATAGCTGATTCACTTTGCTGTACAGTAGAAACTGACACAATATTGTAAAGCAACTATGCTCCAATTAAAAAAATAATAATTGCTGAACATCCTTACTTCTCCCCACGTGGACCCCACGGCCTGCTCAGCTTACAATAGAGGGCACTCCCTCTGCTGCCAAATCCACAGCACTCCAGGGCCAGCTGTGCCAGCCCCTCCTCTCCTTGGTGCTCACCTCATCCTCTCAGCTGCCTCCTTTCTTTGCTGCTGTTGCCATGTTCCAAGCTGACTCTGGAGCATCTCCCCAGCCCACCCCCCAATCTGCCCCCACCCACCCCCAAGCAAGCATCGACTCTGGCAGATTTCTGCTAAAGGGGGACCAGTGATGTCCTAACCTGTTTGCTTTTCCAGGACTGTTGTTTGCAGGGGGATTTTTTTTGGAACCAGAACAGAAATCATCCCACATCCTTACGCAATTCTTCCACAGGCTCCAGCAAATAAAGGGCCTTTGGACCCTCCACCAGTCTGCCTTTTCCAGCAGAGCACCTGGGTTGGGCCTGAAGCCTCCAGCTACCTGCCTGCCGACCTGCCAGGACCTCTCCGGAGCAACCATGAAGTGCCTCATCCTGCTCCTTTGCCTTGCTCAGCTCTGTGGCTGCCGCTCTGTCCCGTATTCTGGCCCGATTCCGGGTAATAGGGAACCAGCCTGTGATGACCCAGAAACAGAGCAAGCAGCCCTGGCAGCCGTGGACTACATCAATAAGCACCTTCCTCATGGCTTCAAGCACATCTTAAACCAGATTGACAGTGTGAAGGTGTGGCCGCGGGTAAGTGAACCTGCTGTGTAGGAGGGGGTGGGGCTCAGCTGGGTGTCTCTAAGAGCCCACCCTCCCAGCACAAATGAAATCGCAGAATGGAAACACCCTGATTCCTCCCAGGAGGGAGGGAGAGACGGAGGGAAGAGAGGAGACATTCTGTACTGTGGTCAGTGGTCTCCAGGAGGGTGCTGGTTGGGGGCAGGAGGAGAGGGAAAGGCTTTGAATGATATTTTGAGGATCACAGGTAGAAAGTGTGGTTTTCTAGAAAAACTAGGACCAGAGACTGGATTCTAGTTTCCCAACTACCACTGACTGGAAATCACTTCTTTTCCTTTGGTTCTGTTTCTCTAGGTAAAGACTGAGAGTGAATGAAATGTGCATTTGATAAGTGCCTACTGTGTGCCAGGCCCTTTCACATATATCATCTCCTTAACCCCTCTCTCACCCCACCCCCAGTCCTGTGGGGTATTGTCCTTGTCTTACATGAGGAAACCAAGGCTCTGACATATTAGGGCATTTTTTTACCCAAGGTCATAAAATAGTAAGCAACAGGCTAGGATTCAATTCCAGAACTGTGTTCCTTCCTCTACACAAGCTGCCTCCCCAAGAAAGGTACCCACATCCCAATGAGAAATCTTGGCATGAAAGGATTCACCCGCTCACATGCTAGACAAGAAACCAATGCAGCCTGAAGCTGGTGACAATGATGATCAAGCTGGGAAACGTGTGCCTTGGGGGTCAGCCGAGTGATCTGGAGAGGTGGGGAAAAGACATCCATCTATTGCCTATTTTGAAATTAGATTTTATAGCTGATGAAGGATAATTCTTTCAGTCAACACTGATTACAAGCCTTCCATGGGCAAGAACCAGTGTCAGGCGCTATGGGAGATACTAAGTTGACTCATATGAAATAACCAGTTTTGTATAATAAAAGCGGTCAAATATTGGCATTTTAATGATACAACCTAATACAAAGGTGAGAAAGACATAGTGTCCACAAGAGATTCACAGTCTAGGAAGGAAAATAAGGCAAACCTCAGGATGTCTGGACTGACTCATGGACATCTGATCTCACAATGGGACAAAATATTTGAAATCGGGATTGTCCCAGATGGATTTTAGGAGTTCTGCAACCATAGTGAAGTACAGTGGTGATTCAGAGGAAGCACTGATCAATTCAGGGGAAATGACACACAATGTGCATATTTGAGGGAAAGAAGGAACAACACTGCAGTTTTCACTAACAGCAGGGTTGTAGAAACCCAGGAGCCCCAGGTTCCTATTCGCTAGCTCTGAGTGTTTTCAGGAAGTTAATCTGGGCATATCTGCACATCATAAAACACAGCTTCCTCCAGGAAAGGAGATTTTGAGGCTTCAGGTACTAGTGAATCACGCAGAACAGACATGAGAGACAAGCAGAGCTGGGCTGAAAGAAAAAATAGCCATACTCGTACCTTCTGGATTTTTCTGGGCTTTGAAGAAAGGATACAGAAACAGGTGAACTGGCAGGAACAACTCCAAGGAGTCATACAAGCTCCCCTATCACCTCCTTACCCGCTGCTCCTTCCCTCTGTGCTAGTGACTGACTGACGCACTGCTTCCTCCATCAGAGGGAGGCTCACGCTTCCCTCTCATTACCAGCAGGGGGCAGTAGGGAATAGCAACTTTTCATCCAGGCATCTACAAGCCAAAAGATAAAAAGCCACAGACAATAACTTTTCCTTTAGGAAGGAAAAGAAAATGGGGAAGGAAGGAAAGTAGATGTTGAGAAGGAAGGAAGGAAGAAGTAGAGGGAGGGATGAAGAAGATAAAAGGGAGATAGTAAGTTATTATCCTATACCAACTTACTTCGCTGCTTGACTGAGAAAAATCCAAAGCTGACTTTTTTAAAAGTACTGCTTGAAGGGTGAAAATTTTTAAATTAAATAAGTATCAACATTCATTTTAGCTTCCAGATACAGCTCAGCGTGATGGCTGTGCTTCCATCAACCAGTCCAAGGCCACGCCCCCTTCTTTCTTACCTCTCCAACAGGGAGTGGGTTCAAACCCAGTAGGAGCTCACCCTTGGACCCGCTCAGCAGAATTAGGCTGCTCACCTCTTCATTCTCTGTCTCCACAGCGGCCCACGGGAGAGGTGTTTGACCTTGAAATAGACACACTGGAAACCACCTGCCATGTACTGGACCCCACCCCCCTGGCAAACTGCAGCGTGAGGCAGCTGAAAGAGCACGTGAGTGCCCCTCTTAGGGCGACTGCTGCGGGGGCAGCTAAAATTGCCAATTGATGGCGCCTTCCCTGGGGCTGATTTTTACAATTCACCTTTTTATCGTACTCCCACCCCCTGCGAAACCAGTGTCATGTTTCAACATCACCCAGTGAAGGAGATTTTGTGAGGCTCACCTTTGACATCCACGTCTCCCCTGCCACCATCCCCCCACCGTGAGAAGTGAGAGGTCAGCCCTCCTCCTGGGCCCTCACTGTGGGTTTATTTCTCCAGGCGGTGGAAGGAGACTGCGATTTCCATGTGCTGAAACAAGACGGAGAGTTTTCCGTGTTGTCTGCAAAATGTGATTCCAGTCCAGGTAGAGATGATTATTATTCTTATTATAGTTACCTGGTAGAGAGAGTGAGGAGGGAACCTGAATTGTTTTCAACAGAAGTAGTTCTAGCCACTTTGTTGGTGATGAAAAGAAGCCAAGTTTCCGGGGTTTGGGGACTTTAAAACTGTGTTTTAAGGAGCTGTTCTCATTGGAGGTGAAAATCGCCCCTTGGTCAGAGGGGCTTCTGCAACAATGCCAGCATGGCAGGAGCCACCCGAAGGTTTAGTAAGAAGCAGATGATCCTCCTGCAGCCATTTGGAGCATGTTTTAGCCCTTTCAAATAAGCAGAGCGGGGGCAAATGCCGCAGAGAATTACAGCCCCGAGCCAAGTTGATTTCTTCGCTCTGTGCGCAGACTCGGCCGAGGACGTGCGCAAGGTGTGTCCAGACTGCCCCCTGCTGGCCCCTCTCAACGACAGCCGGGTGGTGCACGCAGTAGAGGCCGCGCTGGCTGCCTTCAACGCCCAGAAAAACGGCTCCTACTTTCAGCTTGTGGAAATTTCTCGGGCTCAATTGGTGGTAAGACTGAGACCCTGATGACGGTTTGGGCAGTTTGGTGGCACTTTGGGAGTGGACGTGGTGAAGCAGGGGTGAGGGACGGAGCAGGTGCAGGGGCAGCCACGGGAAGTCAACGAGGGTGGTGGGAGAAGAGGGAAAGAAAGGGTCCTGAGTGTCCTAAGGACCCCGAGGACCCTCAGCGCATCCCCCACCTAAGCCACTTCAACACAAAACAGCCAGATGCTGTGTGTCCCCAGTTCCTCGGTTCCAGTTAACACCAGGGTGGAAGTTCCCACTTTATCCAGAAGCACCCACTGTAAATTCATGGGTCTCCACATCGCCATCACCCATCACCAATCACCACGGAACATCTACAGCACTCTTGTAATTGATACTTACAAAGGCATGGGCATACTTACATATAAGGGCAAGGATCCTAAAATGCCTCTGAATCACTGAGAAAAAAAAAAACTAATTGTACCGTGGTTGGGTTAGCACATGTGAATGCAGTGGAATTCTAATATTTTTAAAAACTAGTATTCTGGATACCAGCCATGGCATACTTGGAAATACACTATAGATAGTAATTCTATTAACCAGAATATGCGATTCACAGAACACCCCCGCCCCAGACTATAACAAATAACAGATATTTTATTATTGTAAGTGTCCATTTTCTCCAAGGACTATAAGATAGAAAAGCATAAGTATCTTCTGTACTTTCATTTATATTTTTCATTTGATCCTGCTGTCTAAAATACGTGGGAGAGGAATTAATTTCTTTACTTTCCCACCCCATCTTGGAGTAACCTGAGCCTTGGGTCTCAAAGTGCAACCCCAATAGGGAAGTTGGCAGGAGGCAGGGTTCCCACTCAGGTCAGTGTAAGCTCAGCCCTCTGGGTTCCTGCTTTCTACCTGAAAACTCACCTCTGCTCTGAATGATGGGCAGTGGATACCTGCACCTCCTTCAGGGAAGACCCAACCCCAGCTTCTGTATGCAAACCCTTCAAAAACCCAGTGTCTCACTGTATGCCGTATGTAAGCCACCGGGGGCATGTTTCCTGGCCACACAGTGTGGTCTCCGTGAAACGTGCTCCCTGGACTGTGCAATTCCATGGCCCTCGCTACTTCCCTCTGGCCTCTCCTTACCAGTCTTTTTCATGCTAAGTCATGTTGCTTCATGAAAATTTTCCTTTTATCCTCATCAGCCTCTTTCAGCTTCTGCCTCTGTGGAGTTTGCAGTGGCTGCCACTGACTGTGTTGCTAAAGAGGTCGTAGACCCAGCCAAGTGCAACCTGCTGGCAGAAAAGGTGAGCGGGCTAGGCATTGGGTTGGTAAAGCCAAGTCATGGAACAGAGCATCCTTAGAGCAAATTCGTATCTTGTGGCTGCAGAAAGGAGAAATGCAAAATACCCACTGCCTGTGAGGCTGGGTCGTGCCAGGTCATCCTCTGGGGTGTCATCTCCCCTGCTTAAGAGCTATCACCAGATCTTCTCACCCAATGGAGGCCCCTGGAGTTAGAGAGGCTGTTTCCTAACTAAGATGAGTCATGTCAGGCCATTGAGAGTATAAAGTGTAGATTTTCTAGATAGACCTCTGATATGAAATCTTTCAAGTCCTTAAGCCAGTAATGTCCACTTCTAGGAATTTAGCCTAAAGAGATCATCGTGTTTGACAGAATATATCTATAAAGATGATTTATGACAGGTACAAAATGACCCCAGAAGATCTGAATGTCCTAAAGGAGGGAATCATTGAATAAAATATGGCACATTAGTAAATAGAAAATTATACAGACACGAAAATTAACACTTTCAAAGAATAAGGAATGATATAAGAGAATGCTATCATTATAGCACGTGAAAAACACAGTATACAAAATGGTGTAGTTAGTGATGCCAATTTTTAAATGATATTTAATAGTAGTTAAAAATAATAAAGAAATACATAGATGTGAACAGAAGTTCTCCTGGGTCACCACCATTTCTGAGATTATGGGTGATCTCTCTCATTCCCAAAGCTTTTCTGTATTTTCTACATTCTATATAAAATATAAGCAGAAATCATACACTTTAGGAAAAAGATTTTTTTAAAAAAAGGAATTAGGAATTTAAGGGTTTTTCGCTTGATGTGTTGGAGTATAAGTGAAACTGGGAGAGAAGTCCACTTTCTGAACTGGTTCAAATAACTCCTCTCTTTCTGTGGGCAGCAATATGGCTTCTGTAAGGGGACAGTCACTGAGAAGGTTGCTGGTGGGGAAGATGTTGCAGTGACCTGCACGGTGTTCCAAACACAGGTAAGGGCGTCATGGATGCACTTGCCCTTATCTTCAGAATACAATGACCCCTTCACCTTTCTGCGGTGCATTAGTAATTTCAGTAATGCCTGTCCTTTTGAGCCCCGCCATATAGATAGCGCCAGGGAATGTGAAATCATCAAAAAACAAAAGGTTGTTTCAGCCATGCCCTCCCCTCCCACGAACTGGTGGTTACAGGGCAGAACCTCCCTAGTGTGCAATTGGCGAGGCCACGTGTTTTATTTGCTAGCTTGGGAGCGGGGGCGGGGAGAGGCGGGGTGGGGGGTGGAGTGGGCGTGGTTTCTTGAGTTGCAGAGTCCAGGTGGCCAGATCTGTCTCACAGCTCCCTGTGGCTGCTGGTGTAGATGAAAAAGAGGGTGACGCTACTGGTGAAGGTTAGCCATAAGGTGGGGTTCTTTTGCTCGTGGAACAGTGTAAGTCTACCATCGCCAACACAACTGGTGAGAAAGGGGCTACCGCAGGCCAGTTACCCCTCCCCTGGAGCCCTGATGGCCATCCCTTGTACCTAGGTAGTTCTTTTTTGCCAGATTCCTTGCAAATAAAAATTAGTACTGTGAGAGAATTGGGTGGGGTTCCACCTGGAAGGAAGAGAAAGGCAGCTAACCTAAGGAAACAATCCTCTCTCCAGCCTGTGCTCCCACAGCCCCAACCAGACGGCGCCGAAGCAGGGCCCCTCATCACTGCACCGGGCTCGGCTGGGCTAGCACTTTCTCCAGCTGGCCAGCCCGCGGCCTCCCTGGTGGTGGGACCCAGGGCCGTGGCAGCTCCCCCGATGCCCCCACCGGTGTACCCGGCGCACTACGACCTGCGCCACGCCTTCTCGGGTGTGGCCTCAGTGGAGTCAGCCTCAGGAGAAGCGTTTCACGTGGGGAAGACACCCAAGGTGGCGCAGCCTAGCATTCCTGCTCCTGAAGGTCCAGTTCCAGTGGTCCGCCCTTGCCCGGGGAGAATCAGACACTTCAAGATCTAGAAGACGGTCAGAGATGAGAAGGTTTGGCACAGAGAACGTGGCCACCATTTTGTCCAAGTATGGGTTTGGGTGGGAGCTGTGTCTGCTATCAAAGCAAGTGCTACATGTGGTCTAGATTAATGTCAAGTCTTGAATGCCAGCTTCTCGTCATCCTTTGGAGGTCGGGGAACAGAGCGGGTGATAGTTATGTTTGATGGAAGGAATAAGGTCAGCAACTTGATTGTTATTGTTTTGATGCTAAGCCACCACCATTGTTTTCTCTACTTTCTCTTGACCTCACAAAAATAATTGGAACTGTGATTTTTGAAAGGTGCTCTTACCAAGTTTATATCTGCTTGTTAATAAAAATGCCTGAAGGACCTTCCTTAAAAAAGAAGGTTCTAAGCTGAAATGTGGTCATGATTATTTCCAGCTTCATCCAAGCTCACGTGTGTGTGGTCTGTCTTTCCAGCAACCACACCACAAGTGTTCCTAATCAAAATCAAAGTGAAAATAGGAACAAAATAGAACAAAAATCTGCTATATTACTACACACAGGAAAAAGTGAGACTAGGATCTGCTCATAACTCATAAGATCTGATCATTTCCTTATAAGAACATAATTCTTTTCATTTCATAACGGTCAGAAAATATTGCTAAATTGGGGTCAAGTGCCTGAACTTTGTACAGACAGACCAACCATTGGTTTCCCCCAATACCCAGGTAAGGAAGATCAGCAGTTAACACAGGAGCCTCACTTTAATTATATCTGTTCATTATTTATGCTTAAAATAACTGTTAGTTGTACTATATATACTTCATTTTATGATGCAGGATTGGTCTTTCTACCCAATCCATTTTAAGACCTCAAGTTAAAGTTCTGGTGTATAGTATGAATAGAGGAGGGATACCTGGACAGGTCAATCCAGTGGACATTTGTAGATACTATCCAAGTGTTCAGAGAGCATAAAGAAATAAACAGTTCCCATTATAGAATGGTGCCTAGACCATTTCAATTTTTATCTACTAGCATTAGGTTGTTCTGAGCAGCCTAAGTGATGGGCCCTTTCGGGTGAAATTTTAAAGGAGTAGGACTCATAACCAGTTGAGTGGCTTCACTTGAACCAAGGAGATTGAATCAAGCATTGGCACTCACCTTATCACTCTTGCCTAGAGGTTTTGCCCCAGTAACCAGAAAGAATGGCCAGGAAGTTAGGAAAACTTTTAGGTATCTCAGAAGCCAGGGGACATGAGGAAGGCGTGGTCAGCTAGACTAAATGCTGCAGAAAGAGCAATAAGAGTGAGGACCAAGAAAAGGCCATGGGTTAGTTGACCAACTAGGAGGTGATGGTGACCATTGGCAGATGCAGTTTCACTAGAAGGGTGAGTATAAAAGCCTGGTGGCAGAGTTAACTGGTGGAGATGATGAGAAAATGGAGGGGAGTGTGTAATCTCTTTTAAGCAGTTTGATGGTGAAGGGTGGGAGAGAGAGGATGTAATCTAAAAGGCTTGATTTTGGACAGACACAGCAGAGAGGGGCAGCTTGCAGTGAGGCTTTCGTTCCCTGACCAGGGATGGAAACCTGGTTGCGGCGGCGAGAGCATCGAGTCCTAACCACTAGACCGCGAGAAGCTGTGGCTATAGTCTGGGCCCCAGTTCTTGTCTGCCTTGAAAAAAAAAATTTGACAAGGAGACAGAAGGTAGAAAGGAGAGTAAGGCGTTTATTAGAAAAGCAGAATACATGCAGAGAGACTCACAGGCAAGCTCAGAGAGAGTGACGCCTTCGGGAAGTTTAAAGCATTTGTGAGGGGCAGCCTTCCTGGGCTTTGTTTCCCTCTGGCCAGTCATCTTGTTTTGCCCCCATAGCTGATTAGTCTCAGGGTCCTTCCCTATGTGCGTGTGCATCCTTTAGCCAAGGTGGATTTCAGTGCGAGGGTCCCTGGGAAGTTAGCAAAACTTATAGTCTGGCGTCCCCCGCCACTCTTTTTGACCCTTGAGGAGCCTTTCTGTGCATGTGCAGTAGAGGTCTCCCTGACTCCAAGGATGAGAAATATGTGATCTCTTGATTTTTCACCTGAGCAGGGCTTAGCCCCTCTCTGCCCCTGCCATTACTGTTATCTTAAAGTGTCCACAGGAGACAAAGTCCAGCTGTTTACCCAGTTCCTCTTGTCATTTCTATCTTGTGGTATAAACAGGCCGGTTGCAAAAATATCTAGCCTGTAGCCCATCTATCTCCTACCTCAATAAATATGAACAGGAGGGTAGCTGTAAATGTCTATCCTGGAGCCCATCTATTCTCCTGCCTCAGGATAACTGGGTAGAGGGAAGATTTCTTTTCCAGGAAAGGAGTTTTGAGCGTCCTTAGGGCAAAAGATGGGAAGAGATGGAAGAAGAAGAAAGAGAAAAAGGATACGATGGGGTGGGGGGCATGGGAGATATTTAGTGGAGAGCTGGAAATGGTTTGGGCAACTCTGCCAGAGTCTAGACCTTCTTTAAGGGAGCTTGCAACGCAATCCTGAAAACACACCTTTCACCCAGTACTAGAAGAGACTCGTCCGCTTTCCACCCTTGCTACACACAGGTGTAGTCAGTGTTTTCCATGGCAGGTGGTACATACCCAACCCAAAGCAGCTTAAGTAGAAAGGGCAATGTCACTGCTTGTGTACTGGGAATTCAAATGGATGAGTCTTACCTAGGGCACAGGGGAATCCAGGGGGTCAAAAGATATCATTTCCATTCTCTCTCTCTGTGTGTCTCTGTCTCCCTCTCTCTCTCCCTCCCTCCCTTCTTCCTTCCTTCCCTTTTTCTGTCTGTCATCAGTGCTTGCCTTCAGTCTTAGCCAGGATGGCCACTGGCAGCCTCACACCTACATTATCATTGGTGCCTAGTCCTGAAGAAAAAGAGAAGGGCTAGTCAAGAAGAGCCAAGGGAGAAGCTATTCCAGGGGAATAGCAGGCACGAAGGCCTAGAGGCAGGAAACAGGTTGATGTGGCTAAGGATGAGAAAGGAAGCTGGATTGAAGCAGCTAAGAGGAGAAAGAGGATGGCTATAGAAAATGAGGTTGAAGAAGCAAATGGGGGCAGGTCATGAACAGCCTTGGGATCCGCAGGGGTTAGGGCGTTTTTCTCAATGCAGTGGGAAGCCACTAAAGGTTTAAGCAGAGCAGTGGCATAATCCGATTTACCTTAAGAAATCACTCAGGCTCAGTGGTTCTCGACCTGGGGATGGCGGGAGGTGGGGTGGAACAGTATTATCCCCTTCCCGACCCCGCACCCAGGGACATTTGGAAGTAAGGGGAGGCATTTACTTGGGATGCTACTGGACAGAGGCCAGGGATGCTAAATATTCTGAAATGGACAGGACATCCCCAACAATGAAGTCCCAACAATGAACAATGATTAATTAATACCCCAAATGCCGATAGCATTCATGTTACGTTGTTAGTTGCTGTAGGGAAAATGGGTTGCATCTCGGAAAGAGTAGCCACAGGTTAGGAAGTGACTGGAGCTTTCTAGGGGAGAGATAAGTGTACCTTAGTCTAAGGTTGTCGACAGCAGATGCGGTTTAAAGATAAGGATATAACTTCAGGTAGAAGTCCTAGGACCTGCTGATGGATTTGATGAGGGGGTAAGAAAAGGACAGGACAGGTGAAAGGTAACTCCTGGATTTGTGGCTTTGCAAACCGGGGAGATGCTGGTGTCATTTACTGAGACAGAGGGCACCGGTTCATTTCATCTGAGTTACCTCAGTTTCTCTCCTCTCTGTTTTGAAATCGTGCAGTTGATTTTTCTATGTCAGGCTAACCCATGCCTTAATCTGACAGACCTGTACTGTCTGGGCTAAGCTGATTCACCTTTCATTTCTTATGGCCCTCATTATACAACCAGGTGTATACAACAGTCTGGCAGGGGTGTAGGGAGGATTAAATGTGATGCTAGAAGCATATGCTTGGAACCTTCTTGACACGTTCTAGGCTCTCGGTAAGGGTCCTCCCTATCTGCTTCCTCTTTCTGTCCTCTGAATTTGGTGGCTTCAGAAGATTATGTCCTTGACCTTCTCTTAAATGTGTACTCTCTGCTTGGCAAGTCCATCCTTTCTCATGATTGAAACTCTTGATCTTACACGGATAACTTCCAACTTTACAGCTCCAGCTTGGGCCTTTTTCGTATTTCAACATTGCATTTCCAAAGGTCTCCAGGATTTCCTCACTTGAATTTACCTAGAACAGTTTCCTACATGATTTATTTGATCTAAGAGATGCATACCTGAAGACTTAGCAGTCTTCAAAATGTGCATATTCTAGAAACATTTCTTCCTAAGAGTAAACATAAATTAGAAAGGATGAGTTATGGAGCTGTTAAATCTACAGCGCTTATGCTCATTTTTGCATTAATGCTGCCCTATATTTTTCTCAGCATCATCTTTAATATTTGGCAGAATGCTTGCTCCTAAATTAATAGCATTGCATGTGTCTCATTTACTTGCCTTCTTAGGGGCTTTTTAATTACATCTGCCTCATCTTCCAAAGTTACTGAATTTCAGGTGTAGTTTTCAGTACTGTACCACCACCACCAATTAATAACATTTGGTGGGTGTTAAGATAATAGAAATATTTACAACTAAAATAACAGTGCACATTAGAGTAATAGAATAGTGGTCGTCAAAACCACTCATGAAAATTTGGTGCACATGAAAAAAAAGTGGTTCCAACGATATTGATAAAGGGTGATGGGTATTTCTCTTACGTGGGACAGTCATACGGCAATGTTGTAAACAAGGTTTACAATGTACTTGCTTAAATCTTCTCTGTACATCCCCTGCTTGACCAGTCCCCACTTCACCTACACCCTACTCACTCGACTGACCTTCCCCCTAAATCTTCCCCCATAACTGTAGACCCTAATCAGAAAATACCCACATACTTCCCACCCTCCCCCACCAGAGACAGTGATTATTCTAATATTTAGCTCGGAATGGCTACCCCTTGATAGTTTAGCAAAGGGAAAACCTCTGCCCCAGGAAAGTACTTAGCCCGGGGGCCTAACAGGAGTTTAGAGAGCCAGCTCCTCTGCTGCTTTCCCTGAGCCAAGCTGACATCAATTTCCCCGTAACTGAGAGCCTCCTAGTCCTCCCCAGAGTGAAGCCTGCAGCTACTTCCTGCCCTGCTGTTCATCCACCCCATACAGTAGGGTGTCGCTCCAGGACCTTGCTTCCCGCGTGTAAGCTCCCCCATCCATCAGACCATTGATGTCTCTGTTGCTGACTCTGGGCTCTTTCTTCAGTCTTGAAGCTGGGCAAGCACAGGGCTTGCAGGCCTCTGGGGTGCAGCCCGACAACCATCTAAGAAATAAAAGATCTGTGACAGGCTAGTTAATCTTCACTGCAGTATGCAAATAGGATTTCTAAATGTGGCATGCAGATACCTTTGAGAGACAAATGAAGTCCCTTGCAGAGGTGCCAGTGGCATAACTATGAAAGAGAAGAGAGTCCCTTAGTGTTCCTAAAAACAGGGACTGTTCCTTTTGGGATAGAGTAGCCAAGCTGAACCCAGAGCCTTGCACAGCCCATTCCTACCCCAGTTTTGAGACAGTTGATGGAAGAAGCTCTCTGGCTTGTCCCTGAGGAACTGATGTGGCAGAAGTGTCCAGGCGTACAGGCATACCTTGTTTTGTTGTGGTTTGCTTTATTGCTCTTCACAGATAATTGTGTCTTTTACAAGTTGAAGGTTTGTGGAAACCCTGCCTAGAGCAAGTCAATCAGCGCCATTTCCCCAGCAGCATCGTGTTTTTCTTAAGGCTCCTAGATTTTGAAGAACTAACCTTAGAAGAAGTCCTTTGCTCTTCTGGTACTTTTTAACTGCCTATTCATCCTCCTATAATATGTATTTCAGAGTGGATGAGACAAAATTTTGGTCACAGGATAAATGTATAAAAAGGCCAGAAAAAACATAGGCCTTTACATGAATGATATTTACGTCCTAAGTTCATGTTTGTTTGGATGTTTTTTTATATTTGTCTTCAGAGATCATAGAATTATTTTAAAGGTTAATAATTTTAGTGTACATTGAGTTGTTCAGAAGTTCAAGTACTCGGTGTTATGAAAGCTGCTTATAAGACAGTTTTTACTGTGCGTTAATCTCCAAATGACAATTACAGTAGATGTTTCTATAAAGGTCAACTGCTTTCTGGTTTAGATCCACTCCAATGGATCCACTATAGTACCAATAGTAGCTTCTAATTGACATTTTACTTTTCTGCTTCAAGCTAAAGACAGATGGGTGTGTGTATGTGTGATATGAAAAGCAAGCATTTGCCAGTGTTCTTTTTTAAATCAAATCATTGTCAGATTTCACTGGACTTTTTGAAAAGGTGTGTATCTATTCTTTATTTGTAGTGAGTTTTTTCTGTCTCTGATTGCAACCTGACTCAAGGGTTTTGAATCCTAGAGTCACTAGTTATGGCAGCAGGCAACTGGAAATTAGAATTTCAGTATAACAGTTGTCTCTTTTGGAGGCCTATTGGGATTGGTTGTATAAACAATAATAAAGTGACTAGATTAGACAACACTGCAAACTGACATCTGTCTTGGGAATTCTAAATGTGAATATTAAAGCTAGGGTGGGCTTCCCTGGTGGCGCAGTAGTTAAGAATCTGCCTGCCAATGCAGGAGACGCCAGTTTGAGCCCTGGTCTGGGAAGATCCCACATGCCGCGGAGCAACTGAGCCCAAGTGCCACAACTACTGAAGCCCGCGCGCCTAGAGCCTGTGCACTATAAAGAAGAGTAGCCTCCGCTCACCGCAGCTAGAGAAAGCCCACGTGCAGCAACGAAGACCCAATGCAGCCAAAATTAAATTAAATTAAATTTTTAAAAGGATGGAGCTTGTATGTTAAAAAAAAAAAGCTAGGGTCAAATATAAGTTTGTATTTTATTTTTAAAATGCATTTTACTGAAGTATAGTTGATTTACAATGTTGTGTTAATTTCTGCTGTACAGCAAAGTGATTCAGTTATATATATATATATATATATATATATATATATATATATTATTTTTCGTATTCTTTTCCATTATGGTTTGTGACAGGATATTGAATAGAGTTCCCTGTGCTATACAGTAGGACCTCATTGTTTATCAATTCTATATATAATAGTTTGCATCTTCTAATCCCAAACTCCCAATCCACTCCCCCTTGGCCACCACAAGTCTGTTTTCTATGTTTGTGAGTCTGCTTCTGTTTCGTAGATAAGTTCATTTGTGTCATATATTAGATTCCACTTATAAGTGATATAAGACTGTATTTTAATTTACTATACTACTTGAAATCATGAAACCATAATCAACTATGAGTCTGATGCCTATTGAAATTAAGATTAAAAAGATGCTTATAAAAATGTCATTTAATATTCATTTCTCTCACCAATCATTGCCTAACGTATTTTTAAAGATGGAGGAAGGTATTTGATCTCATGAAGTAACTAAAAATTAAGTCTTTTCTTAAATAAGACACCATGGCAATATATTTGGATAAGGGTGATTCTATAAATAAGATCATTAAAGTACCTTTTGTTAATAGTAATCTTCTTTAGCATTTGGAAAATATGCTTCCTTCAAGAGGCTTGAAGTGCTTTTTTAATATCTTTGTACTGATTCACAGTAACTGTGAAAACTGCAACAGATCTCCTCTCTAAAAATGTCATTGCAAAAAGAATTTTCTCAATGGAAATAAAGGAATGGAATAAATAGCCCCCCAAAATCTATTGCTTCCTTTATCTCAAAGTGTACAGTCAGATCAATGTCCCATTGAACTTGGCACTGGTGTGAAATCATCTGATGCATTTGGTCAATTCGGGATGTAACATTTTAAAAATAAGTAGTCAGTCATGTCTAATTTATCAGTTCATGTATCCCCAGCACTTCTTATACGTTCACGATATATAATAGTTGTTCAATAAATATTTAACACCTGAATTTTTAAAAATGTACTTGCTTAAAAAATACTCGGTCTTTGGCTAATTTTTAAAAGTTTGGGAAATTGTTTCAAATTTTGTTTTCAAAAATTTTTATAAATTGTTTCAAATTTTGTGTATAAAGTGAGACTTTATTGCAATTTTAATATCTCACTATTTAACATTTGCATGATTCAAAATCATATTGTTGAATTGGGCCCCGCTGCTTGCCGCTTACAAAATCAAATTCACAAATGTTGATAGAAAGGAAAATTGTCTTTAATCACAGTGCCAGCAATCTGGGGAGATGATAGACTCAGTGTCCCCCAAAAGAACTACCTCCAAAGATTCTGCTTGGCCATGAAAGCTTTAAAGGTAAGGAGGGAAGTAATCTCAGTTAATCATTGAGATAGGGGGTCGGAGTCATCGCCATCACCCCAGTGCATGCAGACTTGTTGACTTCTTGTGATCTTCCTCTAAACGTTATCTTGTTCACACAGTTTGGTCACACAGTTTGAGAGATTACTGAAGGGGAAGCTAGGGAAGAGATCTGGTCATCTGTTAATTACTTATTCTTCATTTGTGTTTATTTCATCTACGGAAGGAACCGGCAAGTTAGGCAAGGTATTGCCTGATTAAAAGACTTGAAAGGTGTGCTTGGGCTGGACATGAGTATAGCATGGGGGTGCCTGGTTTAAAAGTTAGTTACAGTATAGCTTTGCTAAAGTGACAAGGAAAGGGGCTTCCTGCTGAGGGCGGTTTCCTGCAAAGAGCTGCTTACAATCATGCGATGTAACTGTCATAAACTATAGGACGGTTTCCTGCAAAGAGCTGCTTACAATCATGCAATGTAACTATCATAAAATATAACTATCTTGGGACTTCCCCGGTGGTCCAATGGTTAAGACTCTGCACTCCCAATGCAGGGCGCCCAGGTTCGATCCCTGGTTGGGGAACTAGATCCCACATGCTGCAACAAAGATCCTGTGGGGCACAACTAAGACCTGGCACAGCCAAATAAATAAATAAATGTCAAAAAATAAATAAATAAAATGTAACTATCTTGTATGTTCAACTGGTGCATTTCTCTTCCAAATTGACTCTCATCCCTGCATCTTTCCAATTTTGGTTCATAACACCCAGCCAGTCACCCAGCAATTAGAATTTCATTCATCACGAGGTAAATCCTATTTTTTCAAGTCTTTAAGATTTAAAGCAAGAATATGTAACCTACACGATAAGTACTCTTAACATTAGTTTCCCAAACAATCATTTTCATAAAATATTACTGGTGCTCCCATATATTACTCATTCCACCTCTAGCCCTTCCCCACCTCTCCACCCAAACCCCAAAACAACCAAGGACCATTAGGAATATATGAAGTACAATGCTGACTTACTAGCATTTATATATGTGTGTGTATATATACAGATGTATATAACAATATACGTATATGTACTATCCATTCAGTAGGTGGTGACTCCAACCCTCTTCTCATTATAGCCAGTAAAGAGTTAAAAATGTTCATAATTCATTATTTGAAAGAGCAAAAGTTATAAACAATGTAAATTTTCTATAATGATGCCTGGCTAACTAAATTATGTTATATTCATTCCATGGGCTACTATACAGAAAGTAAATATTCTAAATTAAGTCTCACTTCTAAGTCACATGGCTTCTGTCTTGGCGGCTTTACCTTTAGAAGCTGGCTCGAGACAGGAGCCCTGAGACTTTAGGCAAAAGGAAGATGGGGGGAATGTAATATATGGGTCTCGTCACCTCTAACCATCCATGTAGGGTTTTTTCTTTCCTTGATGGCAGTAGAAAGACCTCACTTCCATAACATACTACTCTTGATACTTTCTTTAAAGCTACTTTTCATTAAAGATTCTCTCATGAGGTATTTATCTGGGAGTCGGGAGGCTAAGGCGCTCAGGTCCTGACTCTTCAGTGAATTTAACTGTGTGACCTTGGGCAAGTCACTTAACTTCTCTGTGCTTCAGTCTCCCTATCTTGTAAAATGGGAGTAATTCCTACCTCACAGGGTTGTTGTGGGGATTAATTAGATATAATGTCTGTAAAGCATCTAAGGTTCTTGAAGAAGGTGCTATATAAATACAAAATAATATCTATTAAAGTTGGTTTATTTGTGAAGAATAAAATAAAATATTACAAGAAAGTAGCAATTCATATAGGAAAATATTTAAAATATATTTTGAAATCAAAAGGCAGATTTTAAAATGATATGGTCCTAATTTTGTATAAATAATTTATATATATAGGTATATTCATTCATATGTACATTCACACAGACATGAAAGCTGCAAAATAATAGGAAGGAAAACACCAAAAGATTATTGATAATAGTGGTTTTATCTGAGTTACAGAATATTGGGAACTGTTTCTCTTTTTCTTTCTTTTTTTGACCAGCGATCGAGCCTGTGTCCCCTGCATTGGGAGTGCAGAGTCTTAACCACTGGACTGCCAGGGAAGTCCCTGGGAGTTGTTTTTCTTTATTGTATCAGTACTTTTCTATATTTCCTGCATGTTCTTATAATGCTCGTGTATTACTTTTGTAGGAAAAGACTTTTTATTTTATTTTGTTTCCTTAGAACAGACGTCAGCAAACTTCTATAAAGAGCCAGAGAACAAATACTTTTGGCTTTGTGAACCTTATGGTCTCTGTCTCAACTACTCAACTCTGCTGTTGTAACAAGAATCAGCCATAGACAATACATAAATGCATGGGCATGGCTGCGTCCCAATTAAATTTTATTTACAGAATTAACAGTGAGCTGCATCTGGTCCTCAGGATGTAGTTTGCCAAAGTATCCTAGAACAGTAGAAGTAAGGAGAAATAGAATTGGGAGAAAACATGGTGGTCAAAGAGTGGGGCAGTTCTGCATGGAGCTAGGTGCTGGTCTCTGGAGTCAGAGTGGTCAAACAAGAAGGAAGCTAGAGTGTTGTCCCTGGGGATGATGAATTTGTCTGGATAATCGCAGGGTGAGGGTGGAGGGCAGGAATGTAAACCAGGAGCTAAGACTTTCCAGCTCAGAGGGAGTGACAGGTCAGAAGATGGCAGGGACAGGAGAGGGAGGCTGATGCACCTATGTGACATGACCCTCAAAGAAGCAAGTTTTTAATGCAAGCACAGAGGACTAAGGTTCTGGAAATAGCACTGGGAAATGGGGAGGATGCCAATGTTACTAAACGTTAAGTATCCACTTCAAAGTTCTTATGGAGAAGTTGTGTCTTGGAGAAAAGCCAGGCTTGAGTTGAGTCAAGGAAATGCCTAGTTAAATAAGATAAGTGGGTAAGCTTATTTACTAAGGAATGGGAATTTCAGAAGACACAATGGAAAGAAAGATTTGGACACAGGAGGGATCCTCGATGGTTTGAGGGAGAAGAGGCAGAGAGTGCGAAGAGGACGATACTGCCAGGAGAGGACAGACATGTTTGGGGCCTGTTGGGTTTACAGGGATCAGTGTCCGGAATGAGCAGGCAGTAACTTACGTTAATTATAGTTTGGTGAGTCAAGAGTAGGTAATGGGATTACTTAATTCCCAGGCCCTCAGTACGGTAAAAAATAGCAATCTCTGGAGGATGGGACGTCTTTTCCTAACCAGGTAGCTGCTACCCCCTCTTTCCCCCATCCCATCTCACCCAAGGCCCATACTTGGCTAAGTTTCCTTAGGTCCCCATTGAGACAAGCCATGGATATGACTTGATTGGGCAATAATATTTTTATCATCTTTATTGCATTCTCCACCGCATTCCTTTTTATTCACTGCACCTCTTGGTGCATTGCCTGAAGGAAAAACTCAACAAGGAAGGAAGGAAAGAATGACCTCCTAACTAAATCTTGCCAGCTCCAGCCCTTCCTTCTTCCAACTGTCCCATACTGGGCTGCCAGATGTACGTACACAAAGTCCAGATTGTGGCATTCTCCTAATCAAGAAGGATTCATATGATCACAGATCTCCAAAGTAGGGGGTGCAAACCCCAGGAAATGCACAAGATAAATCACTGGCTTATGGGGGAAAAGTATTGGAAATCTATTTTTCTAGTTTTTAATATTTTACTAAACTTATTAGCTGCATACATTTTGATCGCATGATAATGATTTTTCCTTTTAAACGACTATTTCTTGAAGTTGCAACAAAATTAAACAGAAAAGACAGAGATTTCTCATATACCCCTGTGCCCACACACGCACAGCCTCCCCCATTATCAGCATCCCCACCAGAGCGGTACGTTTATCGGTGAACCTACATTGACGCACTATTATCACCCAAAGTCCATAGTTCATATTAGAGTTCATTCGTGATGTTTTACATTCTAGGGCTTGGACCGATGTATAATAACATGTATCTACCATTATAGTATCATACCGAATAGTTTCACGGCCTTAAAAATCCTCTGTTCTCCATCTATTCATCCCTTTCTCCCCACCCCATTCCTTGGCAACCATTAATCTTTTTACTGTCTCCACAGTTTTGCTTTTTCCGGAATGTCATATAGTTGGAATCATACAATGTCCTGCATTTTCAGATTGACTTCTTTCACTTAGTAATGTGTATTTAAGTTTACTCCATGTCTTTTTATGGCTTGATGGCTCATTTGTTTTTAGAGCTGCATAACATTGCATAGCCTGGATGTACCATGGTTTATTTATCCATTTACTTACCAAAGGACATCTTGGTTGCTTCCAAGTTTGGACAGTTGTGAATAAAGCTGCTATAAACATCCAAGTGCAGGAATTTTTCATGTGCAGGTTTTTGTGTGGACATAAATTTTCAGTTCATTTGGGTAAATACCAAGGAACATGACTGCTGGATCATGTGGTAAGACTTTGTTTAGTTTTGTAAGAAATGCATCAGTATTTTGGATTTTGGCCATTCCAAAAGGCGTGTAGTGGTATCCCACTGTTGTTTTAATTTGCATTTCCCTAATGACATATTATGTGAAACATCTTTTTATATGCTTATTTGCTATCTGTATATCTTCTTTGGTGAGATTCAGGTCTTTTGCCCATTTTTTAATTGGGTTGTTCATTTCCTTCTTGTTGAGTTTTAAGAGTTCATTAACTATTTTGGATTAAAGTCCTTCATCAGATATGTCTTTTGCAAATAATTTTTCCCAGTCTGTGACTTGCCTCCTCATTCTCTGAAAGGGCTCTATCTTTATTTTTACCTGCAAAGAAAGAAGTTAAGCTTTGCTAATATTTAGCCTATCAATTATTGATATAAACGTATATAATAACTAGTCATACATATATTGGGGCTGCATATTCAAATATTTTGTTACTAGTAGGGTACATGATCAAAAAATTTAGAAACCCCTAATGCAGGGAATAAAGCCTATATTCCTCATCTCGGCCTTTAAGTCCTTACAAAACCTGCTACACCCCTTCTCTATCTATACGTCAGATTGTCTGATCCATTTTAATCTATCCCTTTGGTTTTCAGCCTACGCAGGACATCGCCTTGTGCTTAGAAAGCCTCAGATAAAGTCTCTGTTGAGATGAGACATGGTACAATGACACTACGTCCTTCTGTGCCCTCTCCAGTGGAAGTGTGGAATGCAGTCGAGGGCTCCCTGTCTCTAAGGGCCAGCAGTCGGTGTTGACATATTCCTGTCTCTGCGTTGGCTTGTAGGGTATTTTACCACTCTCCCTGAAACGTTCATTCTCCTCTACCATTGGGCTGCCCGTTCCCATCCTTGTCACTATGACTCTGCCACCCTCCGGGACTCCCCCACATTCACGAGTGGCTTTAGTGTCTCTCCTTTCCTGCCCTATCTGACTTCAACACCCCTGCTGAAGGGCCACCCACCCGACATCCGAATCTCTCCCCATCTTGCCTCCTCTAGCGCTCCTCTGTTTCTGCCACCCTCTTGTTCCTACAGTCACACCCTCGTGGAGCAGTTGTCTTCATGCCACCCAGCAAACCTTGCTCTGCCCTTGCTCTGCCCTTAGCTGCCGTTTCTTCCACCTCTCACACACCCTTGGTTAGGCTGAACTGGCTTTTCAGCTTCACTGAGAGCTTCAGTCCCTCTGTCTCTATGAGTCCAATCTACCGGACTCCTCCTGGTTTCACTTCCTTGTCTGTGAGCCCCAATCCCGCAGTCAGTCATTTCAGTGATACCCACACAGCACCCTCTGCAAGTCTTGACCTTCTTCCTCTGGACCACATGTCTTACCAGGACCCAACTCCAGCTGGACTTGCCCGTTCCTGTTCACAGCTTGCTGAGTCCAGCTGAAGGGCCTCCCATCGCTTGGCCCTTGGTGCCCTGACAAGTGTTCCTCTCCATCCCCGGGTGGGACCACAAGGCTCCCCAGGCTCACACTCCTCATTTTTCCTTTATTTCCCACTCCGCCCAATGGTGACTCCACATATCTGCCTCCTCAAGTCCCTGATCACACTCCCATATCTCAACCCTCAACAGATTGAAACTCCCAGTTTCCAAATAAAAGAAATGATCCCAGGTCAATATTCCCTCCACTTCCCTCCAGTTCATTTCCAAAGTCACCCATTCTTACCTCCTTCTCTCTTGCTCAGAGTAGGTGTCCTTCTCTTCTCTCAACTATCCTCCCACCTCATCTCACTCCCTCACTTTCCCTAATTACATTGCCCTCCCCCAGTAGCCGTTCTACCCTAAATCAGCCTCACTCTCTCCACTGACTGTAAACACTAATCCCCATCCTAAAAATTCACTCTTCCCTTGATCCTGCATCCCTCTCAAGCCACTTTCTATCCCTCCCCTTCCCCTTCCCATCAAACCTCCTTTTTAAAAATGTTTACTTAATTTTTTTTTAAATGTTAACTTTCTCACTAAAGAAAATTTGGAAAATACTGAGAAACTGAAAGAATTAAAAACAAGTGCCTCCTTTAGTCCTATATCTCAGATACAAACACTATTGACATTTTTTCTGTATTGTATTCATCTTCCTCTGCTCCATAGAGGTGCTTTGTAAAACAGAGTCAAATTACCCTGTAGTTTCAGTGGTCTATCCGGCTCTTAAGCTTGTAACTTAACATCGTAACATAAACAGTTTCTGTTACTACACAGGCCTCACAAACAGAATTTGTAATGACTGGTCAGTATTCCAACAAATGGTCACACCGTAGTTTACTTAACCTCTTCTATTGTTGGATATTTAGGTGGCTCCTGCCTTCTCACAGTTGTAAGTGGCATGACAATTGTTAAAAACAAGACAACAGGCCCCAAATGGAGCTGCTAAACCCCACATCACCAAACGAGGACTTGACTTAAATACAGTTCTGGCTCTCCCAGAAACGGAATCTTAAACCAGTCAACCAGGAACTGTCTGGTCAGCAGTAGTTAGGTAACCTGCCACCATCCCCTGAAGGAAAGTAGCTTTGCAATAACCAACCCACTTTTCTGCCTAGTGTAACTTCCTTGTTCCTACCCCTTTCTTCCTGTAAGTCTTTCACTTTGTACAGCTCCTTGGAGCTTCTTGCTATCTGCTCAATTGGATGCTGCAATTTGAATCGGTTTTTGCTCAAACATACTAAAAGTTTTTAGTATATGCCTCAGTTTATCTTTTAACACAATATTATTATGCATAACATTTTCCAATATTTATGAATACTTTCTAAGGGTAGAGTCTCAGAAATAGAACTAATATTCCAAAGTAATAGGAATATGTAAAGATTTTTGGCATTTATTGTCAAATTGCTCTCCAAACAAATTTTACTGATCTACACTGCCAAAATACGAGACTACCCATTTTACTGAACTTTTGCCATCACTCCACATCATCATTAATTCCCCCCCCAAAGTGTTAACTTATAATTGCTTTAGTAATTAAGAGATAATTTAGTATACCCCTATCACATCTCAATCCAATATACTTTGACTCATATTCACACCAATATAATGAAATTACTCTGGAGAAAGGTCACCATTGACTTCCTCATCTACCTAAGCCATCAATCCACTTATTAGTTTTTTCTTCTGTTAACTATTTAATCCCTCTGAAGTGTTGTTGTTTACCGCCCCCCCCCCCTTTTTTTTTTTGCAGTACGCGGGTCTCTCATTGTCGCGGCCTCTCCCGTTGCGGAGAACAGGCTCCGGACGCTCAGGCTCAGCGGCCATGGCTCACGGGCCCAGCCGCTCCGCGGCATGTGGGATCCTCCCGGACCGGGGCACGAACCTGTGTCCCCTGCATCGGCAGGCGGACTCTCAACCACTGCGCCACCAGCGAAGCCCTGTTTACCCCCTTTTTAAGCTCTTTGTCTCCATCTCCTCCAGACACCTCTAAAATGGTAGAGTCCCTGGGATTTTCATCTGGACTCTTCTCACTTTATATGCTCTGCATTGCACAACTTCAATTGATTGAGTCGTCTTATTCCATAAAATTTCCTCCTTCTGGTGTATTTTAACCCCTCCCCCCTGCATAATGGCCCTACACCCTCAGCATAGAAATGTACTCAAATCTCTCCCATTTGTTTTAAAGGCCCTTCCTCAATGCTGTATTCCTCTTTATCATGTGTTGCTTTCTTCTATTTACAACCAAGCTTTTAAGAACAGTGGTCTCAACTTCCTGAACTCCCGTTTCTTTTTTTAATGTTTTTGCTGTTTTTTTTTTCTTATATTGTTCACAGCTAGGATTACAGAGGTTGGGATGAGTTTAGCAACAAACTACATCAATGGGCTTAAAACAAATTTTTTTGTAATGGAATGGGCTCTTTGGCAGCCCTAATCATGTTCATAAATGAGGATCGAAAATGCTAGTAGGCTTATTTCATACTAGGATTTCATACCAGGATTCAGTACGTCATGTCATCTCGTGAAGTATTATGTCCGTTTCCCTCTCGTTTCATAGTTATACATTTTGCACTCTTTCAACCTGGGCTTAACAGAAACTCCTATTTTTACTGCAGTTTGGCTCCCCCGCACAACCCCACCATTCCACTGAAACTGCTGTCAAGAAACGTCACCAGAAACCTCCTGGTGCTGATCCAGTGGATATCGGTTTAGCTCTTTTTTTTGTTCAAACTCTCAGTGACATCTGACCCTCTGACAACCTATTTCCTTTTTGAATTCAATCCCTTGTCTGTGGAGCCTGGCTTTCTCCTTTGCAGACTTTTTTTTTTTTTTTTTTTAGCTCATCTTCCTCTGCTTGTCCCTTAAATATTAGTTTTCCCAGAGTTCCACCCTGATTCTCATCTTATGACCTTGCCTCCTCCTCCCTGCATCCTTACCTGGATGAGAGGGAGCTCATCCACTCCCACAGTTTTACCTCCTGTGGAACTGATGATGATCCTACTCATCCCCTTTCAGCTTCGGGTCCCTATATCAAACATCTATTATAAATCTCCACTTAGAGATCCATCAGGCTCTTCAGACTGAATAGTCCCAACTCAGTTCTCCATCTCCTTCTCTCCCAAACCTGCTCCACTCCCCTGATGGCTGTGCAACTCCTCAGCCCAGTCACCTGGCCTGAAACCTCTGGGGTCATTCTTGACCCCTCCCCACTCCTCACTGCCATATTTGATGGGTGTTGATTTTCTACATCCTTAATATATCTCAGATTCATCCCTTTCTCTCTGTTTGCACTGTCACTTCTGTCTCTGCAGCAGCATCACCTCTGACAGGTCTCACTGGTTCATGACTGTATCAGTCAGGGTTCAACCAGAGGATCGGAACCCTTGGGAGTTATTCCAAGGAGCTGGCTTATGCAGTTGTGCACCCCTCCCTGTTGTGGAGGCTGAATAAACAATCCCTCTAAGGCTGTCTCTGTATCTGATGCTAGAGCCTGAAGTCCACAGGGCAGGTGTTCTGGAAGAAAATATTGATGTGAAGTGGGGGGATGGAGAGTAGGCTGGAACCCACAAGCATGAGTTGGAACCCCATGTCCATTCTTTTGCCTCTGACCTCATTGAGGAGGGTGTCCTGCAGAAGCTGGGTCTTTTATCATTGTTACCTGGCGTGATCTTTATGAGAACCAAGTCTTTAAAACCCTACCGTGACTCCAATGCTCTGAGAAGGCTGTGCAAATCATACAGCACAGAGGGCCCTGAGGTCCCTGCCTGCCTACCTCTCTGGCTTGGTAACTTGTCCTTCTCCAGTCCTCCCCCTTCTCCCCTCCTCCCCTTCCCCTTTTAATTCACACACAGACACACACACACGCACACACACATGTACATGCACACACGTGTGCATGTGCACATACTCAAGTCATATAAAACTGCAGCAGAAAAGAAATTACCCATAATCTTTGGGGCCCAGTTTGTTCAAAATTAATGGTATTTTTGAAGTTTAGCTATCTTAACTCCAAAAAAAATAGGTGAACACTTGAAAAACTATGTTGTTACCTGTTAAAACACAGAAGAGGCTGGGAACTGTCACAAATTATGCATCACAAGCCAGGTATCCTCCATCACACAGGGATTTCATTATAAACAGCGTGACCCAATCCACAAACAATAAATGCTAGAGAGGTATGGAGAGGAGGGAACCCTCCTACACTGTTGGTGGGAACGTAAATTGGTACAGCCGCTGTGGAGAACAGTATGGAGGTTCCTTAAAAAACTAAAAATAGAACTACCGTATGATCCAGCAATCCCACTCCTGGGCATATATCTGGAGAAAACCATAGTTCAAAAAGATACATGTTCATTGCAGCACTATTTACAATAGCCAAGACATGGAAGCAAGTTAATGCTCATCAACAGAGGAATGGATAAAGAAGAAGTGGTACATGTATACAATGGAATATTACTCAGCCATTAAAAATAATGAAATAATGCCATTTGCAGCAACATGGATGGATCTAGAGATTGTCAGACTGAGTGAAGTAAGTCAGACAGAGAAAGACAAATATCATATGATACCACTTATATGTGGAATCTAAAAAAAGGGTATAAATGAATTTATCTACAAAACAGAAATAGAGTTACAGATGTAGAAAACAAACTTATGGTTACCAGGGGGTAAGTGGGGGCAGGGATAAATTGGGAGATTGGGATTGACTTAAACACACTACTATATATAAGATAGATAAGAACCTACTGTATAGTACAGGGAACTCTACTGGGAACTCTGCTCAATACTCAGTAATGGCCTATATGGGAAAAGAATCTAAAAAATGTGGATATATGTATATGTATAACTGATTCACTTTGCAATGCACCTGAAACTAACACAATATTGAAATCAAGTATACTCCAATAAAATTTTTTTTAAATTAATGAACCAAAAATAAAAGAAAAAAGAGCATGACCCTGTTCTCCTAAGTCAGGCCATCCTCCCTGTCATCACTGACTGTCATCTGCAGCCCCGTGATGCCTGTTATCTGCCACATGCCACTGGAGCAAATGATTCTCAAGTTACAATGGAATGGATCGAAAAATAGGCACTTATTTAAAAAGCCTTTTTAGAACATTTCTGGGTTTGGATTTGTTGGTGCTTAGACTCCCCTGAATCCGCTCTTACTTCGAGGTCTTGATCATGTGATCCCTCTGCCCTTCGTCATGGAACTAACTCTTGTTAACTTCAAAGCTTGTGTAGGATGTCACACCCTCCAGGAAATCTTTGCTAGTTCCCTCTGGCCCCTCCATCTACCCAGGACTGGGTTAGGGGCTAATCCGAAGGCTTAACTTTTGTGGTTAGACTTACCACACGGTATTTCATCTGCTTCTCAGGCAGGGAATATGCTGTTTTTAGAGGATTTAGTTCCTAATCCCCAGCATGTAGCATAGTGCCTATCACAGCTTCATTCACTGGAGAAGAATTTAAGACATTATACTTGAATGAAGGAACTTGCTTCTTACCTGCACCCTCATCCTGCCAAAATCCTGATCCATCTGCCTGTCCACTGACGAGCCCAAAAATGCAAGCTTGGGACATTCAAATGAAGATCATTTCCCAGTGTTTTATACAATGCTGGTGTGAATACTATTTTTATAATTTTGTGGAGGGCAATGTGATAAATTATATCAAAAACTTTAGCATTAGGAATTGCCTTTAACTCTGTAATTCCATTTCTAGGCATTTGTACTAAGAAAATAATTAAGGGTGTGAACAAAGGTCTACCCACAATAATGTTAATTGTAGCATTGTTTATAACAGCAGAAAATTGAAAATAATCTATGCATCTAAAAAAGAGAATTAATTTGAATAATCGAATAAATTGTCAATGAACTACTATACAGTAATTGAAAATTAAATTCTACATGTAGGTTTATTTATATGTTAAGATGTACATGATCTATTGTTGGATTTTAAAAGCAACTTATAATACAGTAAGCACAGTATTTTATTATTTTTATATAAAAAATATGTGTAACGTATGCATAGAAGACAGTATAGTGGAATATTCTTGTCTTTTTTATTGTCTGTTTCTTAAATTTTTCTAAAATGCATATAAATTGCTTCTAAAATATTATTTTAGCAAGAGAAACATTTAAGTTACTTGTAGTGAGTTCTCCAATCCCTCTACCTAAGCTCTATTAATAGGCATAAATGCTTTGGGACCGAAAGAAAAAGAAAAAAATTACCAAGCATGGGACTGGCTGGGCATATATCACATACATGATCTCATTTGGTCCTGTAAAATGTATATGTTGCCTCCATTTATATTGATGAGAAAACTGAGTGCCAGAGAAAATAATTGTCTTGTGCCTGAAATCACACAGCTAGTGACAGATTCCATCCAACAGGTTCACTCAACCATAGGCTCCAGCCTTTCCTTCACACCACACAGCAGAGGCCCCACTTGGGAACACCCACCCATGAGGCCAGTGCCGGCGCTGGGAAGGGTGAAAACAAATTCATTCCCAAGGTCAGTGTCCTCTAATGTAAGCCCAACAAAGATCAGGAACCCTTGCATTAGCAGAAGGTGGATCGAAGCTGTGGGGCTTATTGGTTTTGCCCTGTAGTTAATGATTATCTATCTGAGTATTGACCCAACAAGTTTCACAATGAAGGAGAACAGCAAACACCACACACTCGCCCGGAAGAGCGCCAGGTTGGGGTGTCTTGCATTCAACCCCTGCTGGATGTGTGGTTTCAGGAGGATCATCTAATTTCTCCAAACTTTGGTTATCTCAATTACAGAATGTGAGGGTTTGTGGCCCAAACTCCAAGGACGCTTCCATCTCTGATGCTCTATCATCCTGTGATAAAACACATATCACACATGCAGGAAGGGCATCTTCACAGGAAGGGGAGCAGGAACAAACATTTCCAGTGTCTCAAAGACCCCAGTTTTCACCAACCCTCAGAGAGAGGTTTTCCTATTCTTGTTTTCAAGGTGAGGAAACTGGTTCTTAGAAAAGTTACAGGGGTGATTTCTCAAACTTCTGAGCAGCTTCCTATGTGGAACTTCACACTCTTTCTCCCTCTCCTAACCCCTTTCTTATTCTTTTTAAGAATCTGTGATTAGGATAACTTCCAAGTTTTCTAGAAAATTAGTGAAGGACAAGTTAATACTTTCTCTAACAGAGTGGCAAAAGGTTGGCACATCTTTTTTCCTCTGATAGAAACACAGAGATCTTTGCCCAGCTCAGCTGCAAGTCCTTTAGCCTGGCTCAGGGGATACAAGACCAATCTTTCTTAAAGGGACATTCCTCGAAGCTTACTTATTCTTCACTTATTTCCCAGAAATATGATACACTCTGATTGCTGTAGAACACACAGCCTCCGTGTTCTTTGTGTGCTTTGAGGACCTGGATCCTGAGCATTTGCACTCAGTACTGTCAAAGACACTGCTTAGAGTATCCCAGGACTCAACTGTGTTTTGAAAGTGAAGGAAATTTAATAAATTTTTTGAACACTGAAAAGCAAGGTAATGGCAAGGTAATGCTTGTAATTTAGAAACAAAGAAGACAACTTCAGAAATGTTGCTCTCTGTTCATTCCCTACTAACTGGAAGATACTGGTGCAATGGGGAAGGGACAGGAAATGGAAAAAGTTCACCCACTCCCTCCAGATTCAGGGCAGGAGTTTTCAGACTTCCCTCCTTCTTTGCTACCCACCCTTGTATCATTATCCCTCTTCTTCTCTTCTCCCCTCTCTCTCGCCATCCACTGCTCCCCTTAGAGCTTCAACAGGAGCTGTTCAGTTCAGCTGGCAATTAGGTGGTAATTATCAGCAAAGGGCATAATTGAGATGTTACCTCCTGGTGGACATAATCCTCATCCTTGCCTCCAGTGAAGTGCGGACAGGGTTAGTTCCCTCCCCTCTGTGCTCCTATAGCATCCAGATGTGTGCATGTGTGTGTGTGTTAGTTAATCTTCATTATTGGCAGATTCTGTATTTGCGAGTTCACCTACTTGCTGCAACTTACTTGTAACCCCAGAATCCCTGTCCACACTCCTATTACTTTGGCAGATATGCACAGAGTGGTGGGAAAGTTGAGTGCCCGGATGGAGCAGTTTGAGTTTTGAGCTGAAGTCAAATGCGTTTGTGCCCTGCTTTCTGTTTCCACTCTGATGCTATAAACAAGTGTAATTTTTGCAGTCTATTTAGTGCCACATTTTTCACAATTTTGTGTTTTTTGTTGATGACTTCATTGTTTAAAATATCCCCCAAGCATAGAGCTGAAGTGAACAAGAAGGCTGAAAATGCACGTGTGTGGTAAGCTTCATTCAGGTATGAGTTACAGTGCCTGGTAAATTCAATGTTAATGAACTAACAGTAAGTACTAAATAAGATGTCTTTGAACAGAAACACATATAAAACAGGGTTATGTATTATTATTGATTTGATGAAAATGTTGTGACCAGAGGATCAGTGGACCAACACACACACACACACACACACACACACACACACACACACACACACACACCATATTGTATTTTCTCCTTACAAATATCCCTTCTCCTCTAGGCTATATGTTCCTTATGAGTTGGAACCCTGTCTAATTCACATCTCAATCTCCCCTTCTATTTAGTACCTGGTACATATAGGTGCCCACCAGGAATCTACTGAATGAAGAATGAACGACAATCTTCTAAAGTTGTTTGAACCACACTGCAAAACCCCCAGTCCATTGGACACCCCGCGCACAGGCCTGAATCCCCATATGGGTTGTTTCCTTGATTTCCCCAAAGTGATCAGTGTGGAGGTGTCAAGATAAAGTCATTTGTATTAGTACGTGTTTGAATAAAGCAAATGCCAGCTTCATAGCTATAATTTTATTCCCTGTCCGCTGCCATAATACATATTAATTATAACATGAGAAAGCCTTGGCTCTCTTGGGCTCCCTGGCCCCAAGAGTAAACATTGAGTAAACTTATGTAAAAAAAAGTGAGATGGCATTTTATAAAGGACGGGGTCCATCTTTTAAAAGAAAGAGTTTTTCTCTTTAGAAAATTTACAGAACTATAGTAGAACTCTGACAGTCAGTCTCTAAAATTCCAATAGAGTTACTATATAAATTCTGTCCTTGACTCTTTCCCTAAGCTCAGCCCTGGTGGCCTTATAGATCCTTGGGGCTTCTACTATCAAGGCCAAGAGGCTGTCTTCCAGACCTAGCCTCTCTCACTTGATTGGCAAACAATTATTGAGCAGGTACTGTCTGGTAAACATCACATGGATATCCTGCAGGTATGTTGAATCCAGTATTTATTCCAAAATTTAGCTCCTCATCTCTTTCCTATCTTTCCTTCAAAACTACTCCTCTTCCTGGCATATCTCTTTCATATACTCCTCCCTAACATTCTCCCCAAATCACATCTCTGCAGCCATTTCTGGCCCTTCTTCACCCATGTCCCCCATCAGTGCTTGCCAAGGCCCTTGCATGTTGAGTGAATGAACAAACTAAGCAGATCAATCAGTGATTCTGTCCTGGCTTCAAACTGTTGAAGCATTCCCTCCTCAAAGGTATCAGGATCTAGAGAGTATGAGGTAGAAATTATCAAAAGTAACGGAAAGGAGGAAAGCTCAGGGATGAAGACTGGGCCAGAACAAGCACAGCATCAGTCCTCATTGACTCAGGGTTCCAGAAGTGGTACAGGGATCATCTGTGTGGTCAGTCATTTCATAGAAAAATGAACATATGCACTCAGTCTAGTGGGAGTGTGAAGTGGTACTTCTGAAATCCATGTATAATGCTGTTTTTGGGAATGTCTCAAGCTATAAGCATTTGGCCCCAAAACTTAAATCTTCTCACTGGGAGATCACTTTACATTTAGGGTTTCCTGTTACATGGAGCTTAGTCTGCTTGGACTGCTATAACAAATACCATAGACTGAGTGGCTTAAACAACAGAAATTTATTTCTCATAATTCCAGAAGCCAGAAGTCCTTGGCTAGAAGTTCAAGATCAGGGTGCCAGCCTGGTTGGGTTCTTGATGAGGACTCTTCTGGCTTGTAGACAGCCACCTTCTTGCTGTATCCTTACATGATGGAGAGGAAGAGCTTTGGTCTTTTTCCTCTCATAAGGGCACCAATTCCATCACCAGGGGTCCACCCCATGATGTCATCTAAACCCGATTACCTCCCAAAGACCTTACCTCCAATACCATCACACTAGGGATGGGGTCTTCAACATATGGATTTTGAGGGGACACATTCAGTGTGTCCACTGAATGAATTCTATAGCATTTGGACATTTATGGTAAATAATGCTACTAATAATTTCCTGCTTCTTAATCATTATCTGGTATTTATATAACTAGCAACTTTATAGCATTTCTAACTTTTTATTTTGATTATCTTCAAAATTACAGAATAGTAGTCGTACAAAGACCTCTCAGATACTCTTTGCCCTTATGAACCAATTGTTGATATTTTGTCAAACTGTCTCTGTCTCTTTCTCTCTCTCTCTCTACACACACACACATACACACTCAGATTAATGTTATTTTTTTCATAACCATTTGAGAATAAGTTACAGATATCATCACTTTTCTCTTTATTCCTAAATACTTCAGGTCTATTTTCTAAGAACAAGCACATTTTCTTACATGATCACAGTATCGTTATCAAATTCAGAAAATTTAACATGTATACACAATTATATAATTTACATTCCATTTGCAAAATTTGTTAACTTTTCCAACGGTATTTTTTAAAGCAATCTTTCCTCCTTATCTCAAGATTCAATCCAGGATCAAACTGGAATCACATATTGCCTTTAGTTACAAAGTCTTTTTAATCTCCTTTAGTCTAGAATAGCTCTTAGGCTTTTCTTTGCCTTTCATGAGTCGCCATTTTGGAAGAGTACAAACTCGTTCTGTAGAAAACCCTTCAATTTGGTGTGTCTAATCTTTCCTCCTGATTAGATTTAGGTTATGCTTTCCCCCTCCCCACAAGAATACCGTGGAAGTGCTGCTGTGTCCTCAGTGCATCACATCAGGAAACATGTGGTATGTTTGTCCCATTACTGGTGATGTTAATTTTGATTGTTTGGTTAAGGTGGTGTCTTCCATGTTTCCCTGCTAATGTAATTATAATTTCTTCTTTTACAACTAATAAGTAATTAATAATTAATAAGTAGTTTGTAGGGAGATATTTTGAGACTATACAGATAACCTATTCCATATAAAATTTTCATTCAATCATTTTAATATACATTGATGATTCTTGCCTTAATTAATTATTACAATGATGGTTACAATATTGATTTTCTGTCATTTCGTCTATATTTAGTAATTGGCATTTTCTTGTAATCAAAAGTTTTTCCTTCTTCCTTATTTAGTTAGTACCAGTAGAGACTCATAGATCACTATTTTATTAACTAAGTTTAATTCACAACTATCATTATTTGTTTTGATGCTCAGGCTGTCCTAGATTTGGCAGTTGATTTCCTTCAAGTGGTTCTTTTTACGTGAACTAATCATTCTTTCAGTACTTGCTTACTTTCTGGCACAAGGCCATCTTGTACTTTTTCTCTTCCTGGAATTAGCCACTTCTTCAAGGAGGTTTGCTTGCTTTTCATGGGGACCAGTGCGTAGAAACCAAGATCTGAGCACTCGATGGGCTCACTGCTACTGAGTGCCTTTGCTTCTAGGTCTGCACAGTGGACAAAACTGGAAAGAATAGTAATTTCATACGGTTCAACAGTCACTTGTGCTACCTATGTAAAATTATGAGTTTACATGGGATTTGGTGAGATCTCTCACTGAATACACCTCCTCCTTGCCCCACTCGACTTTGGCTGTCCCGTATCCCTTTTTTCTTTCCAGCTTTACTGTGATGTAATTAATATCGAACATTGTATAAATTTTAAGGTGTACAACATGATGATTTGATATATGTATATATTGCAAAATAATTACCATAATACGGTTAGTTAACACATCCATCACCTAATATACCTGCCATTTTTCTCTTTTTTGTGTGTGGTGAGAAGATTTAAGATCTACTCTCTTAGCAACTTTCAAGTATACAACACAGCATTGTTAACTAATCTAACTAATGTCACCATGCTGTATGTTAGATCCTCAGAACTTACTCATATTATAACTGGAAGTTTGTACCCTTTGCCCGCCATCACCCATTTCCCCCACCTTCTAACCTATATCCTTTTACTTCAGCGGAATCTCCTTAACCCCCAACATGCAGACCAAATCCAGAAAAGAAGCTACTGAATCATAGCAGAGCTTCCACTGAAAGAAAATATGTCAGAGCTGCAGCCCCTCCATGACAATGTGTCCTGAAACCAAGTTCTGGTTCTGTTAATTTGGCAGATCTTACACTTGGGGTATTAGAAAGGACATATGTTTTGGGGTGACACAGTCATCAATTGGGCATGAAGATAACTTCCAACAAGGCTTTATGAGGGTTGAGGGAGCAGCTCCTCAGAGAGAGTCTGTCCCTAATTAAATCTTAGCCTTCTGTCTGGACCATGCCTCTAATTCAGGAACCAGGGTGTATGCCCAGCACTGGATGCCAGCTATTGAAGGCCAAGTGTATTGTTGCCTGGCATTCTGAAGTGACAAGGCAGTCTATTTGCAGGATATAAAAGGGTGATCTGGGCTTCCCTGGTGGCACAGTGGTTGAGAGTCCGCCTGCCGGTGCAGGGGACGTAGGTTTGTGCCCCGGTCCGGGAAGATCCCACATGCCGCGTAGCGGCTGGGCCCGTGAGCCATGGCTGCTGAGCCTGTGTGTCTGGAGCCTGTGCTCCGCAATGGGAGAGGCCACAACAGTGAGAGGTCCGCGTACCACAAAAAAAAAAAAAAAAGGGTGATCAGAGAGGAAGAACTTGGTGGTGTTTGTCCAGCCTGCTGGGGAGATGCCAGAGAGACATCCCTCTCCAGTGTAAGTTAACCATCAGGCATCTGGTTTATACATCAGTTGCTTGTGCATAGGGTTAGTGTGGGTTGGCCCCCAGGCCTGAGTGACCCTGGGTACCCTGCAAAGCTGAGACATCCTTGATATCTCTTCAGAAACCACCACTGCTGCCGCCAACCTCCTTCATTAAAGTGAGTGTGAGATGTGGCTTGGAGATCCTACCCCCCTTCCCTTAGGGTCCCTTGTTATCTTTTAGAATCTCTTTGGTGACATGCTGAGGGCCAGCTGTGTCCCAAGCACTTTATTTGTGTGCAGGACCCTGCCTGACCCTCACATCTTTCCTATGGGTTAAATGTGGCCTCAATCTATGTATTAACGCTCACAGGGCTGACAAGTGGTAGAGCTGGGATCACACCCAGGCTTGTTTGAGCCCAGAGTCTGTGCTCTTGGCCGCAACACCATAGGGATGCTTGGAGAAAATCTCACTTTCGATACTGCAAAGATTTGCCCCAAGAATATTTTGATACTGAAAGATGAGCTCTAAACCTTCTGAATTTTTTCATACATTGCCTATATATTACTGATAAAAGGGAGAGAGAGGTTCCAGTGTCCAGGAAATTTAGGAGACAGACTGTCAATGGGTGGCCTGAGGCTACTGGGTGGATTGGCAGAAACAAATACCTTTCAGTTTATAGAGGAGGCAGTTGGAAGGGTTGGAAGGGCATAGAAGGTAAACTACATAATTCACATTTTTTGTTTTTACTGCTGCTCCAGCTCCCCCTTCCTTGGATACCCTCCCTGCCTTGCCCATCAGGCATACTCCCATTCCTCCTTCAAGCCCCAGCCAGAATGTCACTTCCTCTGGGAAGCCTTTCCTGACTTCTCCAGCAGAGCTAGTTCCTCCCCCATTGCTTTCCTAGAAGCCACTCACTGAGGACAAGAACTCTGCCTTCTTCTCTGAAACCATATAGACTAGATGTACACCCTGCTGTAAGACCTTGGGCAAGATGCTTAACCTCTCTGTTCCTCAGTTTTCCTCATTTGAACAATGGAAATTATAGTGGTACCTACAGTGCTGGGCTGGTTGAGGACCTTAAATGAGAGGAGGAACACAAACTCTTTAGCACAGGGCTGGCACACACTGAGAACTCAGCAACGGTACTTATTATGTGTAATGCTGAGCCTTGACAGCATATGGAATAAATGTTCGTGGAAGGAAGAGAAGATAAAAGGAGGAAAGGAGAAGAGAGAGAGAAACACAGCAACCAGCTGCAGAGATGGTCTTTAACAAGGGCAGTGACAGCCTGACATTCTGGAGCTGTGGCTGCTGACCATTCTTCCTGAGTACACAGCCCACCCTCTCAGGTCAAGACTTGATACCACTTTTCTACCTCCCCAGGGACCTAATCCTATGGGCTGTGCCTCTCCCAGCTGCAGCAAACAATGCCTCACCTGGTCGACCTCTCCCTGTTGTAAAATCAACAATCCGCTATCTCTGCTCTGAATCACTCCATTGTCAGGAGGCTGGAGGGAGGGGAGCCCAGGTACCGCCCCCCTCCTGGCTCAAGGATAATCAGCCCTGTTTTTCCTAACCTGGCCCTCTTAGCTGCGACTCTGTTCGGGTGGGCTGGGAAAAGTCGCCAGCAGAGTCGCCTGGAGTCTGTGCTATGTGAGACAAGGTGAGGACCACAAGGACAGTCACGGCTGTGACAGCAGATGTTGTCCCACGTGTCCTACGCACCAGGGCTGTACCAAGCACCTTGCACTTACCTCCCCTGTGACCAGTCTTCACTGAGGCCTCAGAACATGGCGGTTCCCACTACCTTCCTTGGACGGGAGAGCCTGTGCCATCTAGTCAGTGGCCCCATCTGATTGTTAGCACCTTAAATGAGGCGTGCCATAGTGTAAAACGAGTGGAAACGATCTCATTCATAAATCTTTCTATTAATGACAGATTGAAATGATGATATTTTGAATCTATTGGATTAAGTCAAATGTTAAAATTAATTTCACCTGCTTTTTTCTTTCTTTACTTTTTAAATGTGGCTACTAGGAAATTTAAAATAAAACATGTGACTTGCAGTGTGTTTTATGGAAAGCACTGGATTAGATGATCACCCTAAACCAGAGCCAAGGTTTAAACCAGGGTTGATGGCTCCACAGCCTTGCTCTCACGTTCCTATGCCGAACTGAACTGCTGATTCTAAAGTCCTCCACATACGTGATGGGGACAAAACAGAAGTGTACCTGGGGTGGGGCTCCTGGGGAAAGACCAAATGTGTTCCCCTCTTTCTACAAGTAGGTGCAGGTATGTGTGTGTGTGAGCCTGTGCCTGCTGGTGTTTTATGGGCAAGGAAGCTAAATGTTACGGCACCCACAGTGTCTCAGGCCATCTACAAAGCAAATGGCAGAGGCAGAATTTAAACCCAGGTCTATCTGACTCCAAAGACCGGCCTCCTCTCCCTGCTGCCTCTCACAGGGCTCCATACTCCACAACCTAGCAGGTGGCTGGGCCCAGGTTGTTTGAAACTGGCTCGAAACGCAGATTCCCTGGGCTCTGGAGAACAAGTTCCATCTTACCAGATCCTAGGAGAGATGTCTCCTGGAAAATGGAACCGTGTCAGGTAAAGAGAAGGGCAGGCATGCCTTCAAGGCAGGGCTGAGGGCTCTCAGCAGTCACCTGATCCTACACTCGATTTCACAGTTGAGGAAACTGATGCCTCTCAGCCGTGGTCTACACAGCCAAGGGCTGAACCAGGACATTCGATTCAAAGTCCAGTTTCTTCCCCGGTCAGTCAGAGTTTAATCGCCCTTTAATCTATTTGCCTTTCTTCTTAGTTGCGGTGAAGGCCTTTACCCCTGCATGTCCAATGCATTTCCTCAGGCCCCAAACTCTCTCCTCCTCTTTCGGCTTCTCTTCAGTCCTGTCTCCTCCGTCCTTCCCAGCCTCTTTCTGTACATCATCTGAGCCCTGTGAATGTTTGTTCCCTCGCTGGCTGTAAATCTTTGTCGTACTCCAATAATTGAACGTCTGACGTCCATGCCCATTTCTGGTTTTCATACCCATTTTCCTACTGTTGCTTCTGGTTGAAAACAATGCTTCATGCCCATCTCTAAGGAGCTGGGATCATTAGATTTGAGTTTATAAATCAAGCCCTGAAAACCGATTGTTTGCTCACAGAAATTAGTTAGGGGCTGTATCATATTAAGCTAATTAGTCTTATTAACCCTTGATTACCGAGAGCCTAACACAGTCCTGGCATAACCCTAACCCTCAATCAGTGTATGTGGGGTTTCAAGTAACTGCCATGATTATACCTATAACACTAGCTATCCTGGGTAACAAGTGTGGGTCTAGCCCTCCTCGTATAGAATCTCCTATGAGGCAGGCCCTGTGATTAGCCCATTTTACAGATCTGGCTTTTGAGGTTTATGGTGGTCACCTGACTTTCCATGTTCATTCAGTTGGTAATTAAAAGAGTTACAATTAGGCTATTGCTGTAATATTTGCTCTGATGAAAAAGATTCTAAACTAGAAGTTTTCTGTAACTGGTTCTGCCACTAATTCATTTATGATTTTTGTTAGGTACTCCCTTCCTATACCTCAGTTTTCTCACCTCAGAAATCTGCTGGTCAGAGTCACTAAATTACCATTAAGGGTACAGTACTTTTCTGTGAGTCTGTATGCTACCACCAAGAGATCTACAGTGACCCCCAAGAACATGGTGATCGATGAAGAAAAAACTATTTTCCACTCAACTTTTTAATAAAAATTTAAATTTTATCACAATAGCTAATTACAGTAATCCTTATTAGCAACACAAATCATTATATTTAAGTTTAGTATGAAATTAAAGTTTTAAATAAACAGATAATATTAAATGACTTGCTTAGGTTTAGTTCACTGTTATCAGCCGTGACTACCACACTGCACATTTCAGTTCAGGGAGGGACATTTCTTTCAAACCACTCGGAATGTCTCCACTTTCAGTAAAAAACCTTCATACATCTGAGCAGTTTCCTATCAAAAAATCTCACAGATAGCTATCCTTATTTACCAGTGCAGCAATTCCAAAACTGGATTTTGCAGGTTAATAATAAGTATCACAAAAATCTCTCTTATAGTCAAGTTAGTATAGGAAATTGTGATATAAATAGATTTCTGCACCTCAAAGCTTCAGAGAGCCTTTAACATGCTCGTGTGTGTTCAGACTCTATAAGACTGCGCATCTATGGATGCAGCAGTTCCTAAACTTCTTTGAGCACAGAACACTGAGGGCGGCGGGTGGGAAGGCTGGAGAGAGGGGTGAGTAATGCGCATATCTCACGGAATAGGGTTCTATAGAATACCTTCTATGGTAGCCTAGTCTAGAAGCTTCCCTTCTCTTGTGACAAGCTATTTCTGATGTGTGTATGTGTTTTCAAATAGAAAGTTTTAAAAGATGTTTGTGCTTTGTACAGTTCCAGTCAGTAGTAACTTCCAAGTGGAACCCCAAGCAGAAGCTAAAAGAGAAAAGCCAGGGTCCGAACCAGTGTATTCCTGTATTTCAGCCCACCCTCCAATCATCATCTCTCTCTTAACAATAGTATTAGGTTTTAGCCTCTGAACAAGTTTGCTTCCACGCAGATCCATAGAAAAAAGTGTAGAATTGGAGTGTGATGCAAGAACTATTGACATGCCATTCACTTTTCTTTTTAAATTAATTAATTAATTTATTTTTGGCTGCACTGGGTCTTTGTCGCTGCTCACTGGCTTTCTCTAGTTGCCTAGAGTGGAGGCTACTCTTCGGTGCAGTGCGTGGGCTTCTCATAGAGGTGGCTTCTCTTGTTGTGGCACATGGACTCAGTAGCTGTGGCTCGCAGGTTCTAGAGCGCAGGCTCAGTAGTTGTGGCGCATGGGCTTAGTTGCTCCACGGCATGTGGAATCTTCCTGGCCCAGGGATAGAACCCATGTCCCCTGCATTGGTAGGTGGACTCTTAACCACTGCTCCGCCAGGGAAGTCCCTCACTTTTTTTTAATGTAAATGAAGTCCTTGTTTTAAAAAAACTAAATGAGGCTAAATAGAACACTTTTTTAAAAAGTTTTAAAATTTTGTTTTTTATTGAAATATAGTTGATTTAAAACTATATTAGTTGTGTTGGTTTCTGGATGTACAGCCAAGTGATTCAGTTATACATATGTATGCATATTCTCTTTCATATTCTTTTCCATTATGGTTTATTACAGGATACTGAATATAGTTCCCTGTGCTATACAGTAGGACCTTGTTGTTTATCTATTTTATATATAGTAGTTTGTATCTGCTAATCCAAAACTCTTAATTTATCCCCCCCTCACCCCTTTCTCCTTTGTTAACCATAAGCTTGTTTTCTATGTCTGTGAGTCTGTTTCTGTTTTGTAAATAAGTTCATTTGTGTCATATTTTAGATTTCACATATAAGCAATATCATATATTTGTCTTTGTCCTACTTCACTTAGTATGATAATCTTTAGGTCCATCCATGTTGCCACAAATGACATTATTTCATTCTTTTTTATGGCTGAGTAACATTCCATGAGATATATATATATATAAAATCTCACATCTTCTTTATCCATTCATCTGTCAATGGACACTTAGATTGCTTCCATGACTTGGCTATTGTAAATAGTGCTGTTAAGAACATTGGGGTGCATATATCTTTTTGAATTAAGAGCTTCCTCTGGATATATGCCCAGGAGTGAAATTGCTGGATCATATGACAACTCTATTTTTAGTATTTTAAGGAAGCTCCATACTGTTCTCCATAGTGGCTGCCCCAATTTACATTCCCACCAACAGTGCAACACACCCTCTCCAGCATTTATTATTTGTAGCCTTTTTAATAATGGCCATTCTGACTGGTGTGACGTGATACCTCATTGTAGTTTTGATTTGCATTTCTCTAATAATTAGCAATGTTGAGCATTTTTTCATGTGCCTATTGGCCATCTGTATATATGCTAAACAAAACTGTTTCTAGCCAGATCCCAAAATGCTTTAGGAATCTCACGTGGGCCTTTATGTAGATGATATGGGGTTAAAGCCCTTTTTCAGATATAACAAGAGTGGTGATCCTGGGAGGTGGAGCATGAAGTCACTGAGCCCCGTTAGCACCGTGATTCCGGGCTCCAAGATGGAGATAAAAATCAGTGTGGCCAGGACATCAGCTAGAAGCAAGGTGCTAGGGGCATATTCTGACTCAGCTGGAGCCCTGGACACAAACCAGAACTCAATCATGACCTCTTGGGAGCCTTGACCCAAGGGTTTATTTTGATTTCTTGGGAAACGGTTAGGAAACTGACATCTGTTTACATGTAAACATGAATGTGAGATTACTCAGGGGTCTAAGGTTACAGATAGTGGCAAATCCCATCCAAAGTACTGACTCAGGGAAATCCACATTTAGAATTCAAAGAGATAAAATAGGACATTGTGCTTCAAAACCTGATCACTGGTTTAGCTTGCAATCACAAAGCTGCTCAAGTTGTCCTCAGAGCCCTATAAACAGCCCGGTGCCTGCAGCTCTGCATACTGACCCCTCCTGGGCCTTGCCCCCCACAGGATGAGTCTGTTCCTACCTCTGGCGCTCTGCACCCTGGCCGCCTGCTGTGGGGCTGTATCTCCACCCCAGCCAGCCCCCAGCCCCTCGCATCTCCTCTCCCTTGCCTGCAACAGCTCATATGTGCTGGATATCGCGAACTTCATCCTGCAGGACATCAACAGGGACCGAGAGGACGGCTACGTGCTGAGCCTCAACCGAGTGAGCGATGCCCGTGAACACACACAAGAGGTAAGTGGCAGTACCCTCTGGGGCAGGTGTTTGCACAATTCGGGGAGGCTGGCCAGGGCACGGGAACCCAGAGACACCTGTTGGCAGGTGTTTTCCAAATCAGGAACCCTGTTAGTACATGTTGCTCTCCTCTGCCAGGGTGCTACAGGTTCCTACTGTTATTAGAAACAAGTGCTAACGGTATCTGCTCAGAAATGTGTGTCCCACCGTTTATAAGAAATCTTCACAAACGTCATAGCCTTTGGCTTTGCCATAAAACAGGGACCTTTTTTGCTGGTATTTAGGAGTTTCTGCTTCATGTGGGTTGTACATTTCTCCTCCCCTTCCCACAGGCTGGTCTGGGGTCTCTGTTCTATTTCATGCTGGACGTGTTAGAGACTGGCTGCCATGTGCTCAGCAGGAGGTCGTGGAAGAATTGTGGGGTGAGGACCTTACATGAATCGGTAAGTACTTGTGTCCAGGAACTCGAGGGGGAAAACTAGGTGTTCTCTGTCTACAGCATGAAGATGGTTCAATTGTGCCATCTTTAAATGTCCCTCTTTAAAATCTCTTTGGCGGGGTGCCTATGTGGTTATTCCAATTCTACAGACAAAATAGAGTTTAATCAGAGGGGTGTCTGAGGCTCCCACTGGGGTCATGACACCAGAATTGAAAAGTTGCCCCCAAATTATTTCCTACATCCAAGACCTTTCTGTAGGCTCTGAGCTAGTGTTTAAATTGAGAAAAAAAGATCTGAAGTGTAGTGCTCTAGAAGTATGTCTAAGGAAAACTGTAGAAGTAATGGAGGGGGAACTTTTTAATTTGTTTTATTTTGCTTTAGTTTGTTTCACTGAACACTGATATGAGATTTGAGGCTGAACACAGGGAGGGCTATGGTATGGGAGCTCTCAGAGGTGCCATGGAAGGATTTCCTGGAATCATAGAACCTAAAGGGAGTCAGAATTGATCCTATTAAAGATGACCATAGAAGAGGCTTGAAAATAACATAGTCAGTTTTCATTTGGTTCTCAATTATCCTGAGATTATTTTCATTAATTTATATGAAATTTTATGAGTACAGGAGTGTGATATAAGTGTTTAGAAGTGAACTATTTGACCAAGATATCTTTTTCTAATCATTTAACCAAATTTGTCAAACTGCACCTACCTGGTTTTGAAAAGCAAATAGTCTATTTACTGTATTGTGAATTACATTTGTTAAGGTGACACTAGCTGCTATAACACATACACTAAAAAGCGTATACTGATTGCAAAATGATAGAAGTTGATCCCCATTCACATAAAGTTCAAAATAGAAATTCTTGATCAGGAAGGGGCCTTCCTCCAGGAGTGATTTGGAGACCCAGGTACCTTCCATGTTGTGGCCCTAGACTCTGCTGCCTTCAGCTCATGGCTTCTGTGGTCCCCATGCTCATCTGCATCGAGATATGGAAAGGGAAAGAGCACGGAGGACAGACAGCACGTGGGAGAGCTTTATGGGCTAGACCTGGAAGTGCTTACACATCACTTCTGCTCACCATGCTGTGGTTAGAACTCAGTTACACACAGTCTCACCTAAGCAGGAAGGAGGCTGGGAAGAAGGCAAGCTGTGTCTCAGGAGAAGGTTAAACTGTCTAATGATCAGCTGGCCGTTTCCCCACCCCAAACTACTAAAATTGACCTTAAGTTTCTTGTTCTTTAAAAATGAAATGTCCAAGGCTTCCCTGGTGGCGCAGTGGTTGAGAGCCTGCCTGCCGATGCAGGGGACACGGGTTCGTGCCCCGGTCCGGGCAGATCCCACATGCCACGGAGTGGCTGGGGCCGTGGGCCGTGGCCGCTGAGCCTGCGCGTCCGGAGCCTGTGCTCCGCAACGGGAGAGGCCACAGCAGTGAGAGGCCCGCGTACCGCAAAAAAAAAAAAAAAAAAAAAAAAAAAGAAATGTCCAATTTCATTCTGGGGGTATTTAAAAGTCTTAGTTCATTCCACTGCGTCATAAAATGTATTTGTTGGTTCCAGGTTTATGGTCAATGCAAAGCAATATTTTACATTAATAAGGCAAGAAGAATTTTCTATTTACCTGCTTATAATTGTACTCTTCGCCCAGGTAAGAGATCACTTCGATTTTGTGCATTTTAATAATAGATGGAAAAAGAGTATTTAGCTATACTATGCTATAGTGTATAGGGTTTCTCCCATCCTTACTTCCTATTCATTCCAAAGCCAAGTTCTTCATATATCCAACACTTGCACTGCTCCTCTTCCCACAATTAATCTACATTGTGTCCTACATCAAATCCTAAATTTTCAGTCAGACATAAATGGCATAACCTCTTTGACTGGTCCCCAGGCTTCCTTTCTAGCTATTTCTGCCTTATTTCCTTGACTATACCAACTCTGCCCTCCATTCAACTGGATCGCTCACTATTTTCTGAATACACATCACACTTTCCAATCTCTGCATCTTGTTTGTTCTTCTCCCTCTGCTGAGGATGCCCTCCACCGATAACCTCTGCCCTTGGAACTCATAAGCGTTCTTTAAAGATCATTGTCAATGCTGCTTCCTCCACCACGTCCTCTATTCAAGAAGCTCCCCCTCCCCTCAAAAGACAAACAAAAAGTGGTGCTTTCCTATTCTACAGCCCTATACAACTTTAACCTAACCATTCATGGAGTACAGACCATGCACTGCCTTGATTTGGGGTCTTCTGTCTTATATTGTGTAGAACGTTTTATCCCTTCTTCCTCTCTGCTACAACTCTCCCCCAGTTCCTATCAAGTGTAAGGAGTCTGTAATATCATTGAATAAATTAATAAATACATACATTCATTCTGGGTCTCTCTTTGAACAGCAAGCATCCATGGCATGGGAAAATAGGATATGGCTACTCATCAAACTATTATGTGTGTGTGACTCCCCTGGGAGATCTTGTTCAAGTACAGATTCTGATTCCATAGGTATGGGGCAGGGCCTGAGGTTCTGCATTTCTAACAAGCTCTAGGTGATAATAATGCTGTTGGTTCCTTTGAGAGGGCAGCAGATCTAAACCTTCCTGGTTGTGAAGATGAGACTCGCCTAAATTAGAGGACAACAGCCAGTAAAACGGATCAGGTCTTAAATGGAAGTCCTAGGTACCTGAGGTATGGGAGGTCAGGAAATGACATGTGGGGATGGTGCCGGGAGTGACAGCTGTGGGTGTAACTTCCCCACAAAATGCCCGAATACATCCAAATAAACACACAGTTGATCAAAACCATGTGCTTGCTTTGTCAAAACAACTTCTAGACAAGTTTCCTAGGCTGACTTTTATACAAGTTTTGCCACCCCCAGCTCCTCCCGATCAGACATTCTAGCTGTACCATTAGTGTGATTATCCTATCCAGTCATACAGTGGTTTGATCAACTTTTATTTTCCAGCTTACTTGCATTTTCTAACCAAAGAGGGTGTGCTTCCACCTTCCATATGTCATTCACTCACTCATTCATTCAGCAGGTGTTTACTAAGCACCAACCATGCATTAGACATTATGTTAGGTGTTGGCAACTAAAAGGTAAATAAAACGTGACGGTAATGAAATCCCAACTCAGTCTGCTTTACAGAGGCAATAATGGTGGAAGATATTGAGCTAATTAGGAAAATGTTCTTATACCAATATACAGTTGACCCTTGAACAACATGGGTTTGAACTAACTATCATGGTCCACTCATACATGGATTTTTTTTTCACTAAATACATACTGTAATATTACACTATATGCAGTTGGTTGAATCCATGGATGCAGAACTGTGGATACGGAGGGCTGAATGTAAAGTTAAACTGGGATTTTTGGCTGTCTGGAGGGTCAGCACCCCTAACCGCCGTGTTGTTCAAGGGTCAACTGTACTATATTATGTATTTTTTAACTAAATGCCTAGGGTAAAAAAATTTGTGTAAGGTGAAAAAATATTGCTTTTTTTCCTTTTAAATTATGAAAGTAATACACGCTCATTGCAGAAAACTCTGCAGTAAGCTAACTTTCTTTCTAAATAATGCTTTTCCACTCCATCCTTGACAAAGCTGAGCATTATCTTTTTTTCTTTCAATCTCTGCTTCTGTTGTGATCATATGATTTATAGAATTATGTATCATTAAGGAGTTTTATTTTTAAACTTGCTCCCTTTGGCATCAACAGTTTCTCGAAGTAAGATTACCACGATGTGCCCTGACTGCCCCAGCTCCAGCCCCTATGATTTGTCAAACCCCAAGTTCCTGGAAACTGCTACTGAGTCTCTTGCAAAATACAACAATGAGAGACCCTCGAAGCAGTATTCTCTTGTCAAAATCACCAAGACTTCTAAGCAGGTGAGGCTGAAAGGCCAGTTACAACAATATGTCTCATAACTGTTGCTATCGCTATCGAGGCCCTCTTTTTGATTAGAACCCTAAAAGCCTTTGCTTCATTCCCTACCTTTGGTAACCCTGATGCACATTCAATCATGTTTTAGTTTTTGAGTCATTCCATGGGATTTCCGTTAGAGTTGTGTGGTATGATTTTACTTCATTGCCCTGAAGGCAAGAAGGGAAATGGACTCACAGTCTCCTCGGGCTATTCTACTTAGGTTCACTATTTACTACCACATTCCCATATCTGGTTGACCTTGGACCACTTAGCAAGTCAAGTTCTACTCTGCGTTTTAAGTACAGGAGTGGATGTTGAGTTTTATGGGTTAGGGGAAATGTTCATTTGTACCTAAATTATGTTGATATCTATCATATGGAGAAAAGCTAATTTAAAAACAAATTTACATGAGGAAAAATAAGCTCACCCAGGGGAAGGTTTTTAGAGCCCAGTTAAATCCTTAAGAAGGGAAGAAAGGTATGGTGATTATGTTTTCTAAACAACAAAATCATAATACGTGGTTTGATCATGGTGGGGATTACAGGGACAAAAAGAGACCTGTGTTGACAATGACTCTGGGAATGTATGGTTTCTGTAAATATAATGTTGCCAAATCTGACTCATTTCTCCACTTGAGAAGGTTTGATTTTTATTTCTCACCTCTTGTCTCCTACCAGTGGGTGTTTGGCCCTGCCTACTTTGTAGAATATTTAATCAAAGAGTCATGTACCCAGTCCCAGGCTAGCAGCTGTGCACTTCAGCCCCCTAACTCTGTGGTGAGTATTGTTGACTGTCTTCATAATTTAAGCTTTGTGCTCACAGATCATCTATATATGTTTATTGAGCATAAATTATACATGAAATGTTGTAATGCATGAGACACTTTTCTTCCGCTTAAGGAGCAACTGACTAGTTAGAGATGGCCCAGATGCAATAGTATTTGATTGTAAATGCAGTTTTCATCAGCAATGTGATGCCTTTGCCAAAAATGATCATAGGAGGTTATAAAAATATAAACAAATCTCCTCAGTGGTTGGTGGTAGTCCTGCTTTTATCCAAACAGACCCAGTTACATTTGGAATACAGCATGGTGTTCCATTCCTTGGACCACTCTTTAAGAAGGACAATGTGAAACAGGGCTTCTTTCAAAGAATGCAGCCAAGATGGGGAGGGTGCCCTGAAACTATCTGAAGCACACCTAGTAGGAATGTCAATTGGCAAAATGTATTGTAGCACAATTAGGAAAAATGCAAGCATTTTTCCCCCTTATTCACTTAGTTATAATAAAATTTTATTAAGATATAATTCACACACCATAAAATGCACCGTTTTCAGGTATACAAGTCAGTGTTTTTTAGTCTATTCATAGAGTTGTGCTGTCATCACCACTATCTAATCTTAGAATATTTTCATCAGCCCAAAAAGAAACTCCACATCCATTAGCAGTCATTCCCTTTGCCCTCTCACCTATGCCCCGGGAAGCCACTAGTCTACTTACTGACTCTATGACTACATTTTTTGAACATTTTATATAATGGAACCACACTGTATGTGGCCTTTTGTGTCTGGCTTCTTTCACTTAGCAAAATGTTTTCAAGGGTTATCCTTGTTCAGCATTGATATATCAGTGCTTCATTTCTTTTAATGGCCAAATAATATTTCATTGCATGGATATACCATGTATTGTTTATCCATTCAACAGTTGATTGATATTTGAGTTGTTTCCTCATTTGAGATGTTATGAATAGTACTACTATGAACATTTGTGTATAAGTTTTTTTCTTTTGGCTTGCGGGATTTTAGTTCCCCAACCAAGGGTTGAACCTAGGCCCATGGCAGTGAAAGCACCGAGTCCTAACCACTGGACGGCCAGGGAATTCCCTGTGTATAAGTTTTTATGTATAGATATGTTTTCATTTCTTTTGAGTACACACCTTGGAGTGGGACTGCTGGGTCATATGAGAATTCTGTGTTTAACCTTTTAACTAACTGCAAACTGTTTTCCAAAGTGATGGCACCAGTTTCATAATCCCATCAGCAACAGGTGAGGGTTTCAATTTCTTCATGCTTTTGCCAATGCTTATTATTATTATCTGTCCTTTTTATTATAGCTATCTTACTGAGTATGAAGTAGTCTCTCATTTTGGTTATATTTGAATTTTCTGAATGGCTAATGATTGAGTATCTTTTAATGTGCTTTTGGCCATTTGTATGTATTCTTTGGAGGAAAGTCTATTCAAATCCTTTGTCATTTAAAACTTAGATTATTTATCTTTTTATTGTTGAATTGTAAGAATTCTTTACATATTCTGGATATAATCCCCTTATCAGATATATGATTTTCAAATATTTTCTCCCATTCTCTGATTTGTCTATTCATTTTCTTGATGATGTTCTTCGAAGTACAAAAATTTTTTAATTTTAATGAAATCTTCTTTATATTTTTTCTTTTGTTGAATGTGCTTTTTGTGTCATATCTAAGAATCCATTACTTAATCCAGGATCATTAAGATTTACTCCTCTGTATTCCTCTAAGAGTTTTATAGTTTTAGCTGTAGGTCTCTGACCCTTTTTTTTTTTTGGCCACACTGCATGGCATGTGGGATCTTAGTTGCATGCGGGATCTTAGTTCCCCGACCAGGGATCAAACCCCTGTCCCTGCATTGGAAGCACAGAGTCTTATCCACTGGACAGCCAGGGAAGTCCCCTCTGACCCATTTTTGAGTTAATTTTTATATATGATATGCGGTAGGAGGTTCAACTTCATTCTTCTGCTTGTGGATCTCCAGTTGTCCCAGGACCGTTGGTTGAAAAGGCTATGATTTCCCCCATTTAATTGTATTGACATATTTTTGAAGATCAACTGACTATAAATGTAAGAGATTTTTTTGTTTTTGAATTTTGTTTTTTGCGGTACGCGGGCCTCTCACTGTTGTGGCCTCTCCCGTTGCGGAGCACAGGCTCTGGACGTGCAGGCTCAGCGGCCAAGCCGTTCTGTGGCATGTGGGATCTTCCTGGACTGGGGCACGAACCCATGTCCCCTGCATCAGCAGGTGGACTCCCAACCACTGCGCCACCAGGGAAGCGCTTTTTTCTGAATTTTATTTTATTTATTTTTTTATACAGCAGGTTGTTATTAGTCATCAGTTTTATACACATCAGTGTATACATGTTGATCCCAATCTCCCAATTCATCACACCACTACCACACCCCCTGCCACGTCCCCCCCTTGGTGTCCATACATTTGTTCTCTACATCTGTGTCTCAATTTCTGCCCTGCAAACCAGTTCATCTGTACCATTTTTCTAACTCCATATATATGCATTAATATACGATATTTGTTTTTCTCTTTCTGTTTTTCTCTTACTTCACTCTGTATGACAGTCTCTAGATCCATCCACGTCTCAACAAAAAACCCAATTTCGTTCCTTTTTATGGCTAATATTCCATTGTATATATGTATCACATCTTCTTTATCCATTTGTCTGTCGATGGGCATTTAGGTTGCTTCCATGACCTGGCTATTGTAAGTAGTGCTGCAATGAACATTGGGATGCATGTGTCTTTTTGAATTATGGTTTTCTCTGGGTATATGCCCAGTAGTGGGATTGCTGGGTCATATAGTAATTCTATTTTTAGTTTTTTAAGGAACCTCCATACTGTTCTCCATAGTGGCTGTATCAATTTACATTCCCACCAACAGTGCAAGAGGGTTCCCTTTTCTCCACACCCTCTCCAGCATTTGTTGTTTGTACATTTTCTGATGATGCCCATGCTAACTGGTGTGAGGTGATACCTCACTGTAGTTTTGATTTGCATTTCTCTAATAATTAGTGATGTTGAGCAGCTTTTCATGTGCTTCTTGACCATCTGTATGTCTTCTTTGGAGAAATGTCTATTTAGGCCCTCTGCCCATTTTTGGATTGGGTTGTTTGTTTTTTTTAATATTGAGCTGCATGAGCTGTTTATATATTTTGGAGATTAATCCTTTGTCTGTTGATTCGTTTGCAAATATTTTCTCCCATTCTGAGGGTTGTCTTTTTGTCTTTTTTATGGTTTCCTTTGCTGTGCAAAAGCTTTTAAGTTTCATTAGGTCCCATTTGTTTATTTTTGTTTTTCTTTCCATTACTCTAGGATGTGATCAAAAAAGACCTTGCTGTGATTTACGTCAAAGAGTGTTCTTCCTATGTTTTCCTCTAAGAGTTTTATAGTGTCCGGTCTTACATTTAGGTCTGTAATCCATTTTGAGTTTATTTCACTGTATGGTGTTAGGGAGTGTTCTAATTTCATTCTTTTACATATAGCTGTCCAGTTTTCCCAGCACCACTTATTGAAAAGACTGTCTTTTCTCCATTGTATATCCTTGTCTCCTTTGTCATAGATTAGCTGACCATAGGTGTATGGGTTTATCTCTGGGCTTTCTATCTTGTTCCATTGATCTATATTTCTGTTTTTGTGCCAGTACCATATTGTCTTGATTACTGTAGCTTTGTAGTGTAGTCTGAAGTCAGGGGGTCTGATTCCTCCAGCTCCACTTTTTTCACTCAAGACTGCTTTGGCTATTCGGGGTTTTTTGTGTCTCCATACAAATTTTAAGATTTTTTTGTTCTAATTCTTTAAATTATGCCATTGGTAATTTGATAGGGCTTGCATTGAATCTGTAGATTGCTTTGGGTAGTATAGTCAATTTCACAATATTGATTCTTCCAATCCAAGAACATGGTATATCTCTCCATCTGTTGGTATGATCTTTAATTTCTTTCATCAGTAGACATAGTTTTCTGCCTAGGTAGGAAACTTTTGCCTTTTGTCTCCCTAGTTAGGTTTATTCATAGGTATTTTATGCTTTTTGTTGCAATGGTAAATGGGAGTATTTCCTTAATTTCTCTTTCAGATTTTTCATCATTAGTGTATAGGAATGCAAGAGATTTCTGTATTTTTGTATCCTGCAACTTTATCAAATTCATTGATTAGCTCTAGTAGTTTTCTGGTGGCATCCTTAGGATCCTCTATGTACAGTATCATGTCATCTGCAAACAGTGACAGTTTTACTCCTTCTTTTCAATTTGTATTCCTTTTATTTCTTTTTCTTCTCGATTGCCATGGCTAGGACTTCCAAAACTATGTTGAATAATAGTGGTGAGAGTGGACATCCTTGTCTTGTTCCTGATTTTAGAGGAAATGCTTTCAGTTTTTCAGCATTGAGAATGATGTTTGCTGTGGGTTTGTCATATATGGCCTTTATTATGTTGAGGTAGGTTCCCTCTATGCCCACTTTCTGGAGAGTTTTTATCATAAATGGGTGTTGAATTTTGTCAAAAGCGTTTTCTGCATCTATTGAGATGATCATATGGTTTTTATTCTTCAGTTTGTTAATATGGTGTATCACATCGATTGATTTGCATATATTGAAGGATCCTTGCATCCCTGGGATGAATCCCACTTGATCATGATGTATGATCCTTTTAATGTGTTGTTGGATTCTGTTTGCTAGTATTTTGTTGAGGATTTTTGCATCTATATTCATCAGTGATATTGGTCTGTAATTTTCTTTTCTTGTAGTATCTTTGTCCGGGTTTGGTGTCAGGGTGATGGTGGCCTCGTAGAATGAGTTTGGGAGTGTTCCTTCCTCTGCAATTTTTTGCAAGAGTTTGAGAAGGATGGGTGTTAGCTCTTCTCTAAATATTTGATAGAATTCACCTGTGAAGCCATCTGGTACTGGGCTTTTGTTTGTTGGAAGATTTTTAATCACAGTTTCAATTTCATTACTTATGATTGGTCTGTTCATATTTTCTATTTCTTCTTGGTTCAGTCTTGGAAGGCTATACCTTTCTAAGAATTTGTCCATTTCTTCCAGGTTCAATTGTCTTAAATTTACTGAGGCTTGATTTGTGACCCAAGATGTGATGTATCCTGGAGAATATTCCATGCACACTTGAGAAGAAAGTGTAATCTGCGGTTTTTGGATGGAATGTCTTATAAATATCAATTAAATCTATCTGGTCTATTGTGTCATTTAAACCTTGTGTTTCCTTAATTCTGTGTTTGGATGATCTGTCCATTGGTGTAACTGAGGCATTAAAGTTCCCCACTATTATTGTGTTACTGTCGATTTCCTCTTTTACAGCTGTTAGCAGTTGCCTTATGGATTGATGTGCTCCTATGTTGGGTGCATATATATTAATAATTGTTATATCTTCCTCTTGGATTGATCCCTTGATCATTATGTAGTGTCCTTCTTGTCTCTTGTAACATTCTTTATCTTAAAGTCTATTTTATCTGATATGAGTATTGCTACTCCAGCTTTCTTTTGATTTCCATTTGCATGGAATATCTTTTTCCAACCCCTCACTTTCAGTCTGTATGTGTCCCTAGGTCTGAAGTGGGTCTCTTGTAGACAGCATATATATAGGTCTTGTTTTTGTATCCATTCAGCAAGCCTGTGTCTTTTGGTTGGAGCATTTAATCCATTCACATTTAAGGTAATTATCGATATGTATGTTCCTATGACCATTTTCTTAGTTGTTTTGGGTTTGATTTTGTAGGTCCTTTTCTTCTCTCGTGTTTCCCACTTAGAGAAGTTCCTTTAGCATTTGTTGTAGAGCTGGTTTGGTGGTGCTGAATTCTCTTAGCTTTTACTTGTCTGTAAAGCTTTTCATTTCTCCATCGAATCTGAATGAGATCCTTGCTGGGTAGAGTAATGTTGGTTGTAGCTTCTTCCGTTTTATCACTTTAAGTATATCATTCTACTCCCTTCTGGCTTGTAGAGTTTCTGCTGAGAAATCAGCTGTTATCCTTATGGGAGTTCCCTTGTATGTTATTTGTCATTTTTCCCTTGCTGCTTTCAATAATTTCTCTTTGTCTTTAATTTTTGCCAATTTGATTATTATGTGTCTTGGTGTGTTTCTCCTTGGGTTTATCCTGTATGGGACTCTCTGCACTTCCTGGACTTGGGTGGTTATCTCCTTTCCCATGTTAGGGAAGTTTTTGACTACAATCTCTTCAAATATTTTCTCTGGTCCTTTCTCTCTCTCTTCTCCTTCTGGGACCCCTATAATGCGAATGTTGTTGCATTTAATGCTGTCCCAGAGGTCTCTTAGGCTGTCTTCATTTCTTTGCATTTCTTTTTTCTTTATTCTGTTCCGCAGCAGTGAATTCCATCATTCTGTCTTCCAGGTCACTTATCCGTTCTTCTGCCTCAGTTATTCTGCTATTGATTCCTTCTAGTGTAGTTTTCATTTCAGTTATTTTATTGTTCATCTCTATTTGTTTGTTCTTTAATTCTTCTAGGTCTTTGTTAAGCATTTCTTGCATATTCTCGATCTTTGCCTCCATTCTTTTTCTGAGGTCCTGGATCATCTTCACTATCATTATGCTGAATTCTTTTTCTGGAAGGTTGCCTATCTCCACCTCATTTAGTTGCTTTTCTGGGGTTTTATCTTGTTCTTTCATCTGGTACATAGCCTTTTCATCTTATCTATCTTTCTGTGAATGTGGTTTTTGTTCCACAGGCTGCAAGAATGTAATTCTTCTTGCTTCTGCTATCTGCTCTCTCTGTAAGGGTTTATTTTTATACCTTCAGTTTTACTCCATTGATCTGCATATCTATTCTTATACCAGTACCACACTATCTCCAATATTATAGTTTTGTAGTAAATTTTGAATTGAGAAGTCTGAGCCCTCCTATTTTGTTTTTCCTATTTAAGATTGTTTTGGGTATTTTGGATTCTTTGCATTTTCATAATAAATCAACTTTAGAATCAACTTGTCAGTTTCTATCTTTAAAAAGCAGGAAATTTGATAGGGATTTCATTGACTCTGTAGACCAATGTATATAGTAAGTACTGTCATCTTAAAATTAGTAATTCTTCCAGCCCATGAACATGGGATGTCTTTCCATTTGTTTAGGACTTTTTTTTTTTTTAATTCTTTTTTTTTTTTTTTTTAATTCTTTTTTTTTTTTTCTTTTTCGCGGTACGTGGGCCTCTCACTGTTGTGGCCTCTCCCGTTGCAGAGCACAGGCTCCGGATGCGCAGGCTCAGCGACCATGGCTCACGGGCCCGGCCACTGCCCGGCATGTGAGATCTTCCCGGACCGGGGCACGAACCCGCGTCCCCTGCATCGGCAGGTGGACTCTCAACCACTGCGCCACCAGGGAAGCCCTGTTTAGGACTTATTTAATTTCTTTCAACAATGTTTTGTAGTCTTCAGTGTCCAAAACTTTCACTTTTTTGTATAGCTAAGTATTTTGTCCTCTTTGATGCTGATATAATGTATTTGTCTTCTCAATTTTATTTTTGGATGGTTCATTGCAAATATGTAGAAGTATAATTGATTTTCATATTTTGATCTTGTATCCTGTAACCATGTTGAACTCGTTTTTATAGTTCTAATAGTTTTCTGGTAGAGTCCTTAGGATTTTCTGTATACAAGATCATGTCTTCTACAAATAGTTTTAGTTCTTCCTTTCCAATCTAAATGACTTTTAATTCTTACCTAATTTTCTTGACTAGAACTTCCAGTACAATGCTGAATAGAAATGGGGAGAGCAGACATCCTTATCTTAATTTGATTTTAGGAGGAAATCATTCAGTATTTCATCGTTTAATGTGATGGTAACTGTAGGCTTTTTATAGCTGCTTTTTTATCAAGTTGAGAAAGTTCCCATCTAGTCCTACTAGTTTATTGAATGCTTTTATCAAAAAACAGTGTTAGAGTTTGTCTCATGCCTTTTCTGTGTTAATGAGATAATCGTTTCGTTTTCTTTTTCTCCTTTTATCTATTAGTATTGTACATAACAATGATTTTTTTATATTAAAACAGACTTGTGCTTTGGGGATGAATCACAGTTGATCATGGTGTATAACCCCTTTTATATGTTTCTGAATTCAGAGTTTTAAAAAAGTTTATTTATTTATTTTTGGTTGTGTTGGGTCTTTGTTGCTGCATGCGGGCTTTCTCTAGCTGCAGCAAGCGGTGAATACTCTTCATTGCAGTGCACGGACTTCTCATTGTGGTGGCTTCTCTTGTTGTGAAGCATGGGCTCTAGGCACATAGGCTTCAGTAGTTGTGGCTCATGGGCTCTAGAGCGCAGGGTCAGTAGTTGTGGTGCACGGGCTTAGTTGCTCCGTAGCATGTGGGATCTTCCCAGACCAGGGCTTGAGCCCATGTCCCCTGCACTGGCAGGTGGATTCTTAACCACTGTGCCACCAGGGAAGTCCTGAATTCAGTTCGCCAGTGGTTGTTTATTTCTTTTAAAGATTTTTAATCTCATATTTATAAGAGACATTGGTCTGTAGTTTTTCTGTGTCATATCTGCCTGATTTTCATATGAGTTTAATATTGGCTTCATATAATGAATTGGGAAATTTTCCCTCCTCTTCTGTTTTATTTTGGAAGAATTTGTGAAAGGTTGATGTTCATTCTTCTTTAAATATTTGGTAGAATTCCCCAGTGAAGCCATCTGGGCCTGAGCTTACTTTGTGGGAAGATTATTTGATTAATAATTCAATCTCTTTACTTTTTGTAAGTCTATTCAGGTTTTATATTTCTTCTTGAGTAAGTTTTGGTAGTTCATATCTTCCTAGGAATTTGTCCATTTCATCTAAGTTATCCAATTTTCCAGCATACAATTGTTCATAGTATTCCATTTTTATTTCTGAAAGATTAGAAGTGATGTACCCTATTTAATTCCAATTTTAGTAGTTTGAGTCATTTTTTTCTTAGTCTATCTAAAGCTTTGCCAATTTTATTAAGTTTTTCAAAAAAGAATCAACTTTCAGTTTCATTTTTTTTCTCCGTTCTTTTTTTATTATCTAGTCCATTTATTTCCTGCCTACTCTTTATTGTAACCTTCTTTTTGTTTGCTTTGGGCTTAGTTTACTTTTCTTTTTCTAGCTTTTTAAGGTAGAAGTTTAGGTTATTGATTTACAATCTTTATTTGCTTATAACATAAGCATTTACATCTACAGATTTCCTTCTAAGAAATGATTGAGGTGCATCTCACAAGTTATACATGTTGTTTTTGTTTCCATTCATCTCCAAATATTTTCTAATTTTCCTTGTGATCTCTTCTTTGGCCAATTGGTTATTTAAGAGTGTTATTTAATGTCCACATATTTGTGAAAATTCCAATTTCCTTCTGTTATTCACATCTAATTTCATCCCATTGTGGTTGGGGAATGTACTCTGTGTGATCTCAATTCTTTTAAATGTATTGAAGCTTGTTTTATGGTTTAACATAAGGTATATCCTAGAGAAAGTTCCATGTACACTTGAGAAGAATGTGTATTCTGCTGTTGTTAGATAAAGCATTCTGTAATTGTCTATTAGGTTTAATTTGTTTATAGTGTTGTTCAAGACTTGTTTCTTTGTTGATGTTCTGCAAACTTGTTCTATCCATTATTGAAAATGAGGTTTCCAACTATTATTGTTGAATTATCTATGTCTTCCTTGAATTCTGTCAGGTTTTGCCTATGTACCTTGGGGCTCTATTATTAGGGGCATTATATTTATAGTTGTTGTGTCTTTCTAATAAATTGAGCCTTTTATCATTATAAAATGTTTTTCCTTGTCACTAGTAACGATTTTTGTCTTAAAGTAAATTTTGTCTGATATTTGTATAGCCATTCCCAGCTCTTTTTTGTTACTGTTTGCATTGTAAATTTTTTCCATCTTTTAATTTTCAACCCATGTGTGTCTTTGAATCTGAGCTATGTCTCTCAAAAGTCTTTCATAACCAGTCAATTGAATATTAAGGAATAATTGGGAAAATGTCTTCATCATCTTCTGTAGAATCTCCCTTTCTCACTTCTCAATGCCATCTTGGACAGATCACATAGCTTTCTGGTTATATTCGGTAATAAGAACAATTTCACTTAGATTATTAAGATTCACTTTCAGGTATTAAAAATCCCTTTTAGTCAATTCTGAATCAAAACTTCTATCTCACATCCAATTCAAAGCTTTCTCCTCCCTGTAGCTCAAGCCTGACCTAGAGCTTAGAACCTGCTGTGAGGAAGGAGTCAAGGTCTGTCCTTTCACTCTTTCTCCCCCTCCTGCAATCATTTATTTAACTGTGGCTCTTCCAAGTTCCAGGAAGAATGAGAGAGGAATTAGAGAAAAGAGTTTAAAGTCTTTTACATAACTGGACCTGCAGTTGTAATTTTCTCTTGGTCTACACTGGCCCTCTGTTTACACCTGAAAAAAATGTATACTCTATGACTCTAAAATTTCTCTTCTAGGAATTTACCCTAAGGATATATGAAAATAGCTTCAATGTTTAAACATAAAAAAATAGATTCAGGGCTTCCCTGGTGGCGCAGTGGTTGAGAGTCCGCCTGCCAATTCAGGGGACACGGGTTCATGCCCCGGTCCGGGAAGATCCCACATGCCGCAGAGTGGCTAGGTCCATGAGCCATGGCCGCTGAGCCTGCGCGTCCGGAGCCTGTGCTCCGCAATGGGAGAGGCCACAACAGTGAGAGGCCTGTGTACCGCCAAAAAAAAAAAAAAAAAAAATTAGGTTCAATCCAGCTTCTAACAAAAGAGAACTTGTTAAATAACACAGAGGAATATTAGGTAGCCATTATAAAGAAAATCATAGAAAACTATTCAGTGTCATAGACGGATTTTTACTATATATTGTTAAATGACAAAAGAGAGTTATAAAATATTATGAAGAGTATAATTCTATTTTTCTAGAAGAAAAATTATGTATGCATAGGAAGCAATGTTAGAAGGAAAGAAATCAAATCACTGCAGGAAACGGGTACCTTTCATGTAGTTACAGGTCTTTTTATTTTCTATTTGTTTATCCATATTCTAAATAACTGTTTATTACATTTCTAATAAGAAAATAAACTTATTTTATTTTTAAATAAAGAAAAGTTTAAGGAGATGAGAGTAGTCTTGTCTGAGAAGCAAAAACTCAGGTGGAACATACATAAAGAGCTGCTATATGAGAGATGAAAACAAGTTTTCTAGTTGACCCAAGGGTAGAAGTGTGGCCAAGAGATAGACCCAGATTTCTGTGTCTGTTCTATAGACACAGATTTCTGCTCAATACAAAGAATTTTCTAATAGAGTTTGTTCCTCAAGAAATCCTGAGTTTCTCTCATTGGAGGTAATTTAGCCTAGTTTGGGTGATTATTTGGTAGGGATGAGCTAAAGAATTGGCTCAGAGCCTACCTATTACATGGTAGGAGCATCAAAGTGTTGATTGGCTGTGTGTCTATGTAATCAGAAAGCAAGTTGATTTCCATTTATGATCATTGATAATCATAATACACATGTGACATTGTATTTTCCTTTTTTTAGCCTGTTGGTATTTGCCACGGTTCTCTTAGTGAACGAGCTTCAGAAAAGTCGGTCTCCGTGACTTGTGACTTCTTTAAATCAGAGGTATTTTTTAGTCTAATTGGTTGTCTTTCTGTGAATAAAAGAGCAGATTATTTTAGTTGCCCCTACCCTACCCTCTCCTTTTATTTTCCTAAAATCCATGATCACCACTTTATTCAGGGTGTCCTAAGGCCACATCCACAGGGTAGCTAAAAGAAAAACCTGTCACCCTTTCTTTTAGTTACAACATGGTCCATATGGCATAAGTAAGACCCCTGTAGCTTGAGTGTCTCAGGCATCTGAGGTATTAAATTCAGTGTCCCAAAGACTCTTACTCTGAACCATAGGTAGAAGTTGTTTCCATGGAAATACTGAATCCTTTTTCAGAAGTATTTATTGAGCACTTACCATAAGGCAGCCTGGTGTAGTTGAAAGGGTGGTTGAGACAGGCCACCTGGGTTCCAGTCCTGTTCTGCCACCTACAAGTTGTATGAACATGGACAATTTCCTACCTCTCTGAGTCTTGGTTGCCTCATCTATAGAATTGGATTGCAATACCTATCTCCTTCAGATCCCCATGAGTAACAGGTCAGAGGATCTGGTTGAAGGGCACTGCCCTGGGCCTGGCACAGAATAAACAGTCACCAGAGGTGGCTTCTTCTGCCACTACTAGGAGTGGGGAGACACCTTACTAGGGACTTTGAACAAGCCATCTTACCTCTCTGGATCATTGTTCAGCTGTGGAATTTGTGAAGCCTACAGTCAAGCTTCTAAAGGTTTGGTTCCCCCTGGCCCTTATCTGTTTTGCTTTTTAACCATTTATTTATTTAAAATTTTTTTTGGCTTATGGGATCTTAGGTCCCCAACGAGGGGTTTAACCACAGCCCATGGCAGTGAAAGCCTGGAGTCTTAACTACTAGATGCCAGGGAATTTCCTTTAAGCCCTTTAATCAGAGGCCCATCTAGCTAGTCTCCCTTTGAAAATTCCATCAGAAAGGCACAGAACAGCATAATCTAGTACCAGGCATGGCAGGGATTTTCTTGGAGGACATTCCCTTATTTGAAAGCATTCTTATTTCAGGATCCCACCCCTAGAGGTGAAAACTCTACTGTTAACCCGAGACCTGTGAACCTGTTCAAGGTGGAAGAGCCCCAGCAGACAAACACAGCTCCCACCAACTCATCAGCCAAAGCTGTGCCCAAAGGAACTGTCCAGTACCTTCCTGACTTGGATAACAAGCCTAAAGGTTCCCAGGGAACGGACCCTGTTGAGGCCTTCCCTGTGCAGCTGGATCTAGCCACAGATCCCCAAGGAGAACCACTGGATGTCTCCTTCCTCTTCCTGGAGCCTATGGAGGAGAAGCTGGTTGTCCTGCCTTTCCCCGCAAAAGAACAACACCCTGCTGAGTGCCCAGGACCAGCTCAAAAGGACAACCCTCTTATTCTCCCACCTTGAGAACCACGTGGAGGATCCTGGGCGACATACTGCCCTACAGGAGATGAGAGGCGCTGGGAAAAGGGGGACGGAGAAACAGTTCAAACATAGAGAAGGCTAATAAAGTATGTCTTTTTGACTCCTCTTGGTCTCATCATGTTGCCCGGAAATGGAAATAAGACTTAACTGTTCCCTTGCACACTGGACTGCATCCCTCCTAAATCACCCAAGGCCCCATGCCATGGATAGATGCCTCTCATATCGTCTGCCTCTCTCTTTGTAATGACTTCTTACTTTTAGCTAATTGTTTCTGATATAGGGCCTTACTTAAGAATGTCCTCATCTTTCTGAGGTTACCCTAAAACAAATAGACTGAAGGCATTTCTCCAGCAAAGATGGGTTTATTCAGGATCAGCAGAGGGTGGTGATTCGGGGTCTGCAACTGTGGAGAGCCACATGCAAGCCCCCAAACAGCAAGCGAAGGAGAAGGCCTTCATGGAGAGGAAAAGGAAGTTGGAAGGGCCATACTAAACAAAAAGTCTATGGCGCCAGGAAAGAAACGTCTTTCTTCTTCCTATAGGACTGTACTATCGTCACAGGTGAGAGCTCTCCCTTCTGGTCTCCCAACTCTATGAACTGAGGTTTCTGTTTATTAATTTTTAACCTTTCTCCCCTTTTAATCAAGATCTTTCTCTGAAAGCATCACTGATCAAGAGTCAGGTATTCTAGTTTCAATGGCTTTTTGTCATTCGGTGTCAGGAAGGACCTTTCCTTGGTGTAGTGTCTCAAATCGAAGGGAAAGTACGAAGATTAGAAACTTATTAAGGTCACCTTTAAATGATAAGAAGGGGTAAGAGGGAGAACTCTCAGGCCCTTTTTATCTAAAGTTCATATTTTATCAAGATCCTAGACATTGGAGATCATCTGAAGCATTCTATAATCAAAATTTTGGCAACAAGCTTCCAACAGGCCTGTTCTGGTTATCCTGGGAAAGCTGTCTCATCTGCTGTCATCTGCTTCAGTTCTGGGAAATCTTTACTTTCAGGTCACCAGATGATGGGCAGGTCCAATTAGGGTTTGGCACTTTCTTTAGGTGGGTCACATGAATCCAAGAGTCTATTCCTTGGAGTTTGGTGGCACAAGAGCTGGCTAGCAGTACCTGATAGAGGCCTTTCCATGAGGTTGAAGGAGAGTTCTTCTGGAGACGTCTTTTCAAAATAGATAAAATCTCCAGGTTGCAAGGTGTGATGCTTAAGGTCTTTTTCTCCCGAGGGCACACCGTGAAAAGATTACCTTACCAAAACATGGTTATTTTTAATAGAAACAATTAGGGCCTTGGCGATATTGGAATAGTTCTCCTTTATCAGTTGTGGGGCAAAAGAAGCAGGAGCCAGGTTCATTGGGTGTCCTGTGACCATCACAAAGGGTGAGAGTTTATGAGCTCCAAGATAAGCAGATCTGAGATTTAGCGGGACCAATAGCAATGCTTTTGGTCAGGGTAGTTGGAGGGCCTCTACAGATTTTTCCCATTGAGTCTTCATGATGCTGTCAAACCAGAGGATTGAGGGTGGTGAGCCCAATGAAAGTGTTGTAAAAGCGACCAAACAGCACATGTTTGTCGAAATACCTGGCAAATAAAATGTGTTCCTTGATCATTATGAAGTTTGAGAGGAGTTCCCCAAACAGGGAGAATCTTTTCCAGGAGGACTTTAGCTACAGAAGAGGCAGTAGTCTGTCTGCAAAGGAAGGCTTCAGTTTGGTGTGAAAACATACAGACCATGACTGAAATATATTTATATCCATTAGATGGAGAAGTTGCATCAAATCCATTTGCCAGGCCTTGAACTGTCCATCTGGCAGTTTAAAATGTCTGGGAATGATACAAACAGGCTTCCCTGGGTTGCACTTTGGACAAGTGGGACAAGTGAGGTAGGCACTTTTTCCGACCTTATTGTTTTCCCACCAATATTGGATCATGAAGGCTCTCATTTTGTCAGGAGACCAATGGTTTAATGCACATGCAGTGGTAAGGAGTGGGAATTTTAGAATCTCTGGTTGGACTGTGTTGTTATTTGGTCCAAACCAGAGCTTTCTCTTTTTTTTTTTTAACATCTTTATTGGAGTGTAATTGCTTTACAATGGTGTATTAGATTCTGCTTTATAACAAAGTGAATCAGTTATACATATACATATGTTCCCATATGTCGAGCTTTCTCTTTTTATAAAATCAACAGTTGCTGAAAATCTTGTTTTTCTGAGCCCAGTTTTAGGGCCTCTCTAGCCAGCTTTTCTAAATTATTGTTTGGGGAAATATCCCTTTGGACCATGACAGAGGTTTGGCTACTGTTGGTCCCTTTAAGGGCAGCATTGCTTGCAGAAATCTGAGCAAGGTAAATCTCCCTTACTTTCCAGAGAGTCCAGTTTAGAATGCCCCGGGATCTTAATAATAGCTAAAGCAGCAGGTTAAAGTATTTCATTTAATAATTCCCAAATGTAGGGGCCATTCTTAAATTTTATTTCCATGTTAGTAAGGAAGCCACATTTTCCCCACAACTCTCTAAAATCATGAGCTCCTCTGAAAGCATATCTACTATCAGTATGGTGGTTTTGTCCTTGGCTAAAGGACAAGCCTCTCTAAGAGCGTATAATTCAGCCTATTGGGCCAAAGTAGCCACAGGTAAAGATGCTGCCTCAATACCATCAAAAGGAGTTGTAATGGTATACCCAGCACAATATCCACCATTGTCGCCTTTAAATACAACCAACCCATTGTTGAACCATGAGAAATTAGCGTTACCCAATGGAATTTCCTACAGATCGTGAGAGGGGTCAGGTGGTTGGTCAGCGTTAAGCAGTTGCGAGGGACTTCGTCAGTGACGGAGGAGAGAAGAGTAGCCAGGTTAAGGTTATTACAATGTAAAAGAGTTGTGTAAGCCAACAGTTAACAAGAGGACTTCATAAGAGGTGAGGTGACTGGCTGAGAAATGAGTGTGATGAGAATTCCAGAGGCTTCTGCTGCATGAGGTACAAAAATGGTTAAAGGGGATCCCACAATGATTTTCTCAGTAGTGTTAACCAAAAAGGCAGTAGCCGTAATAGCTCTAAGGCGAGGGGGTATCCCTGTGCCACAGAATCCAGTTGCTGGCTATAATACCCCGTGAGTTTATCACGGCCCCTGTGTTTTTGGTGAGTACCCCAAGGCGTGCCCTTCCTCTTCGTATATAGAAAGGGAAAAGGGAATCTGATAATTGGGATGCCCAAAGTCAGCTGAGAGTTCATCAAACTCTTCTTTAAGGCCTTGAAGGCTGTGTCATCCAGTTCTTCCCATAAAATTGAACTGGGTTATTGTTGAGCAAAACATAGAGGTTTGGCCTTAAGAGAGAAATTTGGAATCCAATTTCAGTAATAACCGACTAGCCCGAGAAAACCTTGCAGTTGGCACTTAGTTTTAGGTCTAAGGGGACTTAGGACACTATGAAATCTTATCTGGATCTAGGTGTAGTCCTTGTTCTGATATCAGAGGCTCTAAATATCAAACCTGGGTTTGGACAGGCTGCAATTTTTCTTTGGCAACCTTATGTCCCTTTAAGGCTAAAAGCTTTAGCAAGTGGATGATGTCTTCCTGTGAGGAGGCTTGAGAAGGAGAGCAAAGAAGCAAATCATCCACCTGTTACAATAAAGTAGAACCCCTGGGGAACTTTACATCATCCAGATAAGCCTTCAGGATTTGTAAGAAACAAGGACTCTCAGTATAACCCTGAGGCATTACTGTCCAGGTGAACTGTTTTTCTTCCCAAGTAAAGACAAAAAGGTATTGGCCAGCTTTGTCAACTGGAATTCTAAAGAATGCACTGCGTAAATCTACTATAGTAAAAAGTTTACTTCCGGTGGGAATGGATGTTAGTAAGGTATGAGGGATAACAATGCTGTTTATTGCTTGGAGGTCCTGGACAAATCTCCACGCTTGGTCCTTAGGTTATTCCCACTGGTAAAATGGGAGTATGACAGGAGCTAGTACAAGGGACAATGAAACCATGAGCCTTGTAATCTTCTATTATGGGCTTTATGCCTTGAAGGGCTTCTTTACAAATAGGGTATTAATTCTGGGAAGAGGTCTTGAGGGATCTATTTGAATCTTGATGGGAAGTACACTGTGGATTGTGCCCATAAGGAAAATGGTAGCTGATTCAATAGGGACAAATGATCAGTGTTTCCAGAATCTGCTCTACTATTATCAGAGATGGAACAAAAAAAAGATGTCAAAGGATCGTTTAATTCACCCGGTGGATAACTTTGATGACGACTGTCCATTTTCTAGAATTATTTCCTCTTTTTTGGACAAAGACATTCAGGCATGCTACTTCTCTAAGAAGTCTCAGCCTAATAAATGAATAACAGCAGAGGGACTAAGGAGAAAAGTGTGGGTATCTCTCAAAAGGCCTAAACAAAAGGGAATGAGTTCAGAGGCAGGAACCTCTTGAGGTTCATTGGAGGTACCCACTATTTGAACTGTTTTAGTACTCCAAGGCATCTATTCTTGCTTTCTTACCTATTAACCACTCTTTGAACCTTTGTAACCTGTCTGGGATTCTATGTGCCCCGAATGGATATACCCTTACATGTGGGAAGATTAAGATTCTGGCTGTCTTCCTTAGAGGTGACTCATCTAGAGTACGAGAGAGCTGGTTTGCCAGATTCTCTAAATCTGGAGTGGACATACTTTCCCTTCTATCCTGGTCCGTTTTACTAGAAGGGAAAGGTCCTGGTTCAGCCCATTAATAAACATAGAGTTAAAGGCTACCCGGGTGGAATCTACATCTGAAGGAAGACCAGAATCTGAAGCCTACTGTAATATTCATGAACAGGTTCGTCAGAGTTTTGTGTGCAAGCCTGAATTTTGTTCCCATCAACAGGCTTTGGAAAAGCCCTAGGAATTGCTTCATAAAGTTGCCTAGCAATTGCCCGAGCTTGATCACATAGTACGTTAGTAGGCTGGATTCCCAGTTGTAACTCTAGAGACCTTTCAGGACTTTCCTAATTGGCGGTTTTCATCCAGTGCTGGGCCTGGCCTTCACCAATGAGCGTATGAACTAGCTGAGAAAAGTCACAGAAACCAGGTTGAAAAGTCTGAATGACTATATTAGATTCCTCAGCGGATCATTGAGATCTTCAGTTTCTTCGGGAAGGTCTTTGACTATGGCTTGCATTTCAGCTTTAGCCCAGGTAGTGTAAGAAATTAAGGGCTTAGCCTCTGGATCCTCAGAAGTCTTAATTTTAAAAAGACAGGTTCTGACAAGTGCAGAGGAAAAGGGAGCGGGGAGAGTTTCAGAGAAAAGGGAAAGTTTGGTGGAAGAATTATTGTGAGGGATTTGAAGGTATAGTGGAGGCATAGGCATCCTAGAAAAGAAAGAAGAAGATGGTGCCAAAGGCAGAGCCTGAGACAAAGAAGCCAAGGAAGAAGAGCCTCAGGCTTCAGGAGCCATTTTATCTTTCTTCAATCATTTGTCTGCCTCAGTTAATCTTTTGCAGAGGTAATTTCAGACTCCTGATAATAGTTGGGAAGCCTCAAAATACCAACTGAAATAAGCATTCCACTCAGTTCTGGAAATTTTTGACCTATTGTAGTCCAGTTTGGTTTTTTTTGGTTTTTGTTTTTGGCCGCGTTGTGTCTTTGTTGCTGTGCACGGGCTTTCTCTAGTTGAGGCAAGTGGGGGCTACTCTTTGTTGCGATATGAGGGCTTCTCATTGTTGTGGCTTCTCTCCACGCGGAGCATGGGCTCTAGGCTTGTGGGCTTCAGCAGCTGTGGCACGCGGGATCAGTAGTTGTGGTGCACGGGCTTAGTTGCTCCGCGGCATGTGGGATCTTCCCGGACCAGGGCTCGAACCCATGTTCCCAGCATTGGCAGGTGGATTCTTAACCACTGTGCCACCAGGGAAGACCAGTTCAGTTTTAAGGAAATTAAATTTTGTGAATTTCAAAAGTTCCCCACAATGGCCATTGGTACTCTAAATTGAGTTTGGTCAAGTCCGTTTATTTAGTTAGAAATGAACATGAGGAAGGACCCTGGTGTTTAGACATAAAATCATCTGGAGTCCCTGTAGTGAGGGCACCCTCAAAATACTTAGATAACTGGGAGCCCATTTCTTAGAGGTTTTTCTCTAGGGTAAAGAACAATTTTCAAACAGCTCAAATAGCTTACAGAACAAACGGCTCAATTCAAATAGCTTGCAAGCCAATCCCAGCCAGTCTTAAGGAGACAGCTTTGTCCTGAAGGATCTAGACCAAAGGCTTTTTAAAGCCAGTCTCCAGAAGATAGCCATTCCAAAGGAATAGGCAAAAGGCTGAAAAACTTGGCACTGATTCAGAAAAAAGTTCCCCTGTTCCCGAAGGAATGAGTCAAAGGGTATCCAGCTTCAGGAGAAGCAGCCTTTGTTCCAAAGGGAATAGGCTGAAGGTTAGCCAGTTTCAGTGAAATAGTCTGATCTCAAATCAGACAGAAGTGCCAATTTCACATACAGAACAAGGCCTTAATGAGAAAGAGGAAACCTTCAAATAGATACTGAATAAAGCTGGAGCTTCAAAAGCAAAGAGGGTGTGAGCTCGGATCCAGGAGAAAGCTACACCTTCAAACTCCGGGGTTGGAAAAGCAATGAGGAACAATGGGCTCAACTGTGGATACCACACCTGTTTGCTCACCAACCCCGGAGCTGTTGGGTGTCTTCTCTGGTCCCTGTACAGGCCACCAAAATGTTGACCCGAAACAAATAGATTGCCAGATATTTCTACCGCAGAGATGGGTTTATTTGGGATCAGCAGAGAATTGCAATTTGGGGCCTGCAACCATGGTGAGCCACAGCGAAGTCCCCAAACAACAAGGGAAGGAAAACTCTTATAAAGAGGAAGAGGAAGTTGGGAGGGCTGTAGTAAACAGAGCCCATGGCTTTCCATTGGCTCTGGGAAGGAAACAACAACAAGGGAAGGAAAACTCTTATAAAGAGGAAGAGGAAGTTGGGAGGGCTGTAGTAAACAGAGCCCATGGCTTTCCATTGGCTGAGCTGTTGCCACGAAAGAAAGTCTCTCTTCTTCCTATTGAGCTCTGCTACTGTCACAGGGCATGAGTGCTCCCCCTTCTGGTCTCCCAACTTCTATGTAATTGAGGTTTCTGTTAATTATTTACACTGGGCAAAAGTATACTGTGATTCTTTTGATCAAATAAGATGAAAATTGAGGGATATCAAGAGACTGGGATTCATCAGAGTTTCACTCTCCCCTTATTCCATAATTATTTCAACACCAAGTATCGGTCAGATATATCCAGACTGAAGGTGGATTTTTTTTTTTAACCTGTCTGAATAGTCTCCAAATCCCAGGTGAGCTGATAGACTCACTTAGCAGTGGGTTAGGTGGAAGTGACATTTACCTGTGGCCTGTGGTTAATCCTGGAGAGAACCAAACATTGGTCCAAGTTGGGGAACTTTCTGATTCCTTTAAAAGTTGTTTCCCAGAGGAGAAGTTAAGGGCCCAGATTATATTTATTCCCAATTTTTTCACTTAAAAAATTACATAATATAAAATATAATATTATATGTGTGTATATGTATAATATATAGACACATGCACATATATGTCTGCAGACATTTACATATACACATATCTTTTGAAGTTGGACAGGTGTTGTGGGCTGCATCGTGTCCCCTCAAAATTCATATACTGAAGTCCTAACCCCCAGTACCTCAGAATGTGACTGTATTTGGAGATAGGGTCTTTAAAGAGGTAATTAGGTTAAAATGAAGGCATTAGGGTGGGCCCTAATTCACTATGACAGGTGTCCTTATAAGAAGAGGAGATTAGGATACAGATGAGTACAGAGGGAAGACCGCATGGGGACAGAGAGAGATGACGGCCATCTACAAGCCAAGGAAAGAGGCCTCAGTAGAAACCACTCCTCTGACACCTTGATCTTGGACTTCTAGCCTCTAGAATCGTGAGAAATTAACTTGTTGTTTAAGCCACCCAGTTTGTGGTACTGTGTTCTGGAAGCCCTAGCAAATTCATACAGCAGGGAATGTACAGATGTAACTCTTGTCCTCTCTCCTGGCAGCTGCTTCTCAGAAGAGGCACATAGGTCTTGGCATAATTTGTTTAAGAGCAATAGACAATATTCACACTCTATTACTCTTATCTGCCTCCTTTAAGAAGGAAAAATGACTAAGTGGGGGTATTATGTGGTGGCTATGGCCCTATTTCAATCAGGGTCTAGCAAGAAACACAACGCATCACCAGCATTGTATTTGTCTTTCAGGTTCAATAAAGTGAGCGGAAGGGAATTCATGGCTCTAGTGACGACCCCTAGGTCTCAGCACAAGAGTATGTAGGAAAAGCTGATCCTCACCCTCGGTGCCCTTTCCCATCCGCTCAGCGTTCCCATCTCTTTCCCTCCACCAGCATTTAGCTCACCCAGGGCGCTCCATATTGGGTGTGACCAGTGTAGCAATAATAGAAAGGCCTCATTAAGGAGCTCAACTTATTGAAACATAAAACGGTTTTGTTCTAATTAATGGCTTTCTCTACCTCCAACCCTGGGTTGGAGCCGCTTAGTAACATCTTGGCCAGATTCCATACTAATCCTGTCATTCTAAACTACAATGAAGCTGTCCTGTTTGGATATTTAAAAGCCAGTGTTACTAATATTAAAAGTTCAATCTCAAATATAATCCGAAATGGGTTTCTTCCCCTTTTAACACTTGCTAAACCAACCTGTGACTCTGGGAAGTGAGGTCTGCTTTCCATACCCCCGTCCCCATTGCTTCTCTCTTCAAACTCTTTCCCTCCGTTCAGGTTCTGTCTAGAGCTTCACCAGTTCCCGGCCTTGGCTGCACATTGGAAGAACTCCCAACACCTGGACCCATCTCCAGAGATCCTGATTTAATTGCTCTGGGGGAGGCCTGGAAGTAAGGATTCTGAAAAGCATCTCGGGTGACTCACCGCAGAGAAGAGAGTGGGGAGGAAGGCAGATGCCGTTTAAGTCCCCGGTAGTGGGGAAGCAAGCTGGGCTGACTCCCTCTGGTTCTTTTTTTTTTTTTTTTTGCGGTAGGCGGGCCTCTTACTGCTGTGGCCTCTCCCGTTGCAGAGCACAGGCTCCGGATGTGCAGGCTCAGCGGCCATGGCTCACAGGCCCAGCCGCTCCGCGGCATGTGGAATCTTCCAGGACCGGGGCACGAACCCGTGTCCCCTGCATCGACAGGCAGACTCTCAACCACTGCGCCACCAGGGAAGCCCTCTCTGGTCCTTTCTGATGCCGCTGGTCTCTGCTGGCATGAGGGATCCCTGCAGGTATATTGACTTATTTTTTTTTGATAGATAACTATTTTATTCATTTATTTATTTTTGGCTGTGTTGGGTCTTCGGTTCTGTGCAAGGGCTTTCTCTAGTTGCGGAAAGTGGGGGCCACTCTTCATCACGGTGCGCGGACCTCTCACTATAGCGGCCTCTCTTTTTGCGGAGCACAGGCTCCAGACGCGTAGGCTCAGTAGTTGTGGCTCACGAGCCTAGTTACTCCGCGGCATGTGGCATCCTCCCAGACCAGGGCTCGAACCCGTGTCCCCTGCTTTGGCAGGCAGATTCTCAACCACTGCGCCACCAGGGAAGCCAATATTGACTTTTTAGGAGTGAGGGTGGGGGGAAGCAGCTTAATCCCAGCCCTGTCCTCCAGTGCTGAGCCCCTCCCCCAATGGTCTAGTCCCTCTATCCCCTTCTCTGGAATGGGCATAGAATGGCTTGACTTCTACCCTCACCACCATCCTCTTCCACATGAACTAATTCTCTTTAGCATACTTTAAGGGTCACAAAGAACTGGAATGACATGAGTGTGCCCCCAACTTCTTGTCAGTCACACTAATTATAATAATAAAATAGCATTATGTATTTAGCACCTGGATCTGTGCTAAGAATTGTATTGGTGACTTTTTATGCATGTTTTCTTATTTAATCATCACACAAGCCTGCCAAGAGATTTTTAAACCCTATTTTATAAACGAGGAAACTAAGAATCAGAGAAGTTTTATAGTTTACCCAGCATCACACAGTAAGAGAGTAACAGACCCAGGGTTGAAATTCAGATCTGACTTCAAAGCGATAGCCTCTTAATCCTTCTCCTCTACCTGAACTGTCTTCCTTTTATGGTGTTAACCATTTAACATGTCTCCTCCCTTCAATAATGCAGCTACATTCTACTGAGGACTTTCAGTGCCACAATCCAAAGAAGGGACTGATGGCGGAGATTTCTGGCTGGCAGATGGAGGAAAATTATTTCTGACTCCACCTCGTATACCAATGCAGGCAGTGCTTACGGCCAAAAACATACTTTGGATCTGCTACCTACTAGTAATAACCAGATTTGTGCAGATCACAGTTTTACCCACTCACTGGTGGCATGTTTCAACTTTCTGTCCCCAGGACCCACTAATCATTTACAGCGTGTTGACTGATATGTGAACCAGGGGTCAAGGTGAACATACCCAGTTACATAACAAAAACAGATAAAGACTTCGTTGAATCAATTGTGTGTGTATGTGTGTGTGTTTTAGAAAATCTGTATAAACTTCTCTGCTGTGGTATCCCAGAGCAAAGAATGGTTTTCACATTTTAACAAAATGAAGTTACTCACTGCAGCACTGTTTTTCATCCTTTTGATCCCACTGCAGCGTTGCTGTGCTGTGAGTCCCACAGGCTGTGATGCTGCTGAGCCCGTGGCTGGGAAAGCTCTAGACCTGATCAATAAGGGACGGTGGGATGGCTACCTTTTCCAGTTGCTGTGGGTCGCTGATGTCCACTTGGACAAAATGCTGTGGCGCTGCCCATGGCAGAGCTGAGTGGGGAGATGTACCAGGGGCAACTGAGACTCTAGCCCCTAAGCCTGCTGCTTTGCACAGTGGATTGGCTTTGGGCAGGGTTGTCTGTTTCATCTGTGGGCTGCTGTGACTCTTCTTTTTTCCTTCAGATGAATGTTTGTTACTAGTATGTCCTTAACTATGAATCAGCCTGTAAGTACTTGTAAACACTTATGCAGAGCCCAGTCAAAGGCTCAGTACTATAAGAGAAAGATTAAACTGTGGGACTTGCTCTCAAGGAAATAATAATCAGCTCACATGCACACATGTGTGAACTGCATAAGATGGGATATATTCAAGTGACCAAGTGAGTGGTATAGATGCAGGAGTGATCTCATAAAAGGACTATTTCGATGGGATGGGAGAAGGCTTCCTTTGCATCCTGAAGGGTGAGCAGGATTTGAATAGGACGGTGGCTTGTGTAATGGCCTTCCAGGAGAACGCCAGCCATACCACCTCTATGTGGGTAGGGAATCAGGAAGGAAGGTGTTAGGGAGAAGCGGAACAAAAGCAGAGGGGTTCCAGCAGTTCTCCGTGGGCTTTGGAGCAGCCATCACCTTGGAAGAGAGACTGTAGGCTTGAAGAAAGCAAGCCTACTGTTTTCATTTAGGTTATATGTTTATTCGGAGTGCATTTGAGGGCTTGATAGAGATTACAGAGGGAGTCCTGCTTCTCCACCACCACCCCAGAAATAACCTACCCTTTGGTGGAACCACTGAAATCAGGGAGGCGAGACCATGGGGCACCAAAGAGGACAAGCAGAGATATTTATACTTGTTACAGTGTCAGAAACCAAGGCCCTAAAGGTTACAGAGAACGAGAGTGGAGGGATTTAGGATTCCACTAGCAATCTGATGACCAGTCTCCCCCTTCCAGGCTCTCTGCCACATGTGTAGGACACAGGATGAATCATAGGACACAGGATGAATCAGCACAGTGCGACCTCTGAGTGGCAGTGGGGAAGGGGTGGGGGGGGGGCGCGGATCTCCCTGTGCCTGGGAAGATAGGGGCCGGAGCAGGGACACAACTAGGAGCTCGTTCAGAAATGACAACATGAGGAGCAGCCCCAGGCAGTGGGAATTAGGGCAATGAGAGTAAAGAAAAGACATGAGACGTTTCAAAGAAAGACCATTCAAGGCTTGAGGACAGGACATTCTTTAAGACAAAGACTAAGGCAATAAATGATTAATGGTGCCACTGACCAGACAAAAGAAGTGGAGAGAGGGAGCTGGTTTGTAAGAGAAGAGACTGAATTTAGCTTTGGGCAAGTTGAAATCAAGACAAGAAATCTGAGACTTCCCTGGCGGTCCAGTGGTTAAGACTCTGCGCTTCCACTGCAGGGGGCACGGGTTTGATTCCCTGGTCGGGGAACTAGGATCCTGCAAGCCACGTGGTGCAGCCAAAAGGGAAAAGAGTCAATCTATATTTTTTTAAAAAGACAAGAAATCCAATTTCAGGAATAGAGCTGGATGAGAGGACCCGACTGCATATACAGATTGGAGGCCGTGATGTGACTGTCAGCACTTATATTCTAGGCTTGTACCTGCAACACCTCCATCCAAACCAACACTGCTTTTTAGTGATTGCTTTTGAAAGTTCAAGGGCAGAAGCAACATTGTGACCAGTTAAAAAGAGCATTCAGAAGTAACTCTCTGAAGCGTTCTATTAAATAAATAGATCAAATGACGCAAAGGTAGGACATCTGCAATGACTTGGAGAGGAGCAGGAATTCTGTTTAGGAAATAAAAAGATTGGGGTTTTTTTGAAGAAAACTCTGGGCTGCCACATGCTACTTACCCATCGCTTTCTTGGTATTCCCCAGGGATCCACAGCTGTCTATTATTTAGTCTTGGATGTGAAAGAATCTGACTGTTCAGTCCTATCCAGGAAACACTGGGCTGACTGTGAGCCAAGCTGTTTCTATTCGTCCATCTGAAATCGTAAGTAAGCACGGTTCCATTCCTCTCCTCTTAGCGTTCTTGACTTCTGTCTGTTGTGCTTGCCCAGGGTGGCTGCATACCTGGGCTAACACTGTAAAAGAGTAAGAGCAGCTTCTGCCTCTTGCCTCATGAAGACTGTGTTGACCTTGAGTAATATTTTCTTGAGATCTACACCCTGGAACCCAGTTCAAGAAAAGTCAGTGGGGCTTGTGGTCCCATGTGATAGCATGACCAGCTGTAAGGCCTTGAGCAAATCACCTAACGTCTAAGAACCTATGAACTTGTAACCGTGTCCTATGAATACTGGTCCCACTAACAGAAATGGCCAAAGGAATTAGTTGCAGTCACCGTGAAGAATAGGGTCTTGTTCTGCACGTTGCACGCGGGTACTCAGAGCCCAGGCTCCCTGCCACAGGAGGAGGACACAAAGATGAGAGAGCACAGATATAAGATTTCAACTCCAGAAAATAAGATGTTTACATGCCCAGGAGTTTTAGCATTTTTTTCCCTTGCAAATATTTGGGGTATGGCCATGATCTGTTTCAACACTTTCTCCGTGGTTCTCATGAGGGTTTTGGATGCTTATAGCATCCAGATCACAGAAATATGCTAAGAAAATACAGGTTTTTGAGAGAGGGTTTGGTGAGAGAAAGCACAGACAAATTTCAAATGGTTAGTAGGAGTATGTTGCCTCACTTTTTTGTTCCCTCGTGTCAACCTGAGGAAAGCAGTAGGCAATAATATAAACCCCTCTTTCTTGCAGGTGATTGGACAATGTAAGGTAATAGCTATAACACTTTTGGATGGGTCTCAGAATCTTAGAGTGAATGACTTTAACTGCACCACAAGTTCTGGTATGATCATCTGTTAAAATGCTAATTAATTCTAATTAATACAAAATTCAGTCTTACAGTGGTATCATCATATAAGACTATGAAGTACATATCAGAAATGGTTCCTGCCCTTGTGGACGTATTATTACTTGCTCTCCTGAGAAGAGAAGAGAGAGGGTTTTTCCTATTACTGGCACACCTTCTTTTAAATAAATTCAACATATGAAAATAGAAATTTACAAGAGGCTGTATGGCATCATTGTAGAGAACATAAGCTCTGGGGTCAGATTTGTTTGAGTTTAAATCCCAGCCTTATCACTTACCACTTGTGTGGTCTTGAGGGCAAGTTACTTAACCTCTTCAAGCTTTCCTCCTTTGTAAAATGAGGATAACAACGTTATCCCTTTGGTTCCTTCTCAGAATTAAATAAAATCGTCTGTGTAGTACACTTTGCAAAGTACTTAGCACTCGAGTATTGCCATCAACATCTGAAGGTTACGTATGTTCACAAAGCAGTTATACAAAGGATATATTATCTCCTTTCATCTCACAACAAGACTATGGAGTAAAGATTATGATCCTTTCTATTTTAGAGATCAAATAACTGAGCCTCAAAGAGATTCAATGACCTGGCCGGGTGAACACAGCCAAAGTGTGGCAAAGTCATGACCCTGTACCACCGGTGTTGACTCTAAATTCCATGCTCTTTTAATTCACTTTTTCAAAAAGAATTATCACAGAACTTCTTTTAAAATAATTAATCTTAACATGTTTCAACATATAAAAATTCAACAGTCAAGCAACTCCCTCAGGAGGTTGCCTTAAAGAAAGATTGAGCTGTACCTTCTCCTCTCTCTGTTAACGATGCCTCTCTCTCGTTGGCAGAGACAGGAAGAGGTCATCAAAATATTAGCGCTAGGGCTTCCCTGGTGGCGCAGTGGTTGAGAGTCTGCCTGCCGATGCAGGGGACACGGGGCAGCACTGTCCCTCTCCGCTGGCCTCACTCGGCCAGCTGCCTTTTAGCAGAGAGGCAGCAGATACCATAGAACTGCCCTCCTTCAGTTCTTTAGTCTTTGGAGTTGGGGTGTGTGTATCTGAATATCTAACAGAGAAAAGGGAAAACCCAAACAAGGAAGAGGGGAAGACAGAAGGAAGAGCGTGATAAGATGATGCGAGTCATTAAAATCATCGGGTCCTAACCTCCTTCTATTACAATGGAAGACTGAGGCTCAGACTGCCTATCTCACCGCACCCAGTGGTGTGGCTCAGTGGGGCAGTTCTGCCTCCCGGTCCAGGGACCTAAGCGCTTCCCACCCAGAGGGGTCTTGTAGAGCAGCTAGTTGATGTCCATTGTGCATTTTGAAAATGCAAAGGGAAATATATTACAATGCATCCAAGCAATGGAGTGAATACAACGTAATTGCTAAAAACAATGTTTTGGAGGTAAATGCCCTGGAAAGTGTTTCAAGATACATTGCTAATGGAGAAAACAGGTTACAGAACAATACTTAGAATATGATCCTATTTATGTTAAATAATTAGATATATGTGTATATGGGCAACATATTTAGGAAAAGGCTTGAAGGAAAAACTCATCAAGTGGATGATAATGGTACCTCTGAGAAGGGGAGGCTGGGGTGCAGGAAGGGTGATTTTTCACACTGTGCTTGATTATGTCTGTGTTAGTTGAACATTTCAATGAAATAGTATTCACCTTATCACTTATGTGATAAATATTTTAAAGGCAGAGACCGTCAGAAAAATGGCACATATTGGGGATTTTGAATCCTCATAGTGCTATATTGAATATTGGATCGCAGGTATCCACTGCCTTTTTTACTTTTTATGTCCCGAAACTGCTTGGATTCAACTTGTTCTAGAGAGGAGGGGAAAGAACCAATTACTACCTGGACTTCTCTGTGAGGAACTGCTCCAGTCACCACTTTCCCAGCCTCTGTGAAATACTAGGTAACATTTAGAGACCACTTACTATGGGCCAGGCAACTTTCTAAGTGCTTTACGTATGTGACCTTATTAGCCCACCACCACCCTATGAAGTAGGTACTATTTTTATTCCCGATTTACAGATGGGGAAACTGAGGCACAGAGAAGTTAAGTGAATCATGAGAGTATCATGTATATTATAGAATTATATATGCTATATACCTCAACTTAACACCAGGCTCTTTACCCAGTAGGATTAAAGACTTAGCTAAAACTAATAACTTGCTTGTATTAAGAACTGACACCCAAGGGTGCTTTCACTCACTTCACCTTGTTTACTCCACTCAGTGACCCCATTTGACAAACAAGGAGGTAACTGAGGCTCAACAGAGGGAGGTGTGTTAGTTTCTGCTTTATAACAAAGTGAATCAGTTATACATATACATATGTTCCCATATCTCTTCCCTCTTGCGTCTCCCTCCCTGCCTGATGTTCACAACTGAGCTGAGATTAGAGTCCAGTCCTCCAGTTGCTCAATCGATGGGATTGCTCCCCTAGTCACTTATACTTTGATACTCAGGTACCTGCAGGAAGATCTCCTTAATACCACTCAGTGTTTGTATGGTGACTTACAGTTTACAAAGCACCCATGTTATTGCCTCGTTGGAGCCCTGTGACAAGCCCTCTGAGGAGAAGCAAGTGTTTGCCTCCATTTCCCTGGAACAAGATGGTCTAGAAGTTTAAACACTTGCCTAAGGGCACTTAGCTAGAAAGTGTTAGGACACAGGATGTTAATGGTGGCCTTTTGATTTCAAGTCCAGGAATTTTCTGAGGTTTAATAACACATTCTCCAGGACGGAAAGAAAGGAGGCATTCATTCGTTCCTTCTCTCATTGTTCAACTTTTCAACCTCAAGCAGTTCTAGAATCCTGCTTAATAGCTACCAGGAAAGACACCCCACCTCCTCCATTCCCATCCCCAACAAACCCCTATCTTGGTGTAGGTAATGCAAACCCAGTAGAGAAACATGGCAGCTGGAGAAGAGGAGCTCAGTGCTAAGTGTTTTCCAGCATATTATCTCATTTAATTAAGCCTTCCCACAACCTGTGCATAGTTAGCATTGTACTCACTTTACAAAGACAAATCCAGAAATTTTATGTAACTTGCTTAAACTCACAACCAGTAAATGGCAAAGCCAAGATTAACATAGGTCTGTTTGACTCCAAAACTGTACTCAGAGCCTCAATGCTTAACAGTCTCTTCTAAAAAAAGAGTTTTCTTCTTGTCCTAGTCTAACCTTGACAGCTGGGTATTGAGGCCTCTGGGGCATAGCGGTGCCAGCCAGTTGTAGCCTCGGTACCTAGGGTAGGGCCAGCAGACAGTCACTTTGACGGGGTCTGTGCAAACCCACTTTTATACTGGCTCCTTTCTTCCCAACACTTTCCTCCAAGGGCCCGGTTTAGGTTGTATAAATTCCTCTTCTACACCACTCTTCACTCTCTCTAGACACAGGCAACTCAGGTCTTCATGCAGAAGGTTGGGCTAAAGGCAAGGTATCAGTGATGCAGAGTTCCTCCTACAGCCCATGGGGAAGCCCAGCACGGGGGACCACTCATGGAAGGGAACCACTGCAGCTTGGAGTGAAACCCTTCAGAACCTACACTTTCCCCAAAGTGTTGACTAGGAAAAATGGTTAAATAGCTGATGGAGATATTTGATAATATTACTCTGATTTTTCGAAAGCCTGTTTTCCTTTCCCAAATGTCTGGAAGTTCACAACAAGAGCTGGGCACCTTCATACCACCTGCACACACACACTCAAATACACATAGACACTAACAGGTTTATCTCTTCTTTATAGATCTTTGGATTCTGCAGAGCAGATTTGTCCTATGATGTAGACGACTCTGACTTGGAAACCCCAAAAGACATTGTCATAAACTATGACGTTTTCAATCTTAAGGTGGGTTGCTTAAGTAGCCTTTGTCATGAGCAGTGCCAAACTAAGTGATATTTTCACAGATATAGTGTATTTTGTTCTTATGGCTGTTGGTGTGTATTCTGTGTGTGTGTGTGAGAGAGGGAGAGACAGAGACAGAGACAGAGAGAGAGAGAATAGGTAGAGGGAAAGAGAGAGATGATGGATGAGAGATGGGGGGAGGAGAAATACAGAGAGAATAGGCCCCTGGGAAACTACAATTGCTGATATGACACAAAAAGCATGAATTTTTTCCCAAGAATTGAGGGTAAGATTTGCCAGAAAAGTAAAATCATGATCAATGCAATCAACCTCTAATGAATTTGACAGTGGCCCTTGTAGTCAGGATTCCAGTGCTGACACTTAATAATTCCTAGCTTTTATTATTAGGCGTAGAACCTATGAATTAACCTAAAATTTACTATATAAAGGTATATGAAATAAGATTCAAAACAATATTTTACATATGTCCCAGAAAGTTTTGTTCTATACCAAGATATTCTTCACAGTATTTTTTACATCAGCAAAACAATCCACAAAAAACCAAAAAAAACCTGAGTATAATCCAAATGTCCGTGTACCAACCCTCACCCCCAAAATGGAGGGGGCAGGCTTGTCACCATGAACATGGCTCCACAAGGGCAAAGAGGTAAGTGCTCATCCTTTAGGAGTAGGAGATGTTTGTACCATAAAGCCTCAACTCTTGAGAATATAAATTACAAAGCACTAGTTTCCCAAAGGTTGATCTATAGATGAGTATCATTTTATAATATAATTTCACCAGATTATGTTGAAATGAGAAGAATAATAATAAGGAAAGTTTTCATAATACAACATTTATTCCGCCTAAAGGAGTATCCTTTACTCTGAGATTAACTTTCTGACTCGTGTTATCAAAGTATTATTCCTATTGTGAAATAATAATGGTGGTAGATGATAGTTTTGTTCATATTTTAAATGCCAAGTTGGCTAGATAAGAATTCGAGGAACCATTATTTTGGGTCTCCTATTTTTAAAATTAGTTGTGAAATCCAAAAGTCTGGAAACCACTGGTGTAAATTAAATTAAACATCTAACTTCTTTTGTGTTACAGGATGATATTCGCTCTTCTGTGTCCTTCACCAGGAACACACAAACATCAGTGGTGTGAAGCATCGTTTGGGCCATGCCCTCCACTCTGGTGAGCATTCTCCTGCCGGCAGGACTCCATTTAAGCCCAATGGATCTAGAGATCACCATAATCCCCACGAGTCACATAACTTTAGATGCCCACCTCCTCTAGAAGACAAAAACTACTCAGACAGTCCACCATTTTGAGTAGGAGTTCCTCTACCATTGCCCCCTCCAGGGTCAAGATGCCATCACCCTCATTTTGACACCAGTGGGACCCATGGGCCCCCTCATAATCATAGTTCAGGTGAGCGCTATCCACGCACACATCGTCCTCACAGTCACCATCCCCATGGACACCAACCCCATGGCCATGATTTCTATGACCATGGACCCTGTGACCCACCACCCCATAGCCAAGGTCCCCAAGACCACCATCGCCAAGGCCATGGCCCACCACCTAGGCACTCAGAAGAAAGAGGTCCAGGTAAAGGACCTTCCATTGGAGACAAATTGAATATGTTCACTGACTCCCTCCACTAAAGAAAGGTGAAGTTCTCCCTCTTCCCGAAGCCAATTTTCCCAGCTTCTCATTGCCAAACCACAATAATCTCATACAGCCAGAGATTCAGGCCTTCCCCCAATCAGCCTCTGAATCATGTCCAGGAGAATTCAAGAATGAGTTTCTACAAATCTCAAAGTTTTTTTGCATATACAGTTCTAAAATAAAATCTGACTTCCAAACTTCCCTGGTGGCACAGTGGTTAAGAATCTACCTGCCAATGCAGGGGACACGGGTTCGATCCCTGGTCCGGGAAGATCCCACATGCCATGGAGCAACTAAGCCTGTTTACCACAACTACTTAGCGCGCAGGCCACAAGTACTGAAGCCCACGTGCCTAGAGGCTGTGCTCCACAACAAGAGAAGCCACCACAATGAGAAGCCCCCGCTTGCCTCAACTAGAGAAAGCCCGCATGCAGCAACGAAGACCCGACGCAGCCAAAAATAAATTTTAAAAAAAGTAATAATAAAAAAATAAGTAAAATCTGATTTCCTTGTTGGGAAAAATGAATCATGTCCTAGATTAGAAACATAAATAAAATGTGACCAGTATTAAATGCAAAAAGACAAGTTATTTTAGCCTTATATTCATACTCAGCATAGGGCAAAATGTGAGTGGGGGTGGAAATGGCATGAGAAGAGGGAGGCAACTGGAAAGGAGAGGAAAGATCTCAGCTCTACAGATTAGAAGTCAAGTCCATCACTGGCTATTACATCACTTGAGGCAAATCTCTGATCCTCAGAATTTCTTTCTTCCTGAACTTAACTCCTTTAATTCTAGGTCTTTCCTCTATTAGTACTTATGCTGAGGCTGGGCCTACCAAGAAGGAATGTTTTCTCACTTAAAGGATTATTCTTATAAAAGGGACCCAAACTCTCTTCCACTTGTTTTTTCCAGCCCATTTGTTTTTTTGGAACAAATTAATTTCGATTTCAGGTTGATGTCCTAACTGAGCTAATGGGAAATTTAACCTCAGTCCTTCTTGGAGTTCCTGCTACTTCCCACATGAAGTGGTGCCAGAGTTTTACTCTCATAGTGCCAAAGTGTTTGCGTGGTGGGCATGAGAAGGAGGTCTGATTCTTTTTTTTTTTTTTTTGCGGTACGCGGGCCTCTCACTGTTGTGGCCTCTCCCGCTGCGGAGCACAGGCTCCGGACGCGCAGGCTCAGCGGCCATGGCTCACGGGCCCAGCCGCTCCGCGGCATGTGGGATCTTCCCAGACCGGGGCACGAACCCATGTCCCCTGCATTGGCAGGTGGACTCTCAACCACTGCGCCACCAGGGAAGCCCGGAGGTCTGATTCTTCATCACTAATCCACCAGGTGCCCCGGCTGAGGGATGCTTAATACCCTGTTCACATCTCTCTTTAGGTCTCGTTTATCTGCTTCTTCTGTACCAAACTGGGATATAGGAGTCTCCGTAAGATGCTAATGGACATGACTGCTAAGAGACACCATATTGCTGGTCTCTCCCTGAGATCTTGCTGCCTCCAAGCTACAGCCCCAGAAAGCAGGAGAGAGGTGTCCTCTGCTTCACAAGTCCTCTGTTCTTCTCTTCTCTTCTCCCCAGGCTAGGGACACTCTAGTCTCAGATAACTTCTCTTTATTCGTTTTTGCTCAAAAGACTCCTTTCTCACACTTGAATCCTCTTTCTTTCTCCTTCTTCCCAAATCAAGTCTCAAGCATGGACACAGGCTACTAAGACTTTAGATTCTCTCTACCTGACTTAGTGAAGCAGTTTCAGGTGTGTGGTGTTGGCAGAAGGTAGATTCTAACAGCAGGGCTGCGGGGTGGGGTAGGAAAAAAAGCCAAGGGTGAAAGCAACTAAGTTCTTAGACTGGGAAGAAGGAGAAATGCGCAAAGATGGAGAAGCTGAAGCTGGGAGAGTGAGGGGATGGCTGAAGGTGCACGGTCCACGAGTTGGAAAGGAATACACAGCCGATCACGGTGGTGTTTCAAGTGAAAACTCAAAAACAGTGTTTTTGAACCTAAGTTTGTGTGCCTGACACACTGTGAAGCCAAAAAAAAATGTCAGAGTTTGGATCAGAGAAAGGTTTATTAGTTGAGGAGGTGCCAGCGTGGAAGATGGGACTTTTCTCAAATTTATCTTCCTGGCTGGCCGGGGGAAAAGGTTCTGAAAGGCAAAAAAGTAAAGGGGAGGGGATCTTTGTGATTTTCGCTTCCTGATAAGACCTCAGTTGCAGACATCCTGGCGCCATCTTGTGACTCGATGTGTTCTTGGTGATTGTGATTGATCTATGTGTTCCTGCAAAGCAAATTAGTCAATGGTGGTCTTGTGATCCCTTAACTTCTTTCTAGGAGACAGCAACAGCGATGGTTGAGGCATTTTATTATTTCTTAGAGCCTTCGTGATGGTTCAGGAGTTTCAATTCTTAATTGACCCTCCCAGGGTCATCAATTTTAAGCCCGCTTGGAGCCAGCTGGTTAAAGCCACAGGACAGTTTGGGGTCATAAATCAAGGCATTAGTTTAAACTAACAGTCATGGATAAGATTATGTTGGACTTAATTTTTCTTCCTCTGCATTTCCTCACTTCCCTAGTTAGTAACTGTTTGAATCTGTCTTTGGAACTCAGGGAAGGTCTAGGAGACTAAAACCTTTTTACAAACAAGAGGCAGGCAGAGGATATGCGGTGGGGGTCTGGTTCTGGGAAGGCCCCAAAGGGTCCTGTTCAGTTACAACTGGACTTGGCAGTGTATACAGGTGTATAACTGATAGGAAAGAGTGACTTTGAAGGACACTGATCTGAGTTCTAATCCCAGTCCCACAATTTACTAATTATATCAAACATTAAAAAAGCATTCGTATACTTTTTAGCTATCATATGACAACAACAACAAAAATCTAGAAAAGGAGCAATCAGTGGTATATTGTCTAAACCTCTAGAACAATGTAAGATCCCTAAAGTAAGTAGGAATCCTTTCTTACCCCATTATTCACCTGTAGCAACTAATTGCATATTATGAATGCATTTAATTGAAATAAATTGAGAGCATTCAATCCTCTGTTTTCCAGGAAATAATTTTAAGAACTCAAGCAATATTTGTGAAAGGACTTAATAAAAATTTTAAAACACTGCTCAAATGCTTCTGTGGGTTATTAAGCTATGTTTTTTTGGTCTTCCTGGATTTCACCCTTTTCCACTCCCTGTGTCCGTGCCTTCATGGAGGAATGTGATTCTGCAGGGCTGGCATTCCGCAGGTGCCACCCTAGTTGTCTATGGCTGGTGACTCTTCTGACTGGTTGTTGTATCTGGTCTGATTGGTCAGTGCTTTCGTCATATTAGTTATTGAATACTTAGAGTATCAACACTGTGGCTCCAGGAAATGAAGTCTAGCTGTATTCCAAGGAGGAAAGAAAAATGGGTTGCCACCATTACTATTTTTTAAAGAAAGATGAGGCCCAAAGACGTTTAATTCCTTTCTTAGGGTCTTACAGTCAGTAAATTGTGGGTCTGGGATTACAACCCAGATCAGCCTCCTCCAAAGTCACATTCTTTGCTACTTATTATATTTCCTGTATACACTGCCAAGTCCTGTGTTTTTAAATTTTTTGTCAGTTTTATTGAGAAATAATTGACATACATCACTGTGTAAGTTTGTGTTCTGCATGATGCTTTGATATATATGATTGTGAAATGATCACGGTAGGTTTAGTTAACGTCCATCATCTCATATAGATACAATTAATAAAAAAAGAAAAAAATTCTTCTTAGGACGAGAACCCTTAGGATCTACTCTTGACGACTTTCCTATATATCACACAGGAGTGTCAACTATATAGTCACCACGATGTGCATTATAGCCCTAGTGCTTATTTATCTCATAACTGAAAGTTTGTGTCTGTTGAGCACCTTCCTCCAAGTCCGGTTTTTGAGTCTTCACTTGAGACATCACCATGATCAGCCTTGTATTCCTTTCCGAGTCCTCCTGGACCGTGCACCTTCAGCCACTCACTCTCCCAGCTTCAGCTCACTCTCCCAGCTTCAGCATCTCCATCTTTGCACATCTCTCCTTCTTCCCAGCCTAAGAACTTACCTAAGTCTCTTTCACCTCTAGCTTTTTTTTTTTTCCTACACCACCCCCGACCCCGCCTCAATACACACACATACTGGAATCTACCTTCTGCTATCACCATGCACATGAAACCACTTCAGTAAATGAGGGATTCTTAACCATCCCACTCTAAGTGTGTTTATAATTTATAAGAACTAATTACCAGGCCCTGTACATATCTTAATTCATTCACTCCTCAAAAACAAAAAAAAAACAAAAAAAACTCCATGAAGATACTATTCTACATTTAACAGAGGAGGAAACTGAAGCTCAGAAAGGTTATATGACCCTGGCTTGCTCAGGAACACAGAGCAATTAAGGAGCAGAGCTAGATTGGAATCAAGGTTGGATTACTGTCAAGTGAAATGTTCCTGCCACTCCACTACAAGGCTGCCATTCAGCCCACATTGACCCCTCTTTTCCAAGGGCTCTCAGGGAGACTGAATTGCCAAGCTAGAGACCCTATCAACAACAAAGAAGTCAAACACCTTTTTTGTGAGGGAGGGGACAAGACTTGAGGGCAAACTTCTGCTAGGGGCTAGCCCTTGACTTAGACCACCTCTCCCCGAATAGTCCATCTTTCTCAGACAGGTGGCGGAGGCTTGGTAGTGAAAGACACCAAGCCAGAAGCAAGGCCTGGGGATGCAGGGCTTCACCCAACCCCTCTCTTCTTATGCTTCTCCTCTCTCTCCTCCACCCTGGGGAGCATTTTCCTTTCTAGAACTAATGCAAGTGAGTGGAGAGAGGCTGGGTTGAACACAGACCAGAAAGGATGTCCATATTTTATTTTTAGTTGCACCAATATCCTGGTGTAGGACCCCCAGCACTTACTACATCACTGTGCATGGGCTCCCCAGGCACACAATATGATTGCTGGCAGCTTGCTTCTCTGCAGCTAGAGAAGTTAACATGCAGAGCAATTTTATTGAAAGGTGTCTGCACATTGTATCTACAGTTGCATTGTTGTCCTGTGCAGTGACCTTCATAAATGGCTTTGGGAAAGTCACAAGGGAATAACAGAGGTAGTTGGTGTTTTTTTCTCTTCCTTTATTAGAGTCTGCTTTGATTTGCTAGACAAATTTGTGCAATCACCAGGAAATGTGTTCTGTGCTCCCACATGCTCCCCAAATGCAAACAAGCAGGTCAACAACCCCAGTGTTGTAATGTTTCAGCCTGAAATCTGCTTGGATTACCCAGCAGGGCCATTTGTCCTTTTGGAATAAGCAAATAGTGCATAGCAGCAGGAATTAGCCAGGCCCCCAGAGCACTGAGGCAGCAGCGAGAGGAGAGCCCCGAGGAGACAGAGGCTGAAGATAGTTAAAATCAGCATCTTAATTGGCTCCCAATTCTTGGTGAAACTCCCAGAGGGAGACTTTAATCATGAAATTAATCACCATCCTTTTTCTGTGCTCCAGGCTGCTACCAAGTTTAACCCAGGAGTCCTCACAAGAAATCGACTGCAACGACCAGGATGTATTTCAAGCTGTGGACACTGCTCTGAAGAAATATAACAGTGGAAACAAAAATGGCAACCAATTTGTATTGTACCGCATAACTGAGGTCATCAAGACGGTGAGTGAGCTGTGTTTAACCTTGAGGTCATTGGGGATTTGTGCTGTCACTTGGAGCCCTGGTCTCACGCCACACACGCACCCCAATCACCAAAGAACTGATAATCGAAGGGAAGCTTACAGCTCTTAGAAAAGACCAACACCATTCTCTGGCCTGTGGGTGAAGGGAAAGGTATGACTCCTCCTGGGTGATCAGAGCAGCATATCCTAGGGTGAAATGAAACAAAGGTAGATGGAGAAATTTTAAAGGGACTGTGCAGAGTGAGAGAATCCAGGAACTCGGTCAGGCCGCAGGAGGAGGATTTACTGGGTGACCAGTCCTAGACAAAAATATGAAGACCTCCAGACCTCAGGTGGGAAATGGGTTCTTAAAGGGGTATGTCTAATAAGTATGATATGATCTCACTTATGTGTGGAGTCTAAAAGTTCAAACTCACAGACACAGAAAGTAGAATGGCGATTGCCAGGGACTGGGAGGTGGGGGAGATGGGGAGACGCTGGTCAAAGGATGCAAACTTTCAGTTATGCGATGAATAGGTCCTGGGGGATCTAATGTAGAGTGTGGTGATTATAGCTAATAATACTTTATTGTACACTTGAAATTTGTTGAAAGCCTAGATCTTAAGTATTCTCACCACAAAAATATAAGTATGTGAGGTGATAGGTGTGTTAATTAGCTTGTTTGTGGTAATCATTGCACAATATACATGTGTTTCAGTTCATCAGATTGTACCCCTTAAATATATACAATTTTTATTTGTCAATTATACCTCAATTAAGCTAGGGGAAAGGGAAGGTTTGTCTAAGAGGAGTCAGAAATGAGACTAAGTTGGTTCAACTGCATTGGACAAAATACCTACCATGAAGTCCATATGGCTGAATGCATCAAGGTAACAGCCATGTTCTACTTGATTTTTAGCACTTTTTTAAAATCCATGATCGATGCACTCAGGATGGAGACAAACCCTAACAGCGTATGTGACTTCAAGAATTACAAATCTTTTCAATAGTTTGTTTAAGTGAATTTCACTACAAAACATTGTGTTTCTGTGATAGTTAAGCAACTGATTACTTTGGTGGAAAAAAACCGCAGGTATTTGATATGATAAGGAGAAAGGAAAAGGCCCAGTAGATATGTTTTTGTTTGTTTGTCTTCTGAAAGTCCGGCCTTTCTGTTTCACAAATCTGTGTAGTCCTGTGAGTCCTAGTGTTCTCTAGTATGGTTGTAGTCTTTATTGGCAGACATCCATGGCAAATGTGGTTTTTTATTCTAAAATGTCCATAGAATCACTCTTTATCTCTACCTTGTTGTGTGGGGACTGCCTGTACCATGACCACTTAGATTTTATTAAAATCTGAGACCTAGAAGGAACTAGAAGAGTCTATCTTGTCTGATTCCATCATCTCCCAAATGCAAACACTGTGGAGAGAGCACTGCCTGGTGAGTCAGGAGACCTGCCATCCGGAGCTGGCTCTGCCTTTCCAAGGTGGGGAGGCTGCCTAAGGCATACGCTATCTACCTGGGGCCTCCTTTCTCTCATGTGCAAACTGAGAAGATGGACAACATCCCCTCTGAAGTCCCTTGCTCTTCTGACACACCAGGACGTTGCATATGAAGGCTCATCTAAATCAGCACCTTTATACTTTAAAAGTTTAATTTGTCATTTCACGTCATGCTATACTAAATAGAAAACAAAACAATGCCAATAAAAATACTAAAATTACCCATAATTATTCCCACTATCCAGATAACTGTTACTTTTTTTTTAATGAAAAAAAGGTTTCTGGTTTGTTTTCTAACTGTAAAAATAATATGTTTGTTCAAAAAAAATAGACAATTCAGGAATGTTTGTTGAAAGAAGAAAGTGAAAGAGAACCATACTCCCACCACTGAAAGACACACATTTTAACAGCTTTGCTGCGTACTTTTCCAGACTTAAAAAAAAATTTTATATATATTTACATATAAATTGGTTTCTACAAAAATGGGCTAAAACTATGGATCTACTTTGAAATTTAAATATATATATATAATTTGTAAATAGTATATTATGAACATTCCTCCAAGTAAATATTTATAAACTTTCAATATTTTTAATAAATGTTTTTGCCTTCATTGAATCAAATCAAGATCAAATATAACTGCACCAGATCCCACTCAAATGATTTGCCGTGGGGTCAGTTAGATGAACCGTACGTATCTTTGGTTGCTGTTTTTCAGGATGATCCTGACACGTTTTATTCCTTCAAGTACCAAGTCAAGGAGGGCAACTGTCCTGTTCAAAGTGACAAAACCTGGCAGGATTGTGACTACAATGACTCTGCACAAGCTGTGAGTGTGTTGACAGTTTCTGAGCCTCCAGTTTTCTCGGCCAAGTTTACCAAGGGCTGTCTTAACCTAACGCCTACCCTGCCCTGGCACAGCACAGCTTCTTGCTGGGCCGTAATTGAGGGAGAAGCAAGCCACTCTCCTCCCAGTCCAGGGAGCCACCTCTTCAATGTCAAAACCCTGGCTTCCTGTATGCAGTTTGAACACTGAAATTGAAAGGTAAATCAAGAGGACAGTTTAGCAAGCTGGTTCTCAGGCACTGTGTGCATCTTGATGAAATAGAAATATCTCTGGGGCTCAAAACAAAGATTCAGGGCTTCCCTGGTGGCGCAGTGGTTGAGAGTCCGCCTGCCGATGCAGGGTTCACGGGTTCGTGCCCCGGTCCGCGAAGATCCCACATGCCGTGGAGTGGCTGGGCCTGTGAGCCATGGCCGCTGAGCCTGTGCGTCCGGAGCCTGTGCTCCGCAACAGGAGAGGCCACAACAGTAAGAGGCCCACGTACCACAAAAAAAAAAAAAAAAAACACAAAGGTTCATACTCTAAAACCTCGCCATTTAAACTGCCTTTCCTCCAATATTTCACGAATATCAGTGGCTTGTATAAAATAATGATTAGGCTGCAAAACATTCATTCTTGTGTCTCAAAACTCTGCTAGAAAGCATAAAAAATCTTGACAAGGTTGTTTTTTGTTTGTTTTGCGGTACGCGGGCCTCTCCCGTTGCGGAGCACAGGCTCCGGACGCGCAGGCTCAGCGGCCATGGCTCACGGGCCCAGCCGCTCCGCAGAATGTGGGATCTTCCTTTACCGCAGCACGAACCCACGTCCCCTGCACTGGCAGGCGGACTCTCAACCACTGTGCCACCAGGGAAGCCCTTGACAAGGCTTTACAAAGGAAAGCCGTATTTAGTAATAGTACTAGGTGGCTTTCATCTGAAAGATTAAATCTTTTAATCCTTTTTTCTTTTTCTTCTTAGGCTACAGGGGAATGCACAGCGACGGTGGCAAAGAGGGGGAATATGAAGTTCTCCGTGGCTACCCAGACCTGCCAGATTACTCCAGGTAGCTGCTGTGCCTGGTGGTGCTGCCCTGGGGAAAAATGAACCTCTTCTGTGTGGCACCAAAGACCCCTCTTTCCCGGAGGGCAGCAGTGGCAATACCGCTTGCAGCCTTGCGGGGGCGCTGGAGGGGGTGGAGCGGCAGAGTCCTGAGGTGGGGCCGGGCTCACACCCCTCAGCGCTATCCTGATTCTCTTCCTCAAGAGCAGCATTGTATTAGGTGTGTGCAAAAGGATGAGAAGACACAGAACTGGCTTCAACTGTAGGCAGCGTCCTAGAGAGTAGCACAGGCTTTGAGGTCAGATCTGGCCTGGAATCTTTCAAAGCTCTCACCTTCTTGGCTTTCCTTTTCCTTACCTATAAGAGGAGATCACAGTAATTCCCACTTTGCACAATTGTTTAGAATGAAACTAGATGATACACCTGAAGATGTAATCATAATAATGTATTAATGATAATCAAGGAAAAGGTAATAATAGCTAACATTTATTGAGCCCTTATTACTAGCCACAGTTCTAATCACTTCATGTGTATTAACATATCTATTCCTCAGAACAACTCTATGAGGCAAATGTTAATATCCCCAGTTCACAGATGAGGAAACAGGCCCACAGCAGTCAAATATCTTGCCCAAGACCCCACAGCTAGCAGTTAGCAGAGTTGGTGGAATAGACCCTCCATGAATGATATTCCTTTAGAATCTAAGTATGGAGAAACTTATCAACAGATGACCACTGTTAGCTCCTTCCCTCTTGTGGCAGAGGTGCCACATACAGAAGGATGGGCACGTCTAGGTGAAGTCAGTCACAAAAGCCATCCTGGAACTGGCCTTCTGCAAGATAGCGTTTTTGTACCTAAGCTCCAGAACAGCATCCTCAGCCATGCTATTGAAGCCCACTGTAGTAGTGGTCCTTCTATTCCAGCCTTAATCCCCTATATGGTACCCACAAAAACTATATCCCTTGAGTTTCCGTTCCTGCAAGAAGTTGCATTCAAAGAAAAATAGTCCAAAACAGAAATCACAAGTAATTAAAATCTTTTGATAGGGGTAGCTTTTTATTATTTGGTTTAAGAGCTCTATCTCGTAAGCACATTTTAACATTATCCAGAGCAGAGCACGTTATGTACCATGAGAGAAAAAACTCTTTGCCACACCTTCAGAAATTAGTGCTAGGTCCACAATCTCTTATCTGAAAACTTTTTGGCCAGATATGTTTCAGAATTCAAAATTTGAAACATTTTAATTTAAAAATCTCTCTGGAAACGTTGAGGCAGGGTGGAAAATCATTGTCACCCAGAAAAACTGAGTTTGCATCTTTCCCTGCTCATCTCACCCTCAAAGGCTGCTCCATTGCTTCCCCTACACCAGTGGGAGCTGCCCTTGAGGTCAGGCAAACCAGCCTCTGGGCTTTTCTCCATCTCTCCCTTTCACCTCCTGTGTTCATCGTTTTTTGTTTTGTTTTCCCATCAGTAATTCTCTCATCTTTCCCATGTCATCATCCCCTCTAGTTTTTTTTTTTTTTTTTAACAGAAACCATCTTAGAAAGAATTTTATTCAAAGGGTCTGTATATTTTTCTCGGAAAAAATGTAAATATTATTTCAACAGTATTTATTTATTTATTTCCCTCTAGTTTTTTAACTTTGCCCATTACCCTGATTCAACCTAACTTCTACAAGGAAAGGAGGGGGGAAAGCTATGAATATTCACACAATATGCCATTTCCTGACACAGACTTATGGAGAGAATGCCGAGAAACAGTTGCAAGGGGGGTTGCGTTGAACTGCTGACTGGGGGATCTTACATCCTCGGGCTGTGAGAGCCCCGGGGCCAAGGGGCGCAGGACTCCTTCATTTCTTCCCCTTTTTGCCACATATACTGCTACTGACCAGGGAGTCAGGGCTGTGTGTCATGAACAGTGGTGATTTAACACAGACTCTCTCCTTTTTTTTTTTTTTTTTTTTTTTTTTGCGGTACGCGGGCCTCCCGCTGTTGTGGCCTCTCCCGTTGCGGAGCAGCAGGCTCAGCGGCCATGGCTCACGGGCGCAGCCGCTCCGCGGCATGTGGGATCGTCCCGAACCAGGGCACGAACCCTTGTCCCCTGCATCGGCAGGCGGACTCTCAACCACTGCGCCACCAGGGAAGCCCCAGACTCTCTCCTTTTTAAAATATTTTACATCATTTTATTAAAACCCATTCGGCGGCTCCCCATTCTTACAGGGGACCATTCTCAATTCACCTCAGAGGGTCTAGGAATGCCCAGAAGTGGAGAAGGTTGTGAGTATGTGCATCTTCCAGGAGAGGGCGCCATAGCTTACATTAGGGTCATCAAGGGAGCCTATGACCCAGGAAAATAGTTAAGAATCCCTGCCTACAGAGCACAGCCCAGACTCCACAGCGGAGGCCTCTCTTCAGACTGCTCACACTTCAAACCACCCCTCCCTGCCTCCTGCTATAAGCTCTGGTTAAGATGTGTGTACAACACGGTCCCTGCTTCATCCTTCTTCCTCAGGAGCCGTCCCTCCCTTCTCCTCAGGCCTCACACCTTGTTCTGAGAGGTTGACCTTGACTGCTCTTCACCCTTCTTAGCTCAGCCTGTTCTCCTCAGGAAAGGCTTCCCTGGGCTCACTCTGGGCTCCTGCCTTTCCAATTTCTTGCTGAATTATATTGAAATCATCCATCTCCAGTTCGGTCTCTCCCCCTTGACTTTCCCCAACTCCTTCATGGCAGTGGCCATTACTAACGAATTAATGCATCCACGCAGCCATGCTCAACACAGGGCATGTTATAGCAGGTGCGAAATACATGTTTGTTGGATTGAACTGATAGAAAATATATTACATCCTGCTCCCACCTTCAAGGAGCTTTGGTTAACACTGAAAAAGAAATAAAAATGCATCTGTCATGTTTTAATTTTATGAGGATAAATTCGTGTATCACTTCCGTAATTTAAAATGACTTTAAAATAATTATGCACAATAGGATGCATATAAGATGCCCCTAAGTGAATGATAGGTCTTCCCTATCTTCAGTCTTGTGTTCTCTTTTTCCAGTGCATACTAGGACTTACTGGAAAGTTTGCTTATCAGGGCCTTCCAAATTATCTGACTTATTTAGGGCAATGTATGTGAATGCAGGTTTTGCTTGTTAACGCTGCCCTTTTGCTTGCTGTTTGTCAAGCCGAGGGCCCCATGGTGACAGCCCAGTACGACTGCCTTGGCTGCCTGCACCCCATATCAACCGAAAGCCCCGACTTGGAACCTGTACTGAGACATGCCATTCAACACTTTAACAACAACACTGATCACTCCCACCTCTTTGATCTTAAAGAAATAAAAAGGGCCCAGAGACAGGTTTGTTCTTTAATTTTTCCCATGTCATAGTATTGTTAGAATGTGTTAGATCGTTATGGTTTAGGGTTTCATTGCCTAAAATAAACCTTTGGCCGAGGAAGACATATGATTCCACAGGTGGTGGTGAGGAACTCTTTCACGTTCTCATACGACTAGCTCAGGAGGCAAAGGCTTCCTCTTCAGGCACAATGATTTGGGTACTGCAGTATGTAAATGGGGAAAGGGAACCTAATCAGTCCCCCTTCCTGGGAGATTTGTTTTTAATGAATGGGTGGTCAGCATTGCATGTTCTCCTAGAGATGGTAAAATGGAAAAGTCATTCTGGCCTTAGGGTTTTAAGAAGACTCTCTCATCACCTAACTATTATGAGGCAAACATGGCCCCCCAATATTAAATTGTACCTAAAAAAGTTGGCAAAGCTTGCTGGGTACCCTCTAAATTATGGTTTCCATTTCAGCAGAGAAAAAAGCAAATACTTGTAAATCTGGTCTTTCTGTTGCCTCAGTTCATGAAGACTTTACTGACAGCTGACTGGGCCCCTTGGATTTCAGCCTCTAATTATGAGGGACCCACTTTGGTCAGTAGCATTTCCTGCTTTTAATTGACCTTCCGACTTGCCTTCATGCAAGATGCATGCTCTCCTCAGTTCTGTCCATATCCAGCTATCAGGGTGGAACCCACCCTAGATAAAGCAGGAGAAATCTTACTGTCTGGCAGTCTGGGGACCTAAGGACCTACTGGTCAAGGCCATTCCAACTCCAAAGTTTTTTTTATCCATCTAGAAAAGCATTATTAATATTTTACAAAATTCAACAGATCATTTTTTCCCTGTTGCCTGGCAGAGGAAATATTGCTAGGTCTTTCTTAAGGAAATACAGTAACTCCATCTATAAATTGCTTTTCATTTTCAGATGTGTAGCTGTGTGTGTGTGTGTGTGTTGTGTTGAAGGGTGTGAGAGTCATAATGTGCTCAATATTTATTCAGTACTGACTTTTGCCTAGTAATAATAATAGTTCGTATTTTTGAGCACTTATGAAATGTCAGGCAGTATTCTAAGCTCCTCCTAACATTGTGAATTATGTTTAAACTGCCCTTTAAATATGCAATCCAAAATCGTTTCAGGTGGTGGCTGGATGGAACTATGAAATTACTTACTCAATTGTGCAGACTAATTGTTCCAAGGAGAATTTTCTATTCTTAACTCCAGACTGCAAGTTCCTTTCAAATGGTGTAAGTAGGCAAAAATCTAATCATAAAGTTCTTAGCCTTTTGTGTCCAGTATTTACAGGTGTGGGAACTCTTAGCTGTGGAGGAAGTCTCAGTCACTAAAATTTTTGATGACATATGCAGCTCACATTCACTTTCATTTGAGACTCTACAGTTCACGTCATTGGTCAAGCTGCTTACCCAGCTGGTCAGAGTCTGTACATCTGGCAATAAGCACTTACAGATATAACCAGAGGCTAGGAATAGCCTGAGACAAAATGATGCCACGGTCAAGTTTGTCTTTTCATGTCTTCACACTTTCCTGTCTCCTTTCCTCCCCGTGTGCTCAATGTCCTTACAAGGCTCCCGAGCTCTACCCAGGACAATCCTTCACTTCCAACTTGTCTCTGCTTGTTCTTTCACCTTCCCTCCCCTACTTTTACCTTTAATAAGTACATCCTGCATCTCTCTCCCTTAGTGGCCCTTTCCAGGACGATATCTTATTACCTGAACCAAAATTATGTTAAAAGAGAGCATCTCAAGGTGGCAGGAGTTAGTGCAAGTTAAGATGATAAGGCATGATGACCTTCCCAGGGCTATTTGCATTTTAGCAGAAGGCTGTTCTTTAAGCAAGGGGTGGCTGCAAGTCCCTTCATCTAGTCCAGGGGTCTCCAACCCCCGGGCCATGGACCGGTACTGGTTTGATGCCTGTTAGGAACCGGGCCACACAGCAGGAGGGGAGCTGCGGGCGAGTGAGCGAAGCTTCATCTGACACTCCCCACCGCTCCCCATGGCTCCCCACCGTTCCCCATGGCTCCCCACTGCTCCCCATGGCTCCCATGGCTCCCCATCGCTCCCCACAGCTCCCCACCACTCCCCATGGCTCCCCATGGCTCCGCATGGCTCCCCATCGCTCCCCACCACTCCCCACCACTCCCCATGGCTCCCCACGGCTCCCCACGGCTCCCCATCGCTCCCCATCACTCCCCATCGCTCCTCGCCACCACTCCCCATTGCTCCCCATCAGTCCCCATCGCTCGCGTTACTGCCTGAACCATCTCCCCCACCCCACCACTCCCTACCATCTGTGGAAAAATTGTCTTCCACGAAATCAGTCCCTAGTGCCAGAAAGGTTGAGGACCACTGACCTAGTCATTCTACTTCTCAACGTCCATTATATGGGAAGAAAATGAGAAATCCAGGCAGCAAGATGTTAATTTTGACTTTTTATTAAAAGGAAAATATTTAAAATAACATATTTTCAACATATGGAATGGTTAAGCAAATTACAGTATATCCATACAGTAGAATATGTGCAGCGATTAAAATTATGTTTGCAGAGATTTTAGTGACCTAGTAAAGTGGTTACAGTATGTTAAGTAAAAAACAAAAAAAAAAGCATGGTACAAAATTACACGTACAGATTTACTCAGGTACATAAAGTAGATGTAAACATAAAAAGTGATGAAAAGCAAATATGCCAAAATATAAAATATGGTTAACTTTTAGTTGGAACTATGGCTGTTTTTTCTGATTTTTTATATTTTTTGAAACTCTTCAATACTTCCCAATGTTTCTAATCAAGCATGTGTTTGTTTCATAAATGGGGGGGGGAGTAAAAAGGACACTATTAAGAGAGTGAAAAGACAATCCACAGAATGGGAGAAAATATATGCAAATCATATATCTGAAAAGGGCTTAATATGTAGAATATATAAAAAACTTTCACAGTGCAACAACAAAATTTTTAAATGAGCAAACAACTTAGACATTTCTCTAAAGAAGTCATACGAATGGTCAAAAAGCTCGTGAAAAATACTCAACATCATTAGCCATCAGGGGGAATGTAAATATAGACCACAAATGAGATGCTACTTCACACCTAGAGGATGGCTGTAATTTTAAAAAATTGTAAAATACCAAGTATTGGGGAGAATGTGGAAAAATTGGAACTTTTGTACATTGCTGATGGAAATGTAAAATCATGCAGCCATTGTGGAGAACAGTATGGCAGTTCCTCAAAAAGTTAAATGTAGAATTACCATATGACCTAGCAATTATACTCCTAGATATATACCCCAAATAATTTAAAACAGGGACTCAAAAAGATACTTATATGCCAATATTCATTGCAGCATTACTCACAATAGCCAAAGGTGGAAAACAACCCAAATGTTCATCGATAGAGGAATGCATAAACACAATGTGACATGTATATAACACTTCTTTAGCCATAGAAAGGAATGGAATTCTGATATATGCTACAACATGTATGAACCTTGAAAATGTTAAGTGAAATAAGCCAGACACAAAAGGACAACCAGTATATGATTTCACTTATATGAATTATCCAACATACACAAATTCATAGAGACAAAAAGTAGGTTAGAGTTTACCAGGGGCTGGGAAGAGGGAGAACGGGGAGTTTTTGCTTAATAGTCGCAGAATTTGTGTTTGGGGTGATGAAAACTATTGGAAATAGATAGTAGAGATGGTTGCACAGCACTGTGAATGTAATAAATGGCCCTGAATTATACATTTAAAAATGGTTATGATGGCAAATTTTATATTATATATATTTTACCAGAATTTAAAAAAATAGTATAAAAGAGAAAGAGAAAGAGAGAGGAACCCTCTAAACACATAGGTTCTAGCCACTATTTAATTTTGTCAGGTTGAGTTGAGTCTGGCCTTTTAAGCATCTATTAACATCTTCTGTTTTTATGCTTAGCCATTTGAGGTTATATAGGCCTAAATGGTATCTAGGCCTATGTTATCTAGCTTTAATCTTGCTGCATCTGTTTATAAGTTAAGTTTTCTCTTTGCAACACAGAGTTGCAAAGGCTGGTTGGAGTCACAAAGCCAATCAGATTTGGTATAACTTTTCTGAGCCTTCACTTCCTCATTTGTAAAATTGTGAAGAATAATAGCACCTATATCACAGAGTTGTTACAGTAATTAAAGGACATGAAATATAAATGAAATATTTTGCCCACAATTGGTAAGATGTAAGGCCTTGCTATTCAAAGTGTGGTCCATGGACCAGCAGCATTAGCATCACCAGGGAGCTTCTTAGCAAAGTAGAATCTCAACTCCACCCATAGCTACCGAATCAGAATCTGCATGTTAACAAGGTTCTCAGGTGATTCCTCTGCACATTAAAGTTTGGAAAGCACTGATTTAAGGGTTTTCCTGCATAGTTCTCAGGGCATGTTGCACCTTAGAAGCACTAGCCTCGATTTAAAAAACACCTATTCCCAGATCACTCCCCCAGACATTCTGATTTTTTTTTTTAGTTGGGACTTTTAGTTGTCCCAACTAAAAGTTGCAGCATCCAACAGTGTACATACTGAACATTTAAGTCTTTTTTTAAAACATCTTTATTGGAGTATAATTGCTTTACAATGGTGTGTTAGTTTCTGCTTTATAACAAAATGAATCAGTTATACATATACATATGTTCCCATATCTCTTCCCTCTTGCGGCTCCCTCCCTCCCACCCTCCCTATCCCACCCCTCTAGGTGGTCACAAAGCACCGAGCTGATCTCCCTGTGCTATACGGCTGCTTCCCACTAGCTATCTATTTTACATTTGGTAGTGTATATAAGTCCATGCCACACTCTCACTTTGTCCCAGCTTACCTTTCCCCTTCCCTATGTCCTCAAGTCCATTCTCTAGTAGGTCAGCGTCTTTATTCCTGTACTGCCCCTAGGTTCTTCATGACCTTTTTTTCCCCTTAGATTCCATATATATGTGTTCGCATACGGTGTTTGTTTTTCTCTTTCTGACTTACTTCACTCTGTATGACAGACTCTAGGTCCATCCACCTCACTACAGATAACTCAATTTCATTTCTTTTTATGGCTGAGTAATATTCCATCGTATATATGTGCCACATCTTCTTTATCCATTCATCTGTCAGTGGACACTTATGTTGCTTCCATGTCCTGGCTATTGTAAATAGAGCTGCAGTGAACATTGTGGTACATGACTCTTTTTGCATTATGGTTTTCTCAGGGTATATGCCCAGTTGTGGGATTGCTGGGTCATATGGTAGTTCTATTTTTAGTTTTTTAAGAAACCTCCATACTGTTCTCCATAGTGGCTGTATCAATTTACATTCCCACCAACAGTGTATGAGGGTTCCCTTTTCTCCACACCCTCTCCAGCATTTATTGTTTCTAGATTTTTTGATGATGGCCATTCTGACTGGTGTGAGATGATATCACATTGTAGTTTTGATTTGCATTTCTCTAATGATTAATGATGTTGAGTATTCTTTTGTGTGCTTGTTGGCAATCTGTATATCTTCTTTGGAGAAATGTCTGTTTAGGTCTTCTGCCCGTTTTTGGATTGGGTTGTTTGGTTTTTTTGATATTGAGCTGCATGAGCTGCTTGTAAATTTTAGAGATTAATCCTTTGTCATTTGCTTCATTTGCAAATATTTTCTCCCATTCTGAGGGTTGTTTTTTCATCTTGTTTATGGTTTCCTTTGCTGTGCAAAAGCTTTTAAGTTTCATTAGGTCCCATTTGTTTATTTTTGTTTTTATTGCCATTTCTCTAGAAGGTGGGTCAAAAAGGATCTTGCTGTGATGTATGTCATAGAGTGTTCTGCCTATGTTTTCCTCTAAGAGTTTGATAGTGTCTGGCCTTACATTTAGGTCTTTAATCCATTTTGAGTTTATTTTTGTGTATGGTGTTAGAGCGTGTTCTAATTTCATTCTTTTACATGTAGCTGTCCAGTTTTTCCAGCACCACTTATTGAAGAGGCTGTGTTTTCTCCATTGTATATTCTTGCCTCCTTTATTAAAGATAAGGTGACCATATGTGCGTGGGTTTATCTCTGGGCTTTCTATCCTGTTCCATTGATCTATATTTCTGTTTTTGTGCCAGTACCATACCAGACATTCTGATTTAATTGGTCTGGGGTGAGTCCCTGGAGTCAGATGATCTAAAAATTTCTCAGGTAAACCAAATGTGCTAATAATACTGAGAACTTCTGAGCTATCTCCAGCATCCTTCTCCCCATCCAAAATTAAGGTACTATAAGTGTGGTATTCCCTGTATCTTTAAAAAACATGACTTTTTTTTAACATCTTTATTGGAGTACATTTCTTATATGTGTGTTCCTTTATTGGGAATATACATTTATAGAAAGCTTCAAGACAATGCAGATACAAAGAAAAAATAATAATGTTGCACCACATACCCAAACACCCAAAGTTATCTGAATGTATTTCCCTCTTGTCTTTTTTGGTGGGGAATATGGGCAATTTTGAGTGATTTTCTTTTTTGTCTTTTTGTAGTTGTAATTATTTTACATGCTATATTTTTTTCACCTAAGAATTCTTCTACGTCATTAGAACTCTTGATAAACTTTTAAAATAACTTTTAATATCCTAGTGAAGATACCATAGATTATTTTTTAAATTACTTTCCTATTTTTGGTCATTTGTTGAAAACCCACCAAGAAAATGGGTTGTTTCCATTTTTATTATAATTAATAACTCACCAAACATCTTTTAGAATAAAGCTATTTCTGTTTGGCATTGTTTTTCTCAGAATAAAGTCCTGGCTTTACACATAGTGTAAAATTGTATGAAAGCTCTTAAAACTCTTGATATATATATAGGTTAACTGCTAAATGCACCAATTTACATTCCATCAGCAATGTTTACCCTTGATAGAATTCAGTATTTTTTTAACTCAGCTAAATTCATAGACAAAAACATTTTTAGTTTTTATTTTCTCAATCAACAACATAGTTAGTATGCATTTATTTAAGCATTATATTTTCATACATTCATTAGAAATTTATGGGTTGAATTTATGAATTCTTCTATATCCTTTGCCCATTTCTTTTTGGGATAAATCTTAATGACTTAGAAATAGTATTTATATATTAAAGGTATCAGTGTTTTGTCACATTTTCTCATTTATTTACTTTTTAGTTTTCATTATGGTATTTCTGACTTACAGATAGTTTTTGTTTATAGGTGAGTAAATCTATCAATATTTTCCTTTTGAATCTTTCTACAACTTGCTCAGCAGTCACTATATGTTTTTTTTTTCTAGTTTGTCTATGGTCAGTATTTCTAAATATAGCTTTTGAAACTTTATGGAATTAATTTTGATGTATCTTGTGAGGTATCTAACTTGATTTTTTCAAGAGAATAACCAGATACCTTAACAGTCTTTCCTTCGACAAAATTTGCAACAAACTTTATCCCGTAATAATTTCTTACAAAAAATCTGTTCTCTGTTTTTGTACCAACACTACCGTATTTTAACAGCCATAGCTTCATAGTAAGTTTGAATACATGTTTTATTATTCTAGTGTTTGTATTTTTAAAACCAATCTTAGAAGAGGTTTGGAAGAAAAACTTACACTGTCACATAGATTGGAATTGCATTACATTTCTAAATTGATTTGAGGTATTGGCATATGTACTATATTTAGTCTTTTTAATCAAGAACTTGGTATACATCTCTATGTAGTCAAGTTTTATTTTATATTTCTAAAGTTGTGTGATTTTCTTAAATATATTCAGAACAATGCTCACTAAAGTTATTACTAGGTTTTGTTTTTGGTAATTGTTATTAGGAATTAAATCCTTTTTTTCCCCTTTTCCTTTCATTCTCTTTTAAACAAGTTATTGTTATATACAAATGTATACTTTTTATTTTTTTTTATTTTTTTTTTTGTGGTACGCGGGCCTCTCACTGTTGTGGCCTCTCCCGTCGCGGAGCACAGGCTCTGGACGAGCAGGCCCAGTGGCCATGGCTCACGGGCTAAGCCACTCCGTGGCATGTGGGATCTTCCCGGACTGGGGCATGAACCCGTGTCCCCGCATTGGCAGGCGGATTCTCAACCACTGCGCCACCAGGGAAGCCCTACAAATGTATACATTTTGATTAGCTTACCTTGTATCCAGAAACTTTATTGAACTCTCTGATTAATGTCTTTTCATTGATTCTTTTGATTGTTCTAGATCTATAATAATACCTTATGCAAATAATACTATCTCCTCTTTTCCAATGTTTATTTTTTTGTTTCATGTCTCAATGAATTGACCCAAATTTTCAGAGATATTTTTTGAAATAGTGGTGATCACAAAAATTCATGTTTTATTCCTGATTTTATTGAGAAAGGCTCTAGAATTTTGTTGTTACGTATAATATTGCTGTGGGATCCCGGTAGATATTCTTCCTCATGTTAAGGAAACATCCTTACATTCCTCCTCTTTAAAGAGTTTTGTTTTGTTTTTAAATAAGGAATTGGTGTTGAATTTAGCAAGTGCTTTAGAATATGTATTGAAATATCATATTTTTCTAATTTAATCTATGCTGTTTTGACAACTTTCCTAATAGTAATCTTTAGATTCCTAAACTAAACTCTACTTGTTTAGTGTTAATTTTTCTTTAAATATGCATTTGGATTCTATTTCTAGTTTAGTTAAGCAGTCTATGTATACATTTATAAGTGAAAGTGGTGTAACAGTTTTCTGGGTATGTGTTTGTGTGTGCATTCTATTTTTTAAGGTTTTGGTATCCAGAATATACTTTTATAGAATGATTGGGTAGTTTTTCTGTATTCAGAAATGGTTTATATAGCATGGAAATACAGTATATATTTCTTTAATTTTTAAAATTATTCATCTATAAAACATCTATGCTGTTTGGAGGTGGAAAATGGGATGTAAATTGAGCGTAGTAATAGCATTCTCCATTTCTTCTTTAGTCATTGGTCCATTCAAGTTTTCTTCTTGTTCTTAAGTCAGTGTTGGTTATTTATAGTTTTCCAGAAAATTGTCTTTCTTTGAGATTTAAATTAGCATACACTTGTTCATAATATTCTCTTATATTTTTACATTTCTATGTATACTTTGTTAGGTTTCCATTTTTATGCATTTGATTTTTTTTCCTTACCCCATGAATGATTATTTGGATTTATTTATTAATGCTAGTGCTTTCTGTTTTCTAATTCACCAGCTTTGCTTTTATTTTTATTGTTTCCTCCTTCTTGTTTTCCTTAAGGCTGTTTATTGTTCTTCTTGTTCTAACTTCTTGAGATAAACACTGAGATTGGGGGTGTTTTGATTATTTTTGCCTCTTTTTAAATTGTGGAAGTGTATAAAGCCAGGAGTTAACTCTGAGTGCTGCCCTGGCAACATGTGGAATTCTCGTTTTTCTCAGTTTGTTTTTTATTATTTTCCTTATCAATGAAGATTTTAGTTAGGAAAGTGTGTTTATTTTTCCAAGTACTTTTTGGTTGTTTATTTGTTTAAACTTATGTTATTAAGTTTTACGGAAGTTTTTTGTTTCATTGTGGTGCTGAGGTCAAAGAACATGCCTGTATTGTTTTCAATTTGCAAAATTTATTGAGACTTTCTTGTAACCTAGTGTAAAAGCAATTAGAAATATTATTTGCATCATACTTATGAGAGTATCATTTTAAATCGTGTGTATCATATGAGAATACCATTTCAACAAATCTTTATTATGTTATTCAAGTCCTCTATGACCTTATTTATTTTTTATACATTTTGCCTGTTGTATAATAGTTATATATTGGAGTTTCCCAGCACAATTATTTTTATCCATTTCTATTTCTATATGTTTTTTGCTTTATGCATTTTGATTCCATGCTTTTAGATAAAAATAAAATTATCTTTCTTTTACCTTTATGAGTTGTTACCTTGAATTTTACTTTGTCCAGTATTAATAATGCTCTAGCTCCTTTTTTGTTCATATTTGCTTCTTGTGGCTTTGCTCATCCATTATATTTAATCTTTCTTTATCTTTTATATTATATGCTATTATTCTTGAAGATGTAGTACATTGATTTTGGTTTTAACCTAATCTGAAAGTCCTTGTCTTGCTAAAACAAAATGTTACCCATTCACTTGTATGGCTATTATTTCTACATTAGATATTCTTGTCATGTTTTTTCATGTTTCTGTGTGTTTGTGTGTATGTATTTGCTGTTGGTGTTGGTGCTTTTTCATTGTTTATTATTCTATCTTTTGAAAATAGACTATGTTTTGTTTTTTTCCACGTGATGATTTGTAAAGTCAACATCTTATTTTTAATTTTACTAGTCGTTTAAAGATTCTTAAAAACGTTTTTAATTTATGCTCTTATATGCTTTTTAAAAACCAGAATATCGGTGAATGTACAGATAAAGCATACGTGGATATCCAGCTAAGAATTGCTTCCTTCTCGCAGAAATGTGACCTTTATCCAGGTACAGGATGATACATATTGGTGCTCATGTTGGTCTCAGACAACTGGCTAAATCTTTCCATAGATATTGTGCTTTGGTTCCCATGATATGCCACAAAATCTACATGACCCACAGACCTTACTAGGAACACTGTGCCCCATCTCTGCCCTGCTGTGCTGCAGCAGGTGAAGCTGAGATTGCTTGGCAAGTGGCAGAAGGGAATATGGTGACAGAAGGGAAAGTTTATGTTTTCTGGGCAAAGCTAGCCTTCAGATACGTCAGCTGGTCTTTCTTATATACAAGCTGTCCCTGCATCGGATATTGTGAATTGGGGAAGCTGTATCTCATTTTTAACTACTCAGAATAAAATCCTTTCAATTAAAGATTTTTTTCCCTTACATGTTATAATGTGGGGAAAGGGCGATAGTGCAAGTTTAAGGTCATGTCAGCATTTCTTATACCAAGAGTTGGCTTTTCTCATATTTGGAAGATAGTTGTATATGTTGTACAATATAAAGCATTATGGAAGTTGCCTGCTCACCAGAATTTTCCCACTAGAAAATCATTCTTTTACGTTAAGCATTGCTTTTTACAGTTTCCATTAAAAATGCAAAAACTTAAGAAAAGTGCGGCCTATTGACTGTCACTAACTAACACCTTCTGATTGAAAGTTTCCTTAAGCACACTTGGCTCTTAGGAGAGGAAGAGAGGAGAGACAGTAAGTTGGAGGTCTGACAGGCAACCTCCACCCACTCACTGCTGGGCCTTGGACTGCCACGTGGCCCTCTCTAAATGGATGCTGGATCACATGTGGGAAAGGTACAATACTAGGCTAGACGGCTCCTTCAGTGCACATGCTGATATAAAACCTGCCTCTTTCAGGGGAGGATTTTGTACAACCACCCACCAGGATTTGTGCTGGCTGTCCCATATCTATACCTGTCAACAGCCCAGAGCTGGAGGAGCCTCTGGATCATTCCATCGCAAAGCTTAATGTAGAGAATAATGGAACCTTCTATTTCAAGATTGACACTGTGGAAAAAGCAACAGTGCAGGTCTGTAAATTATGCTACAAAAATAGTGATTATCTATTGCAAATTGCTTACTAATTTTGCCGCTGATCTTGGCTCTGGATTGGGAAACAGTATATCTGGTGAATGGGATTTGGTAGACTTGAATTTCGAGTCCCAACCTCGCTGCATGCTTGGTGTGTGATCTTGGACAAGTCATTTAAAATATTGTCTCTTTTATCCGTAAAGGACTACAGTGAGGGTTAAAAAAGATAATGTATGTCAATCACTTTTCAAAATCTAAAGTGCTATATAAATATTAACAATGATTATATATATAATTAATAAAATTCAGGGCTAGGAAAAGCGAGACTTATCCTCTGCCTGTCTAGACTCATCTCTCATTATAACATCACTTCATGCCTTGCGCTCAGCCACATCAGCCAATCGTCCCCCAGGCTCTCTTCACACATTCATCTTCATGTCATTTGTTCCCTGCCTGGGGTGTCATTCTCTCCTACAAATGTACCCTCTGGGGATTCATCTCTCTTGTCCATGCTTGTCAATAGAGGATAAGGAGTATCCTGGTCTGGAGGTCAGGAGACTCAGCTCTGCCACAGCATCCACCACTTGCATCCCAGGTGATCCTGGGCAGTCATTCAGACTCACACATCATCTGTAAAATGAGTGGCTGGATTAGAAGAGCCCAAATCCCTTCTAACTCCAATAGCCTATGACCAATGTATTCATGGACAATTCCTTTTATGGAACCTCAAAACGGGCTTCCCTAAATACAAGCTAAAAAAAGTAATCAAAGTAGAACCAAACTCCTATAGCAAACCAAGATGGTTTTTATAATCTATCAATGCAAAGAAAATCTCACTAAAAATAAGTTTATAATTCTGGCTAAGTAATTGAATTTCTAGAAATCTAAAATAGAAAGAGTCTTTAAATACAATGATGTTCATTACAGCTCTAACTACAAAAGCAAAAAAAGTAAACCATAAAAATGATCAGTAATATAGACATGATCAGAAAATGTCTGGTATATTTGTACAATGGAATATTAACCAGCAATTTTAAATCATCTTTGTGAGGAGTTCTTGATGTGGAAAATGCTTATGTTATAATATGCAGCGAAAAAAACAGGCCATACACGGGGAACTATATACAATATCCTGTGATAAAGCATAATGGGAAAGAATATGAGAAAGAATGTATATATATGTATAACTGAATCATTTTGCTGTACAGCAGAAATTAACACAACATTGTAAATCAGCTATACTTCAGTAAAAAAAAAAAAAAGAGGCCATAAAATTGAATAAACATTCTGTACTCAGTTGTGTTATTTTAAAAAGTTTAGGGACTTCCCTGGTGGTCCAGTGGTTAAGACTCTGCACTTCCACTGCAGATGGCACGCGTTCAATCCCTGGTCAGGGAACTAAGGTCCTGCATGCCACACTGTACAGCCTAAAGAAAATAAATAAATAAAAACCAAAAATAAAACAGTACAGGAAACAATACTGAAAAGAAACAAATACCTCATATTATTCATAGTGGTAGCTTTTAGGTAATGGCACAATGGGCTGTTTATTTTCATCTTTCTTGTTTCCTGTAGTAGTTTTATAACTGGGGGGAAAAAAAGGACCTAAACAAACTGTATTAAAATAAATACAGTTTATTTATTTATTTATTATCTGTATTAAAATAAATACAGATCAAAATAAAACTTGATCTCTCTCCTACTCAGGCACTTACTCCTGTCCCGGTCGCTAACTCCTTTCCCTGATTTCACTGACATGTGACCCACATTAGGCTTACTTGAAGGAGTTACCAATCCCTACTACTCCTGTCTTTGTCAGCTTTTCTTCTCACTCTATATTTCTGCTTTTCTGTGAAATTCCTTTCTTCCTAAGGATGCAGGAACAATCTTGTACTCCACCATATATTGCATGTCAGAGAGTTACTGTCAGGAGAGAAGCATTCATTCTCAAGCATGAACTACTAGTCTTGGTAGTCACAGTTCTTTCTGTAAATGAGTCAACACACTAGAATGGGTGTGTGTTTGTTTACGCTAAGGGTGCAAGGGGAACCACAATAGATTATGCTACGAATTGAAAGGGAATGACATCCCTTCATTTGCTAAATTAATCTGGAATATTGTGAGAATTTCAAATTTACTTTTAAGAGGTGACTCTTTACTGATTTTTGCATGTAAAGAGAGCAATTTGGTTACTCGAGGCAGCCTTAGTGGAAGCAGCCAATTTATTATTATTGGAAATCAACTTACCATAATGAATTTGCAATAGCCAATCTCCAAATGACCAATTTGCCAAATTGCTAGATTTGTTTTACAATTTTAGTCTTGCCTTGGCTTCGCACGTTTAGTCCTATTTGGGTGCATGTCCATTCCAGGTTGGTTTCACATTTCAGATACCAAACATCTCTTAAATCCTTCGTTTGCACATGTGAATGGTTGCGATTTCTGTTATATACCGTTCATTTTGCTGTGTCCCTACTGCCTCTGTCCCCGCTGCTGTCAGTGTCCCTCCCTGCCTCTGCACAGATGAATACACTTCAAGGATCTGTGTGTGCACATTAGAATTTTTCCTTTGACAAAGTCCTAGAAATGTCAAGGAATACGTGGATGTCTAAGACTTATGATGCAAATTGACAAATCTCCAAGTGATCTGCAATTATGCCAATTTACATTCACACCACCTGGGTGTTAGACACTGGTTGATGGTCTTGATCTGAATTATATTCCTACCATCAGTGATTGAAGCTGCATGTTTCCCACACCTGGCCGACACCAGGTGTCATCGCTGTTTCTCATCTTTTCCAACACACAAGGTTAAAAATGATGCATTGTTTTTTAACGTACGTATCCTTGGTTATTAATGAAGGTAAACTTTTTTCAGGATTAATGACCATTTTAACTTCTCCAAAAGATCTGGTCATGTCCTTTGTCCAGTTTTTTAGTGTTGGGCTTTCTATGGCCAACACTAAATATTGGTCATATTGACCCTACATCATATTCTTCCCAGTTTACCCTTTTTACTTTATTTATGGTGACTTTTGAGAATCAGTTTTTATATTTGTCTAGTCAAATTTAGACATTTTTCCCTTCCTCCTGGTTCCTTCCTCTGCTTTTCACCTACAAAAAGCCTTCATCATCCTGAGAACTGATGAATGTTTTTTATATCCTTCCAGCTTATTTCTTTAATTTAAATGTTTTAATGCATTTGGAACTTATATTGCTACATAGTGTTCTCTACCTTAAAAACAAAACTTGGGCAGGATGGGCTTAAACAGGGAAGACTTCTGATAAGAATGGCACCTGATAAGCATGGCAATATGGATGCGATCTCGAGGCCCTCGAACAGAAGATGTTATTAGGTCTACTTTATTCCTCCCCTCTGGACCCGGAATAGTGTCGAGCCAGCAGCTGCAGTTTGTGTCATATACTGTCAGCTTTCTTAGGCAACATCACATAGATCAACTGTAATGTCAAACAAGCTGGATTAAAGTATACTCTGAAATAAGCAACAAAGTTCACAATCACCAAAGTATAGACTCAGAAACGCTTTTCAAACCTTCCTGCCCAACTTATACATATCTGGAGTTTTAAAAGTTAATTACCAAATTTGTCCTAAAAATTTAGCTGTGCTTACCTAGCAAAATGATGCCAGAAAATGTAGAGGAGGAGTTTAGTTCTTCCTGGGATTCTTTGCTCTCCTCATCCTCCTCCCACCATAATTTCTCCATGCTTTTAAAAAACATAAAGAGAGCGGAAAGACTGTTATGATTTGCTTTTACAAAAATGGGATTATACTATCACCCTATAACTTTATTTTTTCAATAACAGTCAACCCTCCAGGTCAACATATATATGTGATATATTCTTTTTGATAGCTACTTAATATTAAACACACACACACACACACACACACACACACACACACACAGTGTTAGTCTGCTTAGGCGGCCATAACGAATACCATAGACTAGGTGACAAACAACAGCAGTTTATTTCTTACAGTTCCGGAAGCTGGAAAGTCCAAAAACCAGCCAGTTTGTTTCCCTGGTAAGGACTGTCTTCTTGGCTTGCAGATGGCTGCCTTCTCACTGTGTCCTCACATTTCAGAGAGAGAACGGGGTCTAGTCTCTCTCTTATAAGGTCACTAATCCCATCATGGGGGCCCCACCATCATGACTTTATCTAAACCTAGCTGCCTACCAAAGGCTCCACCTCCTAATACCATCACCTTAGAGGTTAAGCCTTCAATATATGCATTTGGGAGGGATACATTCAGTCCGTAACACACACACACACACACACACACACACACACACACACATTTAAATCCTAGAATGAAATACTGAATAACTTAGCCTGAAAATTGAGCCACATCAACTAACTGTTTTTTTTTTTTTCTTTTGGATTGTGTTGGGTCTTCGTTGCAGTGCGTGGGCTTCTCATTGCGGTGGCTTCTCTTGTTGAAGAGCACAGGCTGTAGGCACATGGGCTTCAGTAGTTGTGGCACGTGGGCTTAGTTGCTCCACAGCATGTGGGAATCTTCCCAGATCAGGGATCGAACCCATGTCCCCTGCCCTGGCAGGCAGATTCTTAACCACTGCGCCACCAGGGAAGTCCCTAACTTTTAAATTTATATATATAATTTAAAAACATTTTATAAACTGTGTTTTTCAAGTATATAAAGGCTGTAAGGCTTTAAAAAAAACTGTGCTTGGGATTTTGTTGAAGTCAGTGTATTAAAAAAAAAAGACACACACAATGATTTTTACTTTTTAAGTAAATAAAGTGTGCCTCTTCTAGACCAAAAAAAAAAAAAAAAGGAAAAAATTGGGCCACAAATGTTAACAGAAGACAGCATTGTGTAATGATTGAAAATATTGCTAGAGTGCTAGAGCTTAAAATAATTTCTTAATATTAAAAAACTCAGAGAAGCGAGCTAGAAATCCAGATAATTTTCCTATTCACATAATTTAATCCACATAACTTCTATAGTGGTACTAACTCAGTATTTCTCTGATTCAAGGTTTGGCAGGCCAATAAGATTGTGTTTAAAGGAAATGTTTAAGTTTTACTTCCTACTCTTCCTAGAGTCTATATATTATGACTTGAGGCTTAGAATTACTAGTGAATTTTGCAGCTGCTAAACAATAAAACTGAGAAAAATATAAAAATAAAAATTATAGCCTGGTTTTCTTTTCCCATTTAGAAAAGGAAATGAGCCAAACCAATAGCCAAATATTTTAACATGCGTACAAACAAAGTTTTGTTGTTAAATATTTGTGCTTTTTGAGTGTAGCTCTCACTTGGTCAATGTATAATTAAAATGTCAATATTCTCCCCTAAAAGCCCTTATGGTAAAATATATGATTTATTACACAGTGTTAATTAAGCTCCTATGTTGTACTAATTCATTTTCCAGGTGGTAGCTGGAAAAAAATATTCTATTGTGTTCACGGCCAGGGAAACCACATGTTCTAAGGAAAGTAATGAAGAGTTGACCAAAAGTTGTGAGATCAATAAACATAGTGTGAGTAGTAACGCAACCATCTTACTCATTCCCTGGAAACCTATATGATGTTTTATGCTTGTTTATGTATCTCATGAATAACACTGTTCTCTCTTTTGGCTTCTGTTTTCGTGGATAGTTAATTCTAAACTGTAAAGCTGATGTTTACGTGGTACCTTGGGAGAAAAAAATTTACCCTACTGTCAACTGTCAATCACTTGGACAGGTATGATTCTAATTACAGTTGGTTTGGGTTAGTTATGCTCATTCCAAAAAATCATATTTTGGGGTTGAAAATGAACCACTATTTAAGTGAATTGGGGGACTATCTTTTTAAAATGCGGAGAGCTCTCACATTTCTGTGCTGATCTCTTTTTTTTTATGACTAGAAAGGAGAGCAGCGGTCCTCTTAATCACTTCTCAGACACTGTCAGTGCCCCATGGGTCCACAGGCTCTCTTAGTGAAACACATCCAAGGAGCTTGGGAGAAACGCAGGTCTCATACTCCACTCCACATTTCCTGAATCAAAAGCTGCATTTTAACACAGTCCCCAAGGGAGTCATACCCATATTCAAGTTTGAGAAGCATTAGTTTGCATCATTTTTTTAATTCTTAAAAGAACCCTGGGAGGTAAGTAATACTTTCCCCACTGTCAAGGTTGAGACACTAAAAATTATGAAGATGCTAAAGTCCTAAAGTGAATAATAACTTTCTCAAGTGCTTCCTCCCTCCCAGGCACTGTACTGAGGACCTGACACATATGTTCCTCCTGACAACTCTATGAGGCAGGTGCTTTTATCATGCCTATTTTACACATGAGGAAAGTGAAGCTAGTGGTGCTCGGATTCAAATCTAGGTCAAATCAGAGCCCACTCTGTTCACCAAGATGCCGGTAACTAGTAGGGTCTGGCTTGTTTGACTTCAAGGACCATGCTCTTTGCATCACCAAAGAGTGCCTCCGACTGCCACGTCCTCATAGGTAGTGAAAGTGTAGGTAGAAACAATCCACAAATCCATATCTTCAATACAAGTTGCCTCCGCTCCCTTTGTTCTCATTTAGGTTTTCGCCATGTGTAGGTATGTATATACTCTAATACAAACATTATACAAAGGCTGTGTTTCAAGCTTATGAACATATATATTCTAATGTGTTTCAGTTCAGCAGAATGATTGTGGTATATGCTGCCTATATATTCCATTCTTAAAGCCAGGTAGGGCCCTTTTGGATAAAAGCAGTGATTGTGCTAATAGAAATAGCATCAACTAATAAGTAATATGCCGTGGCTTTACAGAATTATAGCCTTAGAAAGTACCCTAGAGATTATATAGTTAACCATCCAGTTTTTCCAGATAAATAAAAAATTCTCTAGTTTAGAGTATTATTAAGAAAAAGAATCAGTATCTACAAATTATAAAATCAATCAAAAAAGGAAAAATATTATTCATTTTCATCCTTTTTGGATTATTATTATAATATAGTACTTAAAATCTGGCAAAGACACGACCCACTGTAAACTGAGATAGCATTGCCAGGTCCCTGTCCCTTCTTTCTTCTTTGACAGTGTGGTTTTCACAGTAATGCATTCATCTTAATATCTCCTGTTTAGACCACACTGATGAAAAGGCCTCCAGGTTTTTCACCTTTCCGATCAGTACCAGTGGAGAAAACTAAAGAAGGAACAATCGTAAGTCCACCCCACACTTTCCTGGCACCTGTTCAAGATGAAGAGCGGGATTCAGGAATAGAACAAGGACCCACTCATAGGCATGGCTGGGGCTATGGAAAGCAAATAAAACATGGCCTTGGCCATGGCCATAAACATGAGCATGACCAAGGCCATGGACACCAAAGGGGTCATGATCTTGGCCATGGGCACCAAAGGGGTCATGGACATCAAAGGGGACATGGCCTAGCCCATGGACATAAGCATGGTCATGGCCACGGAAAACATAAAAATAGAGGAAAAAACAATGGAAAGCACGATGGTCAAAGAACAGAGTATTTGGCAAATTTTTATGAAGATAGTACTACCTCTTCTTCACAGGTACAAAAGAAGACAGAAGGGCCAACACCCCTCCCTTCCCTAGCCCAGCCAAGTGTAGCCAATATCTTTCCTAACTTTCAGGACTCAGATCTCGTTGCAACTGTGATGCCTAATACACTACCACCTCCCACAGAGAGTGATGATGATTGGATCCCTGACATCCAGATAGAGCCAAATAGCCTTGCATTTAAATTGCTTCCAGATTTTCCAGAAACAACTTCCCCCAAATGTCCTGGACGCCCCTGGAAGCCAGTTAATGGAGTGAATCCAACTGTAGAAATGAAAGAGTTTCATGATTTCAGTCTCTCTGATGCTCTTTATTAATTTATGCAGCTACAGGTATTTCCTTAACATCTCATCATCCCCTCTCCCCATTGTCCAAATATCCTGATATAATACAACTAAGACCATGAACGTTCAGAGCAGCCTAGAGAGAAATGGTGAGACTCCTAATGGGGACACCCTCAATCTCTATGGACGACATAAAGCTGTGCGCAGAATTCAAACTCCTTTCTGAGTCTTCCTCACAAGTTTTCTCAACTAGCACAGAAAATGGACAAACTAATGTGACTCGTGGCCTACTGCAGTTTGCTTTTCTGATAACGAATGTGTACCTTAAAACGTACGTCATCAATTTTCATACAAAGATTCTTGACATTTTGAATAAACTGTGACATCTGGGCCCTGAACACATGTGAAAATAAGGGAAGTCAAGAGACTGAATGCTGAACTTCTTAATGGGGAAAAAACAATAATAAAAACCTCCAGAGGTCAAAGAGGGACAAGAGAGAAAGACAGACTGGCCACAGGCAGGAGAGAAAAAGTAAATTAATTGACTTTCTGTTTCCAAAATGGGCTAGTTATATTAAACAGTTACTCCCACTTGACAAAGCTATTCTGATAATTCTCCTTCTGGGTGACAGTGTTTCTTATAAGTCAGTAATTTCTGTTTACTCATTAACTGTGCTTTGCAACAGGGCTTTCAAATAGGAGTTTTCTGTTTGTTTATATGTTGCCAGGGCTAGATTGAGTAATCCTTAGTGTTTAGTAGCTCTGAGTTTAATGATAAGGATGCAAAGCAGAAGAAGTAATACAAAGGCAGGCCTGCTTAAGGAAATCTTTTTTTAATGATTGATAAGGGAATATCATGCGACGTGATGTAAATTTTGTTTACTATACTTACAGGAATTTTATGAGAAACTCCTCTCTAGCCTCACGTTATAACTGCATTTTTTTTTTTTGCTACAACATTGAAGTGTACGGACTTTGCAAAAGAGAATAATATGATTATCTTTAGTTGCCTGATAATGTGAGGGAGGCATATATTTTATAACCCTTGCTGTGCTTTTGCCTAGGGAAACAGGTAGGGCTTCATACAGCTACACTCACTTGTGGATGCGTGTGTCACTGCTCCTTCAATTTACTGGATGCATTTGAGCGTCTGAGTTTTTATTTCATTTCAAATATTATCTGTACTTGCAAATAAAGAACCTATGATGTCAGGAAAAAGTCTCATCTTGTCAACTGGTGGCTTCACTTTTCTCTTCTTGCATGATAACATCAGATTAATGGAGTTTTACTATACTTACAGAGGCACATAAAGTCTTGCGAGTACAAGGGCCGACCTCAAGAGACAGGGGCAGAACCAGCATCTGAGAGTGAGGTCAATTGACCGGTGGGCAGAATCTCCACACCTGGCACAATTGCCCCGACAACCTCTGTCAGCAGCCCTGCGTGGAAGGACAAGATGGGATAGAATTTAAATAGAGAAGAATGCCGTTTTATCCCTCTGTGGCTGGGTAAAATAAAGTTCCAACTTGATGTTCTCCCTCCTAGTTAATTCAGTGGTCTCCTTTCAGTCACAACCAACCTGCAGCAAAGTCAAGCTGATCAGAGAGCGGGCAGTAGGGCTCTGCCCTGGGAGCTCACAGCCCAGCCCCGAAGCATTCTTACTCACCGAGAAAGGATCCCTTTGGTGGGGCTTCCCCACCACAGAGACCTCGTCACAGGTGCCCAATCAAGGGTTAGTGGGTTATGTTTCTGCCACCAGTCTAAGGACTCTCTTTCTCCCTTCCCTTCCTCCTCCTCCTGATTCCCAGCCCAAAGCTGAGAGAAATTCGTCTTGTTTTATTATTATTTGTTATGATCCAGGTAATTACCAAAAAAGGAAAAAAATCTTTTGTTAATATGATGTCTACCAACTTCTCATTATCAGAAAATATTAAGTTTCAAAAAAGTTGAAGGAAAATGTAAAATTATCTTTCTGATCCAGGTAAAGGAAAAAATAGAAAACCAGTAGAATAAAAAATAAAAGATTTAAAATTTTCTGTAGCAAAACACATTTATTGAATGCTCCTTTTCGTGTGTAACTTAGTCCTCACAACCACCCTGAGGTCCCCGTGATCACCTTTCTTTTACAATGAGGAAACTAGCTCACGGAGCCCTGCCCAGGGTCACAAAGTTAATATGTGACAGAGCTGGCATTCAAACTCAGTCCTTGAACACCTTTACACCATATTATCACGAGGCTTTATCATCAATGTTGTCATTACAAAAAACACATCAAGATAATTTCTGATTCTGAGATGATTATTATTTCGCTCCAAAACCTTTATGAAATATCTCATTGTGGCTGGTACTGTTCTGAGTCCTGCTCATGGTAAACTAGAATGGAGTCAAGCACAGGCATTGGCTATTTACCATAGTCAGTCCTGAGAAAAAGAGAAATACTTATTATTTTTTTTAATATTGAATTTTTATTTAAAACATCCCACTCCATTGTACTATCCAGATTGAAGAGAAAGTCAACAAAGAGAAACCTGTGCAATCATTTTAAAGAATTACTGAGTAAGGGACTTCCCTGGTGGCGCAGTGTTTAAGAATCCACCTGCCAATGCAGGGGACACGGGTTCAAGCCCTAGTCCAGGAAGATCCCACATGCCATGGAGCAAATAAGCCCGTGCGCCACAACTACTGAACCTGAGCTCTAGAGCCCACGAGCCACAACTACTGAGCCCATGCGCCTAGCGCCTGTGCTTCGAAACAAGAGAAGCCACCACAATGAGAAGCCTGTGCACCGCAACAAAGAGCCAATGCAGAAAAAAAAATAATAATAAATTTATATATAAAAAAGTCATTATGTATTTTTAAAAAAAGAAGAATTACGGAGTAAGATGAAGATGCCATCAGTAAGATGACAGAAATTGACGTAAGCCTTCTTTTTTGTCAGTCTTAGTTTAAATACCTGCCGGCTCATCACATTTTGGGGGTTCCCTGGGTCCTCAGAGCACGAGTGTGGTGATTGGGTGCTTCTACTCATCTTTAGTTGACTTGTGTTCACATATTCAGTCTATGGGAGCCTCAAGGCAAAAGAAGAGAAATAAAATTTAAAAGACATAAATGCTTTCCCTTGAAGAGCTTACAATCACTTTGGGAAGCCTAGACGAAAGCATATGAAACAGACATTTAATCCAAGTAGGATCTTTGTGGAGCAGTGAACCCAACTAATGTGACAGGAAGATGCTGAAGAGATGGAGGGACCAACTTGGAAAAGATAAAATGAAGCCCAAGTGGGACGGCTTTTAAAAAAAATTTTATTGAAATACAGTTGATTTATAATGTGTTAGTTTCAAGTATACAGCAAATAATTGATATATGTGTGTGTGTATGTGTGTATATATACATATATATATATTCTTTTTTAGATTCTTTTCCATTATAGGTTATTACAAGATATTGAGTATAGTTTCCTGTTCTACCAAGTGGGAGTTTATATTGAAGTAGGCAGTAGAGCACCTTTTACATGTCCTGAGCTAAGACAGGCTAAAAGAGCATTTAAGACCCAGTATGCTGAAGATTCTGGAGAGCACTGATTAGATGAGACAAGACTGGACTCAAGGCAGTGTTCTGGGTATCTCCAGACCATCACATCTCAGCAGAAGAATGACCACTCTCAGGGCTGGTATACAAAGTCTACAGGTCTCACTTTACTCGACAACAGGAAGTATTTCCACCTCAGACCCTTGTTAGATAAAATAATCATGAATTTCCTGAGACCCAGCACCTACCTTTCACTCTTCTGAAGTATCTACACCCTCTGCCTACTCCCAAGCCAAAGGCACACCCATGTTCATGACCTTGGCTCTGGAACCACACAGCTTCATCCATTTGTGCTTCTTTTTTTTTTTTTTTGCGGTACGCGGGCCTCTCCCTGTTGTGGCCTCTCCCGTTGCGGAGCACAGGCTCCGGAAGCGCAGGCTCAGCGGCCATGGCTCACGGGCCCAGCCGCTCCGCGGCATGTGGGATCTTCCCGGACCGGGACACGAACCCGTGTCCCCTGCATCGGCAGGCGGACTCTCAACCACTGCGCCACCAGGGAAGCCCTAAGGTAAATCTTTTGTATCGTAATCCTCACAGTGGTTCTGCTTCCCTGATCAAACCTTGACTGACACCAGCCTTTTCCCTCCATCATTTTTCATTAGGGGAACACATTCCATTGGTCTTAAATGCAGAGCCAGGCCCAGCAATGCAACTGCTTTTGAGCATCTCTTAGGAAATGAGTACAGTCTGTTCCTGCTCTGAGGAGATCAGTTTCGTGGGGGACACAGACATATAAAAATATATATATAAATCAGCATAAAGTTTACAACGGTAGGTGCTTAAGGAGCAGTGAGAGCAGGAAGGAAGAGTTGAGTCTGAGAGGCTGCAAGCAACCTGAGGACAAGCACCTGTCTCGTACAGCATCGTATCCCCAGGACCAGGCACAATGCCTTGAAGAAAACTAGCACTCAATCGACAGTTCTTCATTTCTTTCTTTCTTTTAAAAAAAAATTATTTATTTATTTTTAATTTTGGCCGCGTTTGGTCTTCATTGCTGCGCACTGGCTTTCTCTAGTTGTGGCGAGCAGGGGCTACTCTTCATTGCAGTGCATGGGCTTCTCATTGCGATGGCTTCTCTTGTCATGGAGCACAGGCTCTAGGTGTGCGGGCTTCAGTAGTTGTGGCACGTGGCCTCAGTAATTGTGGCTCACGGGCTCTAGAGCACAGGCTCAATAGTTGTGGCACACGGGCTTAGTTGCTCTGCGGCATGTGGGATTTTCCCGTACCAGGGCTCGAACCCGTGTCTCCTGCATTGGCAGGTGGATTCTTAACCACTGCGCCAACAGGGAAGCTCTCTTTTTTTTTCCTTTCTTTTTTTTTTGCCCACACCATGCAGCTTGCAGGATCTTAATTCCCCAACCAGAGATTGAACCCAGGCCCCTTCTGTGGAAGCATGGAGTCGTAACCACTGGACCTCCAGGGAAGTCCCAACATTTCTTGGTTGAACTAAACTGAATTTGTGTATGGCACAGTGTCAAGCCCTAAGAATATGTACGGCATTGAACAAGACAAACAGTTCTTGCCTTTACTTAGCTTACAATCTAGTGCAGTGGTTCACAAATGTTAGCATGCCTCAGAATCTCCTGGGAGGCTTGTTAAAACCCAGATTGCTGGGGCTCACTTCCAGAGTTTCTCATTTGGTAGGTCTGCTAGGGGGCCCTGGAATTTGAGTTTCTAACAGTTTCCCTGGTGCTGTTGGTCCAGGTACCATACTTTCAAAACTGCTGGTGTAACCGTTCCCCACCTGGCAGGCTACACATTAGAATCACTTAGGCAACTTTCAAACAATGCAAACTTTGCCAGGAGCATCAGCCCAGACCTGTTAAATCATGTTTTAAAAGCTCTGCAGGTGATTTTAATCTGCAGGTCAGCGTTGAAACCACTGATGTTAGTGGTAGCAGTTACCATTTATTACTTGCTTGCTATGTACTGGACACCCCATGAAGAGCCCATACACATGACCACATCTGCGAACCCCATTTTACAGGTAAGAAAACCGAGACTCAGAGAGGCGAGATAAACTGGCTAAGATCACACAGCAAGTGTTAGGAGAAGAGGCAGGATTGAACCCAGGTCTTTGTGACCCCAGAGTCCACACTCAGAAGCACCAATGACTGTGCCACATGGGCCTGAGAAACTGAGCACCTGATTTGAATATTGAATGATGAGTAGAAGTGCTGCAGGCAGAGAAAGGGGGAAAGCATTTCAGGCAAAAGTACTGAGCTCCACATTTCTGGAGGTGCTGAAGGAGAGGCCAGGAAGTTAGAGGTATTCTGGGAAGAGTCTCTGAGCTGGGTAGGAGGGCAGGACAGGATGACAGGGGTGGCCCATCCTCCTCCAAGATTCTAGAATCCTATAATGAGGAAATCTAGAACTGATGGACCAAGAGTAGAAGGAAAAAGACGTGGGCAGTGACATTTGCCCAGGTGCCCTGCAAGAGTAATAATGAGCAGATGCCTCTCTCCTGCATTTTTTCTCTCTGTTTTGAACATCTACTACCACTCAGTGCCAAAATCTTATTTACCCCCAAACAACTTTATGCTAGTTCTATATGATAGGTAAATATTAATAAATAAAAGCCAGGACATGTAACAGGAAAATGTAGGACTAACATGGAGACTATTCACATTTAAATATTCATTTAAATGTTGAATTTCACTATTATTTTTCTCTAAGGTTGATGATATCTCTATTCTTTATTTTATATACTATTTTATAGTACATACTTTAATGCTTAGTATGGAAAATTTAGAAAACACAGAAGAAGTTAAAGCCGGAAGTAAAAACTCCTGTAATCTCACCAGCCAAAGGAAACTACTGTTGAAATTTTGGTTATGACTTTCCAGAAATATTTTCTCAAAATGCCTGTAGGTATGTGTATTCCAGAAAGGAAATCATGCTGTAAATATAACATATAATCTCTATTTTTTTATTCAACAAGTATGACCATTTTTTATGCCCTTAGACTTGATTTTCATAAGTTCCTTCATAATTGTGATAAACATATGAATAACTTTTAATAATGATACACTGCTGAAAATCTTAGTAAGAAAATTCAGTAAGTATGGTATTTGTTGTTGCTGTTACTGTACTGATATTACAAAAGGTGGATCCATACGATAGGTGGAGACCCATCTGTGAGTAGCTGACTCAAAATAGTCCTTTCTGAATAAGTGTTTCTACATTTGAGAGGTGATTCAGCTTAAGTCTTATTCAGGTGAGTGAGGATTTTTTTGTGAGTGTCCAGCCCCAGTAAGAAGCAAGTTTTCCCTCACCGCCAGGAAAAATGAGAAACGAAATGAATGACTGCCAGTGGCCCTCACCCTTCCCAAGGGTATCTTTCCTCCTTTACAGGGAACTGCTGACCCCCAGAGGATAAATGCAGAAGTGAAAGTCTTTACCGGACACCATAAAGCTCTTAGAGGAAAACATAGGCAGAACACAGTTTGACAATAAATCACAGCAAGATCTTTTTTGACCCACCTCCTAGAGAAATGGAAATAAAAACAAAAATAAATAAACGGGACCTGATGAAACCTAAAAGCTTTTGCGCAGCAAAGGAAACCATAAACAAGATGAAAAAACTCTCAGAATGGGAGAAAATATTTGCAAATGAATCAACGGACAAAGGATTAATCTCCAAAATATATAAACAGCTCATGCAGCTCAATATCAAAAGACCAAACAACCCAATCAAAAAATGGGTGGAAGACATAAATAGACATTTCTCCAAAGAAGACATACAGATGGCCAACAAACACATGAAAAGATGCTCAACATCACTAATTATTAGAGAAATGCAAATCAAAACTACAATGAGGTATCACCTCACACCAGTTAGAATGGGCATCATCAGAAAATCTACACACAACAAATGCTGGAGAGGGTGTGAGAAAAGGGAATCCTCTTGTACTGTTGGTGGGAATGTAAATTGATACAGCCACTATGGAGAACAGTATGGAGGTTTCTTAAAAAACTAAAAAAAGAACTACCATATGACACAGCAATCCCACTACTGGGCATATACCCAGAGAAAACTATAATTCAAAAAGACACATGCACCCCAATGTTCATTGCAACACTATTTACAATAGCCAGGTCATGGAAGCAACCTAAATGTCCATTGACAGATGAAGGGATAAAGAAGATGTGGTACATATATACAATGGAATATTTCTCAGCCATGAAAAGGAACAAAACTGGGTCATGTGTAGAGATGTGGATGGACCTAGAAACTGTCATACAGAGTGAAGTAAGTCAGAAAGAGAAAAACAAATATCGTATATTAACCCATATATGTGTAGTTAGAAAAATGGTACAGATGAACTGGTTTGCAAGGCAGAAATAGAGACACAGATGTAGAGAACAAACGTATGGACACCAAGGGGGGAAGGGAGGGTGGTATGAATTGGGAGATGGGGATTGACATATATACACTAATATGTATAAAATAGATAACTAATGAAAACCTGCTGTATAGCACAGGGAGCTCCACTTCACTGTACAATAGAAACTAACACAACATTGTAAAACAACTATACCCCAATTTAAAAAATTAAAGATTGAAAAAAAAAGAAGTGAAGGTCTTTATAGGAAACTCAAGGCCACTGGGAAAAAGGGCTTTCTCTTTTTAATGAATACATTTGCATCCTTTCTTTTCCTTTTTCTTACAGGGCTGCTGTATTATTTCACTTTGCCTAAGAGCTTACTGATTCCTTTTGTTACATGGCCGTGGTTACTTTTCTATGTGAAAGTCCATATGTACCCAGGAGGATGTAGGACCCCAAAAGGGACTCTAGCTTTTCTGAAGCCTTTGGCAGTAAAAGCTTTCTGTTCTGGCAGACCAGTGTAGATATGCCACTAAAGACAGAGGACAAGAGCCTCCCTTGGTGCCTTTGCATTATATAGGATGACTCACCCATGGAGGAAATTAGAAAATAAAGTCCAGTAAAATATCTCAAATTTAATGGGACTCCTATAATTGGTGACAAAATACCACTAAGACTTTATGAGTCTAGGGGAAGGGATCATAAAGATTATCAAAAAAAATGAGACATTACGCCTGAGGAAAAAATCTCCAGGCTGTGAGGAAAGATAGATACTGGGCTGTCACTCAAGTGCCCAGCGGTAAACTTATACTCTATGGCCTATAGAAAGGCATCAAGTAGGTTAACGTGTAGTCTTCAGGAAATTGAAACTTAAAAAGTCTTTTTCCTAGGAAAAGGTGCCTTCCAAGTGGAAAAGTTTAAGTTTTAGATGAGAGTTAAAACTCTGAGCAAAATAAAACTTAAAACATATAAATTATGATATAAAGATAACTAAGTTATTAATGAAAATTTAAAGAGTATGTCTATTGTTTTCTAATATAAACACTCTCAAAAACATTTTTAGATGAGAAAAAGGAAAATTTAACGTTCATTGAATGACCTCTTGTCTCTCTTATTTATAACATAAAAAATAGAGGTAGGAAAATTGACGACAAGCCAACAATGAGTAGTTACAAAAAGGGAAAAAAAAAAGCAAATACAGGAGACCCTTTCCATTTGTAAGATGATGAATTATAAAGACACAGCTTCCTGGGACTTCCCTGGTGGCGCAGTGGTTAAGAATCTGCCTCCCAATGCAGGGGATGTGGGTTCGATCTCCGGTCAGGGAACTAGATCCCACATGCATGCCGCAGTTAAGAGTTTGCATGCCACAACAAAGGAGCCTGCAAGCCACAACTGAGGAGCCCGTGAGCTGCAACTAAGGAGCTCACGATCCGCAACTAAGGAGCCTGCCTGCCACAACTAAGACCCGGTGCAACCAAAAGAAAAAAATATATATATATACAGAGAGAGAGAGAGAGAGAGAGAGAGAGAGAGAATGATTTTTAAAAAAGACACAGCTGCGCCCCCCGGGGGAGGAGAGAGGGAGCGAGGCCGCGCGCTCCGTCCCCTCCCCCGGGGCTGCCGCCGCCACCGCCGCCACCACCTCCTCGCCGCCTCACCCTGGCGGGGCGGGGGGGGGGAGCAGCAGGCCTCCGGGCCCTGGCACCGCCGCCCGCAGGTTCAGCAGATGAAGGCGTCACTGAAGGGTTACCTACACTTCAGAGCACTTCTAGCACCAGTGCTCACGCAGATGATGATGATCACAGGACAGAACGGCCAAGTCCAAATGGTCCAGATAGACCTTTTCAGTGTCCAACATGTGGGGTGCGATTCAGAACCTGAAACAGCACATGCTCACCCACTCAGGAATTAAACCATTTCAGTATGACCGCTGTGGGAAAAAGTTCACCAGGGCTCACTCGCTAAAGATGCATCGCCTAAAGCATGAAGGTAAACGCTGTTTCCGGTGCCAGATATGTAGTGCCACTTTCACTTCCTTCGGGGAATATAAACACCACACGAGGGTTTCCCGGCACATTATCCGCAAGCCTCGGATTTACGAGTGCAAAACATGTGGCGCCATGTTCACCAACTCTGGAAATTTAATCGTGCACCTGAGGAGTCTGAACCATGAAACGTCAGAGCTAGCAAACTACTTCCAGAGCAGTGATTTCCTAGTACCGGCCTACTTAAACCAGGAGCAAGAAGAGACCCTTGTTCAGTATGATCTTGGAGAACACAGTTTTGAAGACAACTCCTCTGTCCAGATGCCTGTGATTTCACAGGTCTCCTCGACCCAGAATTGTGAAAGCACTTTTCCCTTGGGGTTTCTTGGTGGGCTGACAGAAAAAGAGGAGGAAATGCCAGGGCAGCCAAAGACCAGTGCTTGTGCCGAGGCAACCAGAGAGGACCCCCCAAAATCAGAGCTGTCTTCTGTAACTATTGAGTAATTTCATGGTTTGGCTTCATTTTCGATTTTTGGAAAGTGCCTGTGCTTGGTCTTGTACATTTGAATTTAATTTAACTTTATAAGCAAAAAAGCGTTTGGGAAAGAATTTCCCTTTTTACTTTGTAAGGTCTGCAACTGATGTTTTATTTTTCATGACTGAGAGATTGCTTCTGTAAGTGCACAATAACATGGTGTTGAAATATAATAGAAACCTTGAGGCTTAAGGAGAACCAGCTGACTTAAAACTGGTATCAGTTTCCTCTTCCATTATCAGGAGTAGGTTAACAACAGATCATTAGGTCAAGAAGAAATCAGGTGATTATTGACCTTCCTGAAATGAAAGCGTACACCAGAAACATATTACTGAGTGAATCTGGCAAATGGCCTGAATATCCTATATCCTACACACAGGATATTGTACAGTCTTTTGTAAAGCCTGTTGTTTTTGGAAGTATTTATGGTGAGCTTTCTTAAAAATTATTAGGGTATATACTTCTGAAATCCCACGTGTTTTGTGTGGTTTTTTTTTAAGCTTTGTCACTATAATTTTTCATGGTGAAAATTTGGTATTGGGATAGGTATTCCCTGTACCTTTATAGTACCACTCCTCCAAATAATCTTTCTTCTGTGAAAGAAGGCAAAGAAGCATGGTTAAGGATAGTCAACTTGTGCGTGAAATGACCAGGAACAGAGAATATAGTGTGTGAATCGGCTTCATAGGAACTCTTTCATACAGCTTTTCTGGATAAAATTATTGTTTACCTGGTCTTTGAATGTTAATGCCTGGCTAATTGGGTCATTGCCTAAATCAGTTTTCTCTTGCCTATACTTGGCATGATCCCATGAAAAGGAGATATACTGGAGATGTTCTATATTTTATACATAGGTTTGTGTATTGTTGAGGATGTTTTTATTCTGCTGTTTTGGACAAAATAAAGAATTCTCTGTTAAGGCTATATTCTTTTTTTTTTTTTTTTTTTTTTTTTGTGGTACGTGGGCCTCTCACTGTTGTGGCCTCTCCCGTTGCGGAGCACAGGCTCCGGACGCGCAGGCTCAGCAGCCATGGCTCACGGGCCCAGCCGCTCCGCGGCATGTGGGATCTGCCCGGACCGGGGTACGAACCCATGTCCCCTGCATCGGCAGGCGGACTCTCAACCACTGCGCCACCAGGGAAGCCCTAAGGCTATATTCTTAACCCAACTGAGATTGTTTACAAAATACCCATATGACAGTGATAAATTGTCCTTGCTCCAAAATATTTTAAGACATTGCCAAATGTCATATTAAAAGCAGTTAGGATAGTTTTTACGCAATGTGAGCAATAATGTAGAAGTAGAGGAGAGTCTATAAAATGTTGATCTATGACTCAAATCTATTTGGGGAAAAAAAAGAATTGTTAAGACTAAAGAAAAACTAAAAACCTTAAATTATTGACTATTACCTCTTGCTGCTAAAAAAAGAAAAGAAAAGAAACTTCGTGGTTTATAGTCGAAATATATATGATCCTCTAGACTGGAATATACGTTTTTACCTGGTGCCATTAAAGCATCACTGACCTTGATCCTAAATATTCATGAGTCCATGAACAATGATCTTTTGAGTAACTCTTTTTTTCTATGTATATACCCAAAGTTTATGAAAACACCTGATTAGGTTAGAAAAAGAAAATACAGTTTCTTATTCAAAACACAAGATCTCAGTTTTGTCTGGGTGCTAGTCGTTAATAATAAAATTTTTCTAAGTTATAAGAAAAAAAGGGACACAGCTTCCAACTGAAAAGACTTTAAAAAATCCGTTTAATGAAGATTAGAGTTTCCATATTACTTTTTAAATGCATGAATAAAAAGTAAAATATAAGCTAAGTTTATGTGATACTACTCAAATACTTTAATAAATGTTTTATGTATTCTGGATGTGAAAGATAGCTACATATCTTCTCCTGGTTTTGCTATATGAGAAATAAAAATGCAAACAGAGCAAATGTGAGAAATACAGCATTTTACAAAGTGCTAAATTAAATGAAAATTCCAAAATTCTAAACACTTGCCTTATAAATTACTATTGCTTAAAGTATATAAACATGAATATGGGTGTACAACTGAGTTGTGTTTTTATCTGAATGATTGGTGTCCTTAGAAACTGGTCTTGAAAACCTCAGATGATATTGAAATTTATGAGAACCTGGAGAGCTTCTCCACTTCCCTTTATGTGTAAACTTATAAGATGTGATATCTTTCTAATAAAAGTTTTTAAATAGTATTTAGTGAACTTTAATGCCAACTTAATATATTTTTCTAAAATCTTAAATTGTCTGTGGAAACAGACTAATAGTTTATTGAGAAACCTAGTTAAGAATCAATATTTACCTGGGACTTTGAAAAACATTAAAATTCAGAGTGCCAATGGACTTCCCTGGAGGTCCAGTGGTTAAGACTCTGTGCTTCCACTGCAGGGGGCCTGGGTTCGATCCCTGGTTCCAGGAACTAAGATCCTACATGCCCTGCAGCGTGGCCAAACAAATAAAATAATAAAATAAAATAAAATTCAGAGTGCCAAGAACTGTGAAGAATCTAAGATTTTACTCTAATTTCAGCCAACAAGCTAGCCTTCCACAGTTTCATGGACGGTGGCAGAAGACACAGGACACCTGGGTCAGAGATAGTATTACTCCCAGCAATCCCAGCATTTCACCAGTCCCCTAAGTGCCATTTCCCACAGAGTGACACAGAGAGGGTCAGGGGGTACCCGTATTGCCCACACAGTGGATTGCATTATAGGAGAGGAACCCTGAATTTGAAGAACACAAATATTTTATAATGAGCAGTAAGCCCACCTGAACTTTGTACTGGAGGGAGACATCACTACGATGGGCAATAAATAAAAACATCCTTTGCTCTGGAGGAAGACACAATCTCTATCTCCTGGTTGCTCACTGTACAAACATCTTTGAAAGAGAGTCCAGAGCAAAGTTAATCATTGCTTCTGCTCTTATGATGTGCAGAATCATGAGAAACCCATGGAGAATGGTCTCCCAACACAGAGAGAAATAAAAAATAAAATGCATAGCTCCTACACAACACCTATGCATGGTTTTATATATGTATTCTTATTTATGTGTGAACACTTTTTTCCTTCAGAATACTCAAATTAAGATTAAAAAGCATATAAACATCAAATTATGATATACTTGATAAAGTTGTTTTAAGAGCTGGAGTTTTAAAGATTTAAGTATTGTCATTTAAACTTACAGGACTATATATGTGTGTGAGTGCATATCAAAGTTATATTAAGGTTAATAATTTAAAAAAATTATATATAAGAGAGGAGAGATGACTTGCAGTTTGGGAAAAGAAAATTGGTCTCTGGGTATGTCATCTATTGTCAACATGAAGCAGGTAAAAGTTCTTTGCCTAAATTATATTCTGACATGGGAGCAGAGATTGTCAAACCTCTGTGTGTGCCCTCTCCTGTTTTGCAAGTGTGCCAATATTTATACTGATCCTTGTGATGCTTTTGAGTGCTCCATGATTGTACCCAAGTTCCTGACTGCTAAAAGAATTATTATGATTTCCACTGTTATCTCTCTATGGCTGTTATAAAATATCCACTTCTAATTTTTAGTCACCTTTGCTATTATTTGTATCAACTCTCCAGTCTCTTAGGGCTACTTTTTCATATATTACCCATTTCTACAACTTGACCCAAAATTCAGAAGCTTTGGACACTCACAGGATGTCATTTTCACCTAAACTGTCTTTGCTGCTCCCCAGACTAACAAAGATTTGCTCCCTCGCCTTGTCCAGTTCAGCACTTGCCAACAAGGAAGAGAGTCCAGGAGTGAATGGGCATGATCTGTATGCTGCAGTTTTTTTCCAGACTTGCCCTGGAGTCTTGTAAAAGCTGCCCTTTTTTTTTTGCCAGCCCCTCAATGTTGAAGAGTTGTTATGAGTATGCTCTCGTGATTGCAAGCATCTATTTAGGGTGAGTGGAAACAGCCACAAAGAGAGGTAGACACAATGACTATCCGCAAAAGACTTCTAAGGGACAGTTTATTCCCAGGTTTGGAATACCCTTGTCTGGTAACAATAGTTGGATACACTTCGCAGGAGAGATTGTAAAAGAATTTTGTTTTAAGGCCCTACACGTATATAGCAATGCCTTCATTGATTTTTCCATCTTAAATTAATCAAGGGTAATGTTAAAATAGAAATCTTAAAGAAGAAGAAAAAGGAGAAGGAGAAGGAGAAGGAGAAGGCGGAGAAGGAGAAGGAGAAGGCAGGGAAGAAGGAAGGACCACCCCACTGGCTAAAGATTTTGAAAAACTGGATTAAAGTGGCCAGAAATATTGTCTATAGCCAAGAAGCAAGTAGCAGAGGTTACCTCTGGGGAGAGGAGCTAGAGGGAAAGGGTATGAGGAAGACTTCTTTTTCACCATTTACCCTTTTGTTCTTTTGCATTTTGTACAAAGTTTATAATTGCTTATCAAAAAGTTCATATAATAACACTCTTCCAAATTACAATGTCACATACATGACCCTTGAATTACATTTCTTGCAGATATAACTGCACATGTGCAAATAATGATGGGGGAAACCTGTTCATGGCAGCATCATGTGTAATAGAAAAGATGGGAGGTATCTAAATATCCATGAAGGGGATGAGTGAAAGGAACTGTGTACATCCATACAACAGGATAAAATGCAGACCCAAGAAAGGATCAAGAAGCCTATTATGCACTGATACAGAATCTGTATCTCCAAAATATATTAAGTAAAAAAATAAATTAATAAAAGAAAAAGATACAGAAGTAAACTATGCTATCACTCTCTGTAAAATAGACATGCATTTCCTTGCTTATGTATTAACAACTATACGTAAAGGATACAGAGGAATAATATTATTGGTTGAATCTGGGGAGAAAATTAGGTGGCAGTAAGACAAGAGTAAGAGGATGGCTCTTCACTATATACACTTTTGTACCTTTTAAACTTTAGATCTTATAAATATATTACCTATTCAAAAAATAAAATAAGCATTTTTTGAAGGGGATAATAGTAAATGTTACCAATTTCAGAAAGCCTCATCCATAGGCATTTTCTACACCTCCACCAAAGTTCAATTGGTATCCCAATAAAATCCATTTAGGCGATCTCTGAAATTATCCTGAGACTATAAGAAATAGAAAGAACATGGCAACTGAATTATTCTGTAGAGATAAATGAGGAAACCCAAGTAATTTTCTGCAGATGAAAACTTTTTTCGATATATAAGTATACATATATCAGAGTGCTCTTCTTGCTATGAGTTTTTTAAAACTTTTAAAATTGTGATATAATTTTAGACTTACAGAAGAATTGCAAGAATAATACAGATAGTTCTTGTACACCACCTTTCACCCAGCTTCCCCTAATGTTAACATCTTGCATAATCATATTACAATTATCAAAGATAAGAAATTAGCATTGGTGCATTACTACACCACAGACTTCATTCCAACTTCCTGTGAGATTTTAAATTATGTTTCAAAACCTACTTGATTCAGGCGGACTTCCCTGGTGGAGCAGTGGTTAAGAATCTGCCTGCTAATGCAGGGGACATGGATTCGAACCCTGGTCTGGGAAGATCCCACATGCCATGGAGCAACTAAGCCCGTGAGCCACCACTACTGAGCCTGTGCTCTAGAACCTGCGAGCCACAACTACTGAAGCCCGCGCCCTCTAGGGCCCGCCTGCCACAACTACTGAGCCTACATGCTGCAACTACTGAGCCTGCATGCTGCAACTACTGAAGTCCACGCGCCGAGAGCCTGTGCTCCACAAGAGAAGCCACCGCAATGAGAAGCCTGTGCACCACAACAAAGAGCAGCCCCTGCTCGCCTCAACTAGAGAAAGCCCGCGCACAGCAACAAAGACCCGACGCAGTCAAAAATAAAAAAATAAATAAAAATAAACCTACTTGATTCAAAAAGCAAGCCATTAAGAACATAAACATTATTTCTTTGTTACACAGCAAAACAAATTGTATTTTTGGTCTTTAGATTTTAATTTTTGTCACAAATATTTTTTGTAAATGTTCAAAATAGCTAGATAGTATTCTGAAGATTTTTAAATGTTTGTATAGGTGTACAATAAGGCAAACTGAATTCATGTTGGAAAAAGTGGCATCTGTAGAATTGTGGATTTGGCTTAAGGGACTTAAATTATGGCCTGAGAGAAGTATTCATGTTTCATCAATTGATCACAAGCTTTTGCTAGTCAAAAAATTTGTGAATTAGCCACTTAATTGAAGAGATTTCAATTCCATTCCTGAGTCTACCAACAAACTCAGTGGTTCTCAAAGTGTGGTCCCCAGACCAGCAGCATCAGTATCAGCTGGGAGCTTGTCAGAACGTGAATTTCCAGTCATCTGTGTTTTAGCAAGCCCTGGGTGATTCTGAAGGCTAAACTTTAAAAATCTCTGATTATAAGTGTTTCAATGACTAAAAGGAGGGGAGAAGGAGAAGGGAGGAACTAATAGAGAACAGGAAATTCTCAATGGAACATTCAACCTGCCTGCTTGTTAACAGGAAGGTCTTGGTTCAAACTTTACTTGTTTGTTTCCAAGAAATAGATTGTACTTCATTTCTCTTAAATACAGACTTACCTTTTCTATACATCAAGGTTTCACCTTTGACCTGAGTGAACTGGTTCCAAAGACTACAAAATGATTAATGTAGAACCTCTGCATTGATAACCTCTTCTGCCAGAAACCGATTTGATCACTTTCTCATTGGGAAATGAGTATAATAACTCCTCACTTTGCACAGTTCTGATATGCACACATTTCAGTCACAGCGGTCTAAATTAAGACCAGTCCCCCAATACCTGTAAGTAATGACATAGGAAAAACTTCACTATCCTCAAAGCACTAGGGAAATAAGAGATGTGTATCATGATCTGTAGCCAATCACATCAATTCTTTCAAAGTCTGTTGATGACTAGTCACCGTGCATTTGTTATTCAGTATACAGTTGCTGCTTTGTCTTCCAGTGATAAAGCCCACCTGACATTTTACAAAAGTGAATGACTGAAAGAATTGTCCAAGAAAGATTAAAGTGCAGCACCCCACCCCCCAAAAAAGGAAAAGTGATATCGCTAGAAGTGAAGTGAAATTGAAAGTGATTAGAAGATACCGCCAGGGGAATGTTGACACCGCTGCCATTCTTGAGACTCCAGGCATGCAGCCAGGGGAACTTTGTAAAGGTGAACTTAGCGACATAAATGAGGAAAGTGGTTGTGACACCAAGGATGAAGGTGTGCCAGTGGAAGTGATGTCTACAAAATCCTTCATGTTGAAGAATCTTCAGAGATTTCGTAACATAGAAATCACAAAAGATAAAATCTTGGAAGCAAAAATAAGTTGTCAAATTGTACTCCCCTGAGAGGGGGGGAGCTATATAAGTGGATTGGTGGACTTTCAGGGAATTAGGAGCTGAAAAATTGTGTAGTAAGTTGGAAATAGTTTAGTTCAGAGATTGTTGTTGTATCTCGTACGTTACCTTTGCTGACAGAAAACCAAGTCACAATCAAGCTAAGAAGAGGATTATAACCCGGGACACAGATTCTCAGAAGCTCTGACAACTGTTCCACCGGTCAAGAGTTAGAGGTGCAGTTTTATACATTCCTGAGACAGAATTTATGTATGACATTTGCAGGTTAGCATTGTACATCAAGTTCATCAGAGATGTTTTGGTCAGTTATGTGTGTACAGAGTAAGCCTTTGGTCAATGTGACCGCCTGTATGGGATGAAAAAGAAATATTAATCTTAAAATTACCAGGCTGGTGTCTGAAGAAAGGGACCGTTTTTCTCAACAGTTGATTATATCGTCCTACTTTGAGGAGGTCTGGCTAATGTATCATGCTGATACACATTGCGCGTTGGGAAAGGCCCACCACAAAGAGGGATGTTTTTCTTTTTTGTTTCCATCTTAGTTTGATTGTCTTGTCATAGAAAATTTGTGATTTTTCCTCATCACCTTTATCATCTAAAGTTTGATTTCTTTCTGGTTGTCATTCTCAGTAAGTTACTGGTCTGGTAATAATTAAATTATTGTCTTTTTTTCTGAAATATATACCTATTTGTGAATTTTCTTTAGTAAGCTAGAATAGGATTTTGGGCTCTTCTCCCACATTTATGGTGGTTAAAAAGAAGGAAGGGGAGGAGAAAAAGGAGAGGACAAGGGAAGGGAGAGAGGGGGAAACTGGAGAAGAAGAGGTGCTCTGTTCACCCACCCATCCATCCCCCTTCCAGATTATTCTTTTATGGTATTTTATCTTTTTCTTAGGTATTCAGTTATTCAATGTCTTAGTCATTTTAAATTGTTCTATTTTGTGTTCTCTTTCAGATAGTCTTTCAAATACCAGAAGTTCATGGCCACTGAGTCCTACTGCTTGTTGTAAGTGCTGACTCTTAACAGGGTGAGTTGTTTCCACGTATGTTTTGATTATGATCAAAACGTATGATCTGTAGCAGGGCTTGCTTTTTCCTGAGAGAACCCATTGTGCCCTGGGTGAAGAAGAGTCCTGGCAGATCCATTCCCTGTTGACTTCCAACAGGAGTCTTGGGATGTCACTTGGACTTGGACACATTTTTATATTAAATTCCCACCTTGGGGTTGGGGGACTTCATTGGTAAAAGAAATTCAATCTCCAAACCTCTATGAGAAACTGGACTCTAAGGTGTTAGCAATGGGGGAAACTGGGTAAGGGGTACATGGAGGAACTCTGTGTACTATCTTTACAACTTTTCTGCAAACCTAAAATGATTCCAAAATAAAAAGGTGATTTTTCAAAAGGGAAGCCCCTAGGTTAGACCCTTAGGTAGCCATGGAGTCAGCTTGCATGCATCCTGGTCCTGTGTTCATTTACATCTTCATTTTGTATATCTGCAATATCCCTTTTGCCTTGCAAGTTCAGCTATGAATTTAAAATAAATTTTGTTGTAATTCATCTAGCACATCTGAGAGTTATTACAGGTAGATTTTCAGATCATATCAGTCCACTACACATGGAACTTAATTTCCTATTTTCTCTTTAATCCACACAAATCAGGCTTTTATCCCCACCAGTGAAACTGGTCCAGTCAACCTTACCAATAACATTCATCCTGCAAACCCAGTGGTAAATTCTTAGTAGTCAGATACTCAGTCTTTTGTTAGCATTTGAACAGTTGAGCATGCCTTCCTTGAAACCCTTTATTCTCTTGGTTTGTCAGACCTTCCTTTTATTTCTTGTACTTCAGTGGCCTCTCCTCAGACTTTTTTGTGGTCTCTCTCCTTTGCTGACCTTCAGATGTTGAGCGCCTCTGGACTCAATCTTCCACCCAGTCTCTTATAATTCTGCACTCATTCCATGGGTGATATTATTCAGTACAGTGATTTTAAATATTCATATGCCACAACTCCCAAATTGAGATCTTAGGACCTGATGACCTGACTTTTTCTCCTACCCCTGCCCCCCTGCTTCAGGTCCCCAGACTCATTTATACAACTGCCTACTCAATATCCCTGCTTAATGTCAAATTTAATAAAGCCCAAACAGAACTCTCCATCTGGCGCCAAAAATAACAGATATGTTGTTCAGTATATGCCTGTGGTAGGCCTTGACCAGGTCTGGCGATGTAGCAGCAAATAGAAAACTAAATCACTGTGGCATAGCAAAACCTCTTTATGGGGACTTCCCTGGCGGTCCACTGTTTAAGACTCCGTGCTCCCAATGCAGGGGCATGTGTTCGATCCCTGGTCAGGGAACTAAGATCCCGCATGCCGCAAAAAAGAAAACCTCTTTATGGAGTAGTAGGTAGACCTTTGAGTGGGAACATGGCCCTTCCCCAATAATAGTGTGAGATGGTAAAACCACAGTTCTCTACATTGACCACCAAATTTCAAGTATACCTTCATGAGGGCCTTCAATCCAGAGATCTACTATTTTATCAATACTATCTTTGGAGAGTAAACTTCTAGACTAGCCGGAGTAAAGGAGAGAAAGTTGCCTAACTACATGGAGTAGGGGAGGAATTCCTGAAGTCTGCTTTTTCTTTTTTCTTTTTTTCTCATTTAATTTCACATTTACTCTCATTGCTCTGGGCTGGGAAAGGAAGGAGTTGTGAGTGTATAGAATTGCACTATTGCACTTTCAGACAGAATTGGGATCCAGGTTCTAACTTCCTTTGAGTTCAGGATCTGAATCAGAGTCAGAGGAGGTTGACTGCAGCTGGAGGCTGGGGGCTGCTAGGAAAAAGGCAGGGAACAGGAATGTACTTGACCTTGGAGAATTGCTGTTCCAGGGCTCCCATCCAGGTACCTGAGGATCCTTCATGTAGATCACATGTTGGGGCGGTGGGCACAGCAGCTCCCCAAAGAGAATATGACTGGCACAGGCCTGGGACTGGTATTCAGGAGGTAGGAGGCTGGCCACATGTGCACAGGGAGGATCTGAGAAGACATTGTCCAACCATCTGTATCCCAGGATCCTGTGAAGGGGCCTCTCCATAAGGACAAGGCCAGGGCTTGCTCCTTGACCTCTGGTTGGCCTCATGAATAGTGGAGTCATGCAAATTTATAAGCACTTGGAGACATTGTTGCCACTCTTCTTTATGCCCCTGTGCTTGCCACCCTGGGCAATCGCTTTTGGCTGTACATGAGTCTTCTCACCACTTCACATTCAAGGAATTCCCATTCTTGTAGGAAACTCCCGATTTCCTGGTCACTCTAAGGTTTAATTAACTGGCCTGTTGGCTTTTCTGATCCCTGGGTTTATTTTTCCTCCTTTAGTTCCTGGGGGGTTGCCAATGATTTCAGCCTGAAGTGTCTATTTTAATTCCTGATAAAAATGTCTATTTTCTCTGCAGCCACAGGGTTCTAATCCAGGGGCAGCAAAGAGCTGGTGTCCAGGGTCTTTTGAGCATGGGCCGCTGCCTGTACGCCTTGCTCGGCCCTTGCAGTAAACCTTTCTCTTCTCCAAAGCCCGATGTTTCAGTTTGTGCGGCTTCACTGTGCATTGTGCACACGAACCCGGGTTCGGCAGCACAGGCACTTACTCTGGCACACTGGAATTCAGCAGAGCCTGGACGTGCCCAAGTATAGAAATGTGTTTGCTCCTCTCTGCTCTGGCCGTTTCTAACTGCTTTTTCAACAGACTTTCAACCAGTGTTCATATTTTAATCTCACATCCCTATATGCAAAAAAACATGGTCCTACCAATTTCTGAGTCTTTTGGTTGTTCTGCAATACAAATGAGGTTGCTTATCAGCTTTCCATACTCTGAATTTAGGGCTTTCTCCCATCTGCTAATTTTCTCATCATTTTCTCATTTGCTTTCCAATTTAAGTTTTGTGAGCTGTTATCTCTTTTCCAATTTTCTTGGGTGTTTAAGTCTTTTCAGCAAGACTTTTTACTATTATTTTGGTGAGCTTTCAAGAGACGGCAGAGGTTAAATATCAACCTTCTAACTTTAACCAAAATCAAGACTTTAATACATAGGGACAAAGGTCCCCATTTGAAGGAGGAGGGTGGGATGGAGCAAAGGCGGGGCCCCTGATACCCTTAGGAACCTAACAATCCACCTAGATCCACAAACTATTCAGAGTTGCCTGGGAAGCTTTGAAACCTCAGTTCACACTAGTTAGCCCAGGGGGAATTCTCATCACAGTTCTCTCAAGGAATGCATTCAAACGCAAGCATTTTGAAGTAAATCATTTAATCTCTATACAATCTCTGTACACTCTGTACAAATCTCTGTATAATCCCTCCACAGTTTTTTACCTCTAGGAACCAGGGTCACTGCAAAGAAGGAGGGCAACCCAAATTGGAAAATAGGCACCCCAAAGGAAAATTTAGTACCTATTCCTCAATCTGTATTCTGTTGAGAGTCTATCCCCTCAGTGATTCCCACTGTCCACAAGTATCGGCTATCTTATCAGACAGCCTTTGAGCTGGCTGATTAATCTAAACTCATAGAAATGCACTCCCTGACTCTACTTTTTAGCCTCAGAACTTCATTTAGTTCGTTTAATAGATTTTCCTTTCTTTGTCTACTTCAGTGAGTCTAACAGATTGAACAGCTAATTCCAAATTAGAGAGAGCAGGAAAAACAAGAAGCTTCCCATTCAAGGTCCCAAAGGATCTTCTGCCTTTCCCCACCTTGGCAAGCCAGGGAGTTCAGTCCCAAGTGTCTCCTTGCCTGCTGGAAGGAGTTTGCCAGCTGACTTTACCACAGCACCACCTTGTCCAGGAACCAAGTTTTGAGGTGTGTTTAGAGTTAAATCTATTAGAATCATCTTTGGTGTTTTTGTTTTTTGACTTGCAGAGCCAGCAGAAAGGCAGCTAAACACAGGGTCTGGGTTTTTTTCATCAACTAACAGACATCAGCTTATAGAGAAAGATAGGTCATATAAAGTCAAGGCTATTAAAGTCAACTACAATTTAAGTGAACAAATTACATTTTCTACTGCAAACTCATTCTGCAGATTAAAGAAACACTGCAAAGTTATATTTGCTTTGTAGTAGAAGGGAGTTTAAACATGAATGATCAGCTCAGAGAAAACAGCTAGTAGCAGTGGACATCTCAGGAAAATTTTCGGTGTTTCTACTGAACATCGCAAGAGACAGCCTTACAAATTATAATTACATAAGACTTCTCCTCCACTGGTCTGGGCTGCTTATTCCTGATATCACCAGAGTGTACATATTCCTGGCTCTTGACTTCTTTTTTTTTTTTTTTTTTTTTTTTTTGCGGTACCCGGGCCTCCAGCTGTTGTGGCCTCTCCCGTTGCGGAGCACAGGCTCCGGACGCGCAGGCTCAGCGGCCATGGCTCACAGGCCCAGCCGCTCTGCGGCATGTGGGAACTTCGCGGACCGGGGCATGAACCCGTGTCTCCTGCATCGGTAGGCGGACTCTCAACCAATGCGCCACCAGGGAAGCCCCCAGGCTGGCTCTTGACTTCTGAGCTTACTGTGGAGGATAACGATCAGCCTAATACTTCGAAAATTTCAAGTATTTAACGTAATAGGTTTCTTGACCACCACCCCCAGCCAAAACATGACATTATGGCGCATATAATTTCTTTTATTTGGGTCAATTGTGAGTATAAAATTTTAAAGTTACTTTTCAAAGGAATTTTAAAGGAAAAGAAAAATGGAAGCCTCTAGCAAGCAAAGAGGCACTATGCCTTGACCATCTTCTCTTTTCAGAGGCGAAGGCCTTCCCAGAGACAGCCTCAGGGAATACCAGCTAGTTACACGCATCACCTCAGCCTTTCTACGGGAGTCAGGAAGATGACAGAGTGCCCACCCCCTTTATTTTTTCGAAGTCCTATTAATATAATTTTTTAAAAGTTTTCATCAGAAACAACTGACAATATTTAGTTGGTTATTTTCAGACTTTAGTTGGCCTATCATTCAGAATTCAGAACTGGAAACCAAGATCTAATTTGCCTCTGCCCTGGTCTGGCTAATGACTACAGATTTAGTAGGCCTACAATCCATCTGAAACAGTGTATCCCAAACAGAAAAGTTCAGATGAGCTATATTGACACACGGTATTTATTTTGATTTTTTTGGGTAATTAATCAGTATTAGAAAATACAAGAAATTAAACTTATGATTTCACTCAAGCGAAGTAAATGCAAATTGACTTAAAAATTAGGTAAATAATTCAGGTGGTACTCAAGTATGGCAAGAATCATGAAGCCTGAATAGTTGAAGAATGGCTGGATTTATTCCAAGGAAATGAGGTCTATTTACTGCCACTTCACTTCTACGTCTACTGCACCCGTTTCAGATGCAAGGAGTGGACCTAAGGACCACCACCACCCAGCCTATGCTCCAGGCCCACTTTCAAATGGGGGCAAATTCACCATACAAAATTCACAGACGGCATCAGCAGAAGTAACAATACCAAAGCAACTGACTGAGCAGTGAAGAGGAGGAAAATGCTGAGCTTTTTTCCTTAATGTAGTAGGGTTAGGAGAAATTTTATTTTTAAAATGCTCTGTGTTGTTCTTAAAGGATTGTTTGTGCAACAAAAAACATAAAAACTTGCAAGTAGAACTCATTTTGTTTTACAGTCCAGACAGTTTAAAACAGCTTCTTCTTAAAAGTACCTTTATGTAAATCATCACCATTTCAGTAAGTAAATGCAGGCCTACAAGTTCAGGGATAAAAATGGTCACATAAGCTGAAGGGGACATCAGGATGTGTCCTCTTTTGAATATGAATAGCAGGAGTAGTTTTACTCTTTAAAAGAAATTAAAACAGCATATCAACAGTACAACTCACTGTAGGAGATAGATAATATCCCTTCATCTTTGTAGTTCTACTATTTATTCTTCTAGTTATTCACTCATTCATTCAAAAACATTTAAGGGCTTACTATATGTCTAAGGAATTACTGCCAGCAGTGAAAAAATTCTTTTCCTCATCAGTTTGTTTGACCTAAGAATAAAAGAAGCAAAAACATTATTTTGCCATTTTTGGATTAAAATTCACAACTTCCTAGAAGCTATTCTGGATCAACTCTACTCTATGCTAACAATGCCTTTACTGTCTCTTCTTGGTTCTTATTTTATACACTATTCAGCAAAGTTGGTTGCTGTGGCAGGCAGAATAATGTTCCCCCCAAATAGGTTGGCTTACAATCGCTAGAGGGCTTTACAATTGTCAGCAGAGGCTACTGGAGAGTAAAACTAAACTAGGTGGTCACACAGGGAAAGAAGCCGAGTTTTAGCATCACTTGCCATATAAATGGCCTCACATGTTCCAGGTTAGCAAAGAAGCATTGTAGTTGACTTAGAGATAGCCATCCAATTTTAGATCTCAGGTAAGTGGAAAAGTTTCACAGTATACTCTGTGTTGATATGCAAAACTTTGTTAATGTGTATGTTTTGTTTGGATCTTTATCTCATTTTTTACTTACTAATGCTATTTAGTAAGCACTTGAGAATGTGGCAAGCACAGCATTTATTAGAAATACATGGTAGAGTTGCTGGCAATGTGGGTCTGGATTTTTGCTGAATTTTGGATTAGGAAACTTTCTTACCTTGAAACCCCTTGAGCAATTGTGACTTAAACCAGAGTTTAGCCCTTGATTATTTCCTGTTAAGGGACTCTGGAAATCCTCCACCGCATGTAACAGTAGTGCTAAACCTAAAGAAAACACTCAACAATTAGGTGTTGATTGATTTCACCCTATGGTTGATTGATTTCACCCTGTAGACTCAAGTGAGACTAAATTGTTTGCCATTTTTCTCATTTAGTATTTTCTTCAGTTTCCTGGATCCCAGGAGATTTTTAGTAGGTTTTGGATGAGCCAACAAGGATTTCTGACCTCCATTCTCAGAAAATGTCTGGCATCACCTCAAATCTGGATTTGAACATTACAGAGGGTGGATAGGGGGCATCATCACTAGACTGAGGGTCAAGTACACGTTGTCATCTTGGTATTCGTTTTTGTCACAGTTCCTAGCATGATAATTTTCAAATAAATGATTTTTGGAAAAAAATGTATTTACAACCAGGTATCATGTTGAATACACAAATATAGAAAATTAAGTCATTTTTTTCCCCGTTATCAGACTTTAGGTTGGCCTTCTGAATTAATGAGAAAATATTTTCTTGAGTATTTGTGTTATCTTGCAGGGTGGGTAGGACTGTATTTTAAAGTTAAACGACTAAAAATACTATTTTTGGTTTTTATTAACGAGCCTGGATTAGGGCTACAGTTGAAAACCTCTGGAGCTTTACAAATCATGCAGTTTATTTAAGCAGCAAGGGTTGTATTGCTCTCAATTTCACTAAATCAACATTCATTATGTATAAACAATTAAAGCGCAAAAAGCCTTAAAAAAAAAAAGAAAGACCATAACCAAAACCTGTGTAGTCCCAAAGCAGCATGGAGCTGTACAGGCCGGAAGCATCCATTTAAATTCCTGAGTTACAAGGAACATTACCCCTACATAAGCAAAAGTTTACAGTGATTTTATCAGGCATTTCCCACACTTGTTAAAATTATAAGCATTATTTTAAAAAGAGAGCGAGAGAAGAGCAGAGGCAACATAAGAAGAATGGAGTTGGCTGCTCCAGAGACATCTGCAGAGGACACTACATATTTCTTCTCGCCCGGCACGCTGGACGGTAAACCGGATCTTCTGGGGCTTGCTGGGCAGCCGACATTTTCCGTAGCAGGAGTTTCACTGTCAAGGTCTGAAGGATGTTAAACGCTCGGGCCAAAGGCCAGGCGGCTCTTTACCGTCAAGTTAACTAGCGGTGGGAACGAGCGCAACAGCCCGATTCCCCTCCAGTGCAGAGTGTGGACGTGCCTGCCCCTCCGGTACCGAGCACTGAGGAACCGGCGAGCCTGGTCCCACTGTCCGGCGGGAAAGCCGGACTGCCAACCGTCCGGCGCGCCCCAGCCTTCCGCCTCCCGGTCTAGCCCGGCGGCCCGGCCGCCTCTGCTTCGGGGACGCGGAAACCCCGTAGGAGCAGGGCGGGCGGGGAAAGCGGTTCTTCCTATCGCTTGCTGCAATATTCTTCCGCCGCAGAGCAAAGAGTCCCAACATCCCCCGCCAGGGTCTTGGGATGTTCAGCAACGCCGTAAGATCGACAAATAACTAAATTTGGGTTTTCCCACCGATTTGCTTAGGATATTTTCTGAGATAAGCACCCCAGGATCACAATTTTGTGGCTGGTCGAAGAACGACGGGAAAATTCCTCCGCAGAAAACGGGTCCCGGCCGCGAGCCTATAAAAAACGGGTGGTGCGGCCCTTCTGCCTTTCCAGTCAGGCACTGAGTGGTTCCTCGGATCATGTCTGGTAGCTCCGCGGATTATAACAGGTATGCCGGTTCCTCGGTGGTGGTGGTGGTGCTCTGTGGCACAGGTCCTAAGGCGCTGGAGGAGGTTGTAATAGATGGAGAGGAGGCAGGGAACCCCGGGTTCATAGGCGTGGCTTTGGGGTACAGTACTCCTGTGTTTTGTCGAGAAGCTTCCATGATAGGTAGGGCCCAGATTGTGGGGAGACGGATAAGAAAACGAGGTGGTGAAAGAGTGTGTTTTCCCGAAGACGCCTTGAAATCGCGGCCGTTTCCCCTGCCCATACGGAGCCCGGCATTTATTGGCAGCCGTGGCGCAGTCCGCAGTCGGTACGGTGTAACTGGGCTGTGTAAAGCTCTATTGGCGGCCAGCGGCGCGGTTTGGGAGCGCTAGGCAGTAGGTTGGGTGGGGGCAGGACGGCAGCGGCGGCCGGAGGCCGGATGGGGCCGGGCCGGCAAAGGGGCCCCGGCGAGCCGTTGGCAAGGCCTAGCCGGGCCTAGGCCCGCGTCAATCACTACGGCTTGCGCATTGTTAGGGGCGGAGCTCGGCGCGTGGAGCTCTCGCGAGACGGTGCATTGCCGAGAGGGGAGCGCCTGGCGCTCAGGCCTGGGGGGAAGGGCCGGCGTCCGTGGGGCCTTTCCGGGCGTCCCCGGTTCCTAACCTTTGAGCGGCCGCGCAGTATATCGTGTGCCCCGCGGCACCAGCTGCCTTGGCTCGTTTGGGAAGTGTACACGTGCGGGGGAGAGCGACCGGATGAGAAAGAGCTTCTCTTCCCCTCAGTGTGCAGTTGCAGGGGTTTGGGGAAGGGACGTTCTAACAGCAGTATTTTTGTCAGCAGAGAACATGGCGGCCCCGAGGGAATGGAGCCCGATGGTGTCATCGAGGTAAGAAATGGGTGTGGAATTTGGAACTTTGGAAAGGTGAGTTTGTTCATCCGTTTATTCCTTTTTTGTTTTTTTTTAACTTTTCAGAGTAACTGGAATGAAATTGTTGATAACTTTGATGATATGAATTTAAAGGAGTCTCTTCTTCGAGGCATCTATGCTTATGGTTTTGAGAAGCCATCAGCTATTCAGCAGAGAGCTATTATCCCGTGTATTAAAGGTAAAAGACTCGTTGGTGCTTCTTAAAAATGAATTCTCTGTTCTGCATAGGATGTGCACCTTTTTCTCTTTAATATGGGAAAATTACCTTCTGGGGGACTAGCACCTATTTGTATTCCTTAAAGTGAAATGATGGCAATCATCTTTCGGGACTGACCTGAAATGAAGAGAATACTCATTGCTGATCACTTGATTATTTGGGCATAATTCATGTTCCAAATGGAATACGTGGTGTAAACTAGAAGTGGCGGTTTGATGTGGGATCGGTAAATGTGTATCCTACTTTTTTTAGGGTATGATGTGATTGCTCAAGCTCAGTCAGGTACTGGCAAGACAGCCACATTTGCTATTTCCATCCTGCAACAGTTGGAGATTGAGTTCAAGGAGACCCAAGCACTAGTATTGGCCCCCACCAGAGAACTGGCTCAACAGGTATTGATAGTGTAGTTCAAAAAAACTGCTTGTGTGTTGTACAGGTTTCAGGTTTCACAATTGTGAAGAATTTAAAGCTTAGTATAAATTTGTCCTGCAGAGCCCTCCTTTTAACTGTGCATGCAGGGAGTTTGTTGAAAGCTAAACAGTCAGACGGGAACTGGGTGTGCAGGTATGGTTTGCAGGGTTGTGTAACAGATTGAGAAACAAGTTTTTGTTCAGGGTGGACTGGACCTGTTCTCATTTTCAAGTTTGAATGCAGTTGTGCAACATGAAAACTACAGTGACATGTTATTTGACTGTCTTAGTAGTTTGTGATGTATCTGTTGCATGCTATGTTTTCAGAGCTCACTGCCATATTGGTTTGAAGTAAAACCTTGCTAATACATCTGTAGGGTTTATTAAAGCCAAGATTACGTCGCAGTGCTACGGGAAAAATTGTTTTACCGTGGTTTACACTTTAATACACAATGAAGAATAACAGTAGGAAATGTTTTTAGTTACGTAGCTGGTACCTGGGGCAACAGGATCTCAAGTTTGACAGGGCACAAGATGTTTTCAGGGAAGTTTATCTTGAGGCATTTAGATTGGTCTGCATTTTAAGCTCGGAAGTAGTTAAATGCTCTGCATGCATTAAAGCTGTTTGTAGACCAGATATTTGCCATTATGCTTTGGAAGTTAAGTCACAGAACTAGTAATTCTGCTGGATAATAATCAGGCTTTTGGCTTTCAGATCCAAAAGGTAATTCTGGCACTTGGAGACTATATGGGAGCAACTTGTCATGCCTGCATTGGTGGAACCAATGTTCGAAATGAAATGCAGAAACTTCAGGCTGAAGCACCACATATTGTTGTTGGTACACCAGGGAGAGTGTTTGATATGTTAAACAGAAGATACCTTTGTAAGTATTGCTTGTCGAATATAGTTTGGTTTTACTATTATAAATAAAGTAAATAGCATGCCTGAAAACCTAGAGATGATAGTATGACTTTATTTTAAACAGCTCCAAAATGGATCAAAATGTTTGTTTTGGATGAAGCAGATGAAATGCTGAGCCGAGGGTTTAAGGATCAAATCTATGAGATTTTCCAAAAATTAAATACAAGTATTCAGGTGAGCTTTATTTCACTCACACTCTTAAAATAGCTGGAGGTTAGGTTTAATGCAGGTATTATTACAACATAACTGAAGTGTTCTGTTGTCGTTCCCCCTGAAAGCAAAAGCAACTGATGCATAACTGTCACAATTCCATGCTCAGAGATGCTTGGTCTCAAAAGATTTTTTTTCGTCGAGTATTGTGCCAAGTTGTGCTAACTACTTGCGTGACGTGTGACAGCATGATGAATTTTTTTTTTTAAGGTGGTGTTGCTTTCTGCCACAATGCCAACGGATGTGTTGGAAGTGACCAAAAAATTCATGAGAGATCCCATTCGAATTCTGGTGAAAAAGGAAGAATTGACCCTTGAAGGAATTAAACAGTTTTATATTAATGTTGAAAGAGAGGTAATTTGTCTAATTGTCAAACATAAAAATGTAGCCCCGTTTTTTTTTTTACCTTCTTGAATAAGCACTGTGCTAAAATTACAGAAACTAGGATCACATCTTGGTTTTTGTAATAATGCTAGCAGAGTACACACAAGAAGAAGAGTAACTGCACTAGGTTGTAAAAGACTGGGGTGGACCTCTTTCTTAATGTCCAATGTCCTTTGTCTTAAGATTTGGTGCAATATGTCTTTAGACCAATCTAATAATGAGTTTCTAATGAATGTAAGTTGGAAACAATCATGTTCATTACTGTTAACTTTCTCTTTGAAATACTGTAGGAATGGAAGTTGGATACACTTTGTGACTTGTATGAGACACTGACGATTACACAGGCTGTTATTTTTCTCAATACAAGGCGTAAGGTGGACTGGCTCACTGAGAAAATGCATGCCAGGGATTTCACAGTTTCTGCTCTGGTAAGAGGTATTCTAACCTAGTAATGGTAACTTAAGTCTACCTTCATTAAAGCAGGATTTAGACTACAATATAGCTGCTAAGTGCTGTGTTGTCGTTCCCCCTGCTCAAAATAAAGTTGTTTCTTAACTATACCTGTCTGCTGTACCCCTGTAGCAGCCAGGGACGCTTGGTCTCATACATGTTGATAAGATTAAATGTTGATTTGATTGGTGATTCTTGAATTAATAGGTTTGTTCCTTTGCAGCATGGTGACATGGACCAGAAGGAAAGAGATGTTATCATGAGGGAATTCCGATCAGGGTCAAGCCGTGTTCTGATCACTACTGACTTGTTGGTAAGTCTTTCACTGCTCTTTTTAATTCACCAAAAGTTTGTTTGGGGGGAAGGTTTTTTAATAACCTTTACCAATTCTGTGCTATTTGGGAGAATAAAGAAAAGACCACACTCCACAGTGAGCTATACCACTTAGTATAGTTCATTACTATTTTGTGGCCTACATTACATAGGTGTCTAGTATTTCAGTTAGAATTTGAACATCGTCATTGTATTTCAGGCTCGTGGGATTGATGTGCAACAAGTGTCATTGGTTATAAACTATGATCTACCTACCAATCGTGAAAACTATATTCACAGGTAAGTAGATGGCATCTTGACTTTACTGTACTGGTAAAATTCATACTTTGCTTTTCTACTGACTGATTTGTCTGAAAGGTAACCTCAAATCAGGGAATTGAGTAATATGACATAGTAACTTGGTAGGGTGTAATTAAAATTGTACTTGGGAAGATTGGTCATACACAGTGGGAAAACAGTTGTGAATGTTGCCCAAATTGTGGACTCTATACATACAGATAAGGTTGTTTTAGATCAGTTGGTCTTAGCTTATTTTTGAGCTGTATTTTTTAGTGATGCTCGTGTCTGTGTCCATGTGCTTTCTTGGTGATTCCTCTATAGTTGGGATTTTCTTGGTGTCATCTGGTAGCAATTTGAGCACTCCCTGGTTTAGTTATAGTGGCTTTATCCCTAAGTAAATTGAATTGTACTTTGTTATATGATGTAAAAAAAGACTTTTTAAAAAATACAGGGGTCGATAGCAGCAGTTGATGACGAGATGGCGCTCAGAAACGGCGTTGACGTAATTTAGGACGTGGAATCATAAGCGAAACAGCACACTGTTTGAATAAAGAGCGAGTCGGTATTTATATTTGTTTTTCTTTTGTCATGATTATTTGATATTTTAAGATGCTCCAGCCAAGGCATTTTGTATACTAGCCTATTAGGTGGTTTGTATTGTCTGGTTTCTATCAGGAAGGTTAGAAAGCTGTTTTTGGAGGTAAACACGTTTGAGTAATTTCAGTTATAACGTGTGAAACTGAGCAAAAAAGCAGTGATAAGTTTGGGTCACCATACCAAATATTTGTTTTCCCACTGGAAAAAGTTGTAAGTTTTAGACAGTAGTTAACCTTGCAGCATTTGTATTTGCAGTTTACAGTTCCAGAAGTGCGTCGAAATGGATTACATAACTGTTCTTTTTGTTTTATCCCTGGTGTTTTACATCTGTCCCAGGCTGACATCTGCTCTTGGCTGGCCCACTTTGGTATGGGCTTTAAATTCACTACCCCAAACACAATACTGTCATCTGCTTTAAAATAATAATAATAATAACAATGCTCAAGATACTTGATAAAATCTCATTTTGCAGCCAGACAAGCCTTGAATCCTTTTGGCACTAACTGCAAAGGAAGATTTTTTTCTCTAGATATTGATTAGCAGCTAGTGCTCCAATTAGAAGCACGAACTATAACCTTGATAAGTAAACAGCAGCTGCTGGTTAACAAGTGGATCATCATGTTCAGTAGTTCATGCAGCATGTGAAGTAGTATATTCTAATTGCTGATTTCTTTTTCTTACACAGAATTGGCAGAGGGGGTCGATTTGGGAGGAAAGGTGTGGCTATAAACTTTGTTACTGAAGAAGACAAGAGGATTCTTCGTGACATTGAGACTTTCTACAATACTACAGTGGAGGAAATGCCAATGAATGTGGCTGACCTTATTTAATTCCTGGGATGAGATAGTTTGGAATGCAGTGCTCGCTGTTGCTGAATAGGCGATCACAACGTGCATTGTGCTTCTTTCTTTGGAAATATTTGAATCTTGTCTCAATGCTCATAACGGATCAGAAATACAGATTTTGATAGCAAAGCGACATTAGTCGTGAGCTCTTGTGAGGAAAGTCATTGGCTTTATCCTCTTTAGAGTTAGACTGTTGGGGTGGGTATAAAAGATGGGGTCTGTAAAATCTTTCTTCCTTAGAAATTTATTTCCTAGTTCTGTAGAAATGGTTGTATTAGATGTTCTCTATCATTTAATAATATACTTGTGGACTAAAAGATATAAGTGCTGTATAAAGTCAGCCAATTATGTTAAACTAGCATATCTACCTTTATTGTGTTTGTCATTAGCCTGAATAGAAAGGCCCTTAAAATTGATTTTTTTTAGAAAGCATTTGAATGCATTTTGTTTGGTATTATATTTATTCAATAAAGTATTTAATTAGTGCTAAGTGTGAACTCTGGACCCTGTTGCTAAGCCCCAGCAAGCAATCATCCTAGATAGGGTTAAACGTTTACCCCAGTAAAATTGCCATATTGCACATGTCTTAATGAAGTTTGAATGTTAAATAAATTGTATATTCACTTTAAAGGTGCTTTAGTCATTTTATTTTAAATTGTTCACAAAAATACATGCTGAATATGTTTTAACAATTCTGAGTTAACTGCTGCATGACAGTTGCGCAGAGGCCGATCAGCTGTAGATGTTCATCAGCACCATCTGCTAAACATTTATCAACTTCCTACAAGAAAATGAAAGATTAGTAATTTCCCTCTCAGGTGTGTATGCTGTGCTGAAATGTAGAAGATGCCTACTTACAGCGAGTTTTTCTGTAATGACAGATTTCTGTTTATCAGAAAGGTTATCATTTTCTACAACCCCATCATGAAGTTGATTTACAAGCTGAGTTGCTGCATGACCCTCATCTATTAAGTCCTGTAGCAGAAAAGAAAATGATTTTGGTATGATTTCCATCCCTCCCCGCCAGGTTAGTAAAGTGTCTTTACCTTTACCACAGCTTCTAGTTTGTCAAAAGAGCCACTCTGACATGCAGCAAATACTCCATCAATTGTTTCAGCTGGTATTACCTAAAATAATTAAAGAATGAATTAATTAAAAATAAAGCATAAAGTTTCTGGGTGAAGACAGTTGACTTGTTTCTCTGCCAAGCCTGTGCAAACTCCCTGGTGTTCTGTGCTAGGACATGTGCCACTTCAAGCATGGAACTGTTACCTGATACTGAATCCATAAATACGGAGCTGGGTGGGCAAAGAACTGACAAAGGGTCAGCTTTAACCCTTATGCTTCATCTGGTCTTCAGATAGGTGATGGAGAAAGCTACTGGACCTGAAACAAACTCTGGAAACATCCTGTTTCTAAGATGCCACTAACAAAATGCAGAGATGGGTTGGTTTATGTTTCATTACAATACAAAATGAAACCTGAAGACAAGGGTGTGGCACAAGAGAATTCCTTTAATGATTTAATTATAAGTTGGATATGACCCTTTTTCCTTTATAAGAAAAGGGGTATCTGTTAACATCTGACATCTGTTAGATACATCTGCCACATCCCTGCCTGCCTGAAGCATTCTGCTAACTCCCAGAATGGTACAAATGTTTATATTCCCTCAAAATTCATGTTAAAAATCCCTAATGTATTTGGAGGTGGCACCTTGGGCAGGTGATAGGAGAGTGGAACCCTCATGAATGGGATTAGTGCTCCTAAAAAAGGCTCAGAAAGCTGCTTTTTGCCACAGGACGGTGCAGGGAGGTAAAGGCCATGCGTGAACTAGGAGTCTACTCAACTAGGAAGTGTGTCCTCAGGCACTCAATCTGTGGGCACCTTGATCTTGGATTCCCAGCCTCTGGAACTGATTTTTGTTTATAAGCCACTCAGCCTATGGCATTTGTTACAGCAGCCTGAATGGGACTAAGCACATAATCACTCCATATATATATAAGAATTAAAACTTTTCTAAAAGCCACAAAAAAGCAAATTAAAAATTTCAGAATATCCAGTGCTCTTACCCCAGCAATGTCTGTGATCACCTTTTCTGTGACCTCCTTTCCACCTGTTAATCGAGTAGCACTTTGAAGAAATGTAATGGCTTTCCTTAAGTCTCCTTCTGACACTTTAACAAGATGAGCTAGTCCCTGAAGAGAAAAAAGTTCTTTAACCTGTTAATGGCCAATTAAGGATGTATTGGGGGAAAAACAAAATCTATTTCCATTTTTGAAGGAACGTCAGTTCTATAGTGGCAGAATTCATGGAGACAGCCATGATTACATACATCAAGGAGAATTCAAATTACAGTTAAGTTCTGTTATAATGAATAAGGGCCTATACATTCTATTACTGCCAGAACTTCATCATACCAAATTAGTCCTTGCAGTGGAGTATGGGTAATGACAAGTGGAGTACGCTGTCATGCAGAGATTGGCTGTCGCAGAATTTGCATCCTAACATGAGATCTGCCTCAGCTTTGGGTCTCTGAAGTACTGACAGATAATAAACTTCTAGTAGCAACAGAAAGGCTGAACCAGTAATTCCTAGACATTGTTTATTTAGCTTAACTTTGCCTGAAGAATCGGCATCAGAAATTAAAGCAACACAAATTTGACTTTCAGGAAGTGCCTCTTCATAGGCATTCATCAAAGGAATTAGTAATTTACAATAGTAATAACAGTGATTACCTCATTGCTAATTTTGATATGTTCTTTATCAGCGATGTCTAGTAATCGCTGCTGTTGAATTTTATCTGACAGAGGTTTGAAGCGGAACTTAGAACATCTAGAGGTCAGAGGTTCAATTATTCTGTAAAATATTGGAAAAAACAACTCAGCGTCTAAAGAAGAAACTCCCCAGAAGAACTCATTTTTGTCAAGAACAAATCAAGATTTGATGGAGATAACTGACTCACTTTGTTACAAAGCAGAAACTAACACACCTTTGTAAAGCAATTTTACCCCAATAAAGATGTTAAAAAAAAAACAAGATGTGATGGAGAAACTAATGTAGCCTTGAAACATTTAAATTTTTTCTCTCCCTATTTGGGGCTATCAAAATAAGGCTGCCGTGCATCCACCTTGAGGGCATTACACATACCGACTGACATAGTTACAGATGAGACAGAATCGGGTGGTTTTAGACTCTTTCTCCATGGTACGTCTTAAAGCTGCCTGAGCAGCTGAGGTCATAGAATCTGCTTCATCCAGGATCACAATTTTAAAAGGAGGACATGGCTTCCCACTGATTCAGAGAAACACAAAGGAGTTATAATTCACACATCATTATCACAATCTAATTTTAGAACATTCTCATCACCCCAAAAGGAAACCCTGTGACCCTTAGGAGTCATTTTTTTCTCTCCCAACTGTCCCAGCCATAGGCAATCAGGAATCTCTACTTTGTTTCCACAGATTTGTCTGTTCTGGACACTTCATATAAATGGAACCACATGTTGTCAACTTAATACATTGTCTTGTGATTGGCTTCTTTCGCTTAATGTTTTCGAGGTTCATCCATGTTGTTATGTTGTTGTATATCATTACTTCATTTCTTTTTATTGTCAAATACTATGGCAAATGGATGGATATACTACGTTTCATTCATTCTTTAGTTGATGGATACTGGGTTTCCATGTTTTGACTACTGTGAATAATGCTGATATGAACATTTGTGTACATGTGTATATGTTTTCATTTCTTGTCAGTATATATTCTAGGACTGGAATTGCTGGGTCATATGGTAACTCATAGGAGAACTGCCAAACTGTTTTCAAGATGGCTGCACCATTTTACATTCCAACCAGCAATGTATAAGGGTTCCAATTTCTCCACATCCTTGCTGATACTTGTTATTTTCTGTCTTTTTGATTACAGCCATCCTAGTGGGTGTAAAGTGGTATTTCATCATGGGTTTGATTTGCATTTCTCTAATGGCTCATGATGTTGATGAGCATGTTTTGATATGCTTATTGACCATTTGTGTATTTTCCTTAGAGTAATGTCTATTCAGATCCTTTGCCCATTTTTAAATTGGGTTGTCTTTGTGCTCCGCACGCGCAGGCTCAGCAGCCATGGCTCACGGTCCCAGCCGCTCCGCGGCATGTGGGATCCTCCCGGACCGGGGCACGAACCCGTGTCCCCTGCATCAGCAGGCGGACTCTCAACCACTGCGCCACCAGGGAAGCCCCGTAAGGGTTCTTTATTCTTGATCTAAGTCCCTTATCATGTATGTGATTTATATACATTGTCAATCCAAGGTGGATATCAAAAATTGTGTTATTCACTTTCTACAAATTCCTAAGTGTGCTCTGATACAAATTTAAATATATGCCAGGTACCAAAAATTTAACCTTGGAACTTTGCAACCTAAGGAGTATACACAGTTGCGTAAACACCCCTATTGAATTATTATTAGTAACAACTCCTTTTTCACTCAAATGTGTCCCAGTTTGGACAAGGTTTTACACTGTCACCAACTATGAAATATACACTGAAGTTTAAGATATATGATAGGACTTTTAAAAAATAACATAATGGCAAACATCACAGGATTTTTATTATGAGTGTACAACCAAACCATCACATTTGATTAATAAATACTCCTTAGACAAATATCGATTAAAACCCCTTGACAGCTAAATAACTTAAAATTAGTTACTATAATGGAAATGTCATTTCTAGGTTTAAATAATTTAGATAAAAATACAATCTAACATGAAAAAGAAGTTGAAAATCTGGCAGAAACATGTTTTTTAAACAAATACAATGACATGGTATAGAGAAGGGAAGGTGAGCTTACTTACTCTGAACGGCTTCCTGTCACAGTTAATTGGGCAAAATTCTTCACTTTCTCTCTAACTACTTGTATTCCACGTTCATCAGATGCATTTAACTCAAGAACTCTTAATCGAAAAAGTTCAGGCCTATGTCAAAATGAAAAAAAATTATGAAACATCATAGAGCATATAAGTAACCCAGGTTTATACCATATTTTAACATTTATACGTTTTTCAGTAGTTTAAAATACACCTAGTAAACAATATGAATAGAAGGTATACAATTCATTATGTATTTTCTCTTTTGCAAAGGCATACAGTTAACATTCTGGCTTTTTTCCATGCATTTAAAAAAATAGATGATAATGTACTAAATTTTAAGTCAATTTTCTACTTTGGACTGTATCATAAGCGTCTTGCCATGTCATGATAAACACTGTAAAAACCATTTTAATAGCTGTATGACTTTCTAACCTAAGATTGTACCATCATTTACTTAACAGCCTTCTGTTATTAGACATTTAGATAGTTTTAAATGTTACAATTTTAAATAATGCTGCAATGTAGCATATTTTGAATTATTTCCATAAAGTAGTTTGCTGTAAGGAAAATTACTGGATCAAAAATGAACAGTTAATTTTTGAGTTTTTTAAAAAAAAACTATTAAAAGTTACTGTAGGAAAATCTGAGAACTCAAAAGAAAATAAAAATACCTGGCACACACTGCCAAACCCTGTTTTGAAGACTTCCTTCTAGTTATTTTTCTATATATATGTGTATATTTTTTTTAATAGACAAAAAAGAGCTGGGATTTCGTCTTTATTTTTCCTAAATAGCATGATATCCTACGCATTTTTCTATGGGCATAAACATCTAGAAAGCTCTGTGCATGTATTTTCTATTTTAAAACCACATATACTATTAAATGTGGAATTTATAGTTAAGGCCTTTTAGGTCTATCAAGACAAACATTAAAAAAAAATATTTTACAAGTTATATAATTTGGACTAACCTACTGTAGAACAACCAATAATAAACTATACTTAACAGTTTCATGATGACTACATCGCTAAGGATGATTCAGACTGGATCTAACTGATTGAGTTGTAGAATAATCAAAAAACCTCTCTTAAAATTTCCTTGGGAAAATGAAAGTTGCTGTCAAATAAAATCCTCAGTTCAGAGCAGCTTCCCCCTTTTGTCCTCCTTCACATTTCAACAGAACTGATTATCCTTATATATTTGGTGGTTTCAGAGGCATCTAATTATCTTCATGTGTAGGATTTCAGATGTACCCTTAGGCCATATGCCTGATATTAAAATTCTGGATTAATTAAAGATAGGCTTTGTTATGTTGGTGCATGTTGCATAGATATCAGACATGGCTGATACGTGTCTTTTAACCTTAGGTAAAGGGCTCCTCTACTACAACAGTTGGCTAAGCCGAGACAGTCAGTCTAGGACTGAATAAGAAGGTGGCTCATAGAGATTTTCTGCTGTGCCTGGACTACCACACACTCTGCTTATACTCAGGATACTTGAGGGCAAGGAGCTGGCCCAGCCACTCGAGAGGCAGGCCCTGGCAAGTCCAGAGCAAGAAGGAACTCAAGAAGGGGTGGTGCGCATCAGTAGCATCAAATAGCAAATTCCACGACAGATGTGAACACGACCACTAAAAGTCATGAAACTATCAGCATGACTGGAGATAGGCTCTTCTGGTTTCCAAAATCATAATGAAAGAGTTAAAGTGATGAAAAAAATCACAAGGCTCCTTGTAGTACACTCAAACATTTGAACACGGTTCAGAATAAAGGTTACATAAGATACAGGCAAGCTAATTTATTGGAGAGGAGGAACTGGAAATGGGCCAGCTGGATTATTAAAAAATTCAGAACAGAAATAAACCCAACAACCTCACAGAAAAACCAAATGCAAAGTTTTAGAGAATGAAAAGCAGTACCAGAGATTCTTAGCATCAAGTCTTCAAAAAAGAGAGAGAGAGAGATTTCAACTTACCCAAAGAGTTCCCTAGCTGCTGCCAAAATAGTGGATGTTTTTCCAGTTCCAGGTGGGCCATAAAACAAGAGATTAGGGAGCTGTAGAAGTTAAATTTTATTTTTTTTAAAATTGTATTCTGGCACAAATAGGTGAAAGTGACTGAAAATGTCTATGGAACAGTGCAATGACTTCCCTAATAGGGCACATATATCTGAATACAAGGATTTCTTAATATAACTGGTATCATAGTAACAACAGTACTAAATCCTGCTTTTTCACAAACACCATCATTTTTCCCTAAGAGATCTTTCTAATATCTTAAGCTGAATCAATATTTATGATTGTTCTACACCTAATCTAATACTTAGGTGGGATTTTCAAAGCTGGAATTAAAAACCTCTTATTTCTGAAGGGAATACTAGGCTTCTGTCAGTTCCCTGTCCCACACCTAGGCTCAGGACTGGGCAAGATTTTATATTTTATAAAGATGTCAGTTGCTTCAAAAGGAACACAGACCAAATTGGATTTGGCCAATACTGAGGAAAAAGGAATGAAAATGGCATACTGGGGCTTTGCATGAGCTAAAGTTCCAAGAACAGAAATATTTAAAAAAACCAAGCATCTTTTAAGTGCCAGGCCGTGGTCCACATCATGATTACATACCCTGCCTGTACGGATACCCGCATGTATCAGGGAGATTTCATCAGTGGAAGACAGGATAAGATTAAATAACTAGTTATCTTCTTTTATACCTTAAGCCTAGCTGGCTTGGCGCCTATCAAATAGGCGACTGATCTGTGGTACAGATTAACAAATGTACTAAATTCTAATGAGCACTGTAATTAAACTGGACATTCTTTTTTTCTTTTAATTTTATTTCATATTGGAGTACAGCTGATATACAATGTTGTGTGTTTCAGGTGTACAGCAGAGTGATTCAGTTATACATATATCTATTCTTTTTCAAATTCTTTTCCCATTTAGGTTATTACAGAGTATTGAGCAGAGTTCCCTATGCTATATAGCAGGTCCTTGTTGATTATCTATTTTAAATATAGCAATGTGTACATGTCAACCCTAAACTCCCAATCTATCCCCCCACCACCGCTTCCGCCCTGGTAACCATTAAGTTTGTTCATTAATTCTGTTTCTGTTTTGTAAATAAGTTCATTTGTATCATTTTCTTTTAGATTCCGAATATAAGTGACATATATTTGTCTTTCTCCATGAAACTATACATTTCTTTCATGTACGGAAATCACTGCACATAGGAAACTAAGCAGTATAGTTTATTTGCTTCCACTCTTGCCTAACCTTCCCCCCTCCCAGCCATTCATTCTTCACCCAAATCAGATGCCACTCTGCTTGCTACTTAAAGCTATTCACCCTATTCATACTCCACTTAGAAAAACAAAACAGACAAAAAAATCACCCTGCTTACCATAACCTACAAGGATGTCCATGATCTGCTCACCACCTCTCACACTTTCTAAGTTCCAACTTACAATGGCCTCCAACAGCTAAGCACTTTCTGGCCTGCACATATGCTGTCCCCCATGAGCTGGGGTCTGACTCCATTCTTCTGTCTGGCAACTCCTACTGCATTACAAGTCAGAAGCCTTCCCTGACCTCCCAGTCTAAAGAGGGTTTCCTCTGTTATTCTCTCACTGGTCTTTGTTGCACTTGATGTAATTTGCAATTATTTATTGTTATTTATGTAACTGTTAGGTTTAATTGTAAAATACCCATTCACCTCACTATATGAGAAGCTCGAGAAGGTCAAGAACCTTATTTGTTCTATTCACATCTATATTCTCAGCATCTCCTACAGTACTCAGTATGCACCAAGTAAATAAACCAACATATAAATGTATTAGTTAAAAGACTATTACTGTTACACTGGTAACATACAGCTTAAGATACAAACTATGAGATTCACTATTTAAAAACAAAAGCAAAAGCAAAACCTCCTAGGCGTCTTCATTTTTAAGGTTGTAACTGTTATTTTGATCCAACTACCTCAGTAGTTGTAATGATTCATCCAGTCAACTATTAAAATAATTTAAATCCTTTAAAACATGGTTAAATTACTAAACCCTACATTATGTAACAGTCTGATGTGTGTGTATATATATATATATATATGCATTTAAGAACTGTACATGGACTAGCAGTTCTAAAAATTGATTTCTGAAAAATCTCTTATAATTCTACTGTAAAACCCTTTAATATAAATGAAGGATTGAATTTTTTCCTTTACTCTTTAGAGTTAAAAAAATTACTTCAACTTTAAGTTTCAAAAAACTTAAGTCTGAAAAGAAACAAATCATTAAACAAGTGGATAAAGAAGAAAGTTCTTAGTTCAGCCTCATAAATTAGATGGTATAAAGAACTGGATCATAATCCCACTACATTTGCCAAAAGAGCTGAGAATCCCAGCAATTAAAATAAATCATGGGGCTTCCCTGGTGGCGCAGTGGTTGAGAGTCCGCCTGCCGATGCGGGGGACACGGGTTCGTACCCCGGTCCGGGAAGATCCCACATGCCGCGGAGCGGCTGGGCCCGTGAGCCATGGCCGCTGAGCCTGCGCGTCCGGAGCCTGTGCTCCGCAACGGGAGAGGCCACAACAGTGAGAGGCACGCATACCGAAAAAAAAAAAAAAAAACATCATGTCCTGCAATCTGTGTAAATATTACCATGCAATTTAAATTATATACTATTATAAAATTAAAAGCTAAAGATATTTGGATCAAATCAAAAAAACACTGGTAAAGAAAAAGATTTTCAACAGTTTTATAAATATAACTTCTTTCAAAATATATACTGTTGCAGTGTAATTCCAGGAAGAGACCAATGGCAGCAAAAACCAAGGAACCTCTAATTCAAAGCAGCCAGGTTGAGAGGAGGGAAGAAAATCTTGGGAAAAAAGTAAAAACCACATCCCACTTTCACCTGCAACTGTTTCCCTTCTTCCACTAAGTTCTGAAAACACTTTATCATATACAATTTTAAATTGCTAATTCTTCATATGGTTTGTCTCTGAATTAATCTAAAATGCAAGTCACTCAATGACATTTTATCCCACATATCACAGCAGGGGACATGATGCCATAAGCAGAACTAAAGACTCAATTTTTTTTGTATTGTAGTTCAAACCAAATCCTAAAATTAGGTGAGCAATCATACGGTCAAAGAATCTTTGACTCTCCCTTATAGTGCCTATATCATTATCTATAATTCTATAATTTATTTTGCTTACGTGTTTATTCTTCTGTGTCTCTCCCCACCAAAATAAAAGCTCACGAGCAAAGGGACCTAGTCTGTCTTGCTCAATGATCTCCACTTGAGTACCATATAACAATGCCATAGAACAGAAAGGAGATGCTCAACAAATATTTGTTGAACTAATCATCCATTGTACAAATAGTAATCAAGGGCCTACTGTATATACAGGATAGTATTTAAAGGGGGCCGGAGGCTATAAAGGAAGAGGGTGAATAAATTAAATCTCCCAATGACTTTAGACAGCATCTGCTACTTACATCAGCTCCTTCTAAAGACTTTTTTAGCACTGCAACCACTTCTTCCTGGAAAGCAACTTCATCCACATATTTTGGGCGACTGGAGAAAAAAGAGAGAGAAGTTATTCAGTGTATTACAGTAGCCACAGAAGTCTCTCCTTTTGCTAAAATATCAATGATAACTCTCTCATATCAGTATGAAATGAGAAACTTTCATAATTGGATGTGGAAACCCCATCTATATTTACTTTATGCAAATATATACTGAGGAATGAAGTAATTTTTCACTTTTCCAGATGCATTGCTTATATCTGTTGTGCTTATAAAAACTATGCAAAAGGATTTTATAACATCACAAATGCAAACTGGTTCAAAATGTAAAATGAACATTTGCCTAGAAAGTAATATTATGTTTTGACAACATGCCCCTAAACTGAAAAGGGAGACCTATTTAGCAACCTAAAGATAGGTAACAAAGTTACATATATGTTACTATGTTGTTAATGGGTTAATACCAATTTCTCCTATCACCTAACTGCACAAAAAATGCATACCTATTCACTTCATTGAGGGTTAACAAAATAACCAGCTTAACCAATATGGAGGGTAATTTTTGTCTTACATTGTTAACTAATGATGTTAAACGAAGTTATACTCCCAACCCTAAGTCAGGCTCTGTGCTTAGCTAACTAAACAAAAGTTTTTCTTTGATTTATACTTTTCTAACTAATCAGGCCAACGCTGGGCAGATATTTTATGTCAGATAATGTTATCTTGGAAAACCAGTGTATATTATAAACCAGGGTTTCATATTCAAATACCTGCAGAGTCCAGGCAGATAACAAGAGTGAAGAATTCGAGTGTAAGACAAGAGACACTAGTAGGGACTATGGTGAAGTGAGGAATATATGACCTTTCCAAAATGAGTAGTACACACATCCATCTAAGTGTTTTCAGGTGATAACTTGCATCTAGTGCTGCCTAGTCTCCTGAGTCTGAAAATCTAGATTTTTTTCCCCTTGTCTAATTTATTTAATGAAAAGTTTCTAGACTTTTATGTGAAATTTCCCATTTTTAAAAGCATTGTTGGTGCCAAACAAAACTTATGAGGGCCTTACTTGCCTTATAAGTAATCTGTAATCCTTTGGTAATAACTGAGGGTACACCAGGGGTTCCAACTACCTGTTATAATATCACTTAGCTGACTGAAATTTAAGAGCCACTTCAGGGGCTTCCCTGGTGGCGCAGTGGTTCGGAGTCCGCCTGCCAATGCAGGGGACGTGGGTTCGTGCCCTGGTCCGGGAAGATCCCACGTGCCACAGAGCGGCTGGGCCCGTGAGCCATGGCCGCTGAGCCTGCGTGTCCGGAGCCTGTGCTCCACAACGGGAGAAGACACAGCAGTGAGAGCCCCGCGTACCGAAAAAAAAAAAAAAAAAAAAGAGCCACTTCAGGTGCTGTTTTTGCCAAAAATGTATAAACAAAAACTCAACAATTTTCAGCTATCAGTAATGAAAAGAGGAACAGATTATTTGGACTTAAGTCGAACTCCTAAGAGCGTATAGAAACTGTTTTCTTCACTGCTGTATCCCAGCCCCAAAAACCGTAGACCTGAGTTACAGAGAAGGCTGTAGTTCATTCAGAAAATACGTGAATTCAACTAGATTATTCTAAGGTACATTTCAGTTCCAAGGTTCTATGACTTATTTAATTGGGTGACTTTTAAGGCAACATTTAAACAAGGCAAATCATCCTCCTCTTAAATTAAAAAAAAAAAGTGATCAAAACTGGTCAGAGAGATAATTTATTAACTATTTCAACAAAAACAAAAGCGTTCTTACTATTTTTCCACCCACGGAACAGGTTTAGCTTTCTTGTTCTCTCCACTACTTCTGGCAGTGGCAGCTACTCCTCGATCCTTAGTCAATGGTGGTTTACTGCTGATAGATGTGCCTTTTAGAAATGCCTGCATGGTTACTTCACCCTGACCAGGTGCAAGACAGAAAAGGAAAAGCTCTTTTGAAACCATCATGAGGAAGTACAGCCTGAAAGCACACTTAACCTTGTGCAAAGACATTCAAAAAATATTAAATGAAGGACATCACCCCATGATCTAGCATCCTTTGAATGCATTCTACTGAGGACTACAGGGACAGAAAAAAGGCCAAAGTGCTGAAGGAACTTAAAATCTACTTATAGGGACTTCCCTGATGGCACAGTGGGTAAGACTCAGGGCTCTCAATGCAGGGGGCCCGGGTTTGAACCCTGGTCGGGGAATTCGATCCCACATGCATGCCACAAGCTAAAGATCCTGTGTGCTGCAACGAAGATCCTGTATGCCGCAACTAAGACCCGGCACAACCAAAATCTATAAAATATTTTTTACAAATCTACTTATAGTGAGGGACTTATAGAACAAAGTTCTATAACTTTAACAAACTTTTTGATAACTATGATGGCATTAATGGCTAAACTGTACATGGGTCTCAACAGTCTCTTCCGTCATGGGCCTAACTCTAGCTCAGACCCTGGAATGAACTCAGCAATTAGGAGTAGTACTGCGACCAAAAATGAGAACCTCCACTTCTCTTGGGCCTAAAGCGCCACTGGAGAGCCTATTTTATGGGCAGAGCCCGTGCCTGCCTTCAGACAGAAGCTTTTGTGGGGAGGGGAAGGTGGGGGGAGGGCGGGGGGGGGGAGGCGAGACACTGTTGTTAAAATGGAAACAGCTGTTTTTCTCACAGCATGGTCATTTGAAGAAACCAAAACAATTTGGAAAAGCATGAGGAGTTTTAAAAATTCAAAATCTCACCCAGAAGATAAGCACTATTAACATTCAGGTAAACGTTCTCCAGGCAGCAAAAGGCTGTTTTTAGGGATAGTTTGTCTGAAAATCCCCAGCATTAATGGCAATTCTATTTTTTTCACTGCTGTGTCTCCAGTGCCTGGTACAGAATAGATGCTCCATAAGATTTGGTGACTGAATTACCACTTATCAGACTCAGTTTCGCCTTCTGTAAATGAGCTAAGGCCCATTTCATAAGGCAACTGGGTCAAATAAAAGAATCGTGCAAACACACAGCTCTGTGCTTGGCATATGGGTATAATCAATAAATAAAATAAATTGTTAACATCTGTAAACAACTACGGTTTTTAACGTTATTGGATTACTCAGTCCCTGCCACAGGCTGCCAAACAGTAATACCGCCCAAAGCAGGGCTCTGAAGGATGCTGGATTGAGCCACCCGTAGACCAAGGAATGCGCAAGAGGTGGAAGACATCACAGGGGTATCGAGGGCACAGGAGTAAAGGAAAGCGAAGGCAGTCCTCGCAATTTCTCCGGCTGGTCACCTGTTCTCCCCGGCTCCCCGCGTGTGTCCCCGGGCACTGCCTGGGCCTTTTAGCTGCACGTCTTGAGAGCTAGGACGCCACCGGCTCGTTCCTGAGGTTTCCGCAGCAGGGAAAAGGCGAGGTGGTCGCGAAGTCTTAGCCCCGTTCCCCAAGCGGAGACTCTCAGGCCCAGGAAGTCCCGAGCCGCCAGAATGGCGGGGGGAAACCCTTACGGTAGCCGCCGTCTGCAAGCAGCCCAAGTTCCCGCCACCGAACAGCGGCGAAAGGCAGGGCGGGAACACGCCGCACGTCAAACGTCACTTCCGGCCTGCTGCGCGCGCCCCGCCTTAAGGGAGCCGTATCCTCCTATTCTGTGGTGTTTAAGCTGAGACACGCGGACTCTCGGGGATGCTGGGGCTGGATGGGAATGAGTCCAGAGGTGTAAATAAATCTCCATCCTGTCCCGACGTAGCCCTCCAACTAGAGGCTGCGGGGCAAGGGAACTTGACAGCTGCCGTCTGCAGGAGAGGCTGGGGCCGAGGACCCGCCTGCTCAGCGGACGGGGGCGGGGAGGGCTCCGGGAGCCCTGACCCGCTAGGGCGGTTGAGGAGGGGCTTGTGGGCCTCGAATCGTGGAGGTCCACTCTCTTTTGTAGGTACGAGCCTGCAGAACCTGTAATTCATTGGCAGTCATGGACATGTCACTGACATTTCTGCGGCGACACAATTCGGCGGGCAACCTGCTTCATCCCAAAGAAGGACGGGGATTGGGGAGGGTGGAGTCTATCCTTCGCCAGAAGAGGGCGCCGTAAAGATCCCCGCCCTCTCCCTCCGGCTTGGTCGTCGCGGAGTAAACCGTGTGTGCTTTAAGGGCGGAGACGTCGGAAGAAGATGCCTTTCCTTGCCCTTTTGGGTGCATGTGGCTTATATCTCTATTAGTGTCTGCCCGTTGGTGAGAGGGAGGGCCTTGCCGCGCAGCTATGGTCAGCTAATCCCAGGGCCCTGCCCAGAAATCTGGTGGTGCAGACGCTCAATAAAGGTTACAAGATTGATAATGTTAACGCCACCAGGGTACATTCAATGTGTGCTCTAGGCAAGTGTTTGAGGCCACCCTTTTAATCTTTACCCCCTGCTTGTCTTAACTCTGGAGTTTTCCTAAATATTATTGAAATCTGAGCCTTTTGAAATGCTGCCTTCGCTGCAGACCTTTACTAATTACCCTAACCCACAGGGTTGATCTGGGTCTTCTCCGGATGAATGACTTTTATTTCGCACATACTCATCATGACACTCACTGTTAACTTTACATGTTCATTTGTCTTTCAACAAATGCTTATGGAGTGCCCATACCTACACTGCGAGGTGCTGGGGATACGGCAGAGAACAAGCTGGAAGGTCTTGCCCTCAGGAGAGTGACAGTGTGATTTGTTATGCAGAGGAAGTAGGGGCTCTGAATATATACATCCCAGGCCTAACCTAATCCAGGGGTTAACCAGATTAAGGGTGCTTTGTTTTACTTTGTAACTCGCACAGGCAGGGCCTGGTACAATCTCTGGACAGTATAAAAAGCACACAGTTTACCTATCTGGTCACTGGTTTACATTGTCAAAACTCATCACAACGTACATTTAATGTTTGTACATTTTATGTAAATTATACCTAAATAAGGTTGATAAAAACAAAGATCTGTGAAGGTAGGTGGCATTCATTTGCTACCTGAACACCACAACCACACAGAGGGAGATATAATCCCATTTTACAAAGGAGACTCAGCCTTAGATGGATAAGGTTAACAGCAAGTAAGCAGCAAAGCCAGAATCCACATCTAGGACTGTCTGGCTCTGGAGTTGAGGCTTGTACTTAGTCACGAGGCAGGTCCAAGGCTGGCATAGAGGTGCCTTTATCCTAAGTAGAAAAAAAGAGACCTGAATGGTAGCCTGTTAGGGCAACTGGTTTAGAAAAAGTCCCACGTTCCTTCAGTACAGTCAGCCCTATGATGGGGTGAAAGTCTTGGTGATTAGAGGTTGGGCTGGATTTTGGCCTCCACCTGCTGTTCCATTCAGCTGGCCGTTCCATTCTTGAACACAAGTATAGGTAGCCTCCTAATCCAGGTATTTCGTGAGTTTATGTGTGCACCAAGTACTGTCTCTGTCACCAGAACAAGAAATGTCATTATATAAATACATAACATTTTTTTGTATTATACATGGGTGCTCATGTGATTAAACCAGTTACTAAATTTATAATAGCTTTTATTATTTTTTAATGGATATTCATTTAGTTACTATTATGGTACTATAATGTGGAAATTTGTGACGTTTTTCAATGTTAAAAGAGGGCTTTCAAAAGTTGAGTACAACTCTACTTAGTATGTTGCCAAGACAGTACTGTACCTGGATTATGATTTATGGGTCCATTAGAAAAGGAAAAGACGTGGATGGAAATTAAGATTGCTGTCAGGAGTGGGAAGAACTAGACAGTGGATGGCCGTGTCATTTTTAAAATCAGGAAATGCAGGTGTAGTGGATGCTATGGTGTGCCACCTTTCAGGACTGAGACACTCACTCCCGTAGCTGCTTTGAGTGTCAACAGCTGATAGCTCTCAGCTGAGTCCTCTCTAGCAACTGTCCTCAGCCAAACACAGCCACTTTGCCCAAAGTCACTCTCCTTCCTTGGGGCAGTCCACCTCCAAGGACAAATCTAGGAGAGTTATAAAGGCTAAGCCATTTCGGCTTATGTGGCACAACTCATGGATTGTCCCAGCCCCAGATCTCTGTGCACTTGCAGTACAACCTCTGCCCAGTCCTGCTTCCCTGACCCCTCTCAGGTGTTGGTCCCTAGAGTACCACTTAATTAAAAACCTACATGCGAATCTCAAAATCTCAGAATCTGTTTTCCTAAGGAATTCAACCCATATGGTTGCTACAAAAAGTAGTCCTAGAAAAAGATTCTAAGACGAAATTTTGAAGTTGGATTACCTACCAGCCTTCTGGTAATGAGAACCCCATCTCCGGTGACAGTGGGGACTGATAGCCCCTGGAATGGTATGGCAATTGTTAAAATTTTCACCAGTGGAAGACTGGAATGGGATGCCAGTGGAAGGGAATGTACCAACAGATGCAAAATCCCAGATGTTTTAGGGAAAATCGATTATAAGAACATTGGAGTTGGATGGCCACTGGGGGAGGCGGGGCTCGTTAATTTATTAAATTAATCTAATAATTTAATAAATTATTAAATTAATTTATTAAATGACAGTGATTAATTGCCTATTTCAGCCCAAGTGTGAAAGCCAGAGGATCTATTTGACAGCTTATAAAATGATTCACATATCCTGCAGCCAGAGGGCAAAAAAATCTGGGGCTGGACCAAAAAACTAAATGTTAGGAGTATCAGAGTTCCAGAGAAGTTTAAATTCTCAGCCTCACCAAGTCTGCCACACTAAGGTCAAGGCCTTGACTGGGAGAAAAATGGGATGCTGATACCTGAAATGAAGTCACCTGGGTTGATGTATTTGAAAATCTTAAATTTCCCTGAATGTTTTCGATCTATAGAAGTAGCTCATTCTTCCCTGTTAGAGGTTGATGCTAGTCTCTTGGGGATGTATGTATATGCTTGATGATGTAGAGGCTTCTGCCTTGTACACGTCTGCCCTCACCCCCAACCATCTATTCCACTTTCCACTCACAACCACCAGAATGATAGCCAGGATTAAGTCACAATGTAGCCCACCTGGGGAAATGCTGTGATGGCTCAAGGTAGAAGAGGACTATATGGAAGAGCTGCAGGACTGCAGCGTGAACTGGCAAAGCAGGAGAGCATATATGGGACTGCGCTGGATGAAGAGGAACAGAATACACAGTTGGAAAAGGGAGATAAACCTACAACACAGGATTTAATAGCTTGGCAAAGACCCCAGGTAATAGTATTTGGTGGGCCCTTGGAAGCTTGGAAAAAGAAATAGCCCACACTAAATAGGTAGAAATGCCAGAACTACAGTGGTAAACACTGGCAGAAGAAGTCAAAAGACTCACAGAAGTAGGATATACTATGTAAGGCCAAAAAACCACTAGCCAACTCAGTTCCTGGGATACAGTGTTCTTGTCCAAAGCGATAAGGATCGTGCTGATGAGGAGGCCTCCAGCTCAGTGGTGGGCTGTCCTCTGTAGGCCAAGGCTGCTGGTAGCAGATGCTGGGACAGAGCAGGATTTTCTGATAGCAATGGAGACAACAGACTTCCAAAATAACAGAGGCCAGATGGCAATGCTTAACTCTCAAAAACAAGATAGGTGCAATTGTCATCATGAGTGGCGAGGTCAGAGGCAGTCAGGGAGGTCTGACTCACAGAGAACTCGGGAGGTGGTTGATACAGCACCACATCCCAAAGGACATGACAGATGGGCAGCAAATGAGACTATTGCTCAGTCTATACAACCGAAGCAAGGAGGCTGAACGCAGCCACAAGAGTAAAAAGTCATGATCACTTTCTAAGTTTCCAGACCTGAGCCAGTTCTCTGACCCAAATTCCACTGACTGATGGAGAAACTAGGTCCTTATGAATCATGGCATGCATGTAACTGAGCAGGACCGTATGAGGCCTTCCCAGAATAGACCCCCACTCGTGTCCTCCGCCTGCATTTTGCCTGCAGAAAAACTTTAAAGAATAAATTTAATCAGAGAAGTGAGGAAATGCAGAAAGGAAAACAGTCAAGCAAGACAAAATAATAATACTTTAGCCATTAAACAAAGTCAAGGACCTTTAGTTCTTCCTTAAGGACTACAGATAATATTCTGAGCCATGTCCTTGGAGCTGTTTTGCAGATACTGAAACCCCCACCAGGTGGAAGAAGTTAACTGTCTGCTGCCCACAAGCATGTAGACCCCAGACCGGTTGGAAAGAGGTTGACGCTGACTCCCAAATACTTCACCTCCAACCAATCAGCAGAATGTCCACGAGCTGATCACGCCCTGCTTCGTGAACACTATGAGACTCCTCACTATCCCCTCCAGGGTGGGACACACAGTTCTGAGGGCATTCGTCCATTGTGGCCCCCTTTGCCTGGCAAAGCAATAAAGCTATTTCTTTCTACTTCACCCAAAACTCTGTCTCCAAGATTTGATCCACCACTTGTGTACGGAGGCCGAATTTCGGCAACCTGAGTAGAGATTTCTTCAGTCCTTGCCCAAAGCCATTTATTCATGAGACTATACACTGGGGGGAAAGAAGGATACAAAATTCTTTCAAGGACAGTTGGATACAAGGTGTGAGTTGAGGAATCCAGGGACCCAAAGCATCCTCATAACTCCCTTGTTGGAATGGGTGGATAAGGGGTCAGGTAGTAAATGGAGTTTGGACTCAGGTCTGGCTCATGGTAGGTCACGGGCTCCACAGACTCACTCACTGATCATTTCCTCGGTTCTCAAAGGAATAACTGGACTAGCCATACTTAGGTACTGGCAATAACCACATTGGCTCCTTGTCCTGTGCAGTACGGGCTAGTAGCAAAAACCAAGTAGAAGCCTTTGAAACCCCCTTACCCTCCCCAGCCAAGATGGTAAATCAAAAACAATACCATATGAAGTATATGGCTAATATAAGCGCCACCCCACTCCCACTTAAACACCAGAGTCGGCAGGAATGGTGGTTCTCATCACACGCCTTTTCTATTCATCAGTATGGCCGCTATAAAAACTAGATATATCCTGGAGGACAGCAGTGGGTTACCATAAACTCAACCAAGTAGTAGACTCCCAATTACAGCTGTGAGCTAGATATGGTATCTTTGCTAGATCAGGTTAAAATGGCCTTATATATATAGCATATGGCCATCAATCTGAAAAATGTATTATTTTCCATCCTTATCAGAGGACCGAAGCAGCTCACATCCTGATAGGACAGGACACAGTATCAACTCACAGTGTTGCCTGGAAGCTAAATCTGCCCTTTGCCCTAATATAGTTTTAAGGACCTGGGCCATCTGGACACTCTGCAGAAGATCACATTGTTTACTATATTAAACGGTCAAATGAGTAAGAAGTGGTAAAGGCATTGGAAGACTGGATAAGACACATGCATTCCGGAGGGCAGAATAAAGACTAGATGAAGATTCAGGGGGTCACTACTTCAGTGAAGTTTTTAGAGATCCAGTGGTTTGGGGCAAGCTGGAACATATCCTCCCATCTCCACTGCATTAGGACAAATCGTTATCTCATATCTCACACAACTAAGAAGAAAGCACGATGCCTGGCAGGCCTTCTGGATTCTGGAGGCAGCATGTTCCATATTTAGAAATACTGCTCTCACTTATTTCCTTAGTGACAAGGAAAACTGCCAACAGGAACGGGTTGTGTAGCAGATCTAGGCTGAGGTACAAGCACCCCTGCTCCTGGGGAATACAACCAGTGGGCTACACAACCAGGTAGACGCTACGGGATTAGAGTTATCTGGGGTGAGAAAAGATGCCATGTGGAGGAGAGCAGAACCACAGCATAAGGCCCTGGGGTCCTGACGCAAATCTATGCCACCTGCGGCGGAGAATCATTCAGGAAAGAGATGCTCCTCTGCTGATGGGCCCTGGTAGAGATTATGCACCTAACCATGGGACACGAAGGGACCGAGTGTCCAGATTTGCCATCAGGAGCTGGGTTCTGTCACCTTCACCAAGCTTTAGGGCCCGGGAGGAGTCTGCAGCATTCCATCATAAGGTGGAGGTGGAGGCCTGGGAACAGCCATGCATAGGACCGGATACAAGCAGGCTGCATGAGCAGGTGACCCAGGCTCCCGTGTCACCTACACTTTGTACCAGTGCCTCTCTCTCAGCTCGTATTTATGATTGTGTATTGGTTTTCTATTGCTGCATAGCAACTTTATAAACTTAGCAGCTTACATTAGTACATATTTACTACTTCCCCGTTTTTGTGGGTCAGGACTCGGGCATGACTTAGTTGTCTCCTCTTCTTCAGGTTCTCACAAAGCTGCAATTGAGACATTGACTGGGGCTGTGATATTATCTGAGGATCGGCTGGGGAGCTATTCACTCCCAGCCTCACGTGCTTAGAGTCGGAATCCAGTTCCTTGCCCGTGGCCACAATGAGGGGTTTCATTTCTTGTTGGCTGTTGGAGAGATGCCCCCTTCAGCTCCTGGTTCCCGGTTCCTTTCCACATGGCAGCTCATAACACAGTCACTTGCTCCTTCAAAGCAAACACGTCACGGGGAGTGCCCTCGTGAGATAGGCCTTACCATCTTATGTCATGTATCATGTACACATTCTAATGCTCATCCCATCACCTTTGCCATATCCCACTGATGAGAAGCAAGTCCGAGAACTTTCCCACACTGAAGAGGAGGGGATTACCTAAGAGAGTGAACACCAGGAGGCAGGGGTCCTGGGGGCCGCTCTAGAATCTGCCTGCCTCAGACTGCGTGAAGGGTTCTGAAGACAAGCTGACAGAGAAGGAAAAGCTAAGCTTGGTTCATGGACGGGTCAGTTGTTATGTGGGTGCAAGACAAAAATGGACCGCAGCTGCTCTGCAGCCTCACTTGGGGTGGCTCCTTTGGCCTGCAGGAGAGAGTTTCCTCCTAACGACAGCTACAGGCAGTACATCTGGTCATCCACTTGGTGGAGAAAGAGAAGATGCCTGGGGCAAGGATGCCCAGAGACTCATGGGCAGTGGTCATGCTGGCTGGTTGGCCAGAGACTTGAAAGGAGAAAGACGGGAAGACTGGGGATGAAGGTGTCTGGGGAAGAGGTGTGTGGCATGCGGACCAAAGCAGTGGGCTTGGAATGTGAACATCTATGTAATATATGTTAACACCCAGCAGGGAGCATCTCCCATGGGAGAGGCACTAATCAACCAAACAGAGTGACTTCCAGGGGTCCTGAGCCAGCCTCTGCCCTTGGCCACCCTAGTGTTGGCACAATAATTTCATGAACAGAGAGGACACGGTGGCAGAGATGGAGGCTATGCATGAGTCCAACAGCATGGGCTGTTCTAGCTTCTGCACTGCTTAAAGGCCAGCCTGCCGTTTACAGAAACCAACGCGCACTCCTCTCCCCTCAAGCACCAGCTCTCAAGGAGACCTACCACCCTGTTCCTCATAAAGAAAGAAAACATCACAGAAACAAATTTCTACTCTTTAGATTGTCCTAGAGATCCTTTCTCCCTAGAGTAATGTTTCTCAGGCCCATAGCTTCAGAATTACTTGGGCTTGTCAATACTGTGGATTTCCAGACCCCACCCAACCTACTGAAACAGAATCTCTAGATTGGGTGCCTGGGAATCTGCATTTGTGGAATATGGAGGGTTTAGTCAGTGGCCTTTGACTACAATTCAGTATCCTAGCTAAATTTCTCCCAGAAAACAATCCAGTTGTTATGAGATGGGGAAAGAAAATACAAACTTAGGAGTGTCAAATTGAAAAATCACCATATTAGTAGGACAAACCCGTTATTCAGTCACCAATTTAGAAACACATTTATAGGGTCCCTGTGAGCCTGGAACTGTGCTCTAGGTTGTGGTGGGAACGAAGAGCATAAAGTTCAGATAAGAAGGAAAACGTCTACACACATAAAGCCTCAGAACTGGAGGACAGCCCCAGAGGTGTGGTCCCAGCCCCTTCCTTTCACAGGCAGGCCAACTGAGGGTCAATTTCACACAGCTTTCCTGCAGCAGGACCAGGTCTCCTGAGCCTGGCTTACCAAGCAGGGTCTGATGAAATGTCACTGCGAGTGATGCCCCCAGCAAGGGCTCTAGGAATTCAGAGGGGCCTCCGCGCCCTGTGGGTGAGTGAGCAGGAGTGGGGCCTTGGGCTGGTCCCCGAGAGATGAGACTCCAGGGCCGAACACAGACTCAGGGGCATCAGGCAACAGGGGAGGGAGGTTTCAGAGGCTGCCAGATCAGGAACATCAGGACCTCACCCCTGCCCAGCACTCACACAGCTCTGACACCTATGCATCATCACCCCAGTTCATTCCTACACCGCCCGACCCCACCTTCAACCACCGGGACTGCTGGGCATGATAACTCTGTGCCCTCTGGGCAAGGCCTCCGGGCCCCCAGCGACGAGGGCCTCTAAGGCGACAGGACGGGCCCTGGGAGCCGCTGAGGGTGTGGAGATAGGGCCTCTGGAGACAGCCAGGCAGAAGGGGCCTGTGCCCAGAGGGAGTTACAGAGTCAGAGAGGCTCTGGGCTGGGAAGAGAAGAGCGTAACCCGACGCGTGGGACGTGGCGGTGCAAGTCAAGGAGGGCGGCTGGCCCTGTGGGGGGCCTGGGACAACCTCCTCCCGTGTGGCCTGACCCCGTGTGACAGGGAGGCCTAGGGACACTGGGAGATCAGGCTCACCGGGCAGGGGCTCTGGTAGCAGGTGGCTTCGCAGGGGCAGCACGGTGCGTGGTACAAGGCAAAGCCCCTTTGTGGTACAAGGCATCGTGCTCCAGGCCGCAGGCCCATCCTAGCAACTGGGCAACTCGTGCCGTCACATGGGTAATAAAGGTGGACCCATGAACCTTTGAAATCGCCGAGCTGCCGCCAAGGGAGCATGTTCAGTGACGACTTGGAGCCTGGCTTGAGAGGTTCGTGGGTAGAGTGGAAGGAAATGAGGTTGAGAGAAAAGGAGGTAAGCCTCGAGCATCAGGCTGAGGTGGACAACACCTGAACAGAGAATGTGATCACTGACCCAGGGATGTGTACGTTTACCCCACCGACTTATACAGTTTGGGCTCATCTCTATTCTCTTTTGGTACACACAGGGAAGAATGGAGAACGGTGGGAGCGCTGCTATTATTTATTCCTTATTAACAGAACTAACTACCACAACTTGGATGGGCCGAGAATCAAGGCGTGCAGGGAACACAGCACGATGGGCTGAGAGGTGGGAGAGGATGCCAGGACCAAGTGAGCCAGGACTGTAGAAATGTCTTCTGAATGTATGAGAGGAAGAAAAGATCAAATGCATGCATTCATATACATTTAAGTATGTGGTTATAATGTTTTTTGTGTGTGGTGGCCTTGTTCCTTTAATACTTGCTTACCCGTGTGTGTGTGTGTGTGTGTGTGTGTGTGTGTGTGTAAAATAAATGAAAACTGGCTTCACCGCATAGCACAGGGAGATCAGCTCAGTGCTTTGTGACCACCTAGAGGGGTGGGATAGAGGGGGTGAGAGGGAGACGCAAGAGGGAGGAGATATGGGGATATATGTATATGTATAGTTGATTCACTTTGTTATAAAGCAGAAACTAACACACCATTGTAAAGCAATTATACTCCAATAAAGATGTTAAAAAAAAAAACCCAAAAACTGGCTTCAATTTGAGTGCCGATTTTTTTTTTCTTTCAGCCTAAAATCAGCTTCTGTATGAAGCATGCAAAAAATTGCTGGCTTGGGTAAATACTATTTTTATCTTTAAAAGAAGCATGATATTTGGAGAGTTCATGTTGATTACTGATTTTCTTAGCTTACTGCAAGGAATTTTTGATGTTTATAAGAACGATACCAATGCCCTCTCAGTGTTTACTAGTAACTGATTCCTCTTGGTTCTAGACTGGTTTGAAAAGGAAATACACACTTCAGAGATATACTGGTCTAAATGTACAAGCTTAAACTCTGGTTTGCAGAGCAAAACTTTGCAAAAGGTCCTAATCTAGCCTAGTAACCTACACTAATCCTGAGACTCCTGCTTTCCTGAGATCTAGGTTACTATTAGGGCAGATTAGGCAGAAATTAGCCCTGTGATTTAACACCCACCAGGCAGCAGTCACTTAGGTGGCAGTAGCACAGGGTTAAGTGCAAGTGCTCAAGCCAGCCCTGTTCCTTTGGTCAAGTTAACTAATCTCAATGTGCCTTAAATTCTTAATCTTTAACTTTACAAAATGGGGGTGACAGCTCGTAGTCTCCCTATGAAGATTCAGGTAGATGGAGCTCTTAGCACAGCACCTGGCTCAGGTAGGACTTACCTTCACATTATCACAATGGTACTGTCCAATATTTCTCCAAAGGCAAAGAAGTCCCAGGCTTCTTTAAGGCAACTCCAGCCCCCTAGTCAAAATGACTCTGTTGATATGCTAGAAACGGTCCTAAATTTTGCATATACAATGCTTACCTTTCTTTTCCATTAGACGAAAGAAAAATCTGGAAGGAACCAAAACATAGTTTAACCATTTAAAATCTGTGCAGGAAGAGCTGCCTCCCAACCAGCAGGATCCAGAGTGGTTTCGTTCTGCCATCTAGAGGACAGGAAGGTTAAAGAGAAATTTCAAACAAAATAATTGCTCTTAGATTTTTGTTGTCAACATCCGTAATTTACCAAAAAAGTATTTTCTTTCTTCTTTTTTTAACTATAAAACATAATAGTTAGCATTTTTTAAAGGCGTACAGTCTGCCAGAGGCATGCTGAAATCTTTATAGGTATTTCCCTTATCACTACATTAACCCCATGAAATATTGATAGGTCCCATATTTAATTCCTATTTTGGAAGTTAGGTAAGAGAGGAACAGAGAGGTGAAGGAACTTGCCCCATATTATACAGGTAAGAAGTGGAAGAATAAAAAAGTGTTTCCTGAATAGTGTAACTTAAACTCTTTTTTTTTTTTTTAATTTTTATTATTTTTTTTTGCGGTACGTGGGCCTCTCACTGTTGTGGCCTCTCCCGTTGTGGAGCACAGGCTCTGGACGCGCAGGCTCAGCAGCCATGGCTCACGGGCCCAGCCGCTCCGCGGCATGTGGGATCCTCCCGGACCGGGGCACGAACCCGTGTCCCCTACATCGGCAGGCGGACTCTCAACCACTGCACCATCAGGGAAGCCCTAAACTCTCATCTGAGTTCACTTATTAATAGATTCATTTAACTTTTTAAAAGCAAAACAACAACCCAGTATTCCAAACATTAAGAATTAAAACTAAGTTCCCCCAAATGTTTATATTTACAAAGTGTGAGTTTCAACTATTGTCTGTGGAAGGAAGAGAATGCTCTCAAGTTCTTATCATCGTGAATTTTTCTGGCCACCGTTCCCATTTATCAGACCCATTTCTGCAAAGCACTCTGCATTTATTTTGGCACACAGACTGGGAGTAGCCCAGAGCCTCTGAGGTTTATGTCTTCCCCAAAATACTGGGTGAAATCAGTGGGGAAATAAAATAGTTCCATTCACATAAAAAATGTACACTAACATAAAACGTTGGTGTAACCAAGATGAATATTTGTTAAGGCCCGTGTGTTTGAATTAGTTTTTTGCTGGTGTATGTATGCAAATTTCCTGTTTTTATTTCTAAAGTCATTTCCTTAGGTGTCTATGAGGATTTCTATTTTGTCTGGGATGAAGACGTTGGCAGCCAAACTGCCCCCCCAAATTTAGTGACAGCAGCATACCTGAAGTGGCCAATGCTGTTCCGAGACAGTTTTTCACTCCTGTTACTACTAACAATAATAGCAGGTGCTATTTATTAAGCTTCTATGATGTGTCAGGCACCATTCTTGATGGATATACATAATGTTAATCCTCCCACTAAACCTCTAAAGTAAATATTGTTATCTTCACTTTGGATGAAAAACTGATGCTTGTGACCCACCAGGAGCAAATCCTGACTGTGCCCAGGGCCTGACTGTAGTGAATAATCACTGACTGGCTGGCTGACCCTTCCAGGTCAGTTTCCTCCCCTGGAAAATGAGAAGATTTGACTAAGAGGCGTTCTCTCAGGTTTTGCCTGATTCTAAAGAATTCCTCTGCCAGGAGCTGTGGGGTTTTCAGAAGTGAAAAGATTTTGTCCCTGCCACCAAGCAGCCCAGGGTCCAATGAAACGCTGAGGGCACACACAGAGTGGGATGTTGTGTAAGAGCAGATGACTTCAAAAGGACATCATGGCAGGCAGCTGTGTGACCTCCCACCACCTCTCACACCCCCCCCTCTTCATTCTGTCCTGTCTTCTTTCTCTGTTCTTCCTTTCCCTTGTCCCTTCCATTTCCCTTCTGCTCCTCTTTCTTTCTCCCTCCGCTTTGCCCTAGAAAGGTGCTTTTCTCACTGTGGGTTTTAACTCATTAGTGGATCATAAAATCAACTCAGTGCGTCTGGACCAGCATTAATAAAAATGAATGGACACAATACAAACTGTTAAAGAGTATCAATCACAGGGTAATAGTGCATAAAACTTGTTTTAACGTGTCTGCGCGTGCATGTACACTGTATCAAGATGTAAACTTTACATCTTATTTTACCACATTAGGAAAACCCTGCTCTAGACTAAAATGGGGGCCCCACCCCCAGCTGTGGCCTCTCCAGTGAGGAGCCCATGTGCACCGCCGGCCCCAGCAGGGAGGTGGCGTCTGGGTCTTGACTGTGCTCGGAGGATTGGTCCTCTTGCCAGCCCAGGCAAATCCGTACCTGGAGGCAGGGTATGATGGCCTGGATGACCCTGAAATAATGCAGTCAACGCGTGGCCAAGTGTGCGAGGGCCACTCTGTGCCAGCCCTGTGCCCGGCTGAGGCCCCCGCACACTCCCCAGCCCGCAGGGTCCACCGGAGAGAGGGGAAAGCAGCCCCTTACCTCGAGGAATGGCTGGACCTCGTCCTCACGTCTTTCAGTTCCCAGGTTACCGCCCAGCCCCGCTACCACCCCAGGCTCTTCCCAGCGGGCGGCTCTGGGGCCCCTGGCACCCGGCATTGCCTGAGGCACTGAGGCCACGGCCCCAGGAGACACAGTTCTTCTATCCACGCAGGGGCTGGTCAAGGGCGCAACAGCTCCTGCTCTGTCCCTCCCTAAGAGCTTTCCAGCAAGACGGCCATCCCTCCGTCCTCACTGTCTGCTCCTGGTCCAAGGGGACCCACGCGGGATGGCGGCCCTAAAGAGGCGTCTCTGGGGGTTACCGCGGGTGCCCCGCAGTTACACCTGGAGGAGGGCGGTGGGAGGGGCCTCCCAGAGCCACTTTCGCCTCCGCGCTCCCTCCACTCGCCCCACCACGTCCCAGGAGCAGGAGTTAAACCAGGCGTTGCCCCTGCGTCGTCCCGCGGCGTCTCTGGAGGCCTCCAGGAAGCGGCTGCCTGGCTGCTCCCCGTCGTGCTCGCACAGCCCTCACGGCCCTGCTCCGGGGAGGACCCCGGGCCCCGAACGCAGCTGGGGGTGGGGGGGCTCTGGGCGGCAGGTCGGGAGCTCGCTCTTCCTGGATGCCTGCTCCCGGAGATACTGTGCCCCACCCACCCCAACTTCAGGCTACTTCCGCTCCGCTCCTGTGCCCCCACAAGGCCCCTCCCCCTGAATTCTCAGCGGAACTGAAACTCTCCTGTGCTCAGATTCCTGCGGGATGGATTGGACTCAGCTGCCGCTCAACCTGGGGCTCCCTCAGATCAAAATCTTTCTGCAGATGCTCGCCTCCCTTACCTGATTTGGGAGACCACGCCTTTAGTGTGGGGTAGATTCCAGCTGCGGTGTTTACAGGCCAAGGGAACTTGGCCAAGTGATTAATCCTCCCTCATGTGAGTTTCTCATCTGTAAAATGGGGCTAAGGTCCTTACACAGTTGTGTGAGACTTAACTTTTGACAAATAACTGACATCCTAGCAGGCACAGAGCAGGGTCGGAATTTGGTGGGCGTTGCTGTTCCCCCCCGCCCCAGTGTCTTTAACAGCCCTGGCACGTGACAGGTGCACAATGGTGTGGCTGACTGGTTAATTAATCAGTTCAGTGGCGAGAGAGGCATGATGTATTCATCCCTCTGATTTTCCCACGGGGAGAGCAGTGACTTTTGGCAGAGGCTGCCAAGGAAATGGGAAATGGGCAGTAATCAGGGGAGAGAAGGGGGTAAGGAAGAAAGGAGGGCGGGAAGGAGGGAAGGCAGGAAGGTCGTCAAGCACAAAAAGACAATGACTGTTTTCTTGGAGGACAAGGAGGTAGGACTGTGAACACCATGTGGACATGTCTTCTCACAGTTACAGAATTTTGAGCTGGAAAAGGGAACGTGGAGATCACAGGCCCCCTCCTCCCGGCCAAGGTGAAGCAGTGCAGTCCTGGGAGAGGAGGGAGAGATGGCGAGAATGGGTTCCTGGAGACCGGTGCTGCCCATTCCGTCCTGCCATAGGCTGCGTGGCCTGTCCTCCCACACCCTCTCCCCCACGGCCGGCCAAATTCTTCCCTTTCTTTCCCTAAGGTTGCTCCAGTAGGGAGTTTATCTCCATGGAAACCTTTGATGATAGTGAAGGTGCAGAAGATATGGAAAAGGAGAACAGTGCTCTGAGTGTAAATTTATTTCCTTCTTTTTTTTAAATTAATTTTTATTGGAGTATAGTTGATTTACAATGTTCTGTTAGTTTCTGCTGTACAGCAAACTGAATCAGTTATACATACACATATATACACTCTTTCTTAGATTCTTTTCTCATATAGGTCATTACAGAGTACTGAGTTCCCTGTGCTATACGGTAGGTTATTATTAGTTATCTATTTTATATATAGTAGGGTGTATATGTCAATCCCAATCTCCCAATTTATCCCTCCCCCTTTTCCCCCCGGTAACCATAAGTTTGTTTTCTACATCTGTGATTCTATTTCTGTTTTGTAAATAAGTTCATTTCTACCATTTTTTTTTAGATTCCACATATAAGCAATATCATATATTTGTCTTTGTCTGACTTCCTTCACTCAGTGTGACAATCTCTAGGTCCATCCATGTCGCTGCAAATGTCATAATTTCATTCTTTTTTATGGCTAATAGTCCTTGCATATATGTACCACATCTTCTTTATCCATTCATCCATAGATGGTCAATTAGGTTGCTTCCATGTCCTGCCTATTGTTAAGTAGTGCTGCAATGAATCCTTCTTACCTCTTTTCATATTTTCCCTCATTTCTGTTCATCAGCTTCTCCTGTCCTCTCCTCCTCTCCTCCTTCCCTCTCCCTCCTTTTCATGATTCTCACCCATAAAGACTAGGCCTATGGGAGCATCCAGGGAGAGAAAGAGGGAAGTGAAGAGAAAGACACGTGAGTTAGAAGCGGAAAGAAAAGTAAGCGAACTTTTAGCCATTGCTCCTCTTTCTTCTTGGAATTTCAGGGCCACAAACAAAACTGAGGAGAGCCTTGGGATGTCCGCTGGCTTGCTCGCCCCCAGTGGGGAGACCGGTTTTCGAGCGGCAGTGCGGGCGCGGGAAGGTGGCCTGAGGCTGCCCTGCGCAGAGAACTGATACTCGCCTGCATTCCGGGGAGCCGCTGCTGTGCATGCGGAGGCCGGCCCGCCCTTAAGCAGAAGCAGCAAAGGGGCCTTGGAGCCTGGGGAACCGCTGCCCTGCCCGGGGGCGATTAGGCCGTCCTAGTGGGGCCTGAGGCTCGGTCCACGTCCGCCGCGGAGCCCACGCCTCCCGGTACAGCCCCGCGGCGAACCTCGCGCTGTCCTACCTGCGCAAGCGCGAGCGCAGGGACTCGGCGCAGACGTCGCGCGGAACCCGGAACTATTGACGCGCTCCTGCGCAGGGCACGCGACGTGGGTGCAGACTCCGCGGAGGCCGCGCCCGGGAGGAGCCCGAAGTGGCTCCCGGCGGCAGCAGGCAATCGATCCCGCCGGACTGTTTTTTCATTTCTATTTGGCTGTTTAGTATTCCAGTTATTTGACTTTTCAGTTTATTTTCAAAGTTATTTTTTTTCAAAGTTTGTTTTTATTTATCTTCAGTTATTTTCGAATTAGCTTTGAGAATTATTTACTTAATGTTATTTATTTTTAGACTTGGTGTGTGAGTTTTTCAGTTACTCTTCAGTTGTAATTTTGAGTTATTTATTTTTAGTTTTGTTTTTATCTATTTGTGTTATTTAACTTTTGACTTATTTAATTTTGTTATTTGTTTTCAGTGTGACTTGTTTAGTTACTGTAATTTTAGCTATATAGTTTTACATTTATTTAGATTTGAATGATTTCGTTTTTAGTTATTTTTGAATTATTTTCAGACTTATTTACGTTTTTTTATTTCCTCAAAATTTGGTCATATTTAGTTTTAAGTTATCTTCAGAGCTATTTATTGTCAATTTCTTAACTTTTTTAATGAAATTTTTTTCTGTTCTTTATTTTTACTTATTAGTTTTAAGGTTTATTTATTTTTTTAATTTTTTTTTTGCGGTACGCGGGCCTCTCACTGTTGTGGCCTCTCCCGTTGCGGGGCACAGGCTCCGGACGCGCAGGCTCAGCGGCCATGGCTCACGGGCCCAGCCGCTCCGCGGCATGTGGGATCTTCCCGGACCGGGGCACGACCCCGCATCCCCTGCATTGGCAGGCGGACTCTCAACCACTGCGCCACCAGGGAAGCCCAAGTTTATTTATTTTTAAAATTGCTTAGTTTTAGAGTTACTGTCAGGGTCCAAACACTGATAGAGACACAATACTGATAATAAAGAAAAAAAATTTTAAATAAAGAATTGTTACTTGGCTATTGGAGGACGAAAAAGGCAAAAAAACACAAAAAACCCACCCCCAAATATTGGAGTATAATGGAAATTTTAACTGCAAGAAGCAGCTACCAGCCCAAGGGCTGAGGGAACAAAGGGAAGAGGTTGGTGGCCCCATATGGCTGGGGGTAGCCCTCTGAGTGGGTGGCACTGCCCAATGGGACAGGTGCCCCAGGAACTCAAAGACGAGCCCGGGAACTGGATACAGAACTCTGGGGAGGGTGCGCTGCCAGCTGGTGCTAGAGGAAGGGGCATGATGAGGCTGGTTGTGAAAGTGTTGGGAAAATGGTAAATTGCAGCTCCTGGAACCCACTGGGGCTCTTGAGGTGAAGGCCAGTTGCTAGGGCAATGCTGAGAGGAACCCAGGCACACAGGGAGGAGCAAAGCCCTCTCCCTCTGCCAACCTCTGCTCCTCTGCCCTGTTGGCCCAGGCTGACAGGGAGCAGCTGGCAAAGGAGGCGAATGGCCCCAACCACAAAGCAGAGAGCAGAAGGGTGGGCAGGGAGCTGAGCGATCATGGCTAATAACCAGCACCCTGAACTCTGGAGTTGTTTAGTTTTAGAGGTAGTTTTGGATTTACTTAGTTTGGGAATTGTTAAGATGATTTGATTTTAACTTTTCACTGGACAAGGGATCTGGCTGAGTCTTCTGTCCCCTGATTCGTTCCTGGGATGGAGTGGGTCAGCAGGCACCTGGGGAGTGTCTCCCATGAGACTCAGGACCATAATTGTAGAATTCAAGAAAACCAAAATAGTGTGTCCACAAAGAAGCCCTTTGTGTGGCCAAAAAAGGGCAGAGACTGAGGGACACACCGTCAGGGAGGGGCTCCTTGGCACGACTGTCCAGCAGAGTGTTCTTCTTCGAAATTATTCAGAAAGCTAAGCTATGTGGTGGTTCCACGCCCTCATGCTCCCTTTCCTAACAACAAAGTATCTGTCTTGGTAGAGTGTTTCAAATTGGTAGGATAAAATATTTATTATTTGCACACTAAAATAAAGTTCTCCCCAAGTCTTTGGGAAATTTTATTTCCTTCTACCCACATTATTTTCCAATCCACATTGTTCCATTTTGACCATAAGAATATTTATTTATTTACATACGTATTCACTCATTTAATTCAACATCTATTTCCTGGGCACCCCCATCTTAAGGAAGGTGCTGGCACCAGGAGAGACCAGGGAGGTACAAAGATGAGTGAGAAGCTCTCAGTCCAATTGCGGGAGACAAATGTGGAAACAGATCATCAGATAACATGGTATGACATATACTATAGGGACATAGCACCGTGCCACTGATCTTCCTGATGTAGTCAAGGAAGGGGTGATGTCTGAGCTCGGTCTCCTGGAGCAAGCATTTTCTCCAGGTGGAGAGGAAGGAGAAGGACATCCTGTGCACAGGCACAGAGAAGTGATGCACAGCAGGGAGGAGGCATTGGCAGAGGCTGCTGGGCCACGGGGTTCAGAAAGGCATTAACATTAAGGGCTGGCCCCAGTGCTTGACAGATATGGCCTCCTTTGGTCCTCATAGCCAGTCTGCAAGAGGCTAGGAGGCAACCCCACAGCCAGTGCTCTTCCTGACCTTACTGTTCCAACCACAGTTTACAAGACCCTCTGACTTGCCATGTCTGGAATTCTCCAGCTCATTCCTTGGTCCATTCACTCCTTCCCACTCACTCTTGGGGGGTGAGTCCCTCCCCCTCCATCTTTCGGTTGCTGCGTCTTAAACATCTGCGGGGAAGGAGGAGGGTTGAGACCAGTCAGCTGTGAAGTGCAGCTGCAGAAGAGGCAGAGCAGAGCAGAGGGACCTGCAGCGGGATCTCTCAGGGGAGTTCTGCAGACCAAGATGGTGGGAGTGGACTCTTGGTGAACCAATCCTAACATCCTCCACCTGCATTCAGAAACCCTTGAAAGGTTGTGTGGAGTCCTTTCCCAAAGGGGGGAACCTGTTTTAGATCCAATCCAAGCTTGTGGATCAACAGATTGGGATTTTCTAAGGACGCAGAGCCCTTTGCTGCATTAACAGCATTGGACATGTCTAATCTACTAAGTCAATCTACCAGGTCAAAAGAAGGTTAGTCCTGCATAATCTAGGATGGCATGTTTTCACACTTTTTATAATACACATTCAGATAGTCAGTCTTGAATGTATAGATTTCCCAGTGGACTTCTCTCCTTTGGTCTCTCCAGTTATCTTATCAATCACAATAATACATTTCTCAATGAGAATATGTAAGAACTACATCTGGACAGAAGAATCTTCAGGATTCTGACTAGTAGCCTTAGGAAACACATCACTTGGATCCCCTCAAATACTCTTGATCATTGACTGGCCAGTTGCCCATTACAGAAATAGCCCCAAACTTCCTCAATCTTTTGCACCTCAGTCATTTTATGAATCTACAGAAATGGCCACACTTGATGGTGCTGGCAGAATGCGAAGTGCTCAAACCTCCGAGGCCTCCCTGGAAGAACCTCTCCACAAATCTCCTGGGCTGCCAGAGGAGCCATTTCAATACCAGTCATCACTGCCGATGTTCGAGGATGCTGTCCCCAGGTGTTCTGGGACAGGTCCATTCTGTCCTTCCACTGTTCCCCGTGGGCACTGTGCCTGCTTTTCCAGGGCCTTACACACAGTAGCCACAAACTGTGGTTGCAGTACCTTTTGCAAGCCCTTTGAAAGTAAGACCAAAAAAACCAAGAAAAAAAACAAAAAAAACCCAAACTCCTCTGTGGGTAAAACATTTGTCATCTTTCCATTTGATTAGATGAGAAAGAATACAAAACAATGAGATCAAAATCTCCTAAAACATTTTTTCCTAAAACTTTTGGAAGAATTATTCATATTCTCTATGGTTTTATAATATTGCCTGTTGTGCCTAGAGATAACATGCTCTGACTGAAGTAGTTGGACTAAAGGCAGCCTTGATTCTGTAAAATTTGGTGGTGTTCTGAATGCATACTAACACTGGCCATGCATTATGCAATATTTAGAGAAAATAGAAATCATCTAAATCAGCATTTTCCAGATGTGCTTTTCAGAAACAGTAAGAGAATACAAGAGATCAGCAATTTTCTCCCTCAAGCTGTGACATATATGAGAAAAGGAAACACTTATACAGGTGCAGAGAAGTCCTATAGGAAGAGAACCTGCAGACTTTTAGTACACCCTTTATTTCCCAGACTCTTTGCAGAACTGTTTCCTTTGTGGGATACCTGTGCCAAGTAGAATAGTAAGCTGTTGCAACAAAGACCCAACAATATAATGACTTGATAGACTTATTTCTATCTCAAGTAACAGTCCAGGGCAGGTTGGAAGACTACTCTGTTCCACACAGCCATTCAGGACTCCCAGGTTTCTTTCCTCTGGTTTTTCCACCGTCCTCTGGAACATCATCTTTGTATGATCAAAACTGGGTCACAGGCCTATAGTTAATAATATGTATTGTGTACTTGGAAGTTACTGAGCGTAGATCTTAAACATTCTCACCACACACACACACATACACACACAAAGAGTTAACTATGTCTGGTGATAGAGGTGTTAATTATCTTGATCTTGGTAATCATTTCACAATGTATACATATACATATATCACATCAGCACATTGTATACTTTAAATATATACAATTATGTTTTTCAATAATGCCTCAATAAACTTGGGGAAAAAAGTAATATGTTCTTAAAAAGTTCTTAAAAAGAAAAACGCTTCCCCCAAAAAACTGGGTCACAGGCATATCTGCACTCCTGTTCACAGGGAAGAACTTGAAAGATCACATGTGTAATATTTTAAGACTCAGCCTGGAATAGCTGAGTCTCTCATATTTTATAGGTGAAAACTTTGTCATGTGGTAACTCCTAGCTTTAAGGAGTGATGGGAATTATAGTCCCCAACATTGGAGGCCATTTCCCAGCTACCAGGCCATTAATGTGTAGCATGGTCACCCAACCAGCCTGCAGTGAAGCAGAGACTGGAATCTAGGTCTTCCAACTCCTGGCCCAGAGTCCTCATTGCCACACTAGCATTTCTGGACTCAGCCAACATATATGAAGACCTCCTGTATGCCAGGCTCCATGTCAGAGTACGACGTTGGAAAATTTTATTAAATACAGTCTCCCAATTACATATTTACTCTTGTATCAAGCCTTATAAATGGATAAACTTTCAGATATGACTTTAATACTTATATCTTAGAGCTTTGCATCATGCTGCTTTCGTTTGCCAAGAGGATACTTACTCCTGATGAGGAATAAACACACACAATGAACAGGGTAGAGAATCCTGAAATAGACTGCCCCCCCATGCATTTGAAAAGTATATGAAAAAGACATTTAAAATTAGAATTTAAAAGATAAATATGTATTAAAATGGGTACTGGGTTCAGTAAGAATACAGAAAAAAATGGATTTTATCTTATTTTTTAAAACATGAATTGCTAATGTAAGACTCCAAAGCCAGGGACCAGATTTTCTTTCAGGTGAAGCAGAATAACCCATATGACCCTACCCAGCCTGGAAAGCCCCCATTTATGTACAGGTAGATAGTGGACCAATTGAAGACTGCCAAATGTACTTGAAAGCCAATCAGAAAGCTTCCCACACTTTCAAAAAATCCCACCCTGCTAGAATTAGAAAATCCCATCTTAAAAGAACACTCGCCAAAGACTGTCGTAGGACTTCCTCCTTTCAGCCTATAAAATTCACTCTCCTTTAACCCCCTTCCAATCTCTACTGGAATGAAAGTGATGGTAGTGACCCCCTTACAATAGTAAGATTTGAATAAACAGCCCTTGATTAACTCTATAGGTGGTCTTTGCCCTTTTGACAAAATAATTACAGATTGGTCAAATAGTGAATTAAAAGGAAAAGAAATCATGAACATTCTAGAAGAAAACATATTTTAAAGAATATCTTTAAAATGGGAGGAATCTTTCAGGCAACACAGAAAAATCTAGAGGCCAAAATGAAAATGTTAAAAAATTAAGCTAACCAAATAGGAAGCAAAAATTTTTGTATAAAACGTTTTTTAAAAGGCAAGAGCTAAATAAAATTTCAAAAGGATTAATTTCCTTGATATACAAAGAACTTTAAAAAATTAATAAAAATGATAAAGTAGGAAAAATAGACAAATAGAAATTCGCACACAATTCACAGGAACATAAATACAAACAACCAATAAATATTTGAAAAGATATTCTCCTCACACATAACCAAAGAGATAACTTTAAAAATTCTATTAGAAAGCCAAATATTTAAATATTTGACAGTATCCAATATTGGTGAGGGTATAGGGAAACAGGTATTCTCATACCATTTTTGGAGCACTATAAATTATTGTTGAATTTTTGAAAGTCAATTTACAGCTATCAAAATTTAAGATGTGCATACCCCTTGATCCTACAATTCCACTTCTAGAAATTTACCCTTAAGAGTTACTCACACAAATGAGCAAAGGTATATATGTACATGAATATTCAGGTTTTTGTTTGGACATGGTTTTCATTTCTTTGGGATAAATGTTCAGGAGTGTGACTGCTGCTTAATTTTTTAAGAACTGCCAAACTGTTTTCCAGAGTGGCTGTACCATTTTCCATTCCCATTGGCAAATTATGAGTGATCCGTTTTCATCGTCTCTTCCAAATTTAGTATTCTCACTATTTTTTTGATTTTTAAAAAATTGTGTGCTCTTTTCCCCACCTTTAAAAAAATCATCCAAAGTCCATAGCTTATATTAGGGTTCATCCTTGGTGTTGTACATTCTATGGGTTTTGACAAATGTATAATGACGTGTTTCCACGATTATATTAGTATTTCTTACTGTTTTTAATTTTAGCCATTCTAGTAGATGTGTAGTGATACTTCATTGTGGTTTTAATTTGCATTTCTGTAATGGCTAATAATGTTGAACGTTTTTTCATGTGTTTATTTGCCATCCATATATCCTATTTCATGAAATATCTTTCATGTCTGTCGCCCGCTTTCTACTTGGGTTTGTTTGTTCTTTGTTTTACTGTTTAGTTTTGAGAGTTTGTTATATAATCTAAATACAAATCCTTTGTCAGATGTATGGTTTGCAAATATTTTCTCCCAGTCTGTAGCTCTAAACAGGGCCTTTCATAGAGCAACAGTTTTAATTTTGATGAAGTCTTATTTACCATGATTTTTCTTTAATGGATCATGCCTTTGATGCTGTGTGTAAGAATTTGCCTAGCTCTAATTCCCCATGTTAGTTTCCTAGGGTTGCCATAACAAATCACCACAAACTTGATGACTTAAAGAAGAGAAAATTATTTTCATCTCCTACTGTGGCAGAATATCCATTAATTATTTTCACATATGTTCTTTGCTGTCATCTCTCTAAATATAATAATTATACTTATTTTAAAGTTTTGCTCCCCCCTCCCTTATTTTTTTTTTTTCTGTTAGCTTTGCTTCCTTGGGTGTGAATTCTTCTATTTATTAAAGTTGTGGCCTACGTCTGATCATGTCTATTGATACTTAGCCCTATATCCACTTTTCTGTAATCCCCTTTGTACTCCTGAAGCTGGTGTCTGAAATGACATATCCTAGACTCCCTTACTGGATAAGTTCCAATTAGCTTCTGCAAATGGGAGACAATGGTGCCAGATTGAAGGCGTGGGGGGGGGGGCGGGGGCTTCCCTGGTGGCACAGTTGTTGAGAGTCCGCCTGCCAATGCAGGGGACACGGGTTCGTGCCCTGGTCCAGGAAGATCCCACATGCCGCAGAGTGGCTAGGCCCGTGAGCCATGGCCCCTGAGCCTGCGTGTCTGGAGCCTGTGCTCTGCAACGGGAGAGGCCACAACAGTGAGAGGCCCGCGTACCAAAAAAAAAAAAAAAGATTGAAGGGGGATGATGGGAGAAGCTATTGTGTTTCAGGCAGTGCCCCGGCAGTGTCAGTAGCCCGGCTTCTTTTCAGGTCAGTGAGTGCAGGCTTTTAGGCTAGAGCCCAGGGGCAGTAACAACTTCCTGAACTCTGAGCAACACCATCTCCATCTCTTTGTTTCTCTAGCCTTTCCAAAATGATTGTGGGAAATTCTTTGACTGATACAGTATTTTGGTATGAGGAGTGGTCGAAGGAAAGGGCTCTCAAAGATATGAATCTAGGGTTGCTTATCTGAACTGGCCTCCTTGCCAGTGGAAGTGGATTGCTGTTAGTCCAAAGAATGAGTGACAAAACAGATTCTTATATTTGTATCTGAGGGTGCCTTAGATAAAGTGCAATTGTAGTCGAGTCTTTGGAAGAGATAAAGGAATTAAAACTTTTTTTTTGCCATTTCTAGGAATTTGGGGATGGAGTGGAAGGAAGGCTGCTGGGTGTGTTTCCTCTATGTCTTGCTCTAATCTTCTAGATTATTTTTCAAAACACACGGGTTATACTTAGTTATTTCAATTAAGATTTTTTTAAAAAAATCACAATAAAGCAGAAATATATGGCAATACTTAAACATATTTATGGGAAGGAAATCATGTGACCTGCTGTTTCAATATCCCAGTTCCCATGCTGACAGGGGATTGAACAGTAGCCATGATACCCTGGAGGAAACGATGATGTTTATTTGATTATTTTATTTTAGATAGTAACAGTTCTATCCTGGGAAAAAAAAACTAGCCTCAAGGTATCTCTGGCTGAATGTTTTTCAGTTGCAGTCTCTAAACCAGTATGCCACAGAATTGCTTCTTTCCACATGATGAACTTTGTGGTGAATGGCAGATTTCCCTGAGGCCTCTAAATGACAGGCTTTCACAGTGTCACTGGCAGACGGCCAGACCAGCACAGTCTTCGTGTGATTTTGGAGCTAAAGTCATTCCACCTTGTGCAATAGTTAAAGCCTGCTGTAAACAGCTGTATTCCCATAAGATCGGAAGAAACTACTTTTCATGCCAACCCCAAAGCTACCCTGAAGTACACGCATGAATCTTAGGGTATTATAGTCCATCAGGAGGGGTGAGAGACATAAGGTACTAGAGAGCAAACAGGTTTTATAGCCAGACAGACTGGGTTCAAATCTTGGATCTGTGCCTTGGACAAATCACTTAACCTCATTGAACTGAAGATACTTGATTTGTAAACTGGAAGACAGTCAGAGCTATCTCCGAGGGGAAGATTAAATATGATCACTCCCTTATTTTTGATTCAGCAATTATCATTGCCCACCTTATACCGGATCTTATTCTAAGGGCTTGAGGATAAAACATTGAACAGGCAAGGCACCTGCTCTCGTGAAGTTTACAGTCTAGTAAGGAGAGACAGATAGTAACACAAACCCAAAATCAATAAAAGATGCCACAATAAAAATAAAATACTGAAGTAATTGAGGGTTGCTGTAGTTTCTGTGTGTTTTCTCCTCGGTCCAACCTATCTAGTAAACCAGAACCTCATTTTCATAAGCCCCTTACCTAAGTCAGTGGGCCCTTGGGAAGAGACTCATGACTCCAATCTCAAAGGCCTAAAGTAACTTCTCTAGAAATAGTTGCATATTAGTAAGAGGTTAAACCTTAGATCAGATTTTTACTTTACTTTGCTGGTGGGCTTTTAGGCTTTTTGTGGCCAGGAGAGGTGGTATTTAGGGCCAGGTAGATACTTGCCCAGGCTCTGCCTGAGAACATTCTGTTTCTGTATGTCTTGCAGAAGTTATTGCTGGGATCCTGAGCCCTTGCTGGGGTCATGATTTAATGCATCAGAATCTGTGGCTGGCAGGAACTGGCTCCGATCCTGCACTTCAAAAACAAAACGTGGGGCTTCCCTGGTGGCGCAGTGGTTGAGGGTCCGCCTGCCGATGCAGGGGACACGGGTTCGTGCCCCGGTCCGGGAAGATCCCACATGCCGCGGAGCGGCTGGGCCCGTGAGCTATGGCCGCTGAGCCTGCGCGTCTGGAGCCTGTGCTCCGCAACGGGAGAGGCCACAGCAGTGAGAGGCCCGTGTACCGCAAAAAAAAAAAAAAAAAAAAAAAAAAAAAAACGTGGGTTTGCCAAGCAAGAGTCCAAGGTGATGAGCATTGCCACTTTTAGCCTAAGCCTTCTAGGAACACCTCTGTGGGTTACAGCCACTCCAGGCCACTCCTAGCCCAGAGCAGTGTTCACCAGTAGGTGGAACAGGCACACATTTAAGGTGCTGGCAAAATGGGGACTCACACATGCATAAAAAGTTAGTTTTCAAAAACTTATCCAGAATTTTGAAACCACAAAATTCTTGAAAGATGGTATTCTCTCCTAGTTAATATGTTTTCTGATATACTGAATTTGAATCACATACAGATGGGGACTTCAAAATCATTTGGGATTCAGGGCCTTTAACGGTCTTAATCTGCCCTACACCAGCCCAGAAACGTCCCCTCACCTCAGTTCTCAAAATTGGCCTGCAAAGTCTTTCCCCAATCTGGGGTTCAGGCCAGAGAACAGAGGATGTGTTATATTCCTTGTTATACTGTAGTTCCCTAGCATGCATTGTGAGCAGGAGGTGATGGTTGTTATTGGTGCCCTGGATTTATTAGGGCAAATCTCCAGGAAGATGGAGGTCTCCTGGACCACAGGGCAATTCATTTTACATAAGGAAATATCTTGTTTTCCTGCTTCTGGTCTTGACCCTTGGCCCCGTCGCCGTTGTAAGAGGCAAAAATAAGAGCCAAAGTCTGGAGACAAGACTGTGGTGACTGAAGCTCCACTTGGCTTCCCAAGCCCAAGCTGGTTGCACCAGGTTCCCCAGGGTGGACCTGAGGTATTTGCCAGGGGCACATGCCTGCCCATTGGTCTCTGGTCCTCGCCATGCTGGCCAATAGGAAAGGACAGCTGTGAGGTGGGGACCACCTTCCCCCATGAGTACCAGGCTGCTGAGACTGGGCCATCTCCTCCTCACTTCCATCCTGACTGAAGTCTGTGGCTCTGATTCCACACCTGAGGGTAAGGACAACTGATTCAAGTTCTAGGCTGGAGGGGAAGTGGCTGCCCTGCCGTGGAGCCCCTGACTGGGGTGTGCCCACACTGTCCTGTTAGCAGGGTAGGGAGGGATACAGGCAAAACCCCGGCCAGGGTAGCACTGACGGATGCAGACAGGCCTTGGGATTCTTTCTCGATTCTCCCACGGCTCCAAGAGAAAAGGGACTGTTCCTTCTGGTCAAAATGCCTGGGACCATCCTGAATTTTGCCCAGTTCACTCTGTGGTAAGATGCCTAATCAAAGAGAAGGTTGGGGTCAGTGAAGTTGGAGCGATGGTCCAGTGATAAAGTCCAATTAGATAAGAGGAGAAGGGGACAAATCACTTAGCTTGACCAGGTAGGGCGGAGAAAGAAGCACATGAAGAGGCAGCCTGGGGAAAGCCTGAGCTCCGATCTCAGCCTGAGTTTGGAATCCAACTCCAACGCTGGATTCTACTCAGCAATACTTATTGAGCAGATTCCACGGGCCAGACACTCGGTAGTGTCCGTGAGGTACAAAGATGGGTGAGGCATGGTTAGTATGTGTAGATTTGGGGGTATCTGTAAATATGGGAATATCTACCCCGCTGTGGGGATATCTCACAGGATGATTGAGAAGTGCAAATGAGGTAAAGTGAGCAAGGGGCCTGGCATAGGCTGGCAGCTTATGAAAAATCTTATTTTTAGCAGACATCTTCTGACAGAAACAACTGGATCTACTTGGTCTTTGTCAAGCCCAATCCTGCTTGCCCCAGTGAGCACTGCACGTGCGGCCTTCTGGTTGTTTCTGGCCATTGATGCAGAGACCTGCGTGGGAGGGATTTTAGAGATCAGGCCAGCCCTTGTCTGAGGATGTGGGTCCCTGGTCTGGGGAGGTTCTGGTTTTCAGATCAAGCCTTATGAGGGGTGCAGCTACCTCACTCCTGGTGACTCCTGCCATTGGGGGTAAGGCCACCTCCTCCTGACAAGGTTGGAAACAGGGAGGCCTTGATGCTGACAGAATGTGTCCAAAAGAGCGTGAGGGTGTCAGCTTTGTCCCTGAAGCTGAGCAGTGGAAAGGGAGCCTGCAGCTTAATTGTCTGTCCTTGTTGCCTCCCTCCTTCCATTCTTGAGGAGTTGTAAAGAGGGCCACAGGACTTGCTTCTTGTCCTTTCAAAGGTGGCTGTGGGGACAGACTTCCGTCCTACTCCTTGTCAAGCTGGGGACCTGTGGCCCCAGACACTTTGCTGAGGACAGGAGGTAGAAGCTTTGGAGACTAGAAGCTTTCAGTGAGGAACTCCTTCAAGTGGAGAGAGACTGATGCCAAAAATGTGTGTGTGTGTGTGTGTGTGTGTGTGTGTGTGTGTGTGTGTGTGTGTGTGTGTGTTGGGCACAAGGATGCTGAATAGAAGCTTTCATGTCACCCTCCTGGGAGCCAGGCAGAGCCTAGCTGATTCCTGGTTCTGCCATTCATCATTAGGTTGCACCATGTGAAATTGCCAATATTCTACCATTTCCGACCTTTAAAAAGGGCAATTTCATTTAATTCAACCCAAGAGTTGCATGATCTTAAGCCAGCATCTTGGTCTCTTTGAGTCTCAGATTCTTCTAGAGAGTGGAGTCAAAAGCAGGGCTATGAGGAGGATTAAACAAAATACAGTCTGAAACTGCCTTATGCAATTTATACTGCAAAGGACCCTTACCAATTTCAAAGTGTTCTCATGTTCCTCGTGATCTCATTTAGCAGATTATGAAGCTGAGCCTGAGAAGCCTTTTTCGAGGCAGTGTAATGTGATGGGAAACTCTCACTGATGTTCTCCTTAATCTCTCAGTTTCCCCATCTCTACAGTGGGGGTTATTTTCCTTGCTTCATGGAGTTTTTGTAAAGATTAAAATAAATAACAAATAGCATAAGTAATGTGTAAAAGTTCCTAGTGTGAGAGCTGGTTTCTATGAGGTTGCGATCAATGCATCCCTTTCCTCCCCCTTAGCCTCCCATTTGTAAAAGCAGGGCAGGGGTGAGATGATTTCTGGGGTACCTTTCAGCTCTCTGGGACTCTGTGATCTATGCTTTAATGTCCTTTCCTGATGGAGGAATTGGCACTGGGTCTGGTGACCTCTTTCCCCCATCCCACTCTGTCTCCTGCCTGTCCCAGAGGAGACCCCATCCTTGCATTTCACAAGATTCTGCTGTTGTTACTTTAATTCCAGCAGGTCAAAGTGGAATTTCTCATACACTTAACAAGTGAAAATGAGAGATTGTAATATGGCCCTTTAGGATCCAGAGATCATCATGGTCATCCCCTTGCATTATTTTGAAAGCAAGGAGAGCCATGCCTGTACACAGTGCACCACGAAAGTTAGTACGGTAGAAAGAACTCAGGTTTTGGATTTCAAATTTCACCTCTGCACTCTTTTACTTGTGATCCTTGAGCAGAAATTACTAAACCTCTTTGGTCCTCGGATTTCTCGTGTGGGACCTGAGTCCTAACCCCCAGGAGCTGTGGAGGTTAAATGAGATTAAAGGGGTGGTGAGTGTACAGTGGGGATCCACAGCAAGTCATCCATAAATATTTGCTTGCTTCTCTTCACTTGTATGTGTGGAACTCTTTATAAGTTTTTAAAATACTTCTTCATAATTTTAGTCTACTGGTTCTCACAACAATATTATGAAATAAACTAAGAATAAATTCATTAATAATCACATTTGGGGAATTCCCCAGTGGTCCAGTGGTTAGGACTCTGTGCTTCCACTGCAAGGGGGCATGGATGGGTTCGATCCCTGGTCCGGGAGCTAAGATCCCACAAGCTGCACATGGTGCCGCCAAAAAAAAAAAAAAAAAAAAAAGAGTTAATAAAAAGAAATAATCACCTTTTCCTGCAAAGAGCATGAGGTCTGGAAAGTGGGTGGGGACAGGTAAGTCACCCAGTAAGTCACTGGTGGAGCCCATACTAGAAGCCAGGTCACTGCATCAGAGTCTGGAGGTTTCTTCACATTATTTTCTCTTCTATCCCCCATCCTATGGAGTGGAATATTAAAAGGCAGATGTGTGACCTTGATGCTGCTTTCCTTTTTGGGGATATGCCTAAGGGTCCATTGCTGGGTTTCAGAAAACCAGAATTTGATTTCCAGCTCCTCTACATTTAGCTCTGGGATCTTGGACGAGTCACTTAACCGCCCTGAAACCCACTTTTCTCATCTCTAGAATGGGTACATTCATACAATAGATGACATTTATTGAGCGCTGACACATGCCTGGCACTGTTCTAAGTATTTTACGTGGATTGTGCCTTTTAATCCTCCAACAAACATATTACTGAAACATGTTACGAGGAAGAACAAATTATTTTCACCCAACCACTGAGGTCATAGAACCTGTGCTCTGTATTCTACCTCAACCTGTCCCTCAAAATTTTGAGAATGAGGTGGGATATTAAGTGAGGTGAGGACTTTACAAAAGGCATTCTACAAAGACAAGGAATTATAGGTGGTACTTGGGATTAGCTTCATGACCCATGTAAATGGTTTCTTTATAGGCACGATTGAATCTTAGAATATAGTTCTAGATTACAGTTTTATTTAATAATGTTTTCGCCTTTAGAAAGAGAGGTCTTTCAAAATCAACATGTAAAAATTGCTATATCTAAACAGAGAGCACATATAACTTTGGAATAAATTGTTTGAAATTTCGGCATCTCTGCTCTGACCTTCAATTATTATCAATTGCTAATTTTTCCATCCAGAACTTGGTTAGACGACAACCTTCTTCAATCAGAATCGCTTCTTAGCATCAGAAACATCCTAGGATGGTGTGCCCATCTGCCCCCAATCCCTCCTTCCATTACTGTCACCCCATGTTACTGTCACGGGACCCAGATTGGTTGCCCCTCTGAATGGAGAGATCTGTCCATAACACTGTAGTGTTGAGTACAGAATGCCTTCCCTTGGGCTGGGAAAACAGAATCTTTTCTTTTCAAATTTATTTATTTTTTATTTTATTTTATTTATTTTTGGCTGTGTTGGGTCTTCATTGCTGCGCACGGGCTATCTCTAGTTGGGGCCAGCGGGGGCTACTCTTCGTTGTGGTGCATGGGCTTCTTGTTGTGGTGGCTTCTCTTGTTGCGGAGCACAGGCTCCAGAGCGCAGGCTCTGTAGTTGTGGTGCATGGGCTTAATTGCTCCGCGGCATGTGGTATCTTCCCGGACCAGGGCTCGAACCCATGTCCCCTGCACTGGCAGGCAGACTCTTGACCACTGAGCCACCAGGGAAGCCCAGGAAAATAGAATTTTTATTTTTAAAAGAGGAGGAGGAACCAGAGAACTCTAGAGACCTGACTTTTCACTCCTTCTAATGGTTTGGAGGAAGCCCCCAGTCACCCTTCTTCTTTGGGGCCCTCTGTAGCTGCCTTCCCTGGTTCTTTATTCTGGATTCTCTCCTTCTGTTTCTCTGTGGAAAAGAGCATAGCCCTCCTCATTTCTGGTAAAAGCAGGCACAGAGCCTCTCGGTGGTCTTCTTAGGAGTTTTACTGCTAACCCCATAGAGGAAAAGGATGGAGATGACAAATTGTGGGAAGTTTGGATGACATATAGTCTTAAAAACCTCAGAACAAGTATTCTCCTTAAACACAAAAGGGGCTTGGCTGGTCTTTTCTCCTTGGCTTCTCGTCTAACTCCCCTCTTTCTTCTCATCTTGGGAAAGGCCAAGCTTAAACTATCTCTCATTTTCATTTTATTTCCGGCTGTTATTGAGAACACTCCTTGAGACCTCCAATTCCAGTAGAGGGGGACAAAGGTACATGTTAATGGTAAAAGAAAACCTTGACTAGGGACTCATGACCACCAGGGAGCAGCATCTATCGCTATCGGCACCTGTCTCAGTTGTCTTGCCTGTCTCTCCTCCTCTCTGTCTGCTGGTCTCATTCTCAATTCTCACTCTACTTAAGATGATATTAGAACTTGATATTTGATAAATGATGCATCAGACCAACAGAGATAAAAAAGGTTAATTTAATTAAATGTCTTTTAAACAGTTTTCAAATAGGAAGAAATCATTTGAGTATCTTAGATCACAGTTTACACCAACACAAAATATCAGAGATGGATTAAAGAGTAAAATTTAAAATACACCAAACAATAGAAGAAAATAAAGTACTCACCAAGCTCTAGTATGGAGAAGGACCGTTTAACACTTAGAAGCAAAAAAAAAAAAAACCCAACAGAGTTGGCTATATAAAAACTAAAACTTCTGTCACCTAAAACTCAGGACAAGCAAGACAAAAGAATAATCTTTACACTAGAGTTAATAGTCATAGCACATATGACAAAGTGTTGGCATAAAGAACTCACACAAATTAATTCAAAAAGCACATTGTGTCCCTAATAAATTAACTGATAAAGAACACTTAACAGAGATATCAAAAATGAGGAAATTAAATTAGGAAATAGGCCTTTAATAAAATGTACAGCTCACTAATGATCATAATGCTCACTAAACTAAGAACAACAAAAATGTTTGTAATCATTATATCCAAAGCTGGCGAGGGTAGCTAAGACAGGCTCTTTATGTACACACTGACGTATTACCGGGGAACAGCATGACAAACTGTAATTTGGGAATATCCATCATAAGCCTTAAAAATGTTCATACCTTTTGGTCCAGAAATTTTACTTCTGGGAATATGTCATAGCAGAACAATAATTTGAGGATAAACTATGTGCCTAAGGGTGTTTGTTACAGATTTAAAATGTTTTAAAATGAAAATATGTTCAAAGTTCAGTAAAATGGGAACGTTGACATATATCTTGGCTATATCCACTTGATGGACTAGCGCACACACACGTTTAAAATGACGATTATAAAAATTAGAAAATTGAAAGGCAAAAATTGGGGAATAAAATTTCTATGTAAAGTATTATTTCCACCATGTTTAAAAATAAACGGATTCTTGGGAGTGGGGATTGTTTTGTTTTCTGTAGTTTTCAAAGTATTTATCTTACTATTTTGCTTTCTTGGCTGTGCCTCATGGCTTGTGGGATTCCGCAACCAGGGATTGAACCCGTGCCCCCTGCAGTGGAAGCTCAGAGTCCGTTAACCACTGGACTGCCAGGGAATTCCCTCTCTTACTATTTTTAATGAACACACACGTGTGTGTGTATGAAAGATGAGCATATATATATATATATATATATATATATATACAGTAAACATATATATATGTTTATATATAACATATATAAACTTATCATATATATATGATGTTTCACATATACATATGAAAGATGATTGGGTTGTATCACATGGAGGGGGCATTACAGAGCCCCAGGCAATGGGCCATAGGGGTGGGATTCCAGACACCATTCATGTCTTTGGGGTAAGATTTCTCATCAGGGTCTTTTCTCCATCCTTCACAGAGGAAACATCTCCTGAAGCCAAACTCAATTCTGGAGGCTTTGTGAAATCTATGGGACAAGCAAACTGATGAAAAATATTGAGTGTTTAGGGTAAAAAAATACATATGGACCATGTTTTATTTAGAATCAAGTTCTTGGGATTAGCTACCTTTCAAACTCCACAGAGGGTCTTAGTGATGCCTGTGATCCAGGATCCTAGGCCCTGTTCCCCTCTGTGGTGCTTTCTCTCCACTCCCTAGTGAGAGAGGGATGGGGAGACTAACACCCTGGCAATCAGAGGTGAGGGGCTAAGATCACCTAATAACAGAGGCAGGGATGGATGGGGACCAGAGTCCCTGTACATGTAAATGACTGTCTTCCGGGAGGGGATATGGAGGGCCAGTTCTGAGACAGGGAGTCCCTAGGCCATCTGTGCCCCTTGAGCTTTTTGCTAGGGTACCCAAAATATATGTTCTAAACGTACTCCATCCTCTTTCCCTCGTTCCCCCTTCCTTTTGCTTTTCCTTCCTCCTTCCCTTCTCTCTGGCTCTCTTGCTCTATTTTTTTTTTTTTCTACAGAACTATTTATTTAGTCCCTACTCTGTGCTGGTAGTGGGTTAGACTTTGCCCCATGGTGCTTGTAGTTTAATGGCTGAAATGGGTAAGCAAGTCAGGAATTATAGTATGGTGCAAGATGTGCCATGCTAGAGATAAGCGAGGGCACTGGGGGAGCACAGAGGAGGAACAGCAGACCAGACTGGGGAAGGAGGACTGGGAAGACTTCCTAAAAGAGAGGACAGCCCACTGTGTCCTGAAGGCTGCGTGGGGATCAGGCAGGTGACGAGGTGCAACTAAGTGTGGCCCAGGCAGCGGTCAGTGGATATTCTCATGGGGCAGCGTGTCGCTGGTTGTCTGACTAAGGCTGTGCGCGTGTACATTGTGCAAGTGTGTGTATGGGTGTACATGTGTATATGTGCGTTTGTGAGCAGCACGTACATAATATACCAAATGGTCTAACATGTGGCCCAGGGAATGGGGAGAGGAAGAAAGAGAATGGGAAAGAAAGGAGGAGGAACAGACATAGAAAATGAGGAAAAGGGAAGTAGAGAAGGAAAAGAAGGAGCCGGAGAGAGGGAAGTTGGTTAGAGTTGAATGGGATGATCTGAATCATCATTCTTGGACGATTCAAGGGATAGGCTCATGACAAGTTGACTCTTGGAGCCTTCCCTGTGCCTCGTACTGTGCTCAGATATGAGGAATTGGAGGAGTGTTGTCTCACCATCACCGATGGTGGAAGAAAGGAGATCCCACACACAAAGAATAATGCTAAATACTGCAAATTTCAGGGCAGAGAGAAATCAAGGTGGGCTGAAAGAGTCAGAAGAGTCTCCCTGGAAGAGGTGAGTACTGAGAGAGCAGGTCTCAGAGGCAGACTCTGCGGAACTGGCCAGAGTCCTGCTTGGGTCCTGACTGGGTGAGCCATGTGGGGTCCACTCTTCTGTGTCTGACAGCACAGGTCTGGGTTCCAGGACTCAGGATGCTGCTGCTGGGAGCTGTTCTACTACTGCTACTAGCCCTGCCCAGTCATGGCCAGGAAAACATTGAAGCACCTGAAGTCCTTCCCATCCCCAAGGGGGCCTGCGCAGGTTGGATGGCAGGCATCCCGGGGCATCCTGGCCACAACGGGACTCCAGGCCGTGATGGCAGAGATGGCACCCCTGGCGAGAAGGGTGAGAAAGGAGATCCAGGTAAGAATAAGGTCTTTAGTCTCCTCTGTCACAGACTTCTCCTGGGTAGAAGAGGGCTTCTAGCACTATAGGAGGGCAATAGTTATTAACTTAAGGTCTACACACAGGGAAGAAACAAAGCTTTTTAATGTGACCTATAAGCAACATGAAGTGGATTTTGGATTGGCCTTTCAAAGGTAAACACACGTGGTACCTTTAAAACTAAGTACCCTTGACTGTGCTCTACCCACACCACCTTCCGCATCCTCTTTCCATCCCCGCCCTCATCCATCCCTATTCCCAGTCTGCTCATATTCCTGTTTCCCTTAATTTTCCCTTAATTCCCGTTCCATCCAGTGGCATTCAACCGTACTTCCTGGTACCTCCTGCAGGCCACAGTCCTTCTCTTGGAGAGCTCTTGCTCTGGTGCACAGGACTGTTAGAGGTTACTACAAGAGAGTCTACTCCAAATATGCTGAAGGGAATGTGGACAAGTGCCTAAACAGTGGAATAGAGAGAAAATGCCCTCAGTGCAGACCTGGGTTAACAATGAAGGCTTTCAGGAGGAGGTGGGGCTTGAGCGAGGCCTTGAAGGATGTGTGGACAGAATAAAGGAAGGAGGGCAGCCTAGACGGAGGGCAGAGAAAAGCAGATGTGTAGTTGGTTGAGCTGGCACATAAAGTGTTGGCAGGGTGGAGCATCGGTGATGGAGATGTATAGGAGATAAGGTTGGAGATGAATTTATGGGAGCCGGCTGTGGGGCAGGGGATGTGGAGGGGGAAGTGACAGCTGTCCCCTTTGGGAGCTCTCATTGGTTCCTTGCTCAAGCAGTTTGTAGGTAGGGGGCCACAGGGACAGTGATTTAGGCTGGAACCAACCTAAACAGGAGTTCTGTTTTTGTGGTCACTAAGGTCTTCTCGTTCTCTAGGTTTTGCTGGTCCTAAGGGTGACACTGGTGAAACTGGAGTGACTGGGGTTGAAGGTCCCCGAGGCTTTCCAGGAATCCCAGGCAGAAAAGGAGAACCTGGAGAAAGTGCCTATGTATACCGCTCAGCATTCAGTGTGGGACTGGAGACCCGGGTCACCATTCCCAACATTCCCATTCGCTTTACCAAGATCTTCTACAATCAGCAAAACCACTATGATGGCACCACTGGCAAATTCTACTGCAACATTCCCGGGCTGTACTACTTCTCCTACCACATCACAGTTTACTTGAAGGATGTGAAGGTCAGCCTCTACAAGAAGGACAAGGCCGTGCTCTTCACCTATGACCAGTTCCAGGACAAGAACGTGGACCAGGCCTCTGGCTCTGTGCTCCTCTATCTGGAGAAGGGTGACCAGGTCTGGCTCCAGGTGTATGGGGATGGAGAGAACAATGGGGTCTATGCAGATAATGTCCATGACTCCACCTTCACAGGCTTCCTTCTCTACCATGACATTGAATGAGCACCACTAACTCAGAGCCTCAACTGGGCCAAGCAGCCTGGAGTCAAAGAACAGTCCACAGGTCTTCAGTGTAGTTAGGAGACTGATTTTATTAACTAGTTGGAGGACTCTGAACATTATTCATTCATTCATTCATCGAGTGCCTTTTCAAAAAATCATATACTGTGTTCCCAGACAGTCCTGAAGAAGACACATCCCTTGGCCTCAAAAATCTATCATGTAGTGGTAATACTAGAAGGATGGTAACATCTACTGGGGAGTTTCAAAACATGACAAGATAACCAACTACAAGAAAGTATTTGACAGTGCTCCTCTGTGCCCACTGTTTTTCCTTATGTTCATGCCAATCCTGTGAAGTACACAGGAAAGATACTATTCTCCTCTTTTTACACTTGGGGTCCTGAGGATGAGAGAGTTAAGTGAATGCCTAAAGTCACACAGGCATTTAGCGGCAGAGTTAGAGATCCAACCCAGGGCCGTTTTAAGGAGTGTATGGCCTTTTGGAGGGTATTGGTAGGGGTCTCTCACCCAGCTTGCCTGAAGGCCTTTGGACTGGCCTTCACCATGCATTAAACCTTTCCCCAGTAGCGCTCCCTCGGAGAAGGTGGTTCTATGACTACGTCCCTTTCCAACTGGACTACTCAGCGGCTCCTGCACTACTCTGTACTTCCTCTTCTCTGTGTCTTTCCTCATGCTCTTCTCTCTGGCCCAGCAAGTCGACTCCATCTCCATATGTTGACATCTTCCCTGTTTCTCAAGTCCACCTGGTCAGGAAGCTTCTCTGATGTGATGTCTCTTTCCTGCAAGCCTTCCTCACACCTGTGCCGCTCTACATGTTACCCTGGATAAGAGTCCTAGGTCTGTGAAACATCCTCCCACAGGCAAGGGACAACTGCCTAGAAAGGACTGTGCTTCCTTCATCCCAAGTCCCCTTGTAGGTCCTTGATAAATGCCTCATGAAGAGCAAGCACTAGAACCTCAAATCTACCCAGAGTTAACTCCATTTCAGTCTCTCCATATAACTAATACCTATCTAAGAAAACAGTTTCATTTTAGGAACTCCTTGATTTTAAACACCCAATCTTTGTTCCACTGGACAGCTTGAATCTTTTCCACCGAGGTTTGGGATGACTGTGCTTTCTAGAACACTCAAAGAATTTTCCCTCAAGGAAGTAGCTTGAGCCTTCAATGCAAAACCCATGAAGGAATTTGGAAACTATTCTTTCTTTGAGCACCAACAGGGTCTGGGAAGACCTGGGCTTCCTGAATCTACTCGTGTTCTTTAAGAAGTATAAAGAAAGAAAGAAAAGGAAAAAAGAACAGATAACTGTCTGAGGTGATAGATACGTTAATTAGCTTGATTGTGGTGAATATTTCACAACATATAACTATATCAAATCATCAAATTGTACACCTTAAATATACACATCTTTAATTGTCAAATATTCCTCAAAAAAAGTGGGGGTAGATTACAGATGATTGATGGTGGTAAACATCCTCTCAGGAGACAATAGCTTGAGAGATGCTCTTCAAAGATTTTAGCCAAAGCAGAGCTAATACCATTCTGTATAAATGTAGAAACAGAAAACTTAGTTTTTTGCTTCCAGTTTTAAATTCTGAATGATTTTCTTTTATATGTGTATGGCTATCCCTTAGGTGATTATTATTTCTGCCTATAAAGCTTTGGTTTTTAAAATGTTTGTATATCATTATTTTCTACAAGCAAAGATACTGTTGTTCAGCATTAAAAGTAGAAACACCTGTGTCATGTGGCTTTTGTTTTCATTTTTGGAGAAATATGTGGGATTTAGAGAGGGATGAAGGGGTAAACTTTGTGTTAATAAGGACTCTATTTTGTGAATGATGAATGAGATTTACTTGCATGTCATTGGCTCTGGCTGGACTGTGTGTTCGTCTCTGACCAATCACTGGAGTCAGGAGGATGGAATATATTTATTGACTTAATTGATTATGGCTAAGCTAGAGAAGGGGTATTTTCATTAAAGCAAAATCTGGACACAGTTACCAGAGTGGGAGAATGGATGATGAATGCAAAAACAACAACTGTCCACAACAAACTTTTAATGTTATGTTTGAATTTTCTCAGGTTTCTCAGAGAGGCATTGCTGGAAAATTGCTATTGATTTTTTCTAAAATTTCCACAAATAGCTAATGTCTGGCCATGCTCACAGTCCCACATCTGGCTCGGGTGGGATCCTTACAGCACTGGACACAGTGTCACACACACTCTAAGCTCTCTGGAACAGGGGTTGGCTTAAGTTCAGACTACAAGTTGTGTCTCACCTTCTAAGGGTGGTAATTCCAATGTTAACTCAGTTTTCAAGACTTTGCTGTGCTATTGGGTCTATCTGTCACACGCACCACTCAGAGTTTGGTCTGGGACTTTAGTAGTTTAATTCTTGAAGCCTTTGCTATGCTTCTTTGGGTCTGTTCTGCATGTGTACACTGGGAGTTGAGTCTGGGACTTACGTAGGGTCCCGAACAGAATTAGAAGATGTCCTTTCTCAGCTCTTTCCTCTCTGGCATGTCCCTATATTCTCCAGCCCCCAGGGACCCTCCTTTTCTTGATTCTTAATGCCAGGAAGCTAGCATTCTCTCTCAGTTTTATTTTCTCGCACTGGGGCTGTCTTTGGGGATAAAGCAACAAGAGAAAAGAAAGAAAAAAAAATAACAGGGATCACCCACACTATTTGAACAGCGTGGTCCATTTCACTGGTTTCTCTGGTCAGAGAGAGAGATTTTGCGGGGGGTTAATTTTAGATGCTTGTGTTGCCGCTGCTTCTGTGGCAATGCAGCCCAGTGCTTGGAGCTGATCTCAGGGCAGAGCTGGGAGAGAACAGAGAAAAGAAAACATGTTAGAAAAAAAAGTGGGATTTCTCTTACACATCTGTCATTCAGGAATTGCTATTCCTGGTCTGGTTAGCAAGAGGTGATTTCACCCAGGCTATGAGTTGCTATTCACGTTTTGACTTTAGCCCTCAATCTGCCTGCTGTTATTTACTGTTTAGACTCTTCAGGTATTTGTTTTTTGCATTTTGTCTAGAGTTTTTGGTTGTAATCAGTGGGAAAGGTAGCCTGTAGTTAGTTTAGTTTGGCTAGTACCAGGCACCCGATGTCCCATGATAGTCCTGAAGAAGGATAAAGGGAAGGAATTGAGGGATAGCAGGAGGCCCAAGGAGGCATATACATTACGCTGAAGTTGATGGAAGTCAAAGAAAATAAGTTCAATCTTGAGACAGACCACTGTTGAAGAAAGGACGTGGAGGGTGCCAAAAACTCCTTAACCAAAGGAGGCTGGGGCTAAGTATGGTCTTGATTATAACCCCAGCCTCTAATTCTTCCTGTGCATGGAGCGACCAATGAGAATACATCCCATGCTGTGCAGTGATGAAAGCAGTCAGCATGACCCCACCACAGGCATCAAAGCAGAAATATTTACCTTCAAATTCAGCAATTTTATTCATTTAGTGCTTTACTTAGGAATGTTTGGAAATATACAGGTTTTTAGTGAGATTTGGAAAGAACTAGATTTTTTCCTTTGACCTTCTCAGTTTTCACTCAGGTATTTTACAGCAAATAAACATGATTTTGAACGAAATTCACTATGTAAAAACCACATTTTCCCAAAAGTAGGTGAAGCAATGAAAATGCAGAGACCACTTCCCTTTATTTGCTATGTGTGCTTCACAAGATCAGTGTAAGTGGAATTCCGGGACAAGGATTAAGGGGTTTTTTTTGTTTTGTTTTGTTTTTAAAATTTATTTATTTTTGGCTGTGTTGGGTCTTTGTTTCTGTGCGAGGGCTTTCTCTAGTTGCGGCGAGTGGGGGCCCCTCTTCATAGCAGTGCACGGGCCTCTCACTGTCGCGGCCTCTCTTGTTGCGGAGCACAGGCTCCAGACGCGCAGGCTCAGTAGTTGTGGCTCACGGGCCCAGTTGCTCTGCGGCATGTGGGATCTTCCCAGACCAGGGCTCGAACCCGTGTCCCCTACATTGACAGGCAGATTCTCAACCACTGCGCCACCAGGGAAGCCCAGGATTAAGGTTTAACGGGCAGCTCAGTTTGTGGTGAGAGTTAGGGCTATAAAGAGGCCAAGCGTCAGTCTGTACTGAGTGTGGTGGACACCTGCTGGGTGTTCTTCCATTTCTCCCTTCATGATGGAGCCACCCTATGGCCACACCCTTCAGGCCGCCCTCTAGTCCAGTCTGATCCCTTTCTCCTAGAGGCCATTGAATGGACCAAGGCAGATGCTTGATCTAAGCTGAGCCATCCAGAGTTCCTCCAGGAATATGAATTAGGATGGATGCAAAATATGCAGATTTGAGACTCGGGGGTGGCCACCTTCTGCCCTGCAGCCTAGAGATAGAAGAAGGCTAGCTGTGCAGAAAAAAAAGCAGGCTCAGAGAGAAACAAAACTGAAAGAGAAAGAAAGATAGAGGGAGAGAGAAACTCTTGTTCTCAAAAGTTTTCCACTTTTTGGTTCCAGTCCTTCTTGACATTCAGTTGTATACTTGCCCATGGGTCACATGAGACAGCAGTTCCTGGATTTTTGTATAATTTTCTCTTTTAACTTATGCTAGCTTGAATTGAGTTCTGCTATCTATATCCAAAGAGTATAATGGATCAGGAGTTAATCTATGACTGTGCCCAGGTACCAGGCTGAGGTCTAGTTAGGAAGAATATTTGGTAATGGGGTAACAGAATTAAGTCATCAGGCCCCATGAAATCAAACCTAGAACTCAAGTTCATTTATATTTATTTTATTGGCAATTAATTTCCTAGCTTGGAAATTTCTTATGGGCAGAGACTTCCTATTTCATCTTTGAATTCTTTCTAGAGATCATTCATTCATTCAGTAAATATTTATTAAGTATATACTACGTGCCAAACACATAATAATTTAAAAAATAACAATAATATAAGTCATCATTTGAAGTACCTGCTTGAAACACACTCTTTTATTTAATCCTTATAACGCCCTGTACATTAAATAGCCTAGACCCAAATTTCAGATAAGAAAACTGGTGAAGCTGTGATCCAAAGCCACAATTAGTAAATTGTAGAGCAAGGATTCATACTCAGAGCTGTCTGACTCTAAAGCTTATGCTTGTCGAAAGAGTGAACCCAAAGACATTTGGGTGATGGGGTATTTGTACAACCTGTAGCCCTAATGGTGGCAGTCCTGTAAATAACAGCAGTGGAAAATCTGGCCTTTGAAAAATGAGTCACTGAGTTTGCTAAATGACAGAAAGTCTGGTTGTTAAAAGGAAATATGATGAAATGTCTCACTCATCATTTATGTGGACAAGTTCTGAGGACTGCACTGAGGTTCTTTGTAAGTGTGATGCAAGAAAAAAGAAAGGTCTTGCAAAAGAGCTTGTTTATGCCAGCTGCAATAGGTTGAGTAGATGTTCAACCATTTGCTATTACAACATTTTATGGATTAGAAATACAATGCTGTTTCCTTAACATGATAAATAATAACACATTCAAAACAATGTCCAGCATTATAATAAAATAGTGGAACACAGAATGCATTCCCATCAAAATTGTTTACAAAACAAGGATGCCTAGTTTCGCCCTTCTCACTTAACAGCGTCCTGGAAGTTCCGTTGCTTTACCTCTTATCTTTGATATCTATCTTATTTTATTCATGCTCTTATCACAATCTTCCATAGAACAGGCACTCACTAGAAGTTAAAAAATTTTTTTTTTGCTTGGTGTATATTTTTTTCTCCCAGACTGGGTTCTTAGCTTCTCTTTGGCATGTTGTGTTTCTCTTTCTGTTTTCTGTAGTGTACGTGGCTGATTCTAGCTTGCTTGTGTTGAACGTGGACAGGTCTTTTTTTTTTTTTTTTGCGGTACGCGGGCCTCTCACTGCTGTGGCCTCTCCCATTGAGGAGCACAGGCTCCGGACGCGCAGGCTCAGCGGCCATGGCTCACGGGCCCAGCCGCCCTGCGGCATATGGGATCCTCTCGGACCGGGGCACGAACCCATGTCCCCTGCATCAGCAGGCGGACTCCCAACCACTGCGCCACCAGGGAAGCCCCAATGGACAGATCTTTTGAGACCTTCAGTTCTCTCTGAGACACTGATGGTGAATTCTCCATGACTTCTTCCATCCCTGATGCTTGCATGTCTCACCTCCAAGCTAGAGGGTGGAGCTAAAATTTGCTTTCCATCCACTCTTCTGAGACTGAGGGCAGAAAGAGTAGGAGCAGACCTCCACTGCAGCTGTGTGCAGCCTTTGTAACCTAGGTTTTACTCTCCTGAAATGATGTTACAAATCTGGTACCAGGAATTAATCCACCTTGTTGGCCATGCCTCCTGTTCTCATGGTGAGATACCACTGGATTCCTGATAGTTCCCTGGGGCTCTTCCTGTTTCTAGCGAGATCTTGAAGTTGGGGTCTACACTGTGAGGAGTGTTTCTTTGAGCTGCTTACTTACCTCTTGAGTCCGTTTAACCACAGGCTGGGGAGTATTAGTGAGAGGTCTCAGGAATTTGTCCAATCTCCTTCTTTCTAGGTTCGGTTGTGGTGGGTAGAGGGCTGCAGTGGGCTCAGAAGCTGAGCTTTGACCTGTCAGAATGTTTTGTCTCTTTCCTCAATAGCCACATTTTGAAGTTTATAACTTGTAGTTATACCCCTTTTCCTATTCTGTTGCTGCTGGTGAATTTTCAGAGGTGTTAGTTTTGTGTGTGTGTGTGATGGTCATCTGACAGAGCAAACAGGTGAGACAATATAAGAACACATTTTCAAAAATAATAATTTTTCAGTGGGATGGGCAGCTAGCCTTACCAGGTGATAAAAGGTATTACAAAATTACAGCAATTAAAATAGAATATTGGTTTGTGACCACCTAGAGGGATGGGATAGGGAGGGATGGGATAGAGAGGGTGGGAGGGAGAAGCCAGAGGGAGGAGATATGGGGATATATGTATATGTATAGCTGATTCACTTTGTTATAAAGCAGAAACTAACACACCACTGTAAAGCAATTATACTCCAATAAAGATGTTAAAAAAAAAATAAAATAGAGTATTGCTGGCATATGAATAGAAAGATTAAAAAGTTTAATATGTGATTAAGAAAACAAACAACATAATCCAAAAATGAGCAGAAAACCTAAATAGACATTCCTCCAAAGAAGACATAAAGATGGCCAAGACATACAGATGTTCAACATCACTAATTATTAGAGAAATGCAACTCAGAACTACAATGAGGTATCACCTCACACCAGTTAGAATGGGCATCATCAGAAAATCTACAAACAACAAATGCTGGAGAGGGTGTGGAGAAAAGGGAACCCTCTTGCACTGTTGGTGGGAATGTAGATTGATAGAGCCACTATGGAGAACAGTGTGGAGGTTCCTTAAAAAACTAAAAATAGAACTACCATATGATCCAGCAATCCCACTACTGGGCATATACCCAGAGAAAACCATAATTCAAAAAGACACATGCACCTCAATGTTCATTGCAGCACTATTTACAATAGCCAGGTCATGGAAACAACCTAAATGCCCATCGACAGACAAATGGATAAAGAAGATGTGGTACATATATACAATGGAATATTAGCCATAAAAAGGAATGAAATTGGGTCATTTTTAAAGATGTGGATGGATCTAGAGACTATCATACAGAGTGAAGTAAGTCAGAAAGAGAAAAACAAATACCATATATTAACGCATATATGTGGAACCTAGAAAAATGGTACAGATGAACTGGTTTGCAGGGCAGAAATAGAGACACAGATGTAGAGAACAAATGTATGGACACCGAGGGGGGAAAGTGGCAGAAGGAGGGTGGTGTGATGAATTGGGAGATTGGGATTGACATATATACACTAATATGTATAAAATAGATAACTAATAAGAACATGCTGTATAAAAAAATATAATAAAATTCAAAGCAAAAAAAATAAAATGTTTAATATGTGGTAAAAGAAGCTTTATACGTTTTGGTTATTTAGAGCAAAGGATTATTCTTCGCTTTTTCCTCATACATGCTTGAAAAATATTGCAAAAAGATCAGATAGTTAAATCAACTGAAAGTGGAACACAAAACTATTAAAAACACTCTAAATGTACATAAAAGTGGCTATCAAGTCTCTAAATGGGGAAAGAGACTCTCTGAGATGAGAGAAGAAACAATAGAGGAAAAGATAAACAGATGTGATGCATAAAGCTTTAAACATGTGCTTTTTAAAAATATATATAAGGCAATTATTTTCAACAGAATTACAAAACAATCAATTTGCAATAAATGTTACATGTTAATACCTTTACTATAAGGAGGTCAAACAAATCAGTAAGAAAAACATAATGTCCCCAATAAACACATGGGCAAGAACAAGAAGAGACAAGCCACAAGATGGAAAAAATAAATGAATTATAAATTTATGCTCATGCATTTTCTCTCTAATAAATACAAATTAAAACAACAAAGTTATGCCATATCATTTTCAACTATACAACCAATAAAAGATTGTTTTAGGGAATTCCCTGGGGGTCCAGTGGTTAGGACTCTGAGCTCCCACTGCAGGGGGCCTGGGTTTGACCCCTGGCTGGGAACTAGGATCCCACAAGCCGAGCGGCCAAAAATAAATTGATTTAAGTGGTAATATTTAATGTGGAAGTGGAGACATGAATTTGGTATCTTTATATAATTTTGCTGAGGTTATTAATTTTACAGCTCTTTGGAAACACATTTTTCACATTTTATCATGGACATTTAAAATGTTCATACATTTTGCCCAGTAATTAAATTCCTGAGATTATGTGTGAAGGAAATAATCCTAAATGTAGAAAAAAAATCTCTAGGTGCAAAGATATTTATTGCAGTATTATTCATAAGGAGAAATATTGGAAACAAGCTAAATATTCAATAATGGAGGGATGGTTAAAATTATAGTATGGTTGCATGATGAGATTTTTACGTCCATAATCAATGATATTTTCAAATAGTTTTTAATTACCCAAGAAATGCTTATATAATTGTATTAAGCAAAAAAAGGATATAGGTTGTGGTGTATGATTATAAATACAGTATGTATAGAAAAACAGTGGAAGAAAAACCCACAAAAATACTAAAAAATACAGTTATCTTTTGGTAGTGTAATTGACAGTACTTAACAGTACTTGTTTCTCCTTCTTATACTTTTTTATTGTCAAGACTCTCAGTTACAAGTAAGAGAAACCCAATACCAAACAGCGTGAGCAAAAATAGGAACTTATTTGTCAAGTAACCAAAAATTAGGGGGATAGAGCATTCTTGAGTCTAAATCCAGGGGCTCCATTGACATGGTCATGAGTCTAACTGTCCTCTCATTTTATCTTATCTCTGCTTCGTTTAGCGTACTGATAAAATTTTTTCCTTGCTGCAGACCCTGGCTTCTTTTGTGAGACCAGATAAGTTGACTTAAAAAGATTTCTAATTCTGTCATTCTTATAGATCTCTATCCCAGAGCTAAAGAAATGTTTGCTTTTCTGATGGATATAGATCTAGCTCCTCTGTAGTTTGTGATTATCTTGATTAGGCCACGTGCCCACCTTGATCTAAGGGGCACATACCCACCTCTGCTGTGCATAGTGGGGTCAGGGAAAACGTGTGCCTGGAGTTAATCTCACCTGAATCACTTTCAGTGCACGGTCCACGGAAAGAGTGCTTCCAATATGTGAGGAAAGACAGCATTTTTTGTATAACCAACAAGTATCACTTAAATAAATTGAAAAAAAAACCCTTGATTTTTAAGAGCAAACTATCACCACCCACCCATTTCCACCTCCACTCTCTCATGGAAGGAAAAAAAATCCAGCATTATTCAGATTTGACTGGTAAGAGTATGTCATTTTTGGCATCTAAACTCAAGGAACAAAACCAATGCATTAAATTAACAAAAAAGCAATAATTCTTATAAATGAAAGGGATACACAGTTATAAGTTTGGAAGCGTCAAACCTAGCAATAAAATGAAAGCTATTTAGAGGTAAAGCTCATAATACTGGAGAAAAATATTAAGTCTTGAGTTCTGATAAAGGAAAACCAAGTTTCTAGCTAAAATGCTGACCCACCCTCAAAAACAAACAAACCAATCAAACTAAAGCAAAACAAAACAAAAAACAGGAGAGTGGGCTTCTGTCCAGCAGCACAGTGTTAGGGGTTCTGATAGGTATTTGGGGACCATTCCACTCACTAGGCTTTCTGCATAGCATTTTCTTGCCAAGGGAACTGCTATTCTCATGGGAACAGTAGCTGAAGGCTTATTAGGTAAGTAAGCAGTACTGGAGGCCAAGACTCAGGACAGTCTTACCCCATGAAATCATTCATGTTAATTATTGCATCAGTAGTTTTTCTTTTCATTGCTTAGTAACGTTTCATTGCATGGATATAGCACAATTTGTTTATCCAGCCATTTGAGACTTTTCCAGTATTTGGCTATTATGAATAAATCTGTTATGAAACTGTGTACAATTTCTTTTTGTGGACATATATTGCTATTTTTCTTGAGTGAATACCTAGAAGTAGAATTTATGGGCCAAATGGTAAGGGAAAATTTAACTTTTTAAGAAGCCATCAAACCCTTCCAAAGTAGTTTTACCATTTTAAATTTCCACAGGCAGCATATGAGAGTTCCAGGTGCTCCATGTCCTTGTCAACACTTATTTTCAGTCTTTTTACTTTTAGCTAGATTAGTGTGTGTGAAGTGAGAGTTCACCTTGTTTTTTTGTTTTATTTTTAATTAATTAATTTTTATTTTTGGCTGTGTTATGTCTTCGTTGCTACCCATGGGCTTTCTCTAGTTGCGGTGAACAGGGGCTACTCTTCATTGTGTTGAGCAGGCTACTCACTATGGTGGCTTCTCTTGTTGTGGACGGAGCATGGGCTGTAGGCACATGAGCTTCAGTAGTTGTGGCACACGAGCTCAGTAGTTGTGGCTCTCAGGCTCTAGAGTGCAGGCTCAGTAGTTGTGGCTCAGGGGCTTAGTTGCTTCGTGGCATGTGGGATCTTCCCGGACCAGGGCTCGAACCCGTGTCCCTGACATTGGCAGGTGGATTCTTAACAACTTCGCTACCAGGGAAGTCCTGTTTTGCTCATTTTAAAATTGGATTGTTTGTCTTATTATTGAGTTGTGTTTATATATTACAAATACAAGTCATTTATCAGATATATGCATCATAAATATTTTCTCCTAACCTCTGGTTTGCTATTTTATTTTCTTAATTGTGTCTTTTGAAGAGCAAAACTTAAAACATTTGATGGAGTCCAGTTTATCATTTTTAAAAAATAGTTTTATAGTTTCTTTATATGTACTGAATCCTTAAGAATTTTTTGCCTATCCCAATGTTGAAAAAAACTTTCTCCTGTGTTTTTTAAAATAGTTTTATTGAGATATAATTTATACGCCATACAATTCGCTGACTGTAGAGTAGAATTCAGTGATATTTTAGTATATTTACAGAGTTGTGCAACCATCACCACCATCTAATTTTATAATATTTTCCTTCCCCCTAAAAGAAACCCTGTAACCATCAACAGTCATTCCCTAATCTCAATCCAATCTTATCTCTCATACCTCCCAGCCTAGGCAAACAATAATCTACTTTCGGTCTCTATAGATTTGCACATTCAGAACATTTCATGTAAATGTACTCATAACCTGTGGTCTTTTGTGACTGGCTTATTTCACTTAACATAATATTTTCATGGTTCCTCAATACTGTAGCATATATCAGTACTTTATTCCTTTTTTATTATGGAATAATATTCCATTGTATGGATATAAGCCTATTTTATTCGCACATTTATCAATTGATGGGTATTTGGGTTGTTCCCACTTTTTGGCTGTTGTGAATGCTGTTGCTATATATGAATGTTCATATATATGTTTTGGTGTTGGTATATATTTTCATTTCTCTTGGGTATATATCTAGAAGTAGAATTTCTGGGTCAAATGGTATTGAATTTTCAGCACATCTTATGCAGATTTTGTTATATTTATTTTTAAGTATTTCATGTTTTAAATAGTATAATTGGCATTGTTTCTATAAATTTCAATATCCAGCTGTTCGTTGCTAGTACATGAAAGTATAATTGGTTTTTGTATATTGGTCTTGTATTCTGTGACCTTGCTAGACTCACTTATTAGTTCTAGTTGCTTTTGTCGTGGACTATCAGGGATCTTCTGTGTACAGGATCATGATTAATTTTATTTTTTCCTTTCTAATATATGCCTTTATTTTTCCTTTTCTTCCTATATTGATTTAGTACAATGTTGAATAGATATGGGGAGAGTGGATACCTTTCTCTTGTTCTTGAGAAACATTAAGCATTCTTTCTGTCACCATTGAGGACGATATTAGCTGCAGTTTTTTTTGTTTTTTTTGTATTTTTTACATAAACCCTTTTCAGATTGAGGAAGTTCCCTTCTATTTATAATTTGCTGAGAGTTATTTTTTAAATCATGAGTGGGTGTTGCATTTTTTAAAAATAAATTTATTTATTTTTGGCTGTGTTGGGTCTTCATTGCTGCTCTCAGGCTTTCTCTAGTTGTGGTGAGCGGGGGCTACTTTTTGTTGCCGTGCGCAGGCTTCTCATTGCGGTGGCTTCTCTTGTTGTGGAGCACAGGCTCTAGGCTCACGGGCTTCAGTAGTTGTGGCTTGCGGGCTCTAGAGTGCAGGCTCAAGTAGTTGTGGTGCATGGGCTTAGTTGCTCCGCGGCACGTGGGATCTTCCTGGACCAGGACTCGAACCCGTGTCCCCTGCATTGGCTGGTGGCTTCTTAACCACTACGCCACCAGGGAAGTCCCGAGTGTTGCATTTTTGCAGATATTTTTAGGGGGCAGGGGATCTTTTAAGATGATCACATGATTTTCCTTCCTCTCTCTGTAAATATGGTAAATTGCACTGATTACTTTCCAAATGTTAAACCAACTTTTTTTTTCCCCCTGGAATAAACCTCATTTGATCATGTTGTAATAGCCTTGGTGTATTGCTGGATCTGATTTTGTTACTGAACCGTACTTGGGCCCACTTGCTTGCATGCAGTAAAGCCAATCTACTGACACCAGGTTGTGGTGAAGGAAAGTGCAGCATTTATCGCAAGGCCAAGCAAGGAGTAAATATAGTGGTCTGGGTTGCTGTAACAGAATGCCATAGACTAGGTGACTAAAATAATAGAAATGTATCTCTCACAGTTCTGGAAGCTGGGAAGTCTGAGATCAGGGTGCCAGCATGGTCATCAGGTCTGGGGAGGGTCTTCTTCCTGGTTTGCAGATGGCTGTCTTCTTGCTGGGTCCTCACATGATGGAGAGAGAGAGATCATCTCTCTTGTCTCTTCTAATAAGAGCACTAATCCCATTCATGAAGACTCTACCCTCATGACCTAAATAACCTCCCAGAGGTCCCACCTCCGAATACCATCCCACTGGGGATTTAGGCTTCAACATATGAATTCTGGGAGGACACAAGCATGCAGTCCATAGCAGGGTATCACAGTGATCTATCTGCATAATACTTATACCTAGAAATCAAACATGTTGACAGATGTGTATATAAATGGAGCAAAATGTCTGCCTCTTTTGGAGAATTTTGTCAGGGCCCAAATAACTTGGAAACTTCAACTCTGGGCTGGTTGTCTCAGTATTAATTACAGCCAGAACATGGACATGAGAAGAATGCCTCACAGACCCATGCATGGGTTTGAATGATGTTATTAACCGAGTAAACTTTATAAAATCCAGGCTTATGAAAGCTTAACTGTTTTCTATAATTTGAGCTTGTAGAAAACTTCCTTAATATTCCACTGCTGCACACACGCAGCTGTTGACTGTCTGAGGTCTGGCACAGGGTGAGTCACTATTCAGTTAGGAGTTGAAGTAGCAGCTCTTTCTCAGATTCACACATTCCTTTTGACTTATTGGCAGCAAGATATTATCTAGTTCATAGTCTTGCTTACTTGGCAGACACATTTATTTTAGTAAATAGGAATACCTCAAATCTGAATCCTAAAGACAAAGACCTTACTGTCTTCCTTATTCATGACAAAATTACAGCTACAAAAGGGAAGCATGAACTCTGGTATTCAAATGAAGAAAAAGTTCTATTGAGTTATTTTCCCACCCTGGAAAACTTTCTCTCAGAGAACAATTTCATGATGGATGATTCTATGAGGAATGCTACAATGCTGTAAATGTCTGCATGCCAAACTGCTTTCAACGAGTGAATGTTTTCTCTGGAAAATGGAAATTGTGACACAGTCCAGGCAATAGCATACTCCCTGTCTTCTGTAATAAAGGGAAGGTTCGCTGACAGGAACTCAGGTGTAATAGAGATAGAAATATGCCTGATTTCCCAGATACAACAAAAGAAGCTACCATTGCCCCCCATCTTTTCCTACTATAGTGCATGGTCATAAAAAATTCATATTTATTGAGAGATGTCTATTTATTTATTTATTTTATAAATAAATTTATTTATTTTATTTATTTATTATTTTTGTCTGTGTTGGGTCTTCATTGCTGCACGTGGGCTTTCTCTAGTTGCGGTGAGTGGGGGCTAACTCTTCGTTGCGGTGCGTGTGTTTCTCATTGCGGAGCATGGGCTCTAGGTGCGCGGGTTTCAGTAGCTGGGGTGTGCAGGCTTAGTTGCTCTGCAGCACGTGGGATCTTCCTGGACCAGGGCTCGAACCTGTGTTCTCTGCATTGGCAGGCAGATTCTTAACCGCTGCGCCACCAGGGAAGCCCAAGAGGGACGTCTTTAAAATGTGTAGGGAGTTACAACCCTCACAGTGAACATGAGAACTGAGATGTGAATCTGTTTCCTTTGCTGGTCTTCAGTTATCTTTCTTGAACATGAGCTTTTCCCCTGGCTGAGTATCATCCACTATCTGAAGATGGATATTTTCCCTTCAGTGTAGACACTGATGCAAGCCAACTATTTTGGATATACTCAAAATTCTTAAAAAAAGGATTTGTCAAGGGTAATTTTAAAGAATCTGGCTATTGCCTTCAGCACTGTGACAGAGACTACTGGAACTCACTGATATCTGCATGCTCCTCTGTATCTCTCAGGCTCCTTGTGACTACCTTGGACCTATGAGGAGGTCTGGCCAATGGAATGTAAACAGAGATGGGTGCCCCTTCCAGGCTGAAATAATAAAGTGTCTCATGTACCTTCCCACACACTGTGTTCTCCTCCATAGTGGGAGTAGAGGCCAAAGGTTAATGATGGATGGATGATGGTAGAGTCACAAGATGGAGGATTCTGTACCCCAGAGCCACATTTTGGAGGAGAGCTTCCATAGAGAGCTCCCCAACTTATATCAGACTATGACATGAGTAAGAAATAAACCTTTACTAAGATTTATTGTGTTGTGAAATTTTAGGGGTGATTTATTACTGCTGCTAGCATTTCTTATTCCTATCGATGCCAACTTTTCATCTAAACTGTCACTCCCGGGTAAACTCAATACTCCCTCCACGTTTCCTCAAGATGAAATACAGCAAGTTCTTGAATGCAGTCCTGGAAGTAAACATGTAATTGTCAAAGATCTGATATCAAGTTTTTTGTTCAACTTTCTCATAACTTTGGTAAAAGGATTTATCCTGCTAAAAAGTGATCTTTAAGATACTTTATGTACTATTTTGGGAATATACTATGATAACATTTGCTGATTCTTGATTTATACAATTAAGTTAAACATATCAATTTCATTGTGTTCTGAAATTAGTACTATGACTTTCAGATGTCTCTTAGATACCTTTGAGAAACCTTGTCTTCTTCCCAGGGTGGAAGGCATATAATAACTAGATGGCCTTGAAATGTAACAGTGATATTTTTTCTGTTCATCCACTTATCCATTCAACAAAACTGTATTGACCACCAACTATTATGCAGGAACTGTGCTGTCCAACTTAGCAGCCTCTAACGATATGTGGACTCTTTTTTAAATTTAAGTTTAAATTACTCTAAATAAAATAAATTAAATTAAAAATTCAGTTCTTTAGTAATATCTACCACATTTAAAGTGTTTAATAGCTATATGTAACTAGCAGCTATCTTACTGGACAACACAGAGGAACATTACCATCATCCAGAAAGTTTCACTGGACAGCATTCATCTAGAAAAAAGATGGATACAATATTCATAATTTCCCTTTAATGTAATCATTGTTTCCATCAAAATGATAAAATATGCTTTAGGCTGCCAGAGAAGTCAGGAAATCTGTGTATTGGAGATAACATTTACATTTATTCTTAAAAAATGAGAGGGAATTTGCTATATTGCAATAAGAGAGAAGAGCAGATACAAAGTCAAAGAAGCATAAATGGGCTAATAAGGGAAGGTGAGAAGTTCAATGTGACTGGAGAGAAATATAGGTAAGAGAAAAGAGCAGAGATGAGATTGGGCGTGGCAAGAGCAGGCAAAGTAGAGACGGGTACAGTAGAGAGTTTGGACTTCATCTTTTGGTGATGGGAAGCCAACAAAATCTTTTAAGCAGGAGAATAATAACATCAGACTGGCATTGTATGAAGGTCACTTGCTGGTAGTATTGATGATGAAAGATCAGATTGGAGGCTATGGGTCCCAGCAGGTGAAGACAAAAGCAGTAGTAGTTGAATTGAAGAGGAAAGCCTCAATTTTAGAGATATTTCTATATTAGAATTATAAAGTTAGAATGTACATAATTTAGACCACCTTTTTCTGCTTAATCAAGTGGAGTGTCAGAAGGAGCCAGTGAAAGGAGAAGTAAGACTGTGTGTTACGTACGGGTGTATGTCTCAGTCTCTACTCAGAGACAGCAAACAAGCATAGATTTTGGCACACTTATCTATCCTGACACTCAGGCTGTGCTCTTGAGAAAGTGGTGTGTACATAAGTTCATTCAGAGAAATTCTCTGTGTCCTCCCTAATGTTTGGACATTTTGAAGTTACAAGAAGGCCACTCTTTCCTAGGAAGTCTATTTCATTAAAGGGACTCTTTTGATGTTACCTCTGTGTTGAGAATTATTACCTTTTAACACATTTATTTTGTCATCTAAACTTTCCATACTGTACTGTGAGTTATTTTAACACACGGCACATCTATCTATGTTGAGGGATGATGCTATGAGTAGTAACAGGTGAGGTGTTTGGAAGTTACGTAAGCATGAGCCTTACAAAAATGTCTTCTAAAGCTGAGGGGTGCTGGTTGATGAAGAGCTTTTGGGAGCAGATGACTGCTGATAAGAGCCTTGTTCCTCAATTCTGATGAGATTTTGGATTCACTTTTCAGTCTATCTAAGTAAAATTTCAGGTTGCTTATGGTTTATCAGAGAAGAGCAGGAAGAGTTAACACTGGAGTCAGTTGGTCAGTTTAACCAGAGGCACCACTTCCCTTTGTCATTTTATCACTGAGCCTGGTTTCCTCCTCTACTGGGTAAACATCCTTTTCTTATCCCTGTTTTTCCTCCAAGTCAGCACTTTCCTAATGATTTCCTGTTTCTGAGAAAAATCTTACTGAGATCAAATATGAAATCAAGCGGGAAGAATTAGTAAGGCCTGCCATGGCAAGAGATTTTGAAGTCCCAGGACATGTCTGGGTTATGGGAAGTTCAGGAATCAGAAGAAGGTGGAATGTCCTCAGCCTGCTATCCATTCCTTCCCCATAGGACTGTCTGCAGCGATAGGAGACCGTTAGGGATGAAAAGTTCTCCATGAAAGTTTCTATATACAGCCCTGTGGAAAAATAGCACATAAGCCCCTCTTCTAAAATGGAGGAAGATTAAGATCAGAAATAAACATTTCTCATTTCAGAATGTCAGAACGTCAGGCAGAATGTCCTAATTAGTATAAGGATCTTCTCCACTACTGAAGGCTAAAAATGCTTCAAAGTAAATACATGTCTGTTGCCTCCTTCATGCTGCTGTAAATTTTCTTGAGCCACTAACAGTTTTGTTAGGGGAAGAGTCTTCTCTTAAGTGAGCATAGATTTGATAGCTTCTTTTCCTTATATGCAGAATAAATCTTCTTTTTGCTGTTCTGTTTTGTTTTGAATGCTTTTGTTACATTGTTTCTATTATAATGTCATAAACTAGTGTCTAGTAGGAAAACTGATAATAGATTCAAACTATTTGTTGATGTAAAATGCTAAGCTGTAAGTTTACTAATCCTTTCTTTTTTTAATTTAATTTTTTAAACATCTTTATTGGAGTATAAATGCTTTACATTGTTGTGTTAGTTGCTGCTGTATAACAATGTGAATCAGCTATATGTATACATATATCCCCATATCCCCTCCCTCTTGTGTCTCCCTCCCACTCCCCCTATCTCACGCCTCTAGGTGGTCACAAAGCACCAAGCTGATCTCCCTGTGCTATACGGCTGCTTCCCATTAGCTATCTATTTTACATTTGGTAGTGTATATATGTCAATGTCACTCTCTCACTTCGTCCCAGCTTCCCCTTCCCCCTCTGCGTGTCCTCAAATGCATTCTCTACATCTGCGTCTTTATGCCTGTCCTGCCCCTAGGTTCATCAGAACCATTTTTTTTTCTATTAGATTCCATATATATGTGTTAGCATACGGTATTGTTTTCCTCTTTCTGACTTACTTCACTCTGTATGACAGACTCTAAGTCCATCCACCTCACTACAAATAACTCAATTTCCTTTCTTTTTATGGCTGAGTAATATTCCATTGTATATATGTGCCACATCTTTTTTATCCACTCATCTGTCAATGGACACTTATGTTGCTTCCATGTCCTGGCTATTGCAAATAGTGCTGCAGTGAACATTGGTGTGCGTGTGTCATTTTTTTTTTTTTTTTTTGCCATATGCGGGCCTCTCACTGCTGTGGCCTCTCCCGTTGTGGAGCACAGGCTCCGGACGTGCAGGCTCAGCGGTCATGGCTCACGGGCCCAGCCGCTCCACAGCATGTGGGATCTTCCCGGACTGGGACATGAACCTGTGTCCCCTGTATCAGCAGGCAGACTCTCAACCACTGCGCCACCAAGGAAGCCCTATTTTTAGTTTTTTAAGGAACCTCCATACTGTTCTCCATAGTGGCTGTATCAATTTACATTCCCACCAACAGTGCAAGAGGGTTCCCTTTCCTCCACACCGTCCCCAGCATTTACTGTTTGTTGATTTTTTGATTATGGCCATTCTGACTGGTGTGAGGTGATACCACATTGTAGTTTTGATTTGCATTTCTCTAATGATTAGTGACATTGAGCATCCTTTCATGTATTTGTTGGCAAACTGTATATCTTCTTTGGAGAAATGTCTATTTAGGTCTTCTGTTCATTTTTGGATTGGGGTGTTTGTTTTATTTGATATTGAGCTGCATGAGCTGCTTGTATATTTTGGAGATTAATCCTTTGTCAGTTGCTTCATTTGCAAATATTTTCCCTCATTCTGAAGGTTGTCTTTTCATCTTGTGTATGGTTTACTTTGCTGTGCAAAAGCATTTAAGTTTCATTAGGTTCCATTTGTTTATTTTTGTTTTTTACTTCCATTTCTCTAAGAGGTGGGTCAAAAAGGATTTTGCTGTGATTTATGTCATAGAGTGTTCTGCCTATGTTTTCCTCTAAGAGTTTTATAGTGTCTGGCCTTATATTTGGATCTTTGTATGGAAACACAAAAGACCCCAAATAGCCAAAGAAATCTTGAGAAAGAAAAACAGAGCTGGAGGAATCAGACTCCCTGACTTCAGACTATACTACAAAGCTACAGTAATCAAGACAGTATGGTACTGGCACAGAAACAGAAATATAGATCAATGCAACAGGATACAAAGCCCAGAGGAAAACCTGCGCACATATGGTCACCTTAACTTTGATAGAGGAAGCAAGAATATACAATGGAGAAAAGACAGCCCCTTCAATAAGTGGTGCTGGGAAAACTGGACAGCTACATGTAAAAGAATGAAATTAGAATACTTTCTAACACCATACACTAATCCTTTCTTAAAGCTGCACTGTATTAAAACCTGTAAGAGGTGTAACAGTTCAATTTAGCATGTGGTTAAGGTGAACACTTTTCTTGGTCACCTTCTTATAGGAGTAGAAATATAAGTGATTCTGGCAGTTACCCTGAATACTAAACACAATGGAAAACCTTCGCTTTCTTTAAAATGGCTTTGGTAGTCCCGGCAAATCATCCTTTCCTCTATTAATATTAAACACACAGCGACTGAACCAGTTATGCTTGCTGAGACAGGTTGTGCTACACAGGTAATGCACAAAGCCAAGCTTGCGGTAGGCAACATAAATGATGTGTTGGACCAGTCCATCCCATCAGGAAACTTGCACAAGTCTCTTAGATAGCCTCATCCACCAGAGGGCAGACAGCAGAAGCAAGAAGAACTACCATCCTGCAGCCTGTGTAACAAAAACCACATTCACAGAAAGATAGACAAGAGGAAAAGGCAGAGGGCTATGTACCAGATGAAGAAACAAGATCAAACCCCAGAAAAACAACTAATTAAGGGGAGATAGGCAACCTTCCAGAAAAAGATTCAGAATAATGATAGTGTAGATGATCCAGGACCTTGGAAAAAGAATGGAGGCAAAGATTGGGAAGATGCAAGAAATGCTTAATAGAGCTTCCCTGGTGGCGCAGTGGTTGAGAGTTCGCCTGCCAGTGCAGGGGCCGCGGGTTCGTGCCCTGGTTTGAGAAGATCCCATACGCCACAGAGTGGCTGGGCCCGTGAGCCATGGCCACTGAGCCTGCGTGTCCGGAACCTGTGCTCCACTATGGGAGAGGCCACAGCAGTGAGAGGCCCGCGTACCACAAAAAAAAAAAAAAGAAAAGAAAAAGAAATGCTTAAAGATCTAGAAGAATTAAAGAACATACAAACAGAGGTGAACAACACAATAACTGAAGTGAAAACTACACTAGAAGGAATCAATAGTAGAATAACTGAGACAGAAAACTGGATAAGTGACCTGGAAGACAGAATGGTGGAATTCACTGCTGCAGACCAGAATTAAGAAAAAAGAATAAAAGGAAATGAAGACAGCCTAAGAGACCTCTGGGACAATATTAAATGCAACAGCATTCACATTATAGTGGTCCCAGAAGGAGAAGAGAGAGAGAAAGGACCTGAGAAAATATTTGAAGACATTATAGTCAAAAACTTCCCTAATATGAGAAAGGAAATAGCCACCCAAGTCCAGGAAGCACAAGAGTTCCATACAGGATAAACCCAAGGAGAAACACGGTGAGACACATAGTAATCAAATTGGCAAAAATTAAAGGCAAAGAAAAATTATTGAAAGCAGCAAGGGAAAAATGACAAATAACATACAAGGGAACTCCCATAAGGATAACAGCTGATTTCTCAGCGGAAACTCTACAAGCCAGAAGAGAGTGGCATGATATACTTAAAGTGATGAAAGGGATGAACCTACAATGAAAATTACTCTACCCAATAAGGATCTCATTCACATTTGATGGAGAAATGAAAAGCTTTACAGACAAGCAAAAGCTAAGAGAATTCAGCCCCACCAAACCAGCTCTACAACAAATGCTAAAGGAACTTCTCTAAGTGGGAAACACAAGAGAAGAAAAGGACCTACAAAATCAAACCCAAAACATTAAGAAAATGTTCATAGGAACATACATATTGATAATTACCTTAAACGTGAATAGATTAAATGCTCCAACCAAAGAGCACAGGTTGCTGAAAGGATACAAAAACAAGACCCATATATATGCTGTCTACAAGAGACCCACTTCAGACCAAGGGACACATACAACTGAAAGCGAGGGGATGGAAAAAGATATTCCATGCAAATGGAAATCAAAAGAAAGCTAGAGTAGCAATACTCATATCAGATAAAATAGACTTTAAAATAAAGAATGTTACAAGAGACAAGAAAGGGCACTACATAATGATCAAGGGATCAATCCAAGAGGAAGATATAACAATTATAAATATATATGCACCCAATATAGGAGCACCTCAATACATAAGGCAACTGCTAACAGCTGTAAAAGAGGAAATCGACAGTAACACAATAATAGTGGGGGACTTTAACGCCTCACTTACACCAATGGACAGATCATCCAGACAGAAAATTAATAAGGAAACACAACCTTTAAATGACACAATAGACCAGATAGGTTTAACTGATCTTTATAGGACATTCCATCCAAAAACCGCAGATTACACTTTCTTCTCAAGTGCGCATGGAATATTCTCCATGATACATCACATCTTGGGTTACAAATCAAGCCTCAGTAAATTTAAGAAAATTGAAATCATATCAAGCACCTTTTCTGACCACAACGCTATGAAATTAGAAATCAATTACAGGGGGAAAAAAACGTATAAAGCACAAACACATGGAGGCTAAACAATATGTTACTAAATAACCAAGAGATCACTGAAGAAATCAAAGAGGAAATAACCAAATACCTAGAGACAAATGACAATCAAAACACGATGATCCAAAACCTATAGGATGCAGCAAAAGCAGTTCTGAGAGGGAAGTTTATAGCTATACAAGCCTACCTCAAGAAACAAGAAAAATCTCAAATAAACAGTCCAACCTTACACCTAAAGGAACTAGAGAAAGAAGAACAAACGAAACCTAAGGTTAGCAGAAGGAAAAAAATCATAAAGATCAGAGCAGAAAAAAAATGAAATAGAAACAAAGAAAACAATTGCAAAGCTCAATAAAACTAAAAGCTGGTTCTTTGAGAAGATAAACAAAATTGATAAACCATTAGCCAGACTCATGAAGAAAAACAGGGAGAGGACTCATCAATAAAATTAGAAATGAAAAAGGAGAAGTTACAAAAGACACTGCAGAAATACAAAGCATCCTAAGAGACTACTACAAGCAGCTCTATGCCAATAAAATGGACAACCTGGAAGAAATGGACAAATTATTAAGAGGTATAACCTTCCAAGACTGAACCAGGAAGAAACAGAAAATATGAACAGACCAATCACAGTAATGAAATTGAAACCGTGATTAAAAATCTTCTAACAAACAAAAGTCCAGGACCAGATGGCTTCACAGGTGAATTCTATCAAACATTTAGAGAAGAGCTAACACTCATCCTTCTCAAACTCTTCCAAAGAATTTCAGAGGAAGGAACACTCCCAAACTCATTCCATGAGGCCACCATCACCCTGATACCAAAACCAGACAAAGATACTACAAAAAAAGAAAATTACAGACCAATATCACTGATGAATATAGATGCAAAAATCCTCAACAAAATACTAGCAAATAGAATCCAACAACACATTAAACGGATCATACACCATGATCAAGTGGGATTCATCTCAGGGTTGCAAGGATTCTTCAATATACACAAATCAATCAATGTGATACACCATATTGACAAATTGAAGGCGAAAAACCATATGATCATCTCAATAGGTGCAGGAAAAGCTTTTGACAAAATTCAACACCAGTTTATGATAAAAACTCTCCAGAAAGTGGGCATAGAGGGAACCTACCTCAACATAATAAAGGCCATATACAACAAACCCACAGCAAACATCATTCTCAATGGTGAAAAACTGAAAGCATCTCCTCTAAGATCAGGAACAAGACAATGATATCCACTCTCACCACTATTATTCCACATAGTTTTGGAAGTCCTAGCCACAGCAATCAGAGAAGAAAAATAAATAAAAGGAATACCAATTGGAAAAGAAGAAGTAAAACTGTCACTTTTTGCAGGTGACATGATACTATACATAGAGAATCTTAAAGATGCCACCAGAAAGCTACTAGAGCTACTCGATGAATTTGGCAAAGTTGCAGGATACAAAATTAATTCACAGAAATCTCTTGTATTCTTATACACTAATGATGAAAATCTGAAAGAGAAATTAAAGAAACACTCCCATTTACCATTGCAACAAAAAGAATAAAATACCTAGGTATAAATCTACCTTGGGAGACAAAAGACCTGTATGCAGAAAACTATAAGACACTGTTGAAGGAAATTAAAGATGATACCAACAGATGGAGAGATATTCCATGTTCTTGGATTGGAAGAATCAATATTGTGAAAATGACTATACTACCCAAAGCAATCTACAGATTCAATGCAATCCTTATCAAATTACAAATGGCATTTTTTACAGAACTAGAACAAAAAATCTTAAAATTTGTAAGGAGACACAAAAGACCTCGAATAGCAAAAGCAGTCTTGAGGGAAAAAAACGGAGCTGGAGGAATCAGACTCCCTGACTTCAGACTATACTACAAAGCTACAGTAATCAAGACAATATGGTACTGGCACAAAACCAAATATAGATCAATGGAACAGGATAGAGAGCCCAGAGATAAACCCACACACCTATAGTCAACTAATCTATGACAAAGGAGGCAAGGATATACAATGGAGAAAAGACAGTCTCTTCAATAAGTGGTGCTGGGAAAACTGAACAGCTACATATAAAAGAATGAAATTAGAACACTCCCTAACACCATACAGAGAAATAAACTCAAAATGGATTTGAGACCTAAATGTAAAATCAGACACTATAAAACTCTTAGAGGAAAGCACAGGAAGAATACTCTTTGACATAAATCAGAGCAAGATATTTTTTGATCCACCTCCTAGAGTAATGGAAATAAAACCAAAAATAAACAAATGAGACCTAATGAAACTTAAAAGCTTTTGCAAAGCAAAGGAAACTACAAAAAAGATGAAAAGACAGCCCTCAGAATGGGAAAAAATATTTGCAAATGAATCAACAGACAAAGAATTAATCTCCAAAATATATAAACAGCTCATGCAGCTCAATATTAAAAAAACCAACAACCCAATCCAAAATTGGACAGAAGACCTATATAGACATCTATCCAAAGGAGACATACAGATGACCAGGAAGCACATGAAAAGCTGCTCAACATCACTAATTATTAGAGAAATGCAAATCAAAACTGCAATGAGGTAACACCTCACACCAGTTAGAATGGGCATCGTCAGAAAATCTACAAACAACAAATGCTGGAGATGGTGTGGAGAAAAGGGAACCCTCTTGCAGTATTGGTGGGAATGTAAATTGATACAGCCACTATGGAGACCAGTATGGAGGTTCCTTAAAAAACTAAAAATAGAACAACCATATGATCCAGCAATCCCACTACTGGGCATATACCCAGAGAAAACCATAATTCAAAAAAACACATGCGGGCTTCCCTGGTGGCACAGTGGTTGAGAGTCTGTCTGCTGTTGCAGGGGACACGGATTCGTGCCCCGGTCTGGGAGGATCCCACATGCCACAGAGCAGCTGGGCCCGTGAGCCATGGCCGCTGAGCCTGCGTGTCCGGAGTTGTGCTCCACAACGGGAGAGGCCACAACAGTGAGAGGCCCGTGTACGGGGAAAAAAAAAAAAAAACGACACATGCAACCCAACGTTCATTGCAAGACTATTTACAATAGCCAGGTCATGGAAGCAAACTTAATGCCCAACGACAGACAAATGGATAAAGAAGATGTGGTACATATATACAATGGAATATTACTCAACCATAATAAGTGATGAAATTGAGTCATTTGTAGAGACATGGATGTACCTAGAGACTGTCATACAGAGTGAAGTAAGTCAGAAAGAGAAAAACAAATATCATATATTAACGCATATATGTGGAACCTAGAAAAATGGTACAGATGAACCGGTTTGCAGGGCAGAAATAGAGACACAGATGTAGAGAACAAATGTATGGACCCCAAGCGGGGAAAGCAGCGAGGGGTGGTGCTGGTGGTGTGATGAATTGGGCGATTGGGATTGACATGTATACACTGATGTGTATAAAATGGATGACTAATAAGAACCTGCTGTATAAAAAAATAAAAATAAAATTCCAGAAAAAAAAAAGAAAGTGATGCTACCACTTTGGGGGAATATTTGGCAGTATAAAAAATAAAATAAAATGATGTGTTGCAAGAAACCTCTGTGGGCATCATCTGGAAACCTTTTATCCTTGCGTTTCTTCTCTCCCTGTATCTGTTCTTTGAGCTACTATACCCTTGTTAGGAAATGTTGGAGTAGTTTTACTGCAGATAATACTACCTGGTAGCAATACAGTGGTGAAGAGCTCCCAGAGATTCTAGGTAGATTTGTCCCACTCATTAATTAATCCGCTATTCAACAGAAAATGTTAAGTTCTCCTCTGGGTCTAACTTTGGGTTGCTGGATGGAGATCAAAAGATGAGATTGGAAATAAGACATGGTTAATGGACAGAAGGACTCACTATTACAAAGAGGTCACTTATTCCCAAATTGATCTATAAAGTCAATGCTATTACAGTCAAATGCCAACACAGTTTTCATGAAACTTGACAGGCTGATTCTAACATTTATATCGAAGAGCAAAGTGCTGAGAAGAGCTAAGAGTCTCTGAAAGAAGAAAATTGTTGGAATTTGCCCTTCCAGATAATGAGACTTATTATAAAGCTATAGTGATTAAGACAATGTAGTTTATTCAGGAAGAGAGAAATACATACAATCAGATATGAATCCATGAATATAGGAAAATTTTATTATACAATGAAGGTTACTTCACAGACCAGTGGAACAATATGGATAATTCAATAAATAATGCTGGAATAATTTTTTATACAGACTTTAAAACCCATGAAATTGAATCCCATCTTTGCACTGTATACATGAGTTAATTCCAAGAAAGTTGAAGACTCAAATATGAAAGAGTAAACTGAAAAATTTTAGGAGAAAATACAAACAGAAGGAATAATTTTATAAATAAGACTCAAAAGGCCTAAACAATAAAGGAAGGATATTTATATCTTATTATAGTGACCTTAAAAACTTCTATTAATCACATAATACTGCCAAAGAAAGTGAAAGGAACAAACCAAAACTTGGAAGAAGTTATTAGCACTACATAACACTGATGTTATTAATTAATTACATAATAATGTAATTAATCACATAATACTGCCAAAGAAAGTGAAAGGAACAAACCAAAAATTGGAAGAAGTTATTAGCACTACATAACACTGACGATAAAGGATTAGTATTCAGAAACTATAAAGAACTAAAAAAGATTTCTGTAAAAATTGAGCAAAAGGGACTTCCCTGAACCCTACTTAAGGCACTGTGGTGACCTAAATGGGAAGGAAATCCAAAGAAGAGGGCGTATATGTATATGTATAGCTGATTCATTTTGTTGTACAGTAGAAACTAACACAACGTTGTAAAACAAATATAATTCAATAAAAATTAATTTTAAAAAAGTGGTTAAGTTGGTTAAAAAAAAAAAAAAAAGGAGTGGGGAACTTCCCTGGCAGTCCAGTGGTTAAGACTCCATGTTTCCAATGCAGGGGATGTGGGTTCGATCCCTGGCTGGAGAACTAAGATCCCACATGCTGCGTGGTATGGCAAAAAAAAAATTGAGCAAAAGTATAATTGGTCAATAATATATGAAGAGGGTGTTATTCTTATTAGTAATCTAGGAAATTAAAACCACAATGAGATGTCATTTAAAAATACAGTGTATAATAACATCAAACCATATAAAATCTCCATGCTGAAAACTATAGAACATGTTGATAAATTAAAACAAAATCTGAGTTCATGGAGCTATATACCATATTCGTGGACAGGAAGGTTCATTATTAAGATGGTAATTCTCCCCAAATTTATCTATAGATCAAATTCAATTCCAGGCAAAATCCCACCAGGCAGTGACTCAAATAGAAAGCAAATAGTCAGATGGCATATTTAAACATCAATATATTAATAACTGGTTCAACTAAATGCCCCAATCAAAAGTCAAGAATTACCACAATGGATTTTTTTAAATATATGTTGCTTACATGGTACACATTTAGAAAGATTAAAAGTAAAAGGATGGGAAAGTTACAGCGTGCAAGCATTATGGCAAAAAGCGTTACTTAGAGATAAATATTCAATAAACCAGGAAGGTAAAACAATTCTAAATTTGTATGCACACGGAGCATCAACATATGTAAATTTAAAATTAGTATAACTATATGGAGAAACAGAAATATCTATATTACAAGCAAAAGATTTTAACATACATTTCATGTTATATGATAACTAACAGAGATCAATAAGAATAGAGAAGATTTGAATAATATTATTAAAAATATGACTTAATCAACATATATAAAGCACTACATCCAAAATTCACTATTTTAAATGTACATAAGACATTTTTTTAAATAATCCTATGCTGGGCCACAAAGCAAATCTCACTAAATTTCATAAGCTTCAAATCATACAGTAAAATTAGGTTAGAAATCAATGGGAAAAATAACTACAAAGAAAAAAAAAACCACCAGGCCTTTTTGTAGAATTTGACAAGCTGTTTCTAAAATTTATTTGGAAAGGTAAAAGAGCTTGAATAGCAAAGCAATTTTGGTAAAAAAGAACAAAGTTGGAGACTTATGCTACCTGATTTCAAGACTTATTATTTGGCTATAGAAATCAAGACAGTGTGGTATTGGCAAGAGGATAGTCACATAGATCAATAGGTCAGAGTAGAAAATTCAGGATTAGACCCACACATTAGTACCCTAACAACTCAAGAATGAGAAGACAAATAACCCTAATTTTTTTTTAAAAAGGGAGAAACATGAACAGATATTTTAGAAAGAAAGGTAAATGAATGTTCAATAAACTCATGAAAATATACTCAGCATCATTAATAATCAGGGAAACATAAATGAAATTATGAAAAATACCACTTTATAAGCATGGGAATGGCTAAAGTTAAAAAGTTTGACAATACCAAGTGTTGAATGTGGAGTAATTAGAACCCTCCCACTTTGCTGTTAGAGAGGTAAAATGGTACAAACGCTATAGAAAAGCATTTCAGTAGTTTCTTATAAAGCTAAACATACATTTACCACACAACCCAGAGAAATGAAAACATCTGTCTACAAAAAGAGCTGTATATGAATATTCATAGCTATTTTATTCACAATTCATAATAGCCGCAAGCTGAAAACTACCCTAATCTTCATCTATAGATAAATGCATAAACAAATTGTTATATATTCATTCATGCAATAGGCTGGCTACCACTCAGTAATTAAAAGGAACAAATTTCTGATACTTGCAACAGCATAGGTCAATCTAAAAAATGTTATGTTGAGTGAAAAATAGGCTAGACTCATGCTATATGATTCCATTTATATTAAGGTATAGAGCTATGTTATGAGGATAGAAATAAGATCAGTGATTGCTGCATAAGGTGGTGGTGAGGGGTGACTGACTGCAAAGGGACATGAAGAAAATTTATATTTTGATGCAGTGGTGGTTACATGGGAGTATACATTTTTCAAAAGTCATTCCATCATACACTTTAAAATGTGTGCATTTTTTTAATGTAAATTTTACCTTGATATAAACTAAATTAAGAACACAATGAGTTACATAATACTGTGGATGTACTTAATGACACTTAACTGTACACTTAAAAATGGTTAATTTTATGTTATGTATATTTTACCACAATAAAAACATGAAAAGAGGTACATTTAAAAAAACTAATTAGAAAATTTAAACAGGGACTTCCCTGGTGGTGCAGTGGTTAAGAATCCACCTGCCAGTGCAGGGGACACGGGTTCGATCTCTGGTCCGGGAAGATCCCACATACCACGGAGCAACTAAGCCCGTGCGCCACAACTACTGAGCCTGCGCTGTAGAGCCTGCGAGCCACAACTACTGAAGCCTACACGCCTAGAGCCCATGCTCCGCAGCAAGAGGAGCCACCACAATGAGAAGCCCACACACAGCAACAAAGACCCAACACAGCCATAAATAAATAAATAAATAAATTTATTTTAAAAAAAAAAGAAAATTTAAACACACACTAAAAATGGAAAGAGTAGTACAGTTATTGCCTCTATAGCCTCCATGCATTATCTAGACATAATCACTATTCAGGCAAATATGGCAAAATTTTAGCTACATTTACATATATACAAGCACACTGAAATAAACTATTAAATTAAAAATTATACTTATTATTATTCAATTTATTAATATTTTTATACCTAAGTTAATAATAATTCATTAATATCAGTTTTATCCAATCGATGTTCACATTTTCCCAATCATCCCCAAGTTTCTCTTTTACATTCTTTTATTCTAATTAAGATTTGATCAAGATGTATGTCTTATTATGTCCTTTTAGTCTCATTTAATAAAAAAACAGTTATCTTCCTCCCTGCATGATATTGACGTGCTAAAGGCACCAAGCCAGTGTGGAGAGTTTCGTATTTTATGTTTGTCTATTTCCTCATAGCATCATTTCCCCTGTTACTCAGTCCCCTGGTACTGCCATGCTGGAGAGGCCAGGTGTAGGCACTCTGGTAGACAATGCCAGCTGAGCCCAGCTTTCCTGCCGTCTCAGCCAAGGGGCCAGACACATGAGTTGAGAGACCATCCTGCAAGTGAATTCTCCAGCCCAACCTGTCACAGCCATCAGCCATTTGAATTATTCCCAGACATCTGAGTCATCTCAACTGAGGCCCGGGACATCATGGATCAGAGCAGAGCCATCCTGGCTGTGCCCCTTTTTGAATTTGTGACCCACAGAATCTGTAAGAATAATAAAATGGTTTGTGCCACTAAGTTTTAGGGTGATAAGTTATGCAGCATTAGCTAAATGGAACAGCCATCAGGCTTATGAGGGACATGATACAACCTGCCAACAAATGACAGCCTAGGTTCCAGGGCAGGAGTACATGCAAAACCAGTGGAGACTAGGTCCAATGAGAGAGGTAGGTAGTGAAAGTGAAGAGAAGAGTCTGAGGGAACAGGGAAATCAAGCCCTGGAGGAATAAACATTTTGCTCCTTGTAAATCAGAACTGACTTTTAGTTTTGTCGAAGTGATTGACACTTCAAAAAGGTGGTTGTATAGGAAATTTTGAGAATCAGAATTCCATACTCTTTGATAATTTATCATTTTGCTCTAAGATCTCCTTGAAACCTTCATTTCTGAGAGCACTCTATGCTTTTTAATATAAAGTATGGTAGCATCAATATAAACACCCACCATCATGCTGCCTCCCCATGACGGGACTGTGCCAGTGCCTACAATCCCCCATCAGATCTTTATCTCTAGCAGTCGGTCACTGCCATTGCCAGGTTCCTCTGTGAAACTGTTAATACTTCTATTCACACCTTCATTATGTGTGAATGTGAATTCTAGCCCAATCACGGTGGGGAGTCCACTGAGTAGGGGGGAGGGTAGAAATAGACTGACAATTCAAATACTGACAGGGTGATCTGGGGACAGAGTACTGAAGCAGAGTCTAGGGAAACTGAAACCTTGCAGATGTAACTAGAGACAGGATTAAGGGTAACATTTCTTCTTTATAAACAGGTTGAGGCCTACCTTCACTTGCCGCCTCTGACCTCTTCAATACCTACCTTCTCAGACCTTCAACTGGGCTTATTGTCATAATTACTCAAGATGCCCTTGGAGACTCCTCTCACTGTGGTCCTGAGCTGTTATTGAGGTTAACAAATTGTTGAACTTTTCACCAATTTATAGCTCGGATTCCAAATAAACCATGAGAAATTTTCCCTCATGTAACATGATCATTCATTCATTAGCTGAGTCCATTCATCATTAGTCTTTCTTTCTTTTTTTTTGTTTTTGGCTGCGCTGGGTCTTCGTTGCTGGGCATGGGCTTTCTCTAGTTGTGGCAAGCGGGGGCTACTCTTCGTTGCGGTGCGCGGGCTTCTCATTGCAGTGGCTTCTCTTGTTGCAGATCATGGGCTCTAGGTGCATGGGCTTCAGTAGTTGTGACACACAGGCTCAGTAGTTGTGGCTCACGGGCTCTAGAGCGCAGGCTCAGTTGTTGTGGTGCATGGGCTTAGTTGCTCTGCGGCATAAGGGATCTTCCTGGACCAGGGCTCAAACCCGTGTCTCCTGCATTGGCAGGTGGATTCTTAACCACTGCACCACCAGGGGAGTCCCCATTACAACCTTAAGTGCAGTAGGGACTTCAGAAATCTTCTGGCCCAACTTTCTTATTGTACAAATGAGGAAATTGAGGCTCAGATTAGAAAAGTGATTTATAGTAGGATCTACAGGGGTAGATCTTGGTATCCAGCAAAACGCCAATTACTGATGACATTGAATGAACTTTGACAATCTTAGTGACTAGATGACACTTTCAATGTTACCTTCTTCATTCACAAGAATCTGCAGTACAATACAGCAACCTCTCTCTCTCTCTGTATATATATATATATATATATATATATATATATATATATATATATATATATACATATATACAGTCAGCTATGTGGAGTAGAAGATGAAAGGGGCTATAAGTCTCAAGTCTTTGGGGGCTCAGGATGAAATGTCTACATTACTAAGAAAGAGCCCAAGGGGAACATTTCAGATCCTAATAACATCACAAAAGCTTAGAGAGGAAAGGTAAATGTATCAATTATAGTTTCAGCAATATCCCCATTTTTACCCACTGAGAGGGAGATGTGCCCAGTCTGCCCAGGACAAACCTGGGAGATCTGGCGATGAGGATGATATGAGGAATTAATTTCTTAAATTGAAAATTGTGCCAGGATGGAGGGAGGTAAATGAGTCTAAGAGGCAATGACTAGATGTTGTTTCTCAGGAAGACATGGTCACCCTGGGGTCAGTACAACAACCAACTGATTAATCAAAATGTATCATTACACCAAAAATATAATAACTTTTATGGACACAAATATACAAAATTGTTCATTGTAGCAATGTTTGCATAATAGCCTAAATGCCCCTAATAGAGAATTAGACCATGATTTCCAGTAGCTCTAACAGAATAGAATACTATGTAGGCAGTAGTTAGGGTAATGTGGTTCTATTTTCATGAAAAATTTCTGTAAGTATTTTTAGTGAAAAATATAATATAATTTACATGAAATATATAGATATTACATAGAGTATATGCATATTCTCTCTCTATATATATATGTACATATATATACGTAAAATTAACATTATGTATATGTGTGTGTGTTTATGGAGACCTCTGTAAAGATTTCCAACAAAATATTAGCAGTGGTTGCTTCTGGAGATTAGTATTTTGTTCTTTTACATTTTTTCATAGTGTTCTGTATGCCTTGAATTTTCTGCAAAATTCCCTACTATAATCATATAATTAATAAAGGTATTTAAAAGTCATTTTTGTTTATTTTATCAATCTTTATGAGAGCAAATTGCTTGGAGAGAGGAAAGTCAGGAGAGGAATGGGGGTGGGTCATACCTGTGGGTGTCAGAGAGAAGCCTCAGCTTATAAACCAGAAGTAGGTGTGATTATCCCCATTTACAGACTTGGACAGGAAGCTGAGGCTTTCCAAACACATTCTTTCCTAATTTCCTTAAGACGTCCTACCAGACTGTTTGATGTTCCAAGTATGCAATGTTTTAAATTTTGTTCCTTTTTGACTGGCACATAGTAGGCAGTCAGTAAATATCTTGAATGAATGATTGAACAAATGAATGATGGGTGCAGTGTGTTTTTCCTTGTACCTCTGTGTCCCAGGCTTCACTGTCCCTCCTCTCCTGCCATCCTCCTTCTGTTGCAAAACACACGCCTCTCTTTATTAGGATGAACAACTGTAGTAACCTCATCTCAAGCGTTCAGCCTCCTGCTAGGCAGCACTTTACCTGTTATCTCGTTAATCCATACAACACCTTGTGATTTAGGTGTTAAGAATATGCTCATTTTACAAATTAAGACTTATAAATGATAAAGAGCTGGCTCAGGGTTATCAACAATTAAGCAAGAGCCCCAGGGCTTTTACATAAGACTTTCTGTCATAAATTGAGATCAGAAACTCCTTTCCTGGCAGTGCCTCTGCCCTCCCCTCATCCTCTCTCTGTCACTAACTGCCTGCCTATCCACCTTTCTAAAAATAAAATCTGCTTTCCCCTTCAACAGGACTTTAACGAGTGAGGGTGGGGAGGTTAACTGAATGCTGTACTCATCTCACATAAATTTTGTTAGATTTGCGCAGAAGTTTCATTCAACAAACATTTATGGGGCTTCCCTGGTGGTGCAGTGGTTAAGAATCCGCCTGCCAATGCAGGGGACGCAGGTTCAAGCCCTGGCCCGGGAAGATCCCACTTGCCACTGAGCAACTAAGCCCGTGCACCACAACTACTGAGCCTGCGTGCCTAGAGCCCATGCTCCACAACGGGAGAAGCCACCGCAATGAGAAGCCCGCACACCGCGACGAAGAGTAGTCCCCGCTCGCCTCAACTAGAGAAAGCCTGCTCACAGCAACGAAGACCCAAGGCAGCCAAAAATTAATTAATTAATTAATTAAATTAAAAACAAAAACACCCAAAAAATTTATGAAGCTCCTGCTAGGCAACTGGCAACATTTCGGTCTCTGGATTCTTAAGATGACCCTCAAGGAAACTTGAAAATAAGCATATAAACTATTCCTCAAACCCCACCTCTAATTTAATTCAAGTTTTCCTGGGCAAGGGCAAACCTGGTCACGGTCAGTCCAAAATCTGGATGAGCAAAGGGATGTCCAGGGCTCTGGAAACCTCCATCCTATTGACGGTTAGCACTCTTGATTTCAGATTATTTCAAGTAGGGGCGTGAGTCAGATACCATGAAGCACAGCAGAAAATCTCCCAAATGTCTCTTAGGGGAAGGCGTTACGCAATTTCTTTAAAAGCAAATTCACCTTCCTGATTATGGTTGCCTAGAGCTACACTTACGGATAAGTAGCATTTCCAAAATCTAAAGTTCTTCCTACTTCCTTCCTCAGTGCCCTGCTGGCAGACCGCCTGGGCTGTCAGATTCTGCAGAGGTGAAGAGAGGCAGGCTGGAAGGAACAGACCTGACCACAAAGTCCTCAAGCTGAAGCAAGGTGGGTGCTGGAGGGGAGTGCAGGACTGTAGTCGTGGAGATGCATCGGCTAGATCCCCCTCCAAGGAAGCCTTCCTGACTGGCTGCAGGACTGCTCAGCAGACAGGCTCCAGTGGTCAGTGCTGTCAGCTTCAGCCTCAGCTGTAGAGTGGCCTCACGGGTGGCCACGTCCTTCCCAGGGTGACCTGTGTCCAGCGACTGAGCAAAGCGGAGGTATAAAGCCCTGGACCTCTGTGCCTGATCTGAGACACCCACAGGCAGTCCTGAATCCAGAGCTCCCCACCACACCTGCGATACAGTTCATCTGGTTCCTGGGCCTGGTCCTACTTCCTCCCTCTTCCTTTCATAGGTGTTGTCCCTAATAAACATAGTGCACCCCCAAATTCCATTTCAGGGTCTACTTCTGGAAAACCCGATCTGTGATGATGGGTCAGGAGATGGGGAGCACCTTGAGATCTGGCTCCTTTGCCTCTCTTTTCCTCTCTTGCAGCTCTGAGCTCAGTCAACACCATCCCCACTTCCTACCAGCTACCTAACCATAGGCTGAGGGGGGGCTTTTCCTGTTGCTTCAGGCACCAGAGCCCACAACTGAAAACAACGGGCAGTAGTACACCCCATCTAAAGAGAGCTGACAATTTAGGTACAGCCACCTTTCCGGGGCTTATTAAGAGGTGGCAGAACCAGCCCTGTTGCCCCAGCAACCACCACAAATACCTCCTTGCCCCACCAAGTCTGAGGAGGAGAGAGGGTGGTAGAGAGATGGGGGATTGTCAAAGGCAGACAGCAGAGTATAATGCTCAGGATGGTGAAGGTCAAGTGGATATGTTGAGCCAAGATGGGGACCCTCAGAACAGTTCTCACATGAGTCTGCAGCCAACCAGCCCTGGATACCTGCCACACAGAGGACAGGTGGGCCAGCCAGTAACAGTCAGGGAAGCAGTGACTGCAGAGAGGATGACACAATGGCTGGTCAGGGAGAGTGACATCCTCCCCCATCCCCCTCCCTCCTGACCACCCCTCCCTGGAAGTGTTGGTCACCATCAGAATCCCAGCTCCAGTACAGGTGAGTTTGAAAATATAAACTACCTTTTAATTAACCAGAAAGGAGGATTGGAGAGTGTAGTTGAAGAGATTAATTGAGAAAGAAAACAATTTGAACAATTTTTTAAGTCCCACTAAATGTTTTAGAATTGCGCCACCCTCCTTAAACTTCAACTGGACTGTCTGCCACCTTATGTGTACTCCAGAAAAGGTTGAGGACATCAGGCAGGAGCCACCTCTGCTCTGTCCCTCCAGCCTAGGGACTTTAGTGGACTGTGGATGCCAGCATTTCCCCCTCCCTGTGGTCTCAGCAGTGACGGTGCTGGGTTGAGTGGTTCCCATTTGGCAGACGGCATTTTTTTTTTTTTTTTTATGGTGGGAGCAAAAAATTTAATATGTTCTGATATGGTGCTCAATGTAGGTATAAGAAACAAACACTAGTTATAAAGCAGAAACTAACACATCATTGTAAAGCAATTATACTCCAGTAAAGATGTTAAAAAAAAAAGAAACACTTATCTTTTTTTTTCTTTTCTTGAACAGATAGCAAAGATTTTACTTAGCTCATTAATTAAACAGGGAACCAGAAGGATATTGCAACAGATTCAAAAGAGATTACAAAGAACACACACAGAACACATCAGGAGTGTTGAAATAAATTTGTTAATATATATAAAACTGGTTTCTTGAGAGCAATCAATAGTACCTCGACTGGACAAAATTAATTTGTATTTCTATGAATAAGAATCACTTCCACTCCTATCATTTTTCTATAACTTGCCACATTGTACAATAGTTCAAAGACAATGAAAGGCACAGATGATCCAGAAGGGTTCACTGGACGCTAAATAATCTTTTTTGCCTATTTCAGAGTCAGCAATTTTCTTGACAGTACTTTATTTATTTTTAAAATTTTTTAAATTTAATGTTATTTAATTTTTATACAGCAGGTTCTTATTAGTCATCAGTTTTACACACATCAGTGTATACATGTCCATCCCAATCTCCCAATTCATCACACCACCACCACCCCCCGCTGCTTTCCCCCCTTGGTGTCCATACATTTGTTCTCTACATCGTGTCGCTATTTCTGCCCTGCATACTGGTTAATCTGTACCACTTTTCTACGTTCCACATATATGCGTTAATGTACGATATTTGTTTTTCTCTTTCTCACTTACTTCACTCTGACAGTCTCTAGATCCACGCATGTCTCAGCAAATGACCCAATTACGTTCTTTTTATGGCTGAGTAATATTCCATTGTATATATGTACCACATCTTCTTTATCCATTCGTCTGTCGATGGGCATTTAGGTTGCTTCCATAACTTGGCTATGGTAAATAGTGCTGCAATGAACATTGGGGTCCATGTGTCTTTTTTTTGTGTGTGTGTGGTACGCGGGCCTCTCACTGTTGTGGCCTCTCCCGTTGTGGAGCACAGGCTCTGGACGCGCAGGCTCAGCAGCCATGGCTCACGGGCCCAGCCGCTCCGCGGCGTGTGGGATCTTCCCAGATTGGGGCACGAACCCATGTCCCCTGCATCGGCAGGCGGACTCTCAACGCCTGCGACACCAGGGAAGCCCCATGTGTCTTTTTGAATTATGGTTTTCTCTGGGTATATGCCCAGTCGTGGGATTGCTGCATCATATGGTAGTTCTATTTTTAGTTTTTTAAGGAACCTCCATACTGTTCTCCATAGTGGCTGTATCAATTTACATTCGCACCAACAGGGTAAGAGTGTTCCTTTTCCTCCACACCCTCTCTAGCATTTGTGGTTTGTAGATTTTCTGATGATGCCCATTCTAACTGGTGTGAGGTGTTACCTCATTGTAGTTTTGATTTGCATTTCTCTAATAATTAGTGATGTTGAGCAGCTTTTCATGTGCTTCCTGGTCATCTGTATGTCTTCTTTGGAGACATGTCTATTTAGGTCTTCTGTACATTTTTGGATTGGGTTGTTTGTTTTTTTAATATTGAGCTACATGAGCTGTTTATATATTTTGGAGATTAATCCTTTGTCCCTTGGTTCGTTTGCAAATATTTTTTCCCATTCTGAGGGTTGTCATTTCATCTTGTTTGTAGTTTCCTTTGCTTTGCAAAACATTTTAAGTTTCATTAGGTCTCATTTGTTTATTTTTGGTTTTATTTCCATTACTCTAGGAGGTGGATCAAAACAGATCTTGCTGTGATTTATGTCAAAGTGTGTTCTTCCTATGTTTTCCTCTAAGAGTTTTATAGTGTCCGGTCTTACATTTAGGTCTCTAATCCATTTTGAGTTTATTTTTGTGTATGGTGTTAGGGAGTGTTCTAATTTCATTCTTTTACATATAGCTGTCCAGTTTTCCCAGCATCACTTATTGAAGAGACTGTCTTTTCTCCATTGTATATCCTTACCTCCTTTGTCATAGATTAGTTGACCATAGGTGTGTGGGTTTATCTCTGGGTTTTCTATCTGGTTCCATTGATCTATATTTTTGTTTTTGTGCCAGTACCACATTGTCTTGATTACTGTAGCTTTGTAGTATAGTCTGAAGTCAGGGAGCCTGATTCCTCCAGCTCTGTTTTTTTCCCTCAAGACTGCTTTGGCTATTTGGGGTCTTTTGTGTCTCCTTACAAATTTTAAGATTTTTTGTTCTAATTCCGTAAAAAATGCCATTTGTAATTTTATAGGGATTGCATTGAATCTGTGGATTGCTTTGGGTAGTATAGTCATTTTCACAATATTGATTCTTCTGATCCAAGAACATGGAATATCTCTCCATCTGTTGGTATCATCTTTAATTTTTTCAACAGTGTCTTATAGTTTTCTGCATACAGGTCTTTTTTCTCCTTAGGTAGGTTTATTCCTAGGTATTTTATTCTTTTTCTTGCAATGGTAAATGGGAGTGTTTCCTTAATTTCTCTTTCAGATTTTTCATCATTAGTGTATTGGAATGCTAGAGATTTCTGTGCATTAATTTTGTATCCTGCAACTTTACCAAATTCATTGAGTAGCTCCAGTAGTTTTCTGGTGGCATCTTTAGGATTCTCTGTGTATAGTATCATGTCATCTGCAAGAGTGACAGTTTTACTTCTTCTTTTCCAATTTGTATTCCTTTTATTTCTTTTTCTTCTCTGACTGCCGTGGCTAGGACTTCCAAAACTACATTGAATAAGAGTGGTGAGAGTGGACATCCTTCTCTTGTTCCTGATCTTAGAGGAGATGCTTTCAGTTTTTCAGCATTGAGAATGATGTTTGCTGTGGGTTTGTCATATATGGCCTTTATATGTTGAGGTAGGTTCCCTCTATGCCCACTTTCTGGAGAGTTTTTATCATAAACTGGTGTTGAATTTTGTCAAAAGCTTTTCCTGCACCTATTGAGATGATCGTATGGTTTTTCTTCTTCAATTTGTTAATATGGTGTATCACATTGATTGATTTGCATATATTGAAGAATCCTTACATCCCTGGGATAAATCCCACTTGATCATGGTGTATGATCCTTTTAGTGTGTTTTTGGATTCTATCTGCTAGTATTTTGTTGACGATTTTTGCATCTATATTCATCAGTGATATTGGTCTGTAATTTTCTTTTTTTGTAGTATCTTTGTCTGGTTTTGGTATCAGGGTGATGGTGGCCTCATGGAATGAGTTTGGGAGTGTTCCTTCCTCTGAAATTTTTTGGAAGAGTTTGAGAAGGATGGGTGTTAGCTTTTCTCTAATTTTTTGATAGAATTCACCTGTGAAGTCATCTGGTCCTGGACTTTTGTTTGTTGGAAGATTTTTAATCACAGTTTCAATTTCATTACTTGTGATTGGTCTGTTCATATTTTCTATTTCTTCCTGGTTCAGTCTCGGCAGTTGTACATTTCTAAGAATTTGTCCATTTCTTCCAGGTTGTCCATTTTATTGGCATAGAGCTGCTTCTAGTATTCTCTTAGGATGCTTTGTATTTCTGCAGTGTCTGTTGTAACTTCTCCTTTTTCATGTCTAATTTTATTGATTTGAGTCCTCTCCCTCTTTTTCTTTTTGAGTTGGCTAACAGTTTATCAATTTTGTTTATCTTCTCAAAGAACAAGCTTTTAGTGTTATTGATCTTTGCAATTGTTTTCTTTGTTTCTATATCATTTTTTTCTGCTCTGACTTTATGATTTCTTTCCTTCTGCTAACTTTGGGTTTCGTTTGTTCTTCTTTCTCTAGTTCCTTTAGGTGTAAGCTAAGATTGTTTATTTGAGATTTTCCTTCTTTCTTGAGGTAGTTTTTTATAGCTATAAAGTTCCCTCTTAGAACTGCTTTTGCTGCATCCCATAGGTTTTGGATCATCGTGTTTTCATTGTCTTTTGTCTCTAGGTTTTTTTTTTTTTTTTTTTTTTTTTGCAGTACGTGGGTCTCTCACTGCCGTGGCCTCTCCCATTGCAGAGCACAGGCTCCGGACGTGCAGGCTCAGCGGCCATGACTCACGGGCCCAGCCACTCCGTGGCATGTTGGATCTTCCCGGACTGGGGCACGAACCCGTGTCCCCTGCATCAGCAGGCAGACTCTCAACCACTGCACCACCAGGGAAGCCCTCTAGGTATTTTTTGATTTCCTCCTTGATTTCTTCAGTGATCTCTTGGTTATTTAGTAACATATTGTTTAGCCTCCATGAGTTTGTGCTTTTTACCTATTTTTCCCTGTAATTGATTTCTAATCTTATAGCGTTGTGGTCACAAAAGATGCTTGATATGATTTCAATTTTCTTAAATTTACTGAGGCTTGAGTTGTGGCCCAAGATGTGATGTATCGTGGAGAATATTCCATGCGCACTTAAGAGGAAAGTGTAATCTGCGGTTTTTGGATGGAATGTCGTATAAATATCAATTAAATCTATCTGGTCTATTGTGTCATTTAAAGGTTGTGTTTTCTTATTAATTTTCTGTTTGGATGATCTGTCCATTGGTGTAACTGAGGCGTTAAAGTCTCCCACTATTATTGTGTTACTGTCGATTTCCTCTTTTACAGCTGTTAGCAGTTGCCTTATGTATTGAGGTGCTCCTATGTTGGGTGCATATATATTTATAATTGTTATATCTTCCTCTTGGATTGATCCCTTGATCATTATGTAGTGTCCTTCCTTGTCTCTTGTAACATTCTTTATCTTAAAGTCTATTTTATCTGATATGAGTATTGCTACTCCAGCTTTCCTCTGATTTCCATTTGCATGGAATACCTTTTCCCAACCCTCACTTTCAGTCTGTATGTGTCCCTAGGTCTGAAGTGGGTCTCTTGTAGACAGCATATATATGGGTCTTGTTTTTGTATCCATTCAGCAAGCCTGTGTCTTTTGGTTGGAGCATTTAATCCATTCACGTCTAACGTAATTATTGATATTTATGTTCCTATGACCAATTTTTTAATTGTTTTGGGTTTGTTTTTGTAGGTCCTTTTCTTCTTTTGTGTTTCCTACTTAGAGAAGTTCCTTTAGCTTTTGTTGTAGAGCTGGTTTGGTGGTGCTGAATTCGTTTAGCTTTTGCTTGTCTGTAAAGCTTTTCATTTCTCTATCGAATGTGAATGAGATCGTTTAGGGGTAGAGTAATCTTGGTTGTACGTTCTTCCCTTTCATCACTTTAAGTATATCATGCCACTCCCTTCTGGCTTGTAGAGTTTCTGCTGAGAAATCAGCTGTTATCCTTATGGGAGTTCCCTTGTATGTTATTTGTCATTTTTCCCTTGCTGCTTTCAATAATTTTTCTTTGTCTTTAATTTTTGCCAATTTGATTAGTATGTTTCTCGGCGTGTTTCTCCTTTGTTTTATCCTGTATGGAACTCTCTGTGCTTCCTTTACTTGGTGGCTATTTCCTCTCCCATATTAGGGAATTTTTCGACTACAATCTCCTCAAATATTTTCTCAGGTCCTTTCTCTCTCTCTTCTCCTTCTGGGACCCCTATAATGCGAATGTTGTTGCATTTAATATTGTCCCAGAGGTCTCTTAGGCTGTCTTCATTTCTTTTCATTCTTTTTTCTTTATTCTGTTCTGCAGCAGTGAATTCCACCATTCTGTCTTCCAGGTCACGTATCCGTTCTTCTGCCCCAGTTATTCTGCTATTGATTCCTTCTCATGTAGTTTTCATTTCAGTTATTTTATTGTTCATCTCTATATGTTTATTCTTTAATTCTTCTAGGTCTTTGTTAAGTATTTCTTGCATCTCCTCAATCTTTGCCTCCATTCTTTTTCCAAGGTCCTGGATCATCTTCGCTATCATTATTCTGAATTCTTCTTCTGGAAGGTTGCCTATCTCCACTTCATTTAGTTGTTTTTCTGGGGTTTTATCTTGTTCCTTCATCTGGTACATAGCCCTCTACCTTTTCATCTTGTCTATATTTCTGTGAATGTGGTTTTTGTTCCACAACCTGCAGGGTTGTAGTTCTTCTTGCTTCGCTGTCTGCCCTCTGGTGGATGAGGCTATCTAAGAGGCTTGTGAGTTTCCTGATGGCAGATGGCATTTTAAATTCTGTTTGTGAATTAGCTCATGTTGTCTTCATAAACAGCTCTGTAAGGTACATGCGATTGCTCTCCATATTTTTAGAAGAGGAAGTTAGGACACAGAGTACTTATGTAGCTTGTTAAGTTCCTTATCTACTGCCTCAGTTAATTCCTGCTGCTATAACAAAACACCATAGATTGGGTGGCTTAAACAGCAGATATTTATTTCTCATTTAGTTCTGAAGCTAGGAAGTCCAAGATCGGGGTGTTGGCAGATTTGGTGTCTGGTGAGGACCTGCTTCCTGGTTTGCAGACAGCTGTGTTCTCCTTGTGTTTTCTCACATGAGGGAGGAAGGGAGGGAGGGAGAGGAGCAACCTCCCTGGTCTCTTCTTAAAAGGACAGTAATCCCATCATAAAGGCTCTATCCTCATTCATGATCTAATTATCTCCCCAATGCCCCACCTCCAAATACCATCACATTGGGGATTAGAGGGGATTAGAGTTCCAAAATATAAATGTTGGGAGGACATGCACTTAGCAAATGGCAACAGCAAGACTGAAGCAGACAGTTTAATTCCAAACCCCTTACAGGCTTGCATTCTATACTCACTGTCTCCTGAGCAAAATCCTACCCTCTGCGGGGGGCGGGGGGGGGGTGTCTTGTTCTATGGTTTATACCCCACTTTTCTGGATTTTGAATTACCCCTTCTCCTCTGGCCTTCTTCCCACATAACATGACTCTTCTAACTTCTGCCTGACCTCAAGCTTTTTACTTAAAGAGCAGCCCATTCCTGCTGCCGCTATGGCTTCTCCTCTTTCTCTAGAACTGCTCCCACCTGGTCAGTAATGACCCAGTTGATATCTTTATAGATTTGCTGCTATTGACCCCTCTCTTCTTGAAAATTCTGCCTTGCTTCCTTTCTCTGATATCTCTTCCTGTGAGGTTTATCTTCCCCCTGGATACTCTATCAGACTCTGGTTGGTTTCTAGCCAGCTCTCTTGCTGTGCCTTAATATAGGTGTAACCCTGGATCCCATCCTGAGCATTCTTCTCAGGGCAATTCTCTCCCTTCATAGTTCTGTTTTTTCCTGGGCCTTCAATTACTGCAGCTACGGGGACTCTGTATTCAGACAGCTGCACTAAAACCCATAGATCTTTGCCTAATGATCTGTTCCATCACGGCATCCCTCAGGCAACCTAAACTCAGCGTTTCCAACACTGAAAACATCGTGTCTCCTTAAAATCCTGTTCTTGACATTTCTCCCATTGGGAGAAAACTGTTCTTTCTCTCAACCCCATTAATCATTCCCCAAATCCTATTGTTTCTGCCTCTTAAACTAGTGAAATTTTGGGGTCTCCAAATCTTTTTACACTCTTAAAAATCATTGAGGAGCTCCCAAAGCTGCTATGTATATGTTCTGTATTTAGAGATATTTTCTGTATTAGAAATTAAAACTAAGAAATTTCAAAATATTTATTTAAAATAACAGTAGACTCATCACATATTAACAGGAATAAAATATTTTTATGAAAATAACTCCATTTTCCAAAACAAAAAAAAATTAATGAGAAGAGTTACATTGTTTTAAATTTTTACAAAGCTCTTTAATGTTTGGCGTAATAGAAGACAGCTGGATTCTCATATATGCTTCTGTATTCAGTCTGTTGCAATATATTATTTTGGTTGAAGTATATGAGAAAATATAGCTTCACACTGATAAGCAGTTGGAAAAGTGAGGGGTGTTTTAATAGCTTTTTCAGATAATTGTAAATAATTTTCTTTGATACTACACCTAAGCACAAGTATTAGTTTCTTAAAGGTTAGCTGCAATTTGGATTCTGAAACCTTATAGTGAACTTTTTGCTCTGTTTTATGAAAATCTATTGGTTATTTTACACTTTGGATGGACCTTTCACCCATCCATCATTTTGTGACATTATACACTGGGCTTTTGATAATATTGCTTCACTGAGTTATGCACATCTTTCAAATGTTGACACATTTCCTGCTACAATATCAAATAATCACATTTGATGTTATCATCGTTGTATTAGTTTCCTAGGGCTGGTGTAACAAAGTACCACAGACTGGAGGTTTAACAGACACTTCTTGGTTTGTTGCTGCATTGCTTTAATCTCTACCTCCATCTTCACATGGCCTCCTTTCATGTATGTGTCTGTGTCTATTTATCCAAATCTCTTTTTACTTAAGGACACCAGTCATTAGATTTAGGGCCTATCTTAATCCACTATAACCTCCTCTTAACTTAATGACATCTGCAAAAGCTCTCTTTCCAAATAAGGTCACATTCACATGTACCAGGAGTTAGAACTTCAATGTGTCTTCTTGGGGGGACACAATTTAACCCAAAGCAACCACCTCATCAGAAAAATCTTTAAGAATTGGGAAGCTGTCACATTCACAGTCATCGAAACAAGCTTTCCAAAAATTCTAAATTTTGCTTGAAAAGTCAAATTTCACCATCAGCAATAATTACACCTAGGAACAAATACTACAACAGAAACAAGGAAGAGTTGTCTTCTCTAAAGTGGCAGGTTCACATTGCTCATTTTCAAGAAGATGTCTCCCAAATTCTCAAGTCTGAATAACCTGTTAGTCTTTTTTTTTTTTAGGTGAAAATGGTGTCCCACGAAAAAAGTGGTCAGTCTGACTCCCAACTCACTTGTAAAAGTATTTTTCTTCTAGACAACCTTATATTTCTGTCTTCAACTGAAGTGCTTTAGGTATCTTTCCTTTTGCATCATACAGAGTATTAATTAAATAGAGGTGTACTCAAAGATTAAGAGTTAATGAAATTGATAATTTTTATTGCTTCACCAAGGATATCTAAAAGAGAAACTGACTTGTTTTTCTCTGTGAGTGCATGGTGGTGAAGAATGCAGGACTCAGTGGAAATCAGTGCCTTCTTGATTGTGCTAAGACACCAGCCATTTTACCCATCGTCGTGCTTTTGTATTATCAGTGCAAATGTCAACACAGTGAAAAAGCCAAATATTGCCTTAATATTATTGTGGAAACAGTTTTGACCTCACAGCCCCCCCCGAAAGGGCTTTAAGGACAGCTACTGGTCTGTGGACCACACTCTGGAAGCACAGTCCTGGACAGTTCTCCCCGACTCTGCCTCTGCCTTAGAGACCATCAGTCCTTAGGAGGACTATGACAATAACCATAACCAGTGCCTGTCTCTAGAGTTGTCCTCCACGTGGCAGCCAGTAAACTCTTAGAGAGGCATATGTCATTGGGACATTCTTCTGTTTCAAACCCTTCAGTGGTTCCCATGGATTTTAAGTATAAATTCCTTAGCATACCATGGCATAGGAGGTCATGTCTGATCTAACAATGACTTACATTTACCACCTCTTCTCCAGCCCCATTTCCACATATTTTCAATCCAGCCCCATTGGTTATTTTAATCCATCATGCTGTTCCCCTGCTTGGAATGGCCTGCTCTCCTCACCTCTTACCAGGCTGTCTTACTCCTTAAAAGTCATCTTCTGTCACCTTTTCCAGGAAGCTTTCCTTGACTACCATTTTGGATTAGCAGGTTTTTCTCCTCAATGTTTCCATGCCATCAAATACTTATTCCATCATAGCATTTCTTTTTTTAGCTCAAACATGTTTTTAAACTTTGATTTAATGATAACATTCCTTGCCTGATTTGGAAAGTCTCTTTTTAGGATAATTTGGATGACAGTCCTAGGAAGATTACATGAATTCCTTTTTCTTTTTTTTTTTTAAACATCTTTATTGGAGTATAATTGCTTTACAATGGTGTGTTAGTTTCTGCTTTATAACAAAGTGAATCAGTTATACATGTACCTATGTTCCCATATCTCTTCCTCTTGCATCTCCCTCCCTCCCCCCCTCCCTATCTCACCCCTCTAGGTGGTCACAAACCACCGAGGTGATCTACCTGTACTATGTTGCTGCTTCCCACTTGCTATCTATTTTACATTTGGTAGTGTATATATGTCCACGCCACTCTTTCACTTTGTCACAGCTGACCCTGCCCCCTCTCCATATCCTCAAGTCCATTCTCTAGTAGGTCTGTGTCTTTATTCCCGTCTTACCCGTAGGTTCTTCATGACTTTTTTCTTCTTAGATTCCATATATATGTGTTAGCATATGGTATTTGTTTTTCTCTTTCTGACTTACTTCACTCTGTATGACAGACTCTAGGTCCATCCACCTCACTACAAATATCTCAATTTCGTTTCTTTTTATGGCTGAGTAATATTCCATTGTATATATGTGCCACATCTTCTTTATCCATTCATCTGATGATGGACACTTAGGTTGCTTCCATGTCCTGTCTATCGTAAATAGAGCTGCAATGAATATTTTGGTACATGACTCTTTTTGAAATATGGTTTTCTCAGGGTATATGCCTGATAGTGGGATTGCTGGGTCTTATGGTAGTTCTCTTTTTAGTTTTTTAATGAACCTCCATACTGTTCTCAATAGTGGTTGTATCAATTTACATTCCCATCAACAGTACAAGAGTGCTCCCTTTTCTCCACACCCTCTCCAGCATTTATTGTTTCTAGATTTTTTGATATGGCCATTCTGACTGGTATGAGATGATATCACATTGTAGTTTTGATTTACATTTCTCTAATGATTAGTGATGTTGAGCATCCTTTCATGTGTTTCTTGGCAATCTGTATATCTTCTTTGGAGAAATGTCTATTTAGGTCTTCTGCCCATTTTTGGATTGGGTTGTTTGTTTTTTTTGTTATTGACCTGCATGAGCTGCTTGTGTATTTTGGAGATCAATCCCTTGTCAGTTTCTTCATTTGCAAATATTTTCTCCCATTCTGAGGGTTGTCTTTCGTCTTATTTATGGTTTCCTTTGCTGTGCAAAAGCTTTTAAGTTTCATTAGGTCTCATTTGTTTATTTTTGTTTTCATTTCCATTTCTCTAGGAGGTGGGTCAAAAAGGATTTTGCTGTGATTTATGTCATAGAGTGTTCTGCCTATGTTTTCCTCTAAGAGTTTGATAGTGTCTGGCCTTACATTTAGGTCTTTAATCCATTTTGAGTTTATTTTTGTGTATGGTGTTAGGGAGTGCTCTAATTTCATACTTTTACATGTAGCTGTCCAGTTTTCCCAGCAGCACTTATTGAAGAGGCTGTCTTTTCTCCACTGTATATTCTTGCCTCCTTTATCAAAGATAAGGTGACCATATGTGTGTGGGTTTATCTCTGGGCTTTCCATCCTGTTCCATTGATATATATTTCTGTTTTTGTGCCAGTACCATACTCCCTTGATTACTGTAGCTTTGTAGTATAGTCTGAAGTCAGGAAGCCTGAATCCTCCAGCTCCATTTTTCATTCTCAAGATTGCTTTGGCTACTCGGGGTCTTTTGTTTTTCCATACAAGTTGTGAAATTTTTTGTTCTAGTTCTGTGAAATATGCCATTGGTAGTTTGATGGGGATTGCATTGAATCTGTAGATTGCTTTGGGTAGTAGAGTCATTTTCACAATGTTGATTCTTCCAATCCAAGAACATGGTATATCTCTCCATCTATTTGTATCATCTTTAATTTCTTTCATCAGTGTCTTATAATTTCCTGCATTCAGGTTTTTTGTCTCCTTAGGTAGGTTTATTTCTAGATATTTTATTCTTTTTGTTGCAGTGGTAAATGGGAGTGTTTTCTTAATTTCATTTTCAGATTTTTCATCATTATTGTATAGGAATGTCAGAGATTTCTGTGCATTAATTTTGTATCCTGCTACTTTACCAAATTCATTGATTAGCTCTAGTAGTTTTCTGGTAGCATCTTTAGGATTCTCTATGTAGAGTATCATGTCATCTGCAAACAGTGACAGCTTTACTTCTTCTTTTCCGATTTGGATTCCCTTTATTTCTTTTTCTTCTCTGATTGCTGTGGCTAAACCTTCCAAAACTATGTTGAATAATGGTGGTGAGAGTGGGCAACCTTGTCTTGTTCCTGATCTTAGTGGAAATGGTTTCAGTTTTTCACCATTGAGGACGATGTTGGCTGTGGGTTTGTCATATATGGCCTTTATTGTGTTGAGGAAAGTTCCCTCTCTGCCTACTTTCTACAGGGTTTTTATCATAAATGGGTGTTGAATTTTGTTGAAAGCTTTCTCTGCATCTATTGAGATGATCATATGGTTTTTCTCCTTCAGTTTGTTAATATGGTGTATCACTTTGATTGATTTGCATATATTGAAGAATCCTTGCATTCCTGGAATAAACCCCACCTGATCATGGTGTATGATCCTTTTAATGTGCTGTTGAATTCTGTTTGCTGGTATTTTGTTGAGGATTTTTGCATCTATGTTTATCAGTGATATTGGCCTGTAGTTTTCTTTCTTTGAGACAGCTTTGTCTGGTTTTGGTATCAGGGTGATGGTGGTCTCGTAGAATGAGTTTGGGAGTGTTCCTCCCTCTGCTATATTTTGGAAGATTTTGAGAAGGATAGGTGTTAGATCTTCCCTAAATTTGTGATAGAATTTGCCTGTGAAGCCATCTGGTCCTGGGCTTTTGTTTGTTGGAAGATTTTTAATCACAGTCTGAATTTCAGGGCTTATGATTGGTCTGTTCATATTTTCTATTTCTTCCTGGTTCAGTCTCGGCATGTTGTGCATTTCTAAGAATTTGTCCATTTCTTCCAGGTTTTCCATTTTATTGGCATAGAGTTGCTTGTAGTAATCTCTCATGATGCTTTGTATTTCTGCAGTGTCAGTTGTTACTTCTCCTTTTTCATTTCTAATTCTATTGATTTGATTCTTCTCCCTTTTTTTCTTAATGAGTCTGGCTAATGGTTTATCAATTTTGTTTATCTTCTCAAAGAACCAGCTTTTAGTTTTATTGATCTTTGCTATCGTTTCCTTCATTTCTCTTTCATTTATTTCTGATCTGATCTTTATGATTTCTTTCCTTCTGCTAACTTGGGGTTTTTTTGTTTTTCTCTCTCTAATTGCTTTAGGTGCAAGGTTAGGTTGTTTATTTGAGACGTTTCCTGTTTCTTAAGGTAGGATTGTAGTGCTATAAACTTCTCTCTTAGAACAGTTTTGCTGCGTCACAGTTTTGGGTCATTGTGTCTCCATTGTCATTTGTTTCTAGATATTTTTTGATTTCCTCTTTGATTTCTTCAGTGATCACTTGGTTATTAAGTAGTGTATTGTTTAGCCTCCATGTGCTTGTATTTTTTACAGATCTTTTCCTGTAATTGATATATAGTCTCATAGCATTGTGGTCGGAAAAGATAATGGATATGATTTCAATTTTTTAAATTTACCAAGGCTTGATTTGTCTCCAAGATATGATCTATCCTGGAGAATGTTCCATGAGCACTTGAGAAAAATGTGTATTGTGTTGTTTTTGGATGGAATGTCCTATAAATATCAATTAAGTCCATCTTGTTTAATGTATCATTTAAAGCTTGTGTTTCCTTATTTATTTTCATTTTGGATGATCTGTCCATTGGTGAAAGTGGAGTGTTAAAGTCCCCTACTATGATTGTGTTACTGTCGATGTCCCCTTTAATGGCTGTTAGTATTTGCCTTATGTACTGAGGTGCTCCTATGTTGGGTGCATAAATATTTACAATTGTTATATCTTTTTCTTGGATCAATCCCTTGATCATTATGTAGTGTCCTTCTTTGTCTCTTGTAATAGTCTTTATTTTAAAGTCTATTTTGTCTGATATGAGAATTGCTACTCCAGCTTTCTTTTGATTTCCATTTGCATGGAATATCTTTTTCCATCCCCTCACTTTCAGTCTGTATGTGTCCCTAGGTCTGATGTGTGTCTCTTGTAGACAGCATATATACGGGTCTTGTTTGTATATCCATTCAGCCAGTCTGTGTCTTTTGTTGGGAGCATTTAATCCATTTACATTTAAGGTAATTATCTATATGTATGTTCTTATTCCCATTTTCTTAATTGTTTTGGGTTTGTTATTGGAGGTCTTTTCCTTCTCTTGTGTTTCTTGCCTAGAGAAGTTCCTTTAGCATTTTTTGTAAAGCTGGTTTGGTCGTGCTGAACTCTCTCAGCTTTTGCTTGTCTGTAAAGGTTTTAATATCTCCATCAAACCTGAATGAGATCCTTGCTGGGTAGAGCAATCTTGGCTGTAGGTTTTTCTCCTTCATCACTTTAAATATGTCCTGCTACTCCCTTCTGGCTTGCAGAGTTTCTGTTGAAAGATCTGCTGTTACCCTTATGGGGATTCCCTTGTGTGTTATTTGCTGTTTTTCCCTTGCTGCTTTTAATATGTTTTCTTTGTATTTAATTTTTAATAGTTTGATTAATATGTGTCTTGGCATGTTTCTCCTTGGATTTATCCTGTATGGGACTCTCTGTGCTTCCTGGACTTGATTAACTATTTCCTTTCCCATATTAGGGAAGTTTTCAACTATAATCTCTTCAAATATTTTCTCAGTCCCTTTCTTTTTCTCTTCTTCTTCTGGAACCCCTATAATTCGAAGGTTGGTGCATTGAATGTTGTCCCAGGGGTCTCTGAGACTGTCCTCAGTTCTTTTCATTCTTTTTTCTTTATTCTGCTCTGCAGTAGTTATTTCCACTATTTTATCTTCCAGGTCACTTATCTGTTCTTCTGCCTCAGTTATTCTGCTATTGATCCCTTCTAGAGTGTTTTTAATTTCATTTATTGTTTTGTTCATTGTTGCTTGTTTCCTCTTTAGTTCTTCTAGGTCCTTGTTAAATGTTTCTTGCATTTTCTCTATTCTATTTCCAAGACTTTTGGATCATCTTTACTATCATTATTCTGAATTCTTTTTCAGGTAGACTGCCTATTTCCTCTTCATTTGTTAGGTCTGGTGGGTTTTTACCTTGCTCCTTCATCTGCTGTGTGTTTTTATGTCTTCTCATTTTGCTTACCTTACTGTGTTTGGGGGTCTCATTTTTGCAGGCTGCAGATTCATAGTTCCCATTGTTTTTGGTGTCTGTCCCCAATGGCTAAGGTTGGTTCAGTGGGTTGTGTAGGCTTCCTGGTGGAGGGGACTAGTGCCTGTGTTCTGGTGGATGAGGCTGGATCTTGTCTTTCTGGTGGGCAGGACCACATCTGGTTGTGTGTTTTGGGGTGTCTGTGGCCTTATTATGATTTTAGGCAGCCTCTCTGCTAATGGGTGGGGCTGTGTTCCTGTCTTGCTAGTTGTTTGGCATAGGGTGTCCAGCACTGTAGCTTGCTGGTGATTGAGCGAAGCTGGGTTTTGGTGTTGAGATGGAGATCTCTGGGAGATTTTCGCCGTTTGATATTATGTGGAGCTGGGAGGTCTCTTGCGGACCTGTGTCCTGAGGTTGGCTCTCCCATCTCAGAGGCACAGAACTGACTCCTGGCTGGAGCACCAAGAGCCTTTCATCCACTTGGCTCAGAATAAAAGGGAGAAAAAATAGAAAAAAAGAAAGAGGATAAAATAAAATAAAGTAAGGTAAAATAAAGTTATTAAAATAAAAAATAATTATTAAGAAAAAAATTTTTTAAAAAGTAAAAACAAACAAAAAGGACGGACAGAACCCTAGGACAAATGGTAAAAGCAAAGCTGTACTGACAAAATCTCACACAGAAGCATACACATACACACTCAGAAAAAGAGGAAAAGGGGAAAAAATAATATATCTTGCTCCCAAAGTCCACCTCCTCAATTTGGGATGATTCGTTGTCTATTCAGGTATTCCACAGATGCAGGGTATATCAAGCTGATTGTAGAGATTTAATCTGCTGCTCCTGAGGCTGCTGGGAGAAATTTTCCTTTCTGTTCTTTGTTCGCGCAGCTCCCAGGTTCAGCTTTGGATTTGGCCTCGCCTCTGCGTGTAGGTCGCCTGAGGGCGTCAGTTCTTCGCTCAGACAGGACGGGGTTAAAGGAGCCGCTGATTCGGGCGCTCTGGCTCACTCAGGCCTTGGGGAGGGAGGGGCACGGATGCGGGGCGAGCCTGCGGCTGCAGAGGACAGTGGGACGTTGCACCAGGCGCGCCGTGCGTTCTCCCGGGGAAGTTGTCCCTGGATCCCGGGACCCTGGCAGTGGCGGGCTGCACAGGCTCCCGGAAGCGGGGTGTGGATAGTGACCTGTGCTCGCACACAGGCTTCTTGGTGGCGGCAGCAGCAGCCTTAGCATCCCATGCCCGTCTCTGGGGTCCGCGCTGTTAGCCGCGGCTCACGCCCGTCTCTGGAGCTCCTTTAAGCAGCACGCTGAATCCTCTGTCCTCGCGCACCAGGAAACAAAGAGGGATGAAAAAGTCTCTTGCCCCTTCGGCAGGTCCAGACCTTTACCCGGACTCCCTCCAGACTAGCTGTGGTGCACTAGCCCCTTCAGGCTGTGTTCACGCCGCCAACCCCAGTCCTCTCCCGGCGCTCCGACCGAAGCCCGAGCCTCAGCTCCCAGGCCCGCCTGCCCCGGCGGGTGAGCAGACAGGCCTCTCGGGCTGGTGAGTGCCGGTCAGCACCGATCCTCTGTGTGGGAATCTCCCCGCTTTGTCCACCGCACCCCTGTCGCTGTGCCCTCCTCCGTGGCACCGAAGCTTCTCCCCCCCTCCGCCACCCTCAGTCTCCACCCGCGAAGGGGCTTCCTAGTGTGTGGAAACCTTTCCTCCTTCACGGCTCCCTCCCACTGGTGCAGGTCCCGTCCCTATCCTTTTGTCTCTGTTTATTCTTTTTTCTTTTGCCCTACCCAGGTTCGTGGGGGGTTTCTTGCCTTTTGGGAGGTCTGAGGTCTTCTGCCAGTGTTCAGTAGGTGTTCTGTAGGAGTTGTTCCACATGTAGATGTATTTCTGATGTATCTGTGGGGAGGTAGGTGATCTCCACGTGTTACTCTTCCGCCATCTTCCTCAACTCCCCTCAAGATAGTCTTTTCAACAAATGGTGCTGGAACAATCATGAAGACATAAACTGTTTCTTTCCCCCACAGGTGACATGATCATCCAAGTAGAAAATCTGAAAGAACTGCTAGTGTTGGAGGGTCTCCTGCAGAGGCGGGTGGCGGCTGTGGCTCACCGTGGGGACAAGGACACTGGCAGCAGAAGTTCTAGGAAGTACTCCTTGGCGTGAGCCCTCCCAGAGTCATCATAGCATTTCTAATAATGTACTATGGTAGTAGTGAATAATAATAATCATTATTATAACCACAAACATTTATTTATTACTTATTATTTGCTGGACATGGTGTCAAGCTCTTCAAATGCCTCATCATTTGTAGCACATTTATCTATTACTTGCATTAAGACTTAACTCCAGGGTGCAGGAGGTAAGATAACAAAATGGTTAAGTACATGGTTCTTAAAGTCTAGGAGATAAGAGTTTACATCTTAGCTTCAAGCAATGTGAAGTTAAGTAAGTTTCTCATTTTCTTTTCTTAAAAGTCTTTGTTTTTACCAAAGCGCTATATGTTCTGTAGAAAAGTACAAGGAAGAAAGCAAAAAAAATGACCCCAAATCCCACCATTCAGAAAAGAAAATTACTTGTGAGCATGATTGTAGATATTTCCAAGTGGATCCGTATGTTAGAATGATACACAAATAAACAAAAAAAAGAAGCCATTGGATTGTATTCCGTAATCTATTGCTTGAAAGTTAAAAAAATACAACAATAATAAAAAATGAGTGTAATTCAAAGGATTGCTGACTTTCAGAGAAAAGTTGCTTCACCACGAGGGATATTAGGATATTGGCAGCTCCTTTAAATCCCTCTAAAGCAGGGACCAGCCTTCGCGAGCAGGCTGCATATTGACCCACAGAAGGGCTTTACCCGGCTGTGTACAGTTTGTTTAAAGAAATAGAAGCTCAGTGCCTTCGTGGGAGCAGGAGTGTACACTCTCATTCGTAGGATTTCTGCTCATCCCTTGTTATCTCACCCTGGCCACCTCCCATGGTAATGAGCTATAGGAAAGGATGGGGTGAAGTATATGACCTGTGGAGCCAGACTGTCTGGGTTTGAATTCTGCCTCCATGACTTGCTAGCTTTGGGGCTTTGGGTAGGTAAGTTAACTTCTTTGTGTTTCATTTCTTCTTTGTAAAATGGGGCTCAAAATAGACTCTACTTTATGGGGTTATGGACAGTATTACATAAATTAATATGTGCAAAGAGCTTAGAGCAGTAAGCATATGGTAAACACTCAGTAAATGTTTGCTATTATTACTTGCTATCTGGCTCTGTGCTAAGTTTAAGGAGAAAAAGGATTACAAAAACCATTAAGGGCTTCCCTGGTGGCGCAGTGGTTGAGAGTCCGCCTGCCGATGCAGGGGACACGGGTTCGTGCCCCGGTCCGGGAAGATCCCACATACCGCGGAGCGGCTAGACCCGTGAGCCGTGGCCGCTGAGCCTGTGCGTTGGAGCCTGTGCTCCGCAACGGGAGAGGCCACAACAGTGAGAGGCCCGCGTACCACCAAAAAAAAAAAAAAAAAAGTAAAAAAAAACTATTAAAAGTTGGAGTTAATTTGCTTTCAAACATCGTATTTTAATTTTGGATATCACCAACTGATGGCCTCCTAGAAAATATGAGACCAGCACTATTACGCTTCTTCCCACCTCTTTCTCCCCTCCTACTGTTTTTCACTGGTCAGTATTATTTCTTTGCAAAGGTTGTGACAGTTTCAATCCATTCTGTCCTGTAACTTCCCCTGTTACTCAACCTTGCTTTGATATTTACATGGGTTTTATGCTCACCACTAGGGTTTTTGCCCCAGCACTTCTATTTCTGAGTGTTTTATTCTGATTCAACTCTTGGTCAGGTAGAGCTTATGTTTTCAAGAAGGGCTCAGGCATGCATGCTATATTCCTTGCATATTTGAGAACATCTGCCTTTTGCATTTATACTTGAATGGAATTTTGAAGGGATGTAATATTTTGGGGTCACTTTTTCTTTCCCTTGGAACTTTGTAGACATTGCTCCACTGTCCTCTGCCACTGAACACTGCAATAGAAAATCTATTTTTTTTCACCCTTATAGGTGATTGGACTATTCTTCCTGAATACCTAAGGAAACCTTTTTAAAAAAATTTCCTTAACTTAAATTAACAAGCGCATGTCTAGATGTCTCTCTCTCTCTCTCTCTTTTTTAAACCAATATTACTGGAAAACAGCACAGCTTTTGGATTAAAAGTTTGAATTCTTACATTTTGGAGAAATTTTCCTCTATTACATTTCTACAGTTTCTCAACTTAATTATTGTAGCTCTTCATTCCCAGGACACCAAAACTTCTTATGTTAGATAGTCTTTGTCATCTATTCTTTGTTTTAAATTTCATGTCCTTTCTTCAATATTCATCATGATTATCTCAAGTCTCCCCTCTATGAAAATAATTTGATGTTCAGCTGCATCTATTCTGTTACCCGTTTATTTTTCTAAGTTATTTGTCAGATCCGAAGCAGGATTTTGCTACACACCTTGTCTCTTTGACACTTTAATCTCCTTTGGTTTGATACAGAATCTGGGTGACTTCTCCTTGAAACTTATCCTATCTTATCTAAAATTCAATTGTCTTCCCATCAGAACTATAGCTCAAGGCTGTGAGTTGCTTGCTGTCCACTTTTCTGTAGTTTTAGGGCATGGGGAGGGGATAGGGCTGCATTCAGCTTTTGTTATGGGACCTCACCTGTGCTTTTCCGAGATCCCATTAAAATCTGTAGTTCCAGTACCCATGCCACCCAGCTGGGTGTGTGTACCACTCTTGTGGGCTTGCCCCACCCAGCAGTGATCCAGAAACTGTCAAGCCTTGGGTGTCCTCCTTCACTCTACCATGGTCCCACGGTGTTCAGTACTGCTGCTCCCAGGTGCTTTCTCTTGACTTCTCTCCAACTTGACTTTTCACCCTCTCAGTCGTATTCTTTCCAAATTGGAACAGGGGGTGTTGCAATTCCTGCAAATTATCAGGATTTTTCCATTTCATTTATTTTCTTCCATACTACTTCTCGGGAAGGTATGTATGAGATTATGAAACATGTGGACCACATCAGAACTCTCTTTTCCTTTCTTGGACAACTTCTTTTAAAGATTCATGGCCTAAGGTTGAACTTCTTTCCTTGTTACTGCTGGTGGATTTTAAAAAATGCCTTTACTTGGCCTTTATTTTGGAAGGATATTTTCAATGAACATAGAATTCTGGGTGTCCCCTGTCCCCTCCCCCAGCACTTTAAAGATGTTCCACTGTCTTCTGGTCTCTATAGTTTCTAACAAGAATTCAGCAGTTATTCAAATGGCTCTTCCACTATGTGATGCATCATTTTTTTCTCTGGTTGCTTTCAAAAACTTCTCCTTATTTTAGTTTCCAAAAGCTTAACTATGATATACCAATGTGTGTCTTTATGTATACTTATGCTGCTTCAGGTTCATTGAACTTCTTGAATCTATAAATTTGTCTTTCAATAAATTGGGAAAAAATTAAGCCATTATTCCTTCAAAAACAATTTTTTGGCCTCATTTTTTCTTTTTTCCACCTTTGGAATTCAAATTACATGTATGTAGACATTTTTTATTGTTCCACGGGTCCCTTAGACTCTGTTTATATTTTTCGATGTCTCTTTTTCTTTCTGTTCTTCAGGTAGAAAATTTCTATTGATTTGTCTTCAAGTTTTTTGACTCATTTTTAAATAAATTTATTTATTTATTTTTGGCTGCGTTGGGTCTTTGTTGCTGTGCGTGGGCTTTCTCTAGTTACGGCGAGCAGGGGCTACTCTTTGTTGCGGTGCGTGGGCTTCTCCTTGTGGTGGCTTCTCTTGTTGTAGAGCACGGGCTCTAGGCACGTGGGCTTCAGTAGTTGTGGTGCACGGGCTTCAGTAGTTGTGGTGCACGGGCTTAGCTGCTCTGTGGCATGTGGGATCTTCCCGGACCAGGGCTCGAACCCAGGTTCCCTGCATTGGCAGGTGGATTCTTAACCACTGTGCCACCAGAGAAGCCCTTTGACTCTTTTTCATCAAGTCCATCCAGAGAATTTTTAATTTCAAATATTCTAGTTTTTCAGTTTTAGAATTCCCATTGGTTCTTTAAAAATATAATTTCTACTTCTCATTTGAGATTTCCTGCCTTTCATTTATTGAAAGCATTTTTTTCTTTGACTTCATTGAGTGTAATTTTAATAGCTGCTTGATGATCTTTAGATTGATTCCAACACTTGGATCATGTTGGGCTTGGTCTCAGTTGATTGTCTTTTCTCTTAAGCCTGGATCATATTCTCTGGTTCTTTGTATGTTGAGTAATTTTGAATTATATCTTAGACATTATGAATTTAATGTTATGGAGATTCCACATCCTATTATAGTCCTCTGAAGTGTTTGGCTTTAGCAAGTAAATGCACTTAGGTCGATTCAAAGTCAACACTCTGCCCTTTGGGGAGCAGCTCAAGTCTCAGCTCATTTCCTCTATCTTTAGATCTACTGCTTTGAGTCTGCCTTACGCCTGTGTGGTTCAGAATCTGAGAGAAACTTGGTGAGAGTTTATACACAGAATTTGTGGTCTCTCTCTCTCTTTAGACCACTCCTTTTCAATATTTTCCCTCTACCGTGACTTTCCAGCATACTCTGTTCTTTGGTTCTTTAGGCCAGAAGGAGTATGAATTTTTTTTATCCGAGTCTTAGCCACCACAAATGGTGCTGACCTCAGCCTGTTCCCAGGCTAAAAACTACAAAAAAGGGTAACTCACCTTTTGTCATTACCTTCTTCCAAGGTGTGACTGTCCTCCAGATTCTGTCTGCTTCTATTTTCTCTCAGCAAACCTTCAGGTTGCAGGTTTCTGTATTTTGTCTAGTGTTTATAGCTGTTATCTGTTGGGAGAGCAGGATCTGGTAGGTGTTTATTTGTCCATACCAAAAGTGGAAATTGCTGGTAATTTTTTTTTAACGTTTTGCTGTTTTTTTCTTCTGCCATTCATTGTGTAAAATGTTGGGTGTTGTGTGAGGCAGATCCTCTAATCTAGAGGCATTTTGCCATTTTTACCCAGAAGTTCTCTTGTGAAGATGTCTTATCCTTCCTTAGCCTCACCTTTATAATGTATAAAATGGAGGAAACAGTGTCTTCTTTGTGGAGTTATTGTAAGTGTTAAATGGGACAGTGCAGAGAAAGCGTTTTAACACAGTGTTGGCAGTTAATAGATTATTACCACTATTTTTGGTGTCCATATCTCATCCCTACCGTAGTGCCTGGGGAATGGTTAGAGGTTAATAATGACTGTTGAATAAATGAACTAGAATGTAAAAATAGAGAAGGAAGAGAATGGATATAAGAAATGGTGGAATCACAGGAAAACTGAAGAGACACTTCAAGGCTGGCATTTCCCCCTTGGCCCTGGGCACGTAGCAGACACACAGGCCTGTGGCCAGATGGCTCTTCCCTCTGGCCAGGCTTCTGTTACACAAGGTGTTCTCTCTAACTTGTGTGCTGATTCACCATGCAAGCTGCAGCACGAGGCCAAGCCTTCAGAACTAGGTGAAGAGTCTCCACATTCCTGCTTTTTACACTTTCCAGGAGGTACAAAGGAATTCTGGGGGGATTCTGGAGCCAGAGGGGGACCCCCCCCCCGAGATTTGTGAGCATGGGAGGCAATACCTGAAAACCACATTTATGCGGAACAATATCAGAGACAAAATGAAGAGGCTTGGGGATGGGAGAGGCCCCTCATTACGCAGACATGAGAAGCCTGCTAACACTCTGACTTAGGGAGAAATCACTCCCCACACTGGAGGGCCGAAGTGCCAACTCTCAGCAGGCGGTTACATTCTCCAGGATCATAATGGTGTTTAGTAGGGCAGAGGAGTGGGAATGTTTGGGTACCAGCAGTGGTCATGCTTCCACTCAGAGCTCTGGTTGGGCCACCATGACAGGCTGGCAGCATCAGCAAGGTCTTGAGTCTGGGGACCTTCTTCACCTGAGAAAAACACAAGACTTTAAATAAAAAATATTATTAATTAAACTGTATACCTGAAGATGGTCAAAATGGCAGATTTTATGTTATATATTACCACAGTTAAAAGCAAACAAAATTATTAAAATAATACATGCCCATTGTAGACAATTTGAAAAATTAAGCAAGATTGAAAGAAACAAAATGATCCCTATTCCTTCCTTCTAACATTTTGGTAATTTCCTTTCCTTCTTTTTACATACAAATTGTCTATAACGTGTGTGTTTTTTGGGTAATTTATTATAATCTGAGCATATCTGTTATTAACATTGTTTGAAAATATCATTTTAATGGATTCAAAGTAATTCATTGTATGAATTCATCAAATCGTATTTGATTGTCTCGGTGGCTCTTTAGGCTGTTTCCAATATTTGCAGAAAAAGAACACTACAGTAAACATCTTTCAACATATGTCTTCGTGTAATAGATCCTTTGAAAGTGTAAACATGTTTCGTTTCTTCCTCTCTCATGCTTCTCACATTCTACACTTCCTTAAATGCGGAGATCAGGTCTGGCCTCTATGAGGAAAACTTCCCTGAGCACTTCAGCCTGCTGCAAAACTCCCTTCCTTCTCTGACTCCAATTGCATTAATTTGTTCATTCATTCATTCATCAAATATTATTTGATGGCATATCGAGTATGTATATGTAAATATTCATCAAATATTAAATTTTCCCTCTAATAATGTGAGTACTTATATAATAATTATGGCTAACGTCCATTGAGTACTTACTCTGTGCTGACATTTTTTTTCTTTTAAGTAAGTGTATTTCATTTATTTATTTATTTATTGGCTGTGTTGTGTCTTCGTTGCTGTGCAGGCTTTCTCTAGTTACGGCGAGCAGGGGCTACTCTTTGCTGCGGTGTGTGGGCTTCTCACTGCAGTGGCTTCTCTTTTGCAGAGAACGGGCTCTAGGCGTGAGAGCTTCAGTAGTTGTGGCACACGGGCTCAGTAGTTGTGGTGCACGGGCTTAGCTGTTCCGTGGCATGTGGGATTTTCCCGGACCAGGGCTCGAACCCATGTCCCTTGCATTGGCAGGCAGATTCTTAACCACTGCGCCACCAGGGAAGCCCTGTGTTGACAGATTATTTTATTTTATTTTATTATTTTATTTTGTCTTAAGTCTTTATTGAATTTGTTACGATATTGCTTCTGTTTTGTTTTGGTTTTTTGGCCGCGAGACGTGTGGGATCTTAGCTCCCCGACCAGGGATCGAACCTGCACCCCCTGCATTGGAAGACGAAGTCCTAACCACTGGACCACCAGGAAAGTCCTTGTGCTGACATTTTAAAAAATTACTTTACGTTGTATTATCTCATCTTTACAATACTGTCTATGCTTTACCTATGGGAAAGTTGAGGCACAGAGAGATTAAGTAACTTGCCCAAGGTTGCTCAGCTATTCTTTGGGTGACCTAGGATTCAATTCCAGATAGTCTGGCACCAGAGTCTATTAACTACATTAACAGTTATATATGCTGCCTCAGGTGGACGGTTCTAGGGAAAAAGCAAGTATACGTCCCGTAGTGTGGAGCTTACTTAGGGCTTGGGTGTGCCCCACTGAGCTCTGAATCATGAAGCTGTTCCTTCATGGCTGTCTGAGGGTAACTCTTGCTTCTGCATCCTGTGAACTCCTACAGGGCTGGAGCCCTGTCTCCTCCTGCCTTCTACCCCCAAGAAGCACACAGCTAGTACCAAGTGTTGCTCAGTAATGCCTTTAAGCCAATGGATGGGGGTAGCCGACAGAGATCTGAGCACCTAGAGTCCAGGTTTTGCTTTGGGCTCCATCATCGTGCAGGCAGTGTTTCTCTATCACCCTGGAGTCCATTTCCTCATGAGGGACATGAGATAATCTTTGACATCCTATGAATGTAGAAAAATCTCCCAGTGATACCTTGAGTTTTTCTCACATGGTGATGAGCAACCACTAGCACAAGACCCTACTGTGGCCTCCAGCTCTCTGATTTAGTCCAAGGCCTATAATTTCAGGGTTAAACATGAGGAAGTTGTCTCCATGTTGCTTCTTTTTCAATATGCCCAGATGTGAGCAGGCATCTTCAGAAGCCAAAATGAAGTGCTAATTTTCTCACGGACCTTTGTCTATCTCATGAAGTAGGTATCTTAGATGTTTGGGCTCCTGTAACAAAATACTATAGATTGGGTGACTTATTAAGAACAAAAATTTATTTCTCATAGTTCTGGAGGCTGAGAAGTCCACAATCAAGGCATTGGCAGATTCAGTGTCTGGTGGAGGGTCTGCTTACTGTTCATAGATGCTCATCTTTTCTCTGTGTCCTCGTGTGGTAGAAAGAGATAAGGGGACTTTCTCAGGCAGCTTTTATAAGGGTGCTAATCCCATTCATGAGGGCTCTACCCTCATGACCTAATCATCTCCCAAAGACCCCACTTCCTAATACCATTTTTTTTTTTTTGGCCTCGCCACGTGGCATGCGGGATCTTAGTTCCCTGACCAGGGATCAAACCTAGGCCCCCTGCAGTGGGAGCACGGAGTCCTAACCACTGGACTGCCAGGGAATTCCCTAGGTTTTTTTTCTCAACGTATGAATTTTGGGAGGACATAAGCATTCAGTCTATAACAGCAGATAATCATAATTACAATGTTTAATTTTTAATGAGATTAAAAGAAGAAAGAGAAGAAAAAGAAGAGGAGAAGAAGGAGGCTTCTTACACAAGGTCATAAGCGTTTGTATGTGTGTGTGTGTTTTAATTGGCCCTAAGGTTAAAAAAAGTTAGTTTTTCTTCTTTTTTTGATCGGGTTCACATCTAATAATTATAATAGCTTCCACCTTTTGAGTACCTATTAGATGCCTCGCACAACACATAACAGCATTATCGCTGATACTTACTGTGGTCCTTCAAGGACTATAGTACCTCCGTTTCATAGGCTCAGAGGGATTAATGGCCTTTCTCAAAGCCACCTGCCCAGCAAAAAGCAAGGCAGCAGTCAAACTTTGTTTTGCTCGATCCCAAAGCCTACTGCTGTGCCACTACGACAGAGTTAGCTACCGCCTCATTAGTTATTTAGGGAACGAGCTGTGTCATCAACATGATGGAGAGGCACACGGCAGAGGTATGGCCTTTTTGGAATTTTATTAAAGACCTTGGAGGGGATCAGAGAGGCAAATGTCAGCTAAGAGGAGCAAGTCTGTTTCCTGGCCATGGATGGAGCCAGGAGGGACCCCTACTTCTTTACCCCTGTGATCCTGGATCAAAGTTTGGGGAATGGCTAAGTGAGGAGAAAAAATCCTGAACCAATTCAAATCACCTCTCTGAATGTGTTATGAAAAATTTATCCTGAGTTGTAGATTTATTTGTTTAAGACAAAGAGTGCTTCTATGAAATATCTAATGCATTTTATTTGAAAGAGTACTTAGTTATACATTTAATGAATGAAATTAATGGCCCCAGGAAATTCTGCAGGTGTTAATAAGACTTTGGAGAAGGAATAGGTCAGTTTGGACTCAGGGCTTCCTGGAGCAGCTTAGGGTTGAACTAGACCTTAGAGGACGGGTTGTGTTCATGCAGGTGGAGGCGAGATGAAGGAGGCATTTCAGAGGAATGAAAAAGTATAAGCAAGTCCTAGGTGGAAGGATAATGGGGAGATGAGTCACGTCATCCTCACATCACATTGCCTTCAAGGAAAAACTGATAAGCGTAGTGGTTAAAGAGCGGCTTTGAAGTCATATACATGTTGGTTCAATCCCCAGCTCTGCCAATTATGAGGCATGCGGCCTTCCACCAATTACTTAAACTCCTGAAGCCTCAGTTATCTCGTTTCCAAATGCAGTTAATGATGCACCCTGCACAGGGGCTTTGTGAGGATTTACTAACCGCATAGTTTAGTTCCTGGTTCAGTAACTTGTGGAAGTTATTATCTCTCAGATCATTCTGGAACATGCTTTATTTCACCTCAGTAATCAGTAACTAAGAATTACGATTTCTTCTGCCTCCTGAGATCTAAGAAGCAGTAAAGCCACCTCCCCCTCTATGCGGAAACCCTGGGTGAAGGAAATGTATTATCAGAGGATCAGCTTCACACAAAGCTATCTCAGATTAGGGACTTCCTTCTTCCCAGCAACAACAGTAACATTGCACCAGTCTTCTGGTCATTTCCTACAATCTCTTCTTATCACTTTCTTTGTTTTTCTTAGCCCCTTGAAGAGACAGGCTGAAAAGCCTGCCCTGACCACTAAGAAAAGTCAGAAGACAATTAGCAGGTACCAATTCCTCTCAGGGGCTTCAGGTTCCGGGAGGCTGGCCCACAGCAATTTCTGCTTTTTCTCAAGTCTTTTGTTCTCTCTATACTTTCTGGGATGCCCTGTGGCCCCTGATTATCATCTACAACAGAGTCAGATGTGGACTTTAGTCCAAACTTTTATTAGCTAGGTGCTCTTTGATAGGTCATTTGAGTCTCCTGACCTCAGTTGATTTATCTGCAAAATAGAGATCAATTGAAAGATATGTTAGGAAAGTGCCTTGGGCGTTCTCCAAATGAGTAACACATATTTAAGTGGGGAAATTAAAATCAAGCAGATAGGGCTTCCCTGGTGGCACAGTGGTTGAGAATCTGCCTGCCAATGCAGGGAACACAGTTTCGAGCCCTGGTCTGGAAAGATCCCACATGCCGCAGAGTGGCTGGGCCGGTGAGCCATGGCCGCTGAGCCTGCGTGTCCGGAGCCTGTGCTCAGCAACAAGAGAGGCCGCAATAGTGAGAGGCCTGCGCACCGCGATGAAGAGTGGCCCCCGCTTGCCACAACTAGAGAAAGCCCTCGCCCAGAAACGAAGACCCAACACCGCCAAAAATAAATTAATTAATTAATTTTAAAAAAATCAAGCAGGTGCGCTGTGCCCCTTTCTCTTGAACTCAACCATCAGATGAGTCCCAGATTCTGCAAATAAAAATCCCTCCTGAATGTGGCCTTATGACCTTCGCATCTTTCTTGGGCAAGGAAATGAGTTTCCTAGTATTCATCCTTCCTGTAAGTTTGAGAAAGACCTCACAGAGGAACTGCCAAAGATATACTATAGATGATATCCCTCGCTCCCTGGAAATACAGCCTACTTGATGGGATCCGGAGCTGAAGTTGATACAACCCTTTGAATACAAGTGCCTGTAATCCTCATCCCCAAACATTCACAAACACACACAAATCTTCGGCCCCAGTGGGCCTGCCCTGGTGTCCCTGCCTTCTGGATGGAGTCATTCTAAGGCCTTCAGTTCATGACCTTGCGATGCTCTGAGCCATTTAGGTTAGAGAGATGCAGGCTGTTATTAGCTTTATAGACCTCCTGCTTGCTAATTGAACTAGACAGTTGGTGCTTTATTATACCGCCATGTAATGGATAATGCTTCTTCATTCAGGGGCTACTTCCTGCACTGAACTTTGTCAGTGCTCCCTGAATGCTTATCTAATTGCCCACACACTTAGGCCAAAGCAGAGATAGTTACCGGCTAATTCAAATCACCAATCTCCCCACAAGCTCCTGGTAGGTGAACGCTACAGCTCTACACTCAGGTTTCTTGTGGGAAGTTACCAAAGATTTTGTGCTGTACGCTATACAAAGAGGGGTTGGGAAATTAATGTAGCTTTGCAGGAGGCATCTGTATGTTAGAAACTATCCCTGCAGTGGGGAAATATGACCTGGACAAAAGTCATTGTCCAGCTGGTTGTGATCAGTTAACTATTGGTGATGACGGTTAATGAGATAGCAGTTGGGGCTGCTGCCACGTCTCAGCTGCCTAAAATTCATAATCCATGGCAAAGGGCACCTTGCTTGAGGCAGTGCCAGGAGAGAAGGCTCCCCTGCTCATGGAGTACCACATGGTCAGCCATGGTTGGTGGCCTTTTACCCTGTGGAGGAACTTCTTCTAAGGAACCTAGAAAGCCTTAGAAGTAACCTAGTGTTTACCCTGTGGAGGAGCTTCTTCTAAGGAACCTAGAAAGCCTTAGAAGTAACCTAGTGTTTACCCTGTGGAGGAGCTTCTTCTAAGGAACCTAGAAAGCCTTAGAAGTAACCTAGTGTTTTTTCTGCAAATTCTGCTGATCTTCAGCATTGCCTGGGGAGAGTGTTAACAATTACAGACACCCAGAATCCAGCCCCAGAACCACTGGGGGAGAGACTAAAACTTACATTTTACAGGATTTTTGTAGGTGATTCCAAATGTCAGCCAGGTTTGGAAACAACTTATTTAGTCCAACTGCCCTCGTTTCACAAAAGTAGTGCCTTGGCTGAGGTCTGCATGCTGAATCGCGGGAGCTGGGAGTAAAATTCAGTCTGTTGATTCTTACGTTGGTATCCTGTGTGTTGTGTGGCTTCTCTCAAAAAAACATCAGCTGTCTTTGGGGAGAGATGTGTAAAATACACTTGGTGAAATACAATAAACAATGGCATAATCCTCTGAGTGTCTAAGTCACCAGAACCTAACACTGGCCATTAGCTTACTGCAAGAAATTAAAACTCGGTTAAGAATCCAGCTTCACCACTTACTGCTTGTGTGACCCTTGGTAAGTCACTTACCTCTCAGTTTCCTCGTCTACAAAATGTGACTAATAAAGTCAGTAGTAGCTACCTAATAGGGTTGCTGCAAGGGTTCAATGAATGACAGAATGTCTGAAAAGTGCTTGACGGAGCACTTGGCATGTAGGAAGTGCTTAGCTTTAGGTTAGCTGTAGTTTTTGAGCATTTACTATGTGCAGACACTATACTAAGAGCTTGATGGCTGCCGTTCCCAAGGTCCAGCCCTTCTGTGAAGCAGGCATTCTCGATCAAGCCTTCCCAATGAGCAGCTGGGGGAAGGACTGACTGGGTTTGTACCTTTGGCTGCATTGGTCTTTTGAAATTTGGCATTCTGTGATTGCTGTCCACATAGGTGATATGTAGAAATATGTCATGGTGAAAATATCCTCTTGGAGGTAACAGTTGTGGAATTTTTGTAAATCTGACTAAAGCTCCTTGAGGGTGGAGCCTGTCCCTTGATCATCTTGGTGTCTTCTATTCATCTTGGTGTTCCCTGATCTAGTCTAGACCCTTTCTTGGCCCATAGTGTTCAATAAATGTTTGTCAAGTAGAACTAAATATCATCTCTTCAAGTTAATCTGATGCCTCCTTCCAAGAAATACTCTTCCCCTGGGTCATTTATTTTGACTTTCTTAATTCTTCATGGCTTATCGTGGCATGCCTTCACAATGGACTTTCAATCCACTTTTCCTCCTGTCATGCATGCTGTAAATGGTTTATTGCAGGACTATTTATAATAGCGGAAACATTGAAAATGACCTTAATGTCCAGCTGTGGGAAAATGGTTGAATAATCTATGATGCGCTCATATATTGCTAATAGCTATCACTTACCCATGCTTACTGTGCCATGGTACAGTAATTACACTTTTTGTGTAATTAACTCGTTTAATCTTTAGAACCACTTTGTGAGGTAGATATTACTATTCTTATTTTACGGGTAAGGAAAGAGAACCAGAGAGGTTAATTAATTTGTCCAAGATCACACAGCTAGGAGGTAGCAGAGTCAGGATTCAAACTCAGGCAGCCTGACTCCAGAGTCAGTATTCTCAGCCGCTAAACTAAACCATCTCTCATATTGACAACAAATAGTGCAACAAACCGCTAATAAATTGCCTAAGAATATTTGCCTTGCATCTACTAAGGGTTGAAGTGAATGAATACATTTATTGTTCAATATACAAGGGAAAAGCTTATGATATACTCTAAGTGGGATACAAAAGCAGGATATCCTTTATATACATTATGATCTCAACTATGGAAAGAAAACTGTACAGGAAATAACTGGAAGAAAATAGGCCAAAAGGTTGATTCTGCTTGTGGCTGATGGGATGACAATCTTCCCCACTTGATTCTTTACACTTGTCTGACTTTTGTATTTGTCAATTAAAAAAATTTTTTTTTGATTTATTTTTGGCTGCGTTGGGTCTTTGTTGCTGAGCGCAGGCTTTCTCCAGTTGTGGAGAGCAGGGACTATTCTTCGTTGTGGTGTGGTGTGCAGGCTTCTCATTATGGTGGCTTCTCTTGTTGCAGAGCACCAGCTCTAGGTGCATGGGCTTCAGTAGTTGCAGCACACGGGCTCAGTAGTTGTGCCGCACAGGCTTAGTTGCTCTGCGGCATGTGGGATCTTCTGGGACCAGGGATTGAACCCGTGTCCCCTGCATCGGCAGGCGGATTCTGAACCACTGCACCACCAGGGAAGTCCCTGTGTGACTCTTGTAAATTTCCTAAAGCAAACTTTATCTGTAAAATGAGAGGGGAAAAAAACCTGTTAGAAATCGATGTTTAAAAATGTGAGGCCAGGCTTCCCTGGTGGCGCAGTGGTTGAGAGTCCGCCTGCCGATGCAGGGGACGCGGGCTCGTGCCCAGGTCGGGGAGGATCCCTCATGCCGCGCACCGGCTGGGCCCCTGAGCCATGGCCGCTGAGTCTGCGCGTCCGGAGCCTGTGCTCCGCAACGGGAGAGGCCACAACAGTGAGAGGCCCGGGAACCGCAAAAAAAAAAAAAAAAAAAAAAATGTGAGGCGGTACAGAGGCAGGTTTGGGACGAATCACCAATAGGCATCAAACACTTGGTATTCCCGACCCCCACCCCCGGCCAAAACCCTTTGTTAAGTTCAAAGCAGTCATTGGCCCACAGGCCCTCTTGCGCCAAGCCTGACCATTCCTGCAGGTTATTCTGACGGTCATCCTCAGGTCATAAATACACAGGAGGCAGCTTCTACTTTGGGGCTGGTAGAAGTCCCTTGGGAAAAGCCAATTTCCTGGATCTTTTTGAGAGAATTTATTGCAAGCATCTGCGATTCCTCAGAGCTCCTTTACCCCTGTATTTCCTGCCATTGCTGGTGCATCCGGTCTCCTGGGCATAGTTTTTGAGTCTTGCCCCCAGGGCAGCAGCGCAGCAGTTTGGGCCGCTGCAGCCTGTGAAGTGTCAGCAACGGTTTGATGGGCTTGTCCGGTCTTTTGCAGCTCTGGGGACAGATACAGTATGAAGGACAGAGGCCTTGGTTTCAAAGCACAGCTCAACACTCACTAGTGGGCTTTAAGCAACTCACTTTACCTCTGGGCCTCAGTGTTCTCATCTGTAAATGGGGATGATCAAGAGGCAAATCTACGTCACAGGTTATTGTGAGTCTGAAGAGGGCTCAAGTGGGAGATGTATATACAGGCCATCAGTGAATATAAAGGTCCATAGTTATGTGAAGTTTTCTTTTCTCCTCCCTCCTTTCCTTCCTTCCTTCCTTCTTTCCCTCCCTTCCTCCTTCCTTCCTTCCTTTTTTCCTTCCTCTCCCTCTCAGCTCTCTTTCTTTCTCCCTTTCTTTTTGTAGTTTCCCGCTTTCTCATACCTTTTGGAGTCACTGACAGAGGCTAATTAAAATTAATTAACATTAAAATTAAGGGAGCCTGCTAGAGGGAAGGACCTGGGAAGGGGAAGGCCGCTGGAAGAGCATCACAGTAGGGGGAGGGATGTTGAGGAGGGAGGTGTAAAAATGTGAGAGGGTGACTGTCAAGAGTAGAACTTTGGGGAGAGGAATGTTGTAAGCAGATATCTAGGAAGTTTGCCTCAAGATGTTTGCTATAACACCATTTTGTCTCCTTCAGTAAACGTCTGTAAAGACATCGCTCACTTTTTACTGTTCTTGAAGTGAGATTTGTAGACATTCCCCACCCCCCCACCATGTATTATTCTCTTACTAAGATTGGCCTTAAGGCAAGAATAGGAAAAGGAGCTCAAGAAGACCTAGGCACACTAGGGTTCCAGAATGATTCCCCTCCCCCCAAGTGAGGATTAAATGAGAGCATGCAACAGAGACTGGCTTGCACACAGGAGATGTTCAGTACATGGCAATTATTATTATTATGAATCAAGAGACATTTTGCTAAAATGTAAGTGACTTAGAAAAGAGACCTGGTTTCTCATTGTATCTTCTAGGCCAGAGCTGGACAGGAGCTGACTGGGTGAAGTGTAGTCCAGCCACACATGTGCCCCCATAGTATGTCCGTTTCTCTGACCTGTCCTGATCACACCGTGCCGATTCCCCACTCTGAGGTCGTGGAGCCACCAGGCCACTGCTTGCTGTACCAGCCATTTCCCTGTCCTGTGGCTGCAGTCCTTCCATGAGGCCTATCTCTAGTGTCCAGCCTCTGCCCTCTAGTGTCGTTCTCCCCTGGCCCACTCCATGCTCCAGTGGACCATCCATGTAGGGACAGCAGGAGCAGTCCTTGGGTGCTTAGTTTAGAGATGCTGTTACTCTATTGCTATTTTCTGACTTGGGTTTTAGAGACTTAGCTGTGTCTGGGTATCTTCATCCTTGAAGCTGGCAGCACTGAGGCCCAAGGTAGGGGGCTCAGACAGACCACAGAGCAGTTCCTTTAACATGGAGCCTACCTTTATGTTGGATAATAGGTGCTGAAAGTGTTGCAGGAAGGGGGACCCCTTCCAGGGCCCGAGAGTGGGCTCTTGTCTAACGTTTGGAAATGAATTGTCCGAGGAGACACGTGTGCTGACAAAGCAAGAGACTTTATTGAGGAGTGCCTGGGCGGAGAGCAGGAGGGTAAGGGAACCCAGGAGAACTGCTCTGCCACATGGCTCGCAGTCTCAGGTTTTATGGTGATGGGGTTAGTTTCCGCGTTGTCTCTGGCCAATCATTCTGACTCAGGGTCTTTCCTGGTGGTGCGCGCATCGTTTAGCCAAGATGGATTCCAGCAAGAAGGATTCTGGGAAGTTGGTAGGACATATGGACTGGCGTCTCCTCTCTCCTTTTGACCTTTCCGAATTCTTCCAGTTGGTGGTAGCTTGTTAGTTCCGCGTCCCTTACGAGGACCTCTTGTTGTAAAGATAACGCATGCAAGTGGTTACTATCGGGCCTGACCAGGGTGGGCAGTTTTGGTCAGTGGTACCCCTAACAAAAGCACGCAGAGGAGGGAGCGCTATCTAAGGGCTTGATGAACATTTATAGTGAGGTGAGGAAGAATTTAGGAGGTTATTTTCAACTGCCTGCGTCTCCTTTCACCCCCACCCAAGACGTTGTAATAGCATCAACCTCCACTTCAAGAGTGCTGTGAAAATATTGTTTGCCAGTGGATTGTTGTAAACGAATGTTAAAAAGCAGGGGGGCATTTTTTGCATTAGCCAGTAAACTGCCTAAAATGATGACTGAGAAAGGCATGACCAAAAATATTATTCATGGGCAAAGGCTGAGGTCAGTGGCGGGCAGGGAGCTGAGATGGTGTCCAGAGGGAAAGTAGGTCTCTATACTTCTCAGGAAAGCATGCTGCCAAGGCAGGGGCTCCAGAGACAATGAGGAGTGAAGCCTCATAAATAAGCTCAGGAGGACCGGACCATCCCCCATCCAAGGGTCCAGACTCTTGCTTCTCACTTATGGGTGAGAAGGCCCCAAAGGCTCTGAAGACACAGCAACCTTGAGGGAGCAGCCCCCAAAGGGAATAACCCAGAGCTGCTCCCAGCCTGTAGGTTTGCCAGTGGCACTGCTACTTGCCTCCTCATCTGCCTTGGAGTCCCAGGATCTTCCTGGGCTTCTATTGTCCTCTGTGGTCATCCCAGTCCTGCAAGCCAAGCATCCAGAGTGAGCCTGTCCCCTGTTTTCTCCATACCTTGGCTGGAGTTCTTCTGGTGATGAGAACCTTCTAGAGAAAACTCTCCCCTGTTTCTTGTTCTTGGTTCCTAAGTAGTGTTGACACAAAAGTGATGCTGAGGATGGAAATGATGAATGCTTTCAATGAATGTGGAAGCGGTTCAAATTCGGGCTCTTCCATTTCCAAGTGACTTGAATTTCCTCACCCACAAGATAGGGCTAAGGGTAGGCTAAGGCCACCACGTATCCTATGATGAGGAGAGAATGCTTTCGCTCCCCAAATGGTGGCCATTGTTTGGATGTCCTTTTCTCATTCCCTCTGTCATTGCCACCACTCCTATTATATCTCCACTGATGTCAACTTCCAGGTTGATCTCTGTGTTCCGTGCTTTCATCTCTGATCCTGCCATCCATTTTCCAGGAGGCTCACTGCCAGAGAAACCACTGTAAAACACAAAGAGGTAGGTCATGCCCCTGCACAAAGTCTTGTTTCCATTTTTTTGGAATAAAGTCAATATATCACCCTCCCAAAATAGTCTTAAGAGTGTGTCTGTTTCCACTCATTAACTCATACATTTTACTGTGATGAGCACCTTCTCCACACCAGACATAAACAGACTGAGGAGCTTACAGAAGAGTTCATAGCTAGTTGGTCATAGAGATTTGAATTCACTCTGCTTGTCACCCTCTCCAGCTGGAGCTCTTTGTACTGAGCAGTAGTGCATCCTCAGCAGCTGGGAAGGGCCAGCACTGACAGCAGGAGGGGTCCAGGATCTGGGCTTCGGGGAAGCAGTGTTTGGAAGAAGGATGTTGGGGATGAGATGAAGATGCCATCTTCCCTTTCCCAGGATGGTGGTGGGGAGAGGGCAACTCGATTTGGAGACAAAGTTCTGGGCCTGGGCTTCATGCACTCTATCGTGAACGGGACTCTTGTTCCCAGAGGACCCGCGCTATCTTCCACTCTCCTTGTCTCCTCTCCCCCCACTCACTCCTTCCCTCCAAGTACAGAGCCAGGTGCCAAGTGGGCCCTCCATAGACCTTCGGCAGATGATTATTGCCTCTGGTAGTCACGTCTTTTCTACGGGGACTGCACTGGTGGCCAAAGGTCGCTTCCGGCCCTCCTACAGGGTGGTTTTCTTTTCTTTTTTTTTTTTTTTGCGGTATGCAGGCCTCTCACTGTTGTGGCCTCTCCCGTTGCGGAGCACAGGCTGCGGACACGCAGACTCAGCGGCCATGGCTCACGGGCCCAGCCGCTCCGCGGCATGTGGGATCTTCCCAGACCGGGGCACGAACCCGGGTCCCCTGCATCGGCAGGCGGACTCTCAACCACTGCGCCACCAGGGAAGCCCTACAGGGTGGCTTTCTGTCTTAGGAAAGTGGTTCCCGGGGTCACCAGGGATGGTCAGTGTTTAGTGATGACGCTCGCTCAACAAGTGGTTTCCTCTCGCCTCCTCCCGGCAGCCCCAGCTCAGCCCCAGGGAAGGAAGGAACCTCACTCCCTTTTCCACCCTCCCTGAGGCCTCCTGCCCACCAGCCTGCAGACAGCTTGGCGTGGAAATCTCCACGGGTAGGGACTCGCTGACCCTTCTTCCCTTCTGTATCTGTAGTGTGTGGGAGGTTCTTGTCACACCCGGTGAAATAGATTTTGTTGTTTCATATTCTATGTAAGAAGAATTCGAGGCTTCAGAGACGTTAAGGGACTTGCTCAGGGTCATGCAGCCAGTCGGTAGCAGAGGCAGGATTTATAGTCCCTGCTTGCTAGGAGAGTGCTGGATTCAAACCTCCACCACCTGTGAGGCTAGGGTAGAGCCAGGATGTGGGAACCTTGCCCTTCCGCGTTGTCCCTCCCCCTCGGCCCTCGACCCGCCCTCGGCGGGGGGGCGCGGGCGGGGAAGCCGGATCCTAGCATCACTCGGGGGCTAAGTGCACTACCTAACCGGGCACCCCTAATCCCGAGGCCTGCTCGCTAGCGACCTCCGGAGGGCTGGGCCGGTTTGGGGGGCGGTGTGGCGAGGGGACCCACCCCGTCTTCCCGACTATTTGCATAACGGAGACGGCTCGTTTCCCCCGCCCCTTCGCCGCACTCTTCTTCCCTCCTTCCCGCGTCCGCGCCACCCCTCATCCCCTGTCCCCCCGCTCCTCCCCAAAGACCCTCCTTCAGGTACTGTTGCGTTGGGGCTCCCAGCTCCCGGGCTCTCTGGCCGCCGCCGGCCGAGGAGTCCGGAGGCATCCGGGGGAGGGGAGTCCCGCGCAGGGCCGGGCTGGGGAAAACGCCTGTGGCACTGCCCCGCGCTAACAAAGGGAACCCGCTGCCTGCCGGCTGGGGCGTGGAGCTGGCTGAGCTGCCGCAGCTTCGGCGGCCGAGAGCGCAGCGAGTGAGTAGGGCTGCGGTGGGCGGCGGCGCGGCCCGAGCCCCCCGGGAGGAGTGGAGCGAAGGGGCACAGGATGGGAGCGGAGCGGCGGGGTCCGGGGCGCGCCTAGGGCGCGGGGAATCGGTGTCCAGCACCCCTCAGACGCCTTGGCCGCGCTGACCGGCCATCCTTTGGCTGCGGGTGTCTGTGGATTAATCCGGGCGGAGGGGCCGCCCTGGCTTCTCCCAGGCTCGCTAGCCTGCGGACCCACAACAAACCCACGTGCGCGCGGCCGCGGGGAGCCCCGCTTTCTCCACTGCACCGTCAGCATGGGAGGGGGATGCCTTGCAGAGTCCAGATTCCTTCACATCTCGCCTGCCGGATTTACAGACGGAGAAACTGAGGCCCGCGGCGGGGATGGGGGCACAGGTACCATAACAAATGCACGTGCGCCCTGTGCTGGGAGCGTGGCGCGCCGCTAGCCCTTAGGAGCCGCCCTGCGCAACCCGGCCATTGTCTCAGCTGCCGGGGAGGGAGCGGCGCTGGGGGCGTCACTTGCTGGAGGAAGACGACAGACCCGTTTAAAAGGTACCACTTGGGTATCAGACCAAATTGCCAGACTTAAAATGGGAAACACGAAAAGAGAAGGAAGCTACAAAAGATTACCCAGGCCGGGAGTGTGTCCCCGGCCGTGGTGCACGAGTTGAGATGACCCGGACCACCCCTCACTTCCAGCTCGCGGTGGTTTCTTAGAGACAGGGGTTGAATTAAAGGTCTGTGGGTCCCCCTTCTAAAAAAAAAAACCGTGCCCAGCGCACCATTGTCCCTGCACTGCCTCTGTTGGGGACGGCGAGTGCCTCCTTAGCCTGCAGAAAGAACAGTTCGATTTAAACGGCCCCCAGCGCAGTCTTGGGTTTCGCTTGCGCTTTGCCTTTGTAGGTCCCTGCGTCTAGCCAGCCCCGGTGTCACTGGCCCCTTTTGGCTTGTTGTGTGTTCGTACAAACAAGGCCAGCCGAGCACTCTTGTTCTAGGTGGGGACGCTGTTATTTTCAGTTCTATCCGAGTTTATTTGAGGGAAATTCCGAGGTCCGGAAAGAGAGGCCTCTTGTTTGTTTTGCTTTTTCTTTGCCTACGTATGCTCAGCTCAGCTTTGCAGATTTTGGTTCATCAGACCTGTTCAGGCAGCAGTGAGGTGGTTGGGGGCGGGGGAGTGCATTGGCTCGGTAGGGGATGGTGTGGGTGCAGAAGGAAGCCCGTCAGGCTGTGGGAGTGGGTGGTGTGCGCGGGAACCTAGGCACCGCCCCCCTTGTGCTTGCGGAGCGTTCGGGCTTCGGCTTCACCTTGGCCAGCTGCGCAGATTAACCTGTCCCTGGGGCGGGCGAGTAGGGGGGACTGGAGGGCCTCCGGCGCTGCACCTCGGTTTTTGGGAATCTAGAGAGCGTCCAGTGAACCCTCTTATTTTACAGGCCGGGAAACGGGGGCCGGGAGGGTTCAGCTCCTTGTCCAAGTTTAAACCGACTGAAATCGGCCACCTAGAGAGGACTTGAGTCCCGGTCTCCCAACTCCCACACTGCACACTGCCATGCGGTCAGCTAAAGGCAGAACCGGGATTCTGTGGTTGTGGCTGAAAAGGCAGTGGCCTTAGGCAGAATAGAGTTAAACAAAGCAAGTAATTCAGATTGAAATCTGCACCCTTCCATTATCCCTTTCAAGAGTTCTTTACCCATTTGAGAAAAGATAGATTTAGTAATTCCTTACTCTCCTAGCCTTTCATAAGCGTAGTTAGTTTTCTCTTCTGGCTGCCCTTTCCCCTCAAAGTTGGAGCCGGGTCAGCTGTGGAGACTTGGATGTTTTGCCTGTCATCCCTGTGCCAGGAGGCCTTTGTTTGGGCATAAGCACTCCAGGAAGAAGGTGTCTCCTAGGTCGCTACTCCTGAGTCACTTGTGGGAGAACAAAGCATTGTTTTCATTGATTGTATTTAATTAAATGTTTAAAAATGAGAGTCCCACGAAGTAGCTACTTATGTTTGCATTGCATTTGGCAGAGGAAAAGTTGGAAAAACAAAGAAAACATGTTGAGTCTGGGTTTCCCCAAAGCTAACGTGCTGTTTCACCCTGTCCCTCTTATCTCCTGACTGCACCTGTTTCTTAGGGTTTCCAGGCTGTTTCATTTCTGTGGTAATTCCACTTGGCACTTGATTAGAGATCTCATCAGGACTCTCACCCTGTAAGGAACTTACGAAATCACCTGGCCAGTTTTTCTAAACGGAAAAACTGAAGCTCAGAGAGGAGAGATTACATGCCTAAGGACACACAGCAAGATGTCTGCTTTTAGTGCCTCTTTCTGCATGAAAGGGAAACTTGCATCAAGTGAGTTTTTGTTGGTACCCCAGAGTACAGTCAAAGTTATGATGGTTGTTATAACAACACCCTTCAAGTCACAGGATGAATTCCTTAAGGACTTAAATAGGTTTTGGTTATTAAACAAAGCCCTGGATCCCAATGGTAGCTATGGTGAGGAGTATTATATTGATAGTTATCACTGGGGATCGGTTTTCTTTAGTGTGTACTAACTGGTTCACTTTACTCTTGCCCTGGTTTCCTCTGCCTTGTGCTTCCCCAGTAGGGAGCTGTTTTAAACTATGATCGTAAAACGAAAGGCAGCAAGAAGTCAGAAGAGAGACCCCACTTAGCTCTTCATGCTACTTAATTTCTTGGGCTCCGGTGTCCTTCTTTGTACAATGAAAGTCCTTCCTGCCCAGTGTCTGCACAGGCTGTTCGGGTGCAGTGGAAGCTGCTTGGCCCTTAGAGGCAGAGGATCGGGTTCGGGTCAACCCTCCTCTCTGTGTTCCTTGAGGACCAGGCGGTTGCATCTCTACACGGTATAATGTAAGGGGAAGAACATGTATGCATCTCCTGGGGCTGGGGGGTGGGGTGGGTATTAAGTCACGTGACTCATGCTTATACCTTTTCAGACCTCTTGTCAGGGTTGGGTGCTCACTAGCTTTTTAGTGGTAGAGAATGATGGTTGGAAGATAACCCCATTGGGTAAGCCCTGTGCTTAAATGAGAGACCCAACCTAGTCAGTAACTGGAGTGAATGTCTGTCAGACTCTAAAAAGGGCCTCTGGGGGGTTGTGAAGTGTGTGTGACTCTAAGGTAAATAAACCTAGTAAAAAACAAACAAAAAAACCGAACCCAGCACTTTCACGCCCAGGTGAGTGCAATCTAAAGTCTTTCTATTCATTCACTCCATATTTACTGACAGGCAGAGGTAGGTCAGTGTGGGGATGGTTCCTGTACTGGACCTGGCGTTACAAAGAGCCAGATCCACTCATTGCCCACCCACCCCTGCTTGGAACACATTTGGGTCTCCCCTCAGAAATTGCCCTCAGACACAGATGGGGAGAACAAACGTATGGACACCAAGGGGGGAAAGCCGCAGAGGGGGTGTGTGTGATGAATTGGGCGACTGGGATTGACATGTATACACTGATGTGTATACGATAGATAACTAATAAGAAGCTGCTGTATAAAAGAATAAATAAAATAAAATTCAAAAATTCAAAAAATAAAAAAAAAAATAAATTGCCCTAAAGAGAATAGAAATAGCCTACGGAAAATAGATCTAACTTATCTCAAAATTGACCTCTGTGGTGGCGGGGTTGTCCCTTTTCTTCATAAGTTAAACCAAGAGCAGGTGGTCAACGCGAGCGTGGAAGAGGGAAGGCTTCAAAGAGAATGTGGATCTCTATAAGTGTGAAGATGTGGTTGCATTAAAAAGTGACAGGAATAATTGATTAATGAAATTTGCTGTAATATTCTGGAACATTAGAGTCCTGAGAATTTGCTTAGACTTGGTATCAGTGACTTATTCAGTAAGAACTGAATTGGGGAAAAAAATACCTTTTTTCTTGCTTGTCTGCAGGTATACTGCATATATTCTGACTTGGATGGATGTACTTTTTATAGTTGTATATGTTACAGTAACATAGTAAACAATGTGGTATCATCACATTAAAATACTGGAGTGACTTTCTAAGTCATTACTAGAAGGGTCAGGTTAGCCTTTAGAGTCAACTTGGTGATTTAAATTTTGTTTGTCATTATGATTATAAAAATACAGCATACCTATTGAGGACAATTTGGAAAGTACAAAAAAGTACAGAGAAACAGCAAAAATTTCCATTATTCAAAGGCAACCATTTTTAACAATTGGCAATTTTCCCTCTTGTCTTTTTTTTTTTTTTTTAGTGGATTTGTTTTTTCTAAATGGTAGAGAACATACTGCAAGTACAGTTACTCTTGGCTTTCTTACTTAACCTTTTCATATACCCATGTCACAGTTTATATCCTCATTAAAGCTGCACCTTTTCATTCATCACCATATCAGCATCTCCAAAGTCACATGGTCCCATGGGATCTGATCACTCCAGTGAGCATTTCAGTGAAGGCCTATAGAGGAAGGAGTCTCCGTCTTCTTTCCCCTTTCCCAACCATGCCTCAAGCATCCAGATACCATTAAAAAATATATATATATATATCTTTCATGTTAGAAGAGCCTAAAGTCTAATGGAAAGAGAAGGGCCCTGCCTGTGGCCTTGGGTTCTAGTCCTGCCCTTGTGACAATTTATCTTAACACCCAGGTTTTCAGTTTCCGTACGTGTTAAAATAAGCATCTCCAAGGCCCTTTATTAATTCATTCCTCCCATCTTCGAGGGCCCACTCTAAACCAAAACTGTATAAGAAGAGCTCATGGTCCAATGGAGGAGATGCGGTAACAGGAGACTAGTTCAGGGTACCCTGGGAATGCAGAGGAGTGGCAACCACCCCAGACCGGAGCAGTGGGGAAGGCTTCCTGGATGAGGGCCACTGTGGGCCTGTCAAACTACTTCTAATTCTTCTCTGTTGTAATTGACACCATGCCTAATGTTTGTGAATAAATCTCTGTCCATATTCCAGATAATTCCAATAGGATTGTGGGAACAGTAGGAATTAAAAGCATAAGTAATTCAGGATTTGAATTCTTGTTCACCAATTACCACCAATATAGACGAGCTTCAACTTCCTTCTCTGTAAAATGGGCATAACAGCCCTTACCTCACTGGACCATTGTAAGGATTAAACAAAATCATAGTTAAAGGGTCCAGTACAGTGCCAGGTTTATAGGAAGTCCTCCGTAAGTGATAGCTATTAGTGTTATAATTGGGATTTTCACAAGCTGCAGAAACTTTTGGTCCTAATATTTTTTCTTACCATGATAGCAGACAGATGGTTAATTAAAGTGGTACCTCCTACTAGGTGACAAATTGAGAGAGAAATGACCATTCGCATGCTGCATTACAAAAGTCTTCTTATGGAAAATTTCAAACACATGAAAGTAAAAAGAATGGTGTAATTACCTCCTTCCCCCCATTTATAATCATTTACCTTCAACAATTATCAAAACTCACGGCTGGTCTATAACCCCACACTCTACCCCACATGACTTTGAAGTACATCCCAGACATCTTTTCAGCTTAGCCATAAATATTTCACTGAGTTGCATGATGCATATTTGAGGCAATGGGTCGTGCTGCTCTTGGAGCCCGTGTCTGCTGTCAGTGTGTGTGTGTGTGTGTGTGTGTGTGTGTGTGTGTGTGTGTGTGTGAAAGAGAGAGAGAGAGAGATAGAAAGAGCCAGTAAAACTTAAGTAGTTTTACTGCTCAAGTGTATTTTCCTGCTGTGTCCCGTGTCACAAAGAGATGCGATAAAAGGAGCACTGAATGTAGAGTCAGAAGACCTGATTTTGCATAAAGGCCCCACCCTTTACCAGTTGTATGCTTTTGGCAAGTGACTTCTGAATTTCTTTAAACACATTTATAAAAAATTTGGTGAATAGTGAATGAAATAATCCATGTGACAGCCCAAGCAACTCAGCATTAGTTGGCCCTGAATCAGACTTGAACCCAGCCTTCCCTCTCCAGAAGCAGAGTTTCCGTATGGAATGAAGGTCAGAGACTGACGGCCTGGTGGTAGTAGGGTGCCTTCAAGTAGAGTTGCTGCCTGCCTCGTTCTGAAGATGAGGTCTTCGCTCAGATGAGTAGCTGGCACCCCATGCTTGCGAATCTCCTTTCACTCAACCCCTTCCCTCTGATTTATGGATGAGGGCAAGGAAACCCAGAAAAGGTAGGGCCCTGCCAGCTATGCCTGAGAAACAGATCTTCTCTGATGCCTCTTTTCCTCCATGAGAAGACACCAGGCTCCCCTCTCTCCTCCAAGTTTGTTGTCTTGGTCTCTCCTAACTCACTGTTGCTCCCAAGTAGGAAGTTTTGACTCAACTAAAAGGAGAAAATTGATTTGATTTAGTAATTAAATTAAAGTCCTCTCTTTAATACACTGGGGCTCCCATTATCTCCGGGCCTGCACTGTGACTTGCGGTCTCCTCTGGCTGTCTCGAGCTAGCTGTGTGGCCTTGGGCAGGACGCATGCCACCACAGGGATTCGACTCGCAGCTCTCTAGGCCCCTTCCAGCTTTGAGATCATCAAATGGGGAACAAGTATAAAAAGGGGAAACTATACATAAGTTAGGGGCTCTTCACACAAATAATAAGTGTAATGTTTTCTTTTAGAATGTTCAAATAGGGTAAAAAATTAACCACCTTACCTTTTGTCATTTCCCCCAATCCCACTTCTCGGCAAAGTGACTACTGTTTGCAGTTTGTTGTGGGTCCTTCAGCCTCCTTTGGATGTACCTATGTATGTATTCATGGTTATATGCAGATACACTTAAAAAACTCAGTAAATGGATTGCATTGTAACTGCAACTTTACAAACTTGCCCTTTTCACTTTACTATAGGTATTGGACGTCTTTCCATATCAGTATATGCAGATTATTTTCTCGTAGCTGCATCACAACCTATATCATGGATGTGTTTATTTAACCAGTGTTTTGTTGATGGATATTTATCTGTTTCCATAAAAATATATTTCTAAGTGTATTTAGACCTTGGACATATGGAACGCTGGTCGTAAATGTCATGGTTAAATGAAGTCAGTCCATCAAACTCTGGAAAGGGTGGCGAGAGAATGGGTGCAGGAACACTGAGAACCATGCCCTGGAAAGCTGAAATGAAGGGCTCCCGGGAAGCTACTAAGAGCCAGCTGTTGGGATGGAAGGTTATTTTTGGAGTTGGCCTGCCTGATTGGGTGCCCTAGGCTGCCAGCGCAAGAAACTGAACTGCGTCATCACCTTCTCCTCTCATTCCACCATCCCTGGCTCTTCCACATTTGTTTCTCTTCCCAGGGTCGGTGGCATCTGGTGGGAGGACTGGAACTTGAGTGATGGGAGAGAGGAGAGAGAAGCGAAGAAGAGGAGGAATTGATCTCAGGCTCTGGAGGAAAGAATGTGCCAGTTCTACTCTACCTTGTTGTTCAGACCCATCTGGAAACTCGTGTTTCGCCGGGTCCCGTACAGATCATGATAAAATGAAGCACACCCAGAACTGGGCTTACTTGGAAGACAGAGGTTTAGGACACCATATTGGAGGTAGAATACATGTGGAAACTGGAGTGTTCTAGCCTGCAGGAGATAAGAGGCAGTTTCTTCATGTGGAAGAGTGATTAGAGTTGTGTTGCTGTGGGGGGGAGGAAAACCACTACAGAGTTGCAGAATGGCAGATAAGGAAGAACTTACTCAGCAGAACTGCCCAACCAGGGAAGAGGCTAGGTCACAAGACAGTGAACTCGCTGCCATGGGAGTATCTAAGCAGAAGTCGCAAGTCAACTTGTTTGCCATCAGAGGATTCTTGCTTTTCAGAGAGGTTGACCTAAATGCCTGGTAAGGCCCCTTCCAACTCTGAGAGTCTATGACTGTGGGAGAGAGGGAAAATTGGACTGAGGGGGTGGGACAAGTTACAGACAACGTGAGTGGAGCTTTTGTCACCTGCTCTAAAAAGGTGGAGTAAAAGGGAAGCCTTCAAAGGAGACTTAGACCATTGTTTCCCCTGGATCTTGGCAACCCTCCTCCTGTTTTGTCCTTGGCTTCAGTTCAACTTGATTTTATATTCGTAAATTATTTCCACAGAAATAAATATATCACATACACTTTAGATGACCAGGAAATCTGGCAACCAGAACAGAACTACATGTCCCAGGAGGATGATTGTAATTTTATTTTTATTTTTTTTATTACAGTCTTTCTAAATTTGCATCCATCTCCTGGTTTCCCTAGCACAGGACTGAGACGTCATTCAGCTTTAATTTTAGGAACACTCTACCCTTTGCAACCTCTCAATGGTCCTCTGAGCTGGAGTTGAAATGCTTGTCTCTTTCTTTCCTGTGGATGAGGAAGAACCTCTTGGACTTAAGTCTTAGCCAAGTCTCAGTGAGGAAACGTGGCAAGTTTACCGTCTTCTAGGCTTTTGCTGTGCTCCTGACCCTGATAAGGCCCTGTTTGTTCCCTTATCCAGTCCTCATAGCCTTGGTGTCTTGGTATCATCAGCTCCATTTTGCAGATGAGAAAGCTGAGCTTCAGAGAGGGTTAGGGAACTACCCCAAGATTCACCGCTGTTAAGTAGTGATGCTGGCACTGGGTGTAGCTCATTCCCTACATCATGTTACAGGTTTTTCCACTGCTAATCATTCCCAGTCCTTTGGGGCTGAGACGCCCTTTGTCCTTGTGTTTCACTGGGAGCTTGGTTGAATTTGTCCTTATGGGGCTGATGAAAGCTTTCTACCATTCCTCCAAGAACAGATGAATGAAAGAACTCATGGGACAGCCATGTGTAAATAGCTTGACATTCGGATTCAACATACATTTGCTTCTTCCCCTTTTTCGTAAGAGTTATTTTCATCAAGCCTGGTTTGCCTTTTTTTTTTTTTTCCCCCACCTGCCTTTTAAAGCACCTGTACTCATTATCTGTTTATAACCGGAATAAACACACCCATAGCGAGCATGGCTGCAGATTAATGGATACCATTGCTTGGCTACCTTCGATGCCTTTAGATGGTAAATGGAGCTCAATATTGGCATTGTTAAGGGCTTATCTGCAGCTGTGCTTGTAGGCTTTTGAACAATTTCTGCTCTTGTAAAGTTTATTCAACATTATTTTGTTCAGTAAATATTTATTGTGTGCTAGGCATTATGCTAGGCATTGGGAGTATTTACCCTAAGAACACACATTGTAGATATGCACACACGCGTTCAGTGTACCTGGCGGGGCCTTAGAAGTTAGTGGCAGACAAAACTTTCTGTGTCCTCCTCTTCCTGTTTTCTCAGAGTCCTTGCTTTGTCCACTCGTTCAAGTAACACTAGGTGCCTGCTGTAGCCCACGCACAATGCTCAGTTTTAGAACATAGACCCAAATTGCCCCCCAGTTCTCTTCCTTTAAGAGCTTAGTTGGAGGTGGGCATGCAGATATTAATAACAATATACTGTGATAAATATTATGATTTGGATGTATACAGAGGTTGAGAAGATCGTACAGTGAGTTTGGGTAAGCTTTCTGGAGGACCTATGACCTACCTAAGCTGGGTTGTAGAGTGTAGTAGCTGCTAGCCTCTGGGAAAAGAGCATTTGAAGGAGAAAAGGGAGTGCAGGAGTGAAGGTGTGGGGTAGAGAATGGCATGTGCGGGGGAGCCACTAGCAGGTTAATGTTCCCAGAGGGGAACACATAAGGCAGGAAGTGCTGGGAGATGAAGCTGGAACCGTTATACCCATCATCAAATATAATTTTCTTAACCTCTCTATGGTGGCATTACTATTATCATTTCTGTTTAATAGGTGAGGAAACAAAGGCTGAAGGAGGTTTGGTGACTTGTTCAAAGTCAGACAGCAAGTGAGTTGAGGTGCTTGAACTTGAATGTAGGCCTGCTCAACCCTCACAGCGGTGCCTGCAGGGGCTGAGAAGGTCTGCCTTGAAGACTGAGGTGATCCTTCCATCTCTATTAATCTTTCAAAAATCACACCCTTGCTGAATTCTCTTCCTCCACCTGCCTTATGGTGTTCTCACTACTGAGTCTGATGTCGAAGACCTCTTCTGAGTCTCGGTTCTAGTTTTCATCCCCCTTTTCATTCAGAGAATCAGTAGCCCAGAACTCTTCAAAGAAAACCTTTATTGCCCAACCAGGTGTAACAAGGGAGAAGGAGAAGATTCATCCCCTTTCTCAAAAGGTCCAAGTTCATTAAGTAGCCCAGGCATTACCTGTGTATCCTTTAGTTCAGAGAAGCCCTTTGGGGGCTGGAGAGGGAGCAACCTGGGTGGGCTGGAAGAGTCTGGAGCAGGTGGGCTTTGAGCTGTGCCTTGAAGGATAGGTAGGATCAGGAAGGTGGAAGGCATGGCACATTAGTAATATTATTCTGTCTCAGTGATAAATGGCTTATTCTACCCATCCCCCAAGGTAATTTCTGGGTTGGAGTTGGCTCTTGGGCTGAAGAGGCAGTAGGAGGATTCATTCAGTTATTCATTCAAAATAAAGTTTATTGAAAACTAATCAACTGAGAGCTCAAAGACAAGATGATGAAACTACAGAATGAAATAAAAAGGGCAATTACAGAGCTAAGGAAAAAATTGAGGACACAAACTACATCATTAGAGGAAAAGTTAATAAAGGAACAAAGTAGAATCCACTGAAAACTAAATTACTAACAGAGAGAGAAGGCATGAGGAAAATCACAGTATATGCTGAGAAAAAGGATGAAGAAACTCATCAGAGAAAATCAGAGATCTAAAGGTTGTAAAAAGATTGTAAAAAGATCACTCAGAAGGGTAATTGGCCTACCTGTGGAGGCACAGGTCACTTCTTGTGCTCCATTGACCTAAACATAATCACGTAGACAAGCCTGGCTGCAAAGGAGCCTGGGAAAACATCTCCAGCTGGGTGGCCGTTTACCCTCTTAGAACTCAGATTTGGGGAAGGCCTTTTATTACTGAAAGGAAGATGAGGAAAATGGATATTGGGAGCAATTCATTTCTGCCCCAGGGAAAAAGTCATGTTGGTCTCAAGACTTGATTTGCAGCAGAAGCAGAACTTGAGAACATGGAGAGGAAATATTTACAGAGTTCCAAGGGAAAGGTCGTGTGACTGAAGACTTTTACACTCAATTACATCACTCTGTAACGATAAGGCAGGTAGCCATTCTCATCTCTTCATATAACACATATGAGCCGTTCATGGGAAAACCTACTTGATGATGAAAAAGATTAGTCAAAAGCACCCTTTGGAAGGCATGGTGATAGGTCATTTGGAGAGCCCTTCTTCTACTCAAATAGAGAAAACCTTAGCATGGGTGGGCTGTAAGTCTAAGGAACAGAATGGGAGGAAGTGAAAAGAGTGTAATGGAAATGGAGAGCTGAGGGAGGGAGTGGGAGGACGTTAGGTGCTAACTTTCCCTCTCTCACACTGTCTAAGTAGGGTGTTAGTATCATGGCTCCAACCTCTCAATTAGTTTTTTTAACCCTTTATTTTATTTTTTAAAATTTTATTGGAGAAAAGAATCTTAAAAAGAATGAATATATGCACATGTATAACTGAATCACTTTGCTGTACACCTGAAACTAACACAACATTGTAAATCATTTATTTTTTTTCTCTTAAACTTGGAGGAGTCTTTAAGGAAATAACATCATTTTGATGTAGAAAAATTTATTAAAAGTTCAGCTTTTCCTCTATTTTACTTTTCTGTATAATTAAAATTAAATTAAAAAAAAAAACCCAGCTGTTGTATTAAGCAATCCCATCCATTCTTCTTTCATGCATTCTTCCATCCTCCACACTTCTGTTCAAATGTAAATGTAGAGACGTGCAATGAAGGATATTAATCTATTTTTTTTTCCTGGATGCAGGGATCTTGGGTGATTTTTAGCTCTGTATAATTTTGTGCATTGACTGATTTAAAAAAGTAATGAGCTGGTCTTATTTGTTTTTGTCTTTTTTTTTCAGTGTTTTACTTCTTTAATCTTTTTTTTTTCTTTTTTAAATTGAAGTGTAGTTGATTTACAATGTTTCAGGTATACAGCAAAGTGATTTAGTTATATATATATGTGTATATATATATTCTTTTCCAGATTCTTTTCATTATAGGTTATCAAAAGATATTGAATATAGTTCCCTGTGCTGTACAGTAGGACCTTGTTGTTTACCTATTTTATGTATAGTAGTGTGTATCTGTTAATCCCAAGTTCCTAATTTATCCTTCCCCCCAACTGGTCTTATTTGAATCAAACCACTAAGGCTAATTTAAAAGGCATCATTAAATACTAATGCCCAGGGTGTGGGGAGTGAGGTGGGAGATACAAATAGATGAACAAGGCCTTGTTTTTTCACGGAGAAGTTGGTGAGTCAGTTACGTGAACACCGGACTCTAGGCAGAACAAAACACTTTGTAAATTAGATGGACAATTGGGGTGTTGGGGTCCCGAGGACAGTGGGGAAGTTTTCACAAAGGAGATAGTGTTTGAACTGGATGTTGAAGGATGAGATGAGTCCCTATAGGTGGAGGATGGGAGGCAGGGCATTCCTGGCCTGGAGGCAGCAGGAGTACCAGCAGGGAGGAGTGAAAGTATGTGGTGTGTCTGGGTAACCCTGGGTAATCTATTGTGGTCAGGGAACAGAGGGTGAATGAAGGAATAGCTATTGTTCATTAAGTGCCCACAGCGTTCCAGGTGTGACACATAGATCTCTCTAGGCTGCCCAACAGCCCTACAGAATGGTGATAATTATCCCTACTGTGCCGATGAGGAAACTGAAGCTGAGAGAGACTTATCTGCCCAAAGTCACTCAGGGGTAAGACTGATTGAACCCCCTGAGCTGTCTGTACTCCAAAGCCCATATAGTCTCTCTCCTGTGCTGTGATTTGCAGGGCACAGAAGATCTGAATTAGCCACCTTTGTGAAACATAACATATACAAATACAAATAAACATCAAAACATTTTTATAGGTAAATATGTTTTATGTATTTCCATACACGCAGACCTATGACATAGCCATATATTGCTTGGCCAAAAAGTTCGTTCGGGTTTTTTCCGTGCCATCTTACCGAAAAACCCAAAAGAACTTTTTGGCCAGCCCAATATTTTGCGTGTACATTTTCTAGGTAAATTTTTAGGTAAATATAAATCCTAAATTGTGGTTCGGACTCTACTGTCCAGAAGCTGTGTGGTCGTGCGCTACTCAATTCGAACTCCAGTTTCCTGATTCATAAAAGGGAATAATGATTCTGGTGCCGTCTCCCCTCAGATTTGTTTTTGTGTTCCAGTTAGGTCATAGTTGTGAAAAGACGAGAAAGTATAAAAGAGCCACACAGAAAGGTTTGTTATTGCTGACACACCCCTCGCTCTTCTGAGAGCTTACAGACATCTGTTCGAGCACCCACAGGTGTCTGTAAAAACTCTCACAGTCATGGACATGGTCCCTCAGGCTTGCAACAAACAATGTAGTCAGCCAGCCAGAAGCTGTGCTTTCCTGGTTCAGATAACCAGCTGGGGGCTGTGGAGGGAGCTGGGGCGGCCTGTTGGGGGGTGGGGTAGAGGGAGGGGAGCGAGGCAAGCAGTCTGTCTGGCTCCCCCCACTGCAGGGTGTGGGAAGGCTCCTGCCTCCCTTCCTGGTTGCTAGGTAAGTCTGGGCCAGAGTGGAGTCGGGATGGCTGTCAACAGCTTGGTGATTTATACTGAGCAGAGGAGGGTGTTTCAGACATGCCAGGCTGCAGGAAGGAACGTTGGAGCTGCCAGGCGAACAGGCCCCTGCCACGTCTATCTGGTAGAGGCTCCTGGTCTGGAAAAGGGACAGGAGGGACAGAGTTGTCAGGGGACTCTGGAGCAGACTTTAGGAGTGCTAGGAGTACTCATGAGGACAAGATGAGGACTCTGGCCCCAGAGAAATTGGGCTCTGATGCAACACGTCAGAGTGGACGGGCAGCCAGCCCTTGGCACTGGGCTAGAGTGGCCCAAGGCAAGTTACTTGTGCTCCAGGAAGGATTAGGATTGTTCCACGGTCTAGGTTGGGGCCTGGTGTGCTCCTGGGGGCCCAAAAGCCCTGTTGCGTGTATCGTGTGTGGGGTGGCAGTGGTGGAGGTTTTAGAGAGAGCCAAGCTACGCCTTACTGACGAAGAGATCACTTCCTTCCTCACCCCCCTGGCCTCTGCTCTGCCCAGACAGGCCTTTTAGCTCAGCCTCAGCTCAGGATGAGTCCCTGAAATTCATGCCACCCAAAGCAAAGAGAGGACCTTTCATCTCCTACACTGTACTTACTAGGTTATATGAAGTTAGCTATGTTAAACAATGTCTCCCCGATGGCAGGGACACTGCGGGGGTTCTCTGCACAGCGCCCTGCCCTTAGGAGGCCTGGTGGACCGAGCTCAGCCTTCCCAATGCTCCCCGCCCCCACCCACCTGCTGAGACCAGGATTGGGTCTGCAAGTACAGGTGCTCTCTAGGTAAAGCCAAGGGTGAGAGCACATGGCAGGAACACCCTGGGGCTCCGCTGGGCCCTTCTGCCCCACTGAATAGTCCTCCTTCTACCTGTCACTTCCGGCCTTGGGAGTGAGAGACAAGCAACAAGGCGAAGTAGGGAATGCTCTCTGGGCTGATCCGTGGAGCTGAGCCCTGGCCGGGCAATCAAGTTTGGGACCTTGCTCTTCCTTTTCTTATCCCGCTGGGAACCAGGGTTCTAGGAGTGTGTCCTAGGGGTGAGAGGGAGGAAGGCGGTGAGGGAGCTCTGAAGAAAGCAGTTAGGCTGAATCATCTTGTATCTGAACAGACTGCAGGATCGCCTTTGTCAATTGTATGCTGTTGGGAGGATGTTGGCCAGGGCGAGAGTGGGGGTGGTTAATGACGATGGTGTTAGGAGTAAATCCCCAGAAGATGTTTCCTGCTGGAGGGCTTGTGGCGGTTCCTTTTCTGCTCTACACAATGAACAGTTTATTCTGGCCTGTAGATTTGGAGGAGAGGAAATAACAGGTAGGGAGGAGACGGATGAAAGCTGCCTCTTAGGGAAATGCTTCTGGGCTTGGAGGGTCCCACCCTTGTCTCCCAGCCAGTCCAGGGGACTCACAGTGGGAGCGCTGGGAGGCAACTCTATCACCATCTGTAGGGTCACCTTTCTCAGAAAGCCCCGAGGTTGAGAAAAAAATCATAGGCTTTGCAGCCAGACAGACTTGGGTTTAATTCCAGATGTGTCACTTTTCAGTTATGTGAATTTGGGAACTTAACTTCTCCGACCCTCAGTTTCTCCTCTGCAGTCTGTGTTCATCATTCCTGCCTCATAGCATTGGTGTGAGTACGATGTAGTGATTAACCTAGGGCAGCGTGTGACTAGTGATGAAAATGGTAGCGCTTTTCAATATTGCAGCACTTCTTAATAGTTATTCTCAGTTATTGGTCACCTAGTGGGCCAGACACTCTGCTAAGCCCTGGGGATATGAGGATACATGAGACCCAGTCTCTCCCTGGAGGACCCTCCATCTAGGAGGACAGACAGGCATGTGGGATCAGGGACCAGATGAACAGGAGCTGCACGAGGTGCTTTGGGAGCAGGAGGCAGGGGTGGGGTCAGGGAAGAAGAGGCGAGACCCCAGCAGGAGGCGTTTGCCGGGCAAGTAGAATGGAGGCTGTTTCAGACATGCCAGGCTGCAGGAAGGAACGTTGGAGCTGCCAATTCTCCCCAGAACTGCAGCAGCAGATAGGAGGAGGTTCTCAACTGGGACTTGTCAGTAGATACACCCGTAAGTGGATCTTATGTGGGGGACAAGAGCCAATAGTAGGGGCTCCCCCAGCAGGCGAGCTCACAGGGCTTCTGCCCTCTGCTGGCATTCGAGCCAGGGCTGTCTGGCTCAAGATAGAGTCTGCAGTCTATTTTTCCAGTGGTGGGGTGAACATGGACAGGGACCCAGCCTGGCTGGACTGGGGCACTTATCATCACAGAGATCTCTCCAGGCTCAGGGCTAGGATCAAGGGTAGACCTCCCTGGAGGGAGCAGAGATGATTACCAGACAGGAATTGCAAACATGGAACCTACTAAAATAGAGGCTCCAGGTGGTGTGGACTGGAGGGGCTTCATGAAACGCTGGCACAGAACTGTTTTATTAACACTGGGACACTGGCAGGGTGGGTGGGAGGGGTGACCTGGGATTTCTGCAGTTGTTGGGAAGCCCAGCGACCCCATGTGCAGTGCTCAGTGTTGCGTAAAAAGAACCAGAGGGGACCTCCTCGAGATTCAAGGATATACATTTGTGGTTTTAGTTATTTGCAAATGACTTCAAAACCCTATGATGTACACTAATTGGGCGAATCATTTGGATGAGATAAAAGCAAAATTATATTTTCTACAAGGATGGTTTATATCACTTAGCTGGTGATATAATAAACATAGCAGCTTTCATTTCCTGAGCTCATACCACCATCCTGACTGGTCTCACTCTAATTCATGACCCTTAAGTGGGCTTTGGTGTTGTCAGGTCATCTTACTCTGTTCCTTTGGTCCAGGGGTTCTCAACTCTGGCTTCCATTATCATTAACTGGGGAAGATTATAAAAAGTACTGCTGCCTGAATTCCACCCCAAACTAATGAAATCTAAATTCTTGTGGGGTGGATCTGGGTATGAGTATCTTTTTTTAAAGCCGTCATTTATTCCAGTGGGCAGCCTTGGTTGAGAACCACTGCCATCCTCTCCAATCTCCATGACTATTTCACACTTTTTTCTCTCTCTTTAAATTTTTAACACCTCCTCTCCCATCTCTATTCTCAGTCGAGAAACTTATTTCCCACTTACTTGAGAAAATAATGGCAAAGGAGTGCTTTCATACCTTTCCACCATCAAATCTATGCCCATTTACTCTACTTGCTGCCTGTTGCTACATTTTTTTTTTTTTTTTTTTTTTTTTTTTGCGGTATGCGGGGTCCCCCACCGCTGTGGCCTCTCCCGCTGTGGAGCACAGGCTCCAGCCGTGCAGGCTCAGCGGCCATGGCTCACTGGCCCAGCCGCCCCGCGGCATGTGGGATCCTCCCGGACCGGGGCACGAACCCGCGTCCCCTGCATCAGCCGGTGGACCCGCAACCACTGCACCACCACGGAAGCCCGATGCTCCTTTTTAAGACCAACCCCTCCACTTGTGTATTGCATCTTGTTCCCTTCCTTAGTTAAGGACTTGACTCCGCAGTTCTACCTTCTCCTTCCAATGTTCCTCTCTTTATGGACCACTCCTATCTGCCCCCCGACACCATCTGTCTATCTGTGGCAGCTGTTTCTCCCACTGACCCCACACATATGCACAGACACATCTTCTCTTGACCGCATCTACCCCTCCAGCTACTGCTTCATTCCTCTCCTCCTTGAAAGAGTCATCTGCACTTGATCCCTGCAGTTCCTCTTTTCTCGTTTTCATTCAAACTCAGTCTAACCAGTGTTTTTTGCCTCCATCACTCCATAAAAACTACACCCGTCAGGTTTACCAGTGACCTTGGTATTGCCAAATCCAATGGTTAAGTCTCAGTCCTTATCTTGATTTGTCAGTAGCATTTTATATAGTTGATCACTCTGTCCACCTTGAAAAAGTTTCTTCTTCCGGTTCTGGAACATCACCCTCTTTGGTTCTCCTCTTCTGTCACTGGCTTCTCCTTCTCAGTTTCTTGTGTTGGCTCATCTTTGCTTGTTCACTTTGGAGCGCTCCAGGGAGCAGCCCTTGGACTTGGCCTCTTCTCTGTCCCCTCACTCCCTGGAGATCTCCTACCATCTGAATGCTGACAACTCTCAATGTGTAGCTCCATCCCAGACCTTTCCCCGGAACACCACACTCATTTTAACCATCTAATCAACAAGCCTCCTTACATGTCTAACAGACATCTCAATGATGACAAGTCCATGGCTGAAATGCTGCCATTCTCTCTCAAACAGCCTTCCCCACTTCAGTAAATGACAGCTCCATCTTTCCATTTGCTTGGGCTTAAAACTATGGAGGCACCCTTGACTCCGATTCTCTCATGCTGCACCCAATCTGTCAGCAAACCACGCCAGCCATACTTGCAAAATACACCAAGAAACTGACTGCTTATTTGATCCACCAAATTCACACTGGTCCAAGACAGATCAATCTCTACTTCTAATTTTTAGAATAGTTTCATACCTGGGCCGCCAGTGGTAGTGCGTCATTTTTCCACTTAAAACCAACAAAGGCTTCCTATTGTACTTTGCAAAGCCAAAGTTCCTAGAAGGGCTTCCACGGTTCTGCATGAGCCAGCCCGCAGGTCCTCCCAGGCTAAATTTCCTGCTCTTTTCCACCTCTTAATTCTGCTTCACTTTACTGACCTTACTCCTTAAACATAAAGCACATTTTTACCACAGAGCCTGTTCCCTCCACCTGGAACACCCTTCCTTCATATATTCCCATTGTTTTCTCCATCTCTTCCTTTAGGTTCTATTTCAGTGTCACCTTATTAGAAAGGTCATTCTGATCACCTTACATAAGATAGTAATCTGGTGCCTGTTTCTTCCCCCATCACACCTGGCTCTCTCTTTCCCTTTTATCCTGCTTTGTGTTTCTTCTATGGCACAGATGGTCATCTGACTTATTTATTCTGTCTCTTCTCACTAGGAAGTTGTTTTTGTGAGGGCAGGGACTTCATCTCTTTTGTTCGTGATTGTTCTCCTAGGGCCCAGAGCAATTCCTTAGGAATAGTAGGCACAATACCTAATTGTTGACTAAATTCAACTAAATCCACACAACGGCACTTCAAAATTAGTTGGAATAACCCACGATTTACAGGTGAGGAAATTGTAGCTCAGAAAAGTTAAGTAACTTTTTCAAGGTAACACAGCTTGCTAGCATAGAGACTCAAACCTTCCAAGTGACTGTGTCATCAGACTGTCTCCCTGTTAAGCCTGGCCTTTCCCCAGCACGCACAGCTCAACTTACCTCATTTTTTCCACAACTCATTGCAAGCAGGCAGCCCCACAGAGTGACAAAATCCTTGTGAAAATGCCACAAATGTGCCTGGAGGTGTATAGGAATTGCATACGCAATCCCTTATTTGCAATACCCAAATCCCCAAATCTGTGAAAAATTACATTTTATTCTTAACCCATTTGGTGGCAAAACCTGATCTGGACTAATGTGAGGCTATTTATAAATCCTTGTTTAACGTACTTGGTTAAAATATGTATTGTTTTGTTGCAGAAATATTAATCCATGTAATTATGGAGAGTTGCCCTGCTGCTGCTGCAGGTCTTTAGGCAACATATTGCTTTTCTAAAAGAGGAAGAATTGTGAGTTCTGACACTTATCAGGCCCCAAAGATTCCTGATATGTGGTTGTGAACCTGTGTTAATGCTTTCCTAAATGTCTGGCATTTGAAAGTATGCCTAAAAAAAAAAATTAAAAAAATTTTTTCCTGGTAACTACAATTTATTTTAAGGACCTTTCCAGGAACAGACTCAATTTTACGATCTGATTAAGATCAAGCACAGCAGGCCAAGCTGAGGAGGGCATGCATGAGATGCCATTCTAAAACAGAGGGCATGCATAAAAGTCTACCTACTGAACAATGAGACCACCCCTTCCCCAACCTTCCTTTTTTTGTTGTTTCCAACTGTGCTGGCAAGCTCGGGTTATGAGATTTCCCTAGTCATGAGATTAGTCTATGATTAAATTTAACAGCCTAAGAGGAAAGGCCTATAGATGTTGATATTTGCAGTTCTTCAAATAAAATGGAGAGATTATTTTCAATCCCCCTCTGTTAAGGCCCACCGGTCCAGCAGCCCTGCCCAAGCACACAGAGCTTCTGGTCAACTTTTTAGTGTATCACTTCTTTTTTTTCCTTCTCTCTCTCTCTCTCTCTTTTTTTTTTTTTTGGCCGTGTGGCTTGTGGGATCTTAGTTCCCTGACTAGGGGTCGAACCTGCGCCCTTCCCAGTGAAAGTGTGGAGTCCTAACCACCGGACCGTCGGGGAGTTCCCAGTGTCTCACTTTTAAATTTAAGGTAGAGATCAACCGATATCTGAGAAAGTTTGAAACATGAAAGAAACCAAAAGAGACAAATAACAACAACAACAGCAACATAAAAGTATCATAGAGACAAGTGAAGATATTCCATTAATAAAATAAAGACTGAAATAAAAGGAGTATTCAGAGAATAAGAGAGAACTCTTGGAAATTAAAAGTATGTTAGCAGAAATAAATGAATCGGGAGAGGGTTTGGAATATGAAGTTGAAGAAATCTTGTAGGAAGTCAAACAAAAAAAGGCTATGAAGTGAAAAATAAGAAAGGATCATTCTAAGAAGTTCAACATCTGAATAGTAGGATTTACACGGAATGTACACAAAAGGAATTAATCAAAACACACCACATGGCTCCATGGTTCAGGTGTGAACAACAATTTATCTGGTCATAATAATGTAACTTCTGACGCTGACTTAATAAAAAAACAGTCTAAAGCTATTAGGAGAATGTGGGACGGAGAAGAGTTATGTGGGGTGTGGTAAAAGAGAACTAAATCCTCATTTTCTGTAATAGGAAGTCAGTAGATAATATCTAACATTGAAAAAACAGAGCCATATAAGCATGCTATTTAGATGCACTGATGTAACCCCAGAAATAGATAAAAGAGTTGAAAGTTGTTGCATTTGAGCAGCAGAAATTAGCGGGGTGGAGGGGTGGGACAGGGCCTGAAATCATGTATGCAGAGGGCTTAGCGTCGCCCCACATATCCACACTGGCACCAGAAATAAGCACAGTCAAAATGGAGTGACTGTTCGCTACAGACAATATAGTGACAACACAGTCAAAGTTCTGAGCTAGAGGCACCCTCCTTTGGATACTTTGCATATGGCAGTGGCAGAAGAACTTCCCCTTTCTGGTTCTTTGAAAATAACTTCCTACGCCATTTCTCTTTTTGTCAGAACCTGTGTATTCAGTGCTCAACTCAAATTTAATTTCAGCTCTTTTATTGAAAGAGCTTGGCCTAGCTCTCCCCTAACCCACGGAAATAATCCATGAATTCTGCTGATTTTAACAGAAGTTCTTACAGCATCTTGGGTGTACTGCCTTCTGATTGGACTGCAGGGCTCAGCAAACTTGTAGTGACCCAGATCCTGGAATGTTTTAGGCCCAAGGATTGATAAAAGCTCTTAGCTCACTTAGCTTCCAAGTCCAAACACAATCAGAACAATTGCTCACATCTCAGATAATGTGGATTAATGGATCCAGGGTTAACAGTTATCTTTTACCCCAAGGCTCCTGTGTGCTTGTGGTGATTGCCCATTTAAGCCAGGGACCTGGGGCCAGGGCCCTAACTCTGTGACAAGTTAACCCATTCTCTCACTCAAAACTGAGTCCTTTAGTAATGGTCTTGCCAGGAGGATACTTACCAGTGGGGATGCTAGGGTGTGAAGTTCTTAGTGTGTGTTCTTGGCTCATTTTATGAACTTCTTTGGATCTGGGTGGGGTCTCTAAATCCTGGCTCTGGTCTGGGGTGAGGGCCTCACACAGTGCACCTCTGAAGGAAATGCTTGCTGGGGGCATGAGGGAGTTCATGAGGACAAGGCAGCCTCTCATGTGTCTGCTCTCTTCCTTAGAGTCATGTTTGGGTGCTTCTGGGTCTGACTGAGCACAGAGGAGGAAGGGGATTAGCTGAGAAGCTGCCAGGGACTATAAGGTGTGAAGACCTTGTGGGCAGGAGTGATGGCAGGGGGAGATCAAGCAGAGAACAGACCCTGAGTATGAGGAAGGAGGTGGGTGAAACTTCGGCTGAGGGAGAGTAGTGAAACTACATCTTGATGTCAAGCCAGTGACCCTTGCAGGGTAGGAGGGAGGTCAGGGAGCAGAAGTGGTGTCCTGCATTAAATGGGTGCTGTATTAAAACTACAAGGAAGCACATGAGTCCATAGGCTCAGAGACAAGGGGGATGCAAGAAGACCCTGGGATCGAATGTGTAGCACTCGTAGGGTGATAGGAAGTGTTGGTATAAGCCACTTAATAGAAAATTCTTATAATACAATAGAAAAACCTGAAGTTTCTACAGCTCTGCTATTGTTTATTTCTCATGTTTCTGCAACGTACAAGATACACTTGCAATCCAGAGCTGTCCTTTCCCGTTACCTCATCTATCAAAAGCCCAGCCACAATGTTTGGAAGAAAGTTAAAAAAAAAAGGCTTTTGAGCAGCCACAATAGATGACTAACGCCCTATCGCAAAGCCACGCACTGGATCATGGGAGAGTCCCTCTGGTCTCACAGCCCCATACGGCTTTTAGTGAGTCAGAGGCAGCTGGGACCCTTGCGCCGGTCTAAACCAAGCTCTTCAGAGGTCTATTGAAGGGATTCAGGGAATACTTACGGGAACAAAAATAGGAAGTACAGATGAGCCTCAAAGCCACTGGAAAGTTCCTAACCGTCTGCCTTCTCTGGACTGCATGGTTTCCTGTTTGCCTCTCCGCAGGCCTCTGCCCTGTTCTCTTTGTAAGACCAGCTTCCTTTCCTTCTGCAGGGCCTCGCAACCCCCATCACCTGATCTTGTGCATGGCATTTGCTTCTCATATTGTGCCCACTACCTTTCCTTTAAGGGAACTGGGTCTACCACCAGTTCCCTTATTTATGGGTGAGTTGCTTTCATTTGTTTGTTTATTTATATTGATGTATAGTTGATTTACGATGTTGTATTAGTTCTGGTGTATAGCACAGTGATTCATCTATATGTGTGTATATATATATATATATATATATATATATCCTTTTTCATATTCTTTTCCATTATGGTTTCTTAGAGGATATTGAATATAGTTCCCTATGCTATACAGTAGGACCTTGTTATTTATCTATTTTATATATAGTAGTTTGTATCTGCTAATCCCAAACTCCTAATTTATCCCTCCCTCCCTCACCCTCACCTTTCCTCATTTTTTTTTTTTTTGCGGTACGCAGGCCTCTCACTGTTGTGGCCTCTCCCGTTGCGGAGCACAGGCTCCGGACGCGCAGGCTCAGTGGCCATGGCTCATGGGCCCAGCCGCTCCGCGGCATGTGGGATCTTCCCGGACTGGGGCACGAACCCGTGTGCCCTGCATCGGCAGGCGGACTCTCAACCACTGCACCACCAGGGAAGCCCATTCTGCCCATTTTTTGATTGGGTTTTATTTTTTGTTCTTGTTGTTGTTATTGAGTTGTATGAACTGTTTATGTATTTTGGAAATTAAGTCTTTGTTGGTCACATCGTTTGCAAATATTTTCGCCCAGTCCATAGGTTGTCTTTTCCTTTTGTTTATGGTTGCCTTTGCTGTGCAAAAGCTTATAAGTTTGATTAGGTCCCATTTGTTTATTTTTGCTTTTATTTCTATTGCCTTGGGAGACTGACCTAAGAAAACATTGCTATCATTTATGTCAGAGAATGTTTTGCCTATGTTCTCTTCTAGGAGTTTTATGGTGTCATGTCTTATATTTAAGTCTTTAAGCCATTCTGAGTTTATTTTTGTGTATGGTGTGAGGGAGTGTTCTAATTTCATTGATTTATGTGTGTCTGTCCAGCTTTCCCAACACCACTTACTGAAGAGACTGTCTTTTCTCCATTGTACACTGAGTTGCTTTTAGGTCAGAATTCCACCCTTTGTCCATAAGCAGAAGCCCAAGTGTGTGAGTGGGTGGGGTAGCAGCAGGGTAGGCAGGTAGAATGACTTGCCTATTTGAGTAATATTGGAGGTCTACAAGCCATCTTCCAAAGGATTTAAAAAACACTAATGGGACCCTGCATTTCTTCATTAGTCTGCAGATTTCTGTGTGGCTGGAGTGCACGGTACACGGGGTGGAGTGGTGGTGGGGGGAGCAGCTGGGAAGGAACATGAGATTTGGGTCCCCAGGGTCTTTGCCTGGGTCACAGGGCCACAGAAATCCATTCAATCTGTTTAGACAAATTACTTGGTGAATTATCCATTTCTCACTGAAGGTTTGGCCTAGAGCAAAAGGCAGAGGCTGGCTAGAGAGAGATGGAGAGTGGGGACCTGCTTTGTGTTAATGAGGTAGGTGGGTCACCAGCCCCGTAGTCCCCCCATCCCGGGGGCACTTTGCTCCTCTTCTCTGGGGAAGGCTCTTTACTGGCAGCCTCCCAGGTGGCCACCAGCTCAGCTCTGTTTGCAGGTAGAGACCTCTTCCTGGCCTGGCCCACTTTCCCCACAGTGACTCTGGCTCCTGGTATTTTGCTGGCATTAATTATAGACGGCAGCAAAGTGCCCAGATGCCACAAGTGACTTTTTATTTTTCCATCTCACCTGATGCCTTTGTTGTTTGCTCTATTCTGCCCTGAATCTTTGTGAAATCTTAACATTTGCAACCCCTCAAATGGCTCACTTCACCTTTAGTTTCATCTGATGTCAGTTCCCGTAAGCATCTGTGGTCTCACGGAATGGCTCTTGTTTCTCTTAGCATCTCAGGGTCTCTTTCTCCTGGACACCATCCTTGCGTATTACCACTCCTTCTCTCTTCCTTAGTGGATTTCTCACTTTTTCCCTCTTTACCAATTCTTACTTATGCACAACCCCCCCCCCCCACCAAAACTTGATTAGGGGAGCTCATTTTCTCATCATAGATCTTGTCTTAACCTTGGGCTGAGCTGAGTGTGAGCATGAAGTATGAAAACTCAGACTCCCAGAACTCTAACTCATTTCCACTAGAAACGTTACACACGGTGAGCAAGAATGTGTGTGAGGGAGGGACTGGAGGAGAGGAGCATTAGAGGAATGGGCAGAGTTTTCCACTGCTGGGAGTTTATATGGTATAGTAGTCCTGGAGATAGCCTGCCAAGACTGTTCAAAAGCCTGAGAAATTTGGAAACTCTTTGACCCTGAAATTTGATTTCTAAGACCGATTCTTAAGGAAATAACCATGGATTTCCCCCAAAGATTTAGTTTTACATACTATTTGTAATATGCAAAAAAAGTTGAAGATGACTTAATTGTCCAGCCTTTGAGCCCAGGGGCACATACTACAGCTAATCAAATGCTGCAGCAGACTACTAAATCACGCCTAGCTTTATTGGATCCTTGTAAAAAATCTGGATAACAAAATAAAACCAGGAAGGGGGGACTTCCCTGGTGGTCCAGTGGCTGAGACCCCGTGCTCCCAATGCAGGGGGCCAGGGTTTGATCCCTGGTCAGGGAACTAGATCCCCGCATGTGCAGTGAAGATCCCTGCATGCTGCAACTAAGGCCCAGCACAGGCAAATAAATAAATAAATGTTAAAAAACAAAAAAAACAAAGACCAGGAATGGTGTGTTATCTGTAGTCATCTGGGGTGGAGAAGAGTGGGTGACTTTTTCCTTCTTTTGACAATTATATTTTCTAAAATTTTTAGATTAAACATACATTTCTTTGGCACTAAGAAAAACAACAGTTGCTTTTAAAACAAACGCTATCCAGCCAGCCAGCCCCAATAATACACAGGTTGAAAATTTAGGTTCAGTTAAAAATCTTCCTCCAATAAATTCGGAATTGAATTCACATTTGTAACATTATAAACAAAATACTACAGGTCAAAGGGAGACCAAGTTGGATGCATTTGTTAATGGACATCAGTTGTCCACAAGCCTTAGATAAACACAAGACTCAGGGCCAGAACTGTTGCTTTCTTACCCTTGCTTTTCTTACCAATAATAGCAAGTAGCACAAGGATTAAGTGATTGTAGTGGAGTTTGCTTTGCTTCATCTGCAGCTCACTCTGAAATTGCTCAGCTCCAGAAGGGGTAGGTCTGGGTGAACAGATGGCCAGGTTGAGCCCTGGGAAGGAGGCTGTAGTTCTGGAAGGGGTTCTGAAGTGGCCGGAGTGACCAGGGGTGGGAGGAGCGAGGGTGTTCACCCTGCTGCGTGTATTAACATATGTGCCTCTGATGCTTAGCTGCCAACTTGGCTTTGTTTTTTTTTTTAACTTCCTGCAGGCAGAGTAGAGTGAACTGTGTAGAGATCTGCAAAGAGCAGCTTAGAGAGAAGCAGTGAAGTCCTGGACCGCAGCTGAAATGAACTGGTCCACTTGAACCTGCCCAAGCCCTGGGGCAAGGCCTCTGTCCCAGCACTGAGGTAAGAGCACTCGAATCCCAGCTTGGGGACAGAGAGGGCAGAATGCCTCCTGTTGTGCGGTGGTGAAAACCTCCTCTTCTCAGGCTCAGGAAAGAAGGGGCAGTCGTTTCTGGTTCAAACCATCGGCTTCCATCTCAGCCCAATCGGAGGCAAGGTCATTTGGTGGCTAAAGAGGTTTTGATTTTTCAGACTAGGTCTTTTGGAATCTTAACAGGATGTTGTATTTTTTCAATTGCTGGTGAAATTTGAACTCCAAAGGGAATGAATTTATCCTCCAGGTAAGACTGCACCAGATTCAGGGGAATGCTTAACGTTGGTGCAGCTGCTCTGTTCTGCAAGGGAAGTCAAACTTTCAGGAAACACACACACACTCTCTCTCTCTTTCTCTCTCTCCTATCCAAGGAAGATAGAGTGACAGAAATTACATGGGGAGGTTGTTGGAAAACATTCCATTAAGCTCACTAAAAAATGACTTTAGGGGACATCCCTGGTGGCACAGTGGTTAAGAGTCCACTGCCAATGCAGGGGACATGGGTTTGATCCCTGGTCCGGGAAGATCCCACATGCCACGGAGCAACTAAGCCCATGCGTCACAACTACTGAACCTACGCTCTAGAGCCCGCGAGCCACAACTACTGAGCCCTCATGCCACAACTACTGAAGCCTGTGTGCCTAGAGTCCGTGTTTCGCAGCAAGAGAAGCCACTGCAATGAGAAGCACGCGCGCTGCAACGAGGAGTAGCCTCAGCTTGCAGCAACTAGAGAGACCCTGCACACAACAGCGAAGACCCAACACAGCCAAAAATAAATAAATAAAATAGAGGATACAGGGCATGCAGGTCTTCAAGGGCCTGGCTCAGGTTCTTTTCCATGGCCATGGCAGGCTCCTTAACATCCAGGGTTTTGCCCAGTTCATCTTGGGACAGCTTTTGCATGTCCTGGAGGAGGGCACAGCCACTGTGCTGGTTTTGCATCTTCAAGAGATGCTGGGTGCCCTCAAGCTTCTCCACAGCGGACTCATGGAAGAAGTGACCCACACCCTCCAGAGCCACATCCCTGAGGCAATATAGAAGCCCAGAGAGAGATGGCAGAGGAGTAAGATGTGGAGATCACCTTCCTCCCCACAAATACATCAAAACTACATCAACATATGGAACAACTCCTACAGAACACCTACTGAATGCTGGCAGAAGACCTCAGACTTCCCAAAAGAGCCGTGTGGCTGACAGGGTCTTGGTACTCCAGCCTGGTGTCAGGCCCGAGCCTCTGATGTGGGAGAACCGAGTTCAGGACATTGGAACACCAGAGACATCCCGGCACCACATAATATCAATCAGCAAGAGCTCTCCCAGAGATCTCCATCTCAGTGCTAAGACCCAGCTCCACCTGATGGCCAGTAAGCCCCAGTGCTGGACATATGCCAATCAACTAGGAAGACAGGGACACAACCCCACTCATTAACAGAGAGGCTTCCCAAAATCATACTAAGTTCGCAGACACCCCAAAACACACCACTGGACACAGCCCTGCCCCCCAGAAAGACAAGATCCAGCTCCATACACCAGAACACAGGCACCAGTCCCCTCCACCAGGAAGCCTATACAACCCACTGAACCAACCTCACCCACTGGAGGCAGACACCAAAACCAATGGGAACTACAAACCTGCAACCTGTGGAAAGGAGACCCCAATCACAGTAAGTTAAACAAAATGAGAAGACAGAGAAATACACAGCAGGTGAAGGAGCAAGGTAAAAACCCACCAAACCAAACAAGTAAAGAGGAAATAGGCAGTCTACCTGAAAAAGAATTCAGAGTAATGACAGTATTTTGGAGAGTAAATCCAAAATCTTGGAAATAGACTGGAGAAAATACAGGAAATGTTTAACAAGGACCTAGAAGAACTAAAGAGCAAACAAACAATGATGAACAACACAATAAATGAAATTAAAAATTCTCGGGATGGGATCAATAGCAGAATAACTGAGGCAGAAGAACGGATAAGTGACCTGGAAGATAAAATAATGGAAATAACTACTTCAGAGCAGAATAAAGAAAAAACATTCTAATTATAGGGGTCCCAGAAGAAGCAGAGAAAAAGAAAGGGTCTGAGAAAATATTTGAAGAGAGTATAGTTGAAAACTTCCCTAACGTGGGAAAGGAAATAGTCAATCAAATTCAGGATGCACAGAGAGTCTCATACAGGATAAATCCAAGGAGAAACACACAAAGACACATTAATCAAACTATCAAAAATTAACTACAAAGAGAAAAATATTAAAAGCAGCAAGGGAAAAGCAACAAATAACATACAAGGGAATCCCTATAAGGTTAACAGGTGATCTTTCATCAGAAACTCTGCAGGCCAGAAGGGAGTGGCAGGACATATTTAAAGTGATGAAAGGGAGAAACCTACAACCAAGATTACTCTACCCAGCAAGGATCTCATTCAGATTTGACAGAGAAATTAAAATCTTTACAGACAAGCAAGAGCTAAGAGAATTCAGCACCACCAAGCCAGCTTTACAACAAATGCTAAAGGAACTTCTTTAGGCAGGAAACACAAGAGAAGGAAAAGACCTACAAGAACAAACCCAAAACAATTAAGAAAATGGTAATAGTAACATACATATCGACAATTACCTTAAATGTAAATGGATTAAATGCTCCAACCAAAAGACATAGACTGGCTGAACGGATACAAAAACAAGACCCATATATATGCTGTCTACAAGAGACCCACTTCAGACCTAGGGAAACATACAGACTGAAAGTGAGGGGATGGAAAAAGATATTCCATGCAAATGGAAATCAAAAGAAAGCTGGAGTAGCAATTCTCTTATCAGACAAAATAGACTTTAAAACAAAGACTATTACAAGAGACAAAGAAGGACACTACATAATGATCAAGGGATCGATCCAAGAAGGAGATATAACAATTGTAAATATTTATGCACCCAACATAGGAGCACCTCAATACATAAGGCAAATGCTAACAGCCATAAAAGGGGAAATCGACAGTAACACAATAATCGTAGGGGACATTAAAACCCCACTTTCACCAATGGACAGATCATCCAAAATGAAGATAAGTAAGGAAACAAGCTTTAAATGACACATTAAAGAAGATGGACTTAATTGATATTTTTAGGACATTCCATCCAAAAACAACAGAATACACTTTCTTCTCAAGTGCTCTATTCTCCAGGATAGATCATATCTTGGGTCTCACATCAAGCCTTGGTAAATTTAAGAAAATTGAAATTGTATCAAGTATCTTTTCTGACCATAACGGTATGAGACTAGATATCAATTATAGGAAAAAAAATGTAAAAGATACAAACACATGTAGGCTAAACAATATGCTACTAAATAACCAAGAGATCATTAAAGAAATCAAAGAGGAAACCAAAAAATACCTAGAAACAGAAGACAATGAAAACACGACGACCCAAAACCTATGGGGTGCAGCAAAAGCAGTTCTAAGAGGGAAGTTTATAGCCATACAATCCTACCTCAAGAAACAAGAAACATCTCAAAAAAACAACCTAACCTTACACCTAAAGCAATTAGACAAGAAGAACAAAAAAAACCCCGAAGTTAGCAGAAGGAAAGAAATCATAAAGATCAGGTCAGAAATAAATGAAAAAGAAATGAAGGAAACAATACCTAATATCAATAAAACTAAAAGCTGGTTCTTTGAGAAGATAAACAAAATTGATAAACCATTAGCCAGTCTCATCAAGAAAAAAAGGGAGGAGACTCAGATCAATAGAATTAGAAATGAAAAAGGAGAGGTAACAACTGACACTGCAGAAATACACAGTATCATGAGAGTTTACTACAAGCAGCTCTATGCCAATAAAATGGACAACCTGGAAGAAATGGACAAATTCTTGTAAAAGCACAACCTCCTGAGACTGAACCAGGAAGAAATAGAAAATATAAACACACCAATCACAAGCACTGAAATTGAAACTGTGATTAAAGATCTTCCAGCAAACAAAAGCCCAGGACAGATGGCTTCACAGGTGAATTCTATCAAACATTTAGAGACGAGCTAACACCTATCCTTCTCAAACTCTTCCAAAATATAGCAGAGGGAGGAACACTCCCAAACTCATTGTGCAAGGCCACCATCACCCTGATACCAAAACCAGACAAAGACATCACAAAAAAGAAAACTACAGGACAATATCACTGGTGAACATGGGTGCAAAAATCCTCAACAGAATACTAGCAAACAGAATCCAACAGCACACTAAAAGGATCATACACCATGGTCAAGTGGGATTTATCCCAGGAATGCAAGGATTCTTCAATAAACACAAATCAATCAATGTGATACACCATACTAACAAACTGAAGGGTAAAAACCATATGATCATCTCAATAGATGCAGAAAAAGCTTTTGAAAAATTTCAACACCCATTTATGATGAAAACTCTCCAGAACATACGCATAGAGGAAACCTCCCTCAACATAATAAAGGCCATATATGACAAACCCACAGCCAACATCGTTCTCAATGGTGAAAAACTGAAACCATTTCCTCTAAGATCAGGAACAAGACAAGGTTGCCCACTCTCACTGTTATTATTCAACATAGTTTTGGTAGTTTTAGCCACAGCAATCAGAGAAGAAAAAGCAATAAAAGAAATTCAAATCGTAAAAGAGGAAGTCAAACTGTCATTATTTACAGATGACATGATACTTCACATGGAGAATCCTAAAGATGCTACCAGAAAATTACTAGAGCCAATCAATGAATTTGGCAAAGTAGCAGGATACAAAATTAATGCACAGAAATCTCTTGCATTCCTATATTCTAATGATGAAAAATCTGAAAGAGAAATTAGGAAACACTTCCATTTACCATTGTAACAGAAAGAATAAAATATCTAGGAATAAACCTACCTAAGGAGACAAAAGACCTGTATGCAGAAAACTATAAGACACTGATGAAAGAAATTAACGACAATACAAACAAATGGAGAGATATACCATTTTCTTGAATTGGAAGAATCAACATTGTGAAAAATGACTCTACTACCCAAAGCAATCTACACATTCAGTGCAATCCCTATCAAATTACCAATGGCATTTTTCACAGAACTAGAACAAAACATTTCATAATTTGTATGGAAACACAAAAGACCCCGAATAGCCAAAGCATTCTTGAGAAAGAAAAATGGAGCTGGAGGAATCTGGCTCCCTGACTTCAGACTATACTACAAAGGTACCGTAATCAAGGCAGTATGGTACTGGCACAAAAATAGAAATATAGATCAATGGAACAGGATAGAAAGCCCACAGATAAACCCATGCACATATGGTCACGTTGTCTTTGATAAAGGAGGCAAGAATATGCAATGGAGAAAAGACAGCCTCTTCAGTAAGTGGTGCTGGGAAAACTGGACAGCTACATGTAAAAGAATAAGATTAGAACACTCCTTAACACCGTATAAAAAATAAACTCAAAATGGATTAAAGACCTAAATGTAAGGCCAGACACTATAAAACTCTTAGTGGAAAACATAGGCAGAACACTCTATGATATAAATCACAGCAAGATCCTTTTTGACCCACCTCCTAGAGAAATGGAAATGAAAACAAAAATAAACAAATGGGACCTAATGAAACTTAAAAGCTTTTGCACAGCAAAGGAAACCATAAACAAGACAAAAAAACAACCCTCAGAATGAGAGAAAATATTTGTGAACGAAGCAAGTGACAAAGGATTAATCTCCAAAATATACATGGAGCTCATGCAGCTCAGTATCAGAAAAACAAACAACCCAATCCAAAAATGGGCAGAAGACCTAAATAGACATTCCTCCAAAGAAGATATACAGATTGCCAACAAACACATGAAAGAATGCTCAACGTCATTAATCATTAGAGAAATGCAAATCAAAACTACAATGAGGTATCACCTCACACCAGTTAGAATGGGCATCATCCGAAAATCTACAAACAACAAATGCTGGAGAGGGTGTGGAGAAAAGGGAACCCTCTTGCACTGTTGGTGGGAATGTAAATTGATAGAGCCACTATGAAGAACAGTATGGAGGTTCCTTAAAAAACTAAAAATAGAACTACCATACGACCCAGCAATCCCACTGCTGGGCACATACCCTGAGAAAACCATAATTCAGAAAGAGTCATGTACCTCAGTGTTCATTTCACACTATTTACAGTAGCCAGGACATGGAAGCAAGTGTCCATTGACAGATGAATGGATAAAGAAGATGGATACGATGGAATATTACTCAGCTGTAAAAGAAACGAAATTGAGTTATTTGTAGTGAGGTGGATGGACCTAGAGTCTCATACAGATTGAAGTAAGTCAGAAAAACAAATACCGTATGCTAACATATATATATATGGAATCTAAAAAAAAAAAAAAAAATGGTTCTGAAGAACCTAGGGGCAGGACAGGCATAACGACCCAGATGTAGAGAATGGACTTGAGACCACGGGGAGGGGAAGGGTAAGCTGGGACGAAGTGAGACACTAGCATGGATATATATACACTACCAAATGTAAAATAGATAGCTAGTGGGAAGCAGCACAGGGAAATCAGCTGGGTGCTTTGTGACCACCTAGAGGGGTGGGACAGGGAGGGTGGGAGGGAGTGGCCAAAGGGAGTAGATATGGGGATATATGTATACGTATAGCTGATTCACTTTGTTATACGGCAGCAACTAACAACAACATAAAGCAATTATACTCCAATAAAGATGTTTAAAAAATAAATTGTTGGTGAGCTGAAATTGGCTATAGTGGGAAAATTGATACCACAGAAATTAGCCTTTGCTGCAAACCAGGGCTTTTTTGTTTTGGAGATTCAGATTACCAGCACACCTCTGGTTCCAGTGCTTGCTCTACCCCGGACATGCTGGGAGGCATGGGGCAAGTCCCTTCACCTGTGCATCCCTTGATTTCTCTTCTATGAACAGTAGGTGCTCAATAAACATTAGTTGAATAGATGAATAAGACTGAGTTTCTGTTCTTATTATTCCATAAGTTAAGGTCCCATAAGACAGTGAAAATGAAGCGTTTTTCATATTGTGAATTTCCCTGCCTGTGGAGGGAGGAGGTTTAATTGATTGGTAAGCCTTTTGTGTATTGATGAAGTGAAGCTGGCTGGCACTTCCCTTTTTGGCTCTCGCCTCTTGGGAAATCTGTGAATTACTGACACCCTTTCATAAGGGCAGATGAAAACTCTCCATTTACTGACCGACATCTGGGGCAAATTTCCTTCCTGGAAAAATCAAGAAGTCAAGAGTAGCGTGAAAAGGAAGCCCTGGCCCTGCTGGCTATGAGAGCCAGGGCTGAAATCAGAGCTTTGGACTCACAAGCTTTGATGGTGGGGTGGGGGTGGAGGAGGAGGGGCGGATTTAGCGGAGCAGGGGCACTTCCTGCCAAATGTGAATTTTAAACAAAAGCCTCTTTCTTCAAGGCCCTGCCGTCAGCAGATTAGCGCTAATTAAATTAGCATAATGGAGCCCCCGCCTGTGCCCTCTCCCTCTGCTTTCTGAACCTTCTGGCTCCTTTTCCCAACCTCCTTTAAGTATCTTGAAAGAGGGGATGGGGAGAAGGCAGGGCATCAGTTAAGCGCCAGTGTACTGTGTAGAAGTGTAGTTTGTAAAATTACAGAAGTGGAAAAGACTGTAGGGGCCACCTGGTGCCGCACTTTCATTTTAAGAAGGCAGTTCACACAGCCATGGTTATCGGGGCCTGAGGTGAAGGTGTGTGCTCCAGGGGAGGGAGGGACATGGGCTGGTGAGACGGGCACTGCTCCTGAGGCCACTTGCTCACTGAACCTTTGCGTGTCCCTGGCACGGGGACATGTGGGTGTTCTCCAGGTGCCAGCCCTGTGTCCCCCTCCTCAGCCCCTCCCCTGTGTCTGCCGCCCCAGCCCCAGTGCACTTCGTGACGTGCCCCTCCAGTGCACTTGGAGTTAAGTCTTCTTCCTCATCAGAGGCTTGGCTTTCTAGGTCAGTGAAACCAGTTGAGAAGATGTTATCTGAGGATCTTTAAAGTATATATACACAAGGAAGGGTAGAGAAGGGTGTTGATTGATCTCACGGTGGTTCCGGGATCTGTGCTTGCGATCTGGTCTCTAATTCTGCAATGACCTAACAAGGTGGGTATTTCTATCCCCATGTGGCAGATGTAGAAACTGCGTCTCAGAGGTAAAAGAGACTTACTTGCCCAAGATTTCACAATTCAAAAGTAACAGAGATGTAAACTAAGCCTGTCTGTGCCCTCTGCAGCTTCTCAAAGTTCCTGAGTGTTCTTTATAGTAAGTACTTGCCCCCCCCAGTACTTGTTCCCCCAGGCTCCTTTCCCTCATCTCTGAGGCTATGGGAACAGCGGCAGCTCAAAGTGCTCGGAGCTTTATGAAAAGCTTCACTGTTCCTTTCAAACCCCAATGGCTGTTCCCTGTGCAGTAACATAGCATCAGAGTGAGGGAGCATCCATAGAGTGCTGAAGTGTAGTCCCCTCATTCATGGGATGCCCCAGGCAGTGAGGAGGATTCTGCTGGCCCCAGGCCTCTCAGACAGTGAGAAGTGGGGGGGGCGGGGCTTCTCGGCCTCTGTACTCTCAGTGCTCTTTGCAGGGGAATGTACCGAGTTAGGTCTGTTTGGTTTTCCTCCATGTTTAAACAAGAGATTATTCCTCTGGTAAGAGGGATTTAATTCAGTTTTATAGATATTTACTGAAAGCCTGCTGTGTACCCAGCCAAATATCCTGGCCTGTTTGGGCAAGAGATTCTGGCCCAGCCTTGGGCACATTGATGTGACAAGGGACAGGGGAGGAGCTACCTACATCAAGACTGTACATGACATACCTTAGCTGGTAACCACTCAGCTCCAATCTTTCCTGCAAGAATTCGAAAGGGAGAAATTATGTCTCAAATTGCTCTGTGTGTCCCAGGGTTCCCAGAACCCTGAAAACTGGGAACGAGGCAGCAAAGGGTGGGTCAGGGCCTCTGGAAGGTCCTTGCAGAGGGGTCGGGGCGAGGGGAGGAGGTGGAGTGGCTAAGGGAGCGATTTGGATGGGTGCTAAGTGGGCTGGGTATGTTTGTGGGTGGAGCTGGGGTCTATGGGGGAGCTGAGGGTACAGTTTTGTAGATAATCTAGAATCCTTTTCGTCTGTAGCACACGATCAGCTTCAGAAGGAGGAAAAGCTCACTTCAGCAGGGCCCTCAGAATATGAATTAGGGCTGAAAGAGTTCCTTGGAGAGCTAGTTGGTTGGCCTTCACGTCTTATATCTGAGGGAGGGGGGCCCAGAAAGGGAAAGGGCCTTGTCTGTGACACAAGTGGAGCTGGAGTCTGTTCTGAATGTCTGGTCAGGGTCTGTCACACCAAACCACTCTGGCTGTAGAGGGAAGAATGTTCTGGGGAGGAGGTACAGCCCACTCTCCGCCTTAGCTTGTCTGGCCCAGTACTTGTGATGGGCTGGGCTTGACTGTTAGAGGAATTTGTGGCAATGGCAACCCAGCAGGGAGAGGGTGTCATCTCAGTGATGCCGGAGATCCCCTGGCATCCCAGTGATTCTTTCAGATTCCTCTTCGAGGCCTTGCTTAGGACAGGGGTCTTCACGCTGGAAAGTCACTATTGTGGGAAGGCATCACAATGCAGAGAAGAGTGCCCCAGCTTCGAAGACGTTTGATCTGGGTTTGAGCCTGGCTTGACCGTAGCTGCATGACTACCTCGCCTTTCTGACTCAGTTTCCTCATATGTAAAATGGGCTGAATAATACCTACTTTGAGTGAAGATTAAAAATTATTTTTATAATGTTCTTCCCACAAAGTAGATGCTTATTAAATGATACCCATTTTTTTTCCATGCAGCTCTATTAAGGTATAATTGAGGGACAAAAACCTGCATATATTTAAATTGTACAATTTGGTGAGTTTCGACATATGTATACACTTATGAAGTTCTCCGCACAAGTCAGGTTAATGAGCATAACCATCAACCCCCCAAGTTTCTTCCTTCACCTAATCCCTCCCTTCTGCCCCTCTCCATGTCCTGCCTCCCATCCGTAGGCAACCACTAATCTGCTTTATTGCTATAGATTGGTTTGCATTTTCTAGAACTTTACATAAATAGCACAATACAGCATATGCTTTTCTTACACTCAGCATGATTATTTTGATATTCATCCATGTTTGTGTATCAGTAGTTCATTCCTTTATTGCTGAATAGTGTCTCACCATATGGAAATACCAAGATTTGTTTATCCATTCATCTGTTGACAGAGTTTTGGGGTTATTCCCAATTTTTGGCTGTTAAAATAAAGCCTATATATATATATATATATTTGCAGCAACGTGGATGGACCTAGAAATGATCATACTAAGTGAAATAAGTCAGGCAGAGAAAGACAAATATCATTTGATATCACTTACATGTGGAATCCAAAAAAATGATACAAATGAACTTATTTACAAAACAGAAATAGACTCACAGGCATAGAAAACAAACTTATGGTTACCAAAGAGGAAAGTACGTGGGGAGGGATAAATTAGGAGTTTGGGATTAGCAGATACAAACTACTACATATAAAATAGATAAACAACAAGGACCTGCTGTATGGCACAGGGAACTATATATATTCAATATCTTGTAATAACCTATAATGGAAACGAATCTGAAAAACAATATACATATATATATACATATACATATAACTGAATCACTGCTGTACACCTGAAGCTAACACAACATTGTAAATCAACTATACTTCAATAAAAAGGTGTTCAGTTTGAAAAAAAGCCACTATAAGCATTTGTGAAAAATCTTTTGTGGGGGCATATGCATTCTTTTTGGGTGAATACCTAGGAGTAGAATGGCTGGGTCATATGGTAGGTGTATGTTTAGCTTCTTAAGAAGCTGCCAAGCTTTTTTCTACAGCAGTTGTACTAGTTTATACTTCCACCAGCCGCGTATGAGTGTTTCAGGTGCTCCACTTCCTTGTCAACACTTGGTGTGGTCAGTCTTTTTAATTTTAGCTATTCTAATAGGTGGGTAGTGATAGCTCATGGTTTTATTTGCATCTCTCTGAAGATTAATGATGTTGAGCATCTTGTCATGTGCTTATTTGGCATCTGCATATCTCCTTTGACGAAATGTCTGTTCAGATCTTTTGTTCATTTAAAAAATTGGATTGTCTTCTTATGATTGGATTGTAAGAGTTCTTTATATATTCTACAGACAAGTTTTTTTATTTGCAATATATTGCAAATATATTTTCCAGTTCTGTGGCTTCCACATGGTGGGAGACAGTAACACATAAACTAAGAATTACAATTCAGATGACTAGTGCTGTGCTCAGGAAGTACAAAGGAGGATCAGTAATCTTAGCATGGGAAGTCAGGGAAGCTTCCAGGATGCAAAGGTATGTGACTTGGGTCTTAAAGGAAATTATAAGTTAGCTAGGCAGGGGAAGGGCAGTCTAGGTAAAAGTTTGTATGTGCAGAGGCACGGAGATACAGAATGTCATGGTGCATACCAAATTGTAAGTCATTTGATTGGAGCCCTGGGATTTTTGGAGTAGAAGGATGTGGGCTGGAATCCCAGATGCCCTCTTACTGGCTGTGCACCTCATTTATTTATTTATTTTTAACTTTTAATTTGGAAACAATTATAGATTCAGGGGGAGTTGCGAAGATAGTACAGAGAGGTCTGGTATATCCTTCATTTAGTTTCTTCCACTGGTTTCATCTTATACAATTATAGTACAATATCAAAACTAGGAATCTGAGGTTAGTACAACTGTGTGTGGAGCTGTGTCATTCTCTCATATGTTTAGATTAGTGGAGCCACCACGGTAATCAAGGTATGGAACTATTCTTCCACACAAAGGTCTCTCTCATGCTACCCATTCATCATCACACTGGCCCAGCCCTTTCTCCCTTTTCCCATCCCTATAATTTTGTCATTTTGAGAGTGTTCTGTAAATAGAGTCATATGATATGCAACCTTCCGAGACTGGCTTGTTTTCACTCATCATAATGCACTTCAGGTCCATCCGGGTTGTTGAGTGTACCAATAATTTGCTCTTTTTTTACTGATGAGTGGTATTCCATTGTATGGATGTATCACAGTTTCACTATTGACCTAATGAAGAACACTTTAGTTGTTTCTAGTTTTTGACTATAACAAATAAAGCTGCTATGAACAATTGTGTACAGGTTTTTATGTGACCATAAACTTAATTTTTTAATTGATTTTTAAAAATAAATTTATTTATTTTTGGCTGCGTTGGGTCTTTGTTGCTGCGCGCAGGCCCTCTCCAGCTGCAGCAAGCAGGGGCCACTCCTTGCGGCAGCGTGCGGGCCTCTCACTGCAGTGGACTCTCTTGTTGTGGAGCGCGGGCTCTAGGCGCGCGGACCTCAGCAGCTGTGGCTCACGGGCTCGAGCACAGGCCCAGAGGTTGCGGCACACGGGGTCCAGCTGCTCCGCGGCATGTGGGATCCTCCCAGACCAGGGCTCAAACCCGTGTCCCCTGCATTGGCTGGCGGAGTCCCAATTACTGTGCCACCAAGGAAGCCCATATAAATTTAATTTTTCCAAAAAAACAGAAGCCCAAACATTTTTTCTGTATTTTTCCAGGATAAATGCTCAGGAGTGCAATGGCTGAGTTGTATGGCAAGTGTATTTTTAATTTTTAAAGAAACTACCAAATTGTTTTCTACAGTGACTGTATGGTTTTCTGTTCCCACCAGCAGTGTAGGAAAGATCCACTTTTTCCATGTCCTCATCAGCATTTGGGGTGTCCTATTTTAATTTTAGCCATTCTAATAGGTGTGCAGTGGTAGCTCATTGGGGTCTTCATTTCCATTTCTCTAGTGGCTATAGTTGTGTGACTCTTAGCCTTTCTGCTCTCAGGTCAGGTTGGCTGTATGAATCTAGACCCCAGCCTGTACCTTTTAAGTGTGAGAAGCAAAAGGACCTAGTGCTGATAGCCCCCTCCCACCATTTCTGGAGCTGCCCTGGAAGTCTGGCTTCCCTTGTTTTCTGATCCAGTTAGCCGGCTACAGGATCTTTCTTCATTGTCCTGGGTGGCTCCAGGAAAGTGATATTTTATAGAGCTGAGTATTTCTCCAGGGGAGGTTTTTTTGTTTGTTTGTTTCCCATAGAGGAGCAAACAACCTGTAAGTGTTGACTTTTTACCGGGCTGTGGGTTAAGCTCTCCTCCACCCTGTCCCTCCCTGGTCCCCGTGTGCCAGCATCTGTACTTACTGGCAGCTGAGCTGGAGAAACCTCTGGAGCTGAGCCAGGATGACTTTTCTCAGTGTTTGGAGGTCTGAGGTGCCAAGGGAAGCTGCCATGCCCTCAGGCCCTCCCTGTGCTCACAATCTTCTCTTCTTTTCACTTACAGATCGAGAGGCAGCTTTAATGTGCTGGGGAAAATAATAATGGTAGCTGAGAATTATATAGCACTTATGATGTACCAGGTACTAAGTGCTTTATGTATATTTACTCATTTAATTCCCACAACAACCTGACAGATCTGGGTTCCAGGTGCAAAGCCTCAGTTTCCTCACCTGTAAACAGGGCAGTAACAATCCCTAGTGGATAGATTGGGAGGGCTAAGTAGGGGTGGTGTAGTGAGTTACCCCCCTAGAGAACGCTGGTTCCCTCTCCTCTACAGGGGCCCTTAACAATCGTGAACACCCAGCTGTACTGCCGTGCTGCACTGAAAGAAAGTGGGTGTATCCCTTGCTCCACTTCGGTCAAAGATGAGTGTCCATTCACTCATTCAGCATCCAATGAACTTTAAGAACGAGCACCTACTGTGTGCTCGCTTCTGTACTAGGCACTGTGAGCCCCAGAGCTACAGTCCTTGACCTCATGCAGCACGTGGTCTACAGAGAGAGACAAATATGAATTTAATAATAACACAACTGAGTGTAAGCTCATGAACTGTGGGATTTCTGTAAAGGCAATTCTCTGGTGCTGTGTGAGTGAACCAGTCTGAGATCGGAGGATGCGTCCTCGGGGAAGTGATTCTGGCTTGGAGTCTGATTCCTTAGCCTTGATCTACTGCAGAGGCCCATGTGGAATGTTCTATAGGATCAGCTCACTTTAAGCTGCGTCCTGACTATAGACTGACCTGATGCCTGGCCATCCCAGTGCTCTCCCCCCCTCCCCCATAACAACCCAGACTATTCCGTGAGGTTACCCATCACCAACCATTCACAGCTGCTGCTGACCCCATGGGGACCGAGACTAAGCTCAGGGCCGCACGTTACAGGGCTGGGTCATCCTTTTCTGTCGTTTCTTTGTTTTTGAATGTGCTCATGACTCAGTCAACTTATTACACAGTGAGCCACCGTGGTGGAGTTATTCATCAAACAGACTTTTTAAAAACCATCTTTATTGAGATATAATTTATATTCCATGAAATTAACTTGCTTTAAGTGTAAATGCAGTGATTTTTCGTAAATTTACTGGGTTGTGCAACAATTACCAAAATCCAGTTTTAGAACATTTCCATCATTGGTTGGGTCATCTTCAGATGGAAAAGGCAAGGGATTATTTTTCACAGCAATAGCTCCGTAACTCCTTTTTATGGAATTAGTTCTGTGCTCCCAGCAGGAGAATCTCATTAATTAATTCAATTAGTATTTACTGAGAGCCTGCTGGAGCCCACAGCTGGGCTAGGTGCAAAAGGCAATAAAGAGAGAAACAAGTGGAGATGGCACCTTCCCTGTGGCTGACAAGCTTCCTATTGAAGATACATTGTTAAATGTAACCTACCTGCAGCTTACAGTTTACTTGTGGCCGCTGCAGGCCAGGTAATTATTTTCTACCTTGTGGCTCGTAATTGATGAGGCAAGGGCCTTGCTTTTGCAATACCTGCTATTGTACTGAAATTATTGGCCAAGCAGAAGGAGAGAAGTGTACTCTCCAACATCTGCAAACTGCTGTAGGCTTTGGCAAGACTGGATGCAGGATCTGGGAAGAGAGGGGATTGGGTGTGCTGTTTGCAGTGCGAAGATTCGACAGGTGGGCTTGGGGTGAGCGGTGAGGTGTACTGAAGGAGGAAAAGAGTGCGGGGAAAGTCAGGGAGTTGCGGCTCACCAGGTGGCCTACAGCTTAGGGGTGCCTCTGCATGCAGTGGGGTGTTGCTTGGAGTTGTGGCGGTAAGGCGGGAGTGCAAGCTTGGATGCTAGACTGAAGAATTTGGACTTGGTGGAGCAAACAGGGAAGATGCTATTTTAAGTCTTGGAGGAGGGCTGTGACTATTCAGAGCTGGGCTTGGGAGAGTAATCTCGCGTGAGCTGAGAGATGGGAAGTGGGCATGGGTTAGGAGGCTATCGAGAGCGTCTTAACGTTAGGTGACGTGGACCTGATGCGAGCAGGGGAAGGGCGGCGAGGAAAAAAGAAGTGCGTGGGAGAGAAGATCCTGCCAGGTAGGGGAGAAAATCTCTCTGTCCCAACCCCTTCTCCCAGGTTCCATACCTGCCTTACCCAGCTGCCTTTTGCACTTCAACCAACCGCTCAGGTTCAGCCTGTCCAAAGTCCCCTCCACGTCATGCTTTCCCCTTGCCTGGCGTACTTTTCTCTCCCTGTCCCATTCCTCTTGCCCAGGAGGAAGGAAAGGAGCCAGAAAGAAGCGGAACACTGTCCCTTTGGAAGGCAGCGCCATAGAAGGTAGCGGCGAGAGATTTCCAGGGAGGGAGGTGCCAGGGAAGGAGGTGAGTGAGTACGGGCGCTGAAGACAGGCCGGGGACTCAGGTACTCGTGTGAGGCGAGTGGGGTGCCTTGGGTGCAAAATTTAAGGAGGCACTGGGTGCCAACCCGGCTTGCACAACCCTGAGAGTGAGGGTCCTGGACTAGATTCCTGGAGAGAACCGGTAGTTGGGAGGACGCCGGTGACTTTGGAGAAAGCATTAGCTTTCAGAAAGTTAAGGACCTGGCTTCCCTGGTGGCGCAGTGGTTGAGGGTCCGCCTGCCGACGCGGGGGGCACAGGTTCGTGCCCCGGTCCGGGAGGATCCCGCGTGCCGCGGAGCGGCCGGGCCCGTGGGCCACGGCCGCTGGGCCTGTGCGTCTGGAGCCTGTGCTCCGCAACGCGGGGGGTGGGGGGGCGCGGCAGTGGGAGGCCCGCGTATCGCAAAAAAAAAAAAAAAAAAAAAAAAAAACCGAAAAGTTAAGGACCAGGTGTGGAACGGTTTCTTCAGAAGAACACCTTCCATAAGAAGCTTCCTGAAGCTGTCTGGGGGCCTGCCTGTCTGCTTTCTCTCCACCCCAAGACAGCCCCTCAGTGTCTCCACGGACTCTCTAGGCTTCCTGGAGCACAATGTGAAGACCACTGATTAAGCCTAGCCCCCCATCTTACCAGAGATTTCTGAGACCCAGAGAAGTACATGACTTTGTCCAAGGTTACACAGGGAGGGGTGACCTTAGGGGTCTTCTTTACTTCGATTTATCACCTTCAGTTGCTTTACCTTCTCTTTTCATTGTTCCTCCCAATCTCCTCCTCCCTCTTCCAACTGTGAGAATTGGCAACAGTTGATATTCAAGGACTCATCTATATTGGAGGACTGAGGGCTAATTCTCAGAAGTCTGTTTCTAGAGTGCCTGCTGCCTACCAAGCATTCTTGTAGGGGCTTTTCCCTTCGTTATTTTATTCATATGAGAACTTTCAAAGTACTTGCCGTCGTCCCATTTTCCTGATGAGAAGACTGAGGCTCAGAGAGGACAAGGGTTGGCTTAGATTTGCGTGGTTACTAACTGGTGCTGCCGGACCCAGAGCCCGTGTTCTTCCTCCACCACGTATCTCTTTAGTTATTCATACAACTGAGTGCCTTGAGGCCAGGCACTAGTTTGGTGCTGATATGGTACAAAGGAGACAAAAATCCTGCTGAAACTTACTCTACTTGTCCCCCTGCTTGTGCAGGGGATTGACCTGTGCTTCTTAAGGTCCCCTGCCTCGGGGCCTCCGGGCTGCCTGTGGTGGCTGCTGCGTGTGGGGCTGTTGCTGAGATACTGTCCGCGGCCAAATTCATTCCTCAGCCTTGTCTCACGGACTCCTTTCTCTGTGCCTCTGGGTCACTGAAACATTCCACTGAAATCACCCATAGGTGACATAGGCAGTTTATTCTCCAAGGAACACGGTTTCCCCTACATTTCTTAGCTTTTATCACCAGCCATTTCCTTTGGCCACCACCCGTGTAAAGAGCTCTGACTCAATCCCATGACTTAGCCCTGATAAGGCAAGTTATTTTGGCCTCCTCTGCCCTCAGCCCCTGTGAGAATTTGGACTCAATGTTTTCACTTCTCACTTTAGACTGTTTGTCAGAGTTTGTGGAAAAAGCCATGTATTATTAATGCCTTGGCCGGGAATGGCTGTGCCCTGCCAGGTTGTCATGTGAGCCCTCTGAAAAGCCCTAGGCTGCAAGGCCCCAAGCTCTCCTGGGCCCAGGGGCTCTGGTGGGAAATGTGATCCTATCTTACAGAAACTGCAAACAGCCACCGAGGGCAAAGAAAAACTTGGAAGGGATGGATCGGGGTCTCACCCAGGAATTCGTAACTGCTTAGAGAGTGTCTCATGGGGCTGATTCCGTTCTGCTTCAGTGGGACCCGCGGTTTTTTGAAGGTCTTTTAGTCTGATGTCCTCCTCCCCCATAAGACAAAAAATGAGCTGATTTAAAATCAGCTAAGTAATATTAAATATTAAAATCAGTTAAGTAATATTTAGAGATCCATCTTACAGTGGGTGATATGCTGGCCACTTGAAATCAGTGATGTAGTTTTAATCCTCAGAACAAGTCTTTGAGGTAGCGCTTGTTATCTCCATGTAATGGATGAGAAAACCACCTCTGAGATGTCAAATGAATTACACAAGGTCATGCAGGTGGTAAGGAGTAGAGATGGGATTCGAACCCTGGTCCATTTGGGCCAAAGAGCTCATGTTCCTTTCAGGACATCGTGGGCCAGCAGACATAAAATATTTCCCTGACCTCCTCTGGTTTATCCCTCTAGTTGGTCCCAGCTCCTCTGTCTCTCATCTTTGTGGCTTCCCATCGCTCTGTAAAGATCTTCTGGAGCTTGTATTCCAGTGGAGACCTGACTATAGAGTTTAGTATTAGTTGGGTCAGAGTTTGGTGGGGTAGATGGTGAGGCTGCAGGCCAGCCCAGGGCTGAGGAGAAATGGTCTCTGGCACCTTCTCCTCTGTCAACTGAAATGGCTCCTCTTCATGCCCCATCAAAACTCCTTTTTAGTGCTTAGGAGCTCAACTTGGAGTTTAGAGAAAATAATCTAACGTTATCACTTGCTTGCTTAGAAAACCTCCATCAGTCCTAGTTTTTTTCCAGGATAAACTGGGACTAGATACACATGTCTGGAGCAGATAATCCTGTTGAACCCCATTTCCCATCCCTGAAGCTCTCATACCCTCACCCTTCACAGCTTCTCTCCATTCTTTAAGTACAAGAGGCCCACATTAATGACTGAGCCTTTGCACTGTGGGTTTTTTTTTCTTTTGGGCATACCTCTTTCTGCCTGGTAAGCTCTTATTCATCCTTCAAAACCCAGGATGAACTTTACCTTTTCTGACTTCCTCTAGCAGAGTTGGTACCACCCCAGCTCTTAGTTCCTAATGCCTTACTTGATCTTTCCACCTGTCAGTTTATGGGTCTTCCCCTTTCTCTAAGGCCTCAGGAGTAGGAACTGGACCCTATTTATTTCTATATCACCTGTACTTGGGGCATATTTGTATGGACAAATGAATAAGGGCTCGTTAATTAAACTATTTAAGTATGAGTCGCAGGTGGCCCCACTTTAACTGAAATGCAAGGTCACGGGACTTTAGAGAAAGAGAAGTGATAGGCTAAGGCTGTGGTGCTATTAACTGATTGACAGGTGGGCCAGGCAGTGTGCTGCGAGCATTCCTGCAAACGGACCCCATTGCAGAGAGAGAGGGTCCCAGAGGAATGAAGCAATAACGCAAAGCCTGGCAGTTGAGGAGCGAAGCACGGCCTGCCCGGCTCCCCAGACCAGCCTCTTCAACTCTGTTCCCAGCCTGCCTCCCAGGAGAGCTGGGTACAGACCTGGAGAAAAAGTGGGCATTCTGAATGGTCCCAAAAGGAAGGGGAGGCGGGTGGCGTGTAGCGGTGGAGCAGAAGCAGAGGCAGGAGGAAGTCCAGGGCAACCTTTCTTTCCTTACTGTGGCGATAGGGGCGTCTTGCTGGCCAGAGCTCCTGCCTGATGTTAGCTCCTGAGGATGCAATTGAGCTGGGTCCGAGAGTGAATTTGGAGCTGGGACCTGGTCATTCTGTACCACTGGGCCTCTTGCCCATTTAACTCCTCCTTCCCCTGCTGCTGGGTGTAGGCACTTAGACTTTAGAGATGGTCAGATGTGAGTTTAAATCCTTGTCTCACCCATTTTAACTGCAAATTTTGTAGCGCTCAGCAAAAGTCACAGGGTTGCTATGGAGTCAGTAGGATCAGTGATGATGACACTATTGACAGGGTTTGTGTTAAGTGGTTTATGGCATTTCATTTATTCCTCTGAATAGCCTAAAGGTACATGCTGTTATCATTCTGAAGTCACAGGTAGAGGACCGAAGTGCAGAGAGGCTAAATAACGTGCCCAAGGTCACATAGTGAGTAAATGATGGAATCAGGCAGTGGACCCAGGTTTGCCTCACCTGATCCACTAGGCTGCCAGTCTCCAATTTGCTTCATCTTAGTCACCTGGGGCTCTCTGATTCCGCCTGGGTGGGGCCTGGGGAGCAGTGGATATAATAGGTACCCAGGATGATATTAAGATCTGGCAAGTTCAGGAAACACTCTATGGTACTTTCCTGCCTGTAAGGTGTGACACCGCTGGCCCACAATAAATATTAGCTGTGAGTATTATGACATGAATTGATTGAAAAAATATCATGCAAAGACTTTCATCTTTTAAAAATTCATTAGTCCTAGAACTAGATTTCAGAGGTAGAAGTCAAGGGAAGTAGATTCTGGATCAGTGAATCTACATTCTAAAACTATAAACTCAGAACCATTGGCAGATGGAATGAGCTGCCTTCGAAGATCCCTGTTGCCCCTCCTGTTCAAGCAATCTGTGACAGCACACAGCGGGTGTGCTTTAAGGACCTGGGGCCAGGTGTGTGTCTGCCCTCTGCACGCGTGCGCTGCGGAGGACTTGGGTGTGTGAAGGTTCCAGCGGAGGTTGAGTTTAGGAGCTGTGCAAAGTCAGAAATGATCCCAACTCTGGGAGGGAAAGCAGAGGCCACAGCATGTATATATTTTGGGGCCATAGCTTCCTGTGTTGTGTCCTGGGCAACCTGCACTGGTCTCCTCCATAGCTTCTGAGCCTCTAGACCCGCAGTCCTGCCATCAGGGCACTGGGCACTTCATGTTTCTCAGGAACTGCTGGCGGGCAGATGTCTTTCTATCTCTTCCCAGTATTCCCAGGTCTTCTTGTCTTGGTTTTTTTTTTTTTTTTTTAAATTCTGACTTCCTTGCAGTTAGAAAGTCAGAATTTTTTTTAAAAAAATTAATTAATTAATTTATTTTGGGCTGTGTTGGGTCTTTGTTTCTGTGCGAGGGCTTTCTCTAGTTGTGGCAAGCGGGGACCACTCTTCATCGCGGTGCGCGGGCCTCTCACTATCGCGGCCTCTCTTGTTGCGGAGAACAGGCTCCAGACACGCAGGCTCAGTAGTTGTGGCTCACGGGCCTAGTTGCTCTGCGGCATGTGGGATCTTCCCAGACCAGGGGTCGAACCCATGTGCCCTGCATTAGCAAGCAGATTCTCAACCACTGCGCCACCAGGGAAGCCCTTGTCTTTGTCTTTGTTTTTGTTTTTTTTTTTTTTGCGGTATGCGGGCCTCTCACTGCTGTGGCCTCTCCCGTTGCGGAGCACAGGCTCCGGACGCGCAGGCTCAGCGGCCATGGCTCACGGGCCTAGCCGCTCCACGGCATATGGGATCTTCCCGGACCGGGGCACGAACCCGTGTCCCCTTTATCGGCAGGCGGACTCCCAACCACTGCGCCACCAGGGAAGCCCCTTGTCTTTGTTTTTAAGTTCTCAAGGCCCATCCTGTGAGCACATACGTAACAGTTCATAGTCAGGGAATGTTGTCCCGTGAGAGCCTGGAGAAAGGCTTGACCCCTACCCTGGCCCATTGATCTTCTGTTTCCAACCTCAACCTTGATGATAAAACTCAGCATAAGCTTTCTTCCAGACTAAGAGCAGTCAGTAAGGCCCTGCTAAAAGCTGAAGGAAACCCACTGAATGATTGCCCAGGATACTTCTGTTTCTAAGATCCATGATAATAGCTGCCACCTTGAACACTGATTGTGTGCTGGGTGTTTCTTTTCTCATTTAACTCTCCCCACAACCCTATGATAGAGGTAACACTATCCCTGTGTACAGACGAATAAACTGAGGCCCAAGAATTCAGCTAAGTTGCCCTAGGTGACAGAGGCAGTAAGCAGTGGAGGTGGACTTCAAACCTAGCTCTGTGTGACTCACAAGTTAAAACTTATTATGTATATATAATTTTGGCTTATTGGAATAATAGGAAGTTTTGCTTCTCTTGACGAGGAAACTTAGGGACTGGTCACCCTGACTGGTGACAGAGAGCAAAGCTATATACAGAGTGTATCACAGGGATGGCAGACCCTTATATTCAAATTTGCAGTCATCCCTAACCTTTATTAATGTGGACAACCATGACCTTCCTCAAGGCATCTTTTGGTGATTGTGGCAGAGAGAGATTTCTGTTACTAGTGACTCTCCGTGAGGCTCCATTAATGCTGAGGATGGCGGCCGACTATGCTGGGGAACGCTTGTCTGCAAACTGTTGGGCTCTGCGGCAGGCAAGTACGTTGAGGTCCAGGAATTTGTTCACGAGGAGTGAAAACATGTGGGAAGATGAAGTGAGAGGGTGAGAGGAAGGGAGCGTGAGCTGTGCGTCCTTTCATCAACCTGGAGCTTGAGCTCAAAGGGCACCTGTGTGTATTAACTTTGGTAAGGAGACCATCTGAGCCCCCATCTCTGTCGGCCAACACAAAGAGATTGTATCTTCTGATGTACAGATCTGTTGTGTTAGAAGAACAAAAATCATCCAGGAGTGGCAAAGGAATTTGAGGGCTTTCTCCAACTCAAGTTTTATTTTCTGTAACTGTGAACAGATCTTATTTTTTGGTTTTATACATTTGAGTACTTAAGATGGAGGGTCCTCACCACACTCTCCTTTCTGATTGACTCTCTGCCATTTTTTTCTTCCAGCAGCTCCTTTGGGCTCCAGTTTGAGCTGGACGCCCTTACACACTACCATTTCTCATCTGCTATCCCTGACCACTGACGAAGCCCCCACGGGTCTGCCTCACTTCTCAATCTTCTATTCAAAAATTCTGCTCACATCTTTCTTCTTGAAGCCTTCTGGTTATAGCCAGCCATTTCAATAACAGCACCTGTCTTCATTTCTAACTCTAGCCAAGATGGTATCTTTTCTTGGGGCTCTTTGTGTAAATATGGTCAATATCATATAGTTTGCTCTGTCATTAATCTCATTACATTTATTCAGCTGTTTTGTTTTCTGCCTCAGGTGCACTAAGTTTGTCTCTCAACTCTTTGAGGGCAGGAAATGTAGTTTATGTGGAGGTGGTGATGACTGTATTTTAATTTCAGTGTCCAGCAGGTAGCCAAAAAATTGTTTTTTCATCTGTGCAACTGATATTTATTGGATAATTTCCACGGTCTGGACATTGGACACAAAGGTACTGGGGCTATGGAGCTAATCATTACTTGGTGGTTGAAGTGCTTACAGTTTTAAGGGAAGCCAGACATGTAAGCAAATTAAAATTATATTTTAATTTTATTTGAGCTATAATTGAGGTTTAAGTAAAATTTATTGGGAGCTCACATGAGAAATAATGAGACGAGAGATGGAGACAGATTTAAGAAATGTTTGAGAGTAGTAATAGTAGAACTTTGTTTCCTATAGAGTTTGACTTAATACCTTTACGGGCTTGTTCTAGGGGCAGTGAGGTACCAGGATGAACACGTGATCCAGGCGCACCCTGAGTAAAGGATGAGTTGAATAGGGGATAAGAAAGAAGGAAAAAAGCTTAGCAAGATAGTAAGTGATGGAGAGACTGAGGGAGAGGATTATAATTACTAACATATATTGAATGCTTATTACCATGTGCAAGGTAATTAATATGAATTGCCTCATTTTCCCCTAAGAGGTAGGTACTGTTTTCTCCATTTTTACGGATGAGGAAACATCATCAGAGCAGTCGAGTAGCCTGTTAAGATCACACAGCTGAGAAGTGGTAGAGTCAAGTTTAAACCTGTGGACTCTTGTTCCAGAGTAAACACCCATATGCTTGGGGAGAGAAAAACTCAACCAGCTGATCAAGAACCTCCAAAGGGCCCTCGGTGCTGATAACTCCCACATTTATACCTCCAGCCTGGACCTTCCTCCCGCCCTTTGTAATTTCCTATCAGGCTGCCTATTTCCACTCCACCTGAGAGTCTAATCTCAAACTCAGGATGCCCAGAGCTGAACTTCTGATCTGCTCTTCCCTCATCTTCTTCTCTTCCGTTGAAAGCAGCACCATCCTTCAGTTGCTTGGACCCCAAACTTTGGAATCATCCTTGCTGTTTTCCTCTCATGCCCACGCCCAATCCATCGGGCTTGACTTTTGAAGCACATCTGAATCATATCCACTTCTCACCACCTCCCCTGCAGCCGAGCCACAGGCAGCTGTCACTGGGATCTGCCTGGTGGTCTGCCTGCTTCTGCCCTTGACCCCTATCCTATCCCCACAGGCAATCCTGGCGACATTGAATCAGATTAGGTTGCTCCTCTGCTCAAACCCTTGCAGTGGCTTCCAATTTTACTTGGAGTAAAACCCAAAGTCCTCACCTGTTGCCTCTCTTCCTCTAGGATGCCCTCTCCCTGTGCCCTCCCCTGCTCCTTTCCTTCCAGTCAATACACAACAGTGCACGCCTGCCTTGGGGCTTTGCATGGGTCTTACCCTTGCTTTAAATGCTCTTCCCGAGAGATTGCAGGGCTCACTCCTTTGCCATCTTTGATTCTTTGCTCAAGTGTCCATTTCTCAATGAGGCTTACTCTGCCCTTTTAAAAATGGAAACCTGCCTCAGTGCAGCACTTGTGGTCCTCCTCTTCCCATACTCTGCTCTGCTTTGTTTCCTATAGCACTTAGCATCTTCCCAGAGACTAGATAATTCACTCATTACATTTATGATTTTCTGTGTCTCACTCTGCTAGAATGTAAAGCTCTAAGGGTACTGTTCTTCATCTGGTTAAGCGTCGTAAGCGCTAAGAATTACGCTGAACATGTTAATACATTTAAAACAAACGAGTAAATGTGGGGTGTAAAGTTTCTGTACAGGTGTCTGGTTTAAATTTTGTTTCTAAATGTGGTCTCGAGTCTGGGGGAGGTGCCCATGGGTGTGCGTAAGGGGGTACAGAGTGAGGAGAGACCATGAGGCTGAGGCTGGACTCCTGGGGATGTGGACACTTCAGGGCTGACGGGAATCTGGTCACCAGAGGAGGCTGGGAGGGGGAGGGAGGAGGGAAGCTGGGAGGATGCCTGTTAGAGGGAGGGAGTTTGAAGAAAAAGAACCAGGGAGGCCTCACTGAAGTAGGTGCTGGAGAGGAGTCTTTAGATTTTGCAATTAGAAACGCAACTTCAGTGGAGTGGTGTGGGCTGATTTCAATGGTCTGAGGAACAAGTGGAAAGTGGGGGAAGTATAAGCATCTCAAGAGGCCCTGCTCTGAGGAAGAAGAGATTAGGTTGTTGCTTGAGGAACTGATTTGTTTGAGGGTGTTTTCTTGATCTGTAAAAAAACAAAAAAAACACCAACATTTTGAGTGTGGGCCAGTGAGGAGAGGTGAGGAAGTGACACAGGAAGGGGTGGGGAAGTGAAAAGTAAGCTAATAACATCCAGACTGGCAAATTATATCTGGTCCTTGCCAAAGAGTTGCTACTGAGTCCAAGCCCCAGGCTCAGGGCCTGGCACATAGTGGGCCCACAATATTTATTGAATGCAATATAAAATACAATAGAATTGAGTGACAGGTCACTGTCAACAATAACAAAATAACAGGCATGTCTGATGTAGTGAGATTGCTTTTTGAACCACTGACTGCGGGCAAGTGGCATTTCTCTCCTCTTAGCAACCGTCTCCTTAGCGTTTTGAGCAGCTGTATGCGGTGATATTTTTGTTTCCTCTTTTCTGCACCATGGTTATGCTTTTAGGAGATTAATCTGCAGGTGACTCACCTGGGTGACTAGAATGACATGTTACCCAAGAGTTCTGTGTGGATGTAATGGTGACTTAGTCTGTTTGGGCTGCTTATAAGCAATAGACATTTCCTTCTCACAGTTTTGGAGGCTGAGAAGTCTGAGATCAAGGCGCCAGCATGCTGGCGTTCTGGTGACGGCCTACTTCCTGGTTCATAGCTGGTGACTTTTTGCTGTGTCCTCACACGGTAGAAGGGGTGATGGGGCTTTTCTGGGTCTTCTTTAAAATAAGAGCACTGATCCCATTCATGAGGACTCCACCTTCATGACCTAATCACATTCCAAAGGTTCCACCTCATACCTTCACATCTGGGGATTAGGATGTCAATATATGAGTTTGCAGGGGACACAAACATTCAGACCATAGCAAATGGTAAGTCCAGGGAGACAAAAGTGTTGGCCAAGGGTGGCAGAAAGACCATTTGACTCTTGGTCAGCGCCTAGCATTGAACCAGCTCCACCTCACACCAAGTTGTACTACCCCTGGGAGCTGGATTTAAATGTGGCTGTGCTGGGTCTTCGTTGCTGTGCGCAGGCTGTGTAGGGCGCAGGCTCAGTAGTTGTGGCACGTGGGCTTCAGTAGTTGTGGCTCGCGGGCTCTAGAGTGCAGGCTCAGTAGTTGTGGCGCACGGGCTTAGTTGCTCCGCGACATGTGGGATCTTCCCAGACCAGGGCTCGAACCCGTGTCCCCTGCATTGGCAGGCGGATTCTTAACCACTGCGCCACCAGGGAAGCCCCTTCTTTGGATTTTATAAATAGAATAGTGTCAGGAAAAGAAGAAATAAAAGGAACTATGACTTACAAAATGTATCAAGAACTAAAGTCTTTTTTTTTCTTCTTAAAAAAATGACATGCAAAGAATGCAGGTTTAATTCCCATATGGTGGCAAATGCCATAAAGTTCCCAGATGTCCAGGGAGAAGGCAGAACAATTAGATTCCTATTTTTAAAAAATATTTATTTATTTGGTTGTGCTGGGTCTTTGTTGTGGTGCGTGAGCTCCTTAGTTGTGGCACGTGAACTCTTAGTTGCAGCATGCATGTGGGATCTGGTTCCCTGACCAGGGATCGAACCCAGGCCCCCCGCATTGGGAGCGCAGAGTCTTAACCACTGCGCCACCGGGGAAGAATTAGACTCCTATTTTATTCCTACCTTCTCTGAAAAGACATTGGCAGACTGCGTAGGAAAGAATGAAAGAAAAAAATCCCTACTATTTACGAAATATCCTATGTGCCTGGAATTATGCTGGGCCCACGTGCACATTGCACTCATCCTGATTAGGGAAAGGGCATCATATCAGTGTTCACTGTAACCTACCCAAGGCCACACAGCCAACATAGGGAAGAGGGGATTGAAGCCCATGGCTAAAGAGGGATGAATCTAAGAAATGTAGCTACTTGAAGTCAGCCAGAGTCCCTAGTGCCCTGCACAGTGTCTTATTCTCAGGAAAATCTTAAGAAATATTTATCAAAGGATAGTTAGTTGGTTGAATGAATTACCAGGGCCCTGAGAAAACTTGCAAATAGTTTTGCTAAAGTGCTATTGGAAGCCTTCAACACCTTCTAGAGGATGGGAGAAACCTAGGGAGAGAAAAACATTTAAATTTTCAAAAGGAATAATTACAAAGCATCAGGCAGTCACTAAGACGACCTATGTAAAACGCCTGCACACGGTAGCACTCAATAAGTGATAACTGATGCGTAAGGTGATTATTAAATCAGTACATCCCGCTGCTTCTCCTCACCCTGGGACACAAGACATAGGGTTCCATGACCTGGCACTTTCAATTTGGGTTTCATATTGGAAAGCACCATAGCTTTTCTCTATCCATAATGTCTTATTATATAAGATAATGTCTTTCCCAGTTGGCAGTCCCAGCCTGTTGCCCTCAGTTTAGCAGCTCTTTGTGGTGTCTGCCCAAGGAAACTTGTGTATTGCCCTAGAAGTTATATCTTAAAGACCATTCCAAGTACCCACTCAGTGGCCAGTCATTTTTGTGTGATACCGAAGCACAGAGGAACTTTATGTTGATTATGATGATAATTAACTTAGAACTCTTCCATCAGACAGTGAACATATTTGTATCCTTAATAACTGAGGATTTATATTCTCATAAACAAGATGGAAAATGTGGGCTAGATGGTGGTTCATTTGGCTTGAATGTACTGCTTTTTTTTTTTTTTTTTTTTTTTTTTTTTGCTGTACACGGACCTCTCACTGTCGCGGCCTCTCCCGCTGCAGAGCACAGGCTCCGGACGCGCAGGCTCAGCGGCCATGGCTCACGGGCCCAGCCGCTCCGCGGGCATGTGGGATCCTCCCGGACCGGGGCAGGAACCCGTGTCCCCTGCATCGGCAGGCGGACTCCCAACCACTGCGCCACCAGGGAAGCCCCGAATGTACTGCTTTTATAACTATCACCTAAGATAGTTATAAAACAGACACAGACACAGACACAAGTGCTAATTTGTGTCTGTTGGAAAGATAGTGCCTATCTAACCGGTGATTTAGAGCGGTACGTAGACAGGGCTTGCTGATCCCATTTATGGATAACTTAAAGTCAGGAGGGGTAGCGAATGTTGTGTGTGTCAGGGTCAAAGTTCTGTAAGCTTCACAGGCTAGAAGAGGAACTGAGTGTGGGAAAATAAAGTGTAGCACCAGGATAAATAGAGGATAAAACGTGAGCTCCGAATACCAATGGCGCACTAAGGCAGCCCAGCTGGGAGGTAGGGAGTAGGGCTTGTAAGAAAGTCTGGTGAGCTTGAGTTCAGTGGATGCTCGACTAACTGAGGGCCATTAGCCTGAGGCTGCTAAAAACTAACCGGAAACCCTCCACATTTGCATGGTGGTGTATAGTCGGTCTCCTGTTTCATATTAGTCAGGCCACATCTGGACACTGTGGAGTTCAGAAAACGTGTTATTTAAGGAATGGTTCAAAGAATGAGAGTGCTTAGCTTGAAAAAGAGAAGGTTTAGGGGGTGTAATAGTTTTAAAGGATTGTTTTATGGAAACAAGAACAGACATTTGTTTTCCTCTTGGGAGGAGATGAGTCCCATGTAAGTAAAAAGCTTTTTATAACTAATATTTGGCTGTCTGCAGATGGGCTGCCTTGGAAGAAGAGCTGATCATTATTACAGGTGTGAAAGGAGATGCTGGCAGGCTGGCCACTTTGGGGCTGCTCTTGAATAGGGAATTCATTCATCAGGTGGTGGGGCGACCACATGACTGTTCACTAAGGTCATTTCCAACTGTGATGGGGCTGCTACACCTCAGAGAGCGCTCAGGAGCCACACATCATGTACAAGGGAACCCAAATAAGCATGTACCTGATGCTTGGGCTTTGGGCAAAGAGCTAATGGAAACCTTCCTATATTTGACTTTCTCGGCAATTAAGGAAAAATTTGAATTCTAAAGTACCCACAGATAGCGTTTACTATTTAGAAGATGGCGGCATAACTACAGGGCACTGGCATTTGAATCTACATCTGTAACTCTATTTCTGTATCGTAGATAAGTTCATTTGTGTCCTTTGTTAGACTCCGCATATAAGCGGTATCTGATATTTGTCTTTCTCTGACTAACTTCACTCAGCTGATTGATTCCTTTTTTTTCCTTTTGTGGGAAGGGACCTTTCCATTGAAGCTTTTAGTTTATAATATGGGAGAGGTAGGCAGGACCTAGCCAGTCGCCTTCTCGTGGACGTTTTCTGACCTGGCTTTTCAGTCAGGCCAGGCATTTATTTGCTCTTGGGTGGAGTGTGATTGTCGTATAGGCACCTCATGCATGACTCCTTCACTCAGGGCATGCAGAAGTCCTTGCTAAGGACCCAGTCTAGACCTAGCAGTGTGGTAGGTGCCCGGGCTTCAGAGAGGACTGGAATGCTTCCTGCACTCTGGAAGCTCACACCCTCTTGAAGACAGACGTAGAAACTGAGAGGGTGTTGGGATGGGGTCTGCACAGGGTGCTGTGGGAGCACAGAGGAGGGGCTCCTATCTCAGACTGGGGGTCAGGGAGACTTTGGCTCCTATACTAAATCACCTCACAGTCAGCACACTCTGAAGAACCATTCAGACCCATTGGTTCCTTCCACATGTTCAGTCAAAGGATGCCTGTGGACCCTCCCTGGATGGCCCATTGTAGACCTTTCACAGTTGTCCCACGTGAGGACTGTCTTCTCTAGCCTCCCCAGGCCTCACCAGTGAAGTGTGTGCTCTTGTGACCTGGGTTCCTTGGAGGCATGGGTTAGTCACCATACTGGGCAGGGGTATGAGCTGCCATGGTGCCTTCTATGATGATCCTTATTTATCTTGCTTCCTTTGCTCCTATAACTCCACCACTGGGGGTGGGGAGGGGGCGTTGAGCTCGTGGGCAGAAGCAGGTTCCACCAAGTCACAGAGCTTGGCCTCTGCTCACCTTCCCACAATAGAAGCCAGTGTGGACTTCCATACCCCAGCCACCTCCCCTCCCTTCTGAGATGACAGAGGGTCACTGCCTGTAATCTTTTGGGATATCAGTGGATCCCACTGTTTGAGAGGCCTTCTGGGTAGCACCATCTTCCTCATCTCCAGCTGACCTCCCATACTGCCAAACGGAGTTTGAGGACAGGAATCCAGTTCCTCAAACCGAGCCTTCAGATTCTGCTGTGCACCTGAGAACAGTTTCAGTATTCAACCATAAATACCTTTTAAAACTGTAAACATAGTACATGACCGTGACCTAAAATATCCACAACAAATATCTGAGGCCTACTTTTCTGGGAATACAAAACCAAATTAGACATGGTCTTTGCCCTCAAGGCATTCACAGCCCACTATCCCATCCAGGTCAGATGGTTCCCACTGCTGGTCATCCCTCACGAGGCGAACCCTTTACTAACCCCCTCCAACACCACCCATCTCCTCAAATCCTTCCGGGGATGGTAGAATTTGAGGAGATGGACTCGTGTGACAGAGGATGGCTCTGATCCCCCCATGCCAGCTCCCCCCGGTGCCTGGAGCTACCTATGGGCTGGGACTCTGACTTGAGTGTCCCTGTCCCCACAGCACCCAGCCTGGGTTGGGGGCTTTCTTTGCAGGCACTTGATAAACACTTTCATGAGGAGTTGAGTCAAGTTGTATCAAGTATCAAGTTCATAAAGGAATCCATTCTAAGGTCAAACTCCCTGCGGGGTCCCTGTGTCACTGCTTGGCTGGCCCTCGGGCAGAGCACATACTTTGTCAGTTCACTTCCATGAACAGCCAGTCCAACTCAATTATTAAGTTGCCATAAATAACCCAATGGACTTGAGATTTAAAGGAAAAAATTGTCATACAGGGCCTGTTTTATGCCGGAGGGAGGGTTATCAGGTCACTGGGACTTCTGTCATTCCAAACAAAAAAGTCATTTCCTGTGTTGTCATTTCAAGTATGTCACATGGAGCGAAGAGATGCTGGAATAGCAAAGGGAATGCCAGAGAAACTGGAAGTAGAGCTCACCAGGGCTGCAGACTTGCAGAAGTCATCCTGTGAGATCATGGAGTGGGGTTTTTGTCTGCTTTTCAGTTAGGCAACTCAACAGGTGTTTTTTTTTTATTTTAATTATTTAAAAATGTATTAGAAAATCAAGGGGCCTTGTTAAATAACTGTGCCTTAAGGGCCTCATTTGTAGGCAGGGGTAGCAGCGTGGTAGAAAGGGCTAGACTTGGGGAGTGAGATCTGAATCTTGGTTCTGTCCTTTTCAAGCTGTGTGGCCTTTGGAAACTCACTCAGTTGCTCTGAGCTCCAGCCTTCTCACCTGTAAAATAACCCACAGAGTTCTTCAGAAGACTTAAAATAGAGAGTGCCTAGGACATAATAGGGGCTCAGGAAGTGAAACTTATAATTATGGTGATGCATATGGGTAGACATAGCGATGCTTCCTCATCAGAGATGGTCTCTGTGACCTGAATCACTCTGCATCCTCCTTATCGTCCATATATTCCCACGTGTTAAGATGTGATTATCTTCTTCTCCTAAATATCAACTCTAATACTAGAAGCTTGGTATAGCTTCCTCTCAGGCAGCATATGGGTAACCAGTGGCATGTCAATTCTACTCAACACATTTTTAAAAAGGGAGACATTGGGAAAGAGAGGGTAATAGAAATAGTGCCCACAGTTCTGACAGCCACTCAGTCAGCTTAATCTGAGGCTTGCACAAGTGCAGGTAGGGAGACATGAACCAGGGTTCCCTCAGTCTCTGTAGAGTGAGCATCTTGTGCTAGATATGATCCCAGTGTTGAAATAGTTGTCTTTTTCATGCTACATGTTACTAAACTCACGATAATTTTTTCTTCTGGTCCCCAGAAAAAGAAATCATAATCTTCTCCAGGGCTGGAGAATCATCCAGCGTGTTGGATTCACTGAGTGAACTTTTATATGAGTGTTCCAGGGTTGTATAAACAGACTATGTATTCTGTATTTTATGGATGATTTAAGATAGTAGAACTTTTTGTCTGTTTCTTTTTTACTGCACATGAATGTCCTTACAAAATAAGGGCTTATTTTAATTGACTTCTAATTCGGATTTATTAATTCAAATTTATTTTTTCATTTTATCTATAAATATTTCAATATGTATTTTTAAAAGGGACTTTTTAAAAATAAAAGCAACTTAACTATAATAGACTATTATCACATTTAAATAATGAACAAGTCCTTTGTATCATCAGGTATGGAGTCAGTATTTAAATTTCCCCAACTGTCGTATATATGTGGACGTGTGTGTGTACACAGATGTGTATGCATATTTATATGTGTGTATATATGTACATATATATAATTTTAAAAACAGTGTGTTTATTCAAATCAGGATCCAAATAAAGTCACTACATTGCAGTAGGTTCATACGACTTTTAAAATTCTTAAAATGCTTTTAATCAGTAGTTTCCCAAGAGAGGGGCATTCTCGAGCCTTAGCACTGATTTTGTAACCAACCATTGGGTGATGTGTGGCTCCACCGTCTCTTTACGCAGATGGATGTGAGGCCCACAGATGCCACCTCTGCTTATTTGCTCCCGTTGCTCAACTGTCCCTTTCAGAAGCACCCACTTCCTGATCTTTTATTCATCCTTAAATGAAAAGATGACCTTTTGAGATTCTTCTTTAAATATTTGAAAACCAATCTGAAGGATGAGTTCAGCTGCCGAAATCTCAACTTCAGATCTTCACCCAAGAAGCTTTTCGTATTTGCTTTTCCTGGGCCATGCAGGTAGAACGCCATGTTTTTGATGAAGTGAAAGCTTGCAGCTTAGCTTAACTAGAAATAATATGGATCTCACCTTGGGATTGGGAAGAAGCATGCTGTGATGTAGAGAAGCCTGACTGACCTCCCACACGATGGTGGAGCTTTGTGCTTTTCGTGCTTGCTGGCCTCAGGAGGAGGTAGATAGAGTGTAGCCGGTAAGGAGGTATTTCTGGGTGAAAATAACAACAGGATGTTTTGAAACAGGGCTCCTGTTCTCACAAGCCTCTCTCTGCAAATAGCTGAGGTTTCTGCAGTTGCTGCTGGTGGAACTTAAGTTCCTAAGAGCTCATTGCACACCTCCTTGAGTGGACCGTAGGGTGAGCTGGGCGAACCTGAAGTGTCCAAGTCAGGAGAGCAATGGTGTTTCCATCTGTAGAAAGGACCTCTTAGCCAAGGGCCTCTCACGATCAGACTCATATCGTTAGATGGCCCATTGTACATCCTATGCTGATGTTCACTTTGGATTAAATGCTCTAGAGTTCCATGCTCACTCATATCTTTATGCCCTTCTGTTTCGCAAATGCCTCCAAGAGTCCTTCCTTTTGGCCATTTCATACCTCTTCCGCACCTCCACCCTCCTCTGCTTCTCCCAAGTAAGGTGCACCCTCCTCTTGGTCCCTGGTGCACTTACACGTATTCAATTCCTCCATGACCCACATGTTCCATGTTGCGTTGTCAGTTTCTTTTTCTGCCAGGCCATCTGCACTGCTGCACTCTGAGCTCTCTAAGCTTACTACCCAGTACCCAGGATACGCTCAGCTTGCATGGTGGCTTGGGGGGATCTGCCTGCAGCACTCTGCTTGGGCTACGTTGTGGGCACATGAGAAGGAGGAGGTGTGTTCTTGGGAAAACTTGTTTCCAGAGACCTGAGACATGGAAAATAGTTAAATCACATTACAGAATGGAAGGCAGAGAATAGCAGGGGAGGCAGACAGGACGGCCCAACCTCCTTCCTGTGCAAATTATACTACTTAATCCTGGCCCATGCAGTCATTTACAGTTTATCTAGCACTTTCACATGCGTTTTCATCATTGGCCCCTGTTTGGTGAAACTGTGGCTCAGAGAGTGAAATGACGTGCTGAGGGCTATCCAATTAGTAATGGTAGAACCAGGACTGGGGCCCAGTCTTCCGATTCTAAATCTAGTTTCCTTTTTACTCTTGGTCCCCAGTCTGAGGTTGGTAACCTGGAGCCTGGAAAGGAGAAGGGACTCACCTGGAACTGCAGGTGTGATCAAAGACTTTAGACAGTGCTGACCGTGCTGAGTGCTCTATGTGGCCAATGAATGGGAGGGAAAAACAGAGAAAGAACATTGACCAGTTACTATGTTCAATGAAAATCAAGTCACAAATGTGGGCCACATTTGTAATTTTAAATTTTATAATAGTCACGATAAAAAAGTACACATGAAATTAACTTTAATAGTATATTTTATGTAACCCTATATATGTTCAGAATATTATGTACTTTCTCATGTAATCAATAGAAAAAGTATTAATCCAACATCTTGCTTTTTTTTGCCACATGACATTGTCAGACTCTGGTGTGTATTTTACATTTATAGTTCATCTCAACCGGGATTAGCCACACTGCTGGGGCTCTGTAGACACATGTGGCTAGCGGCTACTGTATTGGGCAGTGCAGTATTTTATACATATTTCATGCATTTCAGGAATCACATGAAGGATTTATTACAGTACAGGAGATGAAACCGGGAGAGGTTAGGTAGCTTGTCTGGGGTCGTGAAGCTGGAGAGTGACAGAGCAGATCTGTCCCTCTGCTTCCCACTCTGGTGGCCTGCCGCTCCTCAGGCAGAGAGAAAAGGAGGGGTGCTTGATCCGGGCCTGGAACGACGGCAGAATTGAATAGGTGGAAGTGAGCTGTGTTCTCGACGTTGTGACGTTACCCCTGAGTGATTGAGCTGCTGCTGGTCTGGATAGTATCGCGAGTGGTGGGGAAGGGGGCCCAGGGGCAAAGCAGAAGTAGCCCATTTCCAAACCATTGTGAAATTTGCTTCTGGAGGTAGCCGAGAGATTCTCGGAAAGTAAGGGGAACCATCATCTTCAAGTGCACATGCCAGAGTTAAGGGAGTCCTTTGAGTAGGTGGAGAGCCTCTCTTCCGGGACATGGGGTCATTAAGGACACTTTCCTTTTAGAAGTTATGTGAAGAGTCTGTTATAATACGTAGAGCTCAGCTAGCCAGGGCTGGGTCATCAGGTACATAGTGCAGTAAGTCCCCTGCATACGAACGAGTTCTGTTCCGAGAGCACGTTCGTAAGTCCAGTTGGTTCTTAAGTCCAACAAAGTCAGCCTAGGTACCCAACTAACACAGTCAGCTATATAGTACTGTACTGTAATAGGTTTATAATAGTTTTAACACAAATGATACATAAAAAGCAAACAAACACAAAAAACAAAGAAAACATTTTTAGTCTTCAGTACAGTACCTTGAAAAGTACAGTACCGTACAACAGCCGGTGCTTCTCAGCAGTAGCAGCCACATCTCTGCTCTTTTACACTTGCTTCCAGACGTCCTGGACTTCAAATAAAGATACTCTACTACTGTACCGTATACAATACTGTAAAGAACACAAAAGCACAACCACTTGTAGAGGATGCACACACGTGACACTACGCCAGACACACGAACTAACGTACATGATTGGACATGCAAACGCACATTCGCATCACTGAAAGTTTGCAACTTGTAGGTTTGTGTGTAGGGGCCTTACTGTAAATGTATTTGCCCTCCTCTGTGCTAAAGCAGAAGATCCTGTGGAGAAGGCCCGGTTTTATCTTTTTCCAGGAAGACTACCATATCCTAATGCAGGAGAAACTGAATGGGGAGGGCCACGGGCTTCTGTGGGCAGCCAAGTTGGTTCTAAGTTTGTTTTTCTTGTTTTATTCATAAACATTACAACAGCAGTAAAGACACACTTTGAAAATCCTGGCATCCCGACACATTGCTGTTCATTTTACAGTGTTCCCTTGCAATCACTGTCCTTTTGTGAAAAAAAATAATTTTTTAATATAATTTTAACATGGACAAAGTTTATTTTATTGCTCCTGTTATCATAAACATTTTCCCATCTTTATAAGGCATGTAGTATGTTAATGTCAGAGAATATGACTAAATTCTATATCACAGTTGGCTTATTCCTGTGGCTAGATATTTGGGTTGTTTCAAAGTATCTTGAGATTGTATTTGATGCTACTGCCTGAAGCCTCATGCTTATTTTCTTTTATATCTTTTATAATTAGATTGTGAAATTATAAATTTATAGTTGTCACTATATGTTATTTATAAATATAGATATAATTACAACTTTAAAACTATTTCTTAATAAGAAATTATCCAGCCTTTGAATTCTAAGCCAGAAGGCTTACAAACATTTTAAAATGTATTGGTTCTTCTGGCATATTACTTCTGTTTTCTTGAGGTGTTGTTTCTGTTCCTCCTGCCACTCCCCAGTTTTATTTGAAATGTAACTGGCATACAGCATTGTGTAAGTTTAAGATGTACAGCATAAAATTCTGTTTTCTCAGCAACAAGTGACGTGTGAGCTCACCAGTCTTGCCACAAAACTACCAGCACAGGGTATGAAAATTTACCTAAAGTTTTGCTAAATTTCACAAAGGTCAAAATGTGTCAAGTGTTTGTGTGTTCTTCCCCACATGCTTCTTAGAACACCACTGATGTAACTGACCAGAGGGATAGGTGAGGCTACCATCCGTGCAGGGTGCTTCCTTGGAGGAAGGTTGGTTAAACAGCTTTTTTTGCAGACTGATGGTGAGGGCCAACCCCAGATACCCACAGCCTTTAAGTCCGGACACGGCACTTCGCCAAAGCTCAGCCTCAACCTCTCACAGCTGCAAAAAGCACATAGCTCCAGTCTGAACCGCATAGAGCCTGTGGGAAAGGGATGACCTTCCTGTTTTCTTCCACACGCCGGATTGCACATGGATCTATCACAGGCTTTGGAGTCAGGAAGATGTGTGACACTGGGCACATTATTTAATCTCCCTTTCATCTAAAGGGGACAACAGGGGTAGTTCCCTATAAATTTGCTGAGAGGATTAAATGTGTCAGTACTCGAAAAGTACTAAGAACAGGGTCTGACATAATTAGTACTCAATAAAATGTTGTAAATGTGGGTTTGAATCTCAGTTTCAACACATTCTAGATGCCTTCTTCAGGCAAGTTACTTAATATTTCTGGCCTTGAGCTTCCTCATCTGTAAAATGGGATTATTTAACAACAGCCTCACAGAGATAACAGGGGATTTTAGTGAGATAATGTATAGAGAGCATTTAGCAGAGTCCTGCACAAAGAGGCCCTCCGTGAATGTAATATTAAGAAAGGCATTGCTTTTTAGTTTTATTTTCTGTCCTTACATTGGTCTAAGCAGCAGTTCCATTGTAATTAGCTCAGATTTTGACATATGTGTGGTTACAGTGTATTTTTATTGTCCACGTTGTAGGTTTGGGGCCATCCTGAAACAAATGGGAGGCAAACAGTTTCATGTCCCTGAAGCTTTTAACAGGTTTCAATGAAATCTTGTTTTTAAGGTTAGCGAGAGCATAATTTCACAGAGAAGGATGATACTTCATATGCTTGTTAATTTTGTGGCTTTCCCCGACAGTTGGCATCAAAGGAAACTGTCAGGTTTATGGAAGGTATCAAGTGTTTCTTTATGCTCATGCAACACAAATCAAGTCTGTCTAAATGATAAGGTAAAAACCCAGTCTTAGGGAAATGCAAAAAAATGACCAAGGAGGTACTTGAACACAGCTCATCCCGTTCGCCTTCCTCTTGTCTGTCCCAATTCCTCCTCCTCTTCATGTCTGAGTTGAGATCAAACATGGGAGGTGATCCCCAGGCTCCTCGAACCATCCAGACTGGGTGGCTGGCTTCTCCGTGTGGTACATGCTCTGCGGCTGTCATTCCTTCTTCCCTGTCTCTCTCCCTCCGCAGTCACCCCTGCCTTCTCATTGCCTAGCCGGGCCTGACCAGCATAGCACTCTATAAGTATATGTTGGCTAAGTGGAGAAACTGCAAAAATCTGCCTGTGAAGTTAGAAGGTGTGTGTAGAGTAATGACAGGTGCACCTGCAAAGTGAGGCAAGTGGGCTGAGGAAAAGGAACGCAGTGATATTTACATTTGGAAAATGCAAAGGACTTTTCCCTTGCCTACACTTTCCTGGACCCTGTGAGGCATCAGTGTTCCCTAATCCCAGCTGTTTCTCACTCCTAAGCAGCTTCTCTCTTTCAACATCTCGCCAACTCCCATCTGCTCCATCCACCCTTGCCAAGGATTTGGGGTGAGGCTAGTTCTGTGGTGTGTTCCTGTCCAATTTATATCCTTCCGTTTTGGGGGCAAAATCTGGACTCCAGGCACACCAGCAGAAAGGAGGAATGTTTCCTTCTTTAATCCTCATGCCCTGTGGGTTTGAGAAGGGCCAGGGCCTCCCTGGCTTTCCTTGGATGGTAGTAACTGGTGGCGTGGGGTGCTAGGTAGGTGGAGGAATAGTCTTGGTATGAAATGAGCCTTTGCTATTCAAATGTTGGCTTCAGGGCCTTCTGCTTTGTCACTGCTCATCTGGGAAGTCAAATCTAACCTAGTAACAGTATTCTTTACTGAGCACCTACTATATGGTGACAGTATACTGAGAGCTTCACAAATACTGGCTCAGGTGCTCACAATTGTAGGACCAGTGTGAGTCCCCTACAACTTCAGAGAAGCCTGGCCAGACCCTGAAGCCAGCAGCATGACACAGACTCAGTGGTAGAAGGAGAATTTGTCAGGAAGCCAAGAAATCTGAGTTCCACTTTAGCTTTGTCACAAACCAATACTCTGTAGCAGTGGGCCTCAGTTTTTCCACCTATGAAAATAGGATGGGGAGAGTTTGATCAGATGCGTTTAAATTTCCTTCTGTTTCATGCCATCAGTGTGTCGACTCCAGTCCAACCTGCTCTCTTCTTTGCCTGAGTGAATTTTGGACTGTGGGTTGGAATCATATAGTTCGGTAGTCTGAGTGAGTCTATCTCCTAGTGATACTCTGATCTCCCAGTGACGAAAACCTTGTTCTCATAAATGCTTCCTAACCCTGGGCCTACCATATTGGTGAGATACAAAGCTTTTCCCCTTGTGTGAGGTCCCGAAACATTTGGTTGCATGTATTTATCCTGGGACAGTTGTTTCCAGGCCTGGATCTTAAGTCTTTCTTACACTGAAAACCAAAATTAGTTGTCAGGGCCACTTTTAAATAACTTGGCCTTTAAATGTGTTGAAGTTCTTATTATTCTCCCTTTTATTATTAATGCTTTTGTGTCTGGTTTAGGAAATCTTTGCCTACCTCAAGATCATGAAGGTATTCTCCTATATTTTCTTCTAGAAAAATATATAGTTCTTTATATATATATATATATATATATATATATATAGTTCTTTATATATATATAAACTATATAAAGAAAATATATAGTTTCTTTATAGTTTGAATTTTCACATATAGGTCTAGGATCCACTTCAAATTAATAGGGTGAAGGACAGTTCAAGATTCTTTTTTTTCCCCTATATAGATGTCCAGACACTCCAGAACAATTTATTAAGAAGACCTTTCTTTCCTCCATTGAATTTCACTGATACCACGATAAAAAAATTAAGTTACTGTAAAAACTTAAGTTACTGGTATTTCCAGATTCTTGTCTTTTTCATTGATCTATTTGTCCTTACATCATTGTCTTGATTACTGTGGTTTTATAACAAGTCTGGTAATTTAAGTCTTTTAACTTTGTTCTTCTCAGATTACCTTTGCTCTTCTGGGTCCTTTGAGTTTTCTTATAAATTTTATAGTTAGCTTGTTAATTTCTACAAAATGCCTGTTGGGATTTTGATTGAAAATGCACTGAAGCTATAGGTCAACGTAATAGGGTTCTCCAGAGAAACAGAACTGATAGGATATGTGTGCGTTGATCTTATTAACACCCTTACAGACATACCTGGAATAATGTTTGACCAAATAAATATCTGGGCACCCGTGGCCCAGTTAACACATAAAATTAACCATCACAATCTATTTGGGGGAAAATGAACATTTTAACAAAACTGAACCTTCCAATTCATAACCATGGTATATGTTCCCATTTCTTTAGGTCATCCTTAATTTCTATCAGTAAGGTTTGTAGTTTTCAGTAAGAAGTTGTCTATCTTTAATTTCATTTGCTTCTTGGCATTCGATGTTTTGTTATTATAAATTGTATGTAAGATATATTTTCCAATTTTTTGTGTACTCGTACTTTTAAATAATACAGAATTTTTGCAAGAAACATAATTCCCCATTTGTCAGACAGCGGTGATGTTTAGGAGCTGTCATTCTGGATGTAACCATAAATCATCACTAAAATATCCTATTCTTCTCTGTGCTACTTTACCATTTCCAAAGCATTTCCTTCCTTTGGGCCTCACGAGGGCTCTCAGAAAGAGACAGGGGAGCTATTATTATTCCTATTTTCATATAAGAAAATTTGGCCTCAGGGATATTATCTAAAGGTCCTGTGACTGACAAGTGACAGTGCCAGCCCCGGAACTCAGGACTTTCCTAAGAGAGAGGTCCTGCTCCTGATACTAAAGTCATTCTGTATAAAGGTGACCTTTTATTGAGAACACACTGCAAAGGCCTCTGGCTTTATGGAGAATCTTCTGCCTGTGGCCTCTGTGGACAGCGTAGAAGGCAGGGAAGAATTCAGCAGAGGGAGAAAAGCGGACCAAGGCAACTATAAACCACTAGATCACGGAGGGAGGACAGGGTCACCGTCAGCCCATAGAGCACTTTTTTGTCTATTGGGAAAGATGCCCTTCCACCAGTGCAGCTAGAATGTGAGGGCTGTATGCAGTGCACACCTTGCACGGTCATGTGTGACATCCCAGAGAGAAAACAGCAAACACAGAAGCCTTAATTATTCAGGAATTAATTAATGTCGAGGAGCCTAATTTAGTGAGTATTTTGGTTTTTTCCTTTTGAGAAGTTCAGCAGAAGTTGATTCACTAAAAGGGAATTCGCTAAAAGGGAAGAGACTCTCTTCCTTTAATTTTCCTTTTACAACCTTTCCAGTTTCCTTCCTTTCTCCCTCCTCCTCTTTCCTCTGTAGTAAGCGCCAGGCCCTGTGAGTGCAGAGATAAATGAGGGGTCATTTCCCCCGGGAACTTAAAGTCTTACAAACTTTCTGGACTGTCACCAACAATAAGGAACGTAGTTTATGTTATTATAGTTATTTAAAAAAAACAAAACTTTATTTTTTAAAAAATATTTACTTATTTATTTTATTTATTTTTGGCTGCATTGGGTCTTAGTTGCAGCACGTGGGATCTTCGTTGAGGCACGCGGGATCTTTTGTAGCAGCACGCCAGCTCTTCGTTGCGGCGCGCGGGCTCTTTGTTGTGGCGTGCAGGCTTCTCTCTAGTTGTGGCGCGCAGGCTCCAGGGCATGTGGGCTCTGTAGTTTGCAGCACACGGGCTCTCTAGTTGAGGCACGCGAGCTCAGTAGCTGTGGTGTGCGGGCTTAGCTGCCTGACAGCATTTGGGATCTTAGTTCCCTGACCAGGGACCAAACCCACGTCCCCTGCCTTGGAAGGTGGATTCTTTACCACTGGACCACCAGGGAAGTCCCAAAAGTCTTTATCTTTTAGAAATATATACTGAAATATTTACAAATGAATGCCGTGTTATTTGGGGTTTGTTTAAAAATAATCTAGGGGGTAGGAATGGGTAGAAATATAAACAAAATAAGATTGGCCATAGTTGATAATTATTGAATCTGAGTCATGGGTCCATGGGAGTTCATTATCTGTCATCCATCCATATCCATCTTTCTAATGATCTATTTCAGACAAAAGTTTCATGAAGCACAGTTATTACATGCAGTGAATTCTGATACTTTCAAATCTAGTTTACTCTATTTTTAAAAAGCTGGTAGTGATGTTTTAAATTGGTTTTGAGACTCATTAATGTAAAATAATATGTATTTTGAAAAACACTGCTATAGTGTAGGAGAGAAGGACTGTAAAATAAGTGATTACCATCCACCCCAAAGTGGTACTAGGGTGTTTATAGAGAGCTATGGGACACAAAGGAGAGGGAGGGACTGACCAAACAGGGTCCTGGAGGGTCCAGGAGAGCCTCAGAGACGTCCTTGAGCAGTTTGCGTGGAAGAGGAGGCATTTATGTGTTGACAAGATGGTAAGAGATATTTGAGCTCAAGGATGAGGGCATTGGTGCACGTGGGGATTGGTGAGGTGGGCTGGGTGAGTCTTAGTTAGGTCAGTGCAGCTAGAATGTGTGGGCTGTGGAGGAGTGGCCATTGATGAGGTTACAGATAGCAGCAGAAAGCACGAAAGGTCTACGGGACAGCTTAAGGAATTTGGAATTGCTTCTGTGTGTTTCAGGAAGACATTGCATGGTAAACTGAGAAATGACCCTGTACCATTTGCCTTTTACGAAGATCGCTATCAGCTATGTGGAGGTAGACCAGCCTATCTTATACAGTCATGGTTTACAATAGAAAACACAGACCCAAAGGAGACCCGGTCCTGGAAGCCAAATCTCCCAATGCATCTCATGCAGTTATCTTCCCACTCTGCCACATGCTTCTCAGAAGATCCACACAGATACGCAAATTGGGCTCTTACAAGTATTTACTAAAGCAAAAATTATAGTCACTTTCAGGACATAGTGAGAGCTGGGAATAGAGCAAGCACTGTCTGTTCTTTCCTCTTCCCTCTGCAGGGTTCTCTCATCTGCAGAGTAAAGTTATGGTAACTGTGAGAGATTGATAATAATCACTTACACTTACAACATGGAATTTCTCTAGGTGCTTTACAACTATTAACTCAATGTTCACAACAATTCTATGTGGTAATTATTATTATTTCCATATCATAGACGAGGAAACTGAAGTACATAGAAGTAAGTGATGTGCTTATGGTCCCACATCCAGCAATTAGCAAAGCTGGAATTTAGGTGAAGTCCACTCTCTTAACCACCATGATGCTTCTTGGCTAGGTTTGATTTCATTCCTTGAACCCAGATGTTTGAACAAAGATAGTCATGAAAAGATTTGGCTGTCAGCTTGATTCTCAATATTGCTAAATCTGAATCTTCCCTAATTCAGAGGAAGGAGGAAGTTTTTCTAGCTGGGAGAAGAAGAATGGCTTCTTGGAAGGAAGTGGTATTTTAATGGAGCTTTGAGAGATGGGTGAAATTTTGAGAAGTAAAAATTGCTGAGAACAAAGGACATAGCACCAGCCAAGGTGAAATAATCCAACTACAACCTCTGTCTACCACTGTTTATAATGAAAAACTGGACTGAATACAAAAGTCAACTACATGAGAACTTGAAAAGTAATAGGCAGATAAGATACTGGAGTCAAAACTTGAACAGTGACCCATGATGGCCCTTGTCACGTGGAACTGCACAATTGTTTGGGAGGCTAAAACTCTGAGATAACCCCATCTTTCCAGTCAGAGGAACTAGGAAAATGAGCCGCTGGAAGCCAGAGAGTGTGAGGAAATTCCTGAGAGGAGAGAGCTGGCAAAGGGGAGCCACTAATTCTGTGTATGGATTGGCACAAGTCCTGGGTGTGCTACAAGGTGTGCATTTGTGGAACAGGTCCCAGGAAGTACAGCAAAGGTTTTGAGAACCTATCTGTGTTATTAACCACTAGCCGAGTCCCAGATAAATCCTTGAGTTGCCTATGTGACCGGCACACCCAACTGGCTTAGCAAAGCCTTTGAAAACTGAACTGACATCAGAGCTACCAGTCACAAAAGGTAAGACAGAATTTTCTATCTGAACCTAAGTGGGCTACATGCCTGCTAAAACAAATAAACAAAAATATCAACGTTTCAGAAGAATTTAACAGAATTCAGAGCCTCATTACGTAATATCTAAAAGTCCAGGATGCAATTCAAATTTACTAAATCTAGAAAGTACCAGGAAAATCTGAACAATACTCAAAGGGAAAGACTATCACCAGGTGCTACCCATGAGATGTCTCAGATGGTAGAACTCTCAGAGACTTAATGTAGCTCTTAGAACCATTTTCCACTCTTGAAAGACATGAAAAGATAGAGGTTTTCAGCAGGAAAATGGAAACGATACAAAATAACCAGATGGAAAATTCAGAATTGAGGAGACAACATCTGAAGCAATGAATTCACTGGGTGGGCTCAGTGGCAGAATAAAAAAAAGTCAGTGAACTTGAAGAGGGAACAAAAGAAATTATACAATATTTTAAATATATTTGTAAATATATTTTTTATTGGAAAGAATGGATAGAATCTCAGGATCTGTGGCCCGATATCAAAAAGTTGAAAATTCATGTTATTGGGGTCCCATCCTAGAAGGTGAAAAGAAAGATTTTCATGCAGACAAAATATTTGAAGACAAGATGGCTGAAAGTGTCCCATATTTGGTAAAAGGCATAAATTTACAAAGTATAGAATCTCTGTGTGAATTCAACACAGAATAAACCCAATGACAACTACTCAGCCACATCATAATCAAACTGCTGAAAACCAAAAATAAAAAAATATTGAGAGCATCCAGGGACAGATGATACATTGTATAAAAGGGAAACCTATTCAAGTACTGTGGAACATCTTTAAAGTGGTAGAAAAACAGAATTGTCAACCCACAATTTTTTTTTTTTTTTTTTTTTTTTTGCGGTACGCGGGCGTCTCACTGTTGTGGCCTCTCCCGTTGCGGAGCACAGGCTCCGGACGCGCAGGCTCAGTGGCCATGGCTCACGGGCCCAGCCGCTCCGCGGCATGTGGGATCTTCCCGTACCGGGGCACGAACCCGTGTCCCCTGCATCGGCAGGCGGACTCTCAACCACTGCGCCACCAGGGAAGCTCTGTTTTTTTCTTTTAACATCTTTATTGGAGTATAATTGCTTTACAATGGTGTGTTAGTTTCTGCTCTATAACAAAGTGAATGAGCTACACATAAACATATATCCCCATATCTCCTCCCTCTTGCGTCTTCCTTCCACCCTCCCTATACCGCCTCTCTAGGTGGACACAAAACACCGAGCTGATCTCCCTGTGCTATGTGGCTGCTTCCCACTAGCTATCTATTTTACATTTGATACTGTATATATGTCCATGCCACTCTCTCACTTCGTCCCAGCTTACCCTTCCCCCTCACCGTGTCCTCAAGTCCATTCTCTATGTCTGCGTCTTTATTCCTGTCCTGCCCCTAGGTTCTCCAGAACAATTTTTTTTTTTAGATGCCATATATATATGTGTTAACATATGGTATTTGTTTTTCTCTTTCTGACTTACTTCAGTCTGTATGACAGACTCTAGGTCCATCTACCTCACTACAAATAACTCAATTTTGTTTCTTTTTATGGTTGAGTGATCTTCCATTGTACATATGTGCCACATCTTCTTTATCCATTCATCTGTCGATGGACACTTAGGTTGCTTCCATGTCCTGGCTATTGTAAACAGAGCTGCAGTGAACGTTGTGGTACATGACTCTTTTTGAATTATGGTTTTCTCAGGGTATATGCCCAGTAGTGGGATTGCTGGGTCGTATGGTAGTTCTATTTTTAGTTTTTTAAGGAACCTCCTTACTGTTCTCCATAGTGGCTGTATCAATCTACATTCCCACCAACTGTGCAAGATGGTTCCCTTTTCTCCACACCCTCTCCAGCATTTATTGTTTGTCGATTTTTTGATGATGGCCATTCTGATTGGTGTGAGGAGATACCTCACTGTACTTTTTTTTTTTTTTTTTTCGCTATGCGGGCCTCTCACTGTTGTGGCCTCTCCCGTTGCGGAGCACAGGCTCTGGACGCGCAGGCTCAGCGGCCATGGCTCACGGGCCCAGCCGCTCCACGGCATGTGGGATCTTCCCGGACCGGGACACGAACCTGTGTTCCCTGCATCGGCAGGCGGATTCTCAACCACTGCGCCACCAGGGATGCCCCCTCACTGTACTTTTGATTTGCATTTCTCTAATGATTAGTGATGGTGAGCATCCTTTCATGTGTTTGCTGGCACTAGGTATATCTACTTTGGAGACATGTCTATTTAGATAGTCTGCCCATTTTTGGATTGGGTTGTTGGTTTTTCTGATATTGAGCTACATGAGATGCCTGTATATTTTGGAGATTAATCCTTTGTCAATTGCTTCGTTTGCAAATATTTTTTCCCATTCTGCGGGTTGTCTTTTCATCTTGTTTATGGTTTCCTTTGCTGTGCAAAAGCTTTTAAGTTTCATTAGGTCCCGGTTTTTTTTGTTTTTTTTTTTTTGCGGTACGCGCGCCTCTCACTGTGGTGGCCTCTCCCGTTGCAGAGCACAGGCTCCGGACGCGCAGGGTCAGCAGCCATGGCTCACGGGCCTAGCTGCTCCTCGGCATATGGGATCTTCCCGGACTGGGGCACGAACCCGTGTCCCCTGCATCGGCAGGCGGACTCTCAACCACTGCGCCACCAGGGAAGCCCCTGTTTATTTTTGTTTTTATTTCCATTACTCTAGGAGGTGGGTCAGAAAGGATCTTGCTGTGATTTATGTCATAGAGTGTTCTGCCTATGTTTTCCTCTAAGAGTTTGATAGTGTCTGGCCTTACATTTAGGTCTTTAATCCATTTTGAGTTTATTTTTGTATATGGTCTTAGGGAGTGTTCTAATTTCATTCTTTTACATGTAGCTGTCCAGTTTTCCCAGCAGCACTTATTGAAGAGGCTGTCTTTTCTCCATTGTATATTCTTGCCTCCTTTATCAAAGATAAGGTGACCATATGTGTGTGGGTTTATCTCTGGGCTTTCTATCCTGTTCCATTGATCTACATTTCTGTTTTTGTGCCAGTACCATGCTGTCTTGATTACTTTGTAATCAATTGTAGCTTTGTAGTATAGTCTGAAGTCAGGGAGCCTGATTCCTCCAGCTCCGTTTTTCTTTCTCAAGATTGCTTTGGCTCTTTGGGGGTCTTTTGTGTTTCCATACAAATTGTGAAATTTTTTGCTCTAGTTCTTTGAAAAATGTCATTGGTAATTTGATAGGGATTGCATTGAATCTGTAGATTGATTTGGGTAGTATAGTCATTTTCACAATTTTGATTCTTTCAATCTAAGAACATGGTACATCTCTCCATCTCTTTGTATCATCTTTAATTTCTTTCATCAGTGTCTTATAGTTTTCTGCATACAGGTCTTTTGTCTCCTTAGGTAGGTTTATTCCTAGGTATTTTATTCTTTTTGTTGCAATGGGAGTGTTTCCTTAATTTCTCTTTCAGATTTTTCATCATTAGTGTATAGGAATGCAAGAGATTTCTGTGCATTAATTTTGTATCCTGCAAGTTTACCAAATTCATTTATGAGCTTTAGTAGTTTTCTGGTAGTATCTTTAGGATTCTCTATGTACAGTATCATGTCATCTGCAAAGAGTGACAGTGTTACTTCTTTTCCGATTTGGATTCCTTTTATTTCTCTCTGATTGCTGTGGCAAAAACTTCCAAAACTATGATGAATAACAGTGGTGAGAGTGGGCAACCTTGTCATGTTCCTGATCTTAGACAAAATGATTTCAGTTTTTCACCATTGAGAATGATGTTGGCTGTGGGTTTGTCAGTTATGGTCTTTATTATGTTGAGGTAAGTTCCCTCTCTGCCTACTTTTTGGAGCGTTTTTATCATAAATGGGTGTTGAATTTTTTCAAAAATTTTTTCTGCATGTATTGAGATTAGCATATGGTTTTTATCCTTCAGTTTGTTAATATGGTGTATCACATTGATTGATTTGCGTAGATTGAAGAGTCCTTGCATCCTGGGATAAATCCCACTTGATCATGGTGTATGATCCTTTTACTGTGCTGCTGGATTCTGTTTGCTAGTATTTTGTCGAGGATTTTTGCATCTATGTTCATCAGTGGTGTTGGCCTGTAGTTTTCTCTTTTGTGCCATCTTTGTCTGGTTTTGATATCAGGGTGACGGTGGCCTCGTAGAATGAGTTTGGGTGTGTTCCTCCCTCTGCTGTATTTTGGAAGAGTTTGAGAAGGATAGGTGTTAGCTCTTCTCTAAATGTTTGATAGAATTCGCCTGTGAAGCCATCTGTCCTGGGCTTTTGTTTGTTGGAAGATTTTTAATCACAGTTTCAATTTCAGTGCTTGTGATTGGTGTGTTTATATTTTCTATTTCTTCCTGGTTCCGTCTCGGGAGGTTGTGCTTTTCTAGGAGTTTGTCCATTTCTTCCAGGTTGTCCATTTTATTGGCATAGAGTTGCTTGTAGTAATCTCTCATGATGCTTTGTATTTCTGCAGTGTCAGTTGTTACTTCTCCTTTTTCATTTCTATTTCTATTGATTTGAGTCATCTCCCTTTTTTTCTTGATGAGTCTGGCTAATGGTTTATCAATTTTGTTTATCTTCTCAAAGAACCAGCTTTTAGTTTTATTGATATTAGGTATTGTTACCTTCATTTCTTTTTCATTTATTTCTGATCTGATCTTTATGATTTCTTTCCTTCTGCTAACTTTGGGGGTTTTTTTGTTCTTCTTTCTCTAATTGCTTTAGGTGTAAGGTTAGGTTGTTTATTTGAGATGTTTTTTGTTTCTTGAGTTAGGATTGTATTGCTACAAACTTCCCTCTTAGACCTGCTTTTTGCTGCATCCTATAGGTTTGGGGTCATCGTGTTTTCATTGTCATTTTTTTCTAGGTATTTTTTGATTTCCTCTTTGACTTCTTCTGTGACCTCCTGCTTATTTAGTAGTGTACTGTTTAGCCTCCATGTGTTTGTGTTTTTTACAGATTTTTTCCTGTAATTGATATCTAGTCTCATTGCATTGTGGTCAGAAAAGATACTTGATATGATTTCATTTTTCTTAAATTTACCAAGGCTTGATTTGTGACCCAAGATATGATCTATATTGGAGAATGTTCCACGAGCACTTGAGAAGAAAGTGTATTCTGTTGTTTTTGGATGGAATGTTCTGTAAATATCAATTAAGTCCATCTTGTTTAATGTACCATTTAAAGCTTGTGTTTCCTTATTTACTTTCATTTTGGATGATCTGTCCATTGGTGAAGGTGGGATGTTAAAGTCCCCTACTATGATTGTGTTACTGTCGATTTCCCCTTTTATGTCTGTTAGCATTTGCCTTATGTATTGAGGTGCTCCTATGTTGGGTGCATAAATATTTACAATTGTTATATCTTCTTCTTGGATTGATCCCTTGATCATTATGTAGTGTCCTTCTTTGTCTCTTGTAATAGTCTTTATTTTAAAGTCTATTTTGCCTGATATGCAAATTGCTACTCCAGCTTTCTTTTGATTTCCATTTGCATGGAATATCTTTTTCCATCCCCGCAATTTCAGTCTGTATGTGTCCCTAGGTCTGAAGTGGGTCTCTTGTAGACAGCATATATATTGTTCTTGTTTTTGTATCCATTCAGCCAGTCTATTGGAGCATTTAATCCATTTACATTTAAGGTAGTTATCGATATGTGCGTTCCTATTACCATTTTCTTAATTGTTTTGGGTTTGTTATTGTAGGTCTTTTCCTTCTCTTCTGTTTCCTGCCTAGAGGAGTTCCTTTAGCATTTGTTGTAAAGCTGGTTTGGTGGTTCTGAAATCTTTTAACTTCTGCTTGTCTGTAAAGGTTTTAATTTCTCCATCGAATCTGAATGAGATCCTTGCTGGGTAGATTAATCTTGGTTGTAGGTTTTTCTCTTTCATCATTTTAAATATGTCCTGCCACTCCCTTCTGGCTTGCAGAGTTTCTGCTGAAAGATCAGTTGTTACCCTTATGTGGATTACCTTGTATGTTACTTTTCCCTTGCTACTTTTAATATGTTTTCTTTGTATTTAATTTTTGATAGTTTGATTAATATGTGTCTTGGCGTGTTTCTCCTTCGATTTTTCCTGTATGGGACTCTTTGTGTTTCCTGGACTTGATTGACTATTTTCTTTTCCATATTAGGGAACTTTTCAACTATAATCTCTTCAAATATTTTCTCAGTCCCTTCGTTTTTCTCTTTTTCTTCTGGGACCCCTATAATTTGAATGTTGGTGTGTTTAATGTTGTCCCAGGGGTCTCTGAGCCTGTCCTCATTTCTTTTCATTCTTTTTTCTTTATTCTGCTCTGAGGTAGTTATTTCCACTATTTTATCTTCCAGGTCACTTATCGATTCTTCTGCCTCAGTTATTCTGCTATTGATTCCTTCCAGAGAATTTTTAATTTCATTTATTGTGTTGTTCATCATTGTTTGTTTGCTCTTTAGTTCTTCTAGGTCCTTGTTAAACGTTTCTTGTGTTTTCTCCAGTCTGTTTCCAAGATTTTGCATCATCTTTACTATCATTACTCTAAATTCTTTTTCAGGTAGACTGCCTATTTCCTATTCTTTTGTTTGGTCTGGTGGGTTTTTACCTTGCTCCTTCATCTGGTGTGTATTTCTCTGTCTTCTCATTTTGCTTAATTTACTGGGTTTGGGGTCTCCTTTCTGCAGGCTGTGTATTCGTAGTTTCCGTTGTTTTTGGTGTCTGCCTCCAGTAGGTGTATTTGGTTCATTGGGCTGTGTAGGCTTCCTGGTGGAGTGGACTGGTGCCTGTGTTCTGGTGGATGAGGCTGGTCTTGTGTTTCTGGTGGGCAGGACCGTGTCTGGTGGTGTGTTTTGGGGTGTCTGTGAACTGAGTATGGTTTTAGGCAGCCTTTCTACTAATGGGTGGGGTTGTGTTCCTATCTTGCTAGTCGTTTGGCATAGGGTGTCCAGCACTGTAGCTTGCTGGTTGTTGGGTGGAGCTGGGTCTTAGCGTTGAGATGGAGATCTCTGAGACAGCGTTTGCCATTTGATATTAGGTGGGGCCAGAGGTCTGTGGTGGACCAATGTCCTGAAGTTGGCTCTCCCACCTCAGAGGCTCAGGCCTGACACCCGGCTGCAGCACCAAGACTCTGTCAGCCACCCGGCTTGTCTTCTTAAAGCTGGGCTGCCTGCAGCAGCCCAACCAATGTAATATTCAACTTGGAAATGTTACGTTTGCACAGGGTGCTAGAGGAGATCTCCGTCGTTCCATACCAGAAATAAAAAAGGATGAACAGGTCTTCTTATCCATGATGCAAAGTTAAATTCTATTCCTCCAGGGAAAATTTCAGGGCACTGCCCCTGCCACCACCAGTCATAGAGATGGCTTGGGAAACATTGGAACCACCTCTAAGCTGGGGTTTTATGAATCTTTCCCTTTCTGCCAACTGAAGCAGAAGACTCTGAGGCTTTAGAACAGGGCAGTACTCCTCAACGTTGTCGAGGTCGTCAAAAATGAGGAAAGTATGAGAAATTGTCACAGCCAAGAGGAGTCTATGGAGACATGGAGACTAAATGTAATGCTTGGCCACCTGTGGCCGCCCAGGTCTGCGTCGCCGGCAAGAATTTGCTCCCGGGCCCGAGCTTGTTATTTTAATGTGTATTTTTTTGATTTTCTGTGACATTGAATCCCCAGCCTTCCACTGAGTTGGTCCCCACCCTTTTAGGGAGAAAGCAGGGAGAAGAGTAGAAGAAAAAAGATTTATGGCTCCCTCCCCATTCATCGCTTTGAAGATGAGAAGCAAATGCAGACACAGAGAGCCCTGGGTTCAAATCCTATCTCTGCAACTTCCTAGCTACTGACTTTGTGCAACCTTCACTTCTCTGAGCCTCAGATTTGTTCACTGAAGGATAGAGCATTCATCCTGTCCTCCATGAGGGTGAGGTAGTAGAGATTTATAAGGAAAGAGACTGGTGTGCAGTCTGGTCAATCTGAAGACAGTAGCTTTTGTTGTCTGTGGGGAGCTGAAGCTCAGGATATACAAGCACCTCCTGGTGCACAGAGGCAGCGAGGAACTCAGAGCTGGCTCTCCTGTCCAGGGACGGCCTCTGCAGGGACTGCTGCTCATGTTTAGGTCACCGCCTCTTCCCCTTCATTCGTCGCAACCTCCCTGTGGGGTGGTCTTCTAATCACCTCTGGGCAATGGAGGCATCTATCCCAAGCCAGGAAATTAATCCTGGGGAATTGGGTGACCTTGGGGGAGTGAATTCTGACCGCGATTGTATTTATCTGGTTCTGCGGGAATCCACCTTTCAGAACTTGGCTTGGGACCAGGGTGGACTTCAGGTGGGTTTGTTTGGCAGTGTCTCCCCTTATTCTCTGGAGCAGAATTCAGAACAGGAGCAGCAGCCAAGCTGGGTCTCTGCCTCAATTCATTATCCTTCCCTGACCCCTCATCTAATCTGCACATGTTCTTTTCTTTTATTTTTTATTAATTAATTAATTTATTTTTGGCTGCATCGGGTCTTCATTGCTGCGCACGGGCTTTCTCTAGTTGCGGCGAGCGGGGGCTACTCTTCGTTGCAGTGCGCAGGCTTCTCATTGCGGTGGCTTCTCTTGTTTTGGAGCACGGGCTCTAGAGTGCAGGCTCAGTAGTTGTGGCATGCGGGCTCACTAGTTGTGGCTCGCAGGCTCTAGAGCGCAGGCTCAGTAGTTATGGTGCACGGGCTTAGTTGCTCCGCGGCATGTGGGATCTTCCCGGACCAGGGCTTGAACCCGTGTCCCCTGCATTGGCAGGCGGATTCTTAACCGCTGCACCACCAGGGAGACCCTGGACATGTTCTTGTTACGCACCTATAGAAGGTTAAGAGCAGCTGATACAGAAGAGGCGGCTGTGGCTCCAAATAAGCTGTCCGCCCACAGCACAAGAGAGAACCCACGGCACTCCTCTACTACTGCTTTGATTGGTGGTGGGGGGCTCTACTCTTCAGGCTATTTGAACGCCAGATGAGTAGGCCATCTGGACCCAGGCTCACAGTGAGGCCAGAAAACCCTACCACACTCTCAGCTCAGAGCGTGGGTGTGGCTGACTGGGCTGAGAAGTATTTCTCCTGAAATCAAAGTTGGGTGCCTAGGCCCCGGTGCTATCAGCCTACCCTGGTTTTGCTCTGGAAATACCTCATCGATTTCCCGTTTTCTTACCTGGGCACATTCCACTTGCAAGAGACCTAAGGGTCGAGCTGGGAGGTGGAGTGAGTTTGGCTTATTTTCTAAGTTGAAGGAAAACTCAGAAAAAAAGTCAGCAGGCTTTCTTGTGAGAATATGGGTTTACTGACTTTTTTTGTGTCGGGCAGCAAGCCAGCCCTCTACTCTGTGGCTGTGAGAGTAGAACTTCTCCAGGCGCTTGTCTGCAGAAGGCTCTCAGGTGTATCCATGCTTGGAGAGAACTGAACAATTTTGTGTTTTCATTTTGATGATCATCGAGAAATGATTCTTATACCAGTTATAATTCACATCAATTCATAGTTGAATGACCCTTTAGTAGAAGAAAACCATGGGTATCTTAAGTAAAGGTTTGTCAAACAGCAAGCATTTCTTTTTCCTCTTTCAAATGGAAGGGTGCTTGATAAAGCACAAGCTTCATTTCCTATGGCTTTACAGAAGTGGTGAACTCATGACACTGTCTTGGAGCTTTAAAGCTACTTTTCATCTCTTATTTCCCTTGTGTTTCCACCACAACCGTGTGAAGTAAAGATTATTAAGCCCCTTTGATCATGAGGAAACAGTGGCTCAGAAAGGATGAGTGACTTCCAAGGATATGCAGTGATTTGGCTGGAGGGCTGGGGGACTTCACATCTGTGTTACAGTTTCGGGCTTTTCCATGAGTTCAGCCTTCCCAGTAACACCCCCTTGTCTCTGACTCCTTTGAGAGTCCCAGGTTCTGGTTCCCATTGCTGTGGGGCAGTGTTTGAAATGGTTAATAGTGACAGAGGCTGATACCGGTTTTGTTGAGATGGACATCAAGGTCCCATGCTTAACCAGACAAATATTGAGTCATGCACTCCCGGAAAGTTTATCTCCTCTTCTCAGAAATGAAGACCTCCTCCATCCACAGCAGATAAGCCATGATCAGCCTCCGGTCCCTCCTCCTCGATTCCTGGCAGGTTCAGGATTACCAGGCACCATTTAATAAGCACCTACTATGTTCTGGGCATGGCAGGATCCTTTTTTCTAACCCTTACAGCAATCCTGTGAGGTAGGTGGCCTTGCACACATTTTACAGATAAGGAAACTGATGCCCAGAGCACTCATGTTATTTGCCTAAGGTCATACGGTGATGACAAATGGAGCTGGGATCCAAATCTAGATTTGTCTGACTCCAAGGCTGGTTCACAGGAAATTTAGCACCGCTCTTCCAAATGGGGCCTTGTGTGGGGTCTTCCTCATCTCGGTCCTGGTCCCTCATCTCATCAGTGCGTGGGGTGGAGGAGTACAGGATGGGGGCCGCACCTAGGTTTTCTTGGCCTCTGGGCCCTGAGTCATATCTGAGTTGAGGTCCTGGCTCTGTCTCTTAACAGTGGGGTGATTGTGGGAAAATCCCACAACCTCTCTGAGCCTGTTTTCTCATTTGTAAAATAAGGTCGGCAATGATAGTGTTATTCTGAACGCTAAACGGGTGCTTGGCACAGTGCCTGGCCCTAGCAGTTGCGTAAGAAGAAGTGGCTCTTATTTGTTTGTTGGTCACGTACTTTCAGGGAGTGGAGAAGGGGGTTGCTGGAGGGCCAAGGCTGCTGAACTCACACAGCCCCCCACCGGCTCCGCAGCACCCTTCTCTGCTCTGGAACTTTTGATCTGCTCTCCACTGCGCCCCTGGTGAAGGCCAGGCTCTCCCACCTGACACTCACGGTGCCGCACAGTGAGGCCTGAGGCTCCCTCTCAGCTTCACCTCCCGATGCTTGGCTTTGCGTACCTGCTTGGGCTGACTTGACCCTCTCTGTGCCCCAGTGCCCCACCCTCGCCCACCTCCAGGCCATTTCCCTCCCATCTCACAGGTCTTTCCCATCTACGAAGGCTTCTTTGATCCTAGACTGGATTCAGGCCCCTCCTCCTGGGCTAAGATTCTTGAACAACTTCTTTTCAAGAAGAAAACATTCACTTATTTGGCAAAGTAAGCTGAGCCACAGGCCCTGACTCAGGTCCTGGGAACACAGAGGTAACTACGTGGTTCAGGTGCCCACTGTCTAGTGGGGGGAACAGACAAAGTAAGTAGTGCATTAGGTATCTGGTCCTTGTCTGATTTCTTGTGGTATTGAAGACGATTAGCACCTCCAGGGCAGGGGGAGTACCAGTTACCTCTGGGCCCGCTGTTCTGAGCTCACAGCTACCGATGTCTCGGTTGAATTGATTGATCTGAACAGATGTGGTCAAAGGTAAGCTCACAGCTCTGGCACGCCCCAGCTAGCACCGGTGGGGGGCTTAGAGCAGGGTGGGGAGCCCAGGGGCAGCCTTCTCCCATCTGTGGCCTTCCCTTCTCCCCCTCCATCCTCCTAAGTCACATTCTGTGATGGAGTCAGCATGCAGGGTTTGGCACTTTTTTTTTTTGACAATTTGCTACTGGCTTCTAAGGAGGGAAGCACACTGGCTTTAGAGCCAGACATTCCTGGGCAAGTCATATGACCTCCTCCAGCCTCAGTTTCCTCTTATATAAGATGTTGAAACAGTAGACTCGACGTTCATATGTGAGTTCTCTGGAGATCTTTGAAAATTCTCCAAATCGTCTTCATCATTCTTACCAAGTTCTCATTTGTTGACAATGGCTCTAAGGTGAGGCATTTTGCTGTCATTTGACAGATGAAGACATGAGGCACATGCTACAAGAGCACATAATTTCCCTCATTTATGCAGTCATGCACAATCGAGCTATGTTAAGTGACTTCTGTATTGATTTCATGAATATGGAGCTGTAGGCATTTGTAAGTCTATTAAAATAAATTCATTGTTGGGTATAAACTCTTCTGAACATGCACTAGCACTCTGGTTTCTTTGGGAGCTGTAGCTCACAAGCAAGCGGTTATTTCTATCACGTCCTGATACGTGAAGGGCATGGAACTCCCTGTGCCCTGGGTCGTGGCCTGGGGGAGAGCTCTCTCGCAGACTAAGGGACGGGCCCCTGCCACCTTGCTATTGCACATACCTCACTCCTGAGCAAAATCAGGAGACCTCTGGGGTTGTTCTCAAATAGTCAAAATCCCAAATGTTGACTCTGTACATGCCAAAGGTCAACTGTGAGGACAACCACCGTCCAGGGCTTGGTGAGATGATATGGCACGTGTCTAGCGCTCTAAGTGTGCCCTGGGCTGGGAACTGCAGCACTGTTGCTTTCCCTTTAACTGAAACCGTTTGCTTCTAGCGGCATTAGTGGGCTTTGCCGTGGCTGAGAGAGTCATAAGTGAAACAAGATGAACCTCTGAGCACAGGCGTTAGGAGCACAGTCCTTATATTCAGACAGTTCTGGATTTAAGTCTTGCTGCTGCCACTCGCTACCAGAAGCACTTTAACCTCTTTAAGATTCAGCTTCCTTATCTATGAAATGGAAAGGATAGCAGTGCCAACCTCAGAGGACAGTGAAGGGAGGGAGGTTTAGGGGTGGGATTAAGCAGTGAGTGCTGAGATCTGGCCTCTAAAGAAAAAGATCCAAATTTTCCACCTGCCGACATAGGTGCACATATCAAGTGGTCTTTCTGTATGGGAGGTGGGCAGGGAGGTGGATGTGAAAAACCCCAGAAAACCAGCCCTTGCCTTCTAGAAGGGAATGACTGTGGGGCAAAAGTGGACTGGAGTGTATAATCTCTAGGTCCATCCATGTTGCTGCAAATGGTAACAGTTCATTCTTTTATTTATGGCTGAGTAATATTCCATCGTGTGTGTGTGTGTGTGTGTGTGTGTGTGTGTGTGTGTGTGTGTGTACCACATCTTCTTTATCCATTCATCTGTTGATGGACACATAGGCTGCTTCCATGTTTTGGCTATTGTAAATAGTGCTGCTATGAACATTGGGGTGCATGTAGCTTTTTAAAAAAATTTTATTTATTTTTATACAGCAGGTTCTTATTAGTTATCTATTTTATACATATTAGTGTATATATGTCAATCCCAGTCTCCCAATTCATCATCCCCTCCCCACCCCGGCTTTCCCCACTTTGGTGTCCATACGTTTGTTATCTACATCTGTGTCGCTATTTCTGCCTTGCAAACCGGTTCATCTGTACCATTTTTCTAGATTCCACATATATGTGTTAATATACGGTATTTGTTTTTCTCTTTCTGACTTACTTTACTCTGTATGACAGTCTCTAGGTCCATCCACATCTCTACAAATGACCCAATTTCCTTCCTTTTTATGGCTGAGTAATATTCCATTGTATATATATACCACATCTTCTTTATCCATTCATCTGTTGATGGACACATAAGTTGCTTCCATGTCTTGGCTATTGTAAATAGTGCTGCTATGAATATTGGGGTGCATGTATCTTTTTGAATTACAGTTTTGTCTGGATATATGTCCAAGAGTGGGATTGTTGGATCATATGGTAACTCTATTTTTAGTTTTAACCATTTTCAGTAGTGGCTGCACCAATTTACATTCCTACCAACAGTGTAGGAGGGTTCCCTTTTCTCCACACCCTCTTCAGCATTTATTATTTGTTGACTTTTTGATGATGGCCATTCTGACTGGTATGAGGTGATACCTCATTGCAGTTTTTTTTTTTTTTTTTTTTTTTTTTTTTCCGGTACGCGGGCCTCTCACTGCTGTGGCCTCTCCCGTTGCTGAGCACAGGCTCCGGACGCGCAGGCTCAGCGGCCGTGGCCCACGGGCCCAGCCGCTCCACGGCACGTGGGATCCTCCCAGACCGGGGCACGAACCCGTGTCCCCTGCATCGGCAGGCGGACCCTCAACCACTGCGCCACCAGGGAAGCCCCTCATTGCAGTTTTGATTTGCGTTTCTCTAATAATTAGCAACGTTGAGCATTTTTTCATGTGCCTATTGGCCATCTGTATACCTTCTTTGGAGAAATGTATATTTAGGTCTTCTGCCCATTTTTTGATTGGGTTGTTTGTTTTGTTACTGAGTTGTATGAGTTGCTTACATATTTTGGAAATTAAGCCCTTGTTGGTCGCATCATTTGCAAATATTCTCTCCCATTCTGTAGGTTGTCTTTTTGCTTTGTTTGTGGTTTCCTTTGCTGTGCAAAAGCTTATAAGTTTGATTAGATCCCGATTGTTTATTTTTGCTTTTATTTCTATTGCCTTGGGAGACTCACCTAAAAAACAGTGCTAAGATTTATGTCAGAGAATGTTTTGCCTATGTTCTCTTCTAAAAGTTTTAAGGTGTTATGCCTTATATTTATGTCTTTAAACCATTTTGAGTTTATTTTTGTGTACTGTATGAGGGTGTGTTCTAACTTCATTGATTTATGTGAGGCTGTCCAGCTTTCCCAGTACCACTTGTTGAAGGACTGTCTTTGCCCCATTATATATTCTTGCCTTCTTTGTCAAAGATTAATTGACCCTAAGTGTGTGCGTTTATTTATGGGCTCTATTCTGTTCCATTGATCCATAGGTCTGTTTTCATGCCAACACTGTGCTGTTTTTATTACTGTAGCTTTGTAGTATTGTCTGAAGTCTAGAAGGGTTGTGCCTCCAGCTTTGTTCTTTTTCCTCAGGATTGCTTTGGCAATTCTAGGTCTTTTGTGGTTCCATATAAGTTTTATGATTATTTATTCTAGTTGTGTGAAAAATGTCATGGGTAAGGCATCTATATTTTTTAAATGCTCCCTAAGTGCTGTTAATGCTCAGGCAAGATGGAGAAGCACTGATTTAAGTGGTTTCCTTCACTCACACTGAACTTCATGGCTATGGGACTAGGGGTGGGGAGCACCTCTGAGGACAGACTTGCTTAAACTCTTTCTCTTCTATATTCTCTTCCCTTTTCTCTTTGCATGTGGCCTATTTGGCCTTGGAGTGGTTCTAGGAAAGAAATCAATTTGCTAAGGTGAGAGGGGTAAATTGTTGTCACCTTGGTGACCTTAAGGAGAGGCCAATCACTTCAGTGATACTGGTATTTAGGAAATGTTAAGGAACTCTGGCCCTGACTTCCTCCTGCCCAACAGGTAAAACTACACCGAAGGAAATAACAAACAGCCCCTGACACAATACCCAGCTGAGGAGTTTCTGGAGGAAAATACGTTTAAGACAACATTAGCAGAATCATTGTTCTCACTAAAGATAGTTAAACTGGGGTTTGAAGAGAGAGATGTAGGTCATCAGACTCTTGTTATCAAGATTTTGTGGGTTTTTTTTTTTTTTTTTTAAAGCATCCTTCCATATCTAGCCAACCAGTAGAACCTGTTTGTTAGGAGGCCAGCTGGGATCAGAAGGTTCTAATTTTATTGGGGTAAGTTTCAGGCCATGGTCAAACCAGAATTCCTTGCCCAGGGTTTCCAGAGACCCACCAGACACTTTCAGGATTTCAGAAAGCCAGACAGGAGAAGCACATTTATCCCAACAAACCTGCACAGGCCAAGGAAATCATCACGTTTCTTTGTATTAAGGCTGAACTTGTATCACCTGATTGTGATAACAATGAGAATCTCATGCTGGTCAGAACCTCTTATTGGCAGCAACATCCTTGTCCATTTGATAACAAACGAGAACTCAGATTATTACTTAAATTTGGCTGACAGCACTTTCAAAACTTGGGGATCATAGCAGGGGGAAACAAATACAAGATGTACTAGATGTGGAAGAATTTAGGAACCGCTGGCTTTGGCTAAATTAAGGGGCGCTTCTGTTATTTCACTGTGCTAACGTCATGCTGGGATGAAGAGAGAACTGTGTGGATGGTGAAAAATCTATACTGAAAATTCTGATGAATTCTCAGAATTCTACTTAGACCAGTAGAAATAAAGTCTCTACTTAGTAGTTCATTTAGTTACAGTAAACAAATAAACTCACAACAAATTAACTCACTTCTTACCTTGCCCAGAAGTGACATGTTATTTTTGCTCACACTTTATTGCTGATAACTAGTCAAACAGTCCCAGTTCCACTTAGATGCAGGGTGTGTGTGTATGCATACTTGCTGAAAAATATAATGCCCGGCTGGACCACCACTTTCAGCAACAACTCTATATGGCAGAGAGCACATCTTCTGTCAGGCGGCCAGTGTTTCTTCACTGACATGAGGAAACAGGAAGAGGAGTCATTGCAGAATTAAGTGGCAACTCAGGAGACACAAATTAAGAGTTCGTGGTCATAAAGAAACGGGAACCCATTACAGGGAGGTTTTTTTTTTTTTTTTTTTTTTTTTGCGGTACGCGGGCTTCTCACTGTTGTGGCCTCTCGCGTGGCAGAGCGCAGGCTCAGCGGCCATGGCTCATGGGCCCAGCCGCTCCGCGGCATGTGGGATCCTCCCGGACCGGGGCACGAACCCGTGTGCCCTGCATCGGCAGGCGGACTCTCAACCACTGCGCCGCCAGGGAAGCCCCTACAGGGAGGTTTTTGGAGGCCAGGACACACAGACTGCTTCTTCTTGGAGGTACTATGGTTAGCCAAGGGCAATATGGTGTCAAGGTTTCTAGTCTAGGGACAGAAAGTTTGGGTCCTAAAGTACAGATGAGGGTGAAGTTTGCACACTGAGAGGTTAAGGAGGTGGGCATCGGGGAAAAGTATGGGTTGGCTAAAAAGTTCGTTCAGGTTTTTCCATAACATCTTATATATATAAAGCGATGTCACCAGAAGGTCCAAGATGGTCACTGGCAACTCTAGTTGGCCTGGTAAAGCAGAGAGGCGCTCAGGGGCCATTTCAGGGGCCCTGAGTAGAGAGATATATGTTGGAAAGCTGGACCAGGCTTGCAAGTTAGAACAGTCTGGCTTGCATCCCAGTTTCGACCATTTGTAATATCTTAAGCATATGGCTTCAACTCTCTGAGCCTCAGTTTCTTCACTCATAAAAGAGGATCATTAATACCCCACCCCACTGGGTGGTGGTAAGAATTAAATATGGTAACATAAAATGCTGGCACCCAGTAAGAGCTCAGTAAACGGGATCCTGGGCCTTCCTCACCTGAATTGTTACAATAGCCTCTCGAAAGGTCTTTCTTTCTTTAACCTTCCCCAACCTGCCACCTACCACAGTTGATTCTCAGTGTAGCAGCCAGAATGATCCCTTTCAAACATAAGTCAGCCAAATCTTCTTTAGAGTGAGAGCTAGAGTTCTCACACCAGTCGAAGACCCTCCGTGCTCTGTACTTACTACTTCCCTGTTCTCCTCTTACGCTGCTCTCCTCCTCCACCTCTGTCCTCCAGGCCTCTGTTCTGTTCTTCAAGCAGGTCAGGCATGCCTCTGCCTAGGGATTTTGCTGTTCCCTCCACCTGGAACTCTCTTCCCTCAAAAATCTGCATGAGCCCTCCTTCACCTCCCTCTAATGTTTGCTCAAATGCCTTCTCAGTGAGGCTTTCTCTGAACATGTAATTTAAAATGCATACCCTCAGCCCCGCTGTCCCTCTCCATCTACCCTGCTTTAATTTTCTGGGTAGCAATTATCCCCTTACAAACACTACATATGTGTTTATTTTGTTTTCCTCTTCACTTACCCTCTCACTGGAAGGCATATTCTGGGGGGTGTTAGATTTCTGGCTGGTTTCTGCACTGTCGAAACTTTTTCTGCATCTCCACTTAGGCTCACCATAGAAAATAAGCATTTGCTGGATGAATGAACCTATTATGAGTATCAGAGTATGTTGTTCGTATAAGCTCTGGGGCCACTGCAACATGGAGGCCTCCCTGTTCACTTCCCCACCCCAAACTTCCTTAGATGACCAAGGCTTAGCTCCTCTTAGATATAAAAACATTGGGAGAACCACTGAACTTGAAACCACTGAATCTCAAGAAGCCTTGAAATGGAACGCTAAGTTCACAGGAAACAGAGCAAAGGGGAGTATGTTAATACCTTGAGGAAGTCGTCAGCCAGATTCAGTACGTGGCACATTACATAGGACAAATGACTTAGTTTTTTCAACAAATTTAATATCATGAAAAAGAAAAATAAGGGAGTGGGGAATTGTTATAGATTAAAAGAGAGTTGAGAGTGGCATATCGTCCAAACAAAATGTGCCTACCTTGTTTGGGTCCTCATTCAAGGAATTTAGTGTAAAAGACATTTTTGAGAGAATTGGTAAAAATTTGAAAGTGGAGTGGTTATTGGGTGATAATGGCATCATGGTCATGTATGTGGGTGCGTGTGTTTGTGTGTATGTATTCTCATGTATCCTCTGGCAGAACCCAACATGTGGGAGCTGGGGGGGAGTACTATTATAGAGAATTCAGCTCTGCAGAAAATGATTTTGAGGGCCTATGTTCTCAGTTTTCCCAAGGATGGTGCATAGCTAATACTGTTCTAGATACCAAGGAGGTAAGTTAATTCATTACATAAATGGATGTCTTAGGACATTAAGGCTTAATTTTCTCATGGCACGCCAGTCGGGAAGAGCTGGGCGTGGGGTAACTGACGTGAAGTCTGGTGTTTGCTTTAAATTATTCCAAGAAAGAAAGGGGGGTGCGGGATCAATGAAATGAGATTAGCAAAATGTTGATAATATTTGGAGCTGGGTTATGAAAACATGGAGGTTCATTGTGCTATTCTCTGTACCTTTTCATTTTTTTATTTTGTTTTTAATTTTTGGCTGGGTTGGGTCTTCGTTGCTGTGTGCGGGCTTTCTCTAGTTGCGGCAAGAGGGGGCTACTCTTGGTTGCGGTGCACGGCCTTCTCACTGCGGTGGCTTCTCTTGCTGCGGAGCACAGACTCTAGGCGGGTGGACGTCAGTAGTTGTGGCACGTAGGCTCAGTAGTTGTGGCTCGTGGGCTCTAGAGCGCAGGCTCAGTAGTTGTGGCTCGTGAGCCTAGTTGCTCCGCAGCATGTGGGATCTTCCCAGACCAGGGCTCGAACCTGTGTCCCCTGCGTTGGCAGGAGGATACCCAACCACTGTGCCACCAGAGAAGCCCTCTGTACCTTTTTGTATGTGTAAAAACTTCCATAATACAAATGTCATTTTTTCCCCCAAGATTAGGAAGAGGTGAAACAGTTCTTTCTGAGGAGGAAAGAGGCCTATTTTCTTCTCTCTCTACATCTCTGTGGGGTGTGGAGGAGAGAGGTGGGTGGGTCTATTGCTTGGGAGGAGCATGGTGTTTATTCAGCCCTCATTATGGGCCCTTTTCTGTTTTCTGTTCCTTCCTCCTCGGCTTACCCCTGACTGTTGGAGTGGAGCAGAGTGGTCTTAGTTGGTAAGACTGGGGGGATGCCTGCTGGGGCTGGGGCTTCTACTGCTTGTACTGGGTAGAGTGGGCATGATACAGAAAGGGAGCTGATGGGGTGTGAAGTGCCTGCTTTCCGCCAGGCACCTGTCAAATTGGAAGGCAAAAATCGCTACAAGTACGTGTCCGCTAAAGGCGCAAGGTTGAAGACAAAGCACAAGCCAATGGCCTGTGGTTTTTCTTTGCCCTGGCTCCCTTAGTCCTGAGTCCAGAGCTCTCCCTACCTGTTCTGAGTGGCTGGCTCTGATCCAGGACCATGGAGCAGCTGCCCTGTCTGCGGTGGGGACTCAACATCCCGCACAGAAAAAGTTCTGTTCTCCACGTTTTTAGATAACCTCAGGGAAATGTACTCGGCCGTTTCACAGTCTTCTCCTTCAGTGCCTGCCTGGCTGGGTAAAAGATCTAATCTCTGTTAAGAGACCGTGTTTTTTTTTTGCAGCCTGGGTCTGGAACAGCTGGGGCAGGCAGGAATGAAGGCCCCTTTGTCTTCAGGGCTCTGATCTGGCAGGATTTCCCCCTCCCTCCCATTAGCCTGGCAGCGGGGCTGGTCCTCAGGTAAACACTTGTCAACGCGGACACTCAGGCACCTGGCAAAGTCTCTCATGGTTTCCTTTCAGTCCCTCCTCAGATTCACCAACTACAGATTGGTTTCCGTTGCTTATCTGACTTTTTCTGTCCTTTCGAGTAAAACTGGGACTTGTCAGAAATGTTTTGATACAACTACTAATGTTTTGACCTATGCCGGCTCCCACTGGTAGGTGGCCAGGAGCTGTTAGGCTGTTTCTGACGGCAGCCTGGACCAGCTCTGCCGGAGTCCCTGGGAGGTGAGCCAGTGGCACCCACCTCAAGCACTATTGTTGCCGCAAGGATTAAATGAGTTTTACCCAATTACAGGAACTTTACCGTTTGTAAAATACTCAGCACGTGGTAAAGGTACAATAATTCTTAGCCAGAACAAAGTGATAAAGTCTATCAGTAAATTGTTGGCACAACCCTGCAGGAGCAAATTTTAAAGTATTATTATCCATACTTCCCAGATGAAGACACAGGCTCACAGAAGTTGACCGAACGGGTCTGACATGCAACTGACAGATAGGAAAGCCAGGATTTGACTCTGGGCTTTTGAGATGCCAGAGCCCGAGGTCTTTCTCCAAAGCTTGAGCTTCTCAAACTATTGCTGGTAAAGGACTGGGTTTCTTCCCCAACCTCTCACGCATCCATAATTTTAAAAATACAATAAAAGGGAGTTATTAGAATAATGAAATGAAAAAGACATTTAAAATACAAGCCATATTTTTAAAGTTATTAGACTCATCAGGCATGAAACTACTCTTTCCAATTACTATAAAAGTTGATTGCACTCAATTTCTATGCTTTTCCCATCCTGGATCTAGATAAAGCTTTCTCAGACTAGCACTTCTGATTGCGTCAGAATCACTTGGGGGTGCTTGCTAAATGCGGGTTTCCGAGCCCCATCCCGGACCACTTGGAACAGAATGACTGAGGTAGAATTCAGGAATCTGCATCTTAGCAAGTAATTTTAATAATGTGCTCTACATCTGATCAGCATCGTTCTCTGCAGTGCTGCCTCCCCTCTACAGATTATAGAGGATAGTCTAAATAGTGAAGTGAACACAGTGTTTTATTCTACTGTCTCCCAACCCCAGCCCTACTATTTTGCTTTTGTTTTTAATTATTAGGGACTTCCTTTCTGTAGAAACTCAGCAACAGAAACTGCTTCCGAACTCATTTTAGTGCACGTCAACAAACGTGTTTTGACTGCAAACTACAGGCTGAGTAGAGGGGGAACAGATCACAAGGTGCCCGCATCCAGTAGAAAGCAAGTGTCGCTAGAACAAAGTCCAGAACCTGGGGCACTTGGGTGTGTAGAGGTAGGGGAGATGTGGAGGAACCAGCGTCAGAGACAGCTGAGGAGGAGTGACCAGTGAGTGGAGAAAAACCAAAAGGGTGTGGGTTTTGGAAGCCAGAAGGGGGAAGCGGCCAACTGTGTAAAGTACGGCTGATGGGCTGAGTAAGAAAAAGACTTAGCCCTGACCATTTGATTGGTAGCATGGAGGTCACGGAGGTCTTTGGGGACATGACAAGAGCAGTCTCATCGAGATGAGGGAGGTTTGATGGAGTTGGTTCAAGGGAGAATGGGAAGAGGGAAATTGGAAACAGTGACTACAGATAGTTCTTTCAAGGAGTTTTACTGTAAAGGGAAGAAAAAGGGCAGGGGAAGTGAAATGAGGTCAAGAGGTTTTGTTGGAGGGACAGGGAAATGGAGTTTCTTTAGACCTCAGGTAATGGCTAAATATGTGACTTTTGTAATGTCATGTATCTTTTTCAGTTAATTCCTTCAGTAACACGAAAACATTGTCGACGTAAGATTTTTCTTCACACTCTTTCAAACGCTCTCTAATCCCAAATGATATTGTCAAGAAGAGTCTGCAAACCACTCTCGTTCCTTACATAGCTTAATTTGAATATATTTGAAAAAAATGATGCTGCTTTTTTCATATTTGCTTTATTTTTGGCTAAAGTATTTTTAAAGTAAATTTTTAAAGTAAAGTAAATTTTTAAAGTAAAGTAAATTTTAAAGTAAATTTTTAAAGTAAAGATGAAATTTACTTTAAATTCAAATGCGTAGGACTTTCCTTCTAACATGACCACATATATAATCATAATATAATAATACTATTATTAAACCTAACACAATTAACAGTGATTTCTTAATATCATATATAGTACCCAGTCTGTGTTCAGATACCCCCATTTCTCCCCAGTGTTGTTCTGTTCAAACCAAAGGTCTGCAGACTGCATGTGATTGCTGTGTTTTTTGTGTGTTTTTTAAGTCATTTGTTTTTTGTGCTCATTGACTTGTTGATGAAACTAGTTCGATCGTTCTGTAGAACGTCCTGCTTTCTGGATATATCTGGTAAATTAGGGTGTCTCTTAACTTGTTCTTCTTTCTCTTGTATTTCCGAAAAACTGGAATTGCATATGAAGGCTTGATCACTTACAGATTAAACATTTGGGGCAAGAATTTTTCATTCGTGGTGCTATGTGCTTCATACTGTCTCACTTCAGAAGGCAAAAACTGTCTAGGTGTCCCATTGTTAGTGATGCTGAGACTGATCTGGGTCATGTGGTGGCTGCCTCAATCAGGAGAGTGTTTTTTTTTTTTTTTTTTAAAGATAGGAGAAATAATAGCACACCTATATGCTAATGAGCATGATCTTTGAGAGAAAGATACCTATTGATGCAGAAGAAAAAAGGGGGATTTTTAAGAATGTCCTTAAGTAGACAAGAGTGTGTAGGATTTATGGAAAAATGTTGGATATTGCAAGTGTTGGATGCAGCCAATTAATTGATAGTAATGAGATCATTTGGGCATAAGTGCAGGTAAGGTGAGTAGCGGTGGTACAAAAGCATGCGCGTGGAAGTTCTACTCTGGTAGCTTCCTTTTTTTCTATGAGCGAGTAGCAAGTTCATCAGGCGAGGGTGAGGATAAGAGGAGTTTTTAGTGGGGAGGAAGTCATACAGTCCTCTAGGACAGTGGCAGATGAATTGACTGGAAAAGTAGCATATCGTTGCTGTGGAGCATTAAGGAGCGATTTGCAGTTAGGGATCATGAACTTGAAGTGACATCATTAAGCATCGTTGCATGACTTTCTCTAGCCATGTTCAGCTGCCTGCTTGCAGGTGTGGAGTAGGACAGAGAGTTGGATTTAACCAGGATTGGGGTTTATCCACACATGTGTGATGAGAGAGGTCAGCTGAATGACTGACCGTGGAATTTAAGCTGGATAGGAAGGGAAAGGGTGACAGGGAGGAAGTGAGAGACAGTGGGAAGGTAGTAGGATCAAACACGGAAGATTGTTAGAGTTGGGTACTGGTTGGACTAAGCTGCAGAGATAGGAGTGGTGATTAGAGAAGGACGCCTGAAATCGAGGCATCCCTTGATGAAGGGAGTATATTTTTTGGAAATGACAAGACCAAAGCTATGACCTTGGGGGTGAGTTGCTGATGTCACAGTCATTGGAGTTGACTAGGATAATACTATAAGTGATTGTTAATGCCACCAAGAGTTACGACAGAAATAGTGTTGGCGAGAATTCTAGTGAGCCAGGAGCTAACATATTCAAGGAATGAGGAAGATTGTCCTGGGTGGAGGAGAAGATACAGCAGCAAGGTGGTCTGCACAGGGTTGCCACAAGGATGAAATGAGTGGGTGCACGTGGAGTTCCCAGCACTGAGCATGGGCTGAGCACAGGCTCAGCAAGTGTTACTGGTTTTCATTCTGAGTCTATATGGCTCCAGAGAGCTGAGCTTAAACTGCTGGGTTTATTTTTACAGGGAGGTTGATTTCTTTTCATTTTAAGACCTTTCTGAGAGGCAGAGCTGCTCACATCGCCATGTGCAACCTGGGGAGGTGGTGAATTTCCTGTCACTCAGTGTACTCACCAGATGGAATGAATACCTGCCACGGCAGTGCTGTAAAGGGGACTCCGGCAATTGAAGGTGATGGGTGGGTAGGTGGTGGGGGTGATTCTAACAACTGAAGGACGTGGGGAACGGGAGGAGTGGTGTCCGAGCTATCCTCATTCTTTCGTTCAAACATGACCGAGCACTTCCCAGTTAGGGCACAGAGCCTGGCTTGATGCAGGGGACCAGAGATAAATCTTAAAGGTTGGGACAGACCTGCAAACGAGTGTCATGTGGTCTGATGAGAGCCAGCACAGGCACAGCGGAGCTGTGACGATCTCCGTGGGGGTCAAGAAAGGCTTCAGAGTCCAGGGGCACTTGAGCTGGTATAGGAGGCTGAGTGGTCATGGCCCTGTGTGAACAGGGCAGGAAAGGACATTTCAAGCAGAAGGTATTCTATGTGCAGGACTACAAAGGCATGAAAGAGCATGGGACATTTGCTGTGTCACGAGTGAGTTACTCTGGGCAAATTGCCCATCACACCTGCCTCAGTCTCCCATTTGTAAAAATGGGGATAGTAGTGGTATCCACACAGTAGTGGATGGGGAGGGGTAAATGAAGTGACGTGGATGATTTTTGTCACAGTTCCTATTGCAATCCCTTTGGGTGTATTATCTAACTTGATTATTTAAATAATCCCACGAGATGGGCTCTGTTATTATTATTCCCATTTTACAGATAAAGAAGCTGAGTCCTAGGGGGTTGAGTAGCTTGTCCAAAGTCATGTAACTGGGGAAAGGCAGAGTTTGGACTCTTGCCCAGCTCAGTCTAATTCCAGAGTTCTTACTCTTAACCCCTAAGCTATAGTCAGTGCTTTGAACATAGCTAGTATTAAATACTTGGTAGCTGTTGTTGTCGTGAGTGCTAAAGTTTCTCCCCCAGAGAGTTGAGGATTCTGTTACCACTTGTGTAGCTGGTTGAAGATCACCACTGCTACTATCTCATGAGCAGCGGTGACTATTTTTGGAAGGCCCTCCTCATCTACAACAGATGTAGATCAACAGTTATACCACTTGTTTCAATTGGTTGATTTTTGGAAATCAACAGTGGGGAGTGATTTTAAATCTCCTTAGAGGGCAAGTTGTTCCGAGCAGATGCGATGTGTGGGAGGAAGATACGGGTTTGCTGGACTCCTCTGATGTCTGTGCACTGAACCCAAATAGAAGTCTCATGCCCCAGCAGCTCATGCACTGAGGGAATGGCAGTGAAGCAGCATATACAGGCAAGAGGCGGCATCCAAAGTGTTCTCAGTGAGGCTGCTGAGAAAGAACCCTGTCCATCAATGGTGCCTGAGGTAAGCATAGACCTCTTAAGGGCTGGCAACACTTCCCTCATTCATTCATTCATTCAACCAATAGCTATTGAGTACCTACCATATGCCAGACATGCATCTAGGCACTGAGGGTAGTAGTGAAGAAAGGCCAGTACTTACAGAGTTTACATTTTTGGTAGGAGGAGACAAATGGTAACCCTGCTTGCATAATCACAAACCCCCTGCCTCAAAGGAAAGCTACATGACATGAAAAGAGGGATAGCTTTCAGAGACATTTTTTTTTTTTTTTTTGGACTCTACCAGGAGGCTGCTGCTAGGCGGGGAGTAGAAATTAATTTAACTTTTTAAGAAAGTAATCATGCCATAGAATTAAGAGCTCATGACTATGAACCAAGTTATTGTACTTCCAGGAAATAAAACTGAATAAATAATTCAAAAGGATAAAAGGTTAATAATTAAGCTTCCAGCAGTAGGGAAATAATATGCTACATCCACCAGATAGAATATATACACAATGCTGTGTGAATTTAAGTAGTAACATGAAATAAAATGCTTAAAATATCATAACGAAAAAGTGAAAACACAGAATGTTACCTGTACATTGTGACTAAAAGTTTTGCATGTCCAAATATCTAGAAAAAATGTACATGGCTGAGACCTGAAAACAGGTGATGAGCAAACTGAGAAGAGATAAATTCTCATCTTTCAGTTTGACTTTCTTTATGTTGAGTAATTTAGCCAAAACTGTTGGGGATATTGAATTGGTTATAATATTGCATCTGTTTTATGTTTTAGTTTTTTGGCCGTGAGGCATGCGGGATCTTAGCTCCCTGACCAGGGATTGAACCTGCACCCCCTGCATTGGAGGGTGAAGTTCTGTCTGACCACGGGACTGCCAGGGAAGTCCCTTAACCGTAGATTTTTCACCATTATAAATCATTTTGAAACTGAAAGCTATTTTTCTTTTTGCACATGCATATTGCTTTATAAAACTCATTCTTTACTTCATGAATCTTCTTCCAGTTCTCACCACAGCCATGTAAGGTAGGGAATTATTTTATATATGGGGAAACTGAAATATATAACCTTTTTTCCCTTTGAATTATTTATTTAGTTTTTTTTTTTTTCTGGAAGTACAATAACTTGGTTCATAGTCATGAGCTCTTAATTCTATGGCATGAATACTTTCTAAAAAAGTTAATTTCTACTGCTGTCTTGAAATATACCAACTTCATTACAATCTGCCTGGCAATGAGTATTAATCATTTTGAGAACTGCTGGTTAATGTTAATTTTACAAACTAGTATCTTAATGTTCAGTTGGCTCTTTTGAGTTTCTCTCAAGAGTAATCATAATTCCATATGCTCATTAATTGTATTCTCTGTTTTGTGATTTGTCTGTTCCTGTTGATTGCCTGTTCATTTGTAGAGGCTTTTACTGTTTGAACCCTTTGCACACCTTGAGTTTATCTTCCTTTTTACTACAGTATTTTTTATTGTATACAAGTTGGAATTTTCATGCAACTGACTATTAAACTTTTCCTTTGTTATTTTTCTACATTCCATCAGAAAGAAGAGAGCTAACAAATATAGAGTTCTATTTTTAGCTTTTAAAAATTATATTTTTATAAGTTTTTCCAACTCTAAGACTAACATGTGTACACTTTAGAAATTTTGGAATATACAAAAAAATTATAAAAAATGAAAACCCTCATTACTCCTTATTCTACCATCCAGGGTGGTTTTTTGTTTTTTTTTTTTTTTGTCCTTTCTCTTTCTCACATGTGAATTCTAAAAAATGTATTTTTTCTGAGTTTCAGTTAACATTATACTGATAGAATTTTCATGTATCATTAAATATTCTTTGAAAATAATTTTTTAAAAGTTTGTTTAGAGGTCATTTGGGGATGAACTGAATCCTCTCTTTCCCAAATTGCTGTTTATGTTATGCTCAAACCAGTGACTAAACAACCCTTTCTTCCCAGGTTGGTCTGTGGTGCTTGCTTATGTTCTCATGTAGTATCGGACTATTTCTAGGCTCTCTGTGCTGTTTATGGACCCAGAGCACTGCACCTGTAATTGGCTTTTGTCTCTCTTTTTCTGAGCCCTTGGGGCTTCCAGGGCCCGCACTGGAGTGTAGCAGACGTCCCTGTCTATCTTGTTAATCTTTAACTCTGCCCCTGCTGGAAAACGGCACTTAACTCATCTTTTTTTTTTTTTTTTTTTCTCCTTTGTAGATGCTTTTTGATCATCCTGAGAAAAATGAGCCTTGGCCTCCAGACCCAATAAAGCAAACATTCCTCCCATGGGGAATAGTGCTGGTTCCTGAGGACCTGGAGGGCCTGCAGCCCCAGGGGGATTAGCCAGAAGCAGGTAAGGAACACCTGGAGGCGTGGTATATAGAGGCAGCACCGGGGCCCATTTTCTATTTGGGATCGATCGGCATGGCAGAGTGCGCTGGTGAGGAGCCACGGAGGGGCTGAAGGTCTGGCTACAGCTTTGCTGTTTTCTTTTTCTTTTTTTTTTAGTCCTTAGTCAATGAGGGGTGGAGATAAGTGATTTGCGTATTTTGCCTATTTCTATAAACTATAAATATAAGATTTAAAGTTATTCTGTAATTCAGTCTACCTTTTTAAAGCACCTACTATGGCCAAGCCCTGCATTTGCTACTGGGCATCTAGTGATGAGTAGCCTAGGGTGGGAGCCCTACTTTGGCTGGAATTTTTCTTTCTGTTGGTTCAGTGTTGGCTTGTTCTCTGTATGTGATAATGCGAGTTGTTACTTATTCTTCAAGAAGCCTGGTGGGCTCGTAAGTGTTCGTTGATACAGTCCCATCAATTCAAGAACCCTTTATTGAATACCCACTGTGTTCCAGGCATGGTGCCGGGCACTGGAGTGTCAGAAATGAGCCAGGAGGAGTTTCCCTCTAGCAGGGGGTCAGCATGAAAGCAAGCATTACTAAACACTAGAGGCAAGCAGCAGGGAGCAAGAACAAGAAGGGGAGGTGGGCTCCACAGGAGGCCAGAAGCAGAAAGGTAATGCTGTCTGGTTGCCAGGCAAATGGACAAGGGGAGAGATTACAGCAGTGCAGAGTCCTAGAGGCTTAAGAAGGCAATCTGGGATGTGATTGGGAAATTAAAAACTTGGACTGATTTCCCAAAGAATCTGGGGAGAAATATTTACTACTCCTTTCCTTCAGTTTGGGCTGCTTAGATGAAACTTCTTCAAGTCCTTGTCTCTCTAGAGCAGCTTGAGAGATGAAAGTGAAGCTCTAAGTGCCTATGACCAGAAGCTCCAGCCAGCTGGTAGACTTGGAACCTCAACAGAGGGTGGTGGTCAAGAGAATTGGGAGCCCTGACACGAGGTTTCACATGAGTTCCCTGAGGCACTCACGACAGAGCACTGACCTTGAAGGCTGAGGCTTTCTTAAAGTTGTAAGACTGTGTTATGGTTGAAGGTTTGGGGAATTCCTCTTTCCTGGGAAACTCAACCTTGGAGAGTAGGTGCTGGCAGGTAGTCGAACACAAACCCCTCTGAGCCTCAGCCCAGTGAGACAGTGAACCAGGTGCCACCTCCCTAACTCCTGTCTTATTTCACTCGTACACATAAAAGTTAAGTCCCAGCTCCATCATTTCCAAATCACTCATGCAGCTTTGAAAATTATCTGTATTTACAAAACCGTAGTTTCTTCAGTTGTAAATGGAACTAATAAAATTTTCTCTGCTCATCTCACAGGGTCGTACTGGGTCTCATAAACCTAATTGCTGTGAAAGAGTTGCCTGACTGGTAGAACAGTGCACCTTAGCAGTGTCAGTGCTGATAGTGAGGGTGTTTATTCTGTAACTTTCCAGCAGTTGTGTCACTAGAGATCCTGATTTCTGAGTCCTAGTTGCTCAACACTGACTATTCACTGTGCTTTTTCACAATGCCTGTTCTTCAGTCCAAAGACCATGGACTTTTAGTCAGATAGACCTGGGTTCGAATCCTAGTTCTACCACTGATTAGCTATTGACTTCAGAGAAGCCCTGTATCCTCGCTAAGCCTGTTTCCTCATTTTCTCAAGAGGGGTTGTTAATACCTATCCCATAGTGGTATAGTAAAAATTAAATGAGATAAAGCAGGTAGAGTGCCTACCATATAGTAGGCACTTCTCAAATGCTACTTTCCCTTCTTTTCTAGTTTTCCCTCAGCTGTCTTAGTGTCCTGTGATTAGCCGTGTTGGGTGTCTGGGGAAATTGAATTGCTTAGTTTTCTCATGATGCAACAAGCGCCTGCCGCATTTCATGATCTCATGTTTGAATTCTCCCTCTGTGTACATTTCATCACTTCCAAAACTTCGGTGGCCCAAGGTAAGCACCCATCCTCCCTAGAGTCACTGGTTCCTGAGGTCTGTGGCGGTAGGAAGCACTGTTTGGTGCTTAAATTAGAGTCTCAGTGAGGTGGGATCAAGATGGTGGAGTAGGAGGACCCTGAGCTCACCTCCTCCCACAGACACAGCGAAACTACAACTTGCTCTGAGAACGACCTGAAGACTAGCAGAATAGCTCTTATACAACTAAGGATATAAAGAAAAAACACATCAAGATGGGTAGGAGGGGGCAGAGACGTGATTCAGTCAGGACCCACACCTCTGGCAAGTGACCCACAGAGGAAGAGGATATCACAAACTTGGAGGTCCTTCCTAAGAGCAAAGGGTTCAAGCCCCACATTGGGGGCCCCAGCCCTGGGGACCAGCACCAGGAAGAAGTCAAACTTATGGCTGGGCAAGCTGGAGGGCTGTAGGAAACTGAGACTGTGCTCTTAAAGAGCTTGTGCACAAACTTACTTGCTCCCCGTCCCAGTGCAGAGGCAGTGGATTGAAAAGCACTTGACATTCTAGCCAGCCAGCCAAGACCACACCAGCACACCCCAGGCTACCCCTCAGCCTGTACGTGGCTCCTCCAACTGTCCCCCATTTGCCGAGGTGGCAGCCCCTGGTGCACCCTGGGAGAAGTCCTGGCCCACACCAGGCTGTAACTCTAGCCCCTGCAGTTCCAGCACTTCCCAAGATGGCGGCTGCTGGTGCATCCTGGGGACAGAGTAATATGTTCCAAATGAAAAACAAGATAAAACCCCAGAAAAAACAAACAAACAAACAATGAAACTGACATAGTAATTGTAATTTACCTCATACACCATACAGAGTTCAAAGCAAGGGTCATAAATATGCTCACCAAACTTAGGAGAATAGAGGAATATGAGAACTTCAACAAAGAATTAGAAAATATAAAAAATAACCAGTCACAGATGAAGAATACAATAACTGAAGTGAAAAAAAATACACTAGAGGGAATCAGCAACAGATTAGGTGACACAGAACATGTAAGTGACCTGGAAGACAGAATAGTGGAAATCACCCAATCAGAGCATCAAAAAGAGAAAAGAATTTTAAAAATTGAGAATTGCTTACTGGAGCTCTGGGGCAACATCAAGCATACTAACATTTGCATTATAGGGGTCCCAGAAGGATAAGAGAGGGAAAAAGGGGTAGGAAGAAAAAACATATTTGATGAAATAATGGCTGAAAACTTTACTAACCTGGGGAAAGAACAGATATCCAGGTCCAGGAATCATAGAGAGTCCCAAACAAAATGAACCCCAAAAGATCCATATCACAACATATATTTTTTTCACACTGCAATAGAGATTTATTACTTTTTAAAATTTTTAATTGAAATATAATTGAAACTAATACAATATTGTAAATCAAGTGTATAGCAAAGTGATTTAGTTAATTTTTTTTCAGATTTTATTCCATTATAGGTTACATATCAAGAGGTCATAATTAAAAGGGAAAAATTAAAGACAGAATTTTGAAGGCAGCAAGAGGAAAACGAAGAGTAACATACAAGGGAACCCCCTTAATACTATCAACTGATTTTTCAGCAGAAACTTTGCAGGCTAGAAGGGAGTGCCATCATATATGTAAAGTGCTGAAAGAAAAAACCCTACAACCAAAGATACTCTGTCCAGCAAGGTTGTCATTCAGAATTGGAGAAGAGATAAAGAGTTTCCCAGACAAACAGAAATCTAAAAGAGGTCACTAAACTGGCCTTACAAGGTATGTTAAGTGAACACCTTCTTTAAGTGAAAAAGTAAGGTTATAGCAAGAAATTTAAAAATATACGAAGGAAGAAAATCTCACTGGTAAAGGCAATATATAGAAAAGACAATGGATCAACTACTTGAAAATCTAGTATAAAGGTTAAAAGACAAAATTTGTAAGATCAACTGTAACTGCAATAATAGTTAAGGGATACACAAAAGATGTAAAATATGACGTCAAAAGTATGAAATATTGGACAGTAAAAAACATAGAGCTTTTAGAATATATTGAAAAGTAAACAACTACCAGATTAAAATAAATCTATATCTATGTATCTGTATATAAATATATGTGAACTTCATGGTAACCATAAAACCAAACTTACAATAGATACACACACATACACACACACCACACACACATGAAAAAAAAAAAGAGAGGAAAAAAAAGAAAAGCATCAAGCCACAAGAGAAGAGACTAAAAGAAGAAGAAAAGAACAGAGAAGAACTACAAAAACAACTTGGAACAGTAACAATGGAAATAAGTACACACCTATCAATAATCACTTTAAATGTAAATGGACTAAATACCTCAATCAAATGACATAGGGGGCTCCCCTGGTGGCGCAGTGGTTGAGAGTCCACCTGCCAACGCAGGGGACGCGGGTTCATGCCCCGATCCGGGAAGATCCCACATGCCGCGGAGCGGCTGGGCCCGTGAGCCATGGCCACTGAGCCTGTGCGTCCGGAGCCTGTACTCCGCAACGGGAGAGGCCACAACAGTGAGAGGCCTGTGTACTGCAAAAATAAATAAATAAATAAATAAAACAACAACATAGGGAAGCCAAATGGATTTAAAAAAAAAAGACATATATATGCTGCCTACAAGAGACTCACTTCAGAGCTAAAGACAAACAGACTGAAAATGAAAGAATGGAAAATGATATTCCATGCAAAAGGAAATGGAAAGAAATCTGGGGTAACAATACTCATATCAGACAAAATAGACTTTAAAACAAAAATTATAACAAAAGACATAGAAGGGCATTACATAATGATAAAGGGGTCAGTCTAAGAAGAGGACATAACATTTGTAAAGATAGGAACACCTAAATTCTTAAAGCAAATATCAGTAAACATAAAGGGAGAAACTGAAGGTAACACAGTAATAGTAGGGGGCTTTAATACCCCACTTACATCAATGGATAGATTATCCAGATAGAAAATCAATAAAGAAACATTGGCCTTAAAACACATTAGACCAAACGGACTTAATAGATATCAATAGAACATTCCCTCCCAAAACAGTAGAATACACGTTCTTTTAAAGTGCACATGGAACATTCTCCAGGATAGATCACATGCTAGTCCACAGGACAAATTTCAATGAATTTAAGAAGACTGAAATCATATCAAACATCTTTTCAAACAATGGTATGAAACTGGAAATCAATTGCAGGAAGAAGACTGGAAAAACACAAATATGTAAAGACTGAACAACATGCTACTAAAAACCAATGGGTCAATGAAGAAATCAAAGAAGATATAAAAAGGTACCTTGAGATGAGTGTCAATAGAAACATAATAATCCAAAATCTATGGGATGCAGCAAAAGGAGTTCTAAGAGAGAAGTTTATAGTGATACAGGCATACCTCAAGAAATAAGAAACATCTGAAGTAAACACCCTAATTTTACACCCAGAGGAATCACAAAAAAAAGAACAAACAAAGCTCAAAGTTAGTAGAAGGAAGGAAATGATAAAGATCAGAGGAAAAATAAATAGAGACTAAAAAATCATAGAAATGATCAATGAAATGAAGAGCTTGTCCTTTGCAAAGATAAATATAATTGACAAAACTTGAGCTAGGCTTATTAAGAAAAAAAGAGAGAGGGCCCAATTGAATAAAATCAGAAATGATAGACAAGTTACAACCAATATCACAAATATAAACAATCAGAATACTTTGAACAATTATATACCAACAAATTGGACAACCTATAAGAGATGTATAAATTCCTAGAAACATATAGTATTCCAAGACCGAATCAGGAAGAAATAGAAAATCTGAACAGTTCAAATTTCTAGCAATGAAATTGAATCAGAAATCAATCAAACAAACAAACAAAAAACCCAACAAACAAAAGTTCAGGACCAGACAGCTTCACAGGGGAATTACCAAACATTTAAAGAAGAGTTAATACCTATCCTTCTCAAACTATTCAAAAAAAAAAAAAAAAAAAAAATAGAAGAGGAGGGAACACTTCCAGACTCCTTCTATGAGGCCAACTTTACCCTGATACACAAACTAAAAAAGACACTACAAAAAAAGAAAATTACAGGCCAATATCCCTGATGCATAGATGCAAAAGTCTTCAAAATATTAGAAGCCGAATTTAACAATACATTAGAAGAATCATACATCATGATCTAGTGAGATTTACTCCAGGGATTCAAGGATGGTTCAATATCCACAAATCAATGTGATACACCACATGAACAAAATGAAGGCTAAAAATCACATGATCATCTCAATAGATGCAGAAAAAAAAGCATTTGACAAAATTTAACATCTATTCATGATAAAAACTCTCAACAAAGTGGGTATAGAGGGAACATCCCATTTATAATAATAATTATTATTATGATAAAGGCCATTTATGACAAACCCACAGCTAATATCATACTCAACAGTGAAAAGCTGAAAGCATTTTCTCTGTGCTCCCCACTCTCATCACCTTTATTCAGCATAGTACTGGAAGTCTTAGCCACTGAAATCAGAAAAGGAAAAGAAATAAAAGGAATCTAAATTGGAGGGAAAGAAGTAAAACTATCACTATTGGCAGGTGACATGATTTTATGTATAGGAAACCCTAAAGATGCCACCAAAAACTTAGAACTAGTCAATGAGTTCAGTAAAGTTGCAGGCTACAGAATTAATATACAGAAATTTCTTGCATTTCTATACACTAATAATAACTTATCAGAAAGAGAAATCAAGAAAAGAATCCCATTTACAATCATATCACAAGAATAAAATACCTAGGAATAAATTTAACCAAGAGGATGAAGACCTATACTCTGAAAATTATGACATTGATAAAAGAAATTGAAGACAACACAAACAAATGGAAAGATATATTGTGCTTGCTCATGGATCAGGAGAATTAATATTGTTAAAATGTCCATGCTACCCAAAGCAATCTACAGATTCAATGTAATCCTTATCAGAATACCCATGACATTTTTCACATATCTAGGACAAGTAATCCTAAAATATGTATTGAACCACAAAAGAATCCAAATAGCCAAAACAATTTTGAGAAAGGATATAGCTAGAGGTGGTAGGCTCCCTGACTTCCAACTATACCACAAAGCTGCAGTAATCAAAACAGTATGGTACTGGCCAAAAAAAAAAAAATCAGACACATAGATCAATGGAACAGAATTGAGAGACTGAAATAAATCCATGCACATATGGTCAGTTAATCTCAGACAAAGAAGACAAGCACTCACGATCACTAATCATCAGGGAAATGCAAATCAAAACCACAAAGAGATAGCACATCACACCTGTCAGAATGGCTATCATCAAAAGGACAAGAAATAAGTGTTGGCAAGGATGTGGAGAAAAGGAAACCCTTGTACACTGTTGGTGGGGATATAAATTTGTGCATCCACTACAGAAAACAGTATGGCGTTTTCTTTAAAAAATTAAAAATAGGGCCACCATACAATCCAGCAATTCCACTCCTGGGTATTTATCCTAGAAAACAAAAACACTAATTCAAAAGATTTATGCACTCCAATGTTCACTGAAGAATTATTTATAATTTGCAATTGCCAAGATATGGAAGCATCCTGAGTGAATGGATAAAGAATATGTGATATATACATACATATACACACACAATGAATATTACTCAGCCATAAAAAAGAATGAAATCTTGCATTTTGAGATATGGATGGGCCTAAGGGGTATTCTGCTAAGTGAAATAAGTCAGACAGAGAAAGACAAATACTGTATGTTTTCACTTATATGTGGAATCTAAAAAACCAAACAAACAAAACTGAAATGGATTCACAGATACAGAGAACAATCTAGTGATTGCCAGAGGGAAGGGCAATGGAGGGGATGGGAGAAATAGGTAAAGGATATTTGAGGTACAAATTACCAGTTATAAAATAAATAAGTCACAGGGATGTAATGTACTGCACAGAGATTATAGTCAATAATATTGTAATGGTGGTACATAATCTATAAAAATATCAAATCACTAAGTTTCACACCTGTAACTAATATTATAACTGCACTATACTTCAATTATAATTATACTTTAGTTATACTTGATGAACGACCTGAAGTTCAGGTTGATGAGCCATGGCCAATGCTCCACTCCACCATCGTTTGCTGTCCCACATTGCCTCAACGTGGCCCTCATGCCTAGGGGCTGCTCTAACCTTCTGTGCCTTTACATTTACCTAGTTCAAAGCCCATGAACACCATTCTCATTTGGTCTTCCCAGCACTCAGTGAATGAGACAGGGCAGAGATGGTTACTACACAGAAGCTTAGGTGCAGAGAGGTTAAGAGGCTTGCCTAGGGTCACCAAGAATGGGGACAAGAAGCCAGGTTTTGTGATACCCAGTTCAGTACTCCTACCACCTTATCCCTGATATCCTTAGGAGCAGGCTTCATTGATACGGGCTACAGATTTTTATTTTCCTGAATTTTTTTTAATTGAAGTATAGTTGATTTACAATGTTGTATTAATTACTGTTGTATAGATTCCTAATCACTTAGCAAAACCCTGGGGGTGATTGCTTAGACTCATTACGGTGAATAAACCTAGATACTTAGGGAAGAATTTAATGTTTTCCAGAAGATACAGACATTGTTTGAGTTCAAAGTACTTCCATTTTCTGTTCAGTTTCACAATAAATTCTGGGAAAACTAAGTAGGTCTTTACCCAGATGTAAAGGGGCCTGTTCAGGCTCTATTTGCTTAGTGAAATCCATTTTCCAGAACTTTCAGCAGTTCTGTACATGATACAGTGAAAGAGTCTTGGATTAGGGAATCAAGTGCACTTGGATTTGAATCCCAGTGCTACCGTTCACTCAACTCTGTGATCCTAGGCATTTCTCTTAATTTCTCAGAGCCTCAGATGGCTTATCTATAAGAATCGAGATTATAGCACCTTCATGGGTGGTATTGGTCAGGGCCTTTCTGCACAGCTCAGGAGATGCCCTTCATATTAGACTATTATAAACACAGTGCTCACTGAAGTTGTACATCACAGTGCCCCCAGCTTATGATGAAATTGAATGAAATAACCTCTAGTGTGCTTAATGCATTTTTATTTTCATTTCCCTAATTGGTCACATATCTGCTATTTTATCAGGAGTCCCCATCTTCCACCGTGAGGTGAGTCAGTTTCCTGCCACTTGCTAGTACTCATGCAGAACTCCCTAAACCTGAATGTTATATTGTGAAGCTGACCCTTGGCTTTCTTCTCATGCAGGAGTCTAGCACCAGAGCCCTTAGAGCAGTGGTCCCTGACCTTTTGGGTACCAGGGACCGGTTTCGTGGAAGACAATGTTTCCATGGATGGGAGGGGGAGGGCGGGGTGTGGGGGGATGGTTGGTTCAGGCGGTAATGCGAGCCACGGGGAGCAACGGGGAGCAGCAGATGAAGTTTCGCTCGCTTGCCCGCCACTCGCCTCCTGCTGTGTGGCCGGTTCCTAGTAGCGGTCCTTGGCCCGGGGGTTGGGGACCCCTGCCTCAGAGAGATGCATCACAAATCTATGACACTGTCTATGGCGAGAGGTCTCTTTCTGGCAATTTTAAAAGGAGGCTGGGTCTTTTTAGGGAGTTTGGCTTCTTGTGATGTAGACCCCTCAGCCTGCTCTGCCTTTTTCTTTTAGTTTTTCAAGCATGTATCCCTTCCCTGAACAAATAGTGTAAGGCCCTACAAACCGAATGTGTAAAATGTGATTCCTGACCTCAAGAAGCTCAGAGAGCAGTCAGGGAGCTAGACCAAGACAACAGGAAACTAAGGTTCAGGGAGTACAAAGGAGTGGTGGGCGAGTCCATAAAGTGCTCACAGCTCAGAGAGGAAGACGGGAGTGTCTGAGCACTACTTTCTACATTTCAAGCCCAAACTGAGGGTGTTTTTTTTTTTTTTTTTTTTTTTTTTTTAAGACTTGCTGAAGGTTGCAGACCTGGTGGGAGATAGACCTGGACTGGAATTCAATTCTTGTCACTCTAAAGCCATTGCTCAGCCCATCATTACTTTTAGATATTCTTTACATCATTTTCTGCCTTGTCTCACTTTTTTTTTTTTTTAGGCCTGTTTTCCTGCTCAGGACAGCGTGGCTTCCTTGAACATGTCTTTCATTATGATTCACACCAGCTTGAAGAAAAAGTTCAGCTGCTGTGTGCTGGCCTTTCTCCTGTTTGCAATCATCTGTGTATGGAAGGAAAAGAAGAAAGGGAGTTACTATGAGTCCCTTAAACTGCAAACCAAGGAATTCCAGGTGTTGAGGTCTGGTTCCCAGTCTGTGTCTTCAAGCGGCACCCACAACCCCCAGAGGGGCAGCCAGGCCCTCAGTGGTCCCAAGGCCAAGCCGGAGGCTACCTTCCAGGTGTGGAACAAGGACAGCTCCACCAAAAACCTTATCCCCAGGCTGCAAAAGATCTGGAAGAATTATCTGAGCATGAACAAGTACAAAGTGTCCTACAAGGGGCCAGGGCCTGGTGTTAAGTTCAATGCAGAGGACCTGCTTTGCCACCTTCGGGACCACGTGAACGTTTCAATGGTAGAGGCCACAGATTTTCCCTTCAACACCTCTGCATGGGAGGGTTACCTGCCTAAGGAGAACATTAGGACCAAGGCTGGGCCGTGGGGCAGGTGTGCTGTCGTCTCATCTGCGGGATCTCTGAAGTCCTCCCAACTGGGTCAAGAAATAGGTGGGTTCTGGGGTGTTAAGACTGTTATCTGAGCAGCCAGTGCTCACTCACGTGGAGCATCTGGGCATGTGGACAGTACTGGAGACTAGGAGTCCCAGTATGGCTCCATGGACTGGCGGAGCGGGCCCAGATCAGTGTTACTCAACTGTCCTTCGTGAGTTAGAGGTGGCACGAGGGCAGTGGAGAGGGTGGGGATCCAGTCTTCCAGCACCTTTATCAACTAGGATGGCTTTATTTTGATCTGTCTTAAATATTGGTGTTCCACAGAAGATTTTGTTTGAAAAGAGAGTTCCACTGCTACCAATAAGCAAAACACTACATTGACATTTAAAAATATTTAAAGCATAGATCTCTACTTTTCCTTCAGGTCCTGAAATTCTGTAATTTACTGATTAATTAGCGACCAATTGTCTCTTCTGGCCTCAACTACCTGGGTAATTTTTAGTTTTTCTCTTTGAAAAGAATTAATTGGGGACTCTGGACCAACTTCAGGAAGGTCCACGAATCCCTAAAATCACGTGCAAAAATATGTGCCGATTAGGAGTGTATAACGTGTGTGTTATGTGTAAATCAGTGTGCATTTTTCCAAAGAGAGTGTCCATAGCTTTCGGTTGTGACCCAAAAAAGGTTAAAAATCACGGGTCAGAATATATCAATTTGCTTTTCTTGAAATTCTTCACAGTTAATAAAGATTTAGGGATAAATTAGGAGCTTGGGATTAACATATACACGCTATTATATATAAAACAGATAACCAACAAGGACCTCCTGTATAGCACAGGGAACTATACTAAATATTTTGTAATAACCTATAAGGGAAAAGAATATGAAAAAGATTCACTGAATCACTGTGCTCTACACCTGAAACGAACACAACATTGTAAATCAACTACAGTAAAAATAAACAAAAGAAAAGACAGAAAGTTTATCCAGATTTGTAAACATGTGTACAACACAGAGCTATGGATTTGCCTAAAGCTCCTTAGTTCCCTTATTTTGAGAGAATGTGTTTTCCTTGACTGCGAAATGAATCAGGCTAAAGAAAGCAAAGCATAGGAAGCCTAGCTCTTCTGTCAGGCTCTGGAAGGTACTGGAGCAGGTGAGGTCATGTGTCTCCTTTTTTATATCCTTCATCTGACTGCCAGGAAAAATGGTCTGAAACCAAGCACAGGCTCTCAAAAGAAGAAAAGGAGAAGCAAATTGGATTCTCTAGAGCAGGAAGAAGTGGTGAGATCATATTTCATAACTCTCCAAATAGGCAGCACTTTGGAAGAAAAGCTGCCAAGATAACCAGTCCCACCCCAACTTCTGCTTCTGCTTTTGCTCTTTTGGTTTCTTTTGGACTTCGTTTCCTAGAAACTAAATGTAATTGGTTTTTGTTCATCCATAATGGAACTACATTTCTTTCTTTCTCCCCAAGTCATTATAGTCTCTGCCTGGCCGGAATCGTGCTGCAGCTTCAGGCAGAGCTTAATACTCCCATGAATTGGAACTATCGTCTTTATTTTTACGCACTCCATAAAACGTTGGAGTTTTATGGATTTAACTAAACATTAATTAAAATAACCTTTCTCTATAGACTGGAGTTATAATTTCAAATATGTATTTCCATGGAAGCATTTTGGTCCTGAGATCTAACAAAAATTGCATGCTACACTTCAAATGTTCTGCCTTTTATAGGGTTATTTCCTTTGGGCATTTAGTCTAACAAAAATTTTAAGGAATTCATTCATGTATTCTTTTATTCAGCCATGGACTCATCAACAATACCAAAGAGGAACTTAGAATACAAAGAGGAGAGGGAAAGGAAAGTCCCTTTGTTAAAGGCCTCTGAGCTCCACAGGCCCCAGCCTTCCCACTACACCTGGAATTTGTCCAGCTTAGTCCCAACTGTTGAACATATCAAATGGTTTCAAACTGTTTGCTCTTATAAATAGTACTGCTAAGGAGGTTTCGGGGAAGTGACTACTACTGCCCTCCAAAGGGGAAATATCCTCAGGAGTGGCGGTAGAAGACCAAAGTAAGATATGTTTTATGGCTCTTTTTTTTTGGTCCATTACAAAATTGTTTACCAGAGGGACTGTAACAATGTGTTGTGTCTCCGGCAGCCCCACAAACCAGCCGATGGTGGGCACAGTCATTTTCAATTGTTTTTGATACGCATACATGTAAAGTATCTTAGGTTTGTTTGACTATTCATTTCAAGCAGTAGCACATTTAAAAAATATTAGAATTAATAGGAGTAACATGTATGGTGTACCTGCTGTATGCATAACAAGCCTTGCTCTTTTAATCCTCCCAGTAATCCCACGCGTTGCTCCCATTTTACTCAGGAGCTAAGTGCGGACACTCAGAGAGGTTACGCAGCTGGTTAACGGTAGACTGGGACTTGAAACCGGGGTGTTTGAGTCCAAGGGGCCCACACTTAGCCTCATCTCTGCTCTTGCGCCTCATGGTGATTGTAGCTTTATACTAATGAATGAATCCCTTTCCAGGTTAAAATAATCCCTTGATACTCTTCCTGACTTGCTCCCCTGGAAGAGAGGAGAAGAGCGTTCTGAACTGAGGCAAAAGCAAGAAGCAAAGGCTGCACGGAAAAACGTGCAGAGTATGTTTAAGCATCACAGATAATCCCGTTTGCCTGGGCCGTAGGGCCCCACAAGGTGAAGAGGGCTGAGCAATGAGGTCAGAAAGGTAGGCGGGGGTAAGTTCTTAGAGAACGCTGATGGTCTTAAGGACTGTGGATTTCATTCTTTAAGCCACGAAGAGCCCTAGAAGGTGTTTGAGCAAGCGAGTGATGGGATCATGTGTGTTTTGGAGAGACTTCTCATTTCTCTGAGTCCCCTTCTCCATGGGGACTGCTGTACAGCCTCTCTGCTGTTAGGGACTATCGTCATATCCAAGTGAGAAGCGCCAGGCCTGTTGAACGGTGGTAGTGGAGGTGGGTTGAAATGGTCTGACATGAGAGGCAGCATGAGGTAGAAGAGACAGAACTTGGTTCTCACTAGAAATGACCTCGAGTGAGAGGCAGGAGCCAGGGTCTCTGGCTTGGGAGCAGGCTCCTGGAGGAGGACAGGTTCCATCTTGGATGTGCTGAGTCTGAAGTGTTTGTGAATTTCCCTTCATAGATGCAGTTGGGTATTTTCTTCCAGGAAAAAGTGTCAAGGTGGGAGATCAGATTTAGGAGTCATTTGTATCAAGGTGATAGTTGTAGTCCAGGAAAGAGGACTGATGAGAAAACCTAGAAAAAAAGTTTACATTTGAAGGACAAGGAGAGAACAGGGACAAGATAGATAGATAGATAGATAGATAGATACAAATTCTGAAGGGCCAGTGAGAAGGGCTGGAAGAGAAGTAAGCATGTACCTACCATATGATGGAAGGCAAGGGTGGGGGATGGAATTTGGGCATATCTGGGGGTAGATGGAGTTCTTGGGCAGAGTGAAGACTGGGTTGAACAGCTCAGAGAGCATGATTGTTTATATCGGGGGTGAGCAAACTTTTCCTATAAAGGGCCAGAGAGTAAATATTTTTTCTTTTGAGGACATACAGTGTCTCTTACAATGACTCTGCTATTTTAGTGTAAAATCGACCCTAGACAGTAATAAATGAATGTACCTAAGTTCCAATAAAACTTTATTTACAAAAACAAGGCAGGTCAGATTTGGCCTGTGGGCCATAGTTTGCCAAACCTGATCTGTATCATATCTAGTTTTCCTGACCAGAATCAGAATGTAGTCTTTCATACATGGTTATGTGATTCATTAAGCTGACTGGAAAATATAAGAAACGTTTGGTCCAAATAATGATAAAATTTCTTTCACCACAATTTCTAGCTATTTAGAGTTCTTATACCTGGACACAGTAGATTTTGATGTATTTATGAATTTACTAACAAGCTGATTCTATTGAATTTTCTAGGCATGCAGTTATATCATGTGCATATCGTGGTGCATTTATTTCTTCCTTTTCTAATTTGCATCTTTTTCTGCTAATTCTAAGTTACAGAGAAGTGGAGGCCCCTGTTTTCTACAGCTTTCCCCCTTCAAGGCTTGTTTTCTGGGATCCCAGTAGCTGTGGATTTTTCCTAGGGATTTCCTGAAGACCTATTTGAGGTTGAAAGTCTTAGTTTTCAGTAGCAACAGCAAAGGACAGTTCGGCAAACAAGGATCTGATCCCTTTTTTTATAAGCTCAAATTTAGTGGTCTGTTTTAAAGTTCTCTTCTTTGATTTAAAAATCTTAGAATAAAATCCAAACTTCATACCTGGCCTCCACAGCCTGCATGATCTGCTTCCTGCCAACCTCTTTCATTGCACTTTTTATTTTTTCTTTCCTTCACTCACTTGTCCCCAGCCAAGTCCTTACCCTCCTTGGGGTCTTGACACTGCTGTGTCCTTTGGCTGGAATTTACTTTCCTGGGCCCTTCCTATGCCCTGTGGGTCTCAGCTCAGACGCAGTCCCTGAACAATCCCTCTATCTAAAGGAGATTCCCTCGGGGTCTCTGTTACACAGCTCAGTTTATTCGTGTCATAGTATTTTTTGTTAATTTTTATTTTTTTATGGAGGTATAGTTGATTTACAATGTTTCAGATGTACAGCAAAGTGAGTCAGTTATACGTGTGTGTGTGTATATATGTGTGTGTGTGTGTGTGTGTGTGTATTCTTTTTCAGATTCTTTTCCATTATAGGTTATTATTTTGTGCCATAGCGTTAATCACAATCTGTAATTATCTCGAATGTGGGTTGTTGTGCTTATCTATTGTCTGCCTCCTTGCAGTAGATCTTGAGGTCTCTAAGGGCAAGGACCTTGATTTCATGCTCACAGCCATTGTCTCCAGCACCTAGAACTGTGTCTGGCAGAGAGTACGAGCTTTATCAGTATTTATTGAAGGAATAAAAGCATTCTCCTTTCTCATGGTCAACACCAAGGACCTATCTCAAGCCACCTGTGCTGGGCGTTCTCCATCTGTCCCCCGCAAATTCACTCTCCATGCTTTCCTATGACTCTGCCTGGGGAAATAGAAATTTGGACTGTGTCAACTGGATGTCCTTGCTCTCTGGCTTTGATTTGGGACTGGACAGTAGTAACGCTGGTACAGAACTGAGAAGAAGAAGGAGAGTGAGGCCAGGGTGTCTGTCCCCCTCCTCCCCGCCCTTGCAGAAGGAACCTGTAACCACAGCCTCCTTCTCTCCTTTGGCTGTAAGTTTCAGCCCCTTTCAGGCAGCCCTGTCTGTGTCTCCCCTTTTCCCTCCAGGCCTAGAAGTCAGAGGGGAGGAGGAGAGGCTGGGGTAATGATTCCCTTCGCAATTCCCACCAGGTGGGCTTCCTGGGGTGGGGGGTGGGGTCTCTGCTCCTCCTGCTGCCTTAGGTGTAGGGGTGGGATTGGTTCCCTGCTGTGGCCAAGCCTGGGGTATGGTCCCTTTCCTTGTCCATCTCTACCTTGTTAAACTCGACCTACAACTTTGTAAATAGTCCTTTTATTTTAACTCTCAATGACTCCATTTGAGCTTGTCATTCTTGTCTACTGGGACTCTCAGGTTTATTCACCTGTGAAATGGGAAAATTGACCAAGTGGAGTTTCTGATAAATCAACATTTCTAGTGTGGTTACTACTGGTCACTTTTGAAATCAGTGACTGATTCTGACAAAACTTGTTGCAATCTGAGTTGTGTAAAGATAAACTTCCTGCTCGATTTGCAGTTCTGTGTGCCTGTCCTGTTATCTGATAATGTTTGGACTATGGGCATCTCATGTAACTTTTAAACGATTTTGATAAAAATTTTGTCCTGGGATTGAGGATAGGGTTGTTTTTGTGAATGAGATGTCTAGATTCCTGAGGTTTGGTATATACGTTAGAATTGAAATAAAGAGGGAGGCCTTCTTCCCTTAATTCTGTGGGTATTTTCCGTTAGGTCCTCTTACATTGAGCCAAAATCCACTCCTACCCCTCTTCTCCTGATGCCACCTTTGTGCATGAAGAACCGCCCAAAATAAGCCTGCACAGAGAGAAACAGAACAACAGAGGTTTGGGCTGACCTCCAAATCTGGTGCAGATTTCAGTGGTGAACCGAAGTTTGTTTGATCAAATAAGCTTGAGATGAGCTCTCACAGGCTCACAGAGGCTCCGGGTTAGGACGGATCTTAGAAGTCATCAGTTCCCTCCCCCATCAGATTGGTCATTGCCAGGCAGAGAATCTTCTCCAAGTCTTCCAAACCCTGCTTAAACAGCTAGAAGGACAGAGAACCAGAGCTGGGGAGTGAGTGGATCTTTAAAAAGATGGTCTGTTTGATCTTGGCTGGATTTAAGACATTATTTTTGACAAAGCACTTTTTAAATTTTTAATAGAAAATACGGGGTTCAGTTTAGCTCTATGACCTCTTTTCCACCTCTGCCACCACCCAGGTTTGTGACCCTTCCTGGGGCTCGTGTTCCTAAATGGGACACTTCAGGAGCTGTCTTGGATGCCATAGTGAATCTCTTTCATTTGCTGTGCCCTGCAAGCTTTTCAGAATGCCATGGGGTGCTTTGCACTTGTGGGTTAGACCAAGCTTATGGTAGGATCTTCATTTTTCTGACAGGGATAGAAGTATGACCTACTGGTAATACCGAGAGGATCTGATTTGCTCCTTTGGTAACTGGAACAGTGATCCCACTATGAGTAGTGCACTGGCCCTGTGCACGCTGTCCCTGTGCCCAGGCACGCTGGCATCATCGAGTGGATTTCGGGAACACCACCCTACGGACCTCTTTAGCCTTCGCAGTGGTTGGGCAGAGAGTCGGCCGCCTCTGTCTGTGAACTTGACCTGATCGCACTGTGCAGATACGATCATTGTCCCCTGTGCACCAGGATGAGATAAAGATTAGGATGTATTATTCTCTTGCCGCGCCCTTCCTCCTGCCCCCTCTCCCTCCAGACTGCTCTCTGCATATTGCTGACGCTCACGTCGTCATCACTGCTGATGTGTTCTGTTTCCTTGTGGTTTATAGATGATCACGATGCAGTCCTGAGGTTTAATGGGGCACCCACAGCCAACTTCCAACAAGATGTGGGCACGAGAACCACCATTCGCCTGATGAACTCTCAGGTAAACTTTCTTCTGTGCAGAAGTATAGTGAGAGACGTTCCCTTCCTGACACAGTCATGGACGGTGCTGAGCAGGGTGCGGTGGTCAGTACAGAGACTCTGCAGTTAGCTTGCCTGCCATCAAAACCAGCTTTGCCTCTCTTAGCTAAAAGATCATGCCTAAGTTACTCATGCCTCTTCCTCACAGGGCTGTTGTGAGGAATACACGAGAAAATCCATGGGCTCTGAAGTAGAATGTATTTACTAGGAGCACATCAAAGCCACCGGCTTAATTAAGTCCCTTGCCCTTCCTGCGTCCTGGATTCCTCATGGAGAAAGAGAAGACAGTGATTCCATGATCCAGTCTGGTACTGTGGTCATGGGAAAGCCCCTGTGGCATTAGTCTGCATTACTGGAGGTGTCCAGTGTCCAGAGAAAGCCGAGTTCTGCTGTCCCTGTGGCCGCAGGTCACATCCAGAGTGTTGCCCAAGGGACAACAGAGGATATCCAGGGAGAGAGAGGACTGTCGTGAAAAGTAAATAAAGCAATGAACGTGGGTGTGCTTTATATGCTGTAGAGCCTTATCCAAATATTATAAGACAGCATCACAGTGTAATTTATGTGTAATACAGCATTACAATTCAGGTATTAACTCATGAATCCCCCTAGACTATTCATTTCCTGAAGTATTTCCAGGTAGCGTACGCTGATTTCTCTATACTAATGGGAACTTGAGAAGTACTCTCGCCACAAAGTTCTGCTAATGGATTGCATTAGTGGAAAAAACTGGATTGCACATATATCAAAAATAGCACAATAGGGCTATAAACGCATTCACCTCACTCCCGACCACCAATGTTTGTCTTTTTTCTGAGTATACGTGTAAGCCTTGGGGGGTTTTCTGTCAGTGTTTAGACTCTGTACGCTTTCTAGGGCTCGTGGGTGTGGATTGGATCCTGGAAGTGACCCTAAGTGCCCTTTCAGCACCGTCCCAGCAGAATATGCATTTCTCCTCCCCTCTGCCAGGCCTCCACTTCCCTGTTTCTCTCAGCAATCTCTTCACTGCCTGACCTTCAGGAACTCACCATCTGGGCAGAAGCTGCTTCCTGCATGGCCTGCTTTCCATCTGAGGCCCACAGTCCTAGGAACCTTTTTATGATGGGACTTAACTCCTTTGCAAGAGGCCACCATCTTGTTTTCGATTCTTCTTCTAATACTTCTATTACTATTTGAATGATGATGTTGATGTTGTCACTTTCTAACATCGTAACGTCCTCCAGCAGCCCCTCTGTGCTTCTAATACCTGTTTCTGTTCAACCTTATGTTTGGGGTTTTTACATTACTTTTGTGATAAGCTATAAGAGGGCAGGTTAAAAGAAAGAGATTCGTCGGCAAGAGAGTCTCCGGAGCAAGTGGCGCTTGAGCTAGGCTTTGAGAGATGGGCAGGATCTAGAGAAACAGTACTAGGAAGGCATCCAAACAGTGGGATCGGCAGGACAGAGCTGCACAGGAGACGAGGGGGCCCTCAAACAGCCCTGGCAGGGTGGGGATGGGGTCTGGATTCGTGTTGCGCCACAGAGGGAGGTGAGGCTGGAGCTTCATGGCTGCTGACTCTGGCAAGTCTAGAAGATCAGGCAGAGGGGTTGGGATGAGCTTTCCCTTCTTTTTCTCCCGTCCCTTCTTGTGCCACAGTCACAGAAACCTGGAGCTGGAGGGCTCCCCAGGGAATGCTAATGCCTAACTTCTGCTTCTGTATAAGATGGTACCTAAATACCCAGGAGAAAGGTTTACTTACCCTTGCTTCCTAACACAAACAGGGACGGTGCTGCGCAGGGCGCAGTGGTGGACAGAGACTGCAGCTAGCCTGACTGCCGTCAAAACCAGCTCTGCCTCTCTTAGCTAAACGATCACGCCTAAGCTCCTTATGCCTCTGTAAAGAGGGGAGAGGGGAGAATAACAGTACCTCCTCACAGGGTTGCTGTGGGGAATAAGTGAGAAGATCCATGCGAAGCATTTAGCGGCCGGCACTTACGCATAAGTGTTACCTGCTCTGATATTTATGTGTGCAGAACTGAGGTGGGTGTCGGGGGTACGTTGGTGAGCGAAACAGACTCAGCCCTGTTCTCGTGATACCATCCAATAGTCATACAAACAAAGATAAAGTTACAACAGACAGCTACAAAGGAGAGGGTTAAGGTGCTACCAGAGCCCATAAAGGGGAATCTTCCCTAGGCAGGAAAGTCAGGAAGAAGTGAGGAGGTGATTCTTCACCGCGCCCGAGGAGTGAGGGTAGACGGCGAGAAGTGGGAGAAGAGGCAGCAGCGTGGGTGAGGCCTGTGTGGAAGGGAGCTGGGACGCACCAGGACCTGGGAAGAGGTGAGTCTGGGTGGTGGGGATGTAGAGAGGGACGAGGCTGAGGGTGAGGAGGAGCCAGGCCATGGTGCCTGTTTTCTTCTCTGAGGCATAGCCAGACTTGCATTTTGTAAACCCCTCTGGCTTCCACCTGGTCAGTGCAGTGGGTGCGGTGGATGGACAGACACACTTAGGGGCTCTTGCAATCGTGTGGACTAGCAATGCTGGCAGTTACGCCACAGTGGAAATGAAGGGGACTGTGAGGAAAGAATGGATTGGAGAGCTACCCAGCGTGTGGTTGGGCGTGAGAGGTGAAGGGAGGGGGGCCACAGGTGCTCCTGGGTTTCCGGCTTGCGTAACTGGCCAGCTAGTCACTGAGACGGGAAGGAGTACTGGCAGATGTTTTGGGTTGTGAGGGGCGGGTAGGGTCAGAGAGGGGGGGCAGGGATCAAAAACGTGGTTCTGCCTATGGTTGATCTGAGCTGCCTTTTACGTGTCTGTGAAGAGAGGTCCAGTAGGCAGGTATAGAGATGGGACTGGAGTTCAGTGGAGAGGTCTGGGCTACAGATGAGGGTCTGTGAATCATCTCTGTCTATGTGGCAGTGAAACAGTGGGACCAAATGAGGGCACTAGAGGGAGTGTAGAGAGAGGAAAAATCCATGCAGGGGGTTTGGGTAATGAGAGCAGCGAGAAGGAGATCAGAGCCATCAGACACTGCTGAGAGGCCAATTTAGATGAAGATCGAAAAGCATCGTTCTCTCCTTAGCAAAATGGAGGCCACCGTTGGCCTCAGCGACAGCCGCTAGGGAGATCGGTGAAGCCAGATTGGAGAGTGTGGAGGAGTGGGGAGGGAGGAAAATGTGGAGAGTTCTTGCAAGAAGTCTGGCTCCGACGGGCAGAGAGAAATACGGCAATAGCTATAGAGAGTTGAGGGTTCCAGGGCCAGTTTTTGTTCTTTTCATTTTTTAGATTGCAGAGAATTGAGTATGTTTAAAAGTCAATGGGGGGCTTCCCTGGTGGCGCAGTGGTTGAGAGTCCGCCTGCCGATGCAGGGGACACGGGTTCGTGCCCCAGTCTGGAAAGAGCCCACATGCTGCGGAGCGGCTGGGCCCGTGAGCCGTGGCCGCTGAGCCTGCGCATCCGGAGCCTGTGCTCCGCAGAGGGAGAGGCCACAACAGTGAGAGGCCCATGTACCGCAAAAAAAAAAAAAAAGTCAATGGGAAGACAGTCACAAAAGGACAATCACTATATGATTCCACTTATATGAGGTCCCTGGAGTGGTCAAGCTCCTAGAGACAGGAAATAGAATGGTGGTTACCAGGGCCTGAGAGGAAAGAGGATGTAGAGTTTCAGTTTCAGAAGAAGATGAAAGAGTTCTAGAGATGGATGGTGGTGATGGTTGTATAACAGCATGAATGTACTTAATGCCACCGAACTGTACACTCCAAAATGGTTAAAAGAGTGCATTTTATGTTATACATATTTTGTCACACACACAAATTTAAGTCAATGAGGAGAAAACCAGTTGACAGAGAAACTGAATATACTTAAAAGAGGAGATAATTAAGTCAGTGGTGGGAGTGGTGGATCCAAAGCCTAGTGGAGGATTAACCCCAGCAGGAGGGGTCAGGAGGGGTCAGAAGGGAAGAAGGATGCAGGGGAGTAGCTGGAGGCCGTCTCTAGTGGAAGGATGACGGGGCTTCAATTTTCTCTGCAAAGTAGGGTACAGAGAAAAGGAGGCTTTTCGTAGGGAGGCTGAGGGGAAGAGAGGTCTCAGTAGAGGAGGTTTGAGCCAAGAAGGTTTGAAATTGTCATTGAGGAAAGAGTAAACCAGAGGAGTGGAGTAGGGTCTCCAGGCCATGCTAGCCGCTTCGAAGTTGGGGAGTGTGGATTCAGAGAGAAGTCCAACTCTGTTTGCTCAGGGGTGGTATGATCTGCAGATCAGTAGGAAGCTGCAAGCAAGAGAGGGAGCACGGAGGAGGCCTGAAAATTCTCTTGGATTCGGGAGGCTGCTCCCTTCTCGGGCATCTCTTACAGGTGTTTAGCGAAGAACTAACCCTCAATCCTCAAAGATTCTGAAACTTTAATTTCTAGCAATTGCTCTCCTGGGTATATATGCAAAGAAAACAAAAACAATGCTGAGAAAAGACACGTGCACCCCAATGTTCACTGCAGTACCATTTACAATAGCCAAGACATGGAAGAAACCCAAGTGTCCATCAGCAGATGAATGGATAAAGAAGATGTGGTGCATGTATACAATGGAATATTACTCAGCCGTAAAAAAGAATGAAATTTTGCCATTTGCAACAACATGGATGGACTTGGATGGTATTATGCTGAGTGAAATAAGTCAGAGAAAGATAAATATTGTAGGATATCACTTATATGTGGAATCTAAAACATAAAACAAACTAGTGAATGTAACAACAAAAACAGACTCACAGATACAAAGAACAAACTAGTGGTTACCAGTGGGGAGGGGCAAGATAGGGGCAGGGGATGAAGGGGTAGAAAACTACTAGGTACAAAGTAAAAAGCTACAAGGATATATTGTACAGCACAGGGAATTTATTTTATAAGAACTTTAAGTGGAGTATAACCTTTAAACATAGTCACTATATCGTGACTGAAACATATAATACTGTTCACCAACTATACCTCAATGAAAGAAAATAAAGCCAAGGTAAGGTTGCCTGGGAATTAAGAGACAGACCTTGATCAGATTTCTCCCTCAGTACCTAACTGCATGAGTGACTTGAGCAAGTCGCCTTATCTTTCTGAGCCTCAGTTCCCTTATTTGTAAAGGGAAATAAGAAAAGTTGCCCTGCTGGATCTTTGAAGGATCCAGTGAGATTACTGAGCGTGGAGCATGTCACTCAGAGGCCCTCATGCTGAAGCAAAGGCTGTGTAAAGGGTGGCCTTTGTCACTAGTGCAGCGTGAAGGCCTGCCTGTGTCTGCTGGGCAGTCACCGTGCCCTCCCATTTCCCAGGCAAGTGGGCATCTTGGCTCCCAGCAGGGATATCAGCCAGCTTGGGGACGCTTCAGAGGTGCCCAGCAGAAGGGAGAAAATTAAAGGATAATTTTCAGGAAAAAGTAAGTTCATGACTATCATACAGATAGTGTCTATTTTATTCATATGAGGAGGGAACCAGGCAGATGTTATAACCGGTTCAGAGGAGAAGTCAAAACAGTACAAAATCTGAATAAAGGAATGCAACTGTTTTTTGTCACGAGGTGGGCAGGAGGAAGAGGGAATTTAACTGAAACTCTACTGGGCAAGGTTGAATAAGCGTGTCTGTAGTTCACTACAACTTACAAAGCGCTGCAAAACAGCTCTCACAGGATTAGAATCTGATAAAGAGGAAGGGAATGCTGCAGACAATGCATAGTTTTCCACTGAGGTACAGCCTTTTTTCCTGTACTTCTGGATGGCTGTGGTCCCTTTGCCAGGGCTGAGAGGGGGTGGCTGACTTCCCAGGGTGCCCAATCCACTCTCAAGAAAGCCCTTCCCATCCTCTTCAGGCACGCTGACCCTCCTTCCTCTCTTCCTGTAAGTGGCACTAAACATCAAGCCTGTTGCTTTAACACTGGTCACGGGCAGCCGTGTGACCTTGCTCCTTGTGATACTGACATGTGACTGATGCCCTTCTATTACGGCCCTTTCTCATATTGGTATCCTAGGAAGCTGGCAGTCTGTCTCCTCTATCTTTTGTCCCAGTTGGTTATCCCAGCTGTTTTGTGTCTGTTTCTGGGCAAACTGAGTCCCCACCATCGCACCCAGACAGCACCTGGCACCCCAAAGTTCCTGGGGGAATAGCTGTGGGTTTGGTAAATTGTGCCTTTGAGCAGCTCATTTTCTTCCCAGAGGGAGAGCTCCTCTGGACGGCAGCTGGGCCCGGTTTTGTTTGTTTAGCTCCCAGCCTCCTCACATGCAGAGGACAGCCTTTTGTGCATCTGGCCTGTGACAAAGCCATGGAAAACAAAGAGGTGGTTTCTAATTGAGAAGACGGCTTTTTAAAGAGAACGGTGTCATACCGTGAAGTTTCAGCAGCTGTACGCAGGCGTGTATGTGCCAGGTGTTGTTTCCATAGGGAAACCACATAGAGCTAAATGCGGGTCTTCAAACAAATTCAATTGTGACTCTAAGTGTAAAGGTTTCGTCAGACTCAGCTGAGCCCCTGCTGGGCCCAGTGGCTTCCTTAGAAGCTCTTGTACAGGTTTGGGAAGAGAAAACCTACACCCTGTGCATAGTGATAGGTGGACTGGACTTCACCCAGGGCATTGCCAGATCACTTAATGGGGCTTATCTTGAGATATTAGCTGACGCCACTTACTAAATACTTCTGTTGTCTAAGGGCCATACCTGTCTTTATCACATTTCATGACAACTCCGTGAGGTGTGGCCACAAAACACCATTTTAGATAAAGACACTAAGGTTCAAAGAGTTGAAGCGAGTTGCTCAGGGTAGCACAGAAACTAAGCAGTAGAGGTGGATTTGGATCTAGGTTTGTTTGCCGGCGGTACATTAATTCCCCTGAGCTTTCTTTAAGCTCTTCTAGGTCGCTGATATTTTTCAGAAACAGAGAAGGGGCTCGACTTCATGATACTGGACACAGGGTGCCTTCTTATTCCAAACCTCTGGGTCATAAGTGGCTTTCAACGTGCCAGAGCTGCCCTTGGTCTTCTCTTCCCTGTGTAGCCCATACATCTGGTGTGCAGCCAGCTACCTAGATTCCATTCAGTCAATCGAATAAGCTCCCTTAAGACCCTGCCTAGTATGGGGGAAGAGCAGGAGAACGCGACGCTCTCCTCCTCAGAAGGGCTTCCGTTTAGTTGAAGAGAAGAAGACACACCCCGCTCCCCAACATACACACACGCAGAGCCAGTAAAGGTGCGGTGCAGAAGCAGAGTATATTCTTTTTGCATGAGTTTGACTATTTTTTAGATACCTCATGTAAGTGGAATCGTGCAGTATTTGTCCTCTGTGTCTGGTTTACTTCACTCAGTATAATGTCCTCCAGGTTCATCCGTATTTGTCATATTTGGTAGAATTTCCTTCTTTTTTGATGCTGAGTAATATTCTATAGAAGCAGATTGTTGAATGGTGGTTGCCAGGGGCTGGGGTGAGGGACAGATGGGAAGTTGCTATTCAATGGGTATAAAGTTTCAATTGTGCAAGATAAATAAGTTCTCAGAGATCTGCTCTACCTTGTGCCGATAGTTACCAGTACTATATTTTGCACTTAAAAATTTGTTAAGAGGGTAGATCTCATGTTAAGTGTTCTTACTGCAACGAAAAAAAAGCAGGGCGTACTCCAGTGTGGGGCCGATACCCCCGGCCTGGAGTTCTTTGGCATGGAGTTCTTTCTGTGAGGGCACTACTGAATCTTAAAGGGAACATTCAAAACCTGTATTTAATTTGTGGAAAATAGCTATCTTTAAAATAACCTGCTATCTGACCTCACACCACATTTCGGCTCAGTCACCACGGACAACCAGTGCTTACATCAGAATCTCACTCAATCATCAAATGTCTACACTTTGAGGTCATTTGCTAGGAATTTTTGCGTCTATGTTCATGAGGGATATAGGTTTGTAATTTTCCTTTCTTGTTATGTCTGTCTGTATTTTTGATATCAGAGTAATGCTGTCATTGTAGAGTGAGCTGGGAATTGTTCGTGTAAAATTTTCTGGAAGGGTTTGTGTAGAACTGGTATTACTTTTCTCCTGAGTGTTTGGTAGAGTTCACCAGTAAAGTCATCTGGGCCTAGAATTTACCTTGTGGGAAGGTTTTTAGCTACAAATTCAACTTCTTTAATAGACACAGGGTTATTCATGTCACTTGTTTCTTCTTCCCGAGCTTTGTTAGTCTGTATCTTTCAAGAAATTTGTTCATTTCTTCTACATTATCGACTTTGTTAGCATAAAGTTGTTCATAATATTTCCTCATTATCCTTCTAATATCTGTGGAATGAGATGTGATGTCTGAAGTGACATGACGTCCTTTAAGGTGATCCAAATGGTATTGGAAATCCCAGAGCCGAAAAGGACTTCGGAGATCAACTAGCCATTCATTCATTTCAGAATGAATTACTGATCACCTGCTCCATGCCAGACTTTGTAAACAGGGCTAGAACTCAGCTGCTAACAACAGCAGCAAAACAGAAACAGACATGCTCCCGGCCCTTGTGAAGCCCAGGGTCTTGCCTGATTGTTTCATTTTACAAATGAGATAACTGAGGCCTGAGAGGAGAAGGTGAGCTGTACAGTTGCACAGAGGACAATGGCAGGCCCACGTAGGCTGAAGTCTTCCTAACGGCCTGTCCAGGGCTCTTTCCTGGCTCTCTGGTGACACGTTCTAAGTCCATGTTTTCTCACTCCCATCATATAATTTATCCATCTCATTTATCGCCTAGCTCTCCCACTATGAGAGGAGGCATTTTTGGCCTGTTTTGTTCATTGATGCCCAAGTGCCCAGGATAGTGCCCATTACGTAGTAGATGTACAAGAAATATTTGTTGAATGAAGTATAGTCCAAAGAACCTTCTGCTTACTCAGTGGATTGCCTCCAAACTTCCTCGTTTTTTTAAACTTTTTATTTGAAAATACTTGAAAACTTCCAGAAAAGTTGCAATAATATGACAAATACAAAGAATGCCTATATACCATTTATCCAGATTCACTTATTTTTTCATTTTACCCCATTGCTATATCATCTGGCCTATCCATCTTTCATAATATTTTTTTTTCATTTGAGAGTAAGTTGTATACATTGCAGACATCAAGCCCTAAATATATGTTACAGACCGAAAGTTTACAGCTCTCCCACAAATTTGTATGTTGAAGCCTTAACTATCCAATATGATAGTATTTGGAGGGAGGTGGGGCTTTTGGGAGAGAATTATGCTTAGATGAGGTCCTGAGGGTGGCGCCCCCATGATGAAGGGATTAGGATCCTTATAAGAGGAGGAAGAGGGACCAGAGCTCGCTCTCTCTCTGCCATGTAAGGACACAGTGAGAAGGTGGCCATCTGCAAGCCCTCACCAGGAACCAAATCTGCTGGCACCTTGACCTTGGACTTCCCAGCCTCCAGAACTATGAGAAATAAATATCTGTTGTTTAAGCTACCCAGTCTATGGTATTTTGTTATCGCAACCTGAGCAGACTATGATTTTTTGGTGCCGAGAAACAGAGTGCTGCTGTAACAAATACCTGAAAGTGTGCAAGTGGCTTTGGAACTGGGAAACTGGTAGAAGCTGGAGGAGTTCTGAAGGGCACGCTAGAAATACAGACAGAGGGAAATTCTGGTGAGGACTCAGAAGGAAAAGAGGAGAGCTGGAGAGAACGCCTTTTTTCTTTTGCAGTACGCGGGCCTGTCACTGCCGTGACCTCTCCTGTTGTGGAGCACAGGCTCCGGACGCGCAGGCTCAGCGGCCATGGCTCACGGGCCTAGCTGCTCCACAGCATGTGGGATCTTCCCGGACCGGGGCACGAACTCGTGTCCCCTGCATCGGCAGGCGGACTCTCAACCACTGCACCACCTGGGAAGCCCGAGAACGCCTCTTTTTAGAGAAGACAAATAATCATGAACAGAACGTTGGCAGAAATATGGATGATAAAGGCCATTCTGGTGTGGTCTCTCAGATGGAAATAACACGAGGAACATGTTATTGACCAGTGGAGAACAAGTGATCCTTGTTATAAAGTGGCAGAGGACTTGGCTGAACTGTGTTCTAATGTTTTCTTCACTTGTGAGTGAAGAAACTGGATATTTAGCTGAGGCAATTTTTAGAAATTGCCTTAGGGAAAGCACTGAAGGAGTGGCTTGGTTCCTCATGACTGCTTTTAGTAAAATGTGAGAGGAGAGAAATGAATTGAAGAAGGAATTGTTTAGCAAAAAGGAAACAGAACTTAAAGATTTGGAAAATTCTCAGCTTATCTATATTGCAAAAAATGAGAAAGCTTGTTCTGAAAAAAACAGTAAGAGGATGGCCCAACAAGCATTTGATAAAAAGGTCAGTGTGGGAGTGAACCACAGACCTAACCAGCCACCCCAGCAGAAACACTGCTAGTGTGAACTGAACGAGTGTGGATACAGGACAAAATGAAGGCAGGCTGTCAGACTTAGATTCTACAGGACCAAACTATAGAGCTCTTTGCCCGCAAACATATACCATTCTTCAAGACAAGGGAAGAATGAACCCAATGGTGATTCAGAGACCATCAGGGCTGCCTCCTTGGTTTCAAAGGGGGCAGGGCGCTGCCTTGACCTCAGTAGGCCATATGGCAGCTGCCCAGGGCCTTGGAGGAGTGACTCCTACCCAGCAGAGCCACACAGGTGGGACTGATGCCCCCCCCCCCCCACATCTATAAGGCAGAGCATCAAACCAGAGAGGATTATTCTCAAGCCTTAAGATCTAATGGTATGTACTTTGCTAGGCTTAGACTTTCTTGGAACCTGTCACTTCTTTCTTCCTACTAATTTCTCCCTTTTGGAATGAGAATCTCTACTCTATGCCTGTTCCACCACTGTATTTAGGAAGCACATAATTTTCCAGTTTCACAGGTTCACAGCAGGAGAAGAGTTTTACTTCAGGTTGAATCATTTTGCTCTCTTCTGGTTTAGATAATATTTAGATAAGACTTTGGACTTCAGCCTTTAGAGTTGATACTGGAATGAGTTAAAACTTTTGGGGATGTTGGGGTAGAATTAATGTGTTTTGTATGTGAGAAGGACATGATTTGGAGGGATACAGGGGTAGAACGTTATGGACTGAATGTTTCTCCCCCAAATTCATATGTTGAAGTTCTAACCCCCAATGTGATGGTATTTGGAGATGGGGCATATGGGAAATAATTAGGTATAGAAGAGGTCTTGAGGGAGGGGCTTCCATGATGGGATTGCTGTCCTCATAAAAAAAAAAAAAGGAGAGCGACTAGAGCTTGCTCTCTTTTTTACCATGTGAGGACACAGGGAGAAAGCAGCCATATGCAAGCCAGGAAGTGGGCCCTCACCTGGTAACTGGATCTGCTGGTACCTTGATCTTGGACTTCCCAGCCTCCAGAGCTGTGAGAAATAAATGTCTGTTGTTTAAGGCATCCAGTCTGTGGTATTTTGTTATAGTTGACTGAACTGACCAAGATAATACTTTAATGTGGACATCCTAAGAATATGTCTTATGTAACCAAAATACAGTTATCAACTTCATACATTTACACTGATACCATACTTTAATCTGGCTGCATTGCAGTTTTGTTAATTGACCCAATAATGTCTTTTATGGCATATTTTTTCTTCTAGTACAAGATCCAGATTAGGATCACGTGTTGCATCTAGTTGTTATGCCTCTTTAGTCTCCTTCAACCTAGAACATTTCCATATCCTCTGTCGTTTAAGACACAGACATTTTTGAAGAATAAAGTCCTTCTTTAAAGTTTTTTAAAATTTAGGGTTTATCTGATGCTTTCTCAATATTAAATTCAGTTTCTGCATTCCTGGCTGGAAAACTACACAAATGACACTGTATCCTCCTAAGAGCATCATATCAGGAGGCATCCAATGTCCATCTGCCCTTCAGCTTGGATATGGTGTTGTTTGATTTGGCCACTGTATAATTACATTTTTCCCTTGCAGTCTGTGAGTGAACACTTTTAATACTGTGCCATTATTCTGCTCCAGATCAAAATTCCCTCCTACGTTTAACATTCATTGATCACTTTTGCCTGAGCCAGTCTTTACTATGATGGCTGAAAAATGATGGGTCTTTTAACTTAAGCTCTCCCTTCTCCATGTCATCCAGCTGGCACTCAGAATTTTATTATAAGCAAGAAGCCTCCCTTCTCCTCCTCCATTTATTTCCTTCCTCCCTCCCTCCTTTCCTCCCTCCCTTTCTTCCTTCTTTCTTTTCTTTTTGTATTTGTTATTGGTAAGAACTCAGAGATTCCTATATTTTCAATGGTTTCTAATTCATTATGGTTCTGAACTACTTAGGTGTTCAACTTGTCCCAGATCTGGCTAGTGGGAGTTCCTTCAAGCTGGCTCTTGTTTCCCCATGACATGCATGCCCTCATCATTTTTTAAAATACTTCTATACTTTCTGGCATAACAAGATGTTCCAGTTCATTTTGTAACCTATCTGTTGGGTTTTTAATATTTCATCTTTATTAATGTTATCCTGAATGCGCACACAAAGTGTTCTGGCTCAGAGACAGATTTCTTATTTAAATACCTTAGAGTAAGAAGTGCATTAGTCTCCGCTTATGTTCTTATTCCTAGTGCAGTGCAATAAGAGCCAGGCCAATTATCCTACATGAGTAGCCAGGTACCCTATAAGCAAGGGACAAAAAATAAGTCATTTTTTCCCCTTGCTTATAAAAGGCAGGAGGTAGCTGAAAAAGAGTCCCCTTCTTACTCCAGCCCTTTGGAATATAAATAAACTTACCTAGAGCTGTCCCTAAGTTCCTGGGCCCCTTCCTCCTGCCCCGGTCTTCCTGGTCTCTTAGAGTATCTTTGTATTAACCTAGAGATATAGTCTGAGCTATAACCATTTAGCTTCTTGGGGGAGGTAAGCGAAGTTTTACTATGTTTTGAGTCAGAGAAGAGCAATTAACTAGACAAATAGCTATCGATTTTATTCTCATTGTTTATAAAGAGTCTCAGGAGCCTGGGGCTTTTTGCAGGAGTGCCGAGAGATCCTGGGAAGTTTTATTTCCCCATACTATCCTACCCTACTTCTGGGATATGCCAGTTTTTCCCAAGGAGCCCTGGTTCCTTTAAGTGAAAAATGGTATTAGAGACCAAGATCTAGGTACTAGATATGTTCATGCCTAACGAGGTTGTCTTTGCTTCTTGGCCCTTTCAGCAGGTAGAGGAAATATATGCATGTACACACACAATACTCATACATGTGTATTCATTCATTTACACATATGCATACGTGTGTGTATACACACCTACACAGACACATGTATATACATGCAAAGATACCTATTTTAGAAATAACAGACTTAAATTGATACCTCAGTCTTTCCATATGAAGGTATTCCTTGCCTTCCCCATTGTGTATTTGTAACCCCCCCCTTCTTTCAAAGTGAGAATCCCCCTTCTAACAACATCAGCACACTGATTTATTTGCTCATATCTATAGTACATCGAAAGTAATTTGAAAATTGTTTTGCATATCTCTACATAAAACCTATCAAAGTTTAGGATTTGTTTGCAATTCTCTTTCACACCCTGCCCAAGACTGAGGGGATATGGCCAAATAATGAGGTAACCCTAAGTTACCTCGATTAGTCCTTCTGTTTCTCTTCACTTCGATTATGGATTCATTTGAAATTCAACTGTATTCATTTTGTTCCAGTTCTAGGTTTTCCTTTTCCTTACTTAAAAAAAAAAAATACACAGAATATTAACATGCTTCCAAAATTCAAAACTATCCAAAAAGGTATCCAAAAAGGTGAGTGTTACTCACGCCTGAATTCCTTCCACCCTGTTTCACCACCACGCTTTGTAGGTAACTGACTACTGTTGTGTGATTTATACTTCTGTGTTTCTATTTGTAAAGACAAATATATATATAAATATATGTATGTTTTAGTTCACCTCACTCCTTACAAAAATGTAGTAGACGATATATGCTCTTTTACACTCTGCCTTTTCCCAGTACCTTCTGGAAACTACTCCGTATCAGTTCATAGAAATCTTCCTCACTCTTTGTTGCAGCTGCATAGTACTCCTTTGTGGGGGAGCTTCACAGCTTATTCTTTCAATCTCCTTTGCTTGACCATTTAAGTACTTTCCAACATTTACTTCCTCTAATATATTATGGTTCTTTGGATGACCTTTCCTGTGATTCCAGGTAGAATTACGGGCCTCTCTGATTTGGGGTTTATGGTGAGTTTCAATTTGTGGTGCCCTTCTGTTTAGCACTTCCCTGTCCGGGTCCAGTTTACAATGGTCAGGTCTTCCCTTAAGGCCCAGAGCCTTCATATCATTTTTCAGGTCTACGGAAGACCTTGAAGACCTCTTTGTCTTCCTAGAGCACTAGCTAGCTTTGCAACTGTGGCAAATTTGCAAATCTGGCGGCCAGAACACAAACTTTATTTTATCGTCCCTTAACATTTTTGAAAGATTGCCTAGTACAGTGGGAGGTCAGACATACCTTGATTTGCAACCCAGCTCCATCCCTTCCTAGCTGTGTGATCTTGGGCCAGTTTCATAACCTCTCAGAGTTTCCTTTTCAAGCCCTGTTTGGGGCTTGGAAATATTGTGAGGGGTAAGCGAGAAGACATCAAACTGGACTGTTGTCTGAGTTTAACAAAACCACTAAGCCTAAACTCTGTAGTTAAGAGATATCAATATCTACACATACACACACACACACAGTGTATTAGTTTCCTAGGCCTGCCATGACAAAACGCCACAGATGGGGTGGCTGAAACATAGAGATTTATTTTCTCAGTTCTGGAGGCCAGAAATACTAGATCAAGGTGTCATCAAGGTTGGTTTCTGACAAGGGCTCTTCCTGGCTTATGGATGGCCACCTTCTCTCTATGCCATCACATGTGCATGTGGGTTGGGGGGAGAGAGAGAGATCTCTGCTGTCTCTTCCTTTTTCTTATAAGGACATCAGTTTTATTAGACTAGGGCCCCATCCTTATGACCTTGTTTAACCTTAATTACCTCTCCAAAGGCCCTATCATCTCCAATATAGTTACACTGGGGGTTAGGGATTCAACATGAATTTGGTGTGGGGGGACATAATTCAGTTCATAACAGAGGGGAAGAAAGAGCTGGTAAGATAAAAGACTCACATATTCACAGTGGGAATATCTGAAGAATGCAGTTATGCATGATTATTTTCTTCTAAATGTATGTAGATAGATGTGTGTGTGTGTGTGTGTGTGTGCGCACACGCGCGCGTGTGGATTCCTGTATTTTCTAACTTTCTGCAGTGACTATTTCTTTATGACTGGAAAGTTTACTTTAAACAGGTTGCTAAACAGCAACAGTCCATCTCCCAAGTGTAGTCTTTTCCTGGCATGTGCTGCTTGGGGGCTCCGTTGCTCTGGCAATGACTTGCTTTCTTCATCATGAGGCCCTGGGGATCCCTGAACTCAGGTCAGACTGTGCATGTGGGTGAGTACAGGAGCATTTGAGAAGAGCTTTATTTTTAAGTCACTTGTGCTGCAGTTGGACAAATGACAGACTGAGATGTTGTCCAGACATGGCTGGTCACCCAGGCAGGGACTTACAGGATGGTCATTTCCTATAAATAAGGCACCTGGGGCCCATAGAAGGTAAGTGAGTAGGGATAAATCAACTCATGAGTAGGGATAAATCACCTGGTGTCAGGTCCTCTGCACAGAAAGAAGCATAGCTTAAGGCTTAGACTTTCAATATACCGGCAGATTTCTTTTTGAGTGGGAGGTGGAGTGGGACGGGACAGGGAGTGAAATTGTAGAGTTCAGTCATGAAAGTCATGTATAAAATAGTGTGAGGGTGTCCCACTTCCCCCTGGGGCCTCCCTGTCACCCGCTCAAACATGTCTACCTTGCAAAGCCCTGTCTGCCAGGATGCACACTCTGCCTTTGGGCTATAGCGCTGAATTCCTGTGCTGTGAGTTACCGTGTTCTCCACAGAGAGAGGACAGTGCTTAATGTTGGAAGGTGTGGGGCCCCTCCTAGTTCCTATGGCCGCTCACCTGTGGGACTCCAGGTCAGTTGCCTCATCCTTGAACTTCAAATCTCCACTCCACTCCCAAAGGCACGTACCAGCTGCTCTTCTTTCCAAGTTCTCATTTTAGGAAATGGCCTGAGGTCCAGGAGTCACCTTGACCCCTTTTATCTTCACTTTCAACAACCAGTTAGTCTGCAAGCCTACAGCTGACAGTTGTAACTCTTTTTCTTCATTTCCCCATCATTTTTTACTTAGGCTATAGCAGCAGCTTCTATCTGATCTCCTTTTCTGTAAAAACTCTATTCCAGAACACGGGTCGGTTTGGATTCTTCTCACTTACAAGCCTTCACTGGTCCTGTAATCTACTGAGGAAACGCTAAGCTCCCTGGTGTGGCCCCCGCCTACACTTCTCTGACCCCTTCTGGCTCTCCTTTTGTATCTAAGCCACTGGACAAACTGCAATTCCCAAAAAAGCTATTCACTCTACTAATTAGAATTAGGTTTGGCTGCAAGTGACAGGAATACTCTGCCCACCTCTCAACACTAGCTTAACAAGATAAAAATGTATTTTTCATGTAAAAGAAGTCTAGAGTTGGTATGGTGTTCCAGAGGGTCAGGAGCTCAAGCTTCTTCTCCCTTGTGCATCTGCTGTTCTAACACGTGACTTGCACTTCATGGTCCAAGATGGCTGCTCAAGCTCCAGCCATCACATCCACTTTTTGCCAGCAGGAAGGAGGAATGAACAAGGAAGGGCATGATCCTGACTCTAAGAACAGTTCCTGGAAGTCACACTTGCTTACACACCTTTGGCCAACATTTTGTCACGTGGCCATACTTAGCTCTAAGAGAGGCTGGGAAATTTTTATTTCAGGTAGTCTTTATTTTAGGTAGCCATGTGTTGAGGTATCTGTTACCAAGGAAGAAAGAGAGGATGGGTATGGGGTGACACCTTAGCAGTCTCTGCCATGTATTTTCACATCTGGGGATTTGCACACGTTGTTTCTTCTGTCCAGGTCCTCTTCCCTCTCCCTCCTCACTCCCTTGACTTGCCTAGTCTTATTTGTCCCTCAACATTCACTTACCTCATGGCCATCCTCACTCTGGCACCCTGTGACTGCCTGGGGGCTCCTTAGCACCCAGTACAACTGCACAATCTCTGGCCAGGGTGGACCCACCACCAATAGTTCTTGTTTCAAAGATACACTGAGGAAATGAGATTATATTCTTCAGGCTCCCAGGACCTTCCTACGTCTGGGGGAAGGTGTGGGGACAGGGTAGCTGAATGACCTTAGAGGCTCTTGGCAAATTGCCATTCTTGGTTGTACAGACCACCCATCTTCCCATAGTCATTCTTCAGATACTGCAGGGACATTGATTAGGTCTCAGCCTCCTCGTGATGGTGAGTGATCGAGGTGGGGAGGGATTTTTTTTTGGAGGGGAGCCATGCTGTGCAGCTTGCGGGGATCTTAGTTCCCCAACCAGGGACTGAACCTGGGCCCCCAGGCAGTGAGTGCGCCGAGTCCTAACCACTGGACCGCCAGGGAATTCCTGGGGAGGGATTATTGTTGTGATTCTTGCTTTCAATTCCAGGCAGTTCTTGTTCTGATTTCTGCCATTTGTTCATTTTACACCTGGGCAACATCATCTCCCACCTGCTTTTTAAGGTGACTAGCAGCAGATCACACGAAACAACTCTGTCCCTTAAGAGGGACACAGCTTCTTTCATTGCTAAGCCTTCGGGCCCCTTCTCTCTCTTTCTCACTCACTCCTGTGCCGCATTTGATCCTCAAGACACCTCCTGTTTGAGACAGCAGGGCAGTGTTACCTGCACTAGGCCTAGGGCGACTGTCTGACCTTCTCACGGTCATCAGACGAGTGGCAAAGCCAAGAACTGAGCCAGGTCTTTCTGTATGTAATAAGTCTAGTAGTTTTCACCTTCTGCTACCACACTTTTCATATTTTGATAAGTACTTTAATTAACATTTCTGTTCATAATTTTTTCCCAAATTTAACTTCTCTTAGGATAAATGCCAAAATGTAAAATTACTGAGTCAAAGGGTATACAGTAAATACTTTTTAATTTTTTATTTTATTTTTTCATCTTTATTGGAGTGTAATTGCTTTACAATGGTGTGTTAGTTTCTGCTTTTTTAAAAGGCTGTTAATGGATTTAGCAAAACTGATCTGTCCCATGGAGTCTTATCACAGTCACATTTTGCCCAGGCCAGCCTGACAGCAGGGGAGCCTGGGAGTGTGGGGAGGAGAGGAGCAGTGGCTGGTTCCCCAGCATGGTGCACGTGAGCATTGCCCCAGCCTGGTGAGATTCTCACGTTTAAGCGTATGTTTCTGCATATGCCATGGTCCCTCCACACGAGCCGACTGCTTCATTTGGTGCTCAACCACAGATACTGGCATCTGTTCCAGTGCTGCAGAAACCATGGCCTGTATTAAGATTCTGAGATGTCCTGTGTCCGTCTCCATCGTGCTTTGTAATAACTATGTGCTGGACTTTATAGGTGACTGAAGGGCTTTTCAAAGATCATTTTGGTTATATGAGATTCTGACTTTAAACCTCACCCCCCTGACTCCCATATAAGGTATGACTGCAGGGGACTATACCCAGAGCCATTTTCACTGTACCCTTGGCTCCAACAACCTCAAAAGTCTGAGTGGAACCCTTTCTACTCTATGGCTGATGGATTATGACAAAATGTCCTTTCAGGTCCACACAGCTCTGGCTGGCATCTTTGCCTTCTTCTTAAGTGCTGCACCAAAACTCAGAAGCTTCATGGGGCTCTGGGGCCTCAGGTGGTACTTATAATGTGTCAGGTATTACTACAAGCCAACATTCACATGTAAATGTCCAGGTGACAGCTTGTCTGTTTCTTCCTGCAGTTGGTCACCACAGAAGGGCGCTTCCTCAAAGACAGTTTGTACAATGAAGGAATCCTAATCGTATGGGACCCGTCTGTTTACCATTCAGATATCCCAAAGGTAAGTGGGCGTCCATGGGAAATTGGGATTGAGTCACCTGTTTGTCTATAGATTTCCCCGAGGTCCTGGGTTTTAAAGTCACGGCTGACCTGGACCACACTGAGGGCTGGCTATTTCCATTTTAGGGCACCCCACTTCTGGACTAGCGGTTCAGAAGGATTCCTGTCCTATACCAGTGCTCTCCATGCCCACCCTGCACTGCCATGTATTTGTCTCCCAATTATGGTCTGTACCAGGTGTAACAGTGGCTGGATTTCCCACCGTCTGGGGTGGGTTGTGTTCATGTAATACAATTATTATTCCTGACGGGCACCAGCAGGAATAGACAGTGGTTACTGTCGCTTCTATACGTAATATTACCACACTCTTCCCACACTTCCAATTTCTGGATGCTTCTCATTTCACTCTCATAGCTACGTAAAGAAGTAGATAGATAGAAGCATGGTTATTCCCATTGTACAGAGGAGGAAAACAGAATATGTGTGCGTGTCGGGGGGGTCACCTTCCCTGGGACTTGATTTGCTAAGCAGAGGGCCCAGATCTGCAACATCAGCTTTTCCAGGGAAGGAGAAAGAGTCTCAGGCCTGCTGGAGTCTAGCTTCTCCAGAATGGCCCTCTCACTGTTACACACGTCAGTTGGCCTCTCCCTGATACGGGCTGCAGTGGCCACGGGAGAATGGCTTTAGGGAGGAGGGACAGAGAGCACTGTTCCTGGGACACTTAATTCTTATGCTGGACACACCAATAGCTGATGGGCTCTGGTATCCCTGGCACCGTCCTCTCACTACCTCAGTTTCCAGTTTTGTGTTGATCTCACTTAGAACTGAAATTTGCCTGGGTCAGGTCAAGGACTGTGAATCCACAGATGTGGCAAGCTGTGCCCCCGTTTTTTCACCCCTTTAAAAAAGAGAGGTGGGGTTAGATAGGGCCAAGAGGCCCTCTCAGCTCTGATATCCTTCCCAGATTCTAGGATCCTCAAGTCTGAAGCCGTTCCAGGGTCAACAAGCTCAAAGCTTGGTGAGCACAGGCTGTGTGCTGGCTCCCCCACTATCAAGTGAGAGCTTGAAGTCTGGAATTGTCTTGATGAAGGGGCTGTGCCTCAGGAGTCTGCCTTGGTCCTTCCCCACCTCCCCTCAAGTCCTCAGACGAGGATGACCCCCTGGGGGCAGCAGTGGCATTGGCACGTTGCTCTCCTTGACAAGACCTCTTCCTTCTTTTTCAGTGGTACAAGAATCCCGACTACAGTTTCTTCGATAACTTCAAGAGTTATCGTAAGCTTCATCCTGATCAGCCCTTTTACATCCTCAAGCCCCAGATGCCTTGGGAGCTGTGGGACGTCATTCAAGAAATCTCCCCCGAGCAGATTCAGCCAAACCCCCCCTCTTCTGGGATGCTCGGTGAGTCCATGTCTGGGGAAGGACCTCTTGTGCTTGATTCTAGAACAGGTTAGCCTTCTACTGGGGTCTCATTCGTTCATTCGTTTGTTCATTCACCACACAGTTGCTAGGTTTTGGCTGTGTTTGTACTCTGAGGCAAATTCCAGCTAGGACCCAGAGGTTGATAAGATAGACTCCGCCTCCTTAATTTCAGGGTGTCCAGTGGGAGAGTTCAGTCAGGTGTCTGCGGCAACGTTCAGTTTGTGGCAGGAAAGAGTGACCAGCCCGTTGCCATAGGAGAGAGGACCCCTTCCAGAGGGACAGTCTGAGAACTTCGAGAACTTGGCCCAGGCCTGGGAGAGGGGAGGATTTGGCAGGTGGAGATGGAGAAATGGGAAGCACAGACAAGAGGAGGCAAGAAAACGGGAGGAGCAGGGCTGAGACTCGGATGAGGCCAGCGAAGCACTTGCTTCAGGTGTACGATTTAAGGAGGTGCCGAGAAATTCAGAAGCAAGTGATATCTTAATACAGTATCTTTTTAAAAAAAATCACAATTAATGTAAAATTTTATAATAGACAAAATATCAAAATTTTAGATAAAGACAGGATCAGTAATAATGCCATTATTGTCTTGGGCCATATAAGAATCTGTGGAAAAAGGAAGAGTCAATAATATTTTATTCAGAATTTCAAAAATCTGTTCACCCTAGTGACCACCCTAGTCGTGGCCCTGAGAGAAGCCTGAGTGGTGAGGCTTAGCCGGGTTTGGGGGCCACGAATGGAGCTGTGGGTGCTGACATGGGGGTGGGCTGGGGTCAGAGTGCTGGGGGCCCTGCATACTGGCTCCAGACTTTCTTCTTGGACCTAACTCCACAACTCTCCACCCTGATGGCCCATCTGCCCTTCCCCCCCTTTCACTTTGAGTTCAGCTGGACCACGGTCGCTTTCCACGAGCCTCCAGGGCTGCCTACGGCTCCCCGCCCGCCCCCCCACCTCACGTCCCCGCCCACCCACCTTCCCTACTGGACTGCAAAGTCCCTCAGGGCGGGGACTGCGTTTGCCTCATCCTTGTGGGTCCGGCGCAGGATAGCCCTGAGCTAAATGTTCCTTGAGCAAACGAACAAATAAATGTTAACTATCAGAGGCATTTCCTGATAGAAAGAGCTGGAGGCGCTTTCAGCATCCCATCGTCTTCATACCTTTCTCTTCCACTTTTGGATGGGTGCATTAGGGGGCTCTCCCTGGACCCCTTTTGAGCAGAAGTAGATGAGAGCTTCCTGGGACACTTTCTCATCGCCCTACTGCCTGCCTTTGCCCATGCTATTCCCGCCACTGCCAGGCTTTCCCCCTTGCCCACCCCTCATGGCCAGAGCCCCTGCCAGGCCCCACAGCAGTGCTCCGGGAGGTGCACCAGGACCCTCTCTCGTAGAGGACTCCCTCCCATCATCTCTAGAAGCACTTCTGCTGTGCCTTCATCAGTTAGTTGCAGAGGTGTCTTTTCTCCCCCACTGAACCAGGAGGCAGCCAGAGGGCAGAGGTGGGGCTTTTCCCATGTCTGATTCTTCTAGAACAGAGTTGCTGCTAGCAGTTTACAGTTTTGCCGTTAGTGAGGACTGTTCATCATAAAGATTCCCTATATTTATGGTTGACAAAAGCAGTCTAGAGCCATGATGTTATTGCATCCTAACGATAGCCTATGTGGTAGGAAGAGTGGGTAAATCACCCCCTTGGGGCAGATGAAGAACCTGAGGCCCCAAGCAGGACGTGTCCGGCAGGAGATGACCAAGCCAGGTGGGGACAAGCGTGGGTGGTGGCAGGCGTCTCCCACCTCTTGCTGGGTCTGCACCCTGAGTGTTCTGTACCCTCCCTGAGAGCACAACCTGGCCACACCCTCCCGGCTCTTGTCTCCCGCCTGACTGAGCAGAGCGCATCAGTACAGACCATGGCATGCTCCTGTGCCAACTGTCCCTCCTCCCACCTGAGGCACGAAGCCTTCCCTCCCCACGCTGCTCCTCCAGGTACTGATATAAGAAACGCCTCCCAAGTTACCATCTAAGAGGCTGTTCCAAGATACAGAGACGCTAGAAGGTAATATCTGCGCGGAATGGTTCTGTCTCCTCAGTCACATTGTCCTGTCTCTTCACATAGCTTACGGACAGTCATCAGTTCATTGACTGATGATGGAGCCCTCCAACCCATTAGTGTTTAGGGAGGACCTGCTGTGCACCAGGCCCTGACCTGGGTGCTGAGCAGGGCAGCACGAACCCTACGAAGGTGCATAGGGCCCCGCACCCAGAGGAACAGCCTGCTGGACTGGCTTCCCAGAACAACTCAGACTGGGAATCACACTCAGAAACTCCAGACAGACACCTCCCCAGATTTGGGGGCGTAAGCTGCTGGGCTCCCTGGGCAGCACTCTGGGGAGCCGGGGTGGGTTGTTGGGCAGGACTCACCTCTGCTCGCCTCTCCAGGCATCGTCATCATGATGACACTGTGTGACCAGGTGGATATTTACGAGTTTCTTCCGTCCAAGCGCAAGACTGACGTGTGCTACTACTACCAGAAGTTCTTCGACAGCGCCTGCACGATGGGCGCCTACCACCCACTCCTCTTTGAGAAGAACATGGTGAAGCACCTCAACCGGGGCACGGACGACGACATTTACCTGCTTGGAAAAGCCACACTGCCCGGGTTCCGGAGCATTCGCTGCGGAGCATAAGCTGCCTGGCCAGGCCCCATCACCCTTCTCCCTCGGGCATTTCACAGCTGGTCTCCTGGCCACCCTGGGCCCAGGAAGGCTGTTCCTGAATGATCACTGCCTGCACTCCAGGCAGCAAGAGCCTTCAGGAATCCAAGGGTAGGGACCCAGGCCCAGCCTGCCCTTTTGTCATGGGGGTGTGTGAATCGAGAGCTTCCCACCACACTCATGTACACACGCCTAGGATTCCTTCCAGTCAGTCTTCTCTGCCCCTCCCCTGCACAGGTAAATGCGAGACCCACCTTTCCCAGCAGGGCTGCCAAAGCTGGGCTGCTTTCCCCTCTGGAATGATGTTATTCTTGCAAACCAGTGCTCTGTCACGCTTGAAATCTACACCTAGACACTGATTTCATGTTTCAAACAAACTCTCCCATATTATGATTGTGCCCATTACAAGGTGCCTCTGAGGGGCAAGTTAAGTGTCACAAGGCATAGGAAACACAGTCAGTTCCTCCAGGACTAAGCTGCTCCTAAGGTCCATGCCCTGGGAGAGGCAGTGTTCCTATCACTCCGCTGGTTTGGCGGCCCTTGGCCTTGGTGCTGCTGAGCAGAGGGTCTTGGTGAACCCACAGCCCTCTCCATACGTGAGGAGATGAGCGTACAGAAAAACAGGTACAGTCTCCATCCTCAAGTTGCTTACAGCTCAGTGCGAGTGACCGAATGGATTCAGTGTGCTCGGTGCCCTGTGGGCTTGTAGGTGGTGGGCTTGCTGTGCTGCTATCTTTGCACCAGGAGGGGCCACACACTTCCTGTGTCAGTGGGTCATAGAGGGCTTCATGGAGCTAGGGGCTGTGGAGTGGGTTCTAGAAGAGGAAAAACATGTCAAGCAGATTCTGTCTGAGTCATCTGAGATGTGTTTTCCTTTCTGCCTGTATTACCCATATTTATTCGCTAAGATCTGCCTGAATTTACATGAACTTCAAGTTATTTTTTGAGGAAGCCCCCTCCCTCACATCTGAGGCAGCAAGTGCAGCCCCGTGACAGATGCCAGGCAAGCCAGATGCCAAAAGCCCGATTTCCCCAGGCTCGCCTGCTCTGAGCCTCGCCTACCCGCTGGGCGTGCACACCATAGCCAAGTCTTCCTGTTGGATGCCTACCCCCAAACCTCCTCCTGCAATCTTGTTTTTCCCTTTACTCTTCCTCCTCCAAAATTACTTTTAAGCATTTTCCACTTTAAAATATCCTCACCCATTTTTTTTTTTTTTTTTGGACCTTCACGGGCCTTTTGTGAAAGGTCTCTCAGGGACTGGGAATGGGGTTTCCTAGGACTTAAAGTAGCTCTCAGAGGTCAGAACCCTGGAGATCGTGACTGATTCTCACCAGGTGTATCAGATTGCTGTACCCTCCACCCCTCCCTGCAAGGGAGCAACACCAGAGTCTCCAGGCAGAGGCCTACCCACTGTGGTCTGTCTACACACTCCCTGGACCATTGTGCTAAGTCCCCTACCCCGATGGGGAGCCACACTGGACTGGACCAGGCTTCTGGACTCCCGAAGCTAGCCCTGTGTGCTCAAGGGCCTTGAACGTTTGAGCTCCAGACCAGCTGTTTTGGAGCTGGAGTCCTCGTTTGCTGCCAAACCACTGGCTTGAGTAGGCAGTAGAAAGAGCTCTGGAGTGAGGAGCCCTGGGTTTTCAAAGTGATGCTCCCCTATTACTCGCTATGCCACCATGGGCAAATTCTCCTCTCCGAGCCTCTGTTTCCACATCTGTAAAATGGGTGATAAGCCCGCTTCACAGGTGCTGTGAGGGTTACCCGGCATATTGTAGGTGCTCAGTACATACTGGATTCCTCCCTTCCTTTACTAAGGACCTGCTCTGTGCTCACATCTGGGCAGGACCCTGCTTTGAAGGCCAGAGAGGGGGCCTTGTCCTGAGGGAAGTTAATGTCCTATTGGGAGACTACACCTACCCTGCTTAGAACACCCTGGAAACCATCCGAGGGAGTGGAGGGTGCAGAACGTGCCCCTCCTCCTCCCTGCCTGCAGCTTAGGCCTGATCTGCTCGGGGATGGGCAGAGCACTGGGGCCACTGGCTGCTGTGTAACATGAGTCTTTTCCATGTCTCTGGGCCCATGAGTTCCTCACAATCTTTGAATCATGAGCCCTGAGTGCAGAGGAAGGTGGCATTCCATCATCAGGAGAGAGATGTTGGTGTGGACACTAAGACTACACTGGGTAGATGCTAGCTTTTAATTGTTATTATTAAGGGATCAAGTTAATTTCATTCTGTGCTTTCTCTACATGGAAACTGGTAGAATGCAAATAAGATGTGGATATTATCATTAGTCTGATAAGATGTTTAATATTTGTGACAGGGAATTTAAAAATTATGACCGAGTCCTGTAGGAAAGCCACTGTCTCTAAGGTGTTCTGTTTTCTTCAGTAGCCATCTGTTCATTCTATATCATGAGGTCCTGAAATCCTTCCATCAATCAGATAAGTTATTGATATTGGTTTGGAGTTGAGACATCAGTCTCAGAAACTTCTGAATCACGACTAAGCTAATTCTGAATTACCCAAAGATTATGTAAAATTTTAAAATAAATGTTTTTGAAAAAGCTTGTCCCTCTTTTCTTACTTGCTAAGGGAACAACTGCTCATTGTCAATTCTTGTCTCCAAAGAGGACACAACTGGAATTCCAAACCCCCAAATTCTCCCCCAGAAGCTCCTCTGGCCTCTTAGCCTCTCTTTTCAACACTCCAGGAAAAGGAATGCTTACTTACAGGGCAGAACAGCATCTTTGAGATAGTGACTGGTTTATTTTCTTCCTTTTGCTCTTGCTGGGATTCAAATGATGAAGCTGTGGTTCATCCAACGCCTCAGGGAAGGGCTGCAGTAGGGCAGAAAGCAGAATGAAAAGAAGGTTGGTTTCAAAAGCCTAAAACCCTTAAAGGAATGATGTCCCAAGGGAACAGCCAAATTGTTCACATACAAATCCTGAGGAGGCACAGGAGTAAGTGGAGAAAAGAATCATTCCTCTTCCCCATGAACTGCCCTGCCCGCCTCCTGTTATGGGCTGAATATGTCCTCCTAGATTCATATGTTGAAGTCTTGACCCCTAGTACCTCAGAATGTGACCTTATTTGGAAATAGACAATTGGTTAAGATGAGGTCATACTGGAGCTGGGTGAGCCCCTAATCCAGTATGACTGGTGTGCTTACAAAAGGGGAAATTTAGAGGTAGACGTGCACACAGGGAGAACGCCATGTGAAGATGAAGGCAGAAGTCGGGGTGATGCTTCTCCAAACCAAAGGTTGCCAGTGAACCACCAGAAACTAGAGGAGAGGCATGGAAGATCTTCCCTCACAGCCCTCAGAAAGAACCAACCCTGCTGACACCTTGATCTCGGACTTCCAGTCTCCAGGACTGTGAGACCAAAATTTCTACTGTTGAAATCACCCGGTTCGTGGTGCTTTGTTATGGCAGCCCTAGCAAACAAATATTTCCCCACCCCTGCCTATAACTCCTTACCTACAACAGAGTCCCCTGGAGTGGGGCTGGAAAGAACACTGAGAGGAACCAGGCTGTCTCAGGACCTGGAGAGAGGGCCCTGTGCCGTGTCCCCAGCCAAAGCTCTAGGAAGGACCAGCAAATCCTTGGAGAGCAAGGCTTTCACGGGGCTCTAGTCCAGGCAGATTGGACCTTAGGCAGCCTTGAAGAGCTTCCATGCCTGGAGAGGCAAAGAAGCAGCTGAGTGATGAGATCGTGAATGAGGGACCCCTGAGTAGTGTTGAGAGGTCAGATAACACGGAAGACTACTCCCCGACCCCTGCACGTAATGCCTTAGCGTTGCAAGTTCCCTGGAACTCAGATGTAACGCCATCTCGACTGAGATTGGGTTTCTGCCTGAATCTCAGGAGAATGGTAGCTCAAAAGAGGAGTGAAAGAAAAATAGATTTCAATTAGTTTGGAAACTGAGATTTGTGCTTGGCAAATTTACAGTGGCCTTAAATCTCTATAAAGTCCTTTCAACTGGTGAGCTGGGCCTTGGGGTGGCACTAGGCTTCTCCGTTTGGGTCTTGGGGGAGCTTCTGCAACCTCCCCAGGCTGCCTTTCCCCTGGTTCCTACTTTGCTATCTGCTGGTTATTTTTAGGTGTGTACGTTAGGGGTGAAGGAGGAAAAATGAGACCCTGGCTTCTCTTTTCCTTACCAGCTGCTTAAGGAGAAGAAAGACGCAAGTCACAAAGAGAAAGGCCAATAGAGAGAGAGATTCGTACCTGCATCCTCCATGCCCACCCCACCCGCAGATCCCCTTACTGACTGAAGCCCAACTCCAGGCTCTTTGTTCTTGCAGAACGCTTCACGCCTTGGCAAGTGTGCTTTACCCACACCAGTAATGGCTCCACAGTAATAAGCAGGAGGCAGAGAAGCGGTGCACTGGGACTCTGGGACTGCCACCCCCACCCTATTCCCAGCTCCCTGTGTGGCTTTGGTTTCTACTTCGTCTGTGACTCTCACGGCAGCCTTCGAGGATGTTCTGTGATGTGATGGGGAGTGCATTATGGCCCCAGAGACACTTTCCACTCTAACTGGGGCAGGAACACCCTAACCCAGAAAATTCATCCTTATGGGCTTGGGTAATGGCATCAGTTTCAGGAGAGAAGAAAAGGCCTCACCTGCACCCATGAAATCCCATCACCCAATGCATTTATGCTGCCATCCAGTCGTCCTCAGGATTGACTGGAAAACAAGTTTATAATGGGGAGAGGAATTCTATTCAGCCCAGCAAGTGCACAGTGAGCACCCACTGTGGCTGGCATTGGGAGACAGTGACAAAGACTCCCAGCACCTGCCCTCCAAGAAATCAGAGCCTGGGAGACTAGACCTGCCCTGTCAATGTGTAGTATTATCAGGTTCAAGTGAGAGAAGAGAGCTGCCATTTTCTGAAAAGCTAAGCCTGGAAAGTATGGTTATTGTTGTTAGGCATGAATTTATAACTGCATAGAAGAAAAGTACTATGCAAATGCCCAATATGATCATACAAGGTAAAAGCACAATAATGAACTTATAGAAGATTCATTCTGGCTGGGATCTGGGGAGTCTTAGTGGGTGACAGTCTTGAGGGACAGGCAGGATTCCCCCTTTTTTCTTTAAGGAAAATGCTTTTCCTGATTATAAAAGTTACACATATTTACTGTCAATACACAAAATCATGAAGAGGAAAAAGTCCATCTCCACCCAAAGATAATCCCTACTAGCAGTTCCCAAAGCTATAGTAGTCAAAACACTATGGTACTGGAACAAAAACAGAAATACAGATCAATGGAACAGGACAGAAAGCCCAGAAATAAACCCACACACCTATGGTCAATTAATCTACAACAAAGGAAGCAAGAATACACAATGGAGAAAAGACAGTCTCTTCAATAAGTAGTGCTGGGAAAACGGGACAGCTACATGTAAAAGAATGAAATTAACCATATAGAAAAATAACAACCCAATCCAAAAATGGGCAGGAGACCTAAACAGACATTTCTCCAAAGAAGATATACAGACTGCCAACAAACACATGAAAGAATGCTCAACATCATTAAGAAATGCAAATCAAAACTACAATGAGATATCATCTCACACCAGTCAGAATGGCCATCATCAAAAAATCTAGGAACAATAAATGCTGGAGAGGGTGTGGAGAAAAGGGAACACTCTTTCACTGCTGGTGGGAATGTGAATTGGTACAGCCACTATGGAGAACAGTATGGAGGTTCCTTAAAAAACTACAAACAGAACTACCATATGACCCAGCAATCCCACTACTGGGCATATACCCTGAGAAAACCATAATTCAAAAAGAATCATGTACCAAAATGTTCATTGCAGCTCTATTTACAATAGCCCAGAGATGGAAACAACCTAAGTGCCCATCATCGGATGAATGGATAAAGAAGATGTGGCACATATATACAATGGAATATTACTCAGCCATAAAAAGAAATGAAATTGAGCTATTTGTAATGAGGTGGATAGACCTAGAGTCTGTCATACAGAGTGAAGTAAGTCAGAAAGAGAAAGACAAATACCGTATGCTAACACATATATATGGAATTTAAGAAAAAAAATGTCATGAAGAACCTAGGGGTAAGACAGGAATAAAGACACAGACCTACTAGAGAACGGACTTGAGGATATGGGGAGGGGGAAGGGTGAGCTGTGACAAAGCGAGAGAGAGGCATGGACATATATACACTACCAAACGTAAGGTAGGTAGATAGTGGGAAGCAGCCGCATAGCACAGGGAGATCAGCTTGGTGCTTTGTGACCACCTAGAGGGGTGGGATAGGGAGGGTGGGAGGGAGGGAGACGCAAGAGGGAAGAGATATGGTAACATATGTATATGTATAACTGATTCATTTTGTTATAAAGCAGAAACTAACACACCATTGTAAAGCAATTAAGATGTTAAACCAATAAAGTAAACCAATAAAGATGTTAAAAAAAATAACACCATATACAAAAATAAACTCAAAATGGATTAGAGACCTAAATGTAAGACCGGACAGTATAAACGTCTCAGAGGAAAACATAGGAAGAACACTCTTTGACACAAATCACAGCAATATCTTTTTTGATCCACCTCCTAGAGTAATGAAAATAAAAACAAAAATAAACAAATGGGACCTAATTAAACTTAAAAGCTTCTGCACAGCAAAGGAAACCATAAACAAAATGAAAGACAACCCACAGAATGGGAGAAAATATTTGCAAACGAAGTGACCAACAAGGGCTTAATCTCCCAGATATACAAACAGCTCATGCAGTTCTATGTCAAAAAAAAAAAAAAACCCAATCAAAAAACGGGCAGAAGATCGAAATAGAAATCTTTCCAAACAAGACATATAGATGGCCAAAAAGCACATGAAAAGATGCTCAACATCACAAATTATCAGAGAAATGCAAATCAGAACTACAATGAGGTATCACCTCACACCGGTCAGAATGGTCATCATCAAAAAGTCCACAAACGATAAATGCTGGAGAGGGTGTGGAGAAAAGGGAACCCTCCCTACACTGTTGGTGGGAATGTAAAGTGGTACAACCATGATGGAGAACAGTATGGAGGTTCCTTAAAAAACTAAAAATGGAGCTACCATATGATCCAGCAATCCCACTCCTGGGCATATATCTGGAGAAAACCATAATCCAAAAAGATACATGCACCCCAATGTTCACTGAAGCACTATTTACAATAGCCAAGACAAGGAAGCAACCTAAATGTCCATCAACAGAGGAATGGATAAAGATGTGGTACATATAAACAATGGAATATTAGCCACAAAAAGGAATGAAATAATGCCATTTGCATCAACATGGATGGACCTAGAGATTATCATACTAAGTGAAGTAAATCAGACAGAGAAAGAGAAATATCATACGATATCTCTCATATGTGCAATCTAAATTTAAAAAATGATACAAACGCACTTACTTACAGTACTGCAACAGACTTGCAGATCTCTAAAACAAACTTATGGTTACCAAGGGGGACACATGGTGGGGAGGGATAAATCAGGAGCTTGGGATGGACATGCATACACTACTACATATAAGATAGATAACCGACAAGGACCTACTGTATAGCACAGGGAACTCTACTCAGTATTCTGTGATAACCTATATGAGAAAAGAATCTAAAAGGAGTTAATATAGGTATAACTGAATCACCTCGTTGTGCATCTGAAACTAACACAGTAAATCAGCTATACTCCAGTAAAATTTAAAAATACACACACACACACACACACACACACACACACACACACATATATATATATAGAAAATGCCAAAAAAGACCATATCCCACTTTTTTTTTAAATTTAAAAATATATCATAAAAATGCCGCCAGATCATTTAGGCAGCCAGCTGTGTCAGGAATCAGCCCCATCCACCAGCAGATTAACACTAGATCCAGGACCCCCTGGCCCTGCAACCACCTACACCAGAACCTGGCTCTGCCCACTAGTGGGCCGGCACTAGCCCTGGAACCCCCTGAGGTTCTGCAACCAGCCAGCTCATGACCTGGTCCCGCCTACCAGTGGCCGGCAGCCACGGCACAAGGTAGGGCCTGGCCATCGACTGGACCGGGGACCAGACACACCTAACAGACTACCAACAGTAGTCAGGAGTTTTCTTTATGTTTCCTATGCTTGGGGTTATTTGAGCTTCTTGGATATGTACGTTTATAGTTTTAATCAAATTTGGAAAATTTTTGGCCATTATTTCCTCAAACCTTTTTTCACTTCCTCTCTCTTTGCTCCTTCGGAAACTCTAATACAGTAACAGATTGTTTAATGCTCACTGATGCTCTTTCCACTTTTTATAATTCTTATTTTTTCTGTTTCATTTTGTATAGTTTCTGGTGTTACATCTTCAGGTTCACTAAACTTTTCTTCTGCAATGTCAAATCTGCCGTTAATCCTATCCAGAGTATTCTTCATCTGAGATATTGCAGTTTTCATCTTTCTGCTACTTTCTTGAAAATACAAAATATACTTTTAGCAACTTTTAATGTTCTTATCTACTAATAATATCAACTTTTATTTCTGGGTCAGTTTTGATAGATTTTGCTTCTCATTATGGGTAGCTTTGTCCAGCTTTTTTGAATGTCCTGCTAATTTTAGATTGGATGCCAGATATAAATATTTTCTTTTTGGGTGTTAGATACTTTTGTAGTCTAATAAATATTCTTGAGTTTTGTTCTGGGATGCAAGTAAGCTTTCTGGTAACCAATAGTTCTTTTTAGGTACTGCTCCTAAGCTCTGTTGTTTCTCATTTCTCAGGGATCACTGTTCTTTGTTACCTGATTTCCAATGTTTTCAAAACTGTATTTTACATTTTTTGTAGTTCTTTAGCTGTTTCATGCAGGAGGGTAAATCAAGTCTCTTTTACTCTATCTTGGCCAGAGACTGAAGTATCTCTTCATTAAAAGTTGAAGTGAATAAACGTTATAAGAGTTATACTTAAGCTGAATCCGGACTCATTCAACCATTCGGCTCTGTCTCAGAGACTGGAGTAGGGATACTATGGGCCTCTACTTCCCTCATTGGTAAAGAGCCTCCAGAAAAGGGCCTCATCCAAAGGGGAGGGGACAGAGCTGAGGTGAACCTGCCTGGCTTAAGGTCAAGGAGCCACAGTAGGAGGGGATCAGATGCTGAATGTTCTATAGCCCTGTCCCATGGAATAGGAAGACAGGACTGTAGTGAAAGTATGAGAAGACCTTATAAGTTCATACTCCCCAAAATATCTATGGGATACTGAAAACGCAGTGTGGCATGAGCACGTAAGGAGAGGCAGCCAGAATGGCTGGTGCCTGGCACTGGTGCTCATAAAAGAAAAAAGAAGAGGAGGGTGATGGCTGTCATGAAGACATCCACTTCCTCTCAGCCCTGTTTCGGTAGAGGTTTGTGGTAGCTGGAGCTTCTATTAAAGGGCCAAGGCCAAAGCATGAAGCGAGATTTGGGGAAGCAAAAATGGCCTCTGACAGAAAAGTTCCACATAAGCGTGTGTGTACATACACAGGTCAACCAGGAGAGGGGTGGGGGGCAACACGATCGTGGGAACCACAGAGTAGTGTGGTTGCTTTCAGTAACTGCATTTTCAAAGACTTTAGCTACAAAAGTGACCCACTCTTTCCAGACATGAGATCTGGTCGGTCTTTCTGTGGTGCTGAGGTCTGTGTTTGTCTCTAATGACTACATCTTTGCCCTGGGCAGCCTACAGGTGGGCCTCTCCAGCGGAATAAACAGGGTCAGGGCTGAAAGCCCAAAGCTCTCACTGTGCTTCCTCAGAGGTTTGTTTTTACCACTTGCCAAAAACGATTGAAGGAGTCTTAAAACAGGTGGGAAGAACTTACATTGAGTTCTTTATCGGGAAGCTCTGAAACCCACTTGTCAAAGGTCTATCCCAAGGCATAATTAAGTAAATGGAAAAGGACCAGTCTTAGGCACAGCAAAAAAATAGCTGAACGTCTGTTAAATTCTGCAGCTTAGGTTGAGACAAAGGCTGTGAACCTTCTTGAATGTCTGTGGAAGTAGATCAAAAGGGAAATGTGTGCTAGGTCTTTACATGAATACCGTTTTTCCAAATAGGAAATATCCCATTCTTGGAACACATTGCACAGCAAAAGTGGGTGGCCCTGAGCAGCACTGAGTAATAAAGTAGTATCCAACTGAGAGTTCTAGGTGAAAGGAAAAACTTAGAGAAACCCTGAGTAGCCACTTTTACAATAAAATAATCCAACTGTAGTAGACCATAATGCTCCAGGCAGCGCTTACCAAGAGAAGGGAGTTAGTGGTTTGGCCTGTGGTGACCGTGCTGATCTCACTGTCTGCCATACTTGGCTAGCAGTTAGTAATCTCAGCTTTTTTCCCTTCAGTTTCACTCATGTGAGTTATTTCTCATCAGACCACGGTAAATTCCATCAGAAGCCACACCGCAGTATTTCATGTTTACCAGCCAGAAGAACACCAACAGTGCTAGCCCACTACTCAAGAGTGGTAACACTTTCTAAATTTACCCTTACACTGAAGTTTCTACTATGGCCTAACTCAGCAAGCTTCACTTAGGACAGACTCTCTAGTCCGGAGCTAAAGTTCACTTAAAACTCTATGAGCCTAGTGCCCACCAATCATGCCAGCTATCTCTTTGCACCCTCTTCTTTTAGAACTTAAAAAAAAACCCAGTAAATTTGTTCCTTCATTCATCTATCCATCCACCCATCCACTCATCCATTCAACTAATGAATATTGGTGCCTACGATGGGTCCAGTTGTGATGGAGTTACACAGATAACATTGACGACAATAGTGATAAGGAGAGTGATGGCACCAAAATGGCAATGTAGGAGCCCCCAAGCTCTATCCCTGCACAGAGACCAATAATTAGACAGCTAGCCGTGAAGAAAAATAGCTCTGGGAGAGCTCTGGATTCCATGTAAGAAATTTTCGCACATAGTGGAACAAAAACCCCGAGAATAAATGCACAAGAAGAGAAGAAAATTAGTTTCATCTTGCCTGCATCATCCCATCCCTCAAGCTGGCACTTCTTAGTGCCAAGAGGGAACTTCCCAGATAGAAAGAATTCTCCTTTCTAGGAAAGGAACAGTCAGGTGGTGAGCAGCTTCTCCAGCCTTTCTGGGTGCCACACAAAGGATCTGCTTAGGTTTCACCCCACAGACAGGAAAAGCTGAGATGTACAGAGATGGCTAGGAACAAAAAGAAAAGTGGTCATAGAGTGGCAGCCATCACAGTTCACAGTGACCTGCTCTATAGACAAACCCAGCAAGGAGCCTTTGCCACTGAAGAATCAATGGCTAACACAGCTGCCACAGACCCCCTGCAGATTTCATCAGCTTTCGCCCTATAGGTATCTGTGCTTGCTGATGCCAGCTGCCTGAGTCCCTCCCTGATCCATCACCTTCCCCACCCCCATGTCCCATCTTCCTCCAGAGCCTGGGAACTGCACTAGCAGCTAGCTCAGGCCTCTGAGGCTGCACCAGTGTGAAACACCAGCTTAGACCCCTGCAGATGACCCCTACTGTTGAGCGTGCACTCAGAGCCAGCTCACTTTTATGCTGCTAGCCTGACGTCCATCACTAGCCTTCACCCAGCTGCACAGCTGGGGGGAGACTGTACAGCCACTAGGAGAGCATGCTGACAGCCAGGGCTCCCATAGCTCCTTGTGGGCCCAGATGAGGCCCTGTCTTATGTCACTGGCCTGAACGACTGTACTTACCTATAGCTAGAGTTCCTCCAGCTGCGGCACCTGTGCACCTCCAGCCCAATGCCCGTCACCGTGAAGTTCACACAGCCAGGGGAGGACTGTACAGCCATGGGAGAGCATGCTGACAGCCAGGGCTCCAGTAGCTGCCAGTGAGCTTATAGTTGTCCCTGACCCTTGCGGCCTACACTGGCCCCCACCATGTTGTGTGTGCCTACAACTGCCACCTGCCATGATACAGGCACCTGCAGCTGGCCCCTACAGCCAAGTGTGTGCATACTATCGCCGCTGCCTGCCCTGGTCCCTAGCTGCTGGACCTGCAGACACCACTGAGGACCCCAGCAGCTCTTGCAACCACTGTAGACTCGCCACAGTCCTTGCCAGGGACACACCGTTGTTGACGCTGGGAACCCCAGTGGCCTGAGCTGAGGAGACATAATGCCCCTGATGGACCTGTGTGCTGCCACATGCCCCCAAACTTGGCACCCTGCACCACTAGACCTGACATCACAGCATGCTCCAGTGTGCACCCACCCACAGGTGAAGGTCTTTCCTTACCAAAGTCAGTCCACAAAGTTTGGAAGAGGCAACTGCTTCTTTAAACGCACAGACACCTAAACAAGGCTACCAGAATCATGAAGACTCAGAAAAACATGACTCCATCAAAGGAATACAGTAAACCTACAGTAACTGGCCCCAAAGAGATGGAGTTCCAGGAACTGTCTGATGAAGAATTCAAAATAATATTTCTACAGATGCTCAACGAGCCAAAAGAGAACACGGATTAAAAATTTAATGATAGGGGAGGACCTTCAAGATGGTAGAGGAGTAAGACATGGAGATCACCTTCCTCCCCACAAATACATCAGAAATACATCTACATGTGGAACAGCTACTACAGCACACCTAATGAACGCTGGCAGAAGACCTCAGACCTCCCAAAAGGCAAGAAACTCCCCACGTACCTGGGTAGGGCAAAAGAAAAAAGAAAAAAAAAACAGAGACAAAAGAATAGGGAGGGGACCTGCCCCTCTGGGAGGGAGCTGTGAAGCAGGAGAGGTTTCCACACCAGGAAGCCCCTTCATGGGCAGAGACTGCGGGTGGCGGAGCGGGGGAGCTTAGGAGCCACGGAGGAGAACACAGCCACAGGGGTGCGGAGGGCAAAGCGGAGAGATTCCCGCACAGAGGATCGGTTCTGACCAGCACTCACCAGCCCAAGAGGCTTGTCTGCTCACCCGCCGGGGCAGGAGGGGCTGGGAGCTGAGGCTCGGGCTTCGGTCAGAGCACAGGGAGAGGACTGGCGGCGTGAACACAGCCCGAAGGGGGCTAGTGCACCATGGCTAGCTGGGAGGGAGTCTGGGAAAAACTTTGGACCTGCCTAAGAGGCAAGAGACCATTGTTTAGGGGTGCATGAGGAGAGGGGGTTCAGAGCACTGCCTAAACGAGCTCCACAGTCGGGCACGAGCCCCACCTATCAGCGTGCACACCAGAGATGGGCATGAGATGCTAAGGCTGCTGCGGCAGCCACCAAGAAGCCTGTGTGCAAGCGCAGGTCACTATCCACACCTCCTCTCCCAGGAGCCTGTGCAGCCCGCCATTGCCATGGTCCCGTGATCCAGGGACAACTCCCCTGGGAGAACACATGGCATGCCTCAGGCTGGTGCAACGTCACACCGGCCTTTGCCACCGCAGGCTCGCCCCGCATCCGTACCCCTCCCTCCCCCGAGCCTGTGTGAGCCAGAGCCCCCTAATCAGCTGCTCCTTTAACCCTGTCCTGTCTGAGCGAAGAACAGATGCCCTCCGGCAACCTACATGCAGAGGCGGGTCCAAATCCAAAGTTGAACCCCAGGAGCTGTGCGAACAAAGAAGAGAAAGGGAAATCTCTCCCAGCAGCCTCAGGAGTAGCGGATTAAATCTCCACAATCAACTTGATGTATCCTGCATCTGTGGAATACCTGAATAGACAATGAATCACCCCAAAATTGAGGTGGTGGACTTTGGGAGCAACTGTAGACTTGGGGATTGCTGTATGTGACTGACTAGTTTCTGATTTATATGTTTATCTCAGTTTAGTTTTTAGCACTTGTTATCATTGGTGGATTTGTTTATTGGTTCGGTTGCTCTTTTTTTAAATACTTTTTTATATTTTAATAATTTAAAAATTTAATTTAATAACTTTACTTATTTTTTCTTCCCTCCTTCCTTCCTTACGTCCTTCCTTCCTTTCTTTTTTTTTCTCTCTCTTCTTCTGAGCCATGTGGCTGACAGGGTCTCAGTGCCCCAGCCAGGTGTCAGGCCTGAGCCTCTGAGGTGGAAGAGCTGAGTTCAGGACATTGGACCACCAGAGACCTCCCAGCTCCATGTAATATCAGTTGACGAGAGCTCTCCCAGAGACCTCTGTCTCAATGCTAAGACCCAGCTCTACTCAACGACCAGCAAGCTCCAGTGCTGGACACCCCATGACAAACAACTAGCAAGACAGGAACACAACCCCACCCATTAACAGAGAGGCTGCCTAAAATCATACTAAGTTCACAGACACCCCAAAACACACCACCAGACTCAGTCCTGCCCACCAGAAAAAACAGATCCAGCCTCACCCACCAGAACACAGGCACAGTTCCTTCTTCCAGGAAGCCTACACAACCCACTGAACCAACCTTACGCACTGGGGGCAGACACCAAAAACAACGGGAACTATGAACACTCAGCCTGTGAAAAGGAGACCTCAAACACAGTAAGTTAAGCAAAATGAGAAGACAGAGAAATACACAGCAGATGAAGGAACAAGGTAAAAACCCACCAAACCAAACAACTGAAGAGGAAATAGGCAGTCTACCTGAAAAAGAATTTAGAGTAACGATAGTAAAGTTGAACCAAAATCTTGGAAATAGAATAGACAAAATGCAAGAAACATTTAACAAGGACCTAGAAGAACTAAAGAGGAAACAAGCAACAATGAATAACACAATAAATGAAATTTAAAATTCTCTGGAAGGAATCAATAGCAGAATAACTGAGGCAGAAGAATGGAAAAGTGACCTGGAAGATGAAATAGTGGAAATAACTACCGCAGAGCAGAATAAAGAAAAAAAGAATGAAAAGAATTGAGGACAGTCTCAGAGACCTCTGGGACAACATTAAATGCACCAACATTCGAATTATAGGGGTCCCAGAAGAAGAGAAAAAGAAAGGGACTGAAAAAATATTTGAAGAGATTATAGTTGGAAATTTCCCTAATACGGAAAAGGAAATAGTCAATCAAGTCCAGGAAGTGCAGAGAGTCCCGTACAGGATAAATCCAAGGAGAAACATGCCAAGACACATATTAATCAAACTATCAAAAATTAAATACAAAGAAAAAATAATAAAAGCAGCAAGGGAAAAGCAACAAATAACATACAAGGGAATCCCCATAAGGTTAATGGCTGATCTTTCAGCAGAAACTCTGCAAGCCAGAAGGGAGTGGCAGGATATATTTAAAATGATGAAACAGAAAAACCTACAGCCAAGATTACTCTACCCAGCAAGGATCTCATTCAGATTCAACGGAGAAATTAAAACCTTTACAGAAAAGCAAGAGCTAAGAGAATTCAGCACCACCAAGCCAGCTTTACAACAAATGCTAAAAAGGAACTTCTTTATGCAGGAAACACAAGAGAAGGAAAACACCTATAAAAACAAACCCCAAACAATTAAGAAAATGGGAACATACATATCGATAATAACCTTAAATGTAAATTGATTAAATGCTCCAACCAAAAGACACAGACTGGCTGAATGGATACAAAAACAAGACCCATATATATGCTGTCTACAAGAGACCCACTTCAGACCTAGGGACACATACAGACTGAAAGTGAGGGGATGGAAAAAGATATTCCATGCAAATGGAAATCAAAAGAAAGCTGGAGTAGCAATTCTCATATCAGACAAAATAGACTTTAAAATAAGGACTATTACAAGAGACAAAGAAGGACACTACATAATGATCAATATGGATTGATCATAGGGATCAATCCAAGAAGAGGATATAATAATTGTAAATATTTATGCACCCAACATAGGAGCACCTCAATACATAAGGCAAATGCTAACAGCCATAAAAGGGGAAATCAACAGTAACACAATGATAGTAAGGGACTTTAACACCCCACTTTCACCAATGGACAGATCAACCAAAATGAAAAAATAAGGCAACACAAGCTTTAAATAATGCATTAAACAAAATGGATTTAATTGATATTTATAGGACATTCCATCCACAAACAACAGAATACACATTCTTCTCAGGTGCTCATGGAACATTCTCCAGGATAGATCATATCTTGGGTCACAAATCAAGCCTTGGTAACTTTAAGAAAACTGAAATCATAACAAGCATCTTTTCTGACCAGAACGTTATGAGACTAGATATCAATTACAGGAAAAAAAACCATAAAAAATACAAACACATGGAGGCTAAACAATACGTTACTAAATAACCAAGAGATCACTGAAGAAATCAAAGAGGAAATCAAAAAATATCTAGAAACAAATGATAATGAAAACACGATGACCCAAAACCTATGGGATGCAGCAAAAGCAGTTCTAAGAGGGAAGTTTATAGCAATACAATCCTACCTCAAAAAAACAAGAAACATCTCAAATAAACAACCTAACCTTACAACTAAAGCAATTAGACAAAGAACAACAACAAAACAAAACCCAAAGTTAGCAGAAGGAAAGAAATCATAAAGATCAGATCAGAAATAAATGAAAAAGAAATGAAGGAAACGATAGCAAAGATCAATAAAACTAAAAGCTGGTTCTTTGAGAAGATAAACAAAATTGCTAAACCATTAGCCAGACTCATCAAGGAAAAAAAGCGAGAAGACTCAAATCAACAGAACTACAAATGTACAAGGAGACGTAACAACTGACACTGTAGAAACAGAAAGGATCATGAGAGATTACTACAAGCAACTATATGCCAATAAAATGGACAACCTGGAAGAAATGGACAAATTCTTAGAAAAGCACAACCTCCTGAGACTGAACCAGGAAGAAGTAGAAAATATAAACAGACCAATCACAAGCACTGAAATTGAAACTGTGATTTAAAAACTTCCAACAAACAAAAGCCCAGGACCAGATGGCTTTACAGGCCAATTCGACCAAGCATTTAGAGAAGAGCTAACACCTATCCTTCTGAAACTCTTCCAAAATATAGCAGAGGAGGAACACTCCCAAACTCATTCTACGAGGCCACCATCACCCTGATACCAAAACCAGACAAAGATGTGATGGAAAAAAAACCCCAAAAACTAAAGGCCAGTATCACTGATGAACAGAGATGTAAAAATCCTCAACAAAATACTAGCAAACAGAATCCAACAGCACATTAAAAGGATCATACACCATGATCAAGTGGGGTTTATCCCAGGAATGCAAGGATTCTTCAATATACGCAAATCGATCAATGTGATACACCATATTAACAAACTGAAGGATAAAAACCAGATCATAATCTCAATAGATGCAGAGAAAGCTGTCGACAAAATTCAAGTCCCATTTATGATAAAAACTCTCCAGAAAGCAGGCATAGACGGAACTTACCTCAACATAATAAAGGTCATATATGACACACCCACAGCCAACATCGTTCTCAATGGTGAAAAACTGAAACCATTTCCACTAAGATCCGGAACAAGACAAGGTTGCCCACTCTCACTGCTATTATTCAACATAGTTTTGGAAGTTTTAGCCATGGAAATCAGAGTAGAAAAAGAAATAAAAGGAATACAAATCGGAAAAGAAGTGAAACTGTCACTGTTTGCAGATCACATGATACTATACATACAGAATCCTAAAGATGCTAACAGAAAACTGCTAGATTATAATTAATGAATTTGGTAAAGTAGCAGGATACAAAATTAATACACAGAAATCTCTTGCATCCCTGTACACTAATGATGAAAAATCTGAAAGAGAAATTAAAGAAACACTCCCATTTACCATTGCAAGAAAAAGAATAAAATACCTAGGAATAAACCTACCTAAGGAGAAAAAAGACCTGTATGCAGAAAATTATAAGATACTGATGAAAGAAATTAAAGATGATACCAACAGATGGAGAGATATACCACGTTCTTGGATTAGAAGAATGAATATTGTGAAAATGACTATACTACCCAAAGCAATCCACAGATTCAATGCAATCCCTATCAAATTACCAATGGCATTATTTATGGAACTAGAACAAATCATCTTAAAATTTGTATGGAGACACAAAAGACCCCGAATAGCCAAAGCAGTCTTGAAGGAAAAAAACGGAGCTGGAGGAATCAGACTCCCTGACTTCAGACTATACTACAAAGCTACAGTAATCAAGGCAATATGGTACTGGCACAAAAACAGAAACAAAGATCAGTGGAACAAGATAGAAAGCCCAGAGATAAACCCACGCACCTATTGTCAACTAATCTATGACAAAGGAGGCAAAGATATACAATGGAGAAAAGACAGTCTCTTCAATAAGTGGTGCTGGGAAAACTGGACAGCTACATGGAAAAGAATGAAATTAGAACATTCCCTAACACCATACACAAAAATAAACTCAAAATGGATTAGAGACCTAAATTTAAGACTGGACACTATAAAACTCTTAGAGGAAAACATAGGAAGAATACTCTTTGACATAAATCACAGCAAGATATTTTTTGATCCAGCCCCTAGAGTAATGGAAATTAAAACAAAAATAAACAAACGGGACCTAATGAAACTTAAAAGCTTTTGCAAAGCAAAGGAAACTACAGACAAGACAAAACGACAACCCTCAGAATGGGAGAAAATATTTGCAAAAGAATGAACGGACAAAGGATTAATCTCCAAAATATATAAACAGATCATGCAGCTCAACATTAAAAAAACAAACAACCGGGCTTCCCTGGTGGCGCAGTGGTTGAGAGTCCGCCTGCCGATGCAGGGGACACGGGTTCGTGCCCTGGTCCAGGAAGATCCCATATGCCGCAGAGCAGCTGGGCCCGTGAGCCATGGCCACTGAGCCTGCGTGTCCGTAGCCTAAGCTCCATGGCGGGAGGGGCCACAGCGGTGAGAGGCCCATGTACCGCAAAACAAACAAACAAACAAACAACCCAATCAAAAGATGGGCAGAAGACCTAAATAGACATTTCTCCAAAGAAGACATACAGATGGCCAAGAAGCACATGAAAAGCTGCTCAACATCACTAATTATTAGTGAAATGCAAATGAAAACTACAGTGAGGTATCACCTCACACCAGTTAGAATGAGCATCATCAGAAAATCTACAAACATCAAATGCTAGAGAGGGTGTGGAGAAAAGGGAACCCTCTTGCACTGTTGGTGGGAATGTAAATTGATACAGCCACTATGGAGAACAGTATGGAGGTTCCTTAAAAAACTAAAATTAGAATTACCATATGACCCAGCAATCCCACTACTGGGCATATACCCAGAGAAAACCATAATTCAAAAAGACATATGCACCCCAATGTTCATTGCAGCACTATTTACAATAGCCAGGTCAGGGAAGCAACCTAAATGCCCACTGACAGAGGAATGGATAAAGAAGATGTGGTACATATATACAATGGAGTATTACTCAGCCATAAAAAGGAATGAAATTGGGTCATTTGTAGGGATGTGGATGGATCCAGAGACTGTCATACAGAGTGAACTACGTCAGAAAGAGAAAAGCAAATATCATATATTAAAACATATATGTTGAACCTAGAAAAATGGTACAGATGAACTGGTTTGTAGGGCAGAAATAGAGACACAGATGTAGAGAACAAACATATGGACACCAAGGGGGGAAAGTGGCGGGGTAGGGGTGGTGGTGGGATGAAGTGGAAGATTGGGATTGACATGTATACACTAATATGTATAAAATGGATAATTAATAGGAAACTGCTCTATAAAAAAATAATAAAATAAAATTCAAAGAAAAAAAGAAACAAACCTATCCCCCTCCCAGGAGTTAATGATTACATTTTTGCTTGCTTAGTGGGTTTTTTTTTTTTTTTTGGTAGTATAACCAGTTTATCCCCCAATTCTGACAGAGCTGTAAAACTTTTCTCAGTATATTTATTTATAAATATTAGACATTCTATTACCTTCATTTTTTGAGGAGGGGTTGTGAGGGAGTCATCCCTCCTGAGCTGGTGATCTCTAATCCTACACTAAACAAGGTGTTGCCATAGAATTTCATTTCATCATCATCATCTCAGGAATTCCCTTTGCCTTTCTTCTCTGTTAATTCTGTCCCTTTTTTTCCCTATGAGTGCTTTATTGTTGGTTTAAGCCTGCTTGCTTTTGTGAGACATACCTAAACAGTGGTTTCCAGAGGCAGAGGGCACATGGAAGGAGAGAAGGAAGTAGGGAGTAAAGTTGGGGATGGCTTAGAGAAAGCATCCCCATAAGGAAATGTGAAGATAGCACCCTGGGGTAATGCAAGAATACTGTGTGCTTCTGCTCTTCCTGAGACAGCAATAAGCTTTAATCATACAGAACTGGAAAGGTGAGGGTCTTAAGATAAATCTTTACATTCTTCCATGCACATAATAGGCTTAGATCTCAAATACAGAACATACAAAAAACAAGCATTAAAGAAATTGTACTTTGCCATATTGACAGAAGAGGGCATCATTAAACTAAGAATCTTGTAAACTATCACAAATCTGCAAAAACAATTGAAGGAAATGGAATAAATCTATGTGAAGCTACTTAGAAAGACAGAGAGAATCAAACATCTCAAGCAATGAAACTCCTCCACCATTCCAAGAAAGATAAAAAACAAAACAACAGGTGGATAGCTAGTGGGAAGCAGCCACATAAGCACAGGGAGATCAGCTCGGTGCTTTGTGACCGCCTGGAAGGGTGGGATAGGGAGGGTGGGAGGGAGGGAGACGCAAGAGGGAAGAGATATGGGAACATATGTATATGTATAACTGATTCACTTTGTTATAAAGCAGAAACTAGCACACCATTGTAAAGCAATTATACCCCAATAAAGATGTTAAAAAAAAAAAAACCCAAACAACCATGAAGTGAAAGAAATTGCAACACCATGCAATTTTCTAAATAACCCTAAAATGAGTATTTGGAAATAAGAAAAGCTATCTTCAATCAGAAATTAAAAACATAAATGGATTTGGAAAAAAATAGGAAGATATTTTAAAAAGTTACTTGAAGTCAAGGAATAAATAGAACAAGAAGAAAAATTATCTCAAAATTGAAAAGTAAATTTTAAGCATTTGTTTCCTAAGGCTGCCTTAACAAATTACCACAAACTGGGTGACTTAAAACAATAGAAATTGGTTCTCTCAGTTCTGGAGGCCAGAAGTCTGAAATCAAGGTGTCAGCAGGGCTGGTTTCTCCTGGAGGTGCTCTGCTGGTTTTCATCCCTCTCTCCTAGCTTCTGGTGACTGCCAGAAATCCTTGATGTTCTTTGTTTATATATGCATTATTCTAATCTCCACCTCCATCTTCATATTGCCCTCTTTTCTAAATGTCTTCTCCCCCTTCCCTTCTCTTCTCTTCTAGGGACAATTGCTATTGGAATTCGGAGGGCCCACCCAGCTAAGCTAGGATGATCTCATCTCAAGATCCTTAACTTAATTACATTTGCAAAACCCCCTTTTCCAAATAAAGTCACATTAATGGGTTTGAAGTGGACATATCTTTTGGGAGGCCGACATTTAACTCACTACAGCACCCAAGGGAGAATGGACTCAAACGGAAATTTAATAAGCAGCACTGAAGAAAGACAAATAATCAGCCAAGAAAAGGAAATAAGATAAAGTAAAAAGAGTCAGGAAGGAAATGATCGACACAGAAGACAGGCAATGCAATTTAGATATAACTGGAGCCCTTGAAGAAGAATTATAAAACAATGGAACTATTATTTAAAATTATAGTTGAAGAAAACGTCCCGGAAATAAAACATGAATCTACAAATTGAAAGGATTTGCTATATAGATAAGAAAGTTAATCTGAAATGGTCAACTCCAAGATAACCTAATAAAACAATCTCATTCCTTCATTGTACATGTCTATTTTTTCACCAAGCCCACACTGGCTTGATTACTATAGCTTTATCATGAGTATCAAAATCAGGTAGCACAGAGTTCTTCAACATTGCTGTTTTTTTCAAAGCTGCTTTGAGTATTCTAGGTCCTTTGTATTTCCATATAAATTTTAGAATCGACTTGTCTACTTCTACAAGAGAGCCTACTATGTTTCTGATTGGAATTCTGTTGAAATTATAGATCAATTTCAAAATAACAATTTAACAATATTGAATTTTCTAATCTATGAATACAGTGTATATCTCCATTTATTTAGGGCTTTGCTTTCTTTCATTGGTGTTTTGTAACTTTCAGCATATAATCCTGCACATATTTTGAGATTTATATGTAACTTTTTCATGTTTTGGTATAATTGGTAATATTAAAAAATTTTAATTTCTAATCATTTCTACAATATATATATTCAATTGTATCTTGTGGCTTGACAACTTCTCTTATTACTTTCTAGTATCTGTTTTGTAGGATATTTCATAGAATCTTTGGGATTTTCTATATGTAAAATCATTTCATCCATGAATAGAGATGTTTTATTTCTTCTTTTCCAATATGTATGGAATTACTTTTTCTTGCCTTACTGAACTCCAGTTTGATGTTAAATAGGAGTTTTGGAAGTAGACATCCTTGCTTTGTTTCTGATCGTAGCATCAAAGAAGTCAATCTTTCACCAGTTAAGTATACGACTGTAGGGTTTTTGTAGACTTCTTTATCACAGAGGGAATAGAAATATGCTGAGTATTTTTTTTGGTCACAAATGCATGTAATATTTTATCTGTTACCATGTTTTTTATTTGACCCTTTTTTCTAGTTTTCATTTTTATGCTGAAATTCTCCCTCTGTTCATACATGTTGTCCACCTTGTCTGCTAGGCCCTTTAGTATATTATAGTTATTTAAGCCCAAGTTCCAAAATCTGAGTCATATATGAGTCCAGTTCTGTTGATTACTTTGTTTCTTGACTATGAATTATATTTTTGTTTCTTTTTGTTTTTGCTTTTTGTGTTTTATGTATTTTGGTTGAAAGCCATACATTGTGAGTAGGACAGTAAAGATTAAGGTAAGTAGTATTTATGCCTGGAATTGGGTAATCTTCTTCCACTAGGCCATACATACAGGAGGGGTTGAGTCAATGTAGTCAGGAATTGAGCTGGCGTTGGGTTTGGTTGTTCTATATTCACTTTCAGTTCACCACTGGCATCCAATTCTAGTGTTACTTTGTTCTTATGGAGAGACAGGTTTACTTGAGAGTTTCCCTCAATGTTCCTGCTCCACTCTCAGCTTTAGGCCTTTACTGTTTGCCTTTGCCTGCATTTCAGAGAGGATGTCTCTCCATCCTCAGTAGTAGTTGCATCGCTTCTTACTTACTACCAGCGCTTGGTAGGCTGGTTGGGGCAGGATGATTCTCTCTTGTCTTGCTCCCACCTCAGTCTTAGGTAGGCCCTATGTCCCTGGGTTTTGGAGGTGAGACCTTCTCAGTGATCCTGCCCTCCCCCAGTGGTAGGAGACCTATAGTAGTCTGAGCCCAGGATTTTTTTCTTTCCCTTCGTCCCAGCCACAGTTTTCCTGCCTTTAGCAGTTTAACTCTTTTGTTCTGAAGGGGATAAGTTTCCAGGCAGGGCTATCTGCCTTTCCTGTAGTAGTGACTGCTCCCTTCCTTCAGGCTTGTACCTCAAGGGATGCTGTCTCCTCTAATCTCCCGCCCTGCCAATCAGTCTTTTTTGTGAATAAATACCTTCTGGGAGTCCACTGAGAAAAGCTTCCAAGTAGGGACAAACTCACTTATTTCTAGGGCTCCTAGGGATACTATTCTCTCAGATTATCCTACAGTCATATTCAGACTTTAGCAATTAGTTAAAAATGTTAGCTGAATTTTTCTTCTCTACTTATGATGTGGCCTCATTTACTTCCTGTGCTTTGAGTCAGTGTTTGTGTCTCGTGTCTCTTTAGAGACGCCTGTATTTCCTTAGAGTTAAGATAAGCAGTCACTCTGTAACCTTGGTTATCTAATGAGTTCAAGAAAAGCTGCAATTTTGTACACTGTCCTGCGTTTTCTAACTGTAATAATGAAAGTGATTTTTATTTTCATATTTCTATATTCTAAGCAGATGTTGGTAAGCTTTTTGTTAGTTAACCTGGCTAAAGGCTTATCAATTCTATTGATCTTTCAAAAAACTAGTTTTTAACAGTATGGAGGGTTCCTTAAAAAGCTAAAAATAGAGTTGCCATATGATCTAGCAATTCCATTCCTGGGCATATATCTGGAGAACACTCTAATTTGAAAAGATACATGCACCCCAATGTTCATAGCGGTACTATTACAATAGTAATAGTTTCCAAGACTATTGTTCCAAGGCATGGAAACAACCTAAATGTCCATCTACAGATGAATGAATAAAGAAGATGTGGGATACACACACACACACAATGGAATATTAGCCATAAAAAAGAATGAAATAATGCCATTTACAGCAACACGGATGGACCTAGAGATTATCGTACTAAGTGAAGTAAGTCAGACAGAGAAAGACAAATATTAAATGATATCTCTTCTATGTGAAATCTAACAAAAGTGATACAAATGGACTTATTACAAAGCAGAAATAGACCCACAGACAAAACAAACTTATGGTTACCAAAGGGGAAAGGGGTGGGAGGGATAAATTAGGAGTTTGGAATTAACATATACAGACTACTGTATATAAAATAGATAACCAAAAAGGATCTACTGTATAGCACAGGGAACTACACTCAATATTTTGTAATAACCTATAAGGGAAAAAAATCTGAAAAAGAAAAAAATATATACATATAGAACTGAATCACTTTGCTGTACACCTGAAACTAACACAGCATTGTAAATCAACTATACTTCAATAAAAAAATTTAAAAAAGAAAAAGAAAACAAACTTATGGTTACCAAAGGGGAAAGGGGGTGGGGGAGGGATAAGTTAGAAGTTTGGGATTAGCAGATACAAACTACTATATATAAAACAGATAAACAACAAGGTTCTACTGTATAGCACAAGGAACTATATTCAATATCCTGTAATAAACCATAATGGAAAAGAATATGAAAAAGAATATATATATGTATAACTGAATCACTTTGCTGTACACCAGAAACTAACACAACATTGTAAATCAACTATACTTCAATAAAATTTTTTTTAAAAAAAGCAAAAAAACAGTAAATAGTTAAAAACAAAACACCTAGTTTTTGGTTTTGTTGATTTTTTCTATTGATTTTCTGTTTTCAATTTCATTGATTTCTGCTCTAAATCTTATTCTTTCTTTTATTCTGCTTACTTTGGATTTAATTTACTCTTCTTTTTCTAGTTTTCTAAGGTGGAAACTTAGATTATTGATTTTAGGTATTTCTTCCTTTTTAACATATGCATTTGAAGCTATAAAATTTCCTCTAAGCACTGCTTTTGCTGAATCCGACAAATTTTGATGAACTGTGTTGTTATATTCATTTAGTTCCAAACATTTAAAATTTTTTCTTGTGATGTCTTTTTTAACCCATGTGTTATTTAGAAGTGTGTTGTTTAATCTCCATATATTTTGGGATATCCACTAATCTGTTACTGACTTTTAGTTTAATTCCATTGTAGTCTGAAAGCATACATTGTATGATTTTTATTATTTTAAGTTTGTTAAAGTGTATTTTATGGCCCAGAATGTAGTTTATCTCGGTGAATGTTTCATATGAGCTTGAGATAAATGTGTATTCTGCTGTTGTTGGATGAAGTAGTCTATAGATGTCAATTATATCCAGTATGATGATGCTGTTGAATTCAACTATGTTCTTACTGATTTTCTGCCTGCTGGATCTATCCATTTCTCATGGAGGAGTGTTAAAGTCTCCAACTATGATAGTTGATTCATCTATTTCTCATCTATCAGTTTTTGCCTTACATAGTTTGATGCTCTGTTGTTAGGTGCGTGTACATTAAGGACTGTTACGTCTTCTTGGAGAATTGACCCCTTTGTCCGAATGTATTGCCCTTATCTATTTCTGATAGTTTTCTTTGCTTTGAAGTCTGTGTCTGAAATTAATATAGCTTCTCCTGCTTTCTTTTGATTAATGTTAGCATGTAGTATTTTTTCCATCCATTTACTTTTTTTTTTTTTTGCGGTACGCGGGCCTCTCACTGCTGTGGCCTCTTCCGTTGCGGAGCACAGGCTCCGGACGCGCAGGCTCAGCGGCCATGGCTCTCGGGCCCAGCCGCTCCGCGGCATGTGGGATCTTCCCAGACCGGGGCACGAACCCGCGTCCCCTGCATCGGCAGGCGGACTCTCAACCACTGCGCCACCAGGGAAGCCCCATCCATTTACTTTTAATCTATATGTGTCTTTATATTTAAAGTGGGTTTCTTGTAGAAAACATATAGTTGGGTCTTGTTTTTTAATAATATACTCTGGCAATCTGTCTTTTAATTGGTGCATTTAGACCATTGACATTCAGAGTGATTATTGATAATAGTTGGATGAATATCTACCATATTTGTTACTGTTTCCTATTTGTTGCCCTTGTTCTTTTTTCCTATTTTTGTCTTCCAGTTATACTTCTTTTTTAACTTTTTAAGAGGCTGACTCAGGGTTTGCAATATACATTTCTGACTAATGCAAATCTACTTTTGAATATCACTTAACAGTAGTGTCAGTACCTTATAACAGCAGGATAATCCTAATTCCTCCCTCCGGTTGTTTGTATCATTGTTGTCATTCATTTCACTTATATATAAGTACAACTAAGCATATTTGTGTGTGCATATATTATGTATGATATATCTGTAAGCATATGTAATTTACTACATTGTTGCTATATTATTATTTTAAACAAACTGTTATCTGTAAGGTCAATTCAGAATAAGAAAAATGAAAGTTTTTCTTTTACCTCTGCTGACTGCTTCTTCAGTGCTCTTCCTTTCTGTATATAGATCCAAGTTTCTGACCTACATTTTCCTTCTCACTAAAGAACTTCTTTTAACATTTCTTGCAAGGCAGATCTACTGGAAACAAATTCCCTCAATTTTTGTTTGCTTGAGAGAGTCTTTGTTTCTCCTTTACTTTTCAAGAATAATTCCATTGGGTCAGAATTCTAGGGTACAGAATTTTAGGGTGGTGGTTTTCTTCTCTCAACAATAAATATTTCACTCCATACTCTTGCTTGCACGGTTTCTGAGAAGTTGCATGTAATTCTTATTTTTATTCCTCTATAAAGTATTTTTGGGACTTGCCTGGCAGTCCAGTGGTTAAGACTCTACGCTTCCACTGCAGGGGGTGCAGGTTCGATCCCTGGTCAGGGATCCCACATGCCACACACTGTGGCCAAAATTTTAAAAAGTATTTTTTCCTCCGGCTTCTTTCAGGGTTTTTTCTTTATTTTTGATTTCGTATAGTTTGAAAATGATGTGCCTAGGTACAGTATTTTTTGCATCTATCCTACTTGGTGGTATTCCCTAGGCTTCCTGGTTTGGTGCCTGACATTAATTTGGGGGAAATTCTTAATCATTATTATTTCATATATTTTTTTCTGTTCGTTTTTTTTCTTCTTCTGATATTCTCATTACATGTACAGCTTTTATAGTTGTCTCACAGTCCTTGGATATTGTTCTAGCTTTTTTTTTTTTTGTCTTTTTGCTTTTCAGTTTTGGAGTTTTCTTTTGATATATGCTCAAGCTCAGAGATTCTTTCCTTAGCTGTGTCCAGTTTACTAATAAGCCCACCAAAAGCATTCTTCATTTCTGTCACAGTGTTTTTGATTGTTAGCATTTATTTCTTAGGGTTTCCATCACTCTGCTACATTGCCCATCTTTTTTTTTTGTAAAAACATGATGCAATTGTCTTCTAAATTACAGTGTTTATAAGATAGCTACCAAACTTGTTTGTTTTTTAAAATAAATTTATCTATTTTTGGCTGTGTTGGGTCTTTGTTGCAGTGTGCAGACTTCTCATTGCAGTGGCTTCTCTTGTGGCAGAGCACCGGCTCTACGTGCGTGGGCTCAGTAGTTGTGGCTCACGGGCTCTAGAGCACAGACTCAGTAGGTGTGCCACAGAGGCTTAGTTGCTCCGCAGCATGTGGGATCTTCCCAGACCAGGGCTTGAACCCGTGTCCCCTGCACTGGCAGACAGATTCTTAACCACTGCGCCACTAGATAAGTCCCTGCCCATCTCTTCTTACATGCTGTCTACTTTATCCTTTAGAGCCCTTAGCATATTATTCATAATTATTTTAAATTCCCTGGGCTGATAATTCCAACATTCCTGCCATGACTGGGTCTGATGCTTGCTCTCTTTAAATTGTGTTTTTTTGCATTTTAATATACCTTGTAATTTTTCTCAATAGCTGAATGTGATACACTGGTTAAAAGGAGCTGCTAGGGCTTCCCTGGTGGCACAGTGGTTGAGAGTCCGCCTGCCGATGCAGGGGACACGGGTTCGTGCCCCAGTCCGGGAGGATCCCACGTCCGCGGAGCGGCTGGGCCCGTGAGCCATGGCCGCTGAGCCTGCGCGTCCGGAGCCTGTGCTGAGGCCACAGCAGTGAGAGGCCCACGTACCGCAAAAAAAAAAAAAAAAAAAGTAACTGCTATAAATAGGCCTTTAGAAATGTGGTGATAAGGTGTAGGGGAAGGGGAAGCACTTATAGTCCTATGATTACGTCTCAGTTGTTTAGTGGGCCTGTACCTCTGGACTGCGAACTTCACAGGGTTTCTCAGTTTCTCTTCTCCCCCCTTTAGGTGGAACAAGGCTAGAGTGGGCTGGAATAGTATACTTTCCCTCCCCTGAGATAGTTAGGCTCTGATAAAACCCTAGCAGGCTAGGCTCTGGTTAAACTAGTTTCTTCTGAGGGCAGGCCTTGTTACAAAGAACAGAGTGCTCTGGCATATTTTGAAATGATTTCTTTCTCTTTCCCCTGAGGGAAGTGTAAGGAGACTTTTCTCCAATATTTATGGTGAAAATCTGGTCAAGCTCCTAGATGTAAACTCACAAAACTGTGCCCGCCCCTAACCATCCACCCTCCCCCAAGACTAGGTATCTCTGGTGTTTTTAACTCTCAGAGTTATCCACACTGAGCCTCTAGTAATTTGTCAAATTACAGTTCATATATTCCTACTCTTGTACTAGTTGCCATGGTGTTTTCCACTTGTGGGAGGTTTCTGCTTAGGCAAGCCATGACTCCCTGTATTCATCTGTCTGTCCAATCCTGGGAGCAACCATTTGCCCTGTGTCCACCCTCCTCTTACAGATCCAAGAGGAGTTGTTAATTTTTCAGTATGTTAAGCTTTTTGCTTACTGTTGGGACAAAGTGGTGACTTCCAAGTTCATTATTACACAACTGGGACCAGAATTCTGTGAGTTTTTAATATATTTAATTATAGATCTAAGACTTAAAGTCTGAGTTGAGAATAATAATATATGTTTTGACAAATTAGAAATAATGCATTTAAAAATGGAAGTTTCAAGAAGAGATAAAGATGAAAGTAGATCCCACCTATTACACAGACACTGTGTAGGAGTTCAGAGGTACTACTGAAAAGGAACACTGGAAGGTAAAAAGTTAAATAAAACCACAGCTAACAGCATACTCAATAGTGAAAAGCTGAAAGCATTTCCTCTAGGATTGGCAATAGGACAAGGATGCCCACTCTTGTTACTTTTATTCAAAATAGTATTGGAAATCCTGGACACAGTGGTTGGACAAGAAATAGAAAAGGAAGGAACCCAAACTGGAAGGGAGGGGGTAAGGCTGCCACTGTTTGCAGATGACATGATACTATACTTGGAAAATCCTAAAGACACCACCAGAAAACTACTAGACCTCAACAATGAATTCAGTAAGGTTGCAGGATACCAAATTAACATACAGAAATCTGTTTCATTTCTGTGTACTAACAACAAACTATCAGAAAGAGAAATTAAGGAAACAATACCACTTACCATCAGGTCAAAAGAATAAAATACCTAGGAATAAACCTACCTTAGGAGGTAAAAGGCCTGTACTTAGAAAACTCTAAGACACTGATGAAAGAAATGGAGGATGACACAAACAGATGGAAAGATATACCATGTTCTTGGACTGGAAGAATTAATATTGTTAAAATGACCATACTACCCAAGGCAATCTACAGATTCAATGCAATTTCTATCAAAATGCCAATGGCATTTTTCACAGAACTAGAACAAAAAATTGTTTAATTTGTATGGAAACACAAAAGACCCTGAATAGCCAAAACAATCTTGAGAAAGAACAGAGCTGGAGTAATCATGCTCCCTGGCTTCAGATTATACTACAAAGCTACAGTGATCAAAACAGTATGGTACTGTTACAAAAATGAACACATAGATCAACAGAACAGGAGAGAAAGCCCAGAAATAGGCACACACACTCATGGTCAATTAATCTACAACAAAGGAGGCAAGAATATACAATGGAGAAAACACAGTCTCTTCAATAAGTGGTGGTAGGAAAACTGGATAGCTACATGTAAAATAATGAAGTTAGAACATTCTCTTAACACTATACACAAAAATAAACTCAAAATGGATTAAAGACCTAAATGTGAGACCGGAAACCATAAAACTCCTAGAGGAAAACATAGGCAGGGCACTCTTTGACATAAATTGCAGCAATATTTTTTTTGGATCTGTCTCCTAAAGCAAAGGAACTAAATTAAGCAAAAATGAACAAATGGGACCTAATTAAACTTAAAAGCTTTTGCACATCGGAAACCATTGACAAATGAAAAGACAACCTACTGAATGTGAGAAAATATTTGCAAATGATATGACTGATTAGGAGTTAATATCCAAAGTATATAAATAGCTCATACAACTCAACATAAAACAAACAACCCAATTAAAAAATGGACAGAAGAACTGAAGACATTTTTTCTGAAGAGGAAATGCAGATGGCCGATAGCCCCATGAAAAGATGCTTGACATCAGTAATAATCAGGGAAATGCAAATCAAAACCACAATAAGATATTCACCTCATACCTGTCAGAATGGCTATCATCAGAAAGAACACAAATAATGAATACTGGAGAGGATATAGACAAAAGGGAACCCTCCTACACTGTTGTTGGGAATATAACTTGTTGCAGCCACTGTGGAAAACAGTATGGAGGTTTTAAAAAAACCTAAAAATACAACTACCATATGACCCAACAATTCCACTCTTGGGTATATATCTGAAAAAAACAAGAACACTAATTCAAAAAGATACATGCACCCCAATGTTCATAGCAGCATTATATACAATAGTCAAGATGTGGAAGCACCCCAAGTATTCATCAACAGATGAATAAATAATATATATTATCATTACCCAGCTATAAAAAAGAATGAAATGTTGCCATTTGCATCAACATAGATGGACATGGATATTATGCAAAGTGAAATAAGTCAGAGAAAGACAAATAGTGAATGATATCACTTATATGTAGAATCTAAAAAATAAACTAGTGAATAAAACAAAAAAGCAGCAGACTCACAGATACAGAGAAAAAACTAGTGGTTACCAGTAGGGGGAGGGGCAAGATAGGGGCAGGGCATTAAGTGGTAGAAACTACTATGTATAAAATAAAAAGCTTCCATGTTTTGGCTATTGTAAATAGTGTTGCTATGAACAATGGGGTATCATTTCAAATTAGAGTTTTCATTTTTATTTTCTTCAGATAAATATGCAGGAATTGCTGAAACATACAGTAATTCTATTTTTAATTTTTTCAGGAAACTCCATACTGTTTTCCACAGTGGCTGCACCAATTTTCATTCCCAACAGTGCATTAGTGTTCTCTTTTCTCCACATCTTCATCAACACTTATTTGTCTTTTTGATAATAGCCCTTCTTACAGATGTGATGTGATATCTCACTGGATTTTTTCTTTCTTCTGTTCACCTTGGGTGATATCCACTACTCTGCCTTCCAGTTTGCTGATCCATCCTCTGTATCATTTTTATCTATTGTTGATTCCTTCTAGTGTATTTTTATTTATTTATTTAAATAAATTAATATTTATTTATTTACTTATTTTTGGCTGCATTGGTTCTTCGTTGTTGCGTGCAGGCTTTCTCTAGGTTGCAGTGAGCGGGGGCTACTCTTCGTTGCAGTGTGCAGGCTTCTCGTTGCAGTGGCTTCTCTCGTGGAGCACGGGCTCTAGGTGCACAGGTTTCAGTAGTTGTGGCTCTAGAGTGCAGGCTCAGTACTTGTGGCTCACGGGCTCAGTTGCTCCAAGGCATGTGGGATCTTCCCAGACCAGAGCTCGAACCCATGTCCCCTGCATTGGTAGGCGGATTCTTAACCACTGTGCCACCAGGGAATTCCCTCTAGTGTATTTTTAATTTCAGTTATTGTATTCTTCAGCTGTGTTTGGTTCTTATTTATATTTTCTAACTCTTTATTAAAATCCTGTGTCTATCTATTCTTCTCTTAAGTTTGATGATTATCTTTATGATCATTACGCTGAACTCTTATTGGGTATCTCTACTTCACTCAGTTCTTTTTCCAGGGTTTTATCTTGTTTGAAACTATTTCTCTATCTCCTCATTTTGCCTAATTCTCTATGTTTATTTCTATGTATTAGGTAGGTCAGTTACATCTCCTTGATCTTGGAGAAGTGGCCTTATGTAGGAGACATCCTATGGGGTCCTGCAGCACACTCCCCTCTGGTCACCAGAGCTAAACACCCAAGGGGTATCGTATTATCCAACTTTCCCTAATCTGATAGATGAGAAATAGTATTTCATTGTAATTTTACTTTGCATTTCTCTGAGTAAGGCTAGATATCTTTTTATATGTTTTAAGAGCCATTTTTTATAACTTTCTTGTGTATATATGTGGTCTGTTAAAACCTTTTGCCCATTTTTCTGTCATATGTGTGCTCTGGGCATCAGAACACTCCATGAAAATGAGGAACTTGATCTGTTACAAGATCAGGGTCTCCAAAAATTAGACAAATCTGTCATTTATGAGAAGCAAAATTATTTTTAATGTGTAGATAAGGAAATCTCCCCATGAGTCTTCATAAAGATATTAGACATGTTTATGAATATATACACATGAATATATATTTATGTACATAAATGAATTATATTAAATAAATCTATCTGTTGATCGATATATATACATACACATACTAATTTTAGCATTTCTTAATGGAAGTTGTAGATAAGATTATTTTATCCCTGCATCACTTCAATTGTTTCTTCCTTACAGTTGTCCTTTTACTTCCTTATTGGGTGACATTTGGCTTTATGTTCAAGGGTCTTTTTGCAGTTTTAGCTCAGTTTTGTCCTAGCGATAACCATCTTGCTGGGGTGAATACCAACACGGACATAAGCCTTCTCCTGCTGCACATGTTCAATGTGGATGACACATCTTCCTATCACCTGGACCACCTTGCCAATCTGCTGACCTTCTAGTGTCCAATCCAGTGTCCTCACACAAACTGAACTTCAACATCCTTTCAGATGGGCATGAATCGAACACTGTACTTCTGTCTCAGCAACTTAGAAAGTGGGGAGGGCAATCTTCCTATAAATGTGTTTATAGGACATTGAATTGCCTTTTATTTTTAGGGTTCTTGCTCTAGTCAGAAGTTACACAGGGATTAAACTTCATTTTGGCTACTCTTGTTTTAGCAATGACCACAAGAGGAAAGAAAAGCTGATAGATACTTTTATTTATCTTCCCACTCTTTTCTATGTTTCTCACTAGCTCAAAATATCTGTCAAGAGGAAGAAGGCAAGTGAGGGACTGATCCTGAGGAGCAGTGGACCAGTCCTGTGCAGGCTGCAGATGTCCAACAAACCAGCAGCCGAGGGGGACGGAGCTCTCTAATGCTTCTGTTACGGTTGGTGCTGGTGCATGACAGTTACCTCAATTTTATGGGCCTCATCAAAAGGAAAGAAGATCCTAACTGACCAGATTCCATTAGAAGACATATGGCCTGTGCTCAAAACATAACCTGAGTTAGGAAACTTATTGTCTTGAATCTGTACGACTAAAATTTTTTTCAATTATCAGTGCCAGAGTGTAGTCAAAGCCCTTGGTGCTGCCAGAAGTCAGCCCAGACCTCCACTTAGAAAGAGACTGTTCCAATGTAGAGATTCTGCTGACCAGCCAACTAAACCCAGAGCAGAGTCAGGCCACTGAAACTCAGCATTTAATGAAAAACTTACCCTTCTTATTGCCTCACAGTTTACAGAGTTTTTTCCTCAATACCTTTCAAGATTCATAACCCACCAAGGAAAGTAGCCTCTAATTTTCAGATGAAATACTAAGGCTCAGAGAGAGGTCTGCTCCAGTTGTCCAATATGATACAACTGTTGGGAAGAGCCATGACTTCAAGATACCAAGCTCCTTGTTCTCTGATTTTTGTTTCTGGATTTATTCTGACAAGATTCTTCCCAGCATTGTAAAGCAATTATACTCCAATAAAGATGTTAAAAAAAAATATTCTTCCCAGAAGCAAGACCATTTCTACAAACAGAGTCCATGATTTCAGAACGAAGTCTGACATTTTAAAATTTGGGAGTAAAGATTTGTTCAATTAGCTAGGCTCAGGATACAGAAATACATAATTTTATACATGGATCCCTTTTTCCTCCACCACAGCTTTTCCCAACGTGATGCCTACAGGTTCATTCAACCCAGTATAACCACTCCTGTAATGCATAGTCCAGCTCTTTCCTCCACTGTCCCACCACTGGGTTGTCTTTATCTACTTTGTCTTAGGTCTTTAATATTGCTCTAATTCCTGCAGACGTAGGATCTATTTTTCAAAATTTTATGCCCTAAAAACATCAATGTCCTAGGCCTTTTCATTTTCCAGTTTTATTTCCCATTTTTTCTAAGTCTACAATTATACCCGCTCATGTCTTTTACATTCACCTCAGATACATTTCTGTGCTCAAGTCAGCTACACATTTACAAGGTAGAGCCTCCCATTCAATTTTGAAAATAGGGAATTCCCTTCTAATATCAGAGGAAAAGATGCTACTGACACCTTAGTACAAAGAAAAACATACCCTTTCCTTTGCAAAGATGTAGCCCTGCACAAGGGCATGGCTTGGCAAGGGAAGTTCTGACAGAGCTTTAGTCTCCACTAACTTCCTTGGCCAGGCATCTTTGTGTCACACCCCTATTGCACAATCATACCAGGTAGCCCTCGGTCTGGGATCCATGAAGAATATACCTTAAGATTTTGTCTACCAAGTAGACATGGTCATCTCGCAGTCTGTAATTACATCTGCAAGATTTAATATTCTCCCCAGTCTACTTAATTAGTTCCATGAGGGTAGGAACTCTGTTTTTACTCACTCCATATGCCAGTGCCTGGTACAATAGTAAGCACTCATTATTTCTTCAATCCTTTTTATAACTGTGGCTTCAATTCTTTGGGCACAGCAGAAAGTTTACTTTATAACTCAGACATGGCCACTGCTCAACAGTTTATCTATGGCAAACATGGGGACCATTACAGAGAAGAGTGAAGATGGGCAGCCAATTCAAAAGCAGAGACTGCTAACTGTAATAGGTAGCTAAGCTAACAAATTCTGGGCTAGCACCTACAATTGCTTCTGAATACTGTCTCGTTTAACTAGAATAGCAATATAAATGACTGAATCTGTGACTGGTTCTTAACAGACCACTGTGATATATACAATTTATCAGTTACCTCCTGTTTTTTCTAATCCCATTCTTGTGTCTTCCTCCAATCCATTTGCCATACCACAGCCAGTATGAAAACTAACCTGATTAATGTATTTTTCAGTTCAAAATCTTTCAATGTCTTTCTTGCTTAGGAAAAAAGATAAAATTCTATCATGCTTTGCAAAGCCCTTTGTGATTTGGCCTCTACTTATCTCTGCACGCTCATCTCAAGTCATTCTCTTTACTTTCTATGCTCTGGCCACCATCCATTCACTTCCTTAGGCCTATGAGGCTCACTGCTGCTCAGGGCATTCACACATGCTGTTTCCTCTGTCTAAAATTCTTCTTCCCCCCACCACAATCGCCACTTACCTGACTCTTGCCTCTCCTACAGTTCTTAGCTTAACTCAAGTTCTGATTGGCATACTGAGTGCATAATATAATGTGGGTCCACCCTCTCGCCCAGTAACTCTACTTCCTAGCAGCCAATTATTTTCTTCCATAGTTCTTATCCCATTCTGTCCCAATCTATACATCTGTATGATTTGATTAGCATCTATCTCTACCTGTGGACAGTAATTCCACGAAGGTCTGTTTGGCTCGCTGGTATATCCTCAGCGTTACTTAGGGGTTTGGCATATAACCTGGATTCTAGTGTTATATTGAATAAATGAAAGTACAGTTTTTAAGGATCACAGAGACATATTAACATGGGATGGGGGAAGGTAACATGAGGAAGTAAGAAGTAAAAGCAGACAAGAAAGAGCATCCCTGGCATTACAGCCAGGGCTCATCTCATCGCCATTCAGATCCCACAGCAACTCAGGAGCAGTTCTTGAGCCGCACTAATCTGAGTCATCCAGCAGCTATGATGGTGTCTCAACAACAAAAGTAAGCGCCCCTTGGTTCCTGCAGTTCCTGACTTCTTCCTGCTATTCATTTCTCAGCAACACTCTTCTGCTTCTCTTGTTAACTATCCATCATGAGGAAGTTTTTTTAAATCTTAAAAAAATTGTTCTTATGAAAAAAGTTAACTCATTACAGAAAAATTAAAGAAAAAAGAACACTAAAAAGCTATTATCCCATTTATCTAGAAAGAAAATAACAGCTTGATATAAAAGCCTTCTAGAAAATACATACGTACACATAGAAATTACCTTCCTACAAACTGAGACATTTACAGATACAATTTTGTAACTTCTATTCTTAATACACAAATTTTCTTGGAACTTTATGAGTTGTCACAATAACCCTTTATATTTGGAGATCTTAAATCTGTTCCAGTGTTACACTATTACAAATAATACAAAACAGAAATAGCTGGTTGAAAATAAATAGGAATCTAAAAAGAAAGTAATTCACTTCCACAAAACTTAAAATATGAACATATATATTTAAACTGGTAATGTGTTGTAAAACCACCTCATGGTATATTTATATTACTACTATTTTAAAAACCAGTACCTGTGGATATTAATTTTTAAAAAATCTAATTGTCAAAATTGTCTAACTTGCTGTCTTCTGAACTTCTTTCAAATTGTGTGCCACCACTCCACTGGAGGATCTTAGACCTCCCATTAATAAGAAATGTTAACTTCTGAACATAGGGTTAAGAGGCCAAATAATTATTTTTAATGGATTTAGATGCAAAAAAAGTCTAGGTCTCAGACAGTGAGAGTAAATTATGGCAGCACAGCCCTGCTGCAAACAGTGCTAGAGATATGTGAGCACTATGGATGTGCTGTGACAGAGGAAATTTTTTTCCCCAACCCTAAGGTGGCAGGGGTAGTGGTAGTGTGGAAAAATTATGGAGTCTGTCTGAGTTCACACATAGCGCCTATTTGCCTGTTAACCCAGCCTTTTCACATGTGACCCAAGCTATTCTCTTGGCTTTCCTCCCATAATCATCTTGCTGCTAGATGTCTATTCTATGTCCACCATCTCCTCTAAGGTGCAGGTAGAAAGAAGGGGAAGAAACTAGGGCAAAAGGGCATATGCCCTGAGGCTATCCCCTTTTACGGGGGCTTTACTAGAAACCCTTCCACACCTTTAATTACACCTCACTGACAAGAACGTTTCACACTGTCATCCTTATCAGTAGTGGAGGCTGGACAACTTAGCTGAGAACATTGCCACCTCCATGCAAATCAGGATTCTGTTAATAAAGAAGAAGAAGAGAGTAAAGAGGTAGTTAACTAGCAGTCTCTTATACACAGTTTTGGAAAAGATGGCTTAAGGAGACTTCTGGGAATTTCAGTTCCCAAAATAACCAAAGCAAAATGGGGGGAAATGTAAAAAGTTCTCAGTAGAAAGAAAGACCTACTGGTCTGGCTACTAAAAGATAGGGTACAAAAATACCCAAATTGATGGGCAATCCATAAATGTTATGGTCAAGAAATACCAAGAAAACTAATAGCGATTGCAAACCTTACTGTCTGCTCTTCAACCCTAATACCGAAACTTCAGACAGCCCTGAAACAAATGCCCTAGAGGGGAGGCCAATGTCCTCAGACTAGGACACTTTCCTCATTGGGAACACTTGGGAACAGGAGGCTTTATGTACAGGTAACAGACTAGTACGTACATAGCGTGGGGTACAGGGTGGGGTGTGGTTGAGACACAAATGTTCCATGGAAACCAAGCCACAGGGACCTCTGCAGGAGTCTATAGGCTAACAGACATAACAACGGACAGGTCTGGAAACACTGAATGGGTAACAGACATAACAACGGACAGGTCTGGAAACACTGAATAAACACTGAATGGGTATAAAGAAATACCAAGAAAACTAATAGCGATTGCAAACCTTACTGTCTGCTCTTCAACCCTAATACCGAAACTTCAGACAGCCCTGAAACAAATGCCCTAGAGGGGAGGCCAATGTCCTCAGACTAGGACACTTTCCTCATTGGGAACACTTGGGAACAGGAGGCTTTATGTACAGGTAACAGACTAGTACGTACATAGCGTGGGGTACAGAGTGGGGTGTGGTTGAGACACAAATGTTCCATGGAAACCAAGCCACAGGGACCTCTGCAGGAGTCTATAGGCTAACAGACATAACAACGGACAGGTCTGGAAACACTGAATGGGTAATACAGGTCTGGTAACACTGAATGGGTAATAAATTTAGTTACCTATCAAGTTCACCCTAGGTTGACCAAATGATGACTTTGGACAGCTACAGAAAGCATCTAGCTGACTTGGATCTACTCTGTGGATGATTTTACCGTTTCTTCTATAACAATTTCTACCATTTCTACTCAGAAAAAGCTTGGAAGGATGCAAGGGAAGAAATCGACTGGGCTGCCACCAAACCCAATGAGAGGACCATCCCCTCCTTTGAGAACACTGGTTTTACTGGCTAGGGTTCTTGAAATCACTCTCATTTGAAAGTCTTCTCAATGAAGACTTCACTGTAGTAAGACAAAGATGTGCAGTAGGACAAAAATATTTATTGATTTATTGTACTATTCCAGGTACTAGTTCCCAGTAAAGTGAATGAGTACAGGGCTCTCCTCCAGGGGCTCTTGGGCTAGGAGCTCTTACCCAGTGTTGCCCAAAATTTCAATGCCAACACATACAGCTGTTAGCTGGAGCTAACTCTGCATGGAAACTTGGAAAGAAATTCAAAGAGGTATCTGGTACCCGCATTGAAGATAGTGAAGATAAATTCTAGAAGGTCTGGCTATAATACCAGTATAAATAAGGTTACAGCCAATAAGCTAGAGGTCCTCATTCTAGTATAATACAACAGCACTGGTTATAACAGCAGTTCTGTCTTGAAGGAATGATCACACTAGACATTTCAGGTAATTCAGAACACCTGTAATAATTGGCTTTTCTCAAGAAAAGACTAAACTGCATATATTTGGCCATATGCCAAGTTACCTAATTAGTCTAGAGGCTGCATATATAGAATAATACAGATCTCAACTGTGAACATACATACTACATTCCAGAACAACTGAAGGATGCGAAATCATGGTAAATTTCAGAACCTGGATAGTTTATGCAAAGGCTTAATTTAAAAGTGATAATGCAGGCCCTATTGCAGTTATAAGAGAAGATACATGTGGGGATGGGAGCACATTAAACTTATGAAATCTCTATCAGCTGGAACAGGGTTAACTGTAGCTGGCCATTTAACTGGAGCTGTCAGAGAAATGACCCATTCCCCAAACCCTGAGACACTTCCTGGACCCTGCTGTCCCTGTCCTAGGCACAGTCCCCGATCCTATCTATATATGCTTCTCTTTAGTCTGAGCTGAAGGGAATAGGCACCAGTACTCGTAACATCGAGGATGCTCATCAAGATCTTATTTTATAACACCCATATTAAGTACCAAAAACTGGACTCTGGGTTTTGGCAAAAAGCGTACACCCACTCCTAATTCTCCTACCTATTGGATATGAGGACCCATCCAATGGCTGCATGAAAAATACAGTAGGTGCTGCTATTTGGGACTAACTAGACCAGCACTGGGAGTCACTAAATGACTCCCTAAAATCCTTATTGGGATCCGGGACAGAATTTATAATTTCCAAAGTTTAGATTGACAAAGCAACTCAGAGATCTGTGATACAGCTACTCTATATATGCAACAGTAATGCTGAAGAAATGGTAGTCATAAGATATACCGTGGTCTAAAACCACATGTCCTTAATATTATATTCTAGCTAGGAAGGAGGACCATGTGCTATTAAAAAGAAAAAATACCTATATCCCAGACAATTCCCAAAACACATGGGATTCAATAAGATATATCCGTAAGGAAGTGGCTGAGTGACTTTCATGTGGTCCTGGTTTTCCATATCTTGTGATAAAGTGGGAATTTATATTAAGGAAGTTTATTATTTGTGAACTAAATATTTCTATTTTTAAGTGATGAGATATATGAAAATAATGATGGCATCATGTTGGTCTGGAGTCATCATATTGGTCTAGACAAAAGTTGTCAACTAAGAGGTAGACTGTGGTGGGTCATGACTTGTAATTTAAAAAGTCCGTGGCTGCAAAAAGCTCTATGGAAAGCTCCCTTGTTACTTGTAGCTCTGAACTGGAGAGTTCCTACATTCTGTGTTTCAGTTTGAAGGTCTGTATTCAAAATATGAGCTTTAGGTCCAGTAACAAGGTAGCTAGAGTATAGATTTACTGCTTTACCTATCAATGACATCACCCTCTAAATGGATAAAAAAACAGACTGAGGAGACTCAGTGCCCCTCTAATCTGGCGGGACTCCCATCCTGCATTAGTCCCATAAACCCACAGATTCAGGGCACATCTCTGGGAGAGAAAAGAAAGGCACTGGGAGCAGCACCTGTTGTCCTACCTTAACTAGCTGAGTTATAGCCTTCATCTGAGATAAGCTAATTCTTGCTACCACCAGGGTTAAATCCTGACATGTATCCTGACCCACAAGCTTCCAGGGGTCATGGGCTCTTACCACAACCAACACTTCCCCCTTTCAGGGAATCCTGACGTCATCAAGTGACTGTCAAACATCCTTAAAATTGTCTAGAAATAGCTGTCAGAGTGTGTTCATTCCTACCCCAAGCCTAGCCTACAGGGATTGTTATAAATCCCAATTGTTAAGCACTAATTAGAGTACTCAAGATGAAGCATCTCACCAAATTCTTACAATCTCTGACCTCTAAAACGCCTACCAGTTTACCTTTCAAATGGTCAAATGCAGGATTAGTGTATTTCTATTTCCAATCCCCTTCAAAAGATACCTAAAGATAAATACAACAGATTCATCCTTACCCAGAAAGAATGTGTTCTGACTTGTCAGGAACAAGTTGGGAAGGGGTATTTCCTCTTTGAGAATCTTGCCTACCTCAAGGGATCAACCTGACATAGGAAAAAAAGGGAATGTGATATACTTTGGGGGTCGGGGAGAGAGGTGGTTAAAATATCCATCAAATGCTTAGAACTTGACAGTAAATAAAGTTTGAGGCACTCCATGTGCTATCCCAGACAGAAACCTTAATAGGGTTAAGAGTGTAAACCATTTATGCTTCCTAAATTTCATGTCTCCAGACTTGTGAAAGCTATGGAAAAACTAAACCTCACAGAAAGTGCCACAAACTGTGAAATGGATCCTGTACCAGGCACATCTCTGCATTTTGTGAGGCTTTCTGAAACTGTGGGAAGCATTCCTTGGAACCCACTAGTAAAAATCAGAACATTTTGGAGTGATTAAATGTCATAAATATGCAACCCTGGGAATCTTTTCACAAGGAGAGTTTTTGTATCAAAATCATCTTGTGTGTCCCATGTTTGGATAAAGGTATAAGCTAAAAACAGAAAGTGTTTTCTTTTTTTAAGGATATCAACATCCATGTATTTGTAATGTTTTGAAAAACCACAGTATTTTGAAAACCTGCTGTGCATTAATGATGTATTTTGCAGATTTCCCGTTTCTGCTAATGGTCGTTTAGGTTGTTCACATCAGGCCTACAGCTGAAAACAACTAAAAAACTGGATAAAATGTATTTAAAATAATCTTTTCAAAAGCATCAAAGAGATTATAAAAGAGGAAGGAATTATCAGCACAAAGTAAAGAGAAGTCAAGAATCTAGAGAAGTAGACACGCCTGAAGCTAATCCCAGAAAATTAGAAACTCCATTCTGATGGCCTTTCAGGGTGCAGAAGGGAACAGAAAACAAAACTCTGGGTCCATGCAAGTCGGGGACTCTGACAGGAGACCTTCCCCTACAACAATCTGGGTTCCAGGATCTCAGAGTGAAGGTGAACAAGAATTGGAATAACCTGAGGAGAATTAAAACAGAATAACAATCCCTGAGTATTCTAGGAAATAACAAACTTTGAACAGGTGGTCCCAGACTGGTAGTGTCCCTGGGTGCCTGGCAGAAGTAAATGCAAATAGTCTTTGGAGCAAAGTATTTTCATTATAGGCCTCACAATTATTCCTACAAAATAACCTTTCAAGTGCAATGACTAGCACAGAGTCAAATATACCCAGGATATATGAAAATTAAAATTAATGAATAAAGCAGACAACAGAAAGAGATCAACAGAAACTCTAGATGTAGGGCTCAGGATCTGTGTCTTAATAGGCCACCCAGGTTTTTCTGATATATGCTAAAGTTTGAGAATCAATGCTTTATACTTTAATCATATAAATATGCATCCTACAAAAAAATGTATAAGTGTATTAGGTCTGGGGAAGGGCCCAAGAATTTGCATTTCTAACAAATTCCCAGATGATGCTGATGCCAGACCATACTATGAGAACCACTGGTATAGAAAAAAGGAATTACTACAAAGGACAGGATAGTGGTCACCTGTGGGGAGGAGAAGAGCTGTAATTTGGAAGCAACATGCAGAAATTTCCTGGAATGCTGGCAACTTTCTATTTCTTGATGTCAGTGGTGATTACACGGTGTAATCATTATATGTTTATATTTGAATGCACAGTGAGATCACTGGCTGTCCTTCTTCCATTCAGTCATATATGTCAAATGCCACTGCACTACTCTTACCCATCATCATCCTGCCACCCTCATTTAAAATCAATTTCTAAAATACAAAGTGTAAAAAGTTAATGAAGTTGTGAGACGTAAATTCCTCAACTTCAGTTCCTAGTGTAATTAGCTCACAAAATTAAATTCCTACAAAACTAAAAGAACAACTATCAAACTTTTAACAAGAAAAAGTGTACAATATAAAAAATTACTGCTTTTTTCCCTAAGTGAAAAGAAAGGGGGAACTTCCTACTTCAAAGAGGAAAAGATGCAAATACAATCATTTTTGCCTTTGTGAGAATATCAGGTTCATATATAAATGAGTGCCACTTAAGAGCTATATAAAGTCATCTAGCTCACCCCGTAGGTATAAAGAGGATATCAGTGATTACTGTCAGGCTAGGTTAAGACTTCATCCCATCCATAGTTTTAAACTACTCTTTGTTATAATAATCACTTGGTTTGAAAACCAATCCTAAGTCCTCAAAGCATCCTACTCTTGCAAGAAAGTCAGAGTCCCTGCTACAGACTCATCAAAAGTTGTGGATATACCTAGTGACTGTCCTACTCTATGTGCCCTCTGGATTACCAGAACTGGTTTGGAAGACTGCAGAATTTTCTAGTCATTTGTGAATCTTATTGTGTTTCTTGTGAGTTGATGATGTCCTTGTCACTTTCAAACCAAACTTCTTTATACATACCATTCATTTGTTTTATTCTCACTTTATCATAAATGGTACTGATAAAATTTTTCAGCCTCAATTTTTTCCTATATGGCAAGTAGCTTCCGAGTAATCTTCAATTTTGAAACTGAAAGTATTCAATTATTTTATTTTTTATTTTATTTTATTTTTATTTATTTATTTATTTTTTTGCTGTATGCGGGCCTCTCACTGTTGTGGCCTCTCCCGTTGTGGAGCACAGGCTCCGGACGCGCAGGCTCAGCGGCCACAGCCCACGGGCCCAGCCGCTCCGCGGCATGTGGGATCTTCCCGGACCGGGGCACGAACCCGTGTCCCCTGCATCGGCAGGCGGACTCTCAACCACTGCGCCACCAGGGAAGGCTGTATTCAATTATTTTATACAGAAAATACTTGACACAGAAGTAGCAATCTTCCTGCAAGTTGTTTTTTCCACATTTCCACCATTACCAGGTTATCTGCAAAACGGGAAGTTTCCACCAAATATTTGATCACACTGGTCTGTGTAACTCATATTCCATGGACTTGTAGTAAGTTCAAGGCACCACTGTAAAATTTGCTGAATCCATTTCCTTACTTAGCATGTCCTCTTTTAGTTTTCTGCACATCTATGTTTGGTATGTAACCTAAAATCAAAATGTTACTTAAAAGCCTTTTTTGGGCTTCCCTGGTGGCGCAGTGGTTGAGAGTCCGCCTGCCGATGCAGGGGACACGGGTTCATGCTCCGTTCCGGGAGGATCCCACATGCCGCAGAGCGGCTGGGCCCGTGGGCCGTGGCCACTGAGCCTGTGCGTCCAGAGCCTGTGCTCCGCAACGGGAGAGGCCACAACAGTGAGAGGCCCGTGTACCGCAAAAAAAAAAAAAAAAAAAAAGTAAAAATGAACAAGTGCAATTCATCTTAATGCTTAATATATCCAAAATATCATTTCAACATGCAACTTATTTTAAAAAAATAGAATATTTTACTATAACAAGTGAGACTCTGAAACCTGGAGTTCTTTGCACATTTAGAGCATATCGTATTTCAGACAGCCACCCTTCTAGTGCTCAGGAGCACCTGTAGTTTGTGACTACAGAATTGGATGGCCCAGCTTTAGAATCTCCTTCTCCAAGTCTCTTACTTCCTCTGAACCATGTCATACAATGCAGCCTCCGCTCTCCGCATTCCCCCACACCCACCAGCACCAGCCCTTCCAGGGCACCTGTAAAAACAGTCCCAGAGCACCCACCCATCGATACATGATTAGCTGATTCCTTACCTGTTTCTCTCCTTAGGCAAGGAGCCAAACGTTGTTGCCCTCAGAGGTGTAGCATTTCCACATTTTGCACATTCTTCAAACACCCTAAAATATGAGGAGCGTAGGGTGAGCACTGGATCACAAAGGTCTCAATATTTCAACAACTCTCAGTTTAGTCAGTATAATCATCCCTACTCTGTCTCTGGATGTCTTAGTAGCTACTGAGAGGTCTAGAGAAGAACCCTTGTAATTATATTTTTGTATAACTGAATGTCACCAAAGAAAGCCTTTGGGAAAAGAGGAGAGTTGGTGCATATTTGGCTGGGCCCAGTGAAAAATGAAAATGGGGGCCCTTTGCACAAAAATGAAGACTTCTAAGATTTCGACTACAGAGCATTAAAGCAAGCACAGGGCCCTCTGATCACGGTGTCCTTCTGAGCCTGGAGCCCTGTGACTGCACAGGTTGGCCCTTTACGAAGCTGGTCCTGATTGAGGCTTATGTCTTTGGAGGAAGCAGGGAAGTGGTGAGATTCCCTGGACTATCCTTGAGGAAATGGACATTAAAAGGGACTCCAAAATCATTATCTACTGGAATTCACTGGGGAAGAATTATTTTTTTTTAACATCTTTATTGGAGTATAATTGCTTTTCAGTGTTGTGTTAGTTTTTGCTGTAAAACAAAGGGAATCAGCTATATGCATACGTATATCCCCATATGCATCCGTATATATCCCCTATATGCATACGTATTGTAAGGCCAACTGGCCCGAGGCAAGGCAACGCAATCAGACTCACAGGTTGCATCAGACCGAAACTTTCCGAACCACCCAGTTCCAGAAACTAACCTGGGGACTTTCCACCCGGCCCAGCCTTCCCGCCTTTCGAGGGGCGGGACTAACGGTCCCAAGACTGATGCAACCGACACCGGATATTGCCACGATACCCGAAAAGACCACCAAATAAGGAATAACCTGCGCCCTCCCGGATTCGCAACACCCCTTTCCCTTCTTCCCCTATAAATTCTGCCCAAACGCTCGCCCGGGCGCGACTTCTCTGGCCCCTTTCTCTCGGACCAGTGAACCTTGCCCGGGAGCGTTCCCAAATAAAGCTTGTTTAAGCTCTCCCCCGTTTCTTGGTGCAGTTCCTTACATTTGGTGCCGAAACCCGGGAGGGGTACCAAGCCCCGCGGGTTACCGCGCGGGCCGCTCCTCCCCTCCCCCAGGAGATAACCAGGGAACCTCTACTCATCCACCCGATCCGGCAGAAAACGGGTTAAGTACCCCTCCCTTGTTTCCTGCGTCCTCTCTCCGGGCCTCGGGCAACTGTGGAGACGTCCCAATCTCCTGACCGCCCTCCGACCTGCAGTGAATTGGCAGGGACGCCGCTCTCCCTCTCCATTCACTCAGGGACAAACTGGGGATCATGGGAACCTCACAATCGAAACCAGATCCTAAGACGCCCCTGGGGTGTCTCTTAGCCAATTTTATAGCCCTCGGCTTCTCCCAAGATCAACGTTGCCGACGGCTTATTTTCTATTCCACTGTGGCCTGGCCACAATATCCTCTAGACAATCAATCCAAATGGCCTCCTGAAGGGACTTTCGATTTTAACATCCTCCATGATCTAGATAATTACTGCCGCAGGACGGGCAAATGGTCCGAGGTCCCTTATGTCCAGGCCTTCTGGTATTTATGCTCCCACCCTTCTCTCTGCGTCGATTGTTCCACTTCCCAGATACTTTTTGCCAGACATCTCCTACATCCAAGCCCCTAATTTCCTTTGATGATGACTCGTCTCCACTAGCCGACCCACCCGAATCTCTCGCCTACCTCCTCCTTTGTAGCCCGTCTCTAAGCCTCTCAAGACAACACACTGCAGATCTCCTCAATTACCTTGGATCTCGCGGTTATCGGGTCTCCCCAGCCAAAGCTCAACTGTCTGTACCCTCGGTAACTTATCTGCGAATCCACCTCACCCCCACGACAAAGAGCCTAACGGCTGACCGCACCCAGATTATCCGTGAGCTCCAACCTCCAGAAACAGCGGATCAAATTCTCTCCTTTCTGGGCCTCGTAGGATTTTTCCGACACTGGATCCCTAACTTTGCTCTCCTCGCTAAACCCTTATATCTAGCCGCTAAAGAAACCCCTCAAGGACCCTTCATCTCTCCTCCCGCCGTTCGACAGGCCTTTCTCACCCTCCGTAACGCTCTGATATCTTCTCCTCCCCTTTCTCTGACCAACCCAAACCGACCTTTTCACCGTTTTGTGGATGAATGGGCCGGAATAGCCACTGGACTCCTTGCCCAGCCTGTAGGGTCTTCCTACCGCCCCGTGGCTTACCTCTCCAAACAGCTAGACCCAACCATTCAGGGATGGCAACCATTACTTCGGGCCCTAGCAGCGGCAGCCGAACTGACCAAACAAACTGACTCTGCCCCACCCACTAACCGTGTTTTCCTCCCACCGGCTGGTTCGACCTCCTAGGCCACAAGTCTCTCTCCCTCTTGGGCCCCTCCCGCATCCAGGAATTCCACCTGCTGTTCACTGAAAACCCTGCTATCTCGCTCGACCTCTCCTCCCGCCTAAACCCGGCCTCCCTCTTGCCTATCTCCGATACCGGGACCTCCCCTTCCCACTCCTGCCCCCAAGTCGTGGAGGCCCTCAGCCCGCCGAGAGAGGGACTCTTTGACACCCCTCTTTCAAACCCGGACTGCACCCTCTTTGTAGCATGCTTGCTCCCTGTTTTCTTAGGTTCCTTCGCAGGCGCATGGAGGAAGTTTCTTGGGTGGCCACAAACCAAATGCTCCTCGGCCCTTACACCTTCCTTCCCACAGAACCCCCCACTGGTCTCCCTTAAGCCTCGGACCTCTGGTCGCCCGACTCCCCTTTCGACGCCCCCATTCAGCAAGAAGTAGCCAGAGATCAGAACGCCGCCCCATTACACCAAAGATGTCGGGATGTAAGGCCAACTGGCCTGAGGCAGGGGTACGCAATCAGACTCACAGGTTGCATCAGACCGAAACTTTCCGGACCACCCAGTTCCAGAAACTGACCTTGAGACTTTCCGGACCACCCAGTTCCAGAAACTGACCTGGGGACTTTCCACCCGGCCCAGCCTTCCCGCCTTTCGAGGGGCGGGACTAACGGTCCCAAGACTGATGCAACCGACATCGGATATTGCCACGATACCCGAAAAGACCACCAAATAAGGAATATCCTGCGCCCTCCCGGATTCGCAACACCCCTTTCCCTTCTTCCCCTATAAATTCTGCCCAAACCCTCTCCCGAGCGCGACTTCTCTGGCCCCTTTCTCTCGGACTAGTGAACCTCGCTCGGGAGCGTTCCCAAATAAAGCTTGTTTAAGCTCTCCCCCGTTTCTTGGTGCCGTTCCTTACACGTATATCATACGTATGCATAATATATCCCCTATATGCATACGTATATCCCCATATACTCTTGTCTCCCACCTTCCTTATCTCACCTCTAGGTGGTCAGAGCTGATCTCCCTGTGGAAGAGTTTCTGAGCCCGTGAGAACCCCTTGGGAAGAGGTAGTAAGGGGATAAAGTAGGTACGTAGTACACGTGCCTTTGTTGATTAAACCACTGATTAATCAGTGTCACTCACATGCCGGATGTTCAGAAGGTCAAGCTTCTGTGGACCCTAATTGGGCAACAACAGACTGACATCTACAAAGGTGACCTGCGGGCCTGAGCAGGAATCCCTTAAAAGCTACGTCATAGTCAACTTTCCAACTCTCCAAGCCAGAAACAGGTGGTGACGATGAATGCCCTCCAGAAGCTACCACTAGTATGGGAGTTTGAGCTGAGGCGTGCCCTTGTAGCCACCGACCTTACTTGGGCGGCCCAGGCCGAGGAAGAGGAGAGAACTTTCTTCCCCACGGCCAGCAGCGGCTCTTTCCGGCGTCTGCGCTTCTGCTTCTCCAGACGAGGGGCACGCAGACTTCGAGACGTAGGAGATTAGGGCCGGGCCTGTGGGCCACCCTGACCGAGGCACCACCAGGTCTGGGCAAAACCAACCCAAACCACATCTATTGTTCCCGAAGGCCGCGGCGGCGTCGCAAAGGGCGACTGGGGCCTCGGTGCACCTGAGCCTCAGGGACCCTTCTTCCCCCACTGGCGTTCGGGGGCAGCAACGGCCCAGGGCGACCACCTGCAACAGTTCAACCGAAACTGGGGCCTGGAAGAGCACAGAGACTCTGCCCGTGGTTTCCCGGGCGACAGGCCCCGCCCCCGCCCCCGCCCGCCCGTTCGGCCACGCCCCTCTGAGGAGCAGCCGGAGGGCGGGGGGATTCCGGGGTGTCATGCGCTTTGGAACGCCGCGGGGTTCCTATTCTTCGTTTGTTCTCAGTTTGGCCGCAGCGTCAGTCCGCCGCCCGGCAAGGGCGCTTGGCACACTACAGGGACTAATACTCATGTGTTAGATAAACCAGTAAAAGATTCTCACACTTTGGCAGGTGAGGCCCAGAAGCCCTCAACCAGCGAGAAGGCGCCCTCTCGTCTGTTGAGCAACCGCCAGGCTCTCATCAGCTCTTCCTCTCGTCAGCCGCTTCCTCGATCACAATGCTGGGAGTCAAGATGATAGGCTCGCATCACAGATTTCTTAGATAACTAAATTTTAAACGTACTGTATTTAAAAATAATAGTGACAAAATTAATAAGATTCCTGCTAATGCAGTATCTATGCCAATTTAGTTCTATTTAAAGGAACGTCCGATCTCCTCTGTTACCTGTTAGCAGTTTACCTCTTGCTCATCTTTGCGGTAACTGCAATGATACATCGAAACCTTTTTCAAACATATTTGTAGTTGAAGATGCTATTATAAGAAGTGTATCTTCTTTCCAAAGAAGTGGATATGAAAGTTTGAACTGTAGATATAAAACTCTTCCTAATTACACCGATTACATCATACAACAGTAGAACAGGTATCCTGCAAATGTTGTCCGATGTTGTTTTTACATAATCACAAGTGGATTAATCACATAGATCTTTAAATCTAATCATCATACAAATCTGGAAATATCAGATGGAGCCACGATAAATACCAACCATCCCAGGCACCAACCAAAGTGCTTAGTCGAATGAGTCCTGCTGCCACCTATGTTCAGATACTGGCACAGAACAATTACAGTCATTATGGTGTTAATCTCTATAGAACATCTTTCAAGAGAAAGTACCAGGGAGCTTGTTCAAGTGAGGGTGTGGGTGTGGCTTAGGTTCCCAGCAGAAGCCCAGACACTTGCGGCCTTGGACATGTCATTTCAAAGTCACTTTCCAGTACTGGCTCATCAGTTGTAACAAATGTACCACGTGAATGCAACATGTTAATAATAGAGGAAACTGGGATATAGGGACATTTTACCCTCAATTTTCCTGTAAAGCTAGAACTGCTAAAATAAATAGTTTATTAATTTTTTAAAAGTCACTTTCCTATTAAGAAGATATGGTTAATAATTACATACCCCCAACCTGACTCATAAAAGAATTGTGAGCCCAATCCAATATATAAGGGTTGAATTTTACTGAATTATATTTCTTTAAAAAGTTTACACCACTTAATCAAAATCCCCTAGGATAGCTGTTAAAAAGAAAAAAAGCAAACAAACCAAAAAACCCATGACTCTGAATCTCAGGGGTGGACTGGGTGCCTAAGAATCTGCATTTTAGTAATCATGCAAGTAGATGATTCTGAGTTTGAGGATCATTGTTTTAGGTTGTCAGAATTCATCAGATTAAAAAAAAAGTCTATCCTTATTTAACTCATGCAAAGATGGAAATTTTGAAAGGTGTTAGTAAATGAGATTAACATGATTTAACTGTGTTGTTAAATCTCACCATAATTTCCTTCATTTAACGAGATTGATATTATTTTCTTGCAGTTTAAGGACTTTAACTTTTAAATGTATTTAAAAGATATGTCAATCTTCTACTTTTACTTTTTTTTGATTGAAATAAAGCATTCCAGTCACTTCAAATAGTGAACAAAATATTTAAAAAAATTTTTTCTTTATAGACCTGATTTCCTTATGCACACTAAGACATTCAAACCCTTATTTGTTTCAAAAAGAGTCATGTACTACAATGTTCATTGCAGCTCTATTTACAATAGCCAGGACATGGAAGCAACCTAAGTGTCCATTGACAGATGAATGGATAAAGAAGATGTGGCACATATATACAATGGAATATTACTCAGCCATAAAAGAAACGAAATTGAGTTATTTGTAGTGAGGTGGATGGACCTAGAGTCTGTCATACAGAGTGAAGTAAGTAAGAAAGAGAAAAACAAATACTGTATGCTAACACATATATATATGGAATCTAAAAAAAAAAAAAAAGGTCATGAAGAACCTAGTGGCAGGAAGGGAATAAAGACACAGACCTAGTAGAGAATGGCCTTGAGGACATGGGGAGGGAGAAGGGTAAGCTGGGATGAAGTGAGAGAGTGGCATGGACATATATACACTACCAAATGTAAAACTGATAGCTAGTGGGAGGCAGCCGCAGAGCACAGGGAGATCAGCTTGGTGCTTAGTGACCACCTAGAGGGGTGGGAGGGAGGGAGACGCAAGAGGGAAGAGATATGGGGATATATGTATATGTATAGCTGGTTCACTTTGTTGTAAAGCAGAAACTAACACACCATTGTAAAGCAATTATACTCCAATAAAGATGTTAGAAAAAAAAACCTTATTTGTTGTTAATGTGAGATTTAAAAATACCATTCCAAGTAATTCTCTTAGTTTTAGTAATGAATTCTATAACGCTTATGGGTTGTGATTTTTTTAAAGAGTCTTGGTGACTTAGTGTTGATAAATGATGCGACCAGTTGATGCTACATATTACTAACCAACTGCAGCTGATCCGCAAATGATGCCATCAAAATGTGGTTTTATCAATTGTTCCCTTGAAATAACTTGTGTATCAAATGTTAACAACGCCATTGTATCCATTGTCAGTAATTCTGAAGGCAAAAAAATACCTTCTATCAGCTTTTTAACAATTAAATTTTATATTTTGACATAACTGTACATACATTCATGTGCAGTTGTAAGAAATAATACACAGAGATATTCTGTGCTCTTTACCCAGTTTTTCCCAAAGGTAACATCTTACAAAAGTGTACTATAATATCACAACCAGGATATTGAGATTGATGTAGTCAAGATACAGAACATTTCCATCACCAGAAGAATCCCTTCTGTTGCTCCATAATGGTCACACCCACTTTCCACCTATCCCCACTCCATCTTTAATCCACGGTAACTACTAATCTGTTCTCCATTTCTATATATAATCATGGAATTTCAGGATTGTAATATAAACGGAAACAGTATGTAACCTTTTGGGCTTGGCATTTTTTTACTCAGCATAATTCTCTGGAGATTCATCCCCATTGTTTCCTGTATCAGTAGTTTGTGCCTTTTTGTTGCTGAGTAGTATTCCATGATGGATATACCACAATTTATTTAACTATTCACCAGCTGAAGGACATCTGGGCTGATTCCAGTTTTTGGCCTTTACGAATGAAATTGCTGTGTACATTTGTGTACAGGTTTCTGTGTGATTAATGCCCAGAAATGCAATTGCTGAATTGCATGGTAAACGCATGTTCAGTTTTTCAGAAACGGAAAAACTGCTTTCCAGAGTGGCCATACCATTTTATATTCCCACCAGCAAATTACGAGTCATCCAGTTTCTCTGCATTCTCACCAGCAGTTGGTGTTGTCACCACTTTTTAATTTTAGTTATTCTGATAGGTATGAAATTGTAAGATATTTAAGGTGTACAACAAAATGGTTTAATATACATATACATTGTGTAAGTTTTCCTCTCGTTGAATTAATTAACACATCCACCACATATTTACCTTTCTTGGGGGGAGGGGGGTGGGAATATTTAAGTTCTACTCTCTGAGCAAATTTCAGTGATACAACACAGTGTTATCAACTATAGACACCATGTTATACATCAGATCCTCAGACCTTATTCATCTTATAACTGAAAGTTGGTTCCCTTTTACCAACCTGTCCTTATTTTATGGTTGCATTTTGAGAGTTTTTAAAATATATTCTAAATAGTAGCTCTTTGTCAAATACACGTTTTGCAAATATTTTTCTCTCATTCTGTAGCTGTGTTTTCATCCTCTTACAGTCTTTCACAGAGCAAACGTTTTAGCGTAGTTCTGTCATATTATTTAAGTTTGTGTTTTAGTATTTTAATTTCTACCATGCAATGCGTTTTGTAATTTTTTGAATGTGTGTGTTTATTTTAATACTTTGAAAATTATTTCTTTTTGTTCTAAAGGTTATTGTTATAACTGTAACTTAAAACCTTTAATCCTATGTCTGTCTAGACAGAATCTAGCTCCACACTGTGAGCAAATCACAAATTAGTATTTTCCTTTTGCTTCCCTTTTACCCCTCCATTCAATTTTAGTTGCCATTTTTCTTAGCATTCACCTTTGTATTGCTACATAAACTTCCATTATTTTTACTTGATTTATCAGCTTCCAATGATATCTCTTGACCCCTTGCTATAAAGTATGAGTGAATTCAGCAAATATTAGTACCTATTTATTCTCCCAAATCTTTTCTCAAATCTGTTATATATGTTGTTCCCATATAGTCAGGACTATTACATTTACATTTTGCGTTGTTACCATAATCCCTGCATTTGCTTTAATCTTTGTCCTACAGTAAAGTGGATCAGTCCCAATGCCAGTCTTATTGTTGTCTTTCTCATTTATCTGTTGGCTGATGGAAGTTCATCATCTAGTATTTTCTACAAGAAGGGTGTATCAGATGTTCAAAATGTTTATTTTTTGCCTTTGCACTTGAGTGACGTTTTGAGTGTTTTAAATATTCTTTGGTTACAATTTCTCTTGAGGATTTATAAGCATTGCTCCACTATTTTCTGTTGTGGAAAATTTGCTCTTTGGAAATCTGAGATCAGCCTTATATTTCTCTTTTGAAAATGATTTAGTATTTTTGCATAGATCCCCAAAGAATTTTTTGTCTTTGAAGTTCAGTAGCATTGGTTTATAGTACATCTCTGTGTTACTTTTTCCTGAGACATTGTGTGTCCTTGCAATTTTGCAATCAACTCTTCTTTTATTTTTTAAAATTTCGTAGTGAAATAGTCACAGTTTTAAAATTGTCCAAAGCAACTTTTTTCCCTGATAAATGTCTTTCACATCCTGTTTGTTTTTTCTTTTCCTCACTTGTTTTCTTTCTTTTTTAAATTATTTATCTATTAATTTGTTTTTGGCTGCATTGGGTCTTCGTTGTGATGCGCGGGCTTCTCATTGTGGTGACTTCTCTTGTGGAGCACGGGCTCTAGGTGCACGGGCTTCAGTAGTTGCGACACGTGGGCTCAGTAGTTGTGGCTCGCGGTCTCTAGAGCGCAGGCTCAGTAGTTGTGGCGCATGGGCTTAGTTGCTCCGTGGCATGTAGGATCTTTCCGGACCAGGGATCAAACCCATGTCGCTTGCATTGGCAGGCAGATTCTTTACCACTGCGCCACCAGAGAAGTCCCTTCCTCACTTGTTTTCAATAGGATCTTTGTATATTTCTTTGCAGTTCCTTTTGGTGACCTCATTTTTGACAGAGGTGTTTTTTAGGCATCAGATATTTATTTCCAGGAGATTCATATGCAGGTGCGTCCAGGCCTACATTTTAAGTGAGCAGAAGTTTTCTTTTGATTCTGGATTTTAAGGGGGTTTAATGAGTTTTTACAGCCTTTAGTTTTTCCCACTAATGGAAAAAGGCAACTATGGGGGTTTTCACTTTGCAAGTCTCTCTTCTCCCCCAACCACATAGGTAGACTGATACCTGAAATTATGTCTTGCCAGTGTAATTCAACCTTACCTTCTACACTTTTTACATCAAAACCAGGTCCAGGGAACCTGACATTGTCTGTACACTATATCCCTTCAGTTACAAAAAAAATTAGATTTTGCAACTCAGAGTATGCACCTGTCCTTAAAAAGTGTACTTTATGATCTCTTTCCGAGATCTGTAGCTGTGGGCATCCTCTTCTCCTCTTTCTCATATACTCCTCATAGAATTCCAATGTTCTCCCTAACCCATCCTGCTTCCTCTAGTTTTGTGACTAGAGGTTTTAGCAACCTCCTAGTTTCTTTGAAGGAAGAGTTTGCATTTCTGCTTCTCATCCTACTGGTTGCTTTAGGTTGATTTCCAAGGAAAGGATAAAATGGAAACCTTATGCCCCATCATCAAACCAGAAGTCCTCAAACTAAATTCTTACTTTGCTGAAGTTTAGTCAATTGCAGTTTCCAACTTCCAGCCATGATAACTTGCTGGAGATTTTTTGTATGCATTAGAGACAGGAGTATGTGAGGGAAATGTGGCCAGTGAGAAATTTCCAATGGTGGATATTTATCTTACTGCCTATTTCCTTTTGAATATCTATATGGTGAATCTTCCCTGATCTTTGTCTTATCAATGAGTCTTTTTTAGCCAGAGAAATGGTCCTAGTTCATAGCCTACATAAAGGATGATTTTTTAAGGTTCCCTGTTCCCTGTGTGACACATGTTATCTCAATCTTTGTTGTCGCCCTAGTTCCCATCTTATTTGTGAGCCACCTGAAAATACCCTGCCCTCAGAAATGAACTTGATGTACCTCATATCTTCTCTCAATAATGGACTTCAATGTTTCCTACCTCCTGGAAACACCTGAAAGGAAACCACACAAGGACACTTTAGATTGTGACATTGGAAGCAAAGCCTTACAATCTGCTTGTCATGAAGGGATCGCTCCTCTTTGGAATCCTTCCTCGGTTGCTTTTTAGGGTAACAGATTTCCCCAAATCATCACACTAAAAATTCCCTTCCTTTTTCTGCTGAGTCAGATCTTCTGTTTCCTGTATGCTCAAATCTTCCTCTCTCTCTCTCTTTGTTTTGTTGTTTTTTCTTGGTTGTAACACTTCTTCTGATAGCTTGCTGAGAATGAGTCCATGAGAGGAGAAGAATATTTTGAGACATCATATGTCTGAAAATATCTATTCCTCCCTCATTTTAATTAAAAAATTGGTTGGGTATAAACTTCTAGGTTGGAAATAATATTATCTCAGAATGTTGGAGGCCTTACTCAATTTGCTAGCTTCTAGGATTGTGGAAAAATTCAATGACTAACATTCTTGAACTTGTGTATGTAACCTCTTTTACCCATCTCTGGAAAATTTTAGGATATTTTCTTTATTACTACTATTCTGAAATTTCATAATAACGTCTTATTGTGGTTCCTTTTGTAGTTAATGTGCCACACCCCTGTTGGTTCCCTTAAATCAAGAAATCTGTGTTTTTCAGTTTTGGAAAATTATTTCTTTCTGTAATTTTTTTTTCTGGAAATTTTACTATTCAAATGTTGAATCCTAGATTTAAAAAAAATTATTTTACCGTGGTCAGGACACTTGACATGAGAGCTACCCTCTTAACAAATTGTTAAGAATATAATTCATTGTTGTTGACTACAGGTGCAATGTTATACAGCAATCTCTAGAGCTTATTCATCTTGCTTAACTGAAACTTTATGCCTGCTGATTAGTAACTACCCATTTCTCCCTCCTCTCAGCCCCTGGCAACCACCATTCTACTCTTTAACTTTATGAATTTGATTATTTTAGATACCTCAAATAAGTGGAATCATGCACCATTTCCATAACTGGCTTATTTCCATCAGCATAATTTTCTCAAGGTTCTTCCATGTTGTCACACATTGCAGAATTCCCTTCTTTTTTTAAGGCTGAATGGTATTCCCTTGTATGTATATCCCACATTTTCTTTATCCATTCATCAATGGACATTTGGGTTGTTTCTTCAACTTGGCTATTGTGAATAGTGTAGCAATGAACATGAAAGTGCTAATATGTCTTTGAGATTCTAATTTCAATTCTTGAGGATAAATACCGAGAAGTAGGATTGGTGAATCACATAGTAGTTAAGGGTTTGATCTTCAAAATATATAAGGAATTTCTACAACTCAGTTAGCATAAAAACTAATAACCCAATTAAAAAATGGGCTAATGACTTGAATATATATTTTGCCAAAGAAGACATACAATTGGCCAACAGATATACTTAAAAATGCTCCACGTGATTAGTCATCAGGGAAATGCAAATCAAAATGACCATGTGATATCATCTCATACCTGTCAGGATGGCTATTAGTGAAAAAACTCACAAGTGTTGATGAGGATGTAGAGAAATTGGAACCCTTGTACACTGTTGGTGGGAATGCAAAACGGTATAGCTGCTATGAACAGTAGTATGGAGGTTTCTCACAAAGTTGAATCTCTTGGATTGATCCTCTAATTTCTTTATTTCTACTCTCCTATGTTCCCTTCTCTTTTTTGTTGTTGTTGTTCTGATTTCTTAGAAATCTAATCAACTTTACCTTCCAATTCTTTTCTTACAATTTTAATTTCTCCTAAAGGCTCTTAAATTTTCTAAGAACGATTTTTTTGTTCTGTTTTTTGTTTTTTTTTTTTGCGGTCCGCGGGCCTCTCACCGTCACGGCCTCTCCCGCTGTGGAGCACAGGCTCCGGACATGCAGGCTCAGCGGGCATGGCTCACGGGCCCAGCCGCTCTGCGGCACGTGGGATCTTCCCGGACCAGGGCATGAACCCGTGTCCCCTGCATCGGCAGGCGGACTCTCAACCACTGCGCCACCAGGGAAGCCCTCTAAGAACGATTTTTGATTTGAGTACTCTTTTTAGAGTTTTCTGTTCTTGTTTCATGTATGCAATCTCTCTTTTTTTTTTTCCCCCCCCAGAGGGCATTGATGATAGTTTTGAGTCATTTTTCTCTGCTTCTTGCATTGTCTTTCTTTCTTCAGTTCCATTTTTTTTCCTTTGGTCTACTTTTGTGGCTTTCACATTATATTCTTTCTTCAAATGTCTTGTGACCTTGGGCTGCCTTTTCAATTTAAGAGAGGCACTAAATGCTGATTGGAAGTGTATTGGTGGGGCTTGTAGGCTGGTGGGACTCACTGTAGGGTAGCTGGATAGCAAGAGAAGCAGCCTTTTTTATTGTGGGGGGGGGGGGATTACCCCATCATGTCAGTATTTGTAGGCTACTCAGTCTACCTACAGAGGAGTCCTCCCAAGTCCTGCCTAGGGAGGGAGATAACAACACACTTGATTTTCAACATTTTGGAGGCCAAGAGAGAAAAGAAGGCACTTTAACGAGCAGGTTTTTCTCTAATCTTCCTGTTTTGAGTGTGTTGACTCATTTTTACTCTTAGCCATTTCTGGTCCTTCTGCCTCAGTCTACCCACTTCATCATTTTCTGAAAGTAAACTTCTTGTTTGTATGGTTATCTGGCTGCTTGAAGTGAAAGAAGAAATCTGGGATTCTAACTACTCTTCAAACAAGCTTTCAGCCAATTCTTTTGAGGTTTAGCCTCACCCAGAACCCCTGTCCTCAGAGATACCAGAGGCTTATAATTCCCCAAATTCTGGGTTTTGACACCTTATTTATTGCAGTGCTTTTCAAACTTAGCATGTATAAAAATCACCTGAAGAGGCGATTGAACCACAGATATCTGGACACCCCCTCCCAGAGACTGTTATTCACTAGGTCTGTGGTGGGCCAGAGTATCTGCAGTACTAGCAAGCTTCCAGGTGATGCTGATGCCTCAGGTGAGTGATGCATTCTGCTGTTACCTGCAGGCACTTCACTTCCAGTTTTCTGACTACTAATGATTTACTTTTTTAAAAATACTCATACAACCAATTCTATTTTCCAAAATTGTTTTAAATTCTCCTAATGTCTGTAGTCTCACTTTCCATTCTGTCTGTCCTAATAAATTTGAATTTAAAAATTCTTTAATCTTGTCTTTATGTGGTGTGGGAAGGGAGTGGAAATAAAGGCAAGCATTTAGGTTGCTGCCATTTCTAACCAGAAGTCTAATTTGATGAAATGTAAGTTTGGGGCAAATCCTGATAGTGACCTTATTTTTAAGGTTGGAAATAGTATAATTGTAATATAAACTTGTCCAGCACTGGCTTAAATAAAATGGAGTTTATTTTCCTCACATAAGTCAGAAATGTCAGTATAAGCAACCATCTAATGCTTTTGACCTTTTTCTCCTGGTTGCAAGTTGGCTGCTAGTTCCTGACCAATACAGAGGGTGGATCTCAAGGAATGAGAACCAGAGGCTGTTAGGTTCAACGGTGTCTCCCAAAGAGGAGATTCTTCCTCCCCCGACAGTTTGGGGGACTGCAGTATCAGTTTAATAAAGGAACCACTTCCCCAACAATCATCTTTGGGAGTTATCAGGGCAGCTGTGGTTTTCCTGCTTCTGTCCTGGCACGCTACTGCGGGGCATTGCTCTATCTGCCGACCACAGGCTCTGCTGAAACTCGTTCTGTTCATTTCACTGAATTCTGCTGTTCACGATTCTGCATTGTCACTTTTCAGCTGCATACCGTCCTCATTGCTAGACCCTTTTGCTACGTGCTTCCTTTTGGACACTACTATCTTTTCTCAGGAACCACCATCTCCCATCAGGTACCAACTTGTCCCACTGGGCATTGCTGATACTCTCCTGGGTACCACAGCTTCCACTGGGATTGGTGATCATGATGCAGTGGTGCTATCACGTGCCAAAGCTCCATGGCATTCCGTGGGGGAGGACACCCTTCTTCTTTGTGTTTTATATTTGGTCACTGGGCACTGCAACCATGATGCTGTGCCTCAGTGCCCAACACAATGATTAGTGAACTAGTGCTTTTATTTTCATTCCACCTTCCACTTCATCTGCATCCCCCAGAACATATGACAAACCACTCAGCAGTGAGTTATACTCAGAATGGTCCCTCTCCATCTGATATTACTGGGTAAGCAAGTCATTCTGTCCAAACTTTTCCCCCATTTTCCATGCTCATTGCTTTTAATGAGATAGTTTAGCCAATTCACCATTTATCCAGATAGATTATGATATCAAACCCCCATTTTTAGTTCATCAAGGCAGTGGACTCCCGAGAGATCCCTTTGGAGGAGAGAATGCTCAGGTGTGCAGCAGGAAGGGCGTAAGGGAATTGGTCGGTTGATGCATTCATTTATCCATCCTACCTACTTCTACTGTACCTTGAGGCAAATTTCTTTATCTAATGTGATAAATACTGACCCCTCACTAACTTTTAAAATTTCAGTCTGCTGAAGGTAGCCATGGGCTGAGATATTCTAGTGCCCCAGCAGTATAGTGGTATGGTTGTGACAACCAGTGTTTATTGCTTGGGAATAAGGTGCTGAAATTAGGTGAAGCTTGAAGAAGTCAGGCTGGGCTCAAGAGGGTTTTCATTAAATCCTCAAAGGTGACAGAGGGTTGTGAGCTCTTCAACCCTCAGCACGTCTCTGTGATCCTCCTCCTGCCCCGTCACTCATTACAGCTCACATCTCATCCAGCAGCATCAGGCTAGCAGCTCACATCCTGTGAGGTCCATGGAAGACAGGTCTCACTGCTGAGCAGAAGCTGTTCACCTGAGCTGCCTGGGTGTCACCAAGGTGAAGTTCTTTGCTCCTTCTTTCTCCTTCCTCTACCTTGATCCATTTCCACTATTTTTTTTGTCTTTTTAAACTTATTTCTTTGCTTCTTTGTCTCTCTCTTGCCTGCTTTTCTCTTTCCTTATGTCTATCTTCTTTGCGTCTAAGAATTCTGTATCTTCCTTTCTCTGTCTTTGTTCACTTCATCTGAACACATTATAAGCATGCTACGTGCCAGGGCATGTGTTAGGTGGTGGGTATGATAAAGGTGGGTGAGTAAAACAAGATCCTTGTTTTCCTGAAACTTAGTTCATTGTTGGCATTGTAACTATAACCCACAAGATAAAAAAGAATCATTAAGTGACTACGGTACTTCAGAAAACCACAAAGTGACCCTTGGGGTCAGAGGAGAGAGAAATTGTGACTGGGAGAATCAGGGAAAGTTTTGGAAAAGGTGGTATTTGAATTAGGCTCTAAAAAATGGATTTGCTTTAACAGGAGGAGCTGGAGAGGAGCAATGAAATTCTTTTGATGATTACTTTAAAGCTGATCTGTAGACCCTAGGCACTGGATTTAAAAAGTCTTAGTGAATAGAAAAAATTTAGATCTCTGAAATGGAGCAGGTGGACAGAATGAGGTAGGGTGAAGTACAAGGGGGTTCTCTGGGCTTATGACTTGAAGTAAGGAATCTGTAGGTGCTTGCTGCTTCCCTTGCTGATGAGGTCGTGGCTTGTCCACAAGCCCTCTGAGCTTCCAGCTGCCTCCTAGGCTTGAACGCACAGCCCTGGGGTTGGCATGTGAATGGTGGGGCTGACCTGCAACACTCCAAGGACCATGCGAGTCCCGGGGTGGACACCCTCCAAGGGCTTTGTCACTTGATTTGCATCACATCCCTCTGCATCTTCCCTTTAACTGAGATGCCAGGGAGATGCCACAGGAGAGGGTGGAGGTTTGTCTGGAATTGTTGGATGGGAGGGGGCAACAATTTTCAAGGACACTTTTTCAACTGTACTTGCACCCTGACCCTGGAAAATACTAAGTGAGAATTAAACGTGGTTAGAACCTGATAGCACCTGTTCACCATCATCCATCAAGTGCAAACCTTTAAAAAAAACAACAAAACAATAAACCCTGGAAATATCATTCCTGAAAGAGTCTACTGGGGGTCAACTTCACAAACTACTTGAGCTGGAATGGATTTTAAAGAAGTGCCCTAATCACATTACACTTTCATTTTTGTGGGGGAAAACTGAGAATCATATCACATGGTGTGTGCAGTAGTTTTGAAAATACAAGTCTCCTAACACCTAATTCTCTGCTCATCTCATGAACCCCTTGGATTTTGTCGGAATCACGTAAGAGGAAACATACTGTAATTATTAAAAGCCTGGGCTTCAGAGTCAGACCAACCTGGGTAACATTTTGGTGCTGTGTGGTTTTGGTCAGGTTCTCTTTGAGCCTAGGTTTCTTCATCCTTTAAGTGGATATAACTATGGGATCTACTACACTGGTATTATATCAGGATTAAATGAGATAATGCATGTGAAGAGTCTGCACATAGCTACTCAACAAAACTCATCTAGGATCATTAATTTATACAGATTATTACATTTTTGCATTGAGTATCTTATCCCTCAAGAATTATTTTATACCTTTACATTGTTTCATAACTATGTTTACAGTGATTACCTCCACTGTTTACCACAACTTCCCTTCTATCACATCTTTCCTTTCTCCTTTGCTGGATTCCAACCAACCCCTCCCCGCCAAACCCTGCCAGGACCTGCCCTTACCCCTAGCTCTCCTGCTCCATTTGGTGGATTTTTGCAGATTCTGGCAGGGCTCTTACCCACTTTTCTCTCAGGCCCTCTTTTCACACAAAGCTAGTTGGGCAAGACGTTTCTCAATCTCACATTTTCTGCATCATTCCCTGAAAAAATGTCTTCAAGTTTCTGGTTCACTGATGATACTGTTTCTTGTGGTCCAGGGCTGTTACAGATGATTACTCAATATTTATATTTTTTATTCTGTTTTTATGAAGTTTGGGTGGAAGGGGTACTAAGAGTATGGACTCCAGAAAGCATCTTGGCAAGGATACCTTGGCAGATCCCCAGCCCCTGTGTGTCAGCCCCAGGGGATGGAGGATGGGTTTGTTTCTCACAGTTCTGATTCCAACAGAAGCCCTACTCCCTGCTCAGGGAAGCATGTCCCCCTCACACAAAAGTCTGGATGGCCCTGCAGAGCACAGAGGCTGTATTCCTCTGGGAGCACCTATGCCGTCATTCCTTGGCCAATCTGCCCGTGCATGACTCGGGCCACAGTTTGAATTTTAGCTAGACTAATTATTAGATTCCTCTAGGAGAAAGGTCTCTCAAAACAAATCAAAGTTGGGATTCAGATCCCCAGAGTTGTGCCTTTAGATAAATACCCTATGTGGGGAAGGCACAATTTGGCCAGGAGAAAGAGGCAGAGTTAGAGAAGAAGTAAAAATGGCATTTTTTAGACTCCAACTCCTGATAACACTTGGAATTTTTCCAAACCATAGCAACCTTTGTGGCTGAGAAAGTGAGCAGTGATAAGGTGCTGAGGAGGGTGTGAAAATTAATAATGAAGACCTTAACTAAAACTGGAGTCAGGAAGACCTGGAGAGGGAGCTCTCATGCCCTACCACTTGTCCTCAATTACAGACCCCAACAGGAAGTTACATCTTCAGAAGGAAGTGACATTACTTTACTACCCTGGCAGGAGGGAGGAAGATTTTCTTCTCATCTAGCAACAAGCCCAGCCAATGGAAAACACCAGAGTTCAGCCAATGAGGAGCCACCATTACCCTGAACTCTTCCTTTCTTCCAATGAACTTTCACTTTTCTCTTGCTGATAGTTCCTTGTCCCACCTTCCTTTCTATAAACAGTCTTTCATTTTGTATAACTCCTCAGAGTCTCTCTCCACTTGCCAGATGAGATGCTGAGTCATTTAATAAGGCCATTTTAGATCCCCAAGTTTACTCAGTTGAATTTTTTTTTTTTAACAAGGGTAACTAAAGTTTCTGCTTAACTGATCAACTGACCTGCTTATGGCATAATTTTTTTTCTAACATCTTTATTCGAGTATAACTGCTTTACAATGGTGTGTTAGTTTCTGCTTTACAACAAAGTGAATCAGCTATATGCATACATATATCCCCATATCTCTTCCCTCTTGTGTCTCCCTCTTCCCACCCTCTCCATCCCACCCCTCTAGGTGGTCACAAAGCACGAAGCTGATCTCCCTATGCTATGTGGCTGCTTCCCACTAGCTATGTATTCTACATTTCGTAGTGTATATATGACCATGCCACTCTTCCACCCTGTCCCAGCTTACCCTTGCCCCTCCCCATGTCCTCAAGTCCATTCTCTAGTAGGTCTGCGTCTCTATTCCTGTCCTGCCTCTAGGTTCTTCATGACCTTTTTTTTTTAGATTCCATATATATGTGTTAGCACACGGTATTTGTTTTTCTCTTTCTGACTTACTTCACTCTGTATGACAGACTCTAGGTCCATCCACCTCACTACAAATAACTCAATTTCATTTCTTTTTATGGCTGAGTAATATTCCATTGTATATACATGCCACATCTTCTTTATCCATTCATCTCTCGATGGACACTTGGGTTGCTTTTATGGCATCATTTTGAGTGAACATCTTTCTCTGAGTAACAGGGTAGATTGTGCCCTAGACTGTCCCACCTGTTTCCCCAACATGGAGACCATGGATGTCTCTAGGGCATTAGCAGTATGTCCGGCAGGTTCACTGAAGCCTAGGATTCTTGCCAAGTAACCAGGGGTGCAGGGTTGGTGGAGGAGGAGAGGAATGGAAGTTAGACCAAATCTGAAAGCTGGCAAAGAGAGAGAGAACAGGGTTTACATAAACGCCTCTCATAAGATGGGCAGTTGTGAAGTCTTGAGTCCATCCCTCTGATGGATGTTGAGGATCATCATCCCTGCTTTGGCCCCAGCCCTGCCTTTCACAGCCCTGTCTGTCCACAGATCTACAGGTAAAAAATTCTCTCCTGACATCGAATGTCTCTTGGTATCTTTCTTTTCCACCATCATATTCTAGTTGCAGCCCACTACAAGACTGAGGTCACAGGGCTGACTGCCCAACCCCTCACCTGGCCAAGGGCAATTCCCCTTGTTCTTCTGGATTCGCTATTGATATTTCTTCCCAGGAACTCTGTTTTCCTCATTTACACTCTCTCTGTCTTCAACCTTCATCACCTCTTTCTGTTTTTCCCTTCATCTTTTCTCCCTCCTTTCTTTTTTTTCCCCCCCTCTCCTACTGACCTTTGTTACTAACTCTCCCTCATACTACTTCTTTTAAAAGTTTCTTTCTGGACTTTCCTGGTTCTTTTTCTCTTTCTCTCTTTTTATCCCCTCTCTCACTTCTTCTATAACTTCAAGCTTTTCTTTGCTACTTTATTTCTTAATCTCTGTTTCTTTCTACCTGTCTCTGTGTTTCTCTCTTCCTGCTCACATTCTTAACCTCTTTCTTTCCTTTTCCTTTTGCTGAAAAAAACCCCAATGTGCAATGTGAACATAGGTACAAAGAAGGGCACAAACCATTAATGTAAAGTTTAGCAAGTAATTATAAATTGGGCACCTATGTAACTTCTGCAAAGGTGAAAAATAGATTAATTCTAGGATTCATAGCCTCCAGTATGTACCATCCTGACCATGAGCACCTCAGTCTTCACAAGCCTCACTTTTGTGACTATCATTTCCCTGCTTTTCTTTATAGTTTGACCACCTATGTATGCCTTCTAAACAATGTAGCTTTAGTTTTGCATATTTTTGAATGGTATGCACATGGAATCATACCATATATATTCTTTCATGTCTTGCCTCTTTCACATTAGGTTTGTAAGATTTATCAGTGTTGCTGCTTGTAGCTATAGCTCATTCATTTTCATTGCTGCCTATTACTCATTGGATGGACATACTGAAATTTATCCAACTATCTGACATCAAATTGTAGTTATCAGGATACTTGTTTTGCCTTTAAAAATGAGAGCTGGAATTGCTGCCCTCTGGTGTCTTTCAACAACTATAACAACAACATTGCATATATCCTTTCTTACTCCTTACAAGCAAACAAAGAGCTCCAAAAACCATAAAGAGTTTTACCCGGCCAGCTTGCTCAAATTACACCTGGGGGCTGAGTGGACCACACCTTGAAGCTGCAAAGAGATCCACTGACGGAGAGGCTTTTATTACCACCAGCGCCAAGCTCAGTGCTGACTCTATTGAGGTTTGAGTCACCACGACTGAAAAGGATTTGGCATAAATAGATTTGCCAGATATAGTTGGGAGGTGCTCAGGCGTCTAAAAGAATGTTTTTCAAAAAGATATCTCTTACAGTGTTATTAACTCAGATACCAAGTCTTACTCTGAAAGCAGGCTGGGGAAATTCATTTCAACAGGTATTTTATTCTTTTATTTACCTGATGTTCACTGAGTGCCAGACATTGATCTAGGCTCTAGAATACAAAACTAAACAAAAACAGTAAACAGGCACATAACTATGAAATAGTTGTTTTATCACCAGTTAGTGATAAGTATTAAAAAGAAAACAAATTAATGGTAAAGAAATAGAGGGTAACGGGCTGATACTGGGAAAGCCACTCAGAGAAGGTGACATGCAGAAATGTGAGGGATGTAACAGAGCAAGCCGTGTGAGGGTCCAGGGGAAGAGCGTAAGTAAAGGGAACTGTAAAGGCAAACGTGTTGAGGAGGGAAAGAACTAGTTATGCTTGCAGAATAGTGAGAAGGTCAGTTTGATGAAAGCAGAGGAGGGAGGTTGAGATTAGCAGGAGATGAGGTGGAGAGATAGGTAGGACATTGTAGGTGTAGTGGTAAGAAAATTGGATTTTACTCTGAGAGTGACGGAATTCCACTGGAGAGTTTAAGCAGGGAGTGATATGACTTAATTTACGTTTTGAAATCATCACTCTGGCTGCTGGGCAGAAAATTGATTCTAAGGGGATAAAAGTGGAAGCAGGGTGGTAAAAAAGAAAACTATTACAAAAATCCTGGCCAGAAATGGGATAGCTTTGGACAGGGTGAAATGGTGGGTATTGTGAGAAATGGTCATATTTAGGGTGTATTTTGAACGCAGACCCCACAGGACATGCTGATAAACTGGATGTGGGGAACGAGGGCAACAGGAGTTCAGGATGACTCCCAGTTTGGGCTCAGCTGGTAGTGGAGGGGTAGAGATCAGAGTGGTCATGGGGAGAGACACATCTAAAGTTCTACTGGGGTGCATTAACTTTGAGATGCTTACTACACATCCAAGGGGACATATCCAGTAGACAGGTGGTACGTGAGTCTTGGATTGAGATTAGGGCCAGAGGTATACATGTGGGAGTCATCATTGGAATAAATGGGACTGAATGAGATTACACAAGGAGTGAGAGTAGAAGAAAAGAGCGCTGAGGACTAAACCCTGGGGCACTCAACATTTAGACAGCTGGAAGAGAGGTGAGGCCAGCAAAGGAAACTGAGCAGGAATGGGCAGTGAGGAAGAAGGGAAAGCAAGAGAGTTTAGTATCCCAGAAGCCAATTTTTAAAAGTAGTTTAAAAAGGAAAGTAATACGTTGCCCTCCCCCACCCCGCAAAATGCTATTGAGAGGTCAAGTAAAAGGAGAATTGAGAATTGACACCTGGTTTTTCCGAGAGGGAAGTGATTGGTGACTTTGGCAAGGATGAGCTTTAGGAGGGGTGATGGGCTGGAAGCTTGGTTGGGAAGAATTGACTTAAGCCCAGAAAAGGGAGATGTAGAGATTTTGAATGATGACATTCAAGATGTTCTTAAGAAATGTAATCCATGCTTATAAGAAGCTGAGCTTACTAAAGAGTAATGAATATTTCAGAAGGCGTCTGTGTCTTTTGAATTTATATCTGCTACACTATAGGTAGGCAAAGAAAAAAAAAGTTAAAAAAAAAAGTCTCCATTGTTTGCTGGCAGAAAAACCACTGAAAGGTTTTAAAGAAATCTTCTCTTTTGCATCTAAGTGGCTTAAAAGTTAAGTGGAAACACAGAGTCACCCTAGATTATGCATCACTAGAAAACAGAGTACTAACCAGATATGTGACATCATCTGCTCAGGTGATGGCTTGGCTCAGGAAGGTGTACCAATGAATGGCTGTGATTCTGCATACAATCTCCTTTAAAACACAAAATTAATAACCTTATAGATTTGTTTCATCTTATTTTTTCATTCTTAAGTTTTTTTTTGACTTTGTTCTCCACAACTTTTTCTGCTTTCTTAATTCCATAACACTTTTTCTCAACTTAAAAGGAACTACGTTGTGACTATCTGGAAAAAATAGGGGGTTATAGCTGTATCCTTAATCTCAACATTGACAAGAGAAATTTTACTGTGCCTTTATTGATCAAAGTATTTTAACATTCCGTTTCTTACTGTTGGAATCTAGCAGCAGTCTGCTTTGTAACTTTGTGACGTCTTTTTTTTTTGAATTCTATTTTATTTTGTTATACAGCAGGTTCTTATTATTTATGCATTTTATACATATTAGTGTATATATGTCAATCCCAATCTCCCAATTCATACCACCACCACCACCCTGACACTTTTTTGACATTTTTCTTTGACCATATTTTCTCACCTACTTAATGTAATTTTTTACTGCTTAATTGTTGCATTATTTATTTTAAAAAACTGCTTTAATTTTTTTTGGAATAAGGGAAGTAATAATTTCTTAGCTGACCCATGTAGTTATTGAAATGTCTGTAACACTTCCCTAAGGAGGGAGCGAGTAACTCTGGAACACAAGGAGAGAGGAAGGCATAACAAACCCTCTACTGACCCCACCACTGAACTACAAAACTCAGCCCTGGGAGGAAATCTGTAGCCTGGAGAATTTTGGTCCTGCAGCCAGATGATATAAAGGCCCAACAGATATCTCTTGGTGTATATCAAAAGGAAAGGTTTTGTGGCTATAGAGCAAAGATTGGAGATAAAAGAGAAGGACTTGACTGTGGCCCAGCCAGTTGTGAAGACTGTTGTGTACATTGTCAGGTTCTTTCTAAGCATCCCTCCATTCCCTCTTCGGTAGCAGTCATGCTGTTTGAGCAGGATTGACATCTCTTATCTCCCATAGCTCCAGTATTCCAGTATTTCTACCGGAATATCTGGTTTGTTTTTGCTGTGTAGACACTGAGAACCTTCCCACTCTTCCTATTTCCTTTTTACATTGTTGGCTACAAACATTGAGCCAGATTTGTGGCCACACCTGTAACATGTGTGTAGGAGTACATGGAATTCATTTGTGCACCAACTCCAGTCCTGGATCCTTCTTACAGTTTACTCTCTTTTACCCCGTTTTGTTTTTACTGATTTAAAAATGTTTTAGTATGAAATTTCCAAACACACTTAAGAGTAGAGAGAATAGTATAATAAGCTTCCACATGTCCATCCCCCAGACTAAAGTTATCAAGATTTTGCCACATTTGCATTATTGGCTCATGCCTGGAGAATTTTGAAGCAAGACCCAAGTACCTTGTCATTTCAAGCTTAAATACTTCAGTATGCATCTCTAAAAATTTTGGATTCAATCTATAATCAAATTTCTCATGTTATCGCAAATATGTTTAATAGTCTATTTAATTCAATCAGTATCCAAAGAAGGTCCACATATCACATTTGGCTGTACATCTCAATTCTCTTTTAATTTATAATAGTTACCCCTTCCTCACTTTTCCTTTGCCATTTATTTATTTGGGGGAAAAAAATCATGTGTCTTGTAAGATTTCCCACATTTTGGACTTTGCTGATAGCATCTTTGTAGTAATGTCTGAGATATTCCCCCATACCTTACACTTCATCTACACTATCTCGAGGCCTGATCAGATTCAGATTTAATTTTTTGACATGATTAGTGTGGTAGAATTCCTCTAGCATTATATCAAGAGGCACATAACACCTGGCTGTCTTTCTTTTTGTGACTGATTCACCCTGTTCCCTTTTTCCCTGATAGGCAAGAACGTTCTTTGGTTATTTGTTTATTATTCCACTTATTTTTAATATATGCAAATATTTATCTGTCATTCTTAGACCAAAGAGTATATCCTGGAGATTATAACCGTCTATAGAGACAATCCTCATTCCTTTGTTTAGCTCCATAGTTCTCCATTGGGTGGATGTTCCATATTTATTCATCTAGCACCCTACTAGTAAGCATTTAGTTTCTTTTCAATATTTGACCACTAAAAATAATGTTGCAATGAATAACTTTTTGTGTATACCATTTTCTATGTTTGCCATTATATTTTAGGCCTAGATTTCTAAACTTCTGATTACTGGGTTGAAGGGAAATGCATATATTATTCCGTTATATATTTTTGGCTGTTTTAAAATATAGAAAATATTGTAATATTTTGTGCATCTTTGATGCTATTTTAAACTTTTTTTTAAGAACTTGGGGGCATAAATTAATTTTTATTTTCATTATTATAATAATAGTTTTTGAGGCAATAAATAAATTTATGGTTGTATGTATATCCATCATTTATAGGCATAATTTTCTGTTGTGAAAATTGATATTAACCAGGGATTATCCATATACTTCCCTCTCCCCCCAAGTCCACCAAAGCCAACACCATAACTACCAGGTCAACCTTTCCCTACTCCCCCAGATTTCCCCATCCCTTGCACTCTAAACTTGGCATTGCCAGTCCAGTTTCTATACTTTTGTGAGGATGGGTCAAGAAGGATTTTATGGCAGAAAGAAATGACCTAGGGAGAAAAGTAGACGGATGGGACATAAGAAAACTGAGGCTATAGAGGCTGGAGATGGGCAATGTGGTGGAAAGATGGGAGTAGCAAATGAGAGGTGCTACAGGACACAAAAGATTAAGTGGAAGGGACGAAATAGGAATATGAGAAGTGTTGCTAAAGTTTGTGAACTTGACCACTTTGTCTCCTTTTGGAAAAGCAAGTGAATAAAATTCTTCTATAATTTCTTGTTTGGCTCTCGTAATATGCATCTTGAACACAATGCCATGTAGAGATGGACCTTTATGGACTATAGCACCAAGCCTTCATAATGTAAACACCTAATGTGTTTACAGATAACACTAGATTGAGATTAAGGTTGGCTCTCGGTGTGAAATCAGTTATGTATGAATTAATATATATGGACCAGCTATGTACTAATTGAAACCCATCCACATACTTGCAATGTAGGTATGTCTCTTTCTAATTATGAGCAGACCTATAAAGCAAGGCTGAGTCCTACCAGACACCAGATATCCACTTACACCCTAATGCTTGAATCCAGTTCTTCTGGAATGAAACTATATGAATCACTGGTAAAATTTCTAAAAAAGAAGAAAAAACCATAGCAACAGAAAACAAAGGCTGACTCTAAGCACAGCCAGTGTATTAGCTAAACAGGATAGGCCAGGTTGTCAAAATGTTGGCAAGTGTGGCTGTCAGCTAAAAAGCACCTCAAGTCAGGTTGTCTGTGATCAGTGCCCAAGGAGCTGTCACATCTGCCCTGCACAGGATTCCTTCATGGAAAATGAGCCTTCTGGGCCTGTCCCTGATGGCCTTGAGGGCTGACTGGAACCCATTCCCTGAGGGTAGCATTCTTGTAATCCTCTATTTAGTTGATCTCCATTTGTGGAAAACCTGGGGCCCGAATTCAGGATTCTTTCTTCCAGAGAGTTTAGTGTTTTGTTTTGTTTTTTGTTTTGTCTTTATTGGAGTATAATTGCTGTACAATGGTGTGTTAGTTTCTGCTGTACAACAAAGTGAATCAGCTATATGCATACATATATCCCCATATCCGCTCCCTCTTGAGCCTCCCTCTCACCCTCCCTATCCCACCCCTCTAGGTGGTCACAGAGCACCGAGCTGATCTCCCTGTGCTATGCTGCTGCTTCCCACTAGCTAGCTGTTTTACATTTGGTAGTGTATATATGTCAATGTTACACTCTCACTTCGTCCCAGCTTCCCCTTCTACCCCTGTGTCCTCAAGCCCGTTCTCTATGTCTGCATCTTTATTCCTGCCCTGCCACTGGGTTCATCAGTACAGTTTTTTTAGATTCCACATATGTGCATTAGCGTAAGGTATTTTTCTCTTTCTGACTTCACGCTGTATGACAGACTCTAGGTCTATCCACCTCATTACAAATAACTCAATTTCATTCCTTTTTATGGCTGAGTAATATTCCATTGTATATATGTACCACATCTTCTTTATCCATTCGTCTGTCGACGGCCACTTAGGTTGCTTCCATATCCTAGTTATTGTAAACAGTGCTGCAATGAACAATGAGGTACATGTATCTTTTTGAATTATGGTTTTCTCAGGGTATATGTCCAGTACTGGGATTGCTGGGTCATATGGTAGTTCTATTTTTAGTTTAAGAAAAAAAAAAACTAAAAAAGAGAGTTTAGTTTTTAAACTACTATTTGCAGCAGGCTGGGGAAGTCACAGATCTGCAATTGCTTTAGCCTCTTCCCTTGTCCCAAGCTTCATCTGGGAACCTGGGTTCATTCTGCTTTACTTTTGCTCAAAGTTTAGCTCTGGATTATTGCACTGATATTGGCATTTACCCTGAAGGCAACTCTCCCTTTTTCTGCCTACTGCTAGTTTCAGCTCAACGTTTTAAAAATGAATGTAAAATTTCCACGTATTTATCTCCTTCATGCTCCCAAGCACTCTGTGAGGTAGGAACCATTATCCTGTCCCCACCTCCCACCCCAAATCAGCCGAGTGAGGAAACAGGCTTTAGAGGATATAAACTTTTCCAAAGTTACACTCGTAGTAAGTGGCACAGCCTCGATTTCAGCCTTGTCTCTTTGACTACAAAATGCATGCTCTTAACCACCGTGCTTCGGGCCAACTCCTCCTGGGGTGCACTATGACCATGGCCTTCAAACAGCCACTCTGCTGTTTCTCTTCATGTCAATCCACCCTTCATGCTGCCCACCAACTGTCCGTTTTAGAACATGGCTAAGACAGCACCCAGTGTAACCATCCTTGATATGCCATCTCCATATTTCCCACCAAAGTGTACAAAAAACCACAAAGGACACAACTGCAAAAGCACTGGGAATTGAGGATGGTGATGGACTATTTGCTAGTGTCTGGGAAATTTACCACTAAGTGAGATGTGGAGGGGCTTAAAATGACAAACTTTTCACTTTGACCCGTGAAACAGTACAGCAGGACTAGCCATGACGATGCTGGAAAGCAGATTTGATGCTCCCCTCCCACAGTTCCTCTCTCCAGGCCATAACAACCCTTCATCTCTAAGTCATAACATCCACTAGACAGCAATTCCTTGGGTGGGAGGGAAACAGAGGAAGTGTCTGTGTTAGTTTCTTCCTGGCACAAAATATAAAATCAACCAGACATAGAAGCAGAGCCTTGGGGGCAGTGCACTCCGGGGCTTTGTTTCCTGAGACACCACTGCCCTGTCCCTCCCTCCCCACACATGCCTTTCTTGTGCCAGTAGAAGTAATAGATGGGGAGAATTGGAAAAAATTGGGCATAGGGCCAGTCGGGAAGGAACTCAACAGATCTAAGCAGGAGGAGGGGGGTAAGTTACCAGGCTTTGTTGAAGGAGGCACTCAAGCCAGCCAGTAAGGGACAGGCTTCTATGTTGCTTCGGAGAAAGAAAAAGAAAAAGATTTTAGAGGGATATGCTATGGGAAATGGATGGGTGAAAAGAAAGTTTAGGACATGCTGCTTAGTGTTATACAATGTAATTGCCCATCTGGCACCTCTGTGAGAAATGTCAATAAAAATAGAAATTATTTTCCACTGCCTTTTCGGATTGCGCTTCTTTCAGTTGTAGCGCTGTTTGATGGATGACCGTTAAGGTGGTCCAAAGTTATCTCCCCTTCACAGTCAGACAAATGGGCAGTGGAAGAATTGAAAGATTCCTTCTTAGTCTGAATGAGTCACTCCTGATGCCTGTCTGTCTATAGGACAATCACCTCCCTCCAGGGTGTGACCAGAATGAGGGGAACCCAGGCAGGCACGGAAAGAGGGCATCCATGTCACCTGTTTGCTGGAAAACGTTGAGCCCTCATGGATCTTCTTTCAAATTTGAGCAAATAGGCAAACAAATGAACAAACCTCAAATCAAGCCAAATAAAAATAAAAACACAATCCGAATGGAATCTATAAACACAATTAAGCCACACAAAAGCATAGTAATACTCTACAGCTGCAAAGGAAGTACAAATTTAAGAGAAGTTACTATAGGAAGCAAAAGCATGCTTTGGAGCAATCTGCTTTCCTTCTTTCCTCCTGTGGCTCCCTTTTTTCTCCCAGTCTTTCACTGTTCCATATGCTTTCTCTTCTCTTTACCCCCCTCCACATGTCCTCTCTCCCTTTCTTCCTCCCTCTGCATCTCATTTTCCCTATTTTCTGGTTATCCTTTTGAGTTTCCATAGCCCTTGCTAAGGACGACATGGTGGGCATCTTTAAATCTTCCCCTCATTCTCCATCCTGTGTCATGGGAGGCGTGTTGGGATCTGAACTTCCAGGTCCTCTCAGTCCCTGAGCCACCTGGGATGGGGGAAATCTCCCTTCCTGTGGCTCCCTCCTTTGCAGAGCTTAAGTTCATGTCTTACATCAGATTCCCTTAGCTCTATGTTTCACTTGTTGAGGCTTGTTAAGGAAGCCAAGATGCATCAGGTGCGTGGCAGTGGTGATGCCCTATGTAGAGTCCAAGCGTGCCTTGGATTGAGTTTCCTGGAAACAAGCTCAGAGACAGAGAGTTGTGTGCAGAGTTTATTGGGAAGTGCTCAGGAGTTACACCTGTAGGGAGGTGAGGAAGGCAGAATTGGATAGACAAGAAAGGAACGTGTGATATGGTTGCAACTGAACCTCAGTCTACCCTATGGGGGGCTCTGGAAGTGAGATAGCCCTTTGGAGTTGTCTCAAATCAGGCCGGGGGGAGGGACAGGTCTTTGGATCCTTGAATCAGCTAGTCATTGGCCTTTGGGAGCCTACTGTGAAGGGCAATTCCCAGTGAGCCATCAGCATTTCCAGTATTCCTAGTTGAGGGATGGGAGCATTGGCAGAGAGTTGGGAATCTGGGTGGAGAGCTGGAGTGATATCCTGGGGACAGATATAATATGGCTGTTTTATCTTCACCCATCCAATACACTCCTTCTTCTGCATCCACAGTGATGAATGAGACAGAGGGTAATCAGACGTGGGTTTGGTCTTCATTCAAGGTACAAAGAGATAATGACCAAAATAACAAAGGAGTAAGAAAAAGACCAAGAAAGGGAGATATCATCTTTGGGGGATGATGTGGGAAGGTTCCCTGGGGGAGGCAGCATTGAACTGGGCCTGAGAGATAGGCCAGATTTTGATAGGTAGAGATGAGGGGTAGGTAGCAAGAATGTAGGCAGGGAGTTATCTGGAAGCACTTTAAGTCTTTGCAGGTCTTCAAGCCCCAGATGATTGTGAATAAAGAAGATCTAATTTCTCAAAGTAAGTGTCCTTTAAAGACATTTACTTTGGATAAAGCATAGAGTGGATAGAATGGAATGGAAGAGAAGTCCAAGGGACCTTGACATGGAGATGTTTTCATATATTAACACCTCGAAGATAGCAGGAAGCTACAGGTGTGGAGGTGTTCCCCAAAGACTTTTAGCATCTTGTATTTAATAGAAGTTTATTTACAGAGCCATTTTCTGAGGCTTGAGTCTTGAAGTGAGGGTTGGGAAAGCTCCAAGAATGATAACTGTTGCTGCCTTTAAATATCTGAAGGGTGCCATGAAGTGGCGGGGGAGTGGGTATCAATGCGCGTTCAGAAGGCAAACCTAAGATCACTATATGGGTGAAACAGGAAAACAGATGGTTCGGCTCATTGAAAGAAAGAGTTTAATGGAAGACAGTGCTTTTTCAAAATTAGATAGGTTATGAAGTAGTGAGTTGACCATAGGACGAGGTATTCAAGAAGAAGTTAGAAACAAGATTAGAGAGAAGATTCTTTGGAATTGGCAGTTGACCTAGATGAACTTTAAAGCCCATTCCAGCTCAGAGGTGATATAATAATGGCTAACATTTATTCAACATTTACTATGCACCAAATACTATTCCAAGCACTGGGAACATATTACCTCATTTATTCCTCACAAGTTTATAAAGTGGGCACTATTATTCTGTTCATTTTATAGACAGAAAATTGAGACTAGGCAGATCAAGTCATTTAGCCAATTGTCACACGGCTAGGAAGAGGTGATGCTGAGATTTGAATGCAGACAGGCTGACTCCAGAATCTGGTCTTCATCTCCTGTGAGACTGGGATGTCAGAACCTGTGGCATCATTGCCCAGCCCACGTGATGCAGAGACAGTCAGTAGTCAGAGCCCAGAACAACAGTGATAGACTCTGATGTGTTAGCAAATGTCCCCTCCACTTGGTGAGTTACTTAGCTCAGTAATCTATAAAATGTCTACAAATAATGTTACCCAAGGGACACATCACTGCTTCTTACCTCAGGCAGGAATGAGATTATCAAGTCCTTGACAGTCTCTACGTGATGGGTTACTCAGCGAGTGGAGAGTAAGTTTGCAATGTGTTTCTTTGCTTCTCTTGTGAGGTTAGAGGGGGACCAAGAATGTGTATCCTAGTTTTCCTATCGGAGTGGAGGTCCTTGAGGGCACGAAGTGTAGACATAGTTCTTGGGGCCCAGCAGATCCCTTCTCGCCTCTTGCGAGTCAGCCTGGATTCCCAGACAAGAGCACTGAGCCCTTGTGGTTCTGGCAGACACAGCCATGCCCTTAAGGGGCTTGTGAACTGTTAGAATTGCTGTCACAGTCACAGCTCGCTCACACTCAAAATAACATGGCGAGTGTAACAGAGGCACCAGAAAGGGTTTGCAGTGGCTTAGAAGACAGCAAGCATATTCTCACAGGGAACAGTGGGGAATCTTCCCAGTGCAGGCAGGATTTTAACTCATTCATTCAACACCAACTTTCTTAGATGCTGTACTTTACATGTCAGTGAAAGTCAGAGGAGGAACTTGTTCTCAGAGAGCTCCTCTTTTCTTGGGGAAGACAGATCATCCTGCCACTACCCAGCACAGTGGTTAAGAGGCTGTGATGGCACTGCCATCAGACTTCAAATCTCTTCACCACCTGCCCAGGTCACTATGACCCATGAGCTTACTCTGGTGCAGACTTGGCTAGTTCTGGGCTGAGTCGTTCATCTGTTTGAGTCTTCTGGACCTGTTCCCCACGGGTACTCAGAAAAGGGGCTTCAGGCTCTTTGGTCTTCTGTCTGGTGTGAAAGCCATCTTCCTTCTGGTGGGGCTTGTCAGGGCTCCTAGGGCAGGTCTTGGCTCCTGGAAGCTCACAGAGGAGAACTGCAGCTTCTGGAGCTGCTGCCCCAGAAAGCTGGCAGGAAGGCTGGCCTCACACCTGCCTTGTGGGCCAGTCTCCCAGTCCCGGTCCATTGCCTCAGGCTTCCCTTTCCTACTTCTCTTCCTATCTGTGTCTGGTACTAAACATCCTGCCACCCAACCCCAAGAAAAGCATAGCTTGTTCCCATCTCAGGCAAAGGGCTCTCTCTCCCTGGAACTTTTCTCTGTCTCATTCATACGGGAGTCACACTCTTTTCGAGGAGTCAGTCTGGGCCTAGATTTTGGTCCCAGGGAAGAAAATTACTCCTCTGGGACACTGAAGAGACAATCTGGAGTCTGAAGATTCTCAGTTCCCAAGTGGCTGAGGTGAGGACCCCTTTACTCTTCTGCTCCTGAATCAGATCTACAAAGGAATTAACTTAGACCCTTGAAAGATCAATGCTGGCTTCTAAGAGAAAGTGAGAGCAGTTTTTGGTAAGACATTGGACTTAACAAATGTGACTGGCTGTGAAGGATGCACCTGGGTTTTTCACTGTTCCTTTGTCCTGTTTTCAGGCTGCACATAACTCTCCAATTCCATTCACCTAAATCAAACACTGCAACCAAAAGTTACATATAAACTTCCAAATTAACCTCCAAACCAAAGCCAACCAAAAACTGAGGACCTAGAACGATGAATATGGGAGAGTAAATCCTTCCTATTTTTTCCACTGAGGTCAATAGTCTTCTCTCAATAATTAAGTCATTGTTAAGTGGCTGGGATTATAACCTGATATCCAGCAATGCACTCATACATCATTCACTCAACAGACATTGAACGTCTACTACATGTTGAGCAGTATTCTAGATGCTGGGGATCCCTGTGGTCTTTTATTTTGATCAAGACTATAAAATTCATCTGAACACTGGTCTGAGAGAGTAAAGAATAATTTGTCTTTGTGGCCCACAGCCATGTTACATTACCTACATGCTAGAGCATCTAGCATATAAGAGTTACTCAATGGATGGATGTTGAATGAAGGGAACTTTAAATTTTATGGTTCACCAAGACTGTTTAACTCCTTTAACAGAAAAGTCTTCTGGCCTGAGAAGCTAGGCCTCTGGATAACAGAACTGCTAATTACCTGCATGTTGTGTATACACCATGTATTTCAAACATAGACATTCGTTGGTGAGTGCATCTGAGGCTACAAGAGGAACATGTTTAGACTATTTTTGTACATATTAGGTTGTCATTATAGTGATAGGAAGATGTATGGAAAAATTCAGACCACAAAGGCTTAAACTAGACGCCTGCAGTTACAAGTTACAAGAAGCATGGGTTCACGGTTTCAAAGCAAAATATTTGAAGAGGACGATGAGCAAAAGAAAAAATGCTTACTTACTTTCTATTATGGAAACGTTCGACATAAGAAAGTAGAGAGAATGGTATAATAAATGCACATGTACCCACAGAGTCAAAAATGATCAACTCGTGGTTAATCATGTTTCATCTATACCGCCACCCATAATATTTTGAAGGAAATCTCAAATATTATGTTAAAGAAAATGTTTTAGAATGGCAGAAGCCTGCTGGTTGTTGAAGCTGGGTGATGGGAACGTGGAGTTCCATCTTTTGTTGTTGCTGTTCACTTTTATATGTCTTGAAAGTTTCCGAGATACACCGATGGAAAACTAGGAACTGTTCTGCTTTTGCCATTACAGAAAATTATGTCAGAGAATAGAATAACGAATACTCTTTCCCCTAAAGTTGTGTTTCAGCTCCAATATAAGGTATTCTTAATAAAAGCTTTCAAGTTTAAAGAATAAAAAAAAGCAGTGGTGCTCTGACAACACAGATTTTTACAAATTATTTAAATAGAGGCTTCCAGCAGAAAAACTATAACACATTTTCCCCCCCCCTAAAAGTTGTTAATTTATCGACTGCTTACTGTGGGCTAGGACTTTGTTAAGCGCTCCTCATTGGACAATGAATTGAGGTTTCGGGGAGTGAGAGGTTGGCATACAGCCAAGAAGAGCTTTCCAACAGCCAGAGCTTAGCTAGATCTGCTGCCTCTGGAGACAGTGTGCTCCATGGCACTGGGGGGTGTTCATGTCAGGCAGGGTGACTGTGTGACAGTCAATGGGCTTCTGTGATTACTCGGACTTCAGTAGTAACCCTAATCCTGGATCACTGGGTCTGTCTGAAGACAGACGGTGAATGGTCTCCTCATCCTGGGTGAAGAGTTGCCTTCACACTAAATTAAAAACTGATCATCTTATGTCTGTGTAAAGCCTCACATGTGATAAATCAGAGTAACTGGTACATCTGATCAGGGCTGGACTAGATAAACTCCCAGACCTTTTCCACTCCTTGACTCTGTTCTACATACACTTCTGTCTTTTCAGGTCATGTGGTAGAGGCTGAGCCAAAGTAATTGAATGTAATTGTGATCCAGGATTATTCTGTAGCTGCTGTGAAATACACATTCGCTGTCTGGAGCAGTTTCCCATCGCTTCCAAAAGAGAGAACCATATTTTCTCTTTTCATGGCTTTTCTTGGAAAGGTCATGTTTGGAGGGAGGATAGTATGTGGTATGATGGAATTTTCTTTCTCCTCCATTCCCTCCATTCCTTCTTCCTTTACCTTGCTGAGTAGAGGATCTTTGATATAAGAGAATGAAGGGACAGAAACCTTGCTAGTGACTCAAAGTTATGCAATGGTAAGTGGTCACTATTAGTAGGAGGAACATTTATTTGCCTGTAGATGCTTCATGCTAAAGACTGAATCAGGGCCCTGAAGAGAAAGCAGAAGAGGAGAAGACAGATGGGAGATCAGATTCTATGGCCATACCACCCTGAAAGTGCCTGATCTCATCGGAAGGCAGATCAGGGAGAGAAGGGAAAGTTCCAGACATGCAACCTAGATGGATTTTCAGTTGACTGATGGGTAACTTCATGGAAAAGTAAAAGAAAGTTGTACCCTGTCCTCTGATAGTGCCCTGGAGGATAGTGGCACATAGGACTCACAAAATTGAGCAACAGCTTAGAAGAGAAGCTCAGTGGTGGTAGTGAGGGCGGGAGGGGAAGGAGAGGAAAGGATTCCTATACAGCGTGATAGGGCAGGCAGGGGTGGGTGGTAGTAGTGGGCTGAGTATTTGCGACGGTTTCCTTTACTGGGTTTCAAGGTGAGCAGCCCTACTGTCCCTTTCTGGTTATGTTTTGAGGTTGGGCTTACTGGATTTAGTTTACTATTTGCTTTGCTTCTCTGATCTTTAGTTTCCTTTTTTGCAAAATAATGTCAACCTCTACTTACATCATAGAATTTGACATAGCTTTTTCAAGACACTAAGCTTTGGAGGATAAGAACAAATGATTGGGCACTTTGGTGGATAGTCTGCAAAGGTGGCCACTACCAATTCCTGTCTTCCCTGTAGGTATATGCCACTTCCCCAACAAGAGGTGGAGTTTATTATAAGCTTTTGCACAGAAAAGGAAACCATAAACAAAACGAAAAGACAACCACAGAATGGGAGAAAATACTTGCAAACAGTATGACCAACAAGGGCTTAATTTTCAAAATATACATATAGCTCGTACAGCTCAGTATCAAAAAAAACAAGCAACCCAATCAAAATATGGGCAGAACACCTAAATAGACATTTCTCCAAAGAAGATATACAGATGGCCAACAGGCACATGAAAAAATGCTCAACATCGCTAACTATTAGAGGAATGAAAATCAAAACTACAATGAGTTATTACCTCACACCCATCAGAATGGCCATCATCAAAAAGTCTACAAATAATAAATGCTGGAGAGGTTATGGAGAAAAGGGAACCCTCCTACACTGTTGGTGGGAATGTAAATTGGTGCAGCCACTATGGAGAACAGTATGGAGGTTCCTTAAAAAAACTAAGAATAGAGTTGCCATATGATCCAGCAATCCCACTTCTGGGCATATATCTGGAAAAAATGAAAACTCTAATTTGAAAAGATACATGCACCCCAATGTTTATAGCAGCGCTATTTAGAATAGCCAAGAAATGGAAGCAACCTAAGTATCCATCGACAGATGAATGGATAAAGAAGGTGTGGTATATATATATATATATATATATACACACAATGGAGTATTACTCAGCCATAAAAGAGAATGAAATAATGCCAGCATTATTGGCATTATTTGAAGCAACATGGATGTACCTAGAGATTATCATAGTAAGTGAAGTAAATCAGAGAAAGACAAATATCATATGATATCACTTATATGTGGAATCTATAAAAATGATACAAATGAAATTATTTACAAAACAGAAACAAGACTCACAGAATAGAAAACAAATTTATGGTTACCAAAAGGAAGAGCAGGGATGGGGGAGGGATAATTTAGGAGTTTGGGATTGACAGATACACACTACTATATATAAAACAGATAAACAACAAAAACCTACTGTATAGCACAGGGAACTATATTTAATATCTTGTAATAACCTATAATGGAAAATAATCTGAAAAAGAATGTGCATATATATATATGTATATATATGTGTATATATATATATATATAACTGAATCACTTTGCTGTACACCTGAAATAACACAACATTGTAAATCAACTATACTTCAATTTAAAAAAAAAGGTGGAGCTTATTTAACTCTGGCCCTGTGGTTGCTTTCACCAATAGAACAAGATGGGAGTGATGTTCCGGGATTTCTGACCCAGCCCTAAGTGGACCGATGGCTTCCTTCCTCTTGGAATGCTCCTTCTTGGAAACCATCCACCATGCAGTGAGGCAGCCTAAGCAGCTGAGGAATACCATAATAGTGAATCGGGCGTTTTGAAAGTCCACAAATGACGGAGCATTGTGAAGAAGGAAGGGAAACCTAGATCCATAATAATTTTCTATTCCAGTGAGAACAAAGTTCTGCCCATTTCCATTTCCTTGATGGAAATGGTCCAATAAAATCAAACTGCTACCAGGTTGTTGGCTGGCTCCCCATGGAATCATGTCCCATTCAAGGGATCACTGCTGATCTCTGCTATTGTCATTTGGACAGTCAGCAATGAACTTAGAGAATAACTTATTTGCCACTGTGATATTCTGTATAGCATTGCTTCTGACCAGGAACTGATTTTAAAGCAAATGAAATCTGGCAATGGGTTCATACTCATGGAATTCATTTGTTTTACTGTATCTCCCATCAGCTGGCCCCAATGAACAGTGGGGAGGCCTTTGGAAGGCTCAGTTATGGAGCCATCTAGGTGACAGCACCTTGCAGGGCCGGGGTATTGTTCTCCAGGATGTGGCGTATACTCTGAATTAGCAACCAAGGTTTGATGCTGTTTTCCTCAGCTCCACGAATTCAGAGGTGGAAAAGCTCCCTCAAAATTACCTCTGATGGTAGTGATTTTACTTTTTTTTTTTTTTATTCTTTGCTTCCTATCCCCGACAACTTTGGACTCTGCTGGTTTAGAGGTCTTGGTTCCCAAGCGAGGAATGTTTCCACCAAGTAAGAAAACAATGGTTTCATTAAATTGGAAGTTGAGACTACTACCTGGGCTCTTTATACCAGTAAATCAACAGATCGTGGAGGGGCTTACTGTTTGGGTTCAGCAAAGGTAGGTCTTTCTGGGAAGGAAAATTCTTTGTTGTGGAACTGTGAGGTACATTTAGATCCTAGGTCTCCAGGCACTGTGTGCCAGCAGATACTTCTAGTCATTGATCCAACCCCCAAACATACCCTTCCTTCCCAAATGCCCTTTAGAGATATGGAATTGTCCCTGGTTGAGAATCACTTGTCACTAGTGCATTGTTTCAACAGTGACAATGTTTATTTTTTTTAACATTTTGATAAGCAATAATAGAATAATAAACTTTATAAAATATTTCTTATTGAGCCAAATAACAAATTAGAGACATGGTTTTCTTTCTTTTCTCTCTTTTTTCCCCTACCACTCTATTTTCTAGTTGGGGATTTAGTTTTAAACCATTTTATGGATTTAAATTGTGGTCACAAACTCTAAGAAACTAGCCAAGGTGAGGTCATTGGCTTTAAAGATGTCTAGATTTGAGACAGGCTGGGACCTGGGACCCTTTGCTGTAGTGCTCGCACCTGGACAAATGTCTCCTCAAGCAACAAAATATGAAGAAACTATAAGGGACTAAAAATAACTGCGCACATGCTCAGTTGGGGCAAATTATGAACAAGATACAAAAAGACTAAAAACCCAAGTGCCACTTCTGAGGAGTCCAGAGTAAAAGCTGCGTACTGTGCACGCCCCCTGCACTCAACACCACCAAAGGGGTGGGCAAAACACCTAAGCCCCCCCTCTGGCCCGACCCCTGGACCCACCCCTACCCTTGCCCCATATAAGGGACCAGCTCGCTGCCCCCCTCAGGGAGTGAGCAAGGGAACCCGTTACTTGTTTTCACTCCCTCCTGCTGCAGCACAAATCCCAGTAAAGCCTTGCCTGAATTTCTCATTTGTCCTCTTATCAATTTCTATTGATTAAAGAGTCTAAGAACCCTGTCAATAACAGATTGGCAATCTCTAAATTGTGGATATCATGACACCAGAGTTCATTTGACTGAGAGCAAGTTGCAATACCACAGGGTTATTTGTCTTGATACAAATATGATTTTATTAGAGAAAACATTCTGCTATACAGAACGATGTGTTACATTGCTCTCTGCATAGTAAGCTCAGGTTCTAAATTAAACTTAATTTGTGCCAATGGGAATTGCATCAGCTGGTTAGGTACACACACGCGCGCACGCGCACACACGTACCTCTGGTGATTCTTACCTTCTGTGTTCTTGTTTTTCATCATAATGTTTACTGTAGCAACGACTGCAAAGTATTTCCAGAGAATTTGTTCCTGGTGTTGGGTAATACACTTTGGCTCCAGGGCAAGTTCTAAAAGCTTCTCTCAGCTTTACATACTTTCTGGAATTGTCCTCAGTTTCCATTCTCTCCTTGGCCTGTGGCTGCAATGTGAGACAGCTCCCGTCACACCTCTGAGACTGGTTAAGTCAGTTTACTTCTCTGAGTATTGATTGCCTTAATTCAGAAGCAAGAATACTGACTTGAAGGACAAAAAGTTTAATGAACTTTAAAATCCCTTCTAGTGTTAGCGTTCAGTGGCTCCAATCTATTTTCTTACTTACTGTGTCCAGTACAAAGCTAGTGGAGTGACACCTCCACAGAGATCTTCAGCTATGTAGCAGCCCCCAAGGAGACAGACCCTGACTCCAGGCACTACCTGCAATGCCTCGTTAGAAGCATCCCTCTTCCATCCAGTGGCCTCCATCCGACCTCCTGCCCTCCAAGGATTCAGGTTTCTAAGTATAAAGCTCTTTGAATTCATACGTGGCTACAGTCAGAGGGGACCTCAGCCTTGCCATCTAGTCTAATTCTTCATCAAACAAATGAACAAACTGAGGCCAAGAGAAGTGACTTGTCCATGGTCACAAAGCCAGCCAGTAGTAGCAGGGCTGGGATATATATTGACATATCCTGCCTTCCAGTTCAGTGTTCTCTCCACTGAACCTGGGTGCCTGTCATCAAATGATTACAGCTTCACAGGAATGGTGCTCCTAGAGATGGCTTTCTACACTGTATCTCCTTTGGTAAGATTTCAAGCTGAATTTCTCTTTCAGCTCTAAAATCTTTACACTGGGTATCAGGGGCCTGTGGACACTTGCTCCATGAAGCTCAGCAGAAAAGGAGGCATCCGCAGTGATAACAGGGAACCTGGTGGGTTAAATACACTCACTTCTCTATCCAGGGGCTATGGCCTCAGGGTGGCCTACTGAATTATTTGCCGAAAGGACATGAATTTCAATTCTCTGAGTCTGGAATGACCATATCCAGTGATGAGAAGGTAGAAAGACGCATTTATTTAGCAAATGTTTTGTTTTGATGTTCTGTGCTGAGTGGTGTAGTGATTAAGCTGGGGCTTTGGAAACAATAATTTAGGCTCAAATCCCAGTTCCATTCATTATTAGCTGTTGAATCTTGGGCAAGTTATCTAATCTCTCTGCTTTATCTTACGTATTTGCAAAACGGAGCTGCTGCTGCTATTACCTATGTATAGAGATTATTATTAAGATGAACTCAATTAATATGCATAAAGCACTTAGAAAAATGCCTGATACATAGTAAGTGCTATATAGTGATCGCTGTTACTATGCAAATTAAAAGTATATTCACATAAAACATCAACATACATTTTGAAGTGATACATATTAAATATATTAGAATAGTTACCTATGAGGATATAAGAGCATTCCAAAAAAAAAAAAAAAAAAAAACCCATGCAAGTAATTCCAGAGCTCCTGCTTTTAATCACTAGAGACACTGCCAATCTGAATAAACTGAGGCTAAAATAAAGGATGCTAAGGCATCAAGCATTCATGCAGAGGCAGGAGGAGAACTTGGAAGACAGTCTCCATAATCAGATGGGAGATTTAGGCCCTTCTTTTTCATCCCTAAACTTCAGAATCTGTAGGCTGTCTATGAGTTAATACTGTTTGAAGAGCCTGCTCAGATTCCACTAGCCGCACCAAACTTCTGCAGGGAGTAGAGTCAAGAGTGTGTTTTCCAACTGCAGAAAGCGTCATCTCTGATGCCTGAAATGCAGGTCCATGAGCTTCAGCAGTAAGTTTTACTCAGACAGGAAGCAAGAGTGTAACTGTGAGAGACTGAAAAAAATGAATGCTCCCAAATAGAAGCTTGCCTAAATAAATTATGCCCAACCATATAACAGCATATAGGCAGCCTCCAAGCTGGAATAATATTAATGACCTAGACCTAGAAAATGATCTAGAAAAATATTTGTGATATATTGTTATTTAAAAAAAAATAGATCACAGTGTACTATGTAGAATGTGTGTGTGTATATACACATACATGCATACGCACATATATATATACACACGCATACATGTACAGAAAATAGCAGGCAGGGTGTGTACATCATAATATTAACAGTGACTATCTTGAGCATGGGTATTAGGAAGAGTCTTACTTTTGCCTTATTTTATCTATATTTTCCAAGTTTTCTATAATAAACCTGTATGACTTTTATAAAGGAAAAATAATTTAAAAATAGCTAAAGGGGCACCAATAGTAAAGGTTGTTTTTCCTATGGATATCATGTTCCTCTTCTATAATCAAGTTGAAAATTATCTTTTCTATTCCTTCCAGGCTGATGCAATGGCTCCCACCTTTGTGCACAGGTGGCTGCTCTTATCCATGGCTGTCACAGCATGGATCCTATTGCATTCTGGTTACTGGGTACATACCCAGTTAGAACCATCTGGCATATATAGAACCTGGCACATGGGTACGTTTGACACAAATGAATTAATGAATCGGTAGGGGCTCAATAGCTTGGATTTGGCTACAAGCGCTGCCGTTTATAAGCTAGGTGAGTCCCAGTCTCCTGATCTGTACAGTGGCAATAACAATTGTGGGTCAAGAGACCTCCAGTAGTTTTCGTAAATGGCAAAGTGCTGGTCACAATATGGGTGAGGGTGCAGAAAGAGGGTTTATTATTATTGCTGCATCTACTAACAGGTCTACATCTTCCCATCCCTTATTTCTCTTTGGCTCCCTAAGGCATCATGGTTACCATGGCAGCCAGATGATGCTGATGATACCTCCAGGGGCAGCAAGGTAAAGCTGAGCCAGTTCCCAGGTCCTCATGCATGCTCTTGGCAGGCCAGAGTGAGACGGTCTGAAGCTCAGCCTCCTTTCAGGCCCCCCACCCTGTCTAGGGTCACTTAGATCCACAAACCCTGCCTCTTCAGCCTCAGTCTGGGGGCCCTGAAACACTCCTTCAGAGGCTCCCTCCTTCCCAACCTCTGTCTCTTGACTCCCTGCCTGGTTGCCGTGGAAACAGGTTCCACTGCGGACAAAGGAGGGAGCTGGGTCCTGCTTCCTCCCGGTCCTACTGATGAGGATTTTTAGACCGTGGAGACTGCGCTGCCCTGCCTTGCACCTGCCCTCACTTCCCGTGTTCTCACTCAAGTGGAGATTGCCCTCCCTTGCCACTGACGAGACCATGTGTAAAAGTGTGACCACAGGTGAATGGAAGAAAATCTTCTACGAGAAGATGGAGGCGGCAAAGCTGGCTGACAGCTGGGACTTCATCATCGATCCCAACCTCAAGCACAATGTGCTAGTCCCAGGCTGGAAGCAGTACCTGGAGTTGCATGCCTCAGGCCGGTGAGTAGCCCAGGAAGTAGGACCCCTGCAGGCAGCCCCTGGGACGCCTTCCATGAAAAGACAGAAACATGGGGAACCCAGGTGCTAGGGGTCAGTCTCACTGTTGGCCCAGTGCAGACTGGGAGGCAGAGAAAGAGTAGCTACTGGGAGTTGGGACACCTAAGTTTGATTCCAGCTCTTCCGCTGAGCACCTGGTAACTTTCCCTCTCTGAGTCATAGTCTCCCCTTCCGGAAAAAGAGGTGGAATATATTTATTAGCTCTAAACACTGGTATTTTACATACTTTTATATTTTAATAACCTCTTAACACAATTGAAAGCCAAGAGAAGGGGGGGCTTGTGGGTCAAGAGGCCTGTGTTCTGGTCCTGGAACAGTTCAGTTTCAATCTATTTAATTCAGCTTGACTTAATATAAAATATTGAACACCTGAGGTGTGCTGGAAACTAGCTCTACTCTTGATGACCTTTGAGAAATTCAGTTTCCTTCTTGGACCTCACTTTCCCCACTTGTGGAAGGAGGGGCTAGCGTAGATCCTTGCCTCTTGGTTCATGGACCAGCATCAGCAGCATCACCTGGAACTTGTTAAAGATGCAGACTCTTCGGCCCCATTCTAGACCTGCTGAACCGGAATCTGCATTTCAGCAAGGTCCCTACGTGGTTCATGTGCAAGTAACGTCTGAGACGACTGTCGAGCACTCTTGTCCGTGGGTGGACTATGTAAAGACTTACCTCTGGGACATAAGATTCGGAGGTTGAGTGGTGCAGCCTGGGGGTCAGAAGCAAGGCCTTCCTTCCTTCCCTAGTTCAATTTATTCAATTCAAGAAACATCTACTGGGTACCTGTTAGGTGCTGGATACTGGCTCTGCCTCTAACTCACTGTGTATACAGCTTTCTTACTCTCTTTGCCTCAGAGTAAAACACAGGGTTAATTAGGTGATTTCTAAGCTCCCTCCAGTTTTGACATTTTCCATTCCAAGTTTTGTAGTCTAGTTTGGGAGAGGGGAAACAGTCCCCAAAGGGTGTGAGTAAACAAGAAGAGAAGAGAATGGAAATGTGGAGTCCCTTCACCAGCTGATGGGAGGGATGCAAAGGACCCGACACTCGCTGTCAGGGCCCAGGAGCTTCTCAAACACCTGAAAGGCTTGTGGGGCTGAGTGGGGAGGGCTTGTGCATCCTCCCGACCTGGCTGATGACCTGAGAACCCCAGCTGGCCCCAGTTAGCTCAATCTGGGCGTGAACTGCCTCCACTTCCAGGCCTTCAGATACATTAACCCTGGCACCGGCCCAGAGGCTGAGAATTGATAATGGTGTCATTTTCTCTGGATTTGGGTCTAGCCAGTTCACAGTCAGTGTTGACAGGCAAGAGTGTGTGGATGGAGCTTGTGTTTTCTCTGTGGTGCGGGCCATCCCAGCTATCAGACTCAAAGGATATTTGAGCAGGAAGGACTCTTAGTGCAACGTGCACGTTTTACAGATGAGGAAAGGTGCCCAGAGCCAAAGGCCCAAAGGCAAGGCCTGAAGGGCATTGAAATGGAGGGCACTGAGGCTTCTGCAGAGCACAGAGGGGGGCCCAGTGATGGCAGAGCGCTGCTGGATGCCAGCTGCCTCGTGAGGCGCCTACTCTGCTCATAGCAGAGCACACAAGGGGGCGGGCTGGGAAGCCACCTGGGGAAAGCTAGTGAACCCAGGGGGCCGTAAACACAACACCTCTACCTCCAGGCTCTGCCTACTGCCCCTTACCTCGTTCCTGGATCTGTTTCCACCTCCTCCACTCCGTCCTCTCCTCCTGCCTCTCCTCGTCTCCACAGGTTCCACTGCTCCTGGTGCTGGCACACCTGGCAGTCGCCCCACGTGGTCATCCTCTTCCACATGTACCTGGACCGCGCCCAGCGGGCAGGCTCGGTGCGCATGCGCGTCTTCAAGCAGCTGTGCTACAAGTGCGGCACGGCGCGCCTGGACGAGTCGAGCATGCTGGAGGAGAACATCGAGAGCCTGGTGGACAACCTCATCACCAGCCTGCGCGAGCAGTGCTATGGGGAGAGCGGCGGCCAGTACCGCATCCACGTGGCCAGCCGCCAAGACAACCGGCGGCACCGCAGAGAGTTCTGCGAGGCCTGCCAGGAGGGCATCGTGCACTGGAAGCCCAGCGAGAAGCTGCTGGAGGAGGAGGCGACAACCTACACCTTCTCCCGGGCTCCCAGCCCCACCAAGCCGCAGGCCGAGGCGGGTTCTGGCTGCAATTTCTGCTCCATCCCCTGGTGCTTGTTTTGGGCCACGGTCCTGCTGCTGATCACCTACCTGCAGTTCTCCTTCCACAGCTCCGTCTAAGAGTCCCTTGTTGGGCCCAGGCAGATGCTAGGGGCCCAAGGCCTGAGAGGCCAGCCAACTGGTGGGAGGGGGTGAAGAGAGACCTGGGTTGGGAGTGGGGATAAGTTCTAGAGACTCAGTGGGGACCCAGGACAAATCACCCTGCTTTTCTATCTATAAAAGTAAGGGTTTGGGCTATATCATTGGCTTTTCAAAGTGAGGCCCAGGACCCCAACGTTCTGCATAGGTGCCTCGGGGCTTTTGGATTTGGAAGGGGTGAGTGAGTGCGTTTCCCATCATGGTCAAACCGCCCATCCCCAACTCCTACCTCCTCCTCTAGAGCAGCTCCATGTTAGATGGAGTTTATTTAAGAGTTTTGTATGAAAAAGGTCCAACTGCGTTTAAAAACTTTGAAAATTACGGGGCTAGGCGTGATCTCAAGGGGCCTTTCCACAGCAATGAGCTCCTCCTTGCTTTCTCGTTAACCCCAGCCCTACCCTTCACTATTGCCCACATCCGGAGCTGCAGCCTTACATTAGCCTCTGCCTGGTGTATGAGTCTCATCCATAGCTCCATCTCCATGCACACAGTAGAGGTTCCTCGTGAAGGGAGAGAGGTGGAGGCACTAGGCTGCCCCTTTGTTCCTGGGTACGCGGGGTCCCTTGCTTCTGTTTTCCACACTCCCAGTTTCCGGCTTCCCTCCACTCAGCGTGGATTCTGGGGCCTGTCTGGTGCCCAGATGGTGCTTGGGGTGGAGTCCCACAGAGTAGGCTTCCCACCCACTGCACGTGAGCCATCAGAGAATTTAGGAGAGGTTCAGAAGGTAGAATGTTAGAAGCAAAGCACAAAATCCCTAGGAAACACATATAATGACTCTCCATTATAATGAAGAGTCTTCAGAGTTCAGGGACCAAGTCGGACTGATTCTCAGTGGTTCTGATGGTCAGAGTACCTGAAGAGGGGCCTGGCTTCTTGAGCTATTTGCTGCAACCCTCGTTGAGAGGCTTTCCCACATGGGCCAGGCATGGGCCCGCTCACCAAAGATCGGCTGTCCACCTAGAACCACAGGGATGGGGGGCCATTAGTAAGAGAGGGAGCATGAAAGATGGGAAGTGTTTTGCCCTAGAGAAGTGCATAGATATGTGGGAGAATCCTAATCGCCTTCAAAGGGGATGCCGTATGGTGTAGAAAGGGAGGAGAGGAGACTTTCTGATGGTAGGGGTACAGAGTGTGATTTGGGGAAGGGAGGCAGAAAGCAGGAAGTGGGACGCCACCCTGTACCTTTGAGGGTCCTCGTCCACCTCACCTTTGTTAATAACTTGACTCCTTCTCCTTCCCCCACTGCTCCCCTTTCTAATGGGAAGTCACCACCCACCGTCTGTAGTGGTGGAGGGAGGAGGGCCACTTATATAAAGACAGGGTACTTTAATAAAGATGGGATTTCTTCAATAAGGCTTAGTAGTCATTACTGTGTGCTTGGGATTCACCAGTGTCCCTGATCTGTAATGGGCTGTTGGACACCCCTCCCATCCCCTCTCTCCCCTTTCTGGGGTCCCCATATAAAGCTTGATCTAGCTCCAGCTTCAAGTTCTGGGCCAACCATGTACATAGTCAGGAGGGATTCAGGCAGCCCTTGGTCAGCCATCCAGGGCACTCAGCTTAAGATTATTCTTACTCTTGCCCTTGCTCTGATCCTAGTAACTGCCTGGTGACTTCCTTTGCTTCACGTAGTACACAAGTATTCATTCCTTTATCCAGGAGGCGTATCCTGAGTGCCTTCTCTCTGGCAAGGCCTGATGTGGGTGCTGGGATCCAGCGAGCACTAAGGGGTAGGCCGTGTCTCTCAGAGACCTCTGCTTACTGCAGATATTCTCAGCCTTGGCTGTACTTCAGAAATCCTGGGGAGCCTTTAAAGAAATGTCAGTGCCCGGCCACCACCTGAGACCAGCAGAATCAGAATTGCTGGGTGTGGGGCCTGAGCATCTGAAATTAGAATAGGACCCCCAGGTGACCCACCTGAGCTGCCCGGTGTAAGGCCTCCTAACTGAGGAATAGGCTTCCTTCTGCACCCAGGCTTATACTAATGAGCCCAGAGAGCTTCCTTGATGACCTGCCGTGGATTCTCTAGGACTTGGGCACAGCTTCCCCACTCACTCCCTGGGCACTTGACCCTCCCTCAAACCTCCCTGCTCCTGCCTGACCACCTGCTGCATGGCTTTATCCTGCTCTGAGAATCTCCAATTTTGAGCTCTGCCACCCTTGCCAGATGCATATCAAGCTTGGTTGTAATTACTTGTCCATAGCTATACTCCCTGCTGGAGTGTGATCACGGCTTGGAAGTGACTTACTCCAGTCCCCACTGCCAGGTAGTGGTAGAGCGAGGGTCCAACCCTTGACTGGGTTTACTCCGGAACACTTTCCTAAAGCATTAAGCCTCTTCCTGCTCTGTAGGAAGACGTCTACCATCTACAAACGCCTCCTCCGTCTCCCTTATTGTCCCTCATACTTGCTAGGCTTACTCACAGCTTAGCCCTTGTCTTGGCAAAGACTTCTCTAGGGCAGTTCTTTCTTTGCACACATGGCCACATGCCACGTGATGACCTTGTTAGATGTACCCTAGGTTTTATAAATAAACTCCTCGGGGACATTCCAGGATCCCAAGCCTCTCCCACTGGTGCTTCTGTGCATTGGTCTTGATGTTCAAGCCAGGAGGAGACCTACAGGCACTTGAATTGGTGTTCCAGAGGCTGCAATCCTTAGCGTAGGGTCAGCGAGAAGTGCTGCCTTGATCACTTCCTTCAAACTCAGCAGGATGGAGGAACAGCCCAATGGGAGAACGCTTCTTGGGGCTCCGGAGTCCTGCAAACCCAGAAGATCACCAACTAAGGATGATTTGCTGTGAGACAGATTAGAGATGTCTTGATTGAGTGCCCTTATTTTATGGAGAAAAAACTGAAGTACTAGAGAAAGTACGAAAGTTGAGCTGTGCTGTACAGCACAGAGTAAGGCAAGATCATGAAATCTGGGGTTAAGAAAGACGAGTCCTAGTTCTGCTACTTACTAGCTGTATGGCCTTAGGAAAACTAGCTAAGCTCCTTGAGCCCCAGTTTTCCTCCTTGTTGAAATGGGAATAATCAATCTGCCACGGAGGGCTATTGTAAGGAATAAATAATACACTATCTGCGACATTCCAGATACAAAGCCCATATTCCTTCTCTTCTTTCTGATGAGATTGAACGCTCATCCTCTTCTTTCTTCTCCTTTTCCTTTCCATTGGCAGCCTCCCCTTTGAGACCTGAAGGGCTTTCTATTTGTGATTTCAGTTCTGTTGGTAAATACTTTAGGAAAAACATGGAAGGCAAGGGTTAACTTCCCAGCCCAAGAGTTAGAACTAGTTTATTTTAATATATGTAGCATCGTTTCTTTTCTTCTCCTCATATATCTTGCAAAGCAATGACTTCATTTTCCCAGCAGCATGGTAGCCACTCTTCATTCTTCAAAGACAGCTATTTAAAAAATCTCCCCAAACAGAAAACATCAGTGATTTCTGGGCTCCATTCCCATTGGCTGAAATACCCCAAAAGGAATTTAGTTCTTTTCCAAGTCCCGTTCTGGTTCTCTGCAGGACTCCCAGCTAAGAAATTTCCTTTGGGATCATTTTCGGCATTGCGTGGGTACTGCCACATGCATCAGGGAAGTGAAATCTGCCTGCTGTATGGCTCTTTTGTGACAGGGCCTTGTGAGGGCTGGTGGGTTGGCAGTTGTGGTATAGAAATCTCATTGGCCTGAGGGCTGGAAACCTGGGTTTCAGCCCTGGCTTAGCCAATATCCAGGCATGTAGGTTGATGACCTTGGATGATCTAGTCTTTCCCGTCCCCTGGGTCTCAGTTTCTTCATTTGTAAAGCAAAGAGGTAAGGTGAACTGAAGGCTCCCTGCTAGCTCTGACGTTGCTCAAAAACTGCTGCTTAGACTTTTTTTTTTTCTCATTAAACTTTTTTAATGGGTCTCAAGTTCTGTGACAGACTTTTGGTCAAGTTGTTTCCATTAAAAAGTACTGATTTTAGGGCTTCCCTGGTGGCGCAGTGGTTGAGAGTCCGCCTGCCGATGCAGGGGACACAGGTTCGTGCCCCTGTCCGGGAAGATCCCACATGCCGCGGAGCAGCTGTGCCCGTGAGCCATGGCCGCTGAGCCTGTGCGTCCGGAGCCTGGACTCCGCAACGAGAGAGGCCACAACAGTGAGAGGCCCACGTACTGCAAAAAAAAAAAAAAAAAAAAAAAAAAAAAGTACTGATTTTAAAAACTAATACCTTAAAACTGCCACACACAAAACAAATGGTCCACAAAACATTCTCCTTCCTTCTGAAGGTTTTGCCATGCATTGTTATCATTAACCAGTCTTTTGCTATTAAACTTAAATGGCCAATTGAGACAAACTGTTCTGAGACCCTTTTTCCACCACTGATTAAGACTGGGGTGGCAGGTATTGGGGATAATATTCATTTAGCCTTCTGAGCTTTCTGGGCAGACTTGGTGACCTTGCCAGCTCCAGTTGCCTTTTGTCCACTGCTTTGATGACACCCATAGAAACCGTCTGTCTCATGTCACGAACAGCAAAGCGGCCCAGAGGAGGATAGTCAGAGAAGCTCTCAACACACATGGGTTTCCCAGGAACCATATCAACAATGACAGCATCACCAGATTTCAAGAGTTTGGGGCCAACTTCCAGCTTTTTCCCAGAACGACGATCAATCTTCTCCTTCAGCTCAGCAAACGTGCAGGCAATGTGAGCTGTGTGACAATCCAGCACAGGTGCATAGCCAGCACTGCTTTGGCCTGGATGGTTCAAGATAATCACCTGAGCTGTGAAGCCAGCTGCTTCCATCAGTGGGTCATTTTTGCTGTCACCAGCCACACTGCCAAAGTGAACATCTTTGACAGACACATTCTTGACATTGAAGCCCACATTGTCCCCAGGAAGGGCTTCACTCAAAGCTTCATGGTGCATTTCAACAGACTTCACTTCAGTTATCACATTGACTGGGGGAAAGATGACCACCATGCCAGGTTTGAGAACACCAGTCTCCACTCAACCCACAGGGACAGTGCCAATACCACCAATTTTGTAGACGTCCTGGAGGGGCAAACGCTAGGGCTTGTCAGTTGGGCGAGTTGGTGGCAGGATGCAATCCAGAGCTTCAAGCAGTGTGGTTCCTCTGTCGTTGCCATCTTTTCAGGTGACTTTCCATCCCTTGAACCACGGCATGTTAGCACTTGGCTCCAGCACGTTTTCACCATTCCAGCCAGAAACTGGCACAAATGCTGCTGTGTCAGGGTTGTAGCCAATTTTCTTAACGGAGGCGCTGACTTCCTTAACAATTTCCTCGTATCTCTTCTGGCTGTAGGGTGGCTCAGTGGAATCCATTTTGTTAACTCCAACATTTAGTTGTTTCACACCCAGAGTGTAGGCCAGAAGGGCATGCTCACAGGTCTGTCCATTCTTGGAAATACCGGCTTCGAATTCACCAACACCAGCAGCAACAATCATGACAGCACAATCAGCCTGGGATGTGCCTGTAATCGTGTTTTTGATGAAGCCTCTGTGTCCTGGGGCATCAATGATGGTCACATAGTACTTGCTGGTCTCGAATTTCCATAGGAAGATATCAATGTTGATACCACTCTTGCATTCATCTTTCAGTTTGTCCAAGACCCAGGCATATTTGAAGGAGCCCTTTCCTATCTCGGCAGCCTCCTTCTCGAACTTTTCAATGGTTCTCTTGTTGATCCCACCACATTGGTAGATCAGATGGCCAGTAGTGGTGGACTTCCCCGAATCTACGTGTCCAACGACAATGATGTTGGTGTGGGTCTTCTCCTTTCCCATTTTTGCTTCGGTTTAGCGGTGGTTTTCACGACACCTGGGTCCTGGAGGCAAACCCATTGTGAAAAAGCTGCTAAGTCTTATTTTGTCCTTGGGCATTTGGGATAGTGCCCTGATCCTGACCCCTCTAATAGGCCATCTAGGTGTTACACCAAGATTTCAGTCTGCCTAGGTCAGCTTGGGGTTGGACCTTCTTATCTGAATGTCCATAGCATCTTCCTTTCCTTTCCTTTCTGGAGCAAATGGATTTATGCATCTTACTCTGACTCAACCTCTCTCTCAAGGTATTCACATTTTGAAAGGCAGTTACCTTGAGAGGTGTCACCTTATACAAGGACTTGGGTGGTAGTGTTGGAATATCAGTTTGTGTCTTATCCCTTCACTTCTAAGCCCAATGATTTTTCACTCCCATCTTAATAGGCTTACAGTATTATTTTGAGGACATAATAAGATATTCCCTATTTTCAAGACTTATTCACTCAACAAATGTTTACTGAGTACATATTATGTGCCAGGCATTGTTCTAGGCACTAGAGATATAGTGGAAAGCAAAGTGACTAAATCACTGACCTTATGGATAGTAGAAAAACTAGACAGCAAACAATATAAGTAAGCTGTGTGGTATACTAGATAGTGTTAAGTACTAAGGAGAAGAATAAAGTAGGCAAGGGGGACAGGAAGGGCAGGGGATGGAGTTACAATTTTAGATTAGGTAGCTAGGGAAGGTCTCACTAAGAAGGTGACGTTTGAAAAAAGATGAAGGAACTGAGTAAGGCAAAGGGCATGTGCAAAAGCCCTGAGGTAGGAGCAGCCTGGAATGTTGAACCACGAGGAGGCCAATGTGGCTGGAATGCAGTTCAGGCTTAGTAGTCATTACTAAGTGGGGATGGGGGTCAGAGCATATAAGCCATAGGTCATCAGGACATTGGTTGTTGATTTAAATGAGACAAAAAGCCATCGGAGGGTTTGAGCAGTGGGGTGATGTAATCCAATTTAGTGCCACTGTGTTGAGAATGTCCACAGAGGGACAAGAATGAAAGAGGAAAGATTAGCTAGGAGGCTCCTGCAACAATCCAGCAAAGAGGGGATAGTGCCTGTTCCTGGGTGGGGACCTGTACCAGGGTACTAGCAACTGGCTGTATTTTAAAGTAGAGCTGAGGGGGTTTGTTGATGACTCAGATGTGTGGTGTTCGAGAAAGAGGAATCAAACACGCCCCAAGATTTTTGGTCAGGTCAACTGGAAGAGTGGAGTTACCGCTTTCTGAGATGGGGTTGGCTGTGTAAGGAACAGACGTGGGGGCCGTAACAGGAGCTTGGTTGTGGACACGTGAAGTCTGAGATGCTTTTTGGGCATCCTGTTAGACACTGAACACGAGAAATGCCAAGGCAGTTGAATATTCATACCTGTGGTTCAGAGGAGAGGACCAAGCTGGAGATGCAAGTGAAGTCATTAGCATTTGGATGACGTTAAATGTCATGAGATTAGATGAGATTACTCAGGGAGTGAGGGTGGAGAGCACAGACAGGCGGGCCAGGACTGAGCCCTGGGGCTATCCATGTATAGAGGTTGCAAAGAAGGAGAAACTCAAGGGGGACTGTGGAAACTGAGCACAGAGAGCATGATCCACTTGAGCATTCAGAACCTTCAGGCAGCAGAGCTGGGGCTGGAGCCCACGTCTTCAGGGTCAGGTTTCAGAACTCTTTCCACGCATCCAAAGCACCTTCTCTCTCATGGCACCAACTTACTCCTTGAATTGGAATCCTGTCCATGTCCCCTCCGTCCCCTGTTGTTTCATCAGGTCTGAGCAGGACGTGGATTTGTATCTTGTTTGTTTTGTTTTGTATGTTTAAAGTATTCCGTAATGATGAAATACACTGAAATAAAAAGACTTAATGGGAGGCCTAGACTGCCAATATGGATTTGGGCCTTGGACAGGCAAACTCAGAGCAAAGGGAGCTGTTGTTGGAATTGTTTAAAGGAAGGATTCTGTTGTCTGGGGTCCTGTTGGCAAGTCTGGGCCACATGGGAGCGTTTAGTGGGAGTGGATTCAATAAGCTGGATAGTCCCAGGAGATGGGCAAGATGGAATAATGTCACAGGATAAACAGCTGAATGGGAGGTGAGAGTCCTCACTTCTAAAATAGGTGAGCATCATCTAAGACCTTGGGCCTGGACTGCATCTATGCTGTACCCTTTGGATCCTCGGGGCTTGCTGTGTTTGGTGCTGACGTGTTGGCATGTTACCTTGCAGAGATTTCCCCCGGGACTGGAGGATATCCGAGGGTAAGATATGTTCCCACCCACACTCTGTTCATCATCCTGCACGCTCGCCCTGGGCAACATCCAGGCTCGACACATCTTCCCCTGTCTTAACACTGTCTTGTCCTAACGCCCCACTTCTCAGGGAGGCCTCCCTAGGAGCCTTTGCCTAAATATTAGCAGGGTCCCGGCTCTTTTTCCTGTGATCAGAAGCTCACTGCTGGGCATTGAGCCTGTGTTTTTTGCATACAAAAGACATTTTCCTTATCTTCTTGAAAAAAGGCCAACACATACCAGACGCAGGAGGTGGTCACAAAGGCCCTGTTTGTCTCTTTCCCTCAAGTTCAGAGAATGCCCTGGCTTCCTTTCTGGAGACAGCACCAGTGCCAGAAAGTCCAGGGACCTGAAAACAGTTACCGCCTTCAGGTTTTGGTCCCTGCCCTTTTCCCCCTCTACTCTCTACTAATTCACCCTCAAATGTGAACAGAGGTTTGAATCTCTTCAAAGTGGCTCTTCTAGGCCCAGCCCTAGGTTCTCAGAGCCCCTGGAAGCCGATTCCTACCCTCCCTCTCCTTGGGCCTGCCCGTGTTCAGGACCAGAGGGTGTCTCATTTGTTGTTGGGAAGCCATATGGAGTCTCCCTACCTTTAGGCTCTTCTCCTGCAGTTTACTCTCTGCACTAAAGCCTGATTTGAAAGGTAAAGCATCACATCTCTCCTTAGTCTAAAACCCTCAAATGTCTCCCCATTCCCAAAACCACGCTGAGCATCCCAGGTCAGTACTTCCTGATGCTGTTCTTTTTTCTCCCAATTTCTCTGGCTCTCCAGGGACACCAAGTCACTCAGTTTCCCCCAAACACCCTATCATACCCCTGCTTCCTCACATGCTATTGCCCATGCCTGGGATGCTTTCCCCTTCTTCAGTTGACCACTGCAAAGTAAAAGAGCACTGTTCTTGCCAGGAAGACACTAATGCAGAAATGGCTTAGCGACGGCGTCGCTGCTGGGTGGCAGAGAACTCCTGGATCTCGGGCTAGAGCAGCAGGGTGTCTGCCTCTCCTCTGCCTCTCACCAGAAGCATGACCTGGGTCAAAAAACCCAAGCTTGGTAAATAAAGGCTCCCAGCATTCTTCAGGGGTCACACCCAAGCAGGACAGCCTGGAAACGTGCATCTCAAACTGGGTGCACATTAGAATCACCTGGGGGAATTTTAACTACCACGCCCAAGCCCCCAGGGCTCAGCCTTACTCCAGACTGATTATATCTGAGTCTCTGCAGGGTGTGAACCAGACATCAGTATTTCTTTAAGGTGATTACAAAATTTTAAACCCGGAGTTTCCTGTGTGCTCCCTAGTTCAAGAACCACTGGTATAGAACCAGTGGAGCGAGAGCCTGGGCTCCAGAGTCCATCGGAACTGGTTTCAAATCCCAGTGCCCCTAATCTCCTAGCTGCAAGATCTTAGGTCACATTGTTTTAATTACAAACTTTTAACTTTAGAATACGTTTAGATTTTTAGAAGAGTTGTGAAGATGATAGAGAAAGTTCCCTCGGCAGGCGGAGGACATGTCCTTTTTGTGAGGGAAGAGAGTGTAATCTGAGGAAAGCCTGAGTGGACATGGACTCTTGTCCTTCTACCTGGAAGGCCTCCCTCTGTCTTACCTTTGGAAATGCCCACCCTCTTCAAGGCTCAGCTCCAACACCATCTCCTCTGGGATGTCTTCCTGACGCCCCCTCCTCCAATGTCTCCATACTAGAATGGCCTTTCTTTCACCTCTGTGCTATTCTGACACATAGCACTCGGTGGGGTTCATTCTGTTCATGATAGACACTTGTGTATGTGTCAGCTCTTCCTGTAGGAGCTCCTGGAAGGTATGAATCATGTTCCCCTCATCTTGGTGGTCCGCATAGCAGTCAGCATAACCTGGCACGTGGGGGCACCCAGGCAGTGCTGTGAAATTGGAAGGCATGGTGTTTGGGATGCCTTAGGGTAGTTCCAAAACTTTGCATTGCAATTCTTCTCTGGTGTCTGAAGTAGAGCTCCAGTTTGCTTGACAAATATCTGGTGAGATTGAGTATGATTGCCATTTTCCATTTACAGAATAAACAGCAGGGCACAGAGAGGTAGAATGACTTGCTCAGAGAATCAAAAGCAGGCTGTGAGCTTAGGGCTTAGTGTCCATAAGTTCTCATTCCTCAGTATCATCTTCTTTCAGCAAGAGACCCTGAACTACTCCAGCAGCTGCAGTGCAGGTCGAGAAATGAAATCTCCCATGAAGACCAAATTTGATAGAACAGAAGCCAGGGACTTGGGGCTTCTGATCCCTTGAAGGGCTTAAATCTCAGAGCTCTGGAGGGAAGGAGGTTCCTGGAAGCTTCCTGAGAGAGGAGGTGGCTCTTGGAGAGGAGAGGCATCCTGCTTGGGAAGCAATTATGACCCTGCAGGGCTGGGGTGTTCAGGGTGAAGAACAGGGGTGAGGAACCAGGGGAATGGTGGCTTGGGGTCAGCTGTGGACACAGGGAGGGAGAGTGCAGGGGCCTGAGTCTAGCCTCCCAGGGCCTACCTTGTGCAACTCAGGTTCCCAGGAAGAAAAGGAGGCCGGTGCCTAGAACAGAGGCTCTGCTTAGGAATAAGGAAAGGGCCCTTGGCTAGCACTTCGCCAGGCCTATGTCCTTGGGAACTAGGGTGTGGTGCACAGGGGTGGGTGTTGCAGTAGCAGCAGTGTTTGGTCTGCAACAAAGCTCTATTGAACCTAAGGCAATTTTTGCCTTTTGGTTATTTTGGCTTTAACTCATCTCTTCAGGGAGAAATGGCTTCATTGGATCCTAGATTGTCAGAGCTGGGAGGGTCCTTTGGGATGAGGGGAAGGGAGTTGCATAGAGTCACAGGGAGCTGCGGGCAGAGTTGGTTCTAGAACCTGGCGTCTGACTTCCTAATTCACCATTCCCAGTCTCCCCACCCTGTGAGAGTGCCTGCTTCTCTCAGGCACTCTCACAGTTTGGTATCCAGCTCATGGTCATAAGTGCATCACTATGGGACATGCCATAGACTAAGAACATTGTCTCTTTTACCTTTTTATGGGGAGGGGTGGGGATTGGGGATGGGAAATGCATGGTAGCAAAGAAGCGTGGAGCATTCGGGGGCAGGTGAAGGAGATGGTCAAGGTTGAGGGGTGCGGTGCACACTGGTCAGCCATAAGGCCCAGCCAGGATTTGTAAGAGAATGTAATGTGCCTGGTAGACACACCAGCCTTCTGCTAAGTCATATTTATTGAGCACTTACTTTATGCCTGCACTGTGCTACACTGTGCTATGTGCTGTATGTATATTAACTAAATTTGATCCTCATCAGACTTTTATGAGGTAGGTAAGGTATGCCATTTCCATAATATGGACAAAGAAACTGAGGCTTAAAGACGTGAAGTCACCTGCCCAGTGTTACAAAGCTAGTAGGTGATACAACCTGGATTCTGACCACCCTGCTACTCTGCTTCTTTAAAGAGAGTGAGAAGGGGCATGAGATGCCCCCTTTATTGGCCAGTAATAGATGGGCCGAATGAGGTGCGTGTAGGGCAAGGGGCATCTTGCATCAGATAACCATCCTCTGCTGCTGACTGACCATGGACACGTGAGGAAGAAGGTGAGGAACCGAATTCAATTCCTCATCCCGGTGACCCTCTGTATCCAGTCCTTGTTGTGGAAGGTGTAGGAATACACTCCGTAACGGTCCTTCTTTCCACAGTCCACACCCCAGGACACCGTGCCCACTAGGTACCATTGGCCTCTCTCTATATCCAAGGTCACCATGGGCCCTCCAGAGTCACCCGCACAGGCATCCTTCCCACCTAGAGGAAGAAGTGAGGCAGGTTAAAGCGTCTCCTTCCCTAGCCCCAAATCCAGAGAAGCCTCCTTCTCTCCACAACTGCCTTGTAGTTCAGAGAATCGGGCACCAGGGGGCGCAGTAGACCATTGGACCCAGACCTGGATTCTGAGCTGTTGTAGGTCAGACCTCCTCAGACCTCAGTGATTTTAGAAAGTGCACGTTAGGACTCTCATTTCCTACGGGAAAAGCTGGGCTGGGAGAAGGGAATTATGGAAGTTCCTTACTTAGCCCCCTTCTCTCCGATGCAGCTTCTTCAGTGGAATCCTTCCTCTCATGACCGTCCTCCCTCCTCCCCGCCTCGCTCCTGCCTGTCCGCCGCTGCTCAACCTGCCAGCTCCAAGGTCCCCAGTCCTTCCACTGCCAGGCTCGGCTCCCCTCCCTGGCTGGTAGTGCCCTGTTGTACGCCAGCCTCCTGACTTACCTTCCTTCTCCCCAGCACAGATCATGTCTCTGGTCACTTTCTTCTTCAGTGGGGTATAGGCCTCCTGGCAGATGCGGTGGTCAACAACTGGGATTTCGATCTGGAACACAAGGCCACTGTTGGTCCCCACCCCTGGCTGAGGAGCCCTGCTGCTCTGACACCCCTAGAGCTGACTCATCCCCATCCCCTTCCTGGATGAGCCTGGGTCTGCCTTAGACCTGGCCTCAGAAACTACCTATGGTACAGGTGAAGGAACACTGAATGCAGAATCAGGAGATCCATGTTCTGGTACAGTCTTAGTCATGAACTTGCTGTGTGACCTTGCGCAGGTCATTTGCCCTTTCTGGGCCTCAGTCTTCTCATCTGTAAAATGGAGATAATAATACTTGCCTAGCACACGCACTATCTCAAATATGGCAGTGTATGCAAAACCTATGGGCAGTCTTCTTTTCCTCACTCTTACCATTATTGGTTGTGGGACCTGGGGCACGTAGCCTTCACCAGTGTTTTCTCAGATCTCTGAGACTCTGTTTCCTTATCTGAATAATGGGAGTCACAATAGTTGACATACTAATCGCATAGAGTTGTTGTGCAAAGAGGAGATGCATGGGCAGATATTCTGTAAACTACAAACACTGCATAAACAGTAGGTGGTGTAGGGTTAGTGAGGCTCGCCTAGCAGCAAGCATTCACTTACGTTCTCCCCCACCACAGTGTGAGCTTCCAGACACTCGGTCTGTATGTTGTCCATTTCTATCTCACATAGCTTGGAATATGGTCAGTACTCAGGAAATGTTATTTTGAATTGAGGTGATACATTGATACATAAAGTAAGGTATTGTGATTATTATTGCCCTTGATTCAGCTTGGGGGTAAACGTTGGAATGGATGTTTAGAATAAAAAGAGGAAACATATGAGTTTCATTCAGCCAAACCAAGAACTGAATGGGTCACACTCCCCGCAAAAGCACAACTCCTGTTGGCCCTTGCCGGGAGGGGACCAGAGGCATTCAGGTCTCTTTGGGGCCACGGCCTTCCCAGAGAAGTGGCGAGAGGAAGTCAGGCAGGGTGGTCGTGAGCACATGTCCTCAGCAAACTGCTGAGTGCCTGACTGACCTCTATCCATCGCTCATGCATCATTTAAGTGTCACTTCCTCTGGGAAGCCCTTCTGTACCCCTAAGACAAGGTCAGAGCCCCTGCTGTACATTCTGGAGCATCTTGTACCTCTTCCTCATTCCATTGATCACATTGATAACTACTTTCTGTCTATCCCACTTGACTGTAAGCCCAAGGAGGCCAGGGGCCAGATCTGTCCTCTTACCTCCCAGCATACCTAGTAGTTAATACAACGTCTGGTACACAGGAGGCACCGAATAAACACTCTAGAGTTAATGACTGAAGGGCTAAATTGGTGTTGCCAATACAGAATTTTAAAGCACACTAAAATAATGCATGTTGATGGGTTTAGAGACTAGCTGTGGCAGTCGTAGAACCTGGTAATGTCCGAGCCAGGCAGCTCCTGGAGGACATCTAGTGTTGCCCCTGACTTTGCAGCTTGAGATACTACTACACTGCGGTCTAGAGAGGCAAGATGACTCGTTTACGATCTCGCAGCAGGTTACTAGGAGCCAGGACTTGGAGCCATGGCTCCTTACTCCTGGTTCAGTGTTCTTTTCTGATATGACAAGAATGTAAACTTCTAAATGCAACAGTCAAGTTCATTGCTGCAAGGACTGCAGCTCTCAAGGCCCATTCCTTGGCCCATTCTTGGTTACTCTGTTATGTGAATCTTCATGATGTATACAGATGGATCACCTTTGAGGGAGTCCAAGCCAGCTGTTTTCTGGAAGAATTTCCATAAATTGAGACTTTAATAAGCTACAGAAACATTAAGCAATGTTTAGAGACTAGAGCCCTATGACATGTAGAGCAAACAGATCAAACTAGTTGGGATTCAGTCTCATTTAACTTTGAAGGTGAGTTTGGGCCCCTGGTACCTCTCTCACCCACGCCCTGCCGAAGCCTCTAACCCCCTAAGGGGCACTATGGTGCAGAAAGGTCCAATGTAGGGCAGAGGTGTCACCCTTTGAAGGGTATAAATTGAACTTCACCTCCATCAGGGTCTCCGGGAACCTTTGCAAGAACTGCTTCCCCCAGCCACTGACGATGACCATGGCCCCTGGAGGAGAGAAGACACAGTGAGAGCAGAGAGGCTGTCTGTGGGGTTTTCAGAGGGTGGCATCTTGCAGCCCCATCACCCTCTGCCTGTGGAGGAAGGGCTGAGTTTGCCCCCTCAGAGAATGGCAGCATGGTGGGGGAGAAGACTGCTGGGTTGAAGGTTACCCACGACAGAGGTTTAGGCATTTGTTTCTATGAGACGTTAGCTGGTTTATTTGTTTAGTTGCCTGCTCTCTCCCACTCCCAACTAGCTTGGAACCTAGACCCCATGAGAGCAGTAATCTCATATATCTTATTCAGCGCTGTATCTCCACGCCTACAGCAGTGCTGACACATAGTAGATGCTCAATCAATAACTGAATAAATACAAAGTCCAGCTTAGCCCACAATATGCTATGTTCCCTCCCCTTCTGAGTCTCAGTTTCTCCATCCATAAAATGAAGAGGCTGGACTTGGTATTCTCTAAAACCCCTCCCAGCTCTGATATTCTAGAAGTCTATGAAGTTGGCAGATCTCGAGGCAGTGTAGAAATGGGTTGAGCACTGATAGAACACTTATCTCTTCATTTGTAAAAGAGCCTGGATACTGAAAACAACATTGGGCTTTAAGTTGGAAGATCTGAATTCTATCCCCAGATCTACATCTTACAAGCTGAATCTTGGGTAAGTCACTGTACCTTGCTGAGCCTGTTTTCTCATCTGGAAAACGGGACTACAATACCACCTCATAAGGCTTTTACAAGTAGTGCATAAATTAATTAATGTAAATCAAGTGGCACGTGGTAGGCGCGTGGCATCTGATGAATCAGAGCCATACCTGTGCCTCTCCTGTTGGCTTACTTCTCCTGAATACTTCTCAGATTCCATTCAGCCATTTTAAAAAATAACTTCTTTGAACTACACGAGGTTATCTGTGACACGGCACCACTGAATTTATGACAGGATGAAACAAAAGCCAAATGCCCTGGGTTGGACTCTCACTCTATGTTGGCTATGTTTGATTATTATTTCATTTAAACATCACAACCACCCATGGGATATTATCCCCAGTGTAGAGGGAAGGGGCTCAAGGTTTGGCAACTTCCTCAAGGTCACCCGACTAGGAAACGGCAGCATGGGGATTTGAGCCCGTGCCGGTGACTAAGCTATTGTCTCTCAGCTCCAAACGTACCCTCCTACACTCTACCTTGTGATGCTGCGAATGAGACTCTGAAATGGCAGATCTGCTTTGTCAGGGGTGTTCCTGAAAATCGGGGGAACCTCCAGGAAGGCTTGCCGTTCCTGTTGGCATCACCCTAGCAATGGTTCCTCACCCCAGCAGTGGCGGTTGGTCCCAGCTGTTCTCCCTAGCACCACCATCACAGGGCCTCTTTTGCAGCATCTGAGTTCCTGCTTCACAGGCCCCTGTCAAGCTTCTAGGTTCTATATCTCCAACTTCTTCTCTTTGTTCCGCCAGCCCCAGGAGTGGTGGTTTCTTCCTGAAAGCGCTGTCTCTATTATCTCAGCATCCCCCTTTACTTCTCCAGTCCTCCAATACCCTATATAAAATTCTCTCTGATATAATAACTGGTCTGGTTTCTGTTTTCCTATCTGGACCCTGACTCACATAGCGCTTGCAGTACTGATCAAGCCTGCCTGTTCACCTTGGAACCAGTTTCGACTCAGCTGTTTTAGGGGAGGCAGCTGAGGAATCACACAGACATGGTCAGCTGGCTCAGCTGGCACCAGAGCCCGACCAATGCTGGAGAAGAAGGCTCTATGGAGGCACCAGGGGCTCTGCAGATGTGGAATCACAGGTGGGGGTGGTACCTTCCTGCGGTGGCCCCTGGGGCAGACAGACGGGCATCACGAAGTCATTCAGCACCGGGCCCTTCGACAGCTCCACCAGAGCCACGTCATTCTCAAACGTGTTGGGGTTATACAGGGGATGGAGGAAGATTTGTTTGACGTTGAGACTCTGTTCATTCTCATCTGACCGGTACCTCCAATGCTTGCCTGGGAAAGAAGAAGGCATGTGAGGGATGAGGGCAATGCAAGCTTAGAGGATAAGGTCCCACCTTGTTCCCTGTCAGCCCCTGCCCCATTCAGCCCATGTGTCCAGCCTTAACTCTTATACTGCCCTTCATCTACCTTTTTCAAGGCATCCCATCCTACCTGCCCTTCTCCACATATTCTCATGGCTCTGACCTCTGTCTTTCTTCATGACCTGATCCCATTGCCTTATAATACTCATGCCAGTGCCCATTGCCATATGTCCAAGCTTTCCTTGCCTGGGTCATGTGTTGCCTCCCTCCATGAAATCTCTCAGAGTCTTGAGTTAGATTCTTCAATTAGAAATCTCTTCCCTACGAACTCCCGTGTCCTTTATCTGTTCCTCTCCTATAGAACTTACTGCTTCCTACTTTATATTCAAGGTCTCTGTGCTTACATTCTATTCCTTTATTAGGCTCTAAGTCCCTGTGGGCAGGAACTTGTGTAGTTATATGCTGGCATAGTGTCAGGACATAAATACGTGCTGAACTAAACTGAATCAGCCGGTGGTCTTGATTTTACAAAGGAGAGGGGAAGCTTGGATTGTCTGTGTATGATCCACCTGAAACCACGGGTTCACAGAAGCCTGAAGCACTTTTGGAAATTATCCAGATGAGGCTCTTTATTGTAAAAACTGAGACTTCACCTTCAGTGACCTGCTCATGGTCCCACCACCTGAGAATCACAGCCTTGGGCTTAGATGCAGGTCCCTGGCCTCCAGTCGTGACTTGTCCTTCGTCCCAGGCAACTTCCCTGATGATTGAGTGAGTGAGTGGACACACCCCATCCCCAGAACCACAGCTGGCTGCAGGAATCACCTTGCTCCGCACTCACCCATGATGATTTTGAAAGCAGAGGGGCTGAGCAGGTCCAAGCCATGTAGGGTTGCGTCCTCTGAATCCAGCAATTGGTGAAGGCAGTGAGCCGCGGTCACGATCCATTTGGAGCCTGAGAACAGAATTATACACACACACTGTCCTCACGGCCCCATCCTGCTTCCCACAACCTCAAGCTGAGGCCTTTCAGACCCCTCCTCTCCATGGCACCCCTCTCCCTTGCATTTCACAGCCTCAAGGCAGAAACGCATACGATCCCGATCTGAAAATGGGGAGGTGAATCTGAGATTTCATCTGCCGTATCCAACCTAGGCCCACACTGAACGTTTTAAAGATGATTTCAGGTCTCCCTTAAACCCATGGGGTTGGCGAGCTCCGAACAGCCCAAGGTGTCCACAAGAAACTTCGTGCTCACTGGCTGCCCCTCCGGCCTTGCTGCTCAAGGCGTGGCCCCTGGACCAGTAGCCTCAGCCTCCCCTGGGAGCTTCTTGGAAGTGCAGACTCTGAGGCCCCACCATATATCTACTGAATCAGAATCTGCATTCAGTAGTAAACTCTGAGGGTTTTAATAAGATCTCCAAGTAATTTCTATGCATATTAAAGTTTGGAAAGCACTGTTGTACGTGGTTCTTCTCAACTTTGGGTGCACATTTAGAATCACCTGGGGGATTAAAAACAAACAAGCAAACAAATCCCCAAAAATAGTACTGGGCTCTGGGCCTGAAGCCAGAGCATCTATGTCATGGGAGTGAGGCACAGGTACAAATACACTTTAAAAGTGCTCCCAGATGATTCTACTGCCATCAGGGCTGAGAACCGCTGCTCTGATCCAAACCTCTCATTTTACAGACATGGATTCTGAGGCCTGGAGGAGAGTGAGGATGTCTAGGGCAACTCTGCAGGTTGGTGGCAGGGCCAGGGCCAGACCCTGGGTCTCCTGATGGTCAGCTGAGCACATGTCTTGCATCTTGGCTGTCTTTTGCCCTTGATGGACAGGTTCCTGCCCTTTGCTCAATATGGGGTCAGGCTTCGGTTCATCCTTAAGGTGGAACAGATGACAAACCCATAAATAGCTGAGCCCAGAGACATGCTGGGTTGAGCCAAGCAGAAAGAAAGGCCCCAGGGCTTTGGGGTGGGGTACCAGGGCCAAGTATAGAGTCTAGGGCAGAGTCCCTTTCTGGAGCAGGTCCCAGGCTCCACTTGGCCCTCTCAGGAGCAGCTATGTTCCCTGGCTACTGGCTTCTGCATAGAGCTCCACACAGGCCACCCTCTTTTCCCTGGTGGCATTTTTGATCCCTGTCCACAGCCAGGGGCTGTTGACTAATTTTCCAGGTAGGTAAAGTGGGATGAGGTACCCAGAGTAGGGAGCCTGCCTTGGAGCGGGGCTCTGGGCCATTTAGATGAACCTGGGGTATGTAGTGGTGAGTCCAAAGACATGGCTTTGCCTCGCAGCTCTGCAAATACTGAGTCCCTGAGCCAGAACCCAGGCTTTAGGGTGGACACTGAGCGGGAGCTTTCTGTCTGTCCCTCAGCTCCTTCCCTGCTTCCTCTGCCCTCTCCTGTCTTTCCCTCTCTCTACAAAACTAGACAACAGAGGAGGAGAGAGATTCTAGACAAGGAGAGCTGTAGGGAGGGCTGAGTAAGTCAGATCTTGTAGCTTGGCTGAGGGTAGAGAAGTGGGAATAAACACGCAGTAGACACAAGTGCTGAACATCATTGAACTTAAACACTCAAGGCTTCAGAAAACTCATCTAACTCTTAAAACCGTGGGCAGTAATCCATCTATTTACTTACATTCTAAAAAAACCAGAAATGTCTTTGCTCCCTTCTGCTCTCCCTGCCGGCTCCTCCCCTTTCTTTGCTTCTCTTCTGATGCGTTCTTTTATGGGTCCTCCCTGCTTTTCTACACCTTTCACAATTCTCTCTCTCTCTCTCTGTCTCGTCTCGTGCCCCACCAGTTTCTCTTCCTCCGGTTGTATTTGTTTCCTTTCATTTTCCCCTTAATTTCTCTTCACTTCCCTCTCTAGTTCTCTCTTATGCCCTCTGTCTCTTTCTCTATCTTTGTCCTTGTCCTTCTAAGCCCTCTCTCTGTCTCTCTGCCCCTTCTCATTCTTGGTCCTCTCCCCTGCCTGCTCCCCACTGGGCTCCCCTTTAACCTGTGCTCACTCTCTGTGCCCCTTTGGGAGGCTCCATAGGGGAGACCACTCATCTTTGTGTTTGTAGGAATATAAGGATCAAACCCTCTGCTGGGTTACCATTTCACATCTCAGGGATGTCCAGACTGCAGTCTCACCGGAGACTGCGCCTCCCCTCGGGGATCCCGGTCGGGGAGCTGTCCTCACCTGAGTGTACCCTGGAGGAGGAGGGGGGGTCAGCGCGAGGCGAGACCGGCAGCCCCAGAGCTGCCCAGGCAGAAGTGGACCCATCCATGCCTTCTTCCTCTGTGATAGGGTCAGAGGGACTCTAGATTGCTATTAATTTTTTATTTTGATGTCAGAGCTGGGATGGGCCTTAGATCATTTGGACTAAACTGGCAGGAAGAGCCATCAATCATTTCTCGTCTGCCTTTGCTCCCGCTGCCAATCACATTCAGTCCATTACAAAATTCTCACAATCTTATTTCTCAATGGCTTTGAATCGGCCTGGTTTCTATTCCTCAGCCCCTGTCCTTTTTCTGAGGCTAATGACTTCCCTCCCCACTATTGCACTATAGCTGCCTCACTGGATTCTTGGCTTCCAGATTCACCCTCCTTTCAATCCATGCTGTCTCAGGAGAGAACTTTCCAGAACATGCTTATAAACCTGGAGCAGCATTCAAGAAAAGATCTAAATTCCCAAGCATAGCATTCAAGGCTTTGTAAATCTCCCTTCTCTGAGTCCTCTAGTGTGGGTTTCCTGGTTCCCCCTGGTCCCACGGCGCTGGCACACCCTCACTTTGAGCCGCATGTAAGTGCCTTGTGTTGTAATCCATGTTTAAGGGTCTGACTCCCTCACCCTTCTCAGTGCCAGAGAATGACCAGGGCTCGGGAAGTGTTGTTGGCTGAAGGAGCCAGCTAGAACAGAACACATGTCTCCTGGCTCCAGCTAAGGTTTCTTTCTGCCACTTTGTACTTCTGGGTCCCACTACTACTGTGGAAGATTCTCAGTGAAGAAATCCTGTCAGTCTCCAGGAAGAGGGTCAGGTCCCTTTCCTTCTACCCTAACCTCTAATCCTGGGTCCCCCACCCCTTCCACCTTCACCTTACCTAAAAGGGAGCCCCCGCAGAAGGGCTGCCCATTCAGGTGTGACAGCATGGCAATCCATGGGGTGGTGCCCTTCTGGGCTGGGCGTCCACTGAAGATCCTGGCCATCAGATTCCGGGAGAACTTGGGGATCCCACACACTGCAGCCAAGGGAGGGAGGACAGATCACACTCTGGGCTCCATCTTGCCCTTTGCCAGAGCTACTAGCACATCACCCTCTGTTAGGAACATCTGTTATTTTTGATATCCCAGCATCCATTGCTCCTTTCAGTAACAGCACCCCAATTTTCCTCTGGGGCCCACTCTTCCCCCATTTCTTGTCCATATAGCCTGAGTTGCAGTGATCTTACCTCTGGTTCTAGGGGTAGGAATGTGACCCAGACCTGACTAATGAAAGCCTCTTATACTCTGGTCACAGCGATTGCTCAGAGATGGGAATGTAACCCTGGCCAGGCCAATGAAAGCCTGCCTTGGGAATTTTGCTAGAAGGTCCTTCTCTGCTGGGGTTGCTAAGCTGCTGGCTAAAAGCCCAGATTTGCCAGAGATCACTTCATGGAAAGTTTGTAGAAAAACTTGCTACTAATGGAAAAACCAAACCAAACCAAACCAAAAAACATCCTCCTCTCCATCTACTCCCTCTGTAAACTTTCTTCTCTTCAGAACGAATTCTGGGCTTTGGATCTCCTCACTTCCAAACTTTTGGGGACCTGGCTTTGAGGATTCGCACCCCTCTCATCTGTCTTGCATCTCTCCTTTGTCTACGCCTCCAAAGCATGATCAAGGCCTCTCATCCTAAAAATCAAATTTCCATTTTCCCTGGTTCTCACTCATTCCACAGTCTCTCCCTCCCCTCTCTTCCATAGTCAAGCTTCTGGAAAGAGGAGATGACACCCAGTATCCGCATTCTTCCCTGTCCTTTGGAGGTGGATTCGAAAGAAGAAAGTGCCACGCTCCACACAAACTTGGACATAAAGTGGCCATTTGAATGTTTAATAGATCTGTAATCATAGATGGAGACAGAATGACTCTGGGCCCATAGCTGGAACTTCAATGATGATATTTACATGTATAGGAGAACACTATTTCTGAAATTTTATCTCACGTGTTCTTCATCTCTAGGAAATCTCCTCGCCTTGTGGCTGCTGGGGGTTTTTAGGTTTCAAGGAAGCAAAACCTGGAGAACTGAGCATATAAACCAAGAGAAGGGAGGATGTAAGGGCAGTGTGCTATCTCAGGAAAGAGATAAAAACCTAGGAGAAGCCTGAAGAGAGAAAGAGAAGGAGGGAGGGTGTGGGAGGGAGGGGGAAAGAGAGAGAGAGAGAGAAGAGGGAAAGAGGAAGGAGGAGAAAGAGGTGGTGGAGGAGGAAGAGGAGGAAGATAAAGGGTGAGGAGGATAAAGTAAGAGGGAGGAAGGGTTAAGGACTTCAACATGAGCGCAGGCCTGCTCCCTGGATCCTCTCTCAGAGTTGACAGTAGAGACCGGGTCCCAGCACCCGGGAAAGTCCAGCCTGGAAGCGTCCTCTGGACTGTCCTGGGTCATTTGCACTGTTGATCACTTTATCCTTCTTGACACTTTCCCTCCTTGGCTTCTGAAGCTCCTCTCTTCCTGTGTTTCTGATTCCTCTTTCTTGTCTCTTTCTTGGGGTTTCTCTTCTTCTCTCCATGCCGTCAATGCTCGTGTTTCCCTTTTTGAGTCCTCAGCCCCCTTTTCTTTTCTCTTCCAGTAGATAATGCCATCTCCTCCCATGCCATCATACTATTTAGACCCTGATGAATTTCCGATCAGTGTCTCTAATCTGCCCTTTCCTCCGAACTGATCCTGAAGTCTCCAGCTGGATTGCACATAGACTCCTCAAGCACAGAAAACCCAAGTCCTGGTCTCCACCCTTCACCACCCATCTGTCTCCCCTTTGTTATTCCAGATGTCTGTCAATGTCTGCACGGACTGCATCCTCGTTGCCTCCCTCTTCTTCAACACCCGTATTTAATCAGCCACTAAACTGGTAAAAAAAAGTCACCAGAAGAAGCAGAGAGTAATGTCACAATGTGCTCTCCATGCAACCTCATGACACCTGTGTCTCAATATGTCACAACATAAAGTCCAAATATCCAGAGGAAAGTAAAACTCTGAAATGTAATAGAATACAAGACACGATAATCTTCGAAATCAGCTACATATAAAGTATAAGGCATAATGTAAGATTCTTTTAGCTCTCAATAGTGTAAAAAGCATGACAGTTTCATTATGATACAAACCCCAAACAAAGGCAAACCAGGAATACATTGTATGGGGAGCTCTCATTAACAGATTAGCTTTTGTTACTCCACATCTCTGTGTCTGCACTATTCACACGATGCCTCTACACCAAGCCCTGCCCAATACACTACTTAGATGTTTTCAAACTCCCTGATGCCCACATCTGCAGTGTCACACCCTAGGTCCGGGGGTTTTCACCACCTCTCTCCAGAATGGTTGTTGTAATTTCCCAACCGCTCTCTCTAGCTTGGTCCTTCCCCGACCCCTCCACTTTTCACAGCATGTTGCTCACGCTCTAACCTGCTGATTCAGAATTTCCCATGGGTGAGACCCAGGAATCTGCATTCCTAACAAGCACTCTAGGTGATTCTGATATACCCCAAACTAGAGAATCACTGGTTACAGGACAGAGCACATAGAATAACATAGAATGACCTTCGAGACTCTGTCCACCTTCCCCTCATCCCCTCTGCCCCCACTCTACTCAGGGCACACTTTTCTGCTTCATCTTTGTCCCCTCTCCCCTTGTCTCCCATCTCCCAGTGCGTTCTTTGTAACCTCTCTGCAAACGTATCCAGATCCTCTTCAGCTGTATGAACCTCCCCCTCCTTAAGTTCCCGTAATACTGCAATCTCCACTCCTCTAATGACGTTAATTCCCTTTGTCTTTGTGAGACCTAGGTGCACATGGTCTTGCCTTGCGTGCTCATTTGAGCTCTTTGAACTCAAGGAATTAAACGGCAGGCACTTCCGTGATGGAATGGGCAGCCTTCGAGAGGACACATGTCCATAACCGACTCCATTCCTCAACACCCTTTCTTGGATGATGTCCAGGTGACAAATATTGTACTGTTTCTGCAATGGGAGAGATTTTGGCTTCATGAGGGGCCAGGTTTTCTTCAAAAAGTCAAAGCGGGGCTTCCCTGGTGGAGCAGTGGTTGAGAGTCTGCCTGCTGATGCAGGGGACATGGGTTCGTGCCCCAGTCCGGGAAGATCCCACGTGCTGCAGAGCAGCTGGGCCCGTGAGCCATGGCCACTGAGCCTGCGCGTCCGGAGCCTGTACTCTGCAGCGGGAGAGCCCACAGCAGTGAGAGGCCCGAGTACCGCAAAAAAAAAAAAAAAAAAAAAGTCCAAACAAACGAACATCAACAATAACCAAACCCCAAAACAAAGGCTGTTGGTTATCCACAGAGGTTTTATTTCCACTTTAGTCCCCTGATGGGAGAAATGGAGTGCAGAGGAAACTTACAGAGGAGTGAAGCTTGTGATATAAAATAAACAATATAGTATCCTCTACATGCAATGTTCATACACATAGGAGTGTGCGTCCAGGACCCGACTGGCAAAGTGGATGCTTCCCAATTGCTCTCTTGGAATCCCTCTCAGGGCTTCTTCTTTCTCTGATGGAGAGTCCCCAGGAGAGCGAGCCTGGGGAGAAGGAAGATGATCAGCCCTGTGAGGGCCAGGGAGAGGCTGCTGGCATTGGAAGCACCGAACGCTGGAGCTGGAAGGACCCTGAGGGGGATCTGATGCCTTCCTTTTACAGATGGGGAAACTGAGGCCCAGTTGGGGGCAGAGCTGGGGCTAGAACCCAGGACTCTGGGTTCTCCCTCTCTTCTCACTGTCTTTCACGGGCAAGTCCCTGCTTCTCTTGGCTCTGGCTCCTGGAAGCTGGAGGACTGGATCCCTCTCAACATCCACGCTGGGTGTGTTCTCTGTAGAGCTCAGACCACAGACACGCTGGGCAGTCTGGTGGGACTGGGTCACTCCTATGCCCTGAGCCCTCCTTCTGTTTCCCTGTCCAGAGGCACAGCGGAGCATGGTGTGAGCCTTCTCTTTCTCCAAACACCAGTTGAGTCTCCACACCTGAGGCTCAGGCTTTTCACGTGACACATTTCAAGGCTGGAAGGTTGCTTCGTGCTCGTCTGGAGTGCCAGGTGTGGACACCCGTGTGGTCAGCCGGTATTCGGGAGTGATGTGTGGGTCCAAATGATGTGCTCTGAGTGGTTGGTGGGAAATTTAACGGGCTTGGGGAGCCTCCCACTGCTCTTCTCCTCCCCCCAGTCACCACAGAGCTTCCCAACTTTCTCTTTGTCCTTTGAAATTCCTTTAACAGGGAACAGAAGGGATAAGGCTTGGACTGCAAGAGGTTTTGGGAGAGAAAACCCAGGGACAAAAGTACTACAAGGCATTACACTCGGAGAGAGGGGCCTCAGGCTGTCATCCCTGTCTCCCCAAACCTGAGGAGTTTTCAGCCAGAATGTACCCAGAGGGCAAAGCTGGGAGAACACAAGGACTTAGCTCACGGCAAGGAAACATTTTCTAACTGTCAGGTCCAAGCTCAGTTACGCCAAGAGTGAGAGCAGGGCCACTGGGTTTTGACAAATGACTAGCAGTGAACGAGGTCCCTGGGGTGAGTACTCGGGAGAGGAGTGGGGGGTACTGGCCCCAGTCTAGCTCCCTCACTGTACTGCGGGGAGAAGGAGGCCTGGAGAGGGGAGGGGACTCGCCCAGGGCCAGTGACCCAGGCCTCCCGTGTAGGGCCTTTTCCCTGTACCACACTGCTGCCTCTCAGGGTCCCAGGGGCTGTCTCGGGAGGGTGGGAGCAGCGTGGTCCATCCCACGGGTCACGTGAGTAACATGGAGTGTGCCGTCTTTGGGAGTGTGTGGTGCAGCCTCGCTTGGGCTGGCCAGGGCAGGCGCCCCGAGGACGTGATGCAGCTCACCGCTCCACCTGGAGCTCCCCCAGGCCCCGCGGGGAGCCTATCTGCTCCCACACCCAGTCCACGTAGTTGGAGACCTTGGTGTAGACCCCATACACCTGCTTGCTGCCACATTCTTCGGGGCCCCCCCAGGACACCAGGCCTTGGGCCACCCAGCGCTGGCTCGAGTCGTCGAGGATGACAAAGGCGCCGCCGCTGTCCCCCAGGCACGTGTCCTTGCCACCCTCGTAGTAGCCGGCACAGAACATGTTCTCTGTGACGCTGTAGTTGCCTGACCGGGACTCGTAGCTAGTCTTGCACTCGGCGTGCGGCACCACGGGTAACTTGACGTACTGCAGGACGTCTGACAAGGTCCGCGTGCCACTGCTGATGATCTCGTCCACCGTCACGTTAGGATTGGAGATGCCCCAACCAGCTACCAGCCCCAGCATGTGGGGCGCCGGGCCTTCGGGCTCGGGCCGCGGCAGGCAGACGGGCATGATATGAGGCCCCAGGGGCACAGGCTCCCGCAGCTGCACCAGAGCGATGTCGTGGTTGTAGTTCTGGATGTCGAAGTCTGGGTGGAGCACCACTCGGGCGGCCGAGCTGTTGACAGCCCCCGATTTGTCCCGCACGTCATGCAGGCCCAGGTAGACGGTGACGTGCTCCTTGGAGACCGGTGTCACCGTGTTGTCTCTGCGCTGGGAGCGCAGCACGTGGGCTGCCGTGAGGATCCAGGACTCAGAGAGCAGGGCCCCACTCCCAAACCACTTGTCATTGGGCACCCTTGAGGTGTCCTCCACCACGATCAGGGCCTGCCACGGGAAGAGGCCGGGCTCAGCATTCCGGCCCCCGATGATCCTCTTGACCAGGTTTGGCAGGGAGCGCGAGGGCTGGCCACACGCTGCAAGGAGAAGGAGGGAGCGGGGACAAGGGACAGAGACACATCAGGTCAGCCAGGTGGAGGACCTCTGAAAGAAATGCACGTCTCACCCACTGTAGATTATGCCACCATGGCCCCTACTCTGCATCACAGAGCCACGCTAGCCTGGGAAAGCTGTGGGTGGGCTCATCTTTGGCCTAAGTCTTTCTAGTCTGGCCCGTCTGTAGTTGGACCATTCTGTAGCCAGGGCTGTCTATGGACCAGACCTTTTTATATGTGGGCCTTCACCATCCTGAACCATTCCAGCCAAGATCACTTGTGGCCTGGATCATCTTCAGCCAGGACTATCTCTAGCAGTGGTCACTTTGCCCCTTTCTTCCCTAGAAAGGCATCTCAGAACCCAGACGTGGTCCAGGCCGTAGGTACTTAGAAAACTTCTGAAAACCACAGATCAATGGCTTTGAGAGATGGAAGGAAATTAAAATACTGTCTAGCAAGTCACAGCAAACACTGGACTGGGAACTGAGACACCTGGGGCCTTGAACTGGCTTTTCTCTCCTCTGTCCTGTGTGACTCTGGGTTAGGAAATTTCCTTCTCTGGATTTCAATTTTTGATCTGCTAAATGAGGCAGTTGGTCAAGATGATCTCCAAGGATCCTTTAAATTCCAAATTCCTTTGATTTTTATTTCATCTGCCCTGGTCACCCCCATTTTATAGGTGAGTAGAACTCTCCAGAGGTTAAATGACTAGCCCAAGGTCACATTGCTATTAAGCGGAGTAGCAGGGGCTTAACTAGATTCTAAGATGGATGTCTTGTCCTTGTGTCCCACAGTGCCTCATTACATATAAAGAACCTTTTCTTCTCTGGACTAAAGGACACATGATGTGAAGGGATGCCCAGGGCATCCAAGGTTGGGGAAAGGTGGCATAATCTACAAGCAATGATGCATAGGCTCTGCTCTACGCATCATTGCACCTGGGAACCCCATAGTACCTTCAGGGAAAGAAGAAAGGTCTGACCAAACTTCGTTCTACCGAGTTGTACCCCGAGCATGCACACGCACCGCCAGCCTCCTGTAGCCAAACGCCTTTGGCCTGTGAGCAGAGGGTCTTCAGAACCAGCCCCCCGCTGCCTAAGAACAAGCTCCCAAGGGCCCCTCCAAGCAGGGTGCCTGGGTCTGGGGGCTAAGCCTGGTATGAGCGTGGACCGCCTCTTGGTTGCGCATTGCCGGGCTACACCCCTTGGCCTGCAATACTTCCAGCAGTCCTTTAAAGACCAAGGAGCATCTGAGTTTTCTTGGCAACTCCGAGAGGTCAGGCTTCCAGCAAACTAATGCTTTTCAGATGTTCTTCTTCCGGAAGCCAAATGCTTCTTACATGATCCCGAGGCACCCTGCTGTGCACCCCAGGCCAGACGTGAGGTGGTTTTCGCTAATTGTCTGTGGCAGGCCTTTCGGAGCTGAAGGCCAGACTCCCGATTATAAGCAGCAGCCTACCAAGTGACTTCTCCGGTCAGGTCTGCGACTGGCCCTGCAGAACAGCGCATTGAGCGCTCACAGGCCCTCATCTGGTGAGGGACACTGCTGTGGCTCAGTCCACGGTCACAGCAAAGCCGGCACTGAAAGGTGCCTTTTTCCCACGAAGGTGCCAGTGGCATACTCCGGGTCACAGAGTGTCTGAGCGGGGGAAGCTTGGAGAACAGCTCACTTACAGATGGAAAACTTGAGGTTCAAAGAAGGCAAGTGACACACTCAAAGTTATTGGTGGCAGAGCCAGAAATGGAGCCTGTTTCTTTGGACACTGGCTTCATTTTTTCCCACTAAAGTCTGTTTTTCTTCTTGATATACTCTTGTCCTTTCAAGAGGTTGAATGACGCAGCAACCCTTTGAGAGGGCTCATTGAAATGGGGCCATTCTTTTAGGCTGCTACCGTTCTCCATCCAGTCTTTCCTGAAGCAAAGGATTCACCTTGAAATACTAGAGCTTCAGCTGTGCTGAAGTCAGATTTGGGCTCTAGAAGACTGGAGGTACTGAGGGAGGGCCCTAAAAACAGAAATGTGATATTCGAGAATTCTGGGTTCATGAGGATGGCAGAGTCAAGAATGGCTCAGCATTGCTGGTGTTGACATCAAAAGTCTTGGGTCCATCTTCCAGTTCTGCCTCTAACTTTCTGTAGGTAACCCTGGATGAATCATTACACCTCCCTGATCCTTAGTTTTCTCATGTGTCAAATAAGGGGCAAATAATATTTTCTTAACAGTTTCCTTGGAAAGGTGGGATATTATGATGCTAGATGAAATGGCTTTCTCCATTCTGGCTTGCCTTTGGGTTCAGTCCTGATGTTTTAGTGGGGGAGAATTTAGAATTCTCTGGCCTGGTTCAATGATACACGATGTTCTGCTCGATACCAGGTGTTAAAAGAATTTCATGACTCATTGCAAGACGCTTTGTATGAATCTACAGGACGATGACCACTAAGAGTCATAGAATGTCAGGGATCACCTGGTACTTCTCCTTCACTTCTGAGGTACAAAATCCTAGCCCCAGAGACGTGAGGTTACCTACCAAACCTTGCAATTAGGAAAAGACAACAGTGGGACCAAGACCCGGGCCCATGACTCCCAGCTCAGTGCCTCCTCCCCTTCTAGACACCGCAACATGGCTGCCTGGGATGGAAGCCACCTGCAGTGCCATCTTTGGTCCACCTAGTATTTTAGCAAAATGGGGGTTTGGCCTCCAGTTTGCCACAGCTCCACCATTCCCCATCTTCTCTGAGGCTTCTCCAGCCGTGGCCCTTGGGTGTGCTCCTGGCTAAGCCTAACTGAGATGATGGGGGTCAGCAGAGCGTGGATGGGTTGGCTTTTCCCCTGTTTCAGCTCCTCACGAATTCTTTGTGTTCTTCCTTAGACTTAAAGCCCTCTTAAGTGAAGTCTTCCTAACCAGTCCCCATCCCTTTACTCCCAGACAACTACATGCAGGAATTTCCTCCTTCTCTGGGAACTCGTAGCAGCTGTGATGGCCAGGGACATTTCCTATTACCACAACGTTCTTTGTTCATTTTAAAGTGGGGTCAGTAGACAGGCTTGGGGGAGGTAGCAGTCACTAAGACTTGAACGCACTGCTCTTTGGAAGAACTTGTTGCTCTGTCCTATGGTCATTTGGTATTTGTCTGATTTCCACCTCCTCTGAAACACAGTGAGTGCTTGAGGACGAGGTGTCTACTTTCTCACTTTTCCTGGTGCACAGCCAGGGCAAACACCAACTCTGTGGGATGAAAAACCTGGTGGGAAGGGTGCAGAACTGCAGAGAGAAGAGGCAAGAAGGCTCCTGGTGTGACAGAACAGGTTGAACATAGAGGCTGGCTGGTTTGAGAAGATGTGAGGCTAGGCTTTTCTGACCTTTGCCCTTCTGACGTTATCTCTTAAAAATCAGTCGAAGCATCATGACCTCCCCACCCCTTACTCCATCAACAGCCAGAGCACCTGCGGCCCGAGGGCCTGGCATGGGAGACCCATGCAGAGACCCAGGCAGAGAACTTGAGGGTGAGGTACCTGGCAGGCAGGTGGGCTGGCTTCTCCCCAGGACTTCATTCATCCAGACTCCTTGGGCAGAACACGTATACACATCTGGGAGAGGGAGAAATGGTTGAAGAAGAAGGAGAACATAGGTGATTTACAGCACATGGAAAATAGATCCGGGTTTTTAACTCCTCTGTTGTGGATCATTGCAAGTCTTCCAAAGAGTCTTTCTGACGCCGTTCTCTCTGAACCAGTCCTGTCTGCAACTTGGAACATCTTTCTAAACCGGGAATCATTTCATCTCTGCTCAAAATCACGGTAGCTCCCCACTGGCCTCAAAAATAAACGGGATGCTCGTCAGTATGGTGTCCAAGGCTCTGAGCAATCTGCCTCCTGCCTGTCGGGGCCCCGCCCAGCCCCTGGGAGGCACCCCTCATCATTAGTCACACAGCTCTCTGTGACGCACTTCCCCTGCCCCCGCTTCTCCACTTAACAAACCCTTTCATAAACCACACTTGTGCCCACCATCTCATGAGACTTACGCTGGCTCTGTGGGCACTGTCACTATTCCCCTTCTGGAAGGGGGACTTGGAGGCTTTGAGAAATTAGGAGAATTTTCTCAGTGCTAGTCTGTGGTGGAAGCAGCACTGACGGGCCTTCACATCTTGAGGGTTCCTTCTCTGCCAGAGGCTGTATGTCTGTGTGGGTACGGGGATGTCATGCAGCTTAACTCGGGGTGCAGGCCTGAGGCAGGGAGAGGTGAGGCATGTCTCCAAGGGTTTCTCTTCCCAATTCCTCCCAAACCGTGGCCAACAGACTGGCTGTTTCGGCCCCCAGCCTAACCCTGAGACCCAGAGCGTGTGAGGACGGAGTGCGCTGGTTTAGCGTGGAAGGCTCACCTGTGATACTGTGCAGCATCTGGTAGTAGGGCTGCTGGCAGGAGTATCTGATCTCAGATTTGTACGTGGTGAGGTTGTTTCTGGTGGAAAATGTGACCAGTCCGTTTTCCAGCTCTGCCGGGGCTCCACAGTCCACAACTGAGAGAGAAGAGAGTGAGACCCCTCAATTACCCCTTCCTCTTCTTCTTGGGGCCATCTGGTGCGTGTGTCATACGATATGCAGCTTGTACACTGCACACAAGTCCAGAGGGCAACGTTACGGTCTATGCACACGGTGGCCCTGCATTTGGGGTGTCTCCCATCTATGACTACTGTGTGGTCAACTCACCTGGCCTGGCGTCAATTCCAGGGCAGGGGCAGGTCTGCTGAGACTCAAGTAGATCCCAGTCTTCTCCCCACCAGGGCCCTTTCCTTGACTTCCAGTTCTATTGTGCAATCCTCTTATCCTCTTCTGTACAAGCATGAAGCCCATGTCTCAGTGAGAAAATTCTGGCTCACATGAACCGAAGAACCTTCAGTTCTTCCAGACCCCACCACATGCTGAGTAAGAGCAATTATTGTGCTCACTTTGGAGCTTGGCATACAAAAGTACAAACAAAAAGAAACCCAGCTCCTGCATGAGTACACAGCCGCACCCTGCTGGCTCTCTGCAGGCACAGAAGGCAGAAGGGGGGTCAGGAGGGACCAACTTTTAGTCTTCACCTACTCATTTTCTCTGGTTGTTGGTGGCTGGACGTTGGGGCTGGCTGCAGGGCAAGACCAAAGATGCCTGCTCCTCAGAGGTGATCTTAGGAGAGCTTGCCAGTCCAGGCAAGTCTTAGGGGAGGTGCCAGCACGAGTGTGCCAGGAGCCAGGTCAGGGGCTGAGGACCCAATTTGTCAATGTCTCTTCAGGGGCCTTTGTTAGAAGATGGTGCTCATGTCTAAGGAAATCCTAATCTTAGTTCAAACAGCCTCTGCCAGAATTGAAGAATCCCAGAGGACTCAGAACTTCGCAGGTGGAAAGGAACCTGAAGTGAGGCAACCTAGAACATCATCTTTACTTACAGATGAGCCCAGGGGGGAGACTTTACTGGTCTAAGGTCACATAGTGAATTACAGTCAGAGAACCAGACCTGACCTTAAACTCACTGTTTTTTTAAGTACGGTTCTTAGGATCTGTTTTCTAGTGAAAACGGCCTGTAATCAATATTAGCTGGGTAATGGTGGACATTAGCTGTCCGTCTTCTGATAATTTCAGAGGATCATATTCTAAAGCCAGAGTTTCCCTCCTCCTGAATTTTACCTGGTCACCTCAGGAAACAGAGATAGGGGCAATTTAGCCCTGAGACGCTATTCAGAAATTGTGATTTTTAACTTTAGGACTACAAATCTATATTTTTGATTGAACAGAGAGTTATCTAACTGAAAACACAGATGATTCTAAGACCCTTCCGGGTGGAGGACAGGGATGAAGCATGGGAGTGAAAGCAGGTAGGTACCTCCTATCTACAAGGAAGGCAAACGCCAAGAGAACTGGTTAGTGCTGTTTCCTGGCCTCCAATCCCCCTGGACAAATCGCTCCCATTTGTTTTGATCTCCCAAAGGTAGAGACACCCTTCTACTCTGAGAAGAAAGCATGTAAGGGTCAGCACTATGATAACAAGAGGCAATAATATTTACTATCTAAAGCTATAAACAATTTTAAAAGAATTTTCCTGCAGAGTCTCTAAGCAGATTTTTCTTCCTTTTTTAAGAAATACCATTGATTAGTGCCTGGATCTTTGTATTACTCTTGAGTCCCTTAACTTCGGTCTAGCAATTTATTTTGCCCAAAATTATCCTCAAGACCTAATACCTAGTTCTGGGTGGAGGATTCCAGAGTCAGTCATAGACATGGCTAGGTGGTCAGGCCATTGAGAGCCTGTACGCAGCCAGCACAGGTGCAGAGAGATTGTCTGGACGGAGGGCTTTCTTTCACTTTACTCCAGAGAAGTAACTTTGCCCACTGATGAAGCTGGTTTTACAACCAGACACAGGGGGTGACAGATAGTGGAAAACAGAGGGTCATTTCAGCTTGGGTATAGTGAGTGGGGAAGAGGTGAACTTTCTCCCCAAGTCTACACTGGCAGGCAAAGAGCCATGTGTCTCTGGGACCTAGAGACAGCTTCCCGTTCGGAAGGCCCTTTGAGTTCTGCCTGCCACAATCCAAGATGCTAGATCCAGACCCTGCTTCCTCAGTTAGTCCATCTTCTTTGCTTGGGAAAGGGTCCCATCATCTTCTCTAAAGTGTGTCTGGCCACTTCCACACTCTGGGATCAAAACGCTCTTTCTTTCCCCTTTCCTTTGGCCTCCCATTCTCATCAGTCTCTGGGTTGGGTTGTGGCACCCACACCCTGTCTCCACTGTCACTCTTCCTGCCATTTACTTTCCTTCAGACATGTCTTTCTTGACCTGCCGCCCTGAGGATACACTGACACAGTCTTGGGGCTTCCTAGGGAACCACATACAATCAGCTCACCTGGCCCTCAGGTCCCAGGGATGCCCCTGACCTGCCCCACCCCACTTTCATCTTCATCCCTCCTGCCGTGCCCTTACATTCCAGTGTCACACACCCCTCACTGTCCTGCTGCTTTCCCTACACAGGAAACCCTGTGGTTCATGCTCTGGCCACCCTCCAGGCCTTGATCGAACATCGCTGCTTCTTGAAAGGCTTTTCTCAGTCTTCTAATTGGATAGGGCTGCTTCCTCATTTCTCCTTGCATGGCCCTTTATTCACTGCTCTCTGAGGCATGTGTCTTAAGTTGCCTGGTATTGCAATTATTTGGTTTTATATCACATCTTCCGTCTAAATTACGATCCCCTCTCTCACACTGAGTACAAGACCTGTTATACTTTGTGGTCTTAAAAGTATTGATCCAACTGATGCTTATCTTCGGTGATTGCCCCATCTCCTCTCTCAAGGGTGCCCTCGACCTAGGGTGGTGCTGCAGTCTCCGGACCATTCATTGTCCGACTTTGCAGGATTCTACCTTCATCAAGAGGCCATTCAATCAGCAAATAGACTGAGCAGTCACAATGTAATGCAGGGGTGCTCTGATATGTCTACCCAGATTTTGTTCAGGCTGAAGCAGAGATTCCCACCTTCCACAGCCCTTTCTTTATCATTATTTATGACCCACTGATGTCCCATGGCACCAGAGCCGAGGACTGCTGCTTTCAAGCGTGATGCCTAGCTGTTGAAAAACTTTAATTAGGGAATCTTCAGAAATGCAAAATTTGTAAACCCCAGAGGAAAGATCTTCTGAGGATGGAATTTCAGCCCTGTGTTAGGTACAGGTGGAAGAGAAACTCTTGGACATGAGAATAGGCCTAGGTTTCCTAAAAATCCATGCTATATGAGTTACTGTTAGTTTCACCTACTCATGGTTGTTAAGAAAGTAGCAATGGGGACAAATATTAAAGTCATAAAGTCACAGGCATTTTGGCCCATTTAAACTTGAAGTGTGGAGTGGAAATCAGGGCCCACTTTGACCTGGTCTACCTAAGACCATGTGAATGTCTCTAGAATGAAAGCCGTTTTTCCTTTGATAAGAGTATAGTCCACATAGAAGTGCTAAAAAAAAATCCCCCATTATCTTTTCAGCATAATGCTTGTATGACTGGTGAACCCTCAAAAAGGAGAGTTGTTATATACGCCGCGGTTTCAACTGCTTAGGCCTGTGTTGCCTTGTTCAGCATCCATTCTAATCCGCACTGAAATGGGAAATGGAGTGTTGGCAGGATGGGGAGGGATGGAGGAGCTCTGGGACCCAGGGGTCTTGTGAGTGGTCCATTCCTGGATGTCTGCACTGTGTGGGGTCCCGCCATTCACTCTGCCACTTGCTCTGACTCAGGGTCGCTCTCCACATCCATTTCCGTTTCTGCCACCACGATGAAGATCAAAGAGGGGTCAGGAGGTAAAGAGAAAGGAAGCAGAGAGAAGGAGGGAGAGAGAAAAAGAAGAGAAAGAAAAATTAGCAAGCAAAGCAGAAACGGTTTCTGCAGGAAATACAGAAATCACTCCACCAGAATCGGTTAAGAATGCATAGTGTAGGTACAGCCAGTGTGAAGGACAGCTCGGGATTGTGGAATGCGTACCATTCTGAGAATTTGCACAGTCATAAATCCTGGCTCGTGGCAATGACAACATTCTGCCCGTGCAGCAAGCTTTGCATTCATCTGGTCCAAACCCTCATTTGGCAGATGGAATCAGAGTAGAGCAGGACTTGTTTGGGGTCACCCAGCGAGGTGGACGCAGGGCCAGAACCACAGCCCATAATTCCCACTTCCTGTTTTGGTGCAAGTTTCTTCACTGCACACACACACTTCTGTCTGTTCCCAACTGCTTTCCCCACAGTCCCTGGGGACTCACAACTTCTCAGTCTTTTTTGCCTTTTTTGCATCTCCCCTAGGACCCAGCACATGCCTGGGACAAAAGTACTCAATAAATACCTACTCAGTGAACAAGCAGAGATGCCGGGTGTGTCTGAGTGGGGAGACTAATAGTCCTGGTTCAGGCTATGCTGGGAGAACCAGGCCATATCAGGGAGAAAAAATTCCTCTTTTTCTTTGGTACAAAATGACAGCATACCTTTGTATACTAGCATACGTCACATAAAAGAGCACCAGCAGATACATTAGTGCCTTCCTCTATCAATACTTCCGTGACAATAAAAAGTGTGTGTTTCATCAGGGACAAAAAATTATTACCAACGTTTCCTACTTTCCAAGAGTATGAATGAGAGAAACCAAACCTCTTCCTATGAGGGGGTTGGGGAGGAGAAAGAAACAAGCTTCTACAGAGCTTTTACTTATTCCTGATGCTCCATGGGTATGATACGTACATTAACTCAGTCCGCAGAACAATCAAGAATGCAGGAAACTCAGGCCAAATGAGTCTCAGTCAAGTGTTCATGCATATTTAACTGGTGAGGTCTGGATTTGAATCTAGAAATTCCTGTCTCCAAAGCAACACCCTGTCCTCTCTACCCCTCATCCTCTGCCTCGTCCTTCAGACCGCCTCCTTGCCCTGTTCTGCAAAGTGCTTCACGCAGAACTTAGTCACAGCACCACACACGAGCCACGTGTTGCAGGAGGTGGCAGATGTGTCTGTTGGCATTTAGTTCTTCAATGCCTGGGCCTTGTCTTTTCCATCTGAATTCCCTGTGGACCTCTGCACAGGCATCCAGTAAGTGTCTGTGGAGACTTTTTGTTGCAGCCATAAAGTGCACCCATTTCCCACACTGGGCTGACTCCAGCCTCATCATCATATAGAAAAGAAAATTGAAAACAAGCACTTTCTGCTCCAAAATTATGCCTGGGATTTGCCTCAGGGAAGCCTCACCCTGACAGCGTCCCCCTGGGGCAGTGGGAGTGGATCCGCCTGCCTACTGGACCCGAGCCATTTATTAGAAGGGAAGAGGACAACGCTCTAAAGTTTATATGAGGTCATGAAATGGGGCTGGGCAGGACCCACCCTAATGCTCAACTCCTCACCTCTCCATTCGAAAATATTTCCTCCTTCCCTCCCTCCCTCCCTCTTTTCTCTTCCCTTTCTGTCGCCAGGCCTCCTCTCATCACTGTTGCCACAGATAAGTTTTCTAAAATTGTGGTCCTTACAAGTCTTGCATTGAAATCACCTGGTTAGGGGCAGAGGGCGTGGTGGCTGGTGATTTGTATTTTTACAAGCTCACTAGGTGATTTATAGGGATTACATTATTTCCGAACCAGTGGGATATATTCTAGAGCTGATCCAAAATCTTTACAGCTGAGGTGAAGGATCTTGTCCCTGGTCACAGCGTGGCTTAGGAGCAGAGCCAAGGCAAGAACTCTGGGTCTCAAGAACCAGTGCAGAACTGGACCCCCTGCTTCACTGTGTTGACCGCACAGCCCTTCCCGCACAGCCCCAGCTCCTGAGCTGTCCCAGGAGACAGTGGATATAGCTGATGGCCACGTAAAGGCTGGCAAGGTCACTGGGCTCTGGGCACCAGGGCCAAAATAGTTTCCTGAATTAGCAATTGCCGGAGCTAGTTTTGAACCTGGAAACAAGCTATTCCTTTAGCAAATCTGGCAACCTGCCTGCAGGCAGAGGTAAAATTAGTATTTAGAAAACAAACTGGGACCCACAAGGTCCTTTCGGAATTCTAACATCTTATTGCTGAAAGAAACATTAATAAACTTTTGTCCAACCCCGATGTGCCTGTGGAATTCCTGCCCTAACCTGCTCAGACTGTACCTGCCAGGTTTCCCCCCTTGTGTGGGCTCTGCTCGGATCCCACCAGTGCTGGGGAGCTCATGAGCCTTAGAATCAACCGATTGTGTTTTCTTACTTTTACAGGTGGGAATCTTGTTACTCCACGTCCCATCCTTCAGACACTCGATCTGGAACGTGTCCATCTCCACATTATCCTGGGAAGAAACATGAAGGAGGTATGGGAAGAAGGAGGAACGGTGGGGTCTGTGGTTTTTCCCAGTGAAAGCAGCTCGAACAGCAAAGGTGGCTGCCCTCCCCTGAGCTTTCCCAACCGTGGGCCTCCAAGGGCTTGAAGCTAAGGGGAATACAGATGCTGAATTCGTATCCCCCCGCTCCTACTCTGGAGACAGGCCAGGACTGTGTGCAAGAAGGGGTCCGGGAGGCTGTCTCTGAAGGGAAACCTGGACCCGTGACTCCTTCAGTGCAGCGGCTCTCAAACCTGAGTGAGCGGCAGCAACCCTGAGCCCCTGAGGGCTTTTGCACAGGTCACTGGGCCCTTCTGAATCAGTGGGTCTGGCCTGGGGACCACAGCTTTGCATTTCTAACAAGTGATGTGCTGATGTCGTGGGGTCCGCACTTGGATGATCCTTCCCTGAGAGCAGCGGTCCACTAGCTTGGCTCACATCAGACTCACCTGGGCAACTTAACAGAGAACAGTCACTGGGACACCCTCCCCCCCCAGAGATTCTGCTTGAATTGATCTCAGGTGGGGTTGGGAGGTGTTTTTTTTTTTTTTTTTTTTTCTTGTTTTTAAGTTAACCATGGGGTTCCTAGGAGAACGACTGTTTCAGAGAGCAAGCAATGCCTACCTGCCACCTTCAAAATCTCTACTTCTATCCCAGGTCCCCCCCAGAAGCCTGACAAACTTTGTTAATGTTGTTTGTACTGGTTATCGGGCTGCATGGATTTGATTTGCTCTGACTTTTGTGTCACTTTCAGAAATGAGAGTCTGGGACACACACTTTGAATTTTTACAAGACTGGAATCTCTGATGCATTTTGGAGGTTTATGGAGAAGGTAGGAAATACTGTGGTGGGACCAGGACAAGCTCTAGAAGCCCATCTGCCCTGGGAGGCTCTGGAGAATTTCTCTGGCCTGGATGACCTCCCTCCCCCGGCAGGACCTTGTACCTTCAGCACTTTGTGGCCTGTGTCACAGCTGATGAGCACCTGGTCTTTGAAAAAGTACTTGGCTTGCAAGGGCTCGATATTCCCATGGACAGGAGGCTGCAGCTTGGGGCACTCATTCCCTGGTGGGGAACAATGAAAGGAGAAGGTGAGAAAACAAAGAAAAGTCTGGTCACGAGAGGCCATTCCTTAGAATGCAAGGCCTGATGAAGGTGGAAAAGCCACACAAAAACCATACCCCCAGGCTATGGGGGCCTGGACCTACCAGGCCCTGAAGAAGGCTTACTTTGGAAACTTGAGCAGGTCACTTTCCAACATGGACCTCTATTTCCTCATTTGTAAAATGAAGTGGTTGGCCAGATGATTTCATCAGAACTCAGGGTTGGAAAAGATATTAAATGTCACTGAGTGCAACTCCTGTCTAATGTTCCCTTTACATCTTCTATAGTAGACCTCAGACATCTATTTGCATTCCTACAGGGACAGGGAGCTCGATACCTCCCAACCTGTATCTTTCATACTAGACTCCTCTGATTAAAGGAACAGAATTTTCATATTCAACTGAAATTTATACCCTTGTAATTTTTACTCAGTGGGCATAGTTTGCTCTTTTGGGTCACGCACGATGACCCCACTCTTTCTTCCCAAGACCATTCTTCAAAGTGTTAGAGAGACTGTGATTGTATGCCCCTGAGCCCTCTCTTCAAAAGGCTAAATTGGATAGGATTCCTCCTTCCTGGAGGAACTCTCCTTTGTTAATATCCTCTTCCTGCCTCTCCCCTCAAGCAGGCACTAAATGTGATGATGCAGGCAAGTCCAGGATAGTCTCTGAACTGGATTAGTCACACACAGCTGTGGTCTTGTCACTGATGCATACCCACTTCTTCCTCGAGTTACTGCAGGCCCGTTGGATCAAATACCTCCAGCAGGGTATGGACCAGGACTGAGTGCCTTGAGGTACTGGGGAATGAGGCTTGTGGGCTTTGTCAGTCTGGGGGACACATGGAGGCAAATGGCCATGGTGAAACATTTTGAGCTACAGACTCTCACCCAAATTCCTGCCCCAGACGTGAGGAGGGCTGGCACTGGAGGGGTCCTCCCCACGCCCAATGAATCACAGCGTGAAGGGGTGAAGTTCAGGAAACAGTTTTTTTTTTTTTTTTTTAAATCTCCTCATGTGATTCTGAAGTGCAGCCAGTTTTGAAATCTACATCTAGTCCAAACCCACCATCACTGCTGCCCTTGCGCCCATTTTACAGATGGGAAACTGAGTCAGTAAAGAGAATTTGCCTCGGTCCCAAGCTGCTCACTGGCAGAGCTGGGAGTTCTGCCACATCCGGGGAGGAGCCCCAGGCCTGCTCCCCCTCACCACGTGGCCACTGCCCCATGAGGGCTGAGCATGGGAGCCAAGTGTGACCCAGGAGGGGAGAGGCCGTGTTACCTGTTGCCCTGTACAACAGCCTCCAGCCCCGGTTCTCGCCTGAGTTGTCACTGCGGAACAGGATCTGGACGCTGTGGCTCTGGGTATTGATGGGTTCTGGGGCTTTCTCTCCACAGAAGGGCCCCAGAACTTTTGGACCGGTTTTAATCTGTGAGGGGCAAGACAGAGAAAAAGCAGGGTCACACCTGAGTGTGTGTGAGGCTGCTGCAGGGATTGTCTCTACACTGCACCCGGGGTTTTCTGGAAGCTTCGATGTGAGCCCACGGCGTTCACTCACATTTTTAGTGGGCATTACCATTCACCAAAGGGTTCCATCTCCACTCTCCCATTTACAATTTACAGTGACCCTGGAAGTGGACAAGGCAGGCTGATAATCCTCTGCTCATAGATGAATATATTATGGCTCAGAAAGGAGAAGAGCCCTGTCCAGGTGCACAGGACAGAAAAGGCCTCTGTTCTTAAAGACCCTGCAGCCTAGTCGGGGCAGACTAATGGATAATAAACAAAATAATTACAGGCTTTGGTTAACATTATAAAAATAATCAGGATGATATAAATATATGCTATATGTTTATGATTTATGTAGTAAAATCTATGTAGTTTGTATAATTCATCATTAATATAATAGATAACTTTAAATAGGAAGTCAGGGAAGGCCTCTTTGAGGAGGTGACATTGCATTTGAAACATGTAGGATGAGAAGGAGCTTCTCATTGGAAGAGGAGGGAAGAATACTTTCCAGGCAGCAAAAACAACTTATATGAAGGTTGAGGCCAAAGGTGGGAAAGAGCCTGGCAAGTATCAAGAACAGGAAGGATTTGCATTTCTCTAATGATTAGTGATGTTGAGCATCCTTTCATGTGTTTGTTGGCAATCTGTACAGACAATAAATGCTGGAGAGGTTGTGGAGAAAAGGGAACCCTCCAGCACTGTTTGTGGGAATGTAAATTGATACAGCCACTATGGAGTACAGTATGGAGGTTCCTTAAAAAACTAAAAATAGAACTACCATACGACCCAGCAATCCCACTACTGGGCATATACCCAGAGAAAACCATAATTCAAAAAGAGTCATGTACCACAATGTTCATAGCAGCTGTATTTACAATAGCCAGGACATGGAAGCAACCTAACTGTCCATCGACAGATGAATGGATAAAGAAGATGTGGCACATATATACAATGGAATATTACTCAGCCATAAAAGAAACAAAATTGAGTTATTTGTAGTGAGGTGGATGGACCTAGAGTCTGTCATACAGAGGGGAGTAAGTCAGAAAGAGAAAAGTAGATACCATATGCTAACACATATATACGGAATCTTTAAAAAAAAAAAAAGGTTCTGAAGAACCTAGGGGCAGGACAGGAATAAAGACACAGAGTAGAGAATGGACTTGAGGCCACGGGGAGGGGGAAGGGTAAGCTGGGACGAAGTGAGAGAGTGGCATGGACATATATACACTACCAAATGTAAAATAGATAGCTAGTGGGAAGTAGCCACATAGCACAGGGAGATCAGCTCGGTGCTTTGTGACCACCTAGAGGGGTGGGATAGGGAGGGTGGGAGGGAGACGCAAGAGGGAGAAGGTATGGGGATATATATATACATAGAGCTGATTCACTTTGTAATACAGCAGAAACTAACACACCGTTGTAAAGCAATTATACCCCAATAAAGATGTTAAAAAAAATTATAAATAAATAAATAAATAAAAGAACGGGAAGGAAGCCAGTGGGGCTGGAACAGAGGGAATGCCCTGGCTTGAGGTTGGAAAGGCAGACAAGGGCCATATTGTGTTGAGGAATTTATGTTTACTCCAAATACAATCTTGATGTAACCTGGCTTTCATAGAGTTTACCCTGGATTCTATGAGAGACCAGACTGTGTAGAGCAAGAGTGGAAGCCAGCAAACCTGCCAGGTAGCTTTGCACTTGACCGGAAGAGAGCAGGGTTTACACTCAGATGGAGGCATCGGGGATGGAGAGATGGGAAGACGTACTCTGGGCTGGTCCGGATTTCCCAGCTCCCAGGCCCGGTCCTGCCTATGACTTTAACTCTTTCTCCTACCTCTGAGGACCAGCACTCTTTAACCCTCGTTTGATGAATTCTATAATCCTGGGTACATCTTCATCTTGTCAGCCTTACTGTGGCAAGGGGGCAAAGTGAAGCCCCAAGAGGTTACGTGCCTGGATAAGGCTCATAGCATAGCTCCCAGGATGTGCTGTGTGGTAGACAGAATTCTAAGACGGTCCCCATGACCTTCACCCTGGTGTTACTTCATGATGATGTTATGTTACCTGGCAGAAGGGATTTTGCAGGTGGGCAAAGGGCTAGTTTGAGAACAGGGCAGAACCCTAGACTGGATCCAATTAAGCTGGTAGATGTTATTTTAAATAATTATTTTTAGGAAGAAACCTGCTTGGCCCCCTCTCCTGGAAGAAGGGAGGGCCAAGAATGTCAATTTCCCCAAGTCATCCAAGATTTTCCAGCATTCCCAGGGCTTATGCCCACTGTCTTCTTACCTTGATGTAGTCATAGGGGCAGGACACCTCAGGATGGTCCTCAATGTCGAAAATGTCCTCAAACTGCAGGCTGATCATGAAACCCTCCTCCAGCTCAATGGTGTAGACGCATTCGGAGCTCTTAGGGTAAGGGCTGGGGAAGTCGGGGCTGGTGATCACGCCAGTCCTCTGCGTGAAGAGGTTGTCACTGCACTCCACTGTGGGAAACACACCGGAGCAAAGTGGCACACCAAACCCATGGCCACAGCAAGCCCTTTCTTATCGGCTACTGTACAATTTTCCCAGTGGTCCTGAGACGCAAGTGGGGAAGGAGTCATTATCCCCATTTTACAGACGGAGAAACTGCAGTTTAGTGAGGGGAAGTGATTTAACCAAGGTCACACACCCAGTAATTTGCAGAGTCAATACTCAAAGGCAGTGAGTGTGATAAGCTTTCTTGTCAAATTCTCTGGTCTTTGTGGGGGGCTGGAGGGGTCTGAGATGGAGTGGTCTGGTAAAAAGTCTGGTCTTCTTTTGTCCTGCTCTCCCCTCAGCCCAGGACTCCCTGGGGTCTCTGCTCAAAGCCTTCCTGGATCCCTCATATAACACAGGACCTTCACACGTACCCTCACTCTCTGGCCCTGGTCTTGCTTTTGTGTCTCTTCATGCTGCTGACCACTGCTTGCCAGTATGAAATATATTTGTCAGTGGATTTTCCTGTCTCCACTAGACTGTAAGTTCCCTGAGCTCAGGGATTCTGCCCTGTTCCTCACCACAGCTGCAACCCAGCACCCAGGGTCCTGGATCCCGGCCATGGCTGAGCCCTGCCAAGGCCCTGTTGTTTGCCACTGAACCATTGTCCTTGGGCTGACCTATCTTGGATCTGGCATGACAGTTCTTCCTAAGCCTTTGTTTATCCTGCTTATTTGTAAATGAGAAAACAGTGGCCAGAAAGGGGGCATGACTAACCTGCAGTCCCACAGCTACGAGCTGCAGAACAAGGTTTAGAGTGGTTTCTGAATCCCGAAGCTTTCATTTTCTACACCAACTACTTTCATGGGGAGAATATCGCCCCTAAGGGGGCCAAAATTGGTTCTTTGGGAGGGGGAGTTGTTACTCTTTTTATGCATAATACACAGATAGACATACAGTGCATAAGCATATATACAGTATGTCTGTGGTATTAAAATTTCGTGGGTGAGGCAATTAGGAAGAGAACGTTTAAAAAGGCTCCTGGGGGCAGAAGTGAAAATGAAAAACAGGATTGGGAAACATTGCTCATTCTTAGCCCCTCTGTACTCAGCACATAGTAGATACTCAATAAATACTTACTGAATGAAAACCGTGGAAAATACTAACCCTCTTCGAGAAAACTCCTGTTGTGTGCCTGCTTTGTACTGATGGGTCCTATAGGGTTTTATTTGGAAGTAAGTAGGAGTTTTTGAAGGAGAAAGGAAAAAAATTCTTGTTTCCAGCCTTTACCTCCTCCAATGATCCCTCACTCAGCTTCCAAGTGATCTTTCTAAAACGCAGATCCTTACCCTGAAGTCAAACTAATCTACTGGCAATTCCCCAAACATTCCAAATTCTGTCATGCTTCTGAATGCTTGCAGAAGCTGTTCTCTCTGCCTGGAGTGCCCTCCTTTCCTTGTTATTTCTCCTTCATCAAGGGCACCATCTCTGAGAAGGAAGGGCTTGCTCACTTCTCTGTGCAGACTCAGTCTGATAGTACCATGTCCACACTTCTTTTACAGCACTTACTACATTTTACCATTTTCCTATGTGGCTATTACCTGCTAGCCAGGAGGTCCTCATGGAAAGTGGCCAAGTCCTCCTATTTCTCCACCCCTGCCTCAGCCTGGAAGACTGTGGCAGAGAAGGCACATTGATGAGAGGTGAAAGCAAAGGGAGCTAGAAGGAATGGGACATTTTCTTGCCACCTCTGTCTTTGCCTCTCTCTTCCCTCTTCTCTCCCTTGCACTGAGGTTCTCTCTATCACAGAGGAACTTGAGGGGCCATGAAAGAGCAGGAAAAAAAGACCTGGTGGGTGAAGCCTAGTTCATGGTTCAGGACTGGGAAACCTGGGTTTTCCCTTGACTTGGCCAGTTACTTACAGTAGAAGAGGAAATAGGGACTAAGGAGCAGAAATTCCTGCTGCCCAGGAAGAAAGATGAACTAGAGGCTAGGGCTTCTGAAATGCGGTCCTCTGACAACCTGAACCTGATTTCCAGGCTGGTGGGCATTTCAGCATCTTTACCCCTGGGTATCTGAGGCACAGCTCTCTGATTTCATTTTAAATCATCCCTACTGCATATCTGTCCTTCCTCTGAGCCTCCCCTAATCTTATCAGAAAATACAGTGCATAATGGTGATGCACAGAATCATCGCTGGGCCCCACCTCGGCAGGTCCTGTTGTCTGTGTGGAGGATGTAGCCGAAGCGGCAGGAGCAGTAGTAGCCGCCGATGTAATTATGGCAGTAGTGGTCACAGGACAGCTCCTCGTCTTCCCGCTCCACGCACTCGTCCACATCTGCGGGGCAGGTAGAGCCTCTCAGTCAACCAGTTCATGTGTGATGGTGAAGACAACAGCCGACATTTACAGAGCACTCAGTATGGGCCACTCACTGTGTTGGGAGGTTCCTGCATCCCTCATTTAAGCCTCACCGAAGGCCCATAAGTAGCCACTATCTCCATTTACAAATGAGGAGGCTTACCCAAGATCAGAGAGAGCCTGGTTCAAACCCAGGCAACCTGACTTCTGGTGGTGCCACTGTTCTCTAACAGTTGTGATAATAGCAAGCAGGACCATTATGATCCCCTTTCTATAGATGATGAAGCTGAGACTTAGAGCCATTAAAGAACTTACTCCGAGTCACACCAAGAGTTAAGTGGTGGAGTCAGCATTCAAATCAAGGTGGGCTGGCTCTAGAATCTGGGCTCTTAACCTCTCCTCCATACTGCTTCTCTCTTTCTAAGTCCCTATGGGGGTCAAGCCCTATCCTAGGCATTGGAAATATAAGGATAAAAAGATGTATGTTCTCAACCCAGTTTAAAAATTGGAACATATATTTCTTCCCAAAAGATACAGGAATGGCCACAAAGCACATGAAAAGATGCTCAGCATCACTAGGCACCAGGGAAATGCAAATTAAAACCATAATGAAGGGCTTCCCTGGTGGCGCAGTGGTTGGGAGTCCACCTGCCAATGCAGGGGACGCGGGTTCGTGCCCTGGTCCGGGAGGATCCCGCGTGCCACGGAGCGGCTGGACCTGTGAGCCATGGCTGCTGAGACTGCGCGTCCGGAGCCTGTGCTCCGCAACGGGAGAGGCCACAACAGTGAGAGGCCCACGTACCGCAAAAACAAAACAAAACAAAACAAAACCATAATGAAGTACCACTACATAACCCACGGAATGGTTAAACATTTTTTAATTGATAACATCAAATGTTGGTGAGGATAAGGAGCAGCCAGAACTCTCACACATTGGTGGAGAGGTACAAAATGGTGCAAACACTTTAGGAAAAGTTTGACAATTTCTTATAGAACTAAACATACACCTGCCCTATGACTCAGCAATTCTGCTCCTAGATATATACCCAGCAGAAGTGAAAACATGTTTGCAAAATGGCTTGTACAAAAAGGTTCATAGAAATTTTATTGAGAGCCAAAAAATGGATAGAACCCAGGTGTCCAACAATAGGAGAATGGATAAATAGACTGCAGTATATTCATACAATGGAAAATTACTCTGCTAGGAAAAGAAACCATTACTGATGCATTGCAACAACATGAATGAATATCAAAAACTTTATGCTGAGTAGAAAAATCCTCACCTCACAAAATATATTCTGTATGTGTTCATTTATATGTCGTTTTGGAAGTGGCAAAGCTAATCTATGGTGGAAAATAAATCAGGACAGTTGTGGCCTCTAAAGGAGGTGGGAGTGGGTTGCAACTGGGAAGGAGTACAAGGGAACTTTTTGGGTTAGTGATAAAGCTCAACATCTTTTTAGGGGTTTGTGTTAGACACAAATACAAATTTTTGAAAATTTAAATGTACTTAAGATTTGTGCATTTCACTGAATGTAAATTTTACATTAAAAGGAAAAAATGTGAGTAGATTAGATAAACAATATACATGCTAAAGTATTTAGGAAGAAGAGTACTGATGTCTGCAATTTATTTTGAAATGCATCAAAAAAGATGCATTAATGAATAGAGGATAGATAGATGGATAGATAAGTGATAGAGCAAATGCAGTAAGACATTACTGGTAGAATCTATGTGGTGAGTATAAGGTGTTCATTCTAAAGAAGAGAGCACAAGGCACTTTTAATCTTGAGAGAGAAAGGGAGACCCAGGGATGAGCCACCCACTTCTCTAACTTACCCACAGCCATGTAGTGGGCCTCAAAGCCTGTGAATCGCTCCTCGTTGGAGAAATCTGAACGGAAAGTGATAGACATGAAGGAGCCAGGGGAGAGGACCACTTCCTGGCCAGGGGTCTGTTCTGTGTCTGTGGTCTCCCTGCCACAGAAGGTTGCCAGCACCTGCTCCTCAGTTTCTACCTTTAGGGTCAAAGAGAAAGGGAACAAGATGAGCACCTTCCCAAATTAGCTCTTCTCTGCTGGTCTCCAGGAGAAAAGACGGAGGGGCTGCCCACAAGTAGACCAGACAGCCTGGGAAAGCCAGAGAAAGGGGTTTAGGGATTCTGGGATTTGAGGAAAGACACATTACAGGTTAAGTCAATGTGGCCGTCCAGCCACTGTTTCACTCGTTTTGTTTAGGTCCATCAGAAGTAGCTTGGCATTTGTCATTCCTGTTGACAACAAAATGGCTTATTTGTTAAAAATAGCTCAATGTTAAAATAAATAAATTTTAACATTGGATAATAGAATAAATAAATAAGAGCTAGATAATCTCACAGATTCTATACGCAACAGGAACTTACATTTCCAGGAAAAGAAAGTTTATACACAGTATAAGTCATTCATTGAACATTCAGCGTGTGCCTGCCACGGAGCAAACCGTGGGGTGGGGATGACGGGAGATGAGTAAGACGCAGAGCTGTCACCGGGAGGCAGTGTTCAGGGGGAGAAAAACAGAGACAGAGCTATCATACAGTGTGACAAGTGTCTCATTGAGGATGCACTCAGAAGGAGGTGAAGGATCCCCGTTAGAATGTATGCTGCAAGAGAGTGAGACTTTAATTACTTAATTACTTAATTATTTAATTAATTACTTATTGATATATCTGAGTTTTATTTATAAAATGATACAACATCTGTATCAGAAGTGGAAGTTTTAAAAAAATTGCATATGCTTTTTATTTATTATTTTTACTGAAGTATAGTTGCTTAATAATGTGTTCTTTTCAGGTGTACAACGAAGTGATTCAGTTATACATATGTATGCATCTATTCTTTTTCAGATTCTTTTCTTCATAGATGTATCTTCAGTGCATGGTGCAGGACCTAGAACATAGCAGTTACCCAATAAATATTTGTCATTAAGAACTAAAAGTGCAAGACCTATTCTGAGAACAGTGAGATGCCAGGGAGTCTGTGGGGATTGTAGGAGAGATATATTTGGAGGAATAAGTTGAAACTAGATTACAGTTGACCTTGAATGACATAATAACAAGTGACTCAATTCTGTGAGTAAAGGGAAGACGTAATCAGAACTGTGTTTAATAGGTAGTCTTAATAACGCAGAAACTACTGGAGTCACCCAGAAACAGGTGCATTTGTGTTAAGACTCAGATGCAAATATTGCCTATTTGCTAAAGAATTCTCTACTTTGCAAGAGTCTGAGGCCCTGGGTAAATTCAGAGACCCAAGGAGAGATTCTAAACTGATTGCCTAAAGCAGAATTTGTGTGTTTGGTTTGGGAAGCACAGTGTAGCTGGTTGGTATATTTATTTGACTACCAATACTTGGCCTACCTACCACTCTATCATTTACACCTACCGCGATCATTTTAAGGTAGTGTTTCTGTTTGCAACCTCTAGATTGGTATTTTAACCGAGATGTGTGAGAAAAATCTCTGACCAAGAATGATTTCTGCTGCCTTTCAAAGTCATTAGAGAAAGTTCTCAAAGGCTGCCTATCTCTAGTAGCTTCTAATGAATTCATTGTTTTGTTCATTAGTTTAGTATGTCAGAAGTATCTTAACATTTGACACTTCTGTTTTGAAACTAATGATTTATTTATTTAAAATAAGTGGGAGTTTTAAAGAAAAACAATTTGCCCTGGCAACAAAACACAAGGACAATTAATCACTAACTTTGGGAACTGAAGTGTAAACAGAAAATGAGATCATAGCTTTGCTATTTTTTCCTCTTCTCTGCAGATACTAGCCCAACTCACACCAGCCTTATTGCTATAGAATGTGCCTATCTGCACACAGCTGAAATGTCACTTCCTTGAACATCACAGCCGTTTTGCTGTTTTGCTGATCTGAGTTTTCCAGGTAGCTGAAGTTTTTACCTAGCTATGACTAAAAAAATTTTTTCCGGGGTAGCGGGGTATAATGCTTTTTAAAGTGCTTTATTCAAATCCCTGCTTTCTCAGGTAAAACATGCTAATCCCTCTTGGTGATCCAGGGACATTGTTATGAACATCAACCATCTTAGGGATACTGAGTTACGTAATGTTGCTTGCCCTGCTTTGAAGGTCCCCAGACTATTATGCCTTCGCAATTCTTAGGTCTTCTTTATGTTTTATTCGCTGTTTTAAAATCAGTTTATTAGCTGAAATATGTTGTAAAATAGAAACCAGTTAAGCTGCTATCGTTAGAACTTAATAAAAATAAGACGAAATAGATTTAGAGTGAGGGCCTGGGAGAAGGCTTCTTCTATGAGTAACTGCATGAGCTGGAATGCACTATCTTGGTGACCTCTGCTTTGGAGTGTATGGACCTGGCATTTAGAGGTCCTGAGTATTCCTGACTCCACCATAAACTGTTATGTGGCTGACTCCTGTAGTTATCCACCTGGTAAACTAGGGGTTTCAACTTGCTGAGCTCTACACTCTCTTCCAGTCCTGACATACTAGTATTCTAACAAGTCATCATATCCATACATTAAATAAACCAACTAGAGGATGGTGAGCAGGAATTTCAGCACACAGATTGCTTCCTGCTGAGGAACTTGATGAAGTTGAACTTGTTTGTGGTCTATAACCACGTGATACAGAATCAATTACTAATGAAGAGTCATGCCTTGAGCATTAACACTTCGAGGCACAGCAGCCTCCTTCCTAATTCGGTATTCCCAAGGTCTCTGGGGTTCCATAGTACCTGTAGCATGGACACTTTCAAGTGAAATCAGCCAGAGATAATTTGGATTAGGGAGAGACCTGATGAAAGTCTGTGATAAACAGCCTCCCTCCTTGTAAGTTCCACGCTTAAGGACCGTTTATGATGGCAGGTAAACGATCATCACCTGCAGGGCCTCACTATTCCAGAGGACAGGTAAGCACGCCCCAGCTGAGACCCATGGGGAAATCTGAGCCAGAAATACCTTTAGAAGCAGGGAAGAAAAGGCCCCGGGGCCCTGGGAATTCAGCCTGCAGCTCCGAATAGAGTCCTGGAATATCAGAGCGTGGAAGGAGGGACCCTTAAGAGCTGTTTCGATCCCCATCCTTCTAGAGGAAACTGAGGTCCAGAGAGGGGCAGTGACTTGCTCAGGAGTGGAGAGATTATCATGATTCCCTGATACTTGTTTTGTTTTTGGAACTGTTTTGACCCTGGAGAAAGGAACCCACCAACCCAGAGGGTGCAAGGCAAAAGACATAGGCACTTTGCCAAACAACTTTTCTAGATCAAGGGCCTCTTGAAACTTTATCTTGGGTGCATGGACTGTCTCCCAGAGAGGATGTGGCTCAGTGACAGCTCTGGCCATAACCTAAATAGAGGGGGTCACTGGCCCTACTTAATATCTTCAGCTCTTGCTATGATTGTAAAAATCTACAAAAACCATTGACTTCTGAGTACAGATGGAGGATTGAGCTCTGGCTTCTGTTCAGACTATCCCATTTCTAGGGTCACCGTATTAACATGATGGGGGGAAATACCTTATCAAATGAAAACACAAAATTTGTAATATTACAGAACCATCTGGCTGGGGATCACAGACTCTTCATTTTTCTACTTCTTATGGGCACCCATGTCCTTTCAGACTATTGTGATTCAGGGCACCAACACATGGATGCATGTCCTCAATCTGCTTTCTTTCAACTCAACTCAGCAAATATTTATATAGCAAGTTCTGTCTGCATTATAATGTGAAGGATGTCAAAAATTACTTATTTGTTGCACGTGCTTAATAAGGAAGTCTCCCTCCCGCCCCCGCCTCTGGGAATGTAAAATTTAGTAGGAGAATAAGTACTCAAATGTGTATGTGTTAGGGAATCACCAGATTGTAATTATTGCAATGAAAGCTAGGAAGCCCCTGGGCTTATAGGATGGGAAAATATTGCATCCAGCTGAGAGGAATCAGAGAACACTTAAGAAGAAGAGAATGTTCTTTGATCTGGGGACTGAAAGGTGAGTAGAATTTAGGCAGGTAGAAATAGTAGGTGGAGGGTTTGGGGGGCAGAGGGGAGGACATCCAGGCAGAGGGAATAGCAAAGTCCCAGGGGCATTAGGAGTCTCAACTGCCCCTCCCTTCCCACCACCACCTAGGAAAGGGGTTCTATTGATGTAGGAAAGGAGTTCTATTGAGGACAGGGAACAGGGGAGAGAGATCTAAGGAAAAGAAGCCAGAGCCTGTTTTCTATGAATTTTCTACCTTAGTAGAAACAGCACAAACCTCCTAGGCAAAGCTAAGGCAGAGCAGCAGAAAACTTGGTCAAATTTCTGTGGGAGGACAGCTATGGCTGCTTTCCACATGTCCATAAGGTTATCTCACCAGAGCTTAACAAATACACTGACAGCCACCCAATGAGAAACTTGAAGCCCAGATGATTTAAATGAATCAAGCAAGGTCATGATCTAGTGAGTGGTGGCTTCAGGTTCACAATGCAGCATCCTGATTCCCTAGTCAATAATGCTCATGCTCCTTTAAGACAGGAGGCAAACAAAAAATGCTGTCCTCTACTATATGATATCACTTATATATGGAATCTAAAAAATAATATGAACTAGTGAATATAACAGAAAAGAAACAGACTCACAGATACAGAGAAAAAACTAGTGGTTACTGGGGTGGGGGGGGCAACAAAGGAGTAGGGGATTAAGAGGTACAAACTATTATGTATAAATAAATAAGCTACAAGGATATATGTACAGCACAGGGAATATAGCCAATATTTTACAATAACTATAAATGGATTTTAACCTTTAAAAATTGTGAATCACTGTGTTGTACACCTGTAACTTATATGATATTGTACATCAACTATACCTCAATTTAAAAAAAAAAGAGGCCGTCCTATAAGCCCAAATGCCTGAGAGCTTTGCTAGTCTATGTTCCCAAGCTTCATCCTGGAGCCCCACTGACATCTTCTCTGGGCCCTTGAAGAGCTTTTCAGATTTAATTTAGGCATTCAGGGAGTGTGCTGAATTGTCCTGCTGTCAATTTAGTTAACCTCAGAACCATGTTCCCCAGAATTTCCTTCTCTCTAGTTCCAGGTTACTGTTGGCCAAAACAGGAATTTGTGTGGGTTTGGAAGGCAATAGTCCTCACTCTCTGGAGGTTGTTTTATGATCAGATACAGAGATGGACAGATGTAGATGTGCCAATAGGTTCTAATTGTCTTCACTCTCCTCCTCTCTGCATACAGCTCTTCTTTCCTGCTTCTGGCTCTGATGACTAAGAGTGGCCCAGGCCCACCAGAGGCTTGCAGGTGTCCCCACAGGCGTAGTAGCTGCTCAGAGCCAACAGCTTCTCATAGACTTCTCTCCATGAGCTCCCCCTTCATGACTCAACTTTGGCTTCTTCAATAGGCTTGAATTCTCAGCTTTCTCTGAAGATACCAATATTTCCACCCATGCCAGGGCTTCACGAAAATGGATAAGTGAACTGTCTGTGGTCCTCCAACTCTCTGTCTAGGAGAAGCTGGGATCTTTACTTTCCTAGCCTCTCCTATAATTACATGAGTTCTAATGCCCATAAATAGCTTTTATCTCATAATACTCACAGAGGCTCTGCTTTTCTGACTGAACTCTGACTGATACAGCCTGGAGCCACAGAAATGACCTCAGGCAAATCCAGCAAAAGGAGCATCCTGCCAAGTCTAGCCTAAACTTCTGACCACAGAGTCAAGAGCAAATAAAATGGATATTGTTTTGGCTACTAAATTTTGGAGTGGTTTGTTACACAGCACTAGACATATTATAGGGAGTAAGGAAGTAATCTGGGACAAAGAGAGACACTGACCTTCGTGAACTGAAATTTTGAGACTTACAGTCTCATGCCGTCTTAGGGCCTTGAAATTTACCTCGTTTAACCTCTTATTTTTCTACCACACCCTTGAAAAATTCACACCAGCTTTTCATGATCAGTTGCAGAGATGAAAAACTCACTACCTTCCAAGATAGATGAGGCCATTTTGGATTATCTTTGGCTTAGAAAGTTCTTCCCTGGCCCCATAACTGGGAATATAATTGAGGGGAAGATATTCCAATTGTGGAAAAAACTTATGAACAGTGATGTTTCTAGCAGTTATATATAATAATAGAAAACTGGAAACAATGTAAATACCCAATTCTAGGGGAACTGTTGCATCAGCATTAGGTTAGTTAAGCAGCTATTGATTATTGCATTAATGGAGAATTTTCAGTGATCTGGAAACATTCTTAGTAGGTTATACTAAGTGAAAAAGCAGGACAAATTGTATATTCAATGTAATTATAACTATGTTGAAAGTATACATTGAAAATAAAAAGTGGAAGGAATTAGAGCAAACAACAATGGCTAGTGAAATGATAGGTAATTTTTCTCTTTCCTGTTTTTCTATTTTAAAAGTATTTTAAAAAGAAATTTGGGCCCACGGCTACTTCCCTCTAGCTTCTACCCAATGGCATAAAATCAGTTGGTTCAGGTCAACCAACAAAGGGAGCACACAGGTGGGGCAGCTGAACCAGCCTGGAAGTTCAGGGTTGGTTTCCAGTCTCTCCATCTCTTATAACCACCTGAGTCTTCCCTTCCTCATGGTCATGTATGGAGACCCCCTCATCACTATTTCACTTCCTTCTCTCATTTTTTTCTAGCCCTTGGGTCCCAACAAAGCTGAAAAAGAGGTGAACATTTTTGCTTTAATTCCACACAAACAATACGGTGAAAAATAAAATTCTGAGAAAACAATCAAGAAACTCGGAACAACTAAAATTCACATATGGCAGGGAGGGTCTCATGTCAGGGGACAGTTTTTGTGATTGTCAAGTCCAAGAGGGACCCAGAGGATGGGGTGTAAGCGGAGGTATGAGGGGAGGTAGAAGAGATCCTTGGTGTGAAATTCCTGAAGACTTTAGGGGAAAGAAGAGGAGAGGGAGAGAGGGGGCATGGAGGATTAGAACATTTAAGAATGTTTGTGGTAAGAACATCTCTGCCCTTCTTTGGTTCTCAAGAGAGTGAGTCAAACTGTGAATTGCTTTCAATTGTGTACGTTTTCTGCTTTTTTGGATGTAACCCCTTACTGAGACTGGATCACGTGGGACCTCATCTTTATAAAAGTTGCACATGAGTCTTCACCAATTAGTATAGGTTAGGAAAATTATTTAAATTCTCTATGTTTTAGGTTAAATTGTATTCCCTAAAAGATACGTTCAAGTCCTAACTCTTGGACTTGATTTTATATGGAAATAGTTCTTTGCCTATGAAATTATGTTAAGATGACCTCATACTGGATTAGGGTGGACCCTAACCCAATGACTGGTGTCCTTATAAGAAATGGGAAACTTGGACACAGAGACACACACAGAGGAAAGTGTGAAGACAGAGGCAGAGATTGGAGATATGCGGCCGTAGCCAGGAATGCCAAGGACTGGCAAACAACCACCAGGCAGCTAGAAGAGGCAAGAAAGGATCCTTCCCTAGAGCCTTCAGAGGAAGCATGGCCCCACCAACACCTTGATTTCAGACTTCTGGCCTCCAGAACTGTGCCAGAAGCAGCTGCTGTTATAAACCACCAGGTTAACGGCAATCTGTTATGGCAGCCCTAGGAATTGAATACACTCTGTATATAGGTTTTTCTCATTTGTAAAATAGTGAAAATAATAGTATTTATAAATCATAGGACTCTGTGAACATGACATGAGTTAATATATGTAAAATATTTAGAAAGTTACCTGAAATATAGTCAGCACTCAGTAAATCAGTGAGAAAAACAGGACCGCTGAGATTCAGCCAACTGAGGTGACACCTTTCTGGACTCCCAGCTAAGTGGGGCATGGGTAATTTCACATATTCGAAGAAGAGTTAAGAGACTGAAACCGTCCCTAGATACTCTCTTGTTTCCTGGTTCCACTCTTTCATTCCTAATCTCACTGGGGTCATCAGCACAGACATCTCTTTTTATGAGTTCCCCCAGATCCCAGGCTGATGGGGCAGGCAGGGAACCCAGGGAGACCTTGCAACCTGGCCTCCTCATTTGGCAGGTGGCATCTTAGGTCCCTTTGGCTCTCTGAACTTTACAAGCCTCCTATCACTCCTGGGAGGTGGGTGACATGGAAAAGATATTATCCTAATTTTATAAGAGAGGACCAGAGTAATTTAAGGGATCTCTGAAAGCTTCCACCCACAAGAGAATAATAGCAAGTCCAGGAATCCCTTTACTTTCCTGTGTTTCAAAGGATTTCTCTAGGTGTGTGAATTTAGGCCAATGATTCAGTGACAGCCCTGGGCCCAGGACCCCTGACTCACAAGTGCGTGCTCTGTGCTCCTGTGGTCGCCTTCACCGCAAGTCTGTCACCCTCCAGGGACTGGGGCCAGGGGTTAACAGCTCAAACTGCTACTTTATCCAGGTGCCCAAACTGCAGTTAAATATGATGAGAAGGAGCAAAGTAAAGGTACCAGATGCCAGACAAGAACCTGGGTCTAGAAAAAAAGGAGACGTGTGTGTGTGTGTGTGTGTGTGTGTGTGTGTGTGTGTGTGTATTGCATTTCAGAAGCTCTTGAAAGCCACGTAAGTAAAACCAGCACAGCTGGTGGGGTTAAGACTCAAGTTGGCCACATTTGTGAGGGGCTGCAGGTTGTTGCTTCAGTCCTGGATCAAGTCCTTTGGCCCTAAAATAATAATGATGATAATAATAATAATAATTGTAGTAGTAGTGGTAGTCATAGTAATAATTCCCACTCCCCCCCGCATGTGGAATTTCCAGTTGACAAGGTGTTTTCACCTTCTTTATTTGTTTCTGACGGCTGTCTTGTAAGGATTGCACTTCAGGTAGACATTGTGATTCCCCGACCAGAGGAGTGACATGAATTTCCAAGGTCACATAGCCTAGGAGTAGCTGACCTGAGATAAAAATCTAGATGTTCTGACTTCCAGCCTTGTTCAGTAACTGGAATTACAAGACCATAGAAGGTCTGAGATAGAAAGGACATTAAAGGCTACCTATCATTTTCCTCTCTTAGATGGGGAAACTGAGGCTCAGAGAAGTGAAGTAGCTGGTTGAAAGTCACATGGCCAGATAATGGCAGAGCTACCATCAGGGCCCAGATATACTGATAGTCCCAGCAAAGTGTTCTTATACATTTGTTAGTTGGAGTAAAAACCTCCTAACAGAGCTGGGTAAGCCCCTAGGAAGGTATGTATCGTGTACATGCAAATGCTAGACGCCATTAACAGTGTGAGGACCTGAGACCCAGCTGGCAGGTGTTAGAGTCCCCGAATCCCTCTGCTACCAGGAGGATTGCCCAGTCGCTAGGAGGGCTCCGGGCAGAAAAGGAGACGGTCTCTAGGCAGCAGAGCACGGGGAGAAGAAAGAGCTGGTTGGGGAGGGGTGGCCGCGAGCTTGGGAAGCAAGCATCCCGCAGGTGGGAAACTGGAGGCGCCTGGCATCTCAGTGCGGCAGGGCTGGGGGGGCGTGGGTGGGAGCGTCTGGGAATCATGGTTGGGAAGGGGGGCCAGGAAGGGCTTTACTCTCATTGGCCCGTGAATGGCTTAAACTCCCCATCCACCCCTTCTGTGACTTCAGAGCCAGGCCCATTCACATGCAAATACCCTCTGGGACCGGGAAGCTGAGCCCCAGAAGGTTCAGGACAGGAAAATAGCCTGGGGACAGGCAAAAACAAAGCCTTGTTGTGTTCTTCTCCTGCAGAGGCAGCCTGGCTCCAGGTCGGTCACAGTCAGCACTGGGGTGAAAGCAGTGATTAAGTGCTGAGCGGAGAGAAGGGACCCGCCACGGGCCAGCGTCTCCAGGCACTTTCCAGGAATGTGCAAGCCGGTATGTCCCTCCGTCACTGCCCAGGACCCTGCCCTCCCCAGCCCGAATGCACATCCTCAAATCTTGGAAAATTTTCAAGAGAGCTAGAATAGGGACCAAAAGACCTGGCTTCTGGTTACCGCCCTGCCACTCACATGTGTCACTTTAACCTCCCCAGGCACTGGTGCCCTGGAGCTGGCTCTTACCAACTTACAGGGGCCAGTTGTCAACTTTTCAGGGATTTTTGCGATGCTGTTGTTAAACATAGCCATCGTGAAAAACTGTTTCATAAATTTACAATTAAATAAATTATATTAAAAAGAAATAAATTATATAAAAACTCATCATCTCCTAACTATTCTATCATTTTACTATTATCTCAGCACTTTAGTTTACTAATGTCTAGAATATCTGAGTGGTGAATAGAGAGCTACCGAGGTATCTCTTCTCTGCCCTCCCAACCCACCCCCCAGTCCAGACCAGGTTGTTGATCATTGATAAGTGCACCACTGGGTTCAGCCTCAGTTTTCACAAACATACTCGGTGGACCTTAATTCTATCCTCTAAGAGTCAGGAGGTCAAATGACACTTGGGTGGGAAAGCAGCTTGTAAAGTCTGCCATTGCCTGTGCGCATTAGGCAGGGACCCTATTTCCCAGGCCCCCTGGTGATGGGGCTCCCACCTGTACCTCTGTCTTCATCTCCCATCCCTGTCCCTCCTGCTCCAGCCACACTGCCAACCTTGCTCTTCTTCAAACACACCAGGCACATTCCCACTAAGGTCTTGGCTGTTCTTTCTGGTTGGGATGCTTTTCCCCAGAAAGCTACATTGGCTGACTTTCTCAACTTCTTCAAGTCTTTGCTCAAATGTCACCCTTTCAACAAGGACCACCTTGATCAACATATTTCAGTGGTAACATGCACCCCACGTCACGTGGACCCTCTCTACGCTGCTCTATTTCACTTCTTTGCCTATTACCTTACTACTCATTATATAATTAACCTGTGGATTGTGTTTAGTGTTTATTGTCTGTTCCCCCCAGTGTCATGTAAGCACCCAGCCGACCGGCATTTCTGTCTTGATTACCGCTATACCCCAAGCTCTAGTAAATGGTAGGCATTCAATGAATATTTGTTGAATAAATGAATACCTCCCCTTCCCTACTTCTTCTTCTATGAGCACATCAAAGCAAATTCAAGCCCTGCTTTTTACTAAGGTGTGTCTGAGAGTGGCCTGTGTACACATAAGCACACAGATTTGCACACCGGGGCACCTATTCCCCGGAGCACTCCCACCTCACACTCACCCACACTTGCCCACATTCTCTGCCCCAGCGCTGGGAACCTTCCTTCTGTTTTCCATCACCCCAGAGCCTGTGCTGTTTGTACTTCCTTCATAAAATAAGCTTTTGTCACGCTTTTTCTGAAGCTCATTTTCACTTCCTGATTCTTCTGAATCAGCTAGAATGGATTTGGAAACCTGGTATCTCTGGAGTGAAGAATTCCACTAGGGAATACAATTGAAATTCATGAGAAATATTTACCCATTCCTCTTTTCCTTCAGGGGCAAGGCCTCCTGTCTACTCCCAGAGAATGAACAGAGCTTCGGCAGTAGTTGAAGGTCGAGGGCACGTTCAGAGTAAACACAGAGCACTGCACAGAAATTAGGAGTCCGGGTTCAGAGGAGTCAGTCTTTGAGCAGGGCCATGGGAGGGACTTATCTGTCAATTACACAGCAGGATGCAGACTGACCCAAGGAGGCCTGGGAAGGGAGCATCAGGGCTGGAAGGGCTTAGAGAGGCCAGCCAGTCCAATTTCCTCATTGCGCAGATGGAGAAACTGAGGTCCAGAGCAGACAAGTGACTTGCCCAATGTCTCAACAGGAGTCAGTGGCTGATTTCTAGACCAGAGCCCTTTCCTTTATGCTTACCACCAGGAGATTTTTACTTTTCCCTGTTCTGCCCCCAGGGCTGTGCTCACTACTAGAAATAAACACAGACATAGGCCCTGAACTCCTGGGCCTGACAGTCTAGTGCAATGTCCTTGAGTTCACCATTAGACATGTGTACCACAAACAGATAAATTGAGCACTTTCCCAACCTTCATAGCTCAGACTCCAATTTTTATTTATTTATTTATTTTTTCGGTACGCGGGCCTCTCACTGTTGTGGCCCCTCCCGTTGCGGAGCACAGCCTCCGGATGCGCAGGCTCAGCGGCCATGGCTCACGGGCCCAGCTGCTCTGTGGCATGTGGGATCTTCTCGGACCGGGGCACGAACCCGTGTCCCCTGCATTGGCAGGCGGACTCTCAACCACTGTGCCACCAGGGAAGCCTGTTCAGACTCCATTTTTATAATTTTTTTTTTTCTCTCAATGTCAGAATAAAAGAGAAAGTTCTTTAACAAAATCTAGACAACACAGGGACCCTCAAGGTCCTTCAGTTTTATAAGATTTTACTAAATTTCTCTTATAGCCAGGAAGCATATCAAAATCTTGAAATCCCTACCAGGATAAAACTTGTTCTGAGAAGGGCCAAATGGAGAAACACAATCATGACTTAGGAGTAAGAAGAACAAGGATTGAAACCTGGCTTCGCTCTAAAGTCCTGGACAACAAATGCACTCAAGCTCTTGATGCTCAGCGTCCTTTCCTGTAAATTAGGTGTAGTAATCCCGGCTCTCCCTAGTCCATGAGAATCAAAGGAGGCAATACATCAGAAAGTGCCACAAACTTGTGTCACGACAAATGAATACACAGGAGAAATAAACAGCCTCTTGCATTTGATTAGTCCCTTCAGAGTACTTTTCCATAAATTGCCTGAAAAACTGAGTGATATGTGCAAGGTCATAGGCAGCCAGTTAGCGGTAAAGTCAGAGCAGATGAGAAAACGGACACTCACTGAGCATCTGGTGATACCAGCAAGCACTTTAGTGCTCACACCCTTGCCATCATTACCACTCTAATAATGCTTACTGAACTAATTACATAGGTGTTGGGCATATGTCAATATAGCATTTACCTCACTTGACATTCACAATAAGCCCAAGAGATAGGCATTACTGTTATCCCTATTTTACAATAAATAGTGGAGGCAGGAGCTGACTCTAGGTCTGAGTGGCTCTAGAGGCTGAACTCCAAATCATTGAACATGTTTGCCTTTTGCAGTACTGATTCCACTCATAAGCCATCATTTCATTTAAACCCTTGCATAAACTGCAAGGAAGGTACTGTATCATTTGAGTCTTTTTTTTTTTTTTTTTTTTTTTTTTTTGGTACCAATCACAAAACCGATGCTTAGGGAGATCAAGAAGTTTAGGGAATTACACCGTTAAATTCCTCTTTACCCTTCAAGACTTATCTCAGACATTAATTATTTCCAAAGCTTTTCTTGAACACCCAGAAATGATCACTCTACAACTTATATACTGCCCCATACTCTTGTGTTACTCTGCCTAGCTTTAGCTTATTAATTATGTACTTGTCTTTTGACGCACTAAGAAATCATGAGTTCTTGGAGGGCAGGTACTGTCTTACTCATCTTCACGGGGCCTGTCTTTGGTGCAGTGTCCAACTTATGGTAGATTTTCAATAAAATTCTTGGACTTCATTCCATAGACAGCAGAGAACGATTGAAAGGTTTTGAGAGTTGCACAATCAAAGCAATGTTTAAGAAGATCTCTCTGGACACATGTAGAGGGTGGACTGGTTGGGGAGAGACCCACAGCTGGTAGACATTTAGGATGGTATTGCAATAAACTAGGCGAGAGGAATAAGAACTGGAACTAAAGGGCTAAAGTGGAGAGAATGGAAGAAATGTTGAATGTATCAAGAATATAAGAGGAGAAAAGTGATGTTATGTCATATGAGCATTTAACAGATGCCAGTTGAGCTATATGCACTCAGTTAAAGAAGGGGAAAGAGAGAAAGAGAAAAAGCCAAATGCAGGTTTTTATTATCTCCTTTTCCAATGAACAGATACCATGAAGTGAACTTGAAAATAAGATGTGTGAATCTGCTGTTCCCTTGGTGGTTCTGGTTTCTGAGTACCTTTTTCAGTAACTATAGCTCCAGGGCTCATTTCTCAGCACAAGTCAAACTACTTCATCTGATGCTCAACCAAAGGAACTATATAATTTGTTGCATTTCTGGGAAAAAAGTCTCTTCTGGACATTCTAAAAGACAGTGCTCTACTATATTTAAGAGAGTAAGTTTGACTATAGACAGTGTTTGCCTTACATTACACTTAAAAACCTAAGCATCCGTAAGATGGGGGACTCCACTGTCACTTAATATTTTTAAAAGAAGAAAAGACTGAGCGTTTTGAGATATAAATTCTGGTCCCTGTGTGACCCTGGCCAATGAATTGCCCTTTCCAGGGCTTCAGCGTGATGGTCATGAAGTTGAATCATGATTCCTGAGGTCTTAGATACATAGAATATCAGGGCTAGGTGGACCTTAGAGAACATCTGGTTTAACTCCTCGTATTTGAGACAGGAGGAAAGAGTCCACTCTAAAAGCAATCACTTGCCCAGGGTTACTCAGTTAGTAGAGAACGGCCACAAGAATCTAGGCCTCCAGTTTCCTGGCCAGTGTCTGTGCTCTGCCCCTCGCCTACAGCATTAACCAGCTGTGATTCATATGTCTCATCTGGGCACTGTAGGAATCCACACATTGCGGCCACATTCCAAGGAAGCAAATCCTGTTGTGCAGATGTGCATGTGCCTTGAAGACCAAAGACTGCGGGAAGTCAGGCTGGAGAGGAATTTTCATAAAATGAGAGCATCCAGACCACAGCCTTGGGGTCCTGCCCTTCTTCAAGCTGCTGATGTGCAGTGTCAGCAATTCCGTCATCATCACCCTGACGGGCCAGGGTGGGAAGGGCAGTCTGTGGACTGGGGCTGGGCTGAAAGGATTCCTGTGAACTGGACGGTCTTTTAAACCCACTCCCAGGCCTGCCAGGGGAATTCAGTCACAGAATGAAAGAGCCTCAAAACAGGGGATATTATCCCAACAGACGGAAATGAGTGATACTCCAAGTTCCTTGGAAAAGGACAGCACTGGCATGATATATTTACAAGTTTTCTTCAAATGACACGTCACTAAGGCAACTCCAGCAGACTATAGTCTCTTAATGGAGTGCTCATGGCCACGGAACTTCAAGAAGTGGCCGCTGTAACATATTATTACCGTTTTCTGGCATTATCCTAACTAGGATAATGAGGGTTTGGGGGGGTCATCTGGAAAGCTCTGGCAAGGAGAATGAAGATTAAAATTCTGGAATTAAGGGACCGTAGGGATCATCTCATTCTACTCCTCATGGAACAGACGAAAAGACAGAATTTTGTAGAGGGGTATTGACTTATCCAAGGGTGGCATGGCTGGTGTGCTCATGAAGGGAAGAGCCTCCTTCTCATTCATAGCCAGGAAAGCCACATATTCTGGGGGTGGAAGGTTAGGGAGAGAACACAATTAGACAAAGTCAGTGGGTTTCGACTATATGTTGAAGGCTTCTGGGTTTTAGGGTTCACAGGTGAGCGTACTAGTCTTGTCCCTGAATTGGGAACTTAAGGAGTATTCAAGCTGTAATTCCTGCAAGGTGTGACCTTCAGGGGGACCAAGAAGGTTGAGTGAGCAGAGTGAGCTTCTGAGCCACCTTCAACCCTAGCAGCCTCACTTCTGTTTCCTATATCAGGACTACTAGAAGATTTTTAAGAAGAAAATGTCCACTAGGGAGAAAATATTTGAAAAACAATAACAACAATGACATGGGACTAGGTGGGTCTCCAGAGGGCCCCTGTGGCCTGACATCCTATGAGTTCTTGAGTCCAGGAGGGGAACTCTGCCGGGCACATATGGGCAAGGACACAGGGCCTGTCTCCACATGAGCACTAGTCATCAGCTGACCAGGGTGCAGCGTCCTGTGAAGGAAGGCCTGCTCAGGCCCCATGGCTGCTAGAACCTCTGCAGGGAGGCCAATGCTAGTGCTGGGATGGCATTCTGGAAGGAAGTGAGCTGTGCAAGCCCAAGCAAAGTAATACCTCTCTGTCCAATATGCTAATCTCTTCTTCTAAAGGAACTGGAAAAATGTATTGGAATCAGAGAAGCAAGGACTGTCGGGCACTTCAGGTAGGCAGCTCAGTCTCTGTGTTGCCTCACACAGACTGTTTCTTTGCTATGCTCAGAGGTCATAAGTCTAATTTTGGAGCACAGAGAGTGCTAAAAGATTGTCTTTTCTACTCCAGATCATTTGGGAGTTAGTGGCAGATCTGGGACTAGAACAGGCATTTCCTGAATCCCAGTCAAGAAACCAGGATGATGCTGCCCTTCCAGAGGTCCTAGTCCCATCTCCTTGGGCTTTCAGGAAGGTATCTCACCATCCTAGATAGAAACCATCAATCAATTTCCAAAATATTCTCCAACCAGAAAGGCCAAACTTTGGGTAGAAATTTCAGTGTCCTTAATTCAGGGTCAGAAGAGGTCTTCACAGTCTATTGTTGCCCTTGAAAAGTATCATTTTTTTCCGCTACAAAGTGTAGCTGATGTCAACTCTTTAATCTGCCTTGCCAGGAGACTCAATTTATTTGGGGGCAAAGAAATGAGTTAAATCCTCTATTGTGTGTTTATCATCTCGATAAAGGAGTCCTAACAAGGTCAAACCTGGCATCCATATAAATAAGAGGAAAACTTGTGAGAAATGATTGAATATGAATCGAGAGTGAATTCTTAGGGTGGAGGCAGGGAGGAATAATGAAAAATAAGTCACTGTCACAGCTAAAGAAAAAAATTCTAATTTCTGTGGTCTTGAGGCCTCAGCTACTAATAAAGGCAAGTGTTTCCGCTGGCAAAATTTCTAGATGATTGACATATTTGAAAGTAGAGAAAAAAGCAGTTAGGAAGTTCACATCTAGCCTTGTCTAAATCTATGGAATTTACTCTTCTATTAAGTCACTGTTTGGTCATCTTCCTTCTGCTAAGTTCACTCTCCAACCTAAATATTTGAGAATACCATGGTTGTACGGCAAGCATCAGCTAGGGGAATGGGCTGGGGGATTCTGCTAACCTAATGTCCCCTACCCATAATGCATCTGGGATCCTGGAGTTTGGTTCTGCCAGAGGCTAGATTATGTCCTAGAAGACATAACTAACCTGTTTGTTAGAAATTTCAATTTAGGATGATAAACACTTAGGATCTCGGTGAATACTCCTTGCTTGATCCTTGCGAGTCTGAGAAGTTGACTCCATTTTCAATGAATTTATAGAAACTGTCTGTCAATCTAGATTACCAAGCCACATCATCTCTTAGAGCAACCAGTTTTACCTTTTCTCATTCTTTTTGTCAATCTTTTATTGTCATTACTCTTTTTCATCTTGCGCAATTGCTATTTTTCTAGGCTCATCTCTCTTTTTAAGGGACTAGATTTTTGTGTCCTTAAATTCTCACAGTTTCTAGCACAGCGCATTCAAAGATGGGCAGCATCACACAGAGAGAGCAATGGTTCTCAAATGGAGAGATTTTGCTCCCCTGGGGATATTGATAACTGCTGGAGACATTTTTGGTTGTCACAACTGGAGTGGGAGTGCTACTGGCATCTAGTGAGTAGAAGCCCGGGATGCTGCTAAAGACCCTACAATTCACAAAACAGCTTTCTTCAGCAAGTAATTGTCTGGCTCAAAATGTCGATAGTGTTAAAATTGAAAAACTGTCATGGAGCACCAATTTTAGAAAGTTTTCAGTCACAGAAAATATGCTTTAAATGGGATACTTGACGCATATCCAACATATATAATTAGCAACACCCACCATTTAAAATGAGTTGATCAGGGTAGGGGTTCACAGCCCCACTTACCAGGCCTCCGCCCCACCCCATCCCACTGTTCTTTTCAGCCCCTGCGGTATCCTAGGGCTCAGTGTAGTACAGCTTGTGAGCAGTTTGGTGGAGCCAAAAGAACATGGTATTGAAAGTCACAAGGCATGGGTTTGGAACCCTGACCCATCACTTACTAGCTGTACAACGTTGGGTGAGTTGCTTCACCTTCTTGGGGTTGTTTCTTTGTCTGTAAATGGGACAGTAGTACCTGTCTCATAGGATTGTTTTAAAGGTTGAATGAGATTTTAAGTGTAAATCACCTTGTCAACTCACTTCTTTGCTGTTGATCAAACATTCTGGTAAATACAAGGTTACCTCTTGTTGAATTACAGGCTGTGGAAAAATGAGACTATACTAATACCAAAAATATAGAAAGCCTACTCTAGGGTGGTTTGATGAGAACTTCTACCAGGAAGCCAGAGAGAGTTTATAAAGTAGGTTCTTAGGTCTTCACATCTTTTTGAACCAGATACAACCTTAATAAGTGTCATCTCTCAGAAGTACTTTAAACTTTCTTAGCTCCACTTTTAAGAGAGAACAGCTTCCCACCCATGGCATTGTTTGTGGGCTCTCCTTAAATTCTGGGAAATGTTGTTTTGATGTTGTAATCATTTTCTGCTCCTCTTCCATTTGTCTTTTACATCCATCTGCATAGTGACCCCCCCACTGTTGCCCATACTCTTTGTTGATAAAATCCAAACTCTTTAGCTTCATATTCAAGGCCCTTCAGAATCTCACCCCAAACCAAACTTCCAACTTCACCTCCTACTCTCCGCTTCGGCATACTCTACACTTCCCAAACACTTGATCATTACCTAGGGAACAGGGCAATGCTTTCTAATGCCTCAGCTTTGGATATAATGCTAGCTTACTCTGATTAATGCTGACTCTGGGGTATCTGCCCTTTCCTGCTTGTTGAATTAAAGGTGACATTGGAGCAGAGGTTAGTGGAAACGTTAAAGACTTTGAGATCAGAAAGGAAAAGGCAAGGTTGTGTTTGGCTGAGTCATACTTTGCCAGTTTCAGTTTCCCTCAAGGTCTTTTCTAGGTCTTCCTACTCAGCCTGCACCTAGCATGCCACCCCCAACCCTCCTTCATAATGTTATAACACTGTAATGTCTCCCTCACTGGACTGCCAGCCTGGGTGGTAAACACAGCATCTAATTCATCTAAGCTCCTCTAACTCCCAGCAGATTCTCCCACAGAGAACCTGGGGAACCTAGGGAACATTAGGGGTCTCACCTTCACATAGTCGTATTCACAAAGGTAAGAGGATTCCAAGTTGAAGTGCATGAAGTAAAGCTTGATCCGAAATCCCTCTGGGACAGTGATATTCCACGTCACCTCTGAATCACTTGGATAAGAGTCTGGATAGCCAGGCGACTGAATCTGGCCAAACATATTGTTAAGCTCCACTATGTGGGCCGAAGCCTTCAACAAGGAGAAGCACAGAGCATGAGAGAGAAGGAGCCACCTGAAAGACATGAATGGATTCACTTACATTCACAGACACTGGTCCTTGCCATTTAGCGAAATCAACAGCCAGGAGAACAAGTTCCCAGCATGTCTCTGCCACTGACCTGCTGTAATTACTTCGTCCTTATGGGTCTTGCTTACCCAGCCTTAATACTGGAGGGCGGTAACTTCATTTTAAAGGTTGCTTCCAGTTGTGCTCTTTTTAAAGATTTGATAATAGTATTAAACTTTCCCAGAAAATACCATATTTGGGACGCTGAGGCATATCATTTTTTGGTTGAAAATATAAATTTCATAGTTAGGTAAAAGCTGATATCATTTCTTTAGCTTAGCTTCATTTAAGAATCATAAACTCTTGACTCAATTTTCTAAAAAGTAAGTAATAGTAACATGGTAATATTGAGATAAGACTTATACTCGATGGGATCTGTGTAGTACCTAAAACAAATTTAACAAAATCAATCAAGAAACGCAAAATTTTGAATTAAGAAGGAATGAGCAAAACAAGGTTTTTTTCCTTTTGGCAAGTGTTTTTATAAAAGGATCAAAAACATACAGTTTATTTCCAGCTGCAGGAATGAGAGATGATGGACTGTGAAAAGAGTTGCATAAGGGGCACGGGAAATTCAACAAAACTTGCAGAACACACCCAAAGTGGCTGATGCAATAATGAGGCAGAATGTCCAAGGCTTGTCAAAAACCTACTGGTCGGGCTTCCCCGGCGGCGCAGTGGTTGAGAGTCTGCCTGCCGATGCAGGGGACACGGGTTCGTGCCCCGGTCCGGGAGGATCCCGCGTGCCGCGGAGCGGCTAGGCCCATGAGCCATGGCCGCTGAGTCTGCGCGTCCGGAGCCTGTGCTCCGCAACGGGAGAGGCCACAGCAGTGAGAGGCCCGCGTACCACACAAAAACAAAAACAAAAACAAACAAACAAAAAACCTAATGGTCAGTACACAAGACAACCAAGGCATCTACTAGATTGCTCCCCCTGTGAGACTCAAGGACCTTGAACTCAAACATCCCAATCCTGGCTCATCAACTTCTCCCTTAAATACCATATGTTCTGCTTCCTATGTCTTGGGAACCCCTCTCCTTCTCTCCAGCCAATTCATTTAAATGTTCTTATCTGGACTGTTGCTATTTCATCCTAACTGATCTCCCTGGCTACCACTTCATACCATTCAGCAATCTTCCGCCAAATTTGATTTTCTAAAACACAGATGTGTCCCCACTGCTCCACTGTGCCTGCAGGGCAAAGCATCTGCTACCGGGATGGCTGATAAGCCCTTTTTGATCTAGGGCTGATTTACCTGTCCAACTTCATCTCATAGCAGCCATGCCGAGGCAGATCATTCTGGGAGCATGCCATGCCCATCCAGGCCTTGGTCCCATTGCACATGCCCTGCTCATTCCTCACCCGGTTGTCTTATTTATCCTCCACCATCCAGCTCAAAGCTTCCCAAGATACCACAGAGTATCCTTCACTCCAGATTCCAGCTCCCTGTACATGCTTCCAATTAGAGCACTGCTTTAGGCACAGTCCCTGAAGTTAGGTGTATTTGGGTTCAAATCCCGGTTCTCTTACTTACTGGCTGTGAAACCTTGGGTAATTAGTCTCTGAGCTCAGGTTTCCTCCAATGTAAAATGAAGATTATAATCTCTAATTTACAGAGCTCACATAAACATTGGAGATGATGTATATGAAGGACCTAATATAAAGCCTGGTGTATAAGAGATGATGAATGAATGAACGAATGAATGAACGAAAGCATGAAAGTGGGGCCAGAGTCTTATATAGCCTAAAAAGTAACTTCTGGGAAATTATACCAGCGTCTTAAGATTAAGATACAATTTGGCTAATCAGGAAGTTGTTTCTCCCCAAGGTGCCCCACGCTGCTCAGTAAACAGATGCACATATGTTTATATATGCACGCATATGAATTTTTGAGTGTGTAAACACAATGAGATTATCTAGCTGTCTTATATAATATTTACATAAAAGGTAAATACGTAAGTGCAAAATGGCCTACAAGGGTGTCAGCAGGATATTAACAGTAGTTATCTCTGAAGTGGTAATATGAGTGTTTTTAATTTTACTTTTGTGTATATAAAATGTTCAGATGTGTCTAGAAGGGCCTTGTGCTATTTTTTCAATTAAAAAAAATAGTTATTTAAATTTTTTCCAAGGCCCCTGCAATAGCAACATGTGAGATGCAACTAAGGAAACAAAATGTTTTAATCCAATTGCCAGGGTCAATATTTTTATAAACCAATCTGTGGAGGACAGAGAAGGGGAGGCACAGGTCCAAGCTCTCTCGTGAACTAGTAGGAAAGCTTGAGTCTAGAAACTCTGGCTTGCAGGGCTCAGGCAGCCCCACTTTCAAGTGAGGAAATACATTGATGGTGCCTGGGCTAGGAGTTCTGGTTCAGTTCCGCTTGGGGAGGGGAGAGCACTGGTCTTAGGTTGGAATAGCTGGATTCAAGTCCAGACTTTGACTTTATTTATCTGACCCATCTTGGGGAAGTCACGTAAGGTCTCCCTCTCAGTTTCTTCATTCTTTAATTGGTGATAATAATGACATCCCCTGGGGCTGCTACCAGAATAAAGGACGATTGGAAAATAAGTACTTTGTTAACTGTCCAGCCCTAGGCAAACATTAGTTATGATTACTCCATCATGCTGCTTCCCGAAAAGCAGGGGTTAGGAATGAGCTTTGGATCCCCCAACTGGACCTCCCTGCAATAGCGACACCCAGATTATGTAAGGCTGAAAGGTCAACTTTCTCCATATCTGCTTTTTCCAGACCACATGGAGGAGGCTGAGCTTCCTAACGCTGCTTCTGTCAAGGGCTGGCCCAGGCTAACGGCTCCATCTATCCTCAGAGGCCTAGGACCATGTGTAGTAGGCAACTGGTCATCGTGGGAGGAAGGCCTGTGAAGCTTTCTGTTCTATTTTGTTTGCATCTCAAAACAGTTTCAAACATATGAAACAAATCTCTCTTTTCACATAATAAGCCTGAGCATATGCTTGCTTGCTTGCTCTCAGGGCTGCAAATTAAAGAATGTAAGTGGCAGCTTTCATTTCCCATCACACTCTCTGAATGTTTTTGGCTTCCTATCCACCAGGCACCGGCTGTACAAATTCTGACACCTGCTATCTATTCTCCAACTAATCAAAAAGTTTAATTACATTTGCTTGAAATGTCAAAAGTAATATATAATGCCAGGATTTCCTAAGCTCTACCGTAGGAGCAAGCTCTCAGGAATGCCTTAAAAAATGCTGGCAGATATCCATGGTTGTGGAATGAGTAGCATTTTCTATCCTTTCCATTCACTCCTCACTTCAACCTACACTACACCAAGACTGTTTTGGGGTAGAAGAGTTGAAATGGACTATATAGATCCCTTTGACAACACCCGTACTTGACAGATGACGAAAAGGATACCCCAAGAGGTGACATGTCATGCCCAATACCATATGGTGAATTAGCTTCAACAGAAGAAGGGAATAACAAAAGCTCACAGAGGATGCTGGGTCCATGCCCATATCATGTCCAGGCATCTGGCCAAAGCAATTAATCCTGTGAAAAATAATTTAAAAACCCGTAGCTTTATATGAAAATTAAAAAAAAAATACTAATACCAAAGCCCTTCCCCAGCAGATTTTAGTTTAATTGGTCTGGAGTGAGGCCTGGTCACTGACATTTTTTTTTTTTTTTTTTTTTTTTTGCGGTACGCGGGCCTCTCACTGTTGTGGCCTCTCCCGTTGCGGAGCACAGGCTCCCGACGCGCGGGCTCAGCTGCTCCGCGGCATGTGGGATCTTCCCGGACCGGGGCACGAACGCGTGCCCGTGTCCCCTGCATCGGCAGGCGGACTCTCAACCACTGCACCACCAGGGAAGCCCTGACATTTTTTAAAGCACCACAGATGCTTCTAACGTGCAGCTAGGATTGAGAGCCGCTGGTGTAGAATAATATACTTGGTTGAGAGTCTGGCAAAATACAGTAGAAAAACATCCTGAACTTGGAGCCTAAAGATCCAAATTTGGGTCTGGGCTTTTTCAAGATCATCAATGTGGCTCTGGGCAAGTTGCTAAACTCTTTTATCCTCACTTCTCCATAAATCCTACCTCATCCAAAATCTGAAGACCAGATGAGACAGTGCCTATGAAAGGGCTTTGCAAACTCTGAACTGTTGTGTCTATGTGAGGGCAGACCTTTTATAGACTTCTAGTGGAGCACTTTTCCAGTAGTAGTTTTGCTATTGAACAACTGAATTCAATTCAGCTAATATTTATTTCATGCCTAATAGGAAACAGACATTATGCTAGGTACTAGGCATACAAAGATGAACATGCCATAGATCCTATTCCTTAAGGAACACTCAGTCTTGGAAGAGGAGGTGGACATTTCAACAAAGAGGTATTAAGAAAGGTAGCTCCCAAGGACAGAGATATCACAAAGGAGAAGATGCTGACTCTGGGGATACTGGGCAGGGAAGAGGAGGTGATGTATGAGCCAGCTTGAACAATCGGGTCCTCTAGAAATAGGAGAAATAAGAGGGAGAGCTATTCTGTTAAGGGATCAGCAAACACAAAGATACAGAACTGATCATTGGCCTTGCAGTTTGGTATGGCTGGGGCACTGGGTGGTAGGGTGAGATTTGAATAGTGGACAGATCAATCAACTTGTCATTCCATGTAGATGGGCATAAATCTCCTCTCTTTTAGGAGAAAGGAAAATGAAGTTAGATAGCAGGTTTAACATTACAATGGATTTAGAAAGAAGAGAATGATTGGATTAACCTTAAAGACCTGATTATCTCTCTAAACCACAGGTAATCTGAGTTCAAAGAGTTAACATAGCCTGAAGCCCCTCATTGGCCCCAGACCCTGAAAAGTTGCTAGGTGACTTTGCAGAAGAGAAACAAATAGAAACCCTTTTCCAATTGAGAAGAAAATTAACGGGAAAAGATGTTTAGAGACAACACATCTGCAGAGTGTTTTTTTTTTTTTTTTTTTTTGTATTTTTAACAGTATTAACACTTATAAGTAGTAAAAGTAATTATGGTGGTCAGATTTTGACACTTGGAGAGAAAAACTTACAAGAAATGTCTGGTAACAAGCATCAAGTAACTCTAAGTCTAGGCTAAGGAATGGGGAATATTGAAGAGCTCGGAAACAATTAGAATTTAAAGTCCTAGTTTCAGAACTCCGAAGACTCTTTTTTTTTTAATTTCAATTTGTAATATTCCTTTAAGAGACATTTGGTGCAATTCATAGCCTGATTCACGCCACTGGCGGCCTCTGATTTCAGTAAGAAATGCAGAAATTTATAGTGGAATGTAAAACGGGGACAGGTTTTTAGTTTTCTAAATTGAGGTTTTAAACTAGCAAACTTCTGAAGGTTTAAGAAGCCACATAGCTGAGCTACGGGAATCTGGTTTCTTTTCCGGTCAGAACAAATAAACACACAAACACATATCTAACTCACAAAGTGTTGGAAGAGATAAAGCAATGCTCTTTACAAAGGAGGAAAACAAAAACTCAGCCTTGTGGGCAACAGAAGAAAAGTCACACTGGCCAGCAGACAGCACCCTACGCTGGCAGAGGGAGAAATCTGAGTTCCAGCAGCGTCAGGGGCATTTGCACACAGCCTCCCGTTTCAAGTTGCATGTCTCCCGGAGTCCCAGGGAAGGCCCCAGCCTGTCTCCCTTCTCAGAGCCCCAGGGAGTGATGAAAAGCCCCTGAACCAGCCACAGGACTCGCAGGTGAGTCGGCCCAGAGACAAGGTCAGACCTTCCAGGGCTACTTGGCACCTGGTCCCTGGAAGGACCCCCTGTGCCCACTCCTGCCCTGGCACTCACCTCATTTTCCTGCCTTGGGTGCTCCTGGCTGCCTGGTCCCCCCGGCCTGACTTGTCTGCGAGCTCGTCCCCGGTGTGGTGTCAGCGATGCCTTATCTTTGTTCTGAGGTCCCTGTGTGTCTCTGGAATTGGCTGGCATTCTCCATTCAGGTCACGCCTTCCCCTGCCTGCAACAGATCCCCTCTCCCCCTCTCTCCCTCTGCCTTTTCCTCTCTCTCTCCTCTCTCTCTTCTCTGACTTGCTCGTACACACACTCAGAGGAACCTGACAGAACAGAATCTGTCTTCTTCCTTAAAAGATCTGTTTCTCCAGGTCCCTCCTTCATCCCATACGGCTGCTTCCAGCTCCTGAGAGAGAATAACTGAGCAGCTCAAATAGGTATTTGTATCACCATGTGTGTGTGTATGTGTGTGGATATATGTGTGTATATGTGTGTGTGTGTTTGTATGTGTGTGTATGTGTGTGTGTATATGTGTGTGTGTGTGTGTAAAGGGTGGAGGGGGACAAAGTCTGATCTCTCTGTCTCCCTTGCCAGATGGCTATAGTTTTCTGCTTGTGTTCAGGACACTGGCAAAGGACACCAATTAAACAGGATGATCAAATAAGAGGGCAATTCTAACATCTACACTAGGCAAGAAAATAGAACCAAATCCCAAAGCTTGTCTGTCTGCAAACAACTACAGGCTTTCCTGTGAACAGGGCGGCTGGCCCCGTATGTGAGGGGAGCAGTCAGTCCTGCAGTTAGTTAGTTGTTCTTCATCACTTAAAAGCAAGGCTTGTGCTGTTTACCAACTCAGAGCATTCAGAGGCCTGATACAGCCCGGGGAGGACCCACTACAGACAGAAAGCCCCGCATCCCATGGCTGTAGAGCGATCTGGGCCTGTAATGGTGGCTAGACCTGGAGTTTGTGGAGAAAAGCAGCATCAGATATAAGCCAAGCTGAATAAGAAGAAAATTCCTTTCTTCACAACAATGACCACCAGTCCTGAATAGGGAGAGAGACATCTGGGTGTAAAAAGTAGATTTTACTGAGAACCTTTTCTGTGTTAGGCACATGGCTAGGTGCAAACATCATCTCAATTACTCCCACAAACCTGTGAGGATCATACTATTATAGTCATTTTACAAATAAGAAAACTGAAGCATAGAGAGGTACACAATTTGCCTGAATTATCCAGCCCTTTATTACTCCTTACTGCTACCACGGCAAACGCAAACAGTTAACATTTACCGAGCACTGTGTGTCAGGTACTGCTCTAGTAATGTATTGATTGCTTTCGATCATCTTTACATTTTGTGTATCTGGGTAGTAATATTATCCCCATTTTCCCAATGAGGAAACTGCCCAGAGAGCATAAGTAAGTTACCCAAGATCACACAGCTAGAAAGTGATGGGGAAGAATTTGAGTTCTCACCCACAATATTGTACTGCTTCTCACTAGAATATTATAGTACATACGGCATTTCAAATACACACCACATTCACAAAGACACTCCATTTGGGGCATTTTGAAAAGAGCAATTAGACTCAGCATCAGAGTTGGCTATAATCTTACCTTTCTATCCAAGCTGGCTGTGCATTTTGGCCCCAATTGTTAACATCTCTGATCCTGTTTTCTCATCTGGAAAATGGGGGTTGCTTTGAGACTTAAAGGAAATTATCCTTGCCATTTTTTTAGCTGTTCAGTGTGCCCAAGAGAGGGCTCCCACCCATTCTAACCAAGGTGGCAAACACATGCATTCTCCACCCTCTGATAACACTGCTTTAGCACATTTGGGGCAACAATGCCTTGCATCTTGCTGAAATTCTCCTGGTTCCATTTTCTCTCCAGTTTCTCTATTTTATCACTTTTAAAGGTCAGCTTTGCTAATCTGGGCATTATTAAGAGGCTGTGTTTGATAATGTGAGTGCAGGTATATGAGATGGGAGAATATGTGTGAACCTAGGCACCATTCTGGCTAAACAGCCTAAACATTTCTGTGTTAGGCAGGATAGAAAAAAAATCCCTTTAAAAGTCCCATTAAGAAGACTCACAGGCTCCTCAAACATCAAATAACTCTCACACAACATTTTAATGATTTAAGTGCAAATGAATCAGAAACACATGGACTACATTTCTCTTGGAATATACAAGGGTTTTAAAACCAAGGGATAAGGAACTTGGCACGAAGCATCCTGCACCATGCAGAGGGCCCTGCCCACTAAAGACATTCCCTCCATCAACACTGCAGCTGAGCTGACCCTCTCCTAATTTAGGGCACATCCAGGGAAATGCAGTCATTTGTTCTGGGCACAGAGGGGAGAGCTTGGGAGGGAAAGCCATCAGCTTCTCCTTGCAAAGTGTCATAGAGTAACTGAGCCTCCTGGAATAATTTCCTGGCCATGTTTCTTTAAGGCTGCCAGTGCTCAATGGGAGGCATTTGAAATACGTTCTGAGCCAAAGTTCTGCCAATATACAGCAGAGCTGATTTGTGCTTCCCTGGGAGTTAGCCAAGGCTCAGATGGAATCTGCATGATAACGGGAACTATGTGGCTCAGGACTGATCTGGGTGGGATTCAGAGCTGTTTCCCATCGTGTTGGGCTGCATTGGTGATACCTTCCTGACCTCTTGATAAAAACTTCCTGGGGTGTCATGAATAGATCACGGGGAGTGGGAGGAATGGAAAAGACTCAACATGAGTAGGCTAACTCATGGGACCTTGGGCAAGTCACCTACTTTCTCTGCTGGAGGAGGGGAAGGAGTGACACCAGTTTGCTCCGCTATAAAATCAGGGGAGAGGAGTCCATTGAGATCATGGAGTGAGGACTAGGAAATTGCAGTGGAGGTGGGGAGGTGAATTGCTAATGATCTGTAAAGAGAGTCAAGGAGTCCTGAGTGACCTTCTAATCTTGACACTTGTTTTATCTGTGGTCACAACAGCATTACATTACTCAGGATTCAATCATAGGTATTAAGAAAGATAATTTTTAAGAAGGTTCAACTCGTTTTTTAAAATGTTGATGAAAAGGTTAACATATGAGTATAAGGAACTAACAGTATGTCAATTAGAATCACAGAAGTGTAGAATGACGGATGTGGGCTCAACATCTCGTTTATAGTCAGGGAAAGGGATCAGAAAGCTACTACTAAGAAAGTAAATACTACAGCACTCCTACAGCTAGAACTGGGCTTGGTTTACATGTTCTACCAAAGTATTTATTACATGCAACTCCTGAGCCCAGACTTTCTGGAATTCCATGAATGCGCTGGAAAATGTAAAATATTTGGGCAATGAGTTTTTGTTGGCAAAGTGTGAAATCCAGGCTTCCTATAGAGTATATGAGAACTGATAAATAGCCCCAAAGATTACACCTTAGAATAAAATTTTAGGATATTCAACACATTGGCTGACAGTATGCTGGAAACCCTGGCTTCAGAACCTATCGGATCATCAGAATAATATGGGAAATTAAAAAAAAAAAAGACAAAAAAACCAGTGCCTGAGCTTCATCTCAGAAGATTCAAATTCAATGACTCTCGGGTGGGGCTCCTGAATCTGTAATTTTAAAAGCTCCCATGGACGGTTTTGTCATTTTGGGTACTTACAATGGTGCGTCTTATAATTAATGGCATCTTAGATTTGATGATATAGTCTTAGTATCTGCCAGATACCTTCATATACATCATTACATGTAATATTTACATGTGTTTAAAGGTGAGGACACTGAAGTTCAGAGAGACTAAGTGTGTCAGCAAGAGGATGATGGACATCTAGAGCCCAGGACTCCTGACCCTAAATCCAGGGCTCTTTCATCTGCAGCCCCTTGATCCTGCCCGTGGACTTTGAGCATCCATGAGCCACGCTGTCATGTGACTGCAAGATTTCAGGGAAGGGATATATAATTTACATTCAAAAAATAAATTATTAAGCTCTCTTATGGGCTAAATTGCTCCGCTTCAAAATTCACATATCAAACCCGAGACAGGAACTTTAAAGAGGTCTAGGTTAAGAGGAGGTTATTAGGGTGGGCCCTAATCCAATATGACTGATATCTTTATAAGAGGAGGAGATTAAGATAGAGACAACCAGAGGAAAGACCATGTGAGGAGACAGCAAGAAGGTGGCCACCTGTGACCCAAGGAGATGAGGCCTCAGAATAATAACCTCGATCTTGAACTTCCTTAAAATACCTGCCAATACCTTGGGCTTGAACTTCTAGTCTCCTAAACTGTCAGAAAATGCACTTCTGCTGTTTAAGCTACCTAGTCTGTGGTACTTTGTTATGGCAGCCCTAGTAAACTAATACAGGCTCTCTTACAGAAGTTCTCCCAAAGCGTGAGCGCATACCACCACGGTGTCAAGTTGATTTCAAGCACTGCAGGCACAGAATTAACAAATGCTGGGTCAGTTAAGGTTCTGTTTGGTAGGTAATAAGAGAAACCTTGACTAAAGCTGAAACAGAGTTTATTTTCCTCACTTAGCAAGAAGTGAGGCAGTAGGTGGGCCTGGGGACATTTTCTTTTTTTCTGTTCTGCCATTCTTAGGAGCTAGGCTATGTGTAAGGAAGAATCCAGGGATTCTTAAGTACTTGAGATACTTGAGACATAGACCGTTTGTTATGAGCTGAATTATACCCCCACCCCAAATTCATATGTTGAAGCCTTAACTCCCACTATCTCGAAATATGACTGTATTTGAAGATAGGAGCTTTAAAAAGGTGATTAAGGGCTTCCCTGGTGGCGCAGTGGTTGGGAGTCTGCCTGCCGATGCAGGGGACACGGGTTCGTGTCCCAGCCCGGGAAGATCCCACATGCCGCGGAGCGGCTAGGCCTGTGAGCCATGGCCGCTGAGCCTGCACGTCCGGAGCCTGTGCTTCGCAACGGGAGAGGCCACAACAGTGAGAGGCCCGTGTACTGCAAAAAAATAAAAAAAGGTGATTAAGTTAAAATGAGGCTGTTAGAATGGGCCTAATCTAATTATAAAAAGAGGAGATTAGGATACAGACAACACAGAAAGCAGGGAGACCACGTGGGGATACAGTAAGAAGGTGGCCATCTGCAAGCCCAGGAGAGGGGTCTCAAAAGAAACCACCTAGACTTCTAGCCTCCAGAACTGTGAGAAAATAAATTTCTACTACTTGAGTAATCCAGTCTGTGGTATTTTGTTATGGCAGCCCTAGGAAGCTAATAGAGCATCCACAACTCCCTTACCTTTGCTCACCTAAATCCATTTGATACCAATTATTGTTGCTCTTCACTCATATTAGGTCTCCCCTCCCACAGAAGTTCCTCAGATGCTAAGACTACATGGCCCAAGCAGATTCAGCCATAGGACAGGATTAATTAGGCCTTAAGAAGCAAATGGACAGCTGAGGTTAGACCATGTGAAAGGCAGGATTCAGATCAGGGGAGTCAGTGTTATCACTTCTCTAACTCCCTAATGCTGTTTCAGTGACCATGACTTTTCCATCCTCCTTCCAAACTCCCTTGCTCTTCTACCATTCTGGCACACCCTACTCATCTCTATTACTGTCACCTTCCAATCTCTTGGTCCCATCCTCTGTTCCTTTCATTAGGAACTTAGGCATGTGGCACCATGCTTACCTCTCCTTCCCAATTCCTCCTGACATCCTGACACTGGACCCTCATTGCTTGATCTCCTCACTTCAACGATGACTTCTTCCATTTCATTGTAACCATCTACTCTACTTAAAGCCACATCCACCTCTGAAATCTTAAACTTGTAACACCCCATTCTCTGACCACCATCTCTTACCTTTCTAAGTCTTTGACTCCTTCAATAACCCTAGACTTCAACCTCATCAAGACATCCAGTCCTCTGACACCACTCCATTTCCAGTCTATCAGATCCTCTTGGCTTTATATCTTTTCTGAATCCTACAACCAATCACCAGCACTCCTGTGTGGATCCTTCTTTCTCTACCAGTTTCTTGACTCTCTTCTTACTTCAGAGGAATGATTCCTCATCTTTCTGGTGAATCACTGAGAATCTAATGAAAGCTAGATTCTCTGTCTGGAATACCTCAAATAAAGCCACGTAATTTACTCCCTCACTTCTTCAATTCTTTCTAAAAATGTCACCTTTTCAGTGAGGTCTTTCCCGGCCAATCTATTCTATTATTTCTATTTCCACCCAGCTTTGCTCACCCCATATCCTGTTTTATTTGTCTTAATGGCAGTAATCATCAGCTAAGATGGTATTTATTTTAAGTTTTTATTGGTTTGTTGCTTGCTCCCCACCCCATTAGAATAACACAATCTCCAAGTGGACAAGTATTTTTATATTTTTTGTTTACTGCTCTATTCCCAGTACCAACAATAATGCCTTTGACTTGCACAAAGTAGGACCTTAATAAACATTTGTGGAATGAGCCATCTTCCAAGAAACATTTAAATAGGCACACATTCTTGAATTTTGGCGTATAATTTCAGGGACTTGATGGCTCTTCTGAAGCCATGAAGCTCAGAAGCTCAATTTTTTTTTTTTTCACCCGTGTCCCCTGCATCGGCAGGTGGACTCTCAACCATTGCGCCACCAGGGAAGCCCCAGAAGCTCAATTTTAACCATTCTTCCTGAATATTTCTCATACATCCCACCACTGCAGTTTTAAATACCGTTACATATTGATCACTAGCAAATCTATTTCTTTAGTCTAAATGTCTCCCCATAGTTCCTCACCCTCAAATCAAATGTCTATTCTCGCCTCCATCTGAAAGTTCCACCGGGCCGAGGTCATTATTTTTCTATTCCTGACTTGCCCATTCTCTCATACCAACGATGTCTATGAACTACCATCAACTCAGAAATTCAAGCCAGATATTTGAGTGTCATCCCTGATTTATATTTTCCTTTTCTCCTCATATGCCATCAATCAATAACTCCTATTGTTTACATATAAGTATCTTTCAAATCCATCATTATGCATAACTTCAATTCCCCACCACCGCTGCATTAGTGACGGGATTCATTAGTTCTCACTGGATTATTTCAACAACTTCTCATTTGTTTCTTTGCCCTTAGTACCAATCTTATAAATATACAAGTCTCACTAATTGTCTCCCTTTGTCAAACCTTTCAGATCACTCCTTTGCTTACAGAATAAAATAAAAATACCTTAGAAGAGCATTTGAACTCTGAAGTTTAATGTTGACATGAGGTGCAGTGAAACTGAAGTAGCCTGCAGTGCTGAGCCAACATGTGGAGGACAGCTGCCCTGGAGAATGGCTTGGACCCACAGCAGACTTTGCATAAGTGAGAAAGAAACTGCTGTGCAAAGCCACTGAGCTTTTAGTATTATTTGTTACTGCAGATAATTTAGCCTATTCTGACTGACACAATACTCTTATATGGGATAGCTCTTTCACCTCTATATTCTCTCCTACAACCAGCACACTTACATATACAGACTTTTATGTCTAGAACTGGTACCAAACTAGTTGCATATTCCAGATTTTATCATGATCTCTCATGTCTGTATGTACTGATATACTTGGTTCTCTTGGTCTTTAATGCTATTTTCTTCCTCATTTGTCTGTAGAATTTCCTCTTATCTATCATATGAAATCTTGCTTAAACGTCAGCTTCTCTGGAAAATCTTCCCCAATCACTCAACACAGAAGTAAACACTACCTTTGTTCCTTACACTTAAACTTTAAATTATAGTTTAAATTACATGTGTCAAATTATACAGCAAATTTTTGTCTACTTGTGTCATCCTTTCATCACAATAATTTGAGGGCCTGAACAATATCCTTTGTACCTTTGGCTCAGTAAATGTTTACTGAATACATAGATGTCTAAATAAATTTTTAAAAAGGCTTCAAGACATTGGGCTTCCCTGGTGGCGCAGTGGTTGAGAGTCCACCTGCCGATGCAGGGGACACGGGTTCGTGCCCCGGTCTGGGAAGATCCCACATGCCGCGGAGCGGCTGGGCCCGTGAGTCGTGGCCGCTGAGCCTGCGCATCCAGAGCCTGTGCTCCGCAACGGGAGAGGCCACAGCAGTGAGAGGCCCGTGTACCGAAAAAAAAAAAAAAAAAAGGCATCAAGACAGGTAAACACACAACTAAGTCTATAATTATAAATTGTGATGAATGCCATGTTGAAAGAGAGCAGAGTTCTATGAGAGAGGCTAATAGAAGGGCTTAATTTACACAGAGTGGTTAGCAAAGTCATGGTGAAGTGGTATCTCAGCTGAATAGGATGAGTACAAGTTCTCTAGTGAAGAGCTGGTGATTTCACAGTGATGGACTTTGCTACCTGGACTTCCACACATGTGGAAATTCCCCATTTTTATAACCCAGTTCATAGAAATAATAAAGATATAGAAATGAGATTAATAAATGAACAGCTGCACTCAGAATCAAGAAAAGGTATTTCCTGTGGGAAAGTCCGCAAAAGGAGGGTGGTAGATGAGAAGCTATGGCAGTGAGTTGCCCACAGTGGGAACCCATCCTGACCATGTGGGAAGTCTTCACAGTCCCACTGGAAAGCTGGGGGCTGACAGGGCTGTATGTGAAGTCACTGGGGAAGGAGTGAGAATCACCACCACAGAAAAATTGCCAAATAAGGATCAACAAATATTTTTCAAAGCCTGCATACGGAAAAGGGGTAATAAACTCAGTAAGAAAAGGATTTCATGGAAGGAAATAGAGTTAATAGAACCATAAGAATAGGATTTTAAAATAAGCTGTTTCCATAAAGCTAAAGGAGGGGATATCATCTGTGATACAAGAAGAGGAGAAAGATTTGAAACAAGAACAGGTTGAAATGCAAAAAGAAGCAACTGGATAATTAACGAAATTAAAATAACAATTTTACACTTATTAAATATAATTTATTAAATATATTTATTGAAATTAAAAATAAAATGCAATTGTAAGTATAAACAGCTGAATGGTCACAAATGAAGAATTAATTAACGATTTGGAAAATCAAGCTGAGGAATTCTCCCAGATAAAGAGATCAGAAATATGAAAAAAATAAAGGGGGTATGGATTCAGAAGGTCCTACATATGTCTAATAGAATTTTCATTAAAAATGGAATAAAGAGGGCTTCCCTGGTGGAGCAGTGGTTGAGAGTTCACCTGCCGATGCAGGGGACATGGGTTCGTGTCCCGGTCCAGGAAGATCCCACATGCCACGGAGTGGCTGGGCCTATGAGCCATGGCTGCTGGGCCTGCGCGTCTGGAGCCTGTACTCCGCAACAGGAGAGGCCACAACAGTGAGAGGCCCACGTACCACCAAAAAAAAAAAAAAAAAAAAAGGAATAAAGAGGGGGAACAGGAAGTAATCGTTGAAGAAATATTGGCCTCAGTTTTCTAAGAATTGAGAAAAGACAAGAATTCTCAGACTGAAAAGACCTACCAAGGCCCAAGTGAGATACTTACATAAAGTTAGATCTAGATTCCTTGCAGCAAAATTTCACTGTAGTAAGGATAAAATTAAAATCTTAAAAATTACCAAAGAGAAAGAATGAAATTAGATTATCATTCAGACATTCTCACCAGCCACCTGGAAACAAAAGGGAAATAGAGAATACCCACATGTACAAAAGGAAAATACTTTTAAACCTATCATTCTATACTAGCTGAAGGATTATGTAAATGAAGCTGAAATAAAGACATTTTCAGACTCTAAAAAGCCTACCATTCGCAGGCCCTTTCAGAAAGAGTTACTGGATGATGTTGGAGCTGGTTAGTGTTGCTGAAATTGTAGAGAAATAACCACACTTGTACCATGCATGTGGGAATATAAAGTGGCCTGGCTACTTAAAGTACAATCTGGGGGTATTAATAAAATAAAAATTTGCATATCCTACAAACCAACAATCTTACCTCAAGATATCTGTCCTAGGGAAACATTCATTTGCAAACATGTTTATTGTAGCAAAAGTTGTCAAGGTGAAAAATGGGCATCAGTAAAGTAATGGCTAAATATAATATGGACATACTATGAAACACAGAGCACCAGTTAGAAGGGATGAGAAAGATCTTTATGCATCAACCTGGATTTATCTCCAAGATTTACTATTAAGTGAAAAGGGCAGGCTGAAGAATGACACGTGCATTAGGATACCATTTATTTAATGAAAAAGCAATAGGCTCAACCAGCAATACATATTTTGCACATACCATAGATATTTTGCATGTATTTTCCATATATCACTGAAAAAAGCATGGAAGGAAATATACCAAACACAACTAGTTACTTGTATGGAGGATGTGGTGAGAGGCTTTATTCATATTTGTAATAAGCAAAACCTTTAGTGTCTGGTCAGAGCTGTTTAGGCAGGGGATTTTAAGGATAAAAGAGGACTCTGGGAAATGCAAATCAAAACTGCAATGAGATATCTCACCCCTGTCAGAATGGCCATCATCAAACAATCTACAAACAATAAATGCTGGAGAGGGTGTGGAGAAAAGGGAACCTTCTTGCACTGTTGGTCGGAATGTAAACTGATTCAGCCACTATGGAGAACAGTATGGAGGTTTCTTTAAAAACTAAAAATGGAACTACCAGGGCTTCCCTGGTGGCGCAGTGGTTGGGAGTCCGCCTGCTGATGCAGGGGACGCGGGTTCGTGCCCCGGTCCGGGAAGATCCCACATGCCGCGGAGCGGCTGGACCCGTGAGCCATGGCCGCTGAGCCTGCGCATCCGGAGCCTGTGCTCCGCAACGGGAGAGGCCACAACAGTGAGAGGCCCGCGTACCGCAAAAAAAAAAAAAAAAAAAAAAAAATGGAACTACCATACGACCCAGCAATCCCACTACTGGGCATATACCCTGAGAAGCCATAATTCAAAAAGAGTCATGTACCAGAATATTCATTGCAGCTCTACTTACAATAGCCAAGACATGGAAGCAACCTAAGTGTCCATCGACAGATGAATGGATAAAGAAGATGTGGCACATATATACAATGGAATATTACTCAGCCATAAAAAGAAATGAAATTGAGTTATTTGTAGTGAGGTGGATGGACCTAGAGTCTGTCATGCAGAGTGAAGTAAGTCAGAAAGAGGAAAACAAATACCATATGCTAACACATATATATGGAATCTAAAAAAAAAAAAGGTCATGAAGAACCTAGGGGCAGGACAGGAATAAAGACGCAGACCTACTAGAGAATAGACTTGAGGACACAGGGAGGGGGAAGGGTAAGCTGGGACAAAGTGAGAGAGTGGCATGGACATATATACACTACCAAATGTAAAACCGATAGCTAGTGGGAAGCAGCCGCAGAGCACAGGGAGATCAGCTTGGTGCTTTGTGACCACCTAGAGGGGTGGGATAGGGAGGGTGGGAGGGAGGGAGATGCAAGAGGGAAGAGATATGGGGATATATGTATATGTATAGCTGATTCACTTTGTTATAAAGCAGAAACTAACACACACACAAAATAAATAAATAAATAAATAAATAAATAAATAAATAAATAAAAATAAGACCGGGGAGAGAAATAAAAAAAAAAAAAAAAAAGGAGGACTCTGGGTATTGTGAGGAAAATGGATTTGGAGGATAGGAGGCAGGGAGACCAGTTTGGAGGCTGTTGCAGTAGTTAGGACCATTAGGCACAGTAGGCACACCGCCTGGGGCCATGAAAATGTTTTAATTTTAATTCTTTTAAAATCAGAATGAAAACTAAGATAATAATGAATATATAATAAAGAATCCATTTACTTTTATAGCAATGAAGCACTAAAATACAATTTCTATTTATTTATTTATTTTATGAATAAAGCCCAGATTAGGAGAGAGAATGCTTGGATGGATCAGAGTGGTAGCAAGTGAACACGGAGCCAAGAGGATAAAGACAAAATATATTTTGTAAGAAGAAAAGCCTGAACCTGGCCATAAATTGAGAGTGAGGAATTGAGGGAGAGAAAGACAGCAAAGATAACTCCCAGAATTCTGACTTAAGACGGTGTTGGTGCCATTTACTGAGATGGGGAAGAGAGGTGGAAGGTGAGCAGGGGTCAGGGTGTAAGGAGACTTGCATGCCGGACTAGATGTGGAAAATCTACTAGACAGGCCAGGGATTCTCAACTCTGGATGGATGACAGAGTCACATGGGAGCTTGAAAAATTCAAATTTTTGCAACAACCCCCAGACCAGATCCCACCCAGAGTCTTGAAAGGGTTGAGGAACGCTGAATTTTTAGGCCACAGGGAGACAGAAAAGATTTTTAAACAGAGAATGACATGATCAGATAGCGTTTTTAAACAAATTTATATTTGAAAGCAGTATGGGAGCTGGAAATGAGTTGGCAAGAGATTGGAGGATAACCAGGAGCTACAATACCCAATGAACCCAGGCCCCCTGATTCTCAGGTCACTCCCAGGCTCAGAAAAGTTTAATGGAACCAAAGAAGTTTGGAAGAAAGCTGAAAAGACCTCCCAGCCACACCCAGTACAGAGCACAGATTGACTGAAGGCCAGGGACATTTGAAGCACGTGGGCCTTGGGGCCATCAACATTCTCTCCGGCCAAACCACAGTGCTAAGTTAAATGTTCAGTTGTCACAGGACAACAAACCTGAACCACAATTGCTTTTTAAAAACAGGATTTTAAAACCTGAAATACTTCACAAAAAAAGCATGTCAGGAAAGCTGGCTATCTTTGGTTGGGACAATTGCTTTAAAATGCGGGCCTCAAAATATTTTCAGCCCCCCAACGAAGGGGCTGAAGAGGGAAGGGGAACAGAGGTCTATGGACCTTCTGTCTTTACCCATATCTGACTGTGAATAAGGGTGACTCTTCTGGAGACATGCCAGCAGACCCTGATAGTTGAGCAGGAGATCATGATACTCAATGCTTACACTCATCAGGACAGTGAGGGCTTTTGGGTAAGCTATGGCAACTCTTTGGGCCTGAGTTATTTTGTTTTGTTTTCCCCATAAGATGGGAGAAATGATAGCACTTTTTTTTACATATTGTTTCAAGGACACAGTTGTTCTTAAAGCCTTTTGAATGAGTAACACCTTTGAGAATCTAATGAAAGTTGATCTTCTCTGGAGTAAAGTATAAAATATACATGTATCTGGGTATTTATAGGACTGGTAATTAATCCTTGGTAATGTTATAAATCACCTGCAAAGCTCCTGGCCCTTTGTGGAGACTCAACTGATAGTAATTATTATTAATATAATTAGACAGTAAGGGTAGGAGGATCATGAAATGTATATGTAGAAAGTGGCCTTCAGGATGGGACTAAAAAGATGAGCAGGACTTCAATAGGCTGAAGGAAGAACAAGAGCTACAGTAATGGCAAAAAGTGAAGTGAGAATCAGTGATGGAGGGATTATGCCTAATGAGTAATAATACTGACCATTTGCTGAGCCCTAGCTATGTGCCAGACGTTACATGCATGATCTCAGTCAGTCTTCACAAGTGAGGTACTGTTAGCCCCACTTTAGAGATAAGGAAACTGAGAATTAGGGGGATCAAGAGGGAGGCAAGAGTAGAGGCAGGATCTTACCTTAAAAGTCTCTATTTCTGTTCTTTATGCAATTCTCTTTAATTTTGTGTATGTTCGAAAATTTCCATGATAATACATTTAAAAAGTCTCCCACTCCCTACAATTTTTATACCACAGGATGGCTTAATGGGAAGCCATTAATGGGAAGTAATTTCTTCTAATTATTGAGTTATCTATATATGAGTCCATTATATATACAAGTCCATTATCAGATGCATGATTTGCAAATATTTTCCCCTAGTCCATGGTTTGTCTTTTCATTATCTTAATGTTTTTTGCAGAGGAAAAGTTTTTAATTTTGATGAAGTACAATTTATCAATGTTTTCTTCTATATATCATGCTTTTGGTATTGTATCAAAGAAATCTTTTCTTAACCCAAGTGTCCACCATAATAAAATACCATATTCTGGGTGGTTTAAACAACAGACATTTATTTTTCACAGTTTTGCAGGCTGGGAAGTCCAAGAGCAAGAAGCCAGCAGATTTGGTTTCTGGTGAGAGCCCTTTTCCTGGTTTGTAGACTGCCTTTATGTTGTGTCCTCACATGGGAAAAGAGAGGGCGTCTCTTCTTATAAAGACACAAATCTAATCATTGGTCCCACCCTCATGATCTCGTCTAAGCTTAATTACTTCCCAAAGGCTCCACCTCCAAATACTATCACATTGGGGGGTAGGGCTTCAACATATGAATTTTGGGGGATACAAACGTTCAGTCCATAACACCAAGGTCACAATACTTTTTCCTGTATTTTCTTCTAGAATTTTTAGGTTTAGATTTACATTAGGTCTATGATCCTATGATTTACATTTAGGTCTATGATCCATATTGAGCTGATTTTCACATATGGCACAAGATATGAATTGAAGTTCATTTTTTTACATATAGATATCCAATTGTTCCAGCATCACTTGTTAAAAGGACTATCCTTTCCCCACTGATTTGCCTTTACATCTTTCTCAGTTGTCCTTATAAGTGTGGATTTATATCTGTTTTCTCAATCTGTTCCATTCATCTATTTGTTGATCTTTATGCCAATACTGCATTGTCTTAATTATAGTAGCTTTAGAAAAATTTTGAAATATGTAGTGTTAGTTCTCCAACATTGTTCTTTTTCAAAGTTGTTTTAGTAAGAGTTCGTCAATTTCTACCAGAAAGCCTGCTATGATTCTGATTGGGATTATGTTGAATCTATACATCAGTTTGGAGGAGAACTGACATCTGAAGAATATTGAGTGTTCATATTAAATGAACACAGTATATCCCTTCATTTATGCGTCTTTAAAAATTTCTCTCAATAATGATTTGTTGTTTTCAGCAAATAGTTCTTGTCTACCTATTGTCATATTTATCTCTAAGTCTTTCATAAATTTTGATTTCATTGTATCTGACATTTTTATTATGATTTCTGATTGCTTAGTGCTAATATATAGAAATACAATTGATTTTGTAAATTGGTTTTGTCTCCTGCAACCTTGCTGAATTCATATTTTATTTTAATAGCTTTTTTTAAGATCTCATCAGATTTTCTGCATAGATGATCATATCATCAAAAGAATAAAGACAGTTTTACTTCTTCCTTTCTTTTCTTTTCCTTCTTTTGTTGCACTGACTAGAACCAAAAGTACAATATGGCATAGAAGTGGAGAGTGTGAACATAAATGTTTTATTCTTGATCTTATGGAGAAAGCATTCAGTCTTTCAACATTTAGTTGTTAACTGTGGTTTTTTGTAGTTGTTCTTTATCAGACTGAGGAAGTTCCCCTCTATTCCTAGTTTGCTGAGAATTTGTACCAGGAATAGCTGTTGGATTTTATCAATTGTTTTTTCTGCCTTTATTTGTTAATTTTTTTGGCCACGAGGCACGGCTTGTGGGATCTTAGTTGCTGACCAGGGATAGAGCCCCAGGCCCGGGAAATGGAAGCATGGAGTCCTAACCACTGGGCATCCAGGGAATTCCCTTTTCTGCCTTTATTGACATGATCATATGATTTTTCATTTTTCATTTGTTAATATTTAAAATGTCAATGTTAAAATTTTACCATATTAAAAATAAGGTAAATTACATTGGTTTATTTTCTTGACTTTTCCAGAAAGTTAATCTTGGATTAACTCCACTTGGTCATGATATATTATCTTTTTTGTATATTGTTGAATTTAATTTGATAAAATTTTGTTAATAATTATTTTATACATGGTTTTGAGGGACACTGGTATGAAGTTTTCTTATAACATTTTTATCTGATTTTGGTATCAGGAAAACACTGGCCTCATAGAATGAGCTGAGAAATATTTCCTTCTCTTCAATTTTCTAGAAGAGTTTATGTAGAATTGGTATTATTTCTTTCTTGTTTCTTAATACAGTGAAGTTATGTAGGCCTGAGTTTCCCCCCTCCCTCTCCTCTGTGGGAAGATTTTTAACTACAAATTCAATTTCTTTAATAGATAAAAGGCTATACAAGTTATCTGTTTCATCTTGAGTAAACTTTTGTGTTTTTCAAGGAATTTGTCCATTTTATCTATGTTGTCAACTTTGTGGATATAACATTGTTCATCATAGTATTCCTTTATTGTACTTTTAGTATTTGTAAAATCTTTAGTAATATTACTTCCTTTATTCCAGAATTTGGTATTTGTGTCTTCTCTCTTTTTGTGCTGACCAGTTTACATAGAAGTTTGTCAACTTTACTACCTCCTCAAAGAGGCTGCCCTTGATTTCATTGATTTTTTTCCAACATATCTTTGTTGGGTATTTTGTGGATTTATTCCCAAACCTTTAGTATTTCCTTTCTTCTGTTTACTTTGAGTTTAATTTTGGTTTGATCTTTAGTGCTATAAATTTCCCCATAAGTTCTGCTTCAGCAGCATCCCACACATATCTATATGCTGTGTTTTTTGTTTTTTGTTTTTTTTGCGGTACGCAGGCCTCTCACTGTTGTGGCCTCTCCCGTTGCGGAGCACAGGCTCCGGACTCGCAGGCTCAGCAGCCATGGCTCACGGGCCCAGCCACTCCGCGGCATGTGGGATCTTCCCAGACCGGGGCACGAACCCGTGTTCCCTGCACTGGCAGGCGGACTCTCAACCACTGCACCACCAGGGAAGCCCATATATGCTGTGTTTTTGTTCTTACTCATTTAACTTTTTATTTTTTGACTTCTGGTTATTTAAAAATGTGCTATTTGGTTTCCAAATATTTGGTAATTTTCCAGAAATTATTCTGTTATTGATTTCAAATTTAATTCCATTTTGGTCAGAGGACCTACTTTGTATGACTTGAATCATTTTAAATTTACTGAGCTTTGTTATAAAGCAGAAACTAACACACCATTGTAAAGCAATTATACCCCAATAAAGATGTTAAAAAAAATTTTTACTGAGATTGGTTTTAGCCCTGAAATATGATCTATCTCGGTAAATATTTCACATGCACTTAAAAGGCATGTATATTCTGCTGTGGTTGGAAGGAGTTGTGTTTAAATGACAGGTTGGCTGATCATGTTATTTAAGTGGTCAGTATAGTTACTGATTTTCTTTCTGCCTGTTCTATCAACTATTTAGGGAGGAATGTTAAAATCTCTAACTATATTGTCAAATTTTCTACTTCTCATTGCAGTTCTGTCAGGTTTTGTTTCATGTATTTTGGAGTTCTGTAATTAGATGCGTAAACTTAAGATTGTTATATCCTCTTTGTGAATTAATTCTTTTGTTTACCATTATGATCTTCTTTATCCCTGGTAATATTCTTTGTTCTGAAATCTACTTGTCTGACATTAATATAGCCACTCCAACTTTCCTTTAATTAATGTTAGCATGGTATATCTTTTCCTACCTTTTTCCTTTTAATCTATTTCTATCTTTATATTTAAAATGCATTTCTTGTATGAAGCATATAGTTGGGTCTTGCTTCTTTATTTAATCTGAAAACCTCTGCCTTTCAATTTTGTCCAATTTAGACCATTTACATTTAATGTGATTATTATTTGGTTGAGTTTGAGTTTATCACACAGCTCTTTGTATCCTATTTGTCCCATCTGTTCTTTGTTTTCTTTGGTTTTTTTTCCCTTTCAGATTAATTTAGACTAGAATTAGTATATTTGTTTTTATTTCATTTTATCTACTTTGTTGGCTTATTAGCTATAATTCTTTGTTTTGTTATTTTACTGTTGCTTGGGGTTTTAACTTATTACAGTCTACTTTCGAATGACATTATACAACTTAATGTGTATTATAAGAACCTTAAATAATGTACTTCCACTTTCCCCTTCATGTCACTATATGATTGCCGTCATTAATTTTCCTTATACATGTGTCTTGAGCCCCTTGGTACATTGGTATTATTTTATTTAAACAGATAATTATCTGTAAAATAGATTTAAATAATTTTTAAAATCTTCTGTATTTACCCAGGTAGTTGCCATTTCTGGCACTCTCATCTCTTTGTGTATATTCATATTTCCATTTGGTATTATTTTCCTTCTGCCTGAAGGAGTTCCTTTAATATTTCTTTTAGTGTGGGTCTGCTGGTGATGAATTCTTTAAAACTACATATCTGGAAAAGTCTTCACCTTGCCTTTATTTAAAAAAAATATTCTCATGGAAGCAGAAGGGTCTATATTATTTTGAGTGTGAAGAAAGGCATAATTAAGATGACAGTTCACATATATCAAGCACTTAGTTTATGCCAGCAACCTTCTGAGTTAAGCATTATTATTATTTGCATTATACAGACCTGGAGACTGAGGATCAGAAAAATTTAAGTTTTCCAATGTCATACACCCAACAAGTGACAAATGACATTCATATTTCTCTAGAGTCTCTAATGTTAACCACAACATTCTGCTGTCTATCAAGAAAATAGAGGACATATAAGTACACATTCCAGGAAATGCCTCATACTTATATTCTGGGAAAAAAAATTAAGTCACTTGAAAGTCATTCCAGACTCTTTCTGGGACAATGGTCTTAACAAGAAACTCCTGGAGCCCTGTGAAACCATACAACTCCTCAGAGACCTGCTTATAGAGAATATAATCAGCAAAGCTCCACAACACAGCTGGTTGGTCAAGGCCACCCAAAGTCATTCCCAGAGCCTGAGAAATGGCTCTGTAAAATTAGCAGCTGGGGGTTGGCGTGGGTGTTGGTTCTAAGGGAGCATTTCCCAGTGGATGGCTATACACACTCATATGAAAAGAGGGCTGCATTGATAGTGCTGGGTCGGGTGTCATGCTCTTTTCTCAAATGTTCTGTGGAAGTAGCATGGACAAAACAAAGAGCACTGGGTCTGCACCCATGCTACCTGGATGTATGGATTTAGCATTAAGAACTTGAGCGTCCTATGTTACTTGCCTGGGCCCGTTTCCTCATCTGTAACAAGAGGACATGAGTGGTCATTCAGCCTACCATTTGGTGCTGTAAAAATGAGAAGGATTATTATTTTTGTTCTTATTTTTATGAATGTTTCAGGATTCTGCACAGGGATACAATGAAAACGTTTTATATCACACAACTGAAAAATGAAATATACCAAAAAAGCTGCACCAAGTTAGAATTTGGAACAGAAATTATTTATAAAATAGGCAATGCTACTGGGCATGTTTTGGTCTTCAATTAAATTCTTTTTAAACTCTGGCTCCACAGTGTAATGGTTTTGGAATTAGTAATAATAAAACATTAGTTACACTGGTGAGTAATGGTTTTATTTAAACAGGATGAAATGTTAACTCAGTGGTGCCCAGAACCAAATGTAAGACCTCTAAGTGGCTATCCCGTGAATGTCAGAGGCCAGGGTCATTGCTATTAACCTTTCGGTGGGGGGCTGAGATACACACAGCCCAGCTACCTGCATTTCACCTCATCATTTCACCTCGATGTTTTATCTGTGCCTCAAAATTCTTTTGGGAGCGCTCAATATTGACTTTTTTTTACTGTTAGAGACACTGGGGCTCAGAAAGATTGACTTGGTCAAAGTCTCACCGCCTGTAGGGGGTGCAGAGCCGAAGAGGTCATGACAGTGCAGAGAGCACAGTTTGACTGTGACATGACAGGCGTCGGCTGGGGTGGGTACCTGCATAACTGAGGAACAGTTACTATGTGAGAACGGGGATAATACCTACTTCGTGGAGACTAAAATGTGCTACTCAGGCCCTGGCACTTACTTAAATACTTAATAAAAGTTGGCTGTTCTTCTCCTTCTTCATCTCCCACCTCACTTTCCATTAGAGCACACAGGCGTCTTGACAAATACAGCCACAGACAAGCTTCTACTTACGCAGTCCCCCAACCACCAGGAACACGCCCCCAACAAACCTGTCTGAAATGGACTCCATTCCACTCCCCTTCCAGCTTGTGAGTCCTGGGCTTTGGAGATGTTCCCGCACTGCTCCCTTTCCCTCCCTTTGCCTTGGCAGCACTTCAGCTTGGGCCTGTCCTCACCTGGCTCTGGAGACTTCCCAGGGGTGGGAGGGAGGGGTGCAGGGGTGGGGGCAGTGCTTCATTTCAGGTGGGAAGGGAGAAAAAAGAAGAAAAGCTGGTGAAACCCCTCTCCTGGGGGTGGGGGGTGGCCCCTGCCCTGATCTCCTATCAGACCCCGTCCCATCTGTCAGGTCTGCATCTCCTTCTCCTCCTTGGCTTCAGGCCCTAGGGCCAAGCTCCCTGGCAAGTCTGCTTTTCCTCTGGAACATGGGGCCTCTAGCTCTCCTCTGGGTTTGCAGGGAACCCCTGCTAGCAGCAGTATCTCCTGAGAACTTGCTGGAGACCCACATTCTCTGAAGTCTGGCACCAGGCCTACTGAACGGGAACTCCAGGGGCAGGCCCCAGCAATCTGCGTTTTAAGAAGCTCCCCAGGTAATTCTGATGCACCCAAAGTGTGAAAACCACTGTTCTAGGGAAACAACGCAAAAGGAAGCTGAGGACCTGAGTATTCAGCTCTGCTTCTTGACAAGCACAGTGAGAGCCCCCCAAGTTGTGGTTAAAGGCTATGTGTTAGTTCCAGGCACAGATGGTGGGGACGGGGAGGGAGATGAGGAGGGGAGGGGGAGGGGGAGAAGGAAGGAGTGGGGAGAAGGATGGGGGTGGGTACAGGGAGATGGCTGGACAGAGGAACGCAGACGGAGTGGGGAGTGGGAGATGGAGAGGGAGGGGTTTGTGGAGGTGGATGGGGGAAGAGGGAGGAGCTCAGAGACTGAGCTCTGTTCTGTGGGAAAGGAAGGGGCAAGGGGTAGGAATCCTACACTTACTGAGTACTTCCTACTAAGCAGGTACCTGGCATCCACTGTTTCCTTTCACTTTTAATTTAAATTTTTTTAAAAAAAGTAAATGTTATTTATCCCTGCATTACGGATGGAGACTCTGAGAGGTTGGGCTGGGAAAGGGTAAAGAGAATAGGGTGAGAGTGATACCAATACAGGACCATAAATGTACGACCATAGATAGGATAGGACATTATCGTCTTGTGGAACACCTGCACTGTACAGATGGGGAAACTGAGGGCCAGGGAGGAGAAAGGACTTGCCCAGGATCACACAGAAAGTCAGTGTCTACTAATTCCTAACCTCGTGCTCTGTCCCCAACCCTTTAAAATGCAAGAAAATCAAAAGCATTTTCTTGCATTTTGAAACTTGTTTTCAAACTTTTTATTTTGAATTAATTTCAGATTTACAGAAAAGTTGGAAAAAAGTATAGATATCCTTAAGTCCCTCACTGCTTTTCCCCTAAAGGTAACATCTTACATAAGTGTAGTATAGTAATCAAAAAGTTTTGGGGAAGTTAATTACACTTTTTACTTTGAAGTAATTGTAGATTTACATTCAGTTATAGGAAATAATACAGAGCATCCTGTGCATCCTTTCTGGAGTTTCCCCCAATGGAAACATTTTGTCCAGAACTTTTATGCTTGTGTGTTTTTGTTTTACTCTTCAGATTCATCCTCCTCACTCAGAAGAAAGTTCTCAGATCTCTTCTGAAGAGACAGAAAAGACAGGATATAAAAATAAAAATGGAAAGGGTTTTCTCAGCAGGAAGGATGGGCATCTGCTTTTCCTGGACCCACTATTTCTTCTCCAGGGACCGCCCAGGCCTTCCAACAAAAACCTCTGGGTCTAAGATAACTGCGCGGGCAGCAGGGGAGCATTGGCAGTGTTCCAAGAACTTAAAACCTCGTGAAACCTTGCGCTTGGGAGGAATCTTGAAAATCAGCCACCCAATTCTTCATTTGATGCTTGAGTCTCTATCAACCTCTGCTGGGAACTCACCCCTATTCAAAAGCTTTGATAACTTGGAGTGCTAGAAAGTCCTTTCACTGGACTTGGGAGCAGGACTGTGATTTCTTGTTCGCTGTGATATTCCTACTCCCCCCACCCGCCCCCCACAACAGTGCTCAATAAATACTAGTTGAATGTATGGATGAATGAATGAACTAATGAGCAGATCTTCTGCCCAGTTTGTGTGGTAGAAGCACAATCTTTCTGTGAGGAAGGGCGTCAGGGTCTGCCTGGGGTGCTGTCAGCATGACTCAGCACAGCCTGTGCCTTGCTGAGGGCAGATGCCCTTGGAACTTGAGGTGGGTAGGAGAGTTCCCGGCTAAGAGGCCCCTGGGGTGGGGAGACGAGTCTTTCCAGTGTTCCGAGTGCCAGGGCCAGGTAGCAGCCTTACTCCATGGCCATGACTTATTACATTCCCGGGCAAATCGAAATACAATCCATATGTTCTGGGGTTATTTACACGATTCTCATCAAGATGCCGCCGTTGCGTAAGAGCCATTTGACATCGATGGCACGGCTTTCTTTTTTCCATTCTGAGAAGAGTCCCTGAAGAAAAGCCAATTCCACTGTCCCTGGAAAGGGAGGGGCAGGAGCACAGGGAACAGTCATCTGGGGCAGCCCTGCTGGCAACGCAGTGCCTGGGGAGACTGTTTTCAGTGAGTCTCATAGGGGAGGCTGAGGAAAGAGGGAGACTCCTGCCAAGCTGCATGCCCACGAGGGCTCTGCCAGCTGCTGCCAGCACGACTTCAGTGGAGGGCGGGGTGGAAATGGCTTAAGGAGTTGCCAAAGAACAGGGAGGAAGAGCTGGTGCATTGGGAAGATGGGGGCTTCCAGGAAGGACACCTGGGTTGCATTCTGGTGTAACTTTGGGTACATTACTTCCTTCCCACCGCCCCTGGGCCTCAGTTTCCCCTTCTGTGAAGTGTGAGGCTGCACTCATGCTCCACCATCCTTATGCATCCCGATAAGACTATTCTAGGGTCCCTTTTTTATATCTTCTTGTGAATATTATCTGGCAATGCCTAGATAAATATTTTTCAAGAAAATATCTTTACCACAATCCTTAGTAAGAAATACATTTTACACAGTAATCTAGTGTGTGTCTGTGTGTGTATATATGTATGTATGTATGTATATATAAAACTGAAACAAAGTTTTCACAAATCAATGCTTACCCTTCCTACAAGGATAGACATGTAGATTAATGGACCAGCAGAAAGAGTCCAGAAATAAAACTACGCATTTATGGTCAAGTGATTTCCAAACAAGGTGCCAAGGCAATTCAGTGAGGAAAGATAGCCTTTTTAGGTGGTGGCACAACTGGATATCCATATGCAAAAATCCATCCAGACATCCATCCATCCAGACATACATATATACACGTATATACTTACACCCTTACTTCACGTGATACACAAAAATGAATTAAAAATGGATCTTAGATTGAAATGTAAGAGCTAAAAGTAAGGAGCGAACTATGTGTACTTGTTAACCACAGGACGATCCTCATGAACATTATGTTAAGTGAAAGAAGACGAATGTGAAAGACTAAATACTTTGTGTTTCCATTTACATGAAATTTCTAGAAAAGGCAAAACATTAGAGACAGAAAGCAGCTCGGAGGTTTATTTGGGCTGTAGGGCTGCTAACAGACATGGGAGAACTTTGTGGAGTGACAGCAGTGTTCTGAAACTGTGGTGATGGTTACACAGCCCTATAAATTAGCTAAAGATCATCAAATTGTACACTTACAATGGGTGAACTTTATAATATGTAAATTATAACTCAAAGAGACACACTAATAAAATTAAACCTGAAGGATAAAGATGGTACATGATGTGTTTGTGATGTGTTCTTTGGGGGTGATGAGTTAGTTCCACACCACCTCTTACTGTCTAATTTGTCTCTCTTCATAACATCCACAGAATCATTGCACATAGATATACTACTCATAACTACAGTCATTTGAAAAGATTAGAAAGCATAGATATATAGTGATTAGATTTATACTGAAAACTAAACTTTTTTAAGAAAAGGAGTTTATAAATCTAAGCAAGTCTTCCAACATTATGCGACACCAACAAATGCTATTAGTAGACCATAATTAGCCATACTTTCAGGCAAGTAGTTTGTCATATTCACCAAAGGCATAATCTGACAGTTCTGAATGATCATGAAGCGCAAGGGAAAACGTTCTGTCTCTCCTTAGTAGCTTAGGATGGGAATCAGACACATCCAAAGACTTCCAAACCTAACTGATCATGAGGATGGCTCATGGACAGCTCCACACCTCACCCCCAAGACCTCAGAGGTGGTGAAGTTTTAGGATTCTTCAGTCTTGCAAAGATCTCCCAGGTGGTAAGGGAGGTTTGTGAGTTTCTCTTGGTGAAATCAGTGTAATCAGATTTGAGATAGAATACGAAGATTGGTTTCCAATTATAGTTAAAATATCAAGGTTTGCCAATGAACGACTTAAAAAAAATATATAAAGCAGAGTATAGATTAAGTTGCCCAAATCTGACCAACCCTGTTTTCTGTTCATACCTAATTTAACAGTCTCATTGAGTTTGTTTTGGGGAACTGGTCTCTCCTTCTGAAAGCACTCTTCCTTTGGTTTTTCAGGGGCTGCTTCTCCCTTCCCTTTCCCGTCCCCCAACTGTTTTTCCTCAAGGACCACTGGGAGGCATCTCATCTCTTTCACTTCCCATCCCCTACATGTTGACCTCCGACCTCTGCTCTCTCCTCCTCTCATTCTCCTCCGGTGGTTTCTCAAGTGTGCCCTTACGCCATTTGTATCAGACGCACCCAAAGAGTTTGCTTCTTGCTGAAAGTGCAAATTCCAGGGCCCTAGCCCAGATCTACTGAATCAGAACCTCTGGAGGGCACCTAGGAATCTGCATTCAAGCTGTCTCTCCTAGAAATTGTAAAGCACACTGAAGTGTGAGAACAGCAGCTCTACAGACTTCCCCTGGGCCACACTCTTTAATCTAATGTTTCCTGATTCATCCATCCCACTGCTGCCCAGACCTCATCTCATTGTTCTACTCCTTAAAATCTTTTACACAGGCATCTCGTCCCTGGAAACTGAGGCTAAGCTCCCAGATCCTGGCATTAAAGACCTTTGTCACTTGGCCCTTGTGAAGCTCTTGGGCTAGGCTTTTTCTCCCCACCGCTCTCAAATTTCTCTGCACTCCAGGTATACCCTTAACACACCTGCCTGCTTGCACCTCTGGGCCTGGCTGTTCCTGCTGCCCAAGTGCTCTCCACCAAGGTTCTCCTGAATTCACCTTCAAGCCTCAGAAACTGCATTGAACATTATTCTCCGAAACTACCCTGAGCTTGACAGCCTCACCATGTTCTCTTTTTGCCCTCAGGGCGCCCGTTTGTAAGATTCCTCACTCAGTATTGTCCTGGACGGGCCTCCTACCCACCAGAGCTCTGCACGAGGGGACCCATGTCCATTCTCTTCAGAACCCCAGGAGCATGGGGTTCCGTAGCACAGAACAGGAAGACAATGGTCGTGATGACAGGTGCAGCAAGGGTGCTGCTTTCCTGGGTGAGGGGCGACTTCTCTCATCAGTTCACGTGTGCTAGGCTCCAGGCTGGGGCCCTGTGTTCGGAATGTGAACTGTCTCTGCTCTCAAGGGCCTCTTGTTGAGTGAAGGACACAGAAAAGTTGGTGGGGATAATCTGGGTGCAGAATGCTGTTACAGAGGGAAGTGTGGAGAGCTGTGGGAGCATGGAGGAGAACAGTCAGCCGGGACCTTGGTTCCAGATGGAAAGTTCCTGTCCCAGGAAAAGGGCAAAGTGATAGGGAAGGTTAAACACGGAACAGTGCACAGGATGGGAAAGAGCTCCTGAAGGACAGCGAAAAAGGCTTAAGCCTCAATCTGCGCTCTGCCACTGATAAGCTGTGTGACACATGCTTACACAATTCCTGAGCCCAGACTTCATGTAAGTAAAGGGTGGAGTTTAAACTAAGCTCAGTTCTGAAACCCTTGAAAAGATCAGAGATGGGAACTTGATACAATGTATGTTGTGAAAGGTGCATTAATAGTGTTAGACACCAGATGGCAGGAGAGGATCTATTTTTGCACAAACTTCGGGCTTTACCTCCATCACTGAAACCTCACCTTGGGGGTGGTTCATTAGAATTGGGGCTGATAGACGCCACCAGCTCCAGACCTGGCTTCTATGTAAGAGGCTCTTCTGAGACATATGAACAGCAGTTCTTATTAAAAAGAATTCTCCCTCACTTTGGAGGAACTAGTCATTAGTTGTCTTTAAATATGCAGATTTGAAAAGCAGCCCCCGTGACGCCTACTGATATACTTCCGAGGCCATCCCAGCATTGTTATGATGCAGCTCTGGTTCTGATCCCGTGTGCTGGACACATGGAGGGAGGTGTTTTATTCAGGTCCTAGTGGGACAAGCTGCCCACACCTCACTCTCTGGGGGCAGATACTGATCACAGGAAATGGATGGGCTGCCTTGCAAGGTATCTATGCCCTATCCCTGGGGCTTTGACCAAAGCTGGGCAGCTGGGGGGCTAAGGAGGTAATTTCTGATCCTCAGTGGCTAGGTTTGGAGCAGAGACCCTTGTGAGGATCTGATGGAAGCCACAGACCCTGTTCTCCAGAACACTCGTAATATACATGTTATTTCAGCAGCTTCTCAGACCTTGTGTCTAGGGACGCTGACTGTGGACCACTCAGAGTTCTTCTCAGTCTTAAGAACCTAATGTCATGTATTCACTCTCAGTGGTCAGCTATGCACATTTGCTTTCTAATCTGTGGTAAGACTAAACTCTTGGTTATTTCCCCTAGAGAAGCAGCTGCAGGAGTGATGAATCCCGAGTCTTACCATGGCTAATAACTAAATAGCAGACCATGAAGGATCAGTTAGATATAACTGTAATGCTTTTGGATCTGGGTTTCCTGTGAGCACTTCAGCCGTGCCAAAGGCTGCATTCTCAAGCTCTGATCCAGGGGAGGCTGAAGAGCTGCGTATGTTTCCAGCCAGTGCCTGCCTGCTGGAACACACCTTGGCAGCACAGGGAGGACATGAAGCTTTTTGCCAGCTATATGTCCACATCTTGGTCCTGAGTTTTCTTTGAATATCTTTCTCTTTGCTAGAAAACCCCTGCTGCCTGCTTTTCTGTGCCCTGTACAGCGGCTCCACACACTCATGGCTTTGGGGTTCTTTGCTTCCTGAGGCTAGTGACCCAGAAGCATCAGAGGACAGAATAACTAGCAATGACCTTGGGATGGGAGTCTCTGTCTGGTCCTGGCTCTGCCATTTATTAACTGTGAGTCTCTGGGCCTCAGATATATAATGTGGATAATGATTCCTTTTCTGGCCTCACAGGGTTCGTTTATTTGACAAATATGCATTAGAGCCTGTGTGCCACTCCCTGCTCCAAACACTGTGGATACAATGAATGAGACAGACATGGATTTCCAGTCCAGGCTAGTTTGAAAATCAAATCACAAAACATATCTGAACACCTTGTGCTAACTACAAAGTGCTCTGCTGACATACAATCTTCCTTCTGCTTTCGTCTGAATGGTTTTGCGGCCCATTGTGGCGGGAGACACAGACTCAGGGCTCCAAACATCACAAATATGAGGAAGTTACCTTCAAGCAGAGTCGATGGACCTCAGTCCTGCTTGGTGGGAAATTGCAACCAGGCTGGCCCTGCTCATCCGCATTCTTTTTTTACATCTTTATTGGAGTATAATTGCTTTACAATGGTGTGTTAGTTTCTGCTTTATAACAAAGTGAATCAGTTATACATATACATATGTTCCCATATCTCTTCCCTCTTGCGTATCCCTCCCTCCCACCCTCCCTATCCCACCCCTCTAGGTGGTCACAAAGCACCGAGCTGATCTCCCTGTGCTATGTGGCTGCTTCCCACTAGCTATCTATTTTACGTTTGGTAGTGTATATATGTCCATGCCTCTCTCTCACTTTGTCACAGATTACCCTTTCCCCTCCCCATATCCTCAAGTCAATTCTCTAGTAGGTCTGTGTCTTTATTCCTGTCTTACCCCTAGGTTCTTCATGACATTTTTCGTAGTCTTTCTCCTGGAAGATAAGTGGATGGGACTGCAGTTTCCATTATTCAAACAAAATCCAAAGTCCTCCACCGAGCTTTGGGCAGACAAGCGCCATCTTGTGGAGAATGTAGGTGGGACGCTGCTGGCCAGGGCACCACCCCAGGACACCCCCGAGTCTCATGTCCCTCGTCTGTATGTGTTCTTCCCCACAGTGCCCTAAGCCTCCCAGGCAAACTGATTCCTAAGACAACCAGTTGAAAGTTTCCGTTTGAGCTTACTGTTCCATGTGATCCCAAATTTCCAAGTCATACGTTACATACACAAAATAGTTTACTATTAGTAATGGGGAGCTGGGAGACCCTTGATCCTCATTTCCACTCTTTTTCCCTTTCTTCTCCAACAAGGCCCTTTCTCATGGGAGAAATGCTGTCAGTGGACAGGCTGACACTGTGTAGTGGCAGAAGTCCGACAGCCCAGGGGACTCTGGATGAGAAAATGGGGCTCATCCTCACCCCAAATGCTCAGGAATGTAGAGTATAGCCCCCCTCTCTCCCTAGTAGCCCTCTCAGTCCTTTGAATACCCACCCCTTTCACTGGGTGGGCTTTAAATCAACACTGATGCTTTCAGACAAGACCTGCATGTTGAGGGTCTGAATTCACTCAGGAAGGGGTGTGAGTGTGTGGACACTGTTAAAGTTGCATTTTTATTAAACAATATGTTAGACCTGAGCTATTCTATTCTGTGCAAATTATTCAGAAAATGAATTTTCCTGGACAGAGTAAAAAAAAAAAAAGACTAGGGAAAGGAGGAATTAATTATTAGGAATTCTGAGGACAAAACTTTCTCTCTTGTTTCTAGGAAATATTGAAGAACATTTGTCTGTCTGCTTTAAAGAAGACATATTTGCAATGTTTGTGTATAAAACAATTTAAGGCAACCCTTCCTCTGCCCGCCCCCCAGCCATATACACCTTCTCAATACCAAGAGTGTCCTGTGGGTCACATGAGGTGCTATGACAGCTCCCATCTCTCCAGGGGCTCAGCCCCAAAACCATGCTGTCTTTGTGACCTCTCTCTTTCTCTCATACCATAGATCCAACCAGTCAGGAAATCCTATGGACTCTACTTTCAAAACATATCCAGAACCCAACCATTCCTTACTTCTCTACTGTGATCTGAGCTCTCAGGAAGATTAGTGCAATAGCCTCCTACTTGCTCTCCCTACTTCCCCTCTACAATCTATTTTTAAAAATTACAGCCAGAGTGGTCCTATAAAACCTAAGTCACATTCAATCAGTTTCCCGGCAAACCCTTCCATCGAAAAAAAAATTAGAAACCATTTGTGTTCTCTACTGACCATGGGAATGTCTGACGGGCTGGGCAGAATCTATGTGTCCTTTGTTCAGTAGTATTAACTACTACCAGCTCTTGGGTTTGGACCTAATTCTCCTATAGCCTCTTAAAGACTGAAAAATCCTGGAAATGAGGTAGCAGCAGAGATGGGCTGAGATTTCTCTGAGGTTATTAATTTCTGTTTCCCACTAGCTAAATTGGGCCTGAGGTTCTCCTGAGAAGCACAGAGCAGTGATTCTAGCAGAGCCCTGCCAGGGTAGGTCCAAGGGATTCATCCAAGTCTGGCACAAGAGAGCAGTCAGAGGAAAACCAAAACAGTCCATGCAAAGTCAACTGGAAATAAATGAGCCTTGGATAAGCTTCATTAACTGGCAAGTTTTCCCCCCTCACCCAGTGTCTTTCCTTCAGGGGGAACTCTGCCAGACAAGTTCCTAGATCTTCCTGCTGCAAAATCTGATTTCCCATTCAATAATGTGAGGTAATACTGACGATGGCTAATAATTCTTAAGTACATATTTTGCCCCAGACACTATTCTAGACACTTTATATTCATCCTTTCATTTGTTCACTCATTCAACAAATATTTATTGGGCACTTAATAAATCTATAAATAAAACAAAACAGAAAAATAAACCCCTACCTTCCAGAGCTTACATTCTGGTACAGGGAGACAGAAAATATAGGACCATAATGAATAAGTAAATTATATTGTATACTAGGAAGTGATGGGGCAGGGGGAGGGAATGGGAGCATCTGAGAGCAGGAATCACAATTTTATAGTTGGTCCAGGTAGGTCTCATCGAGGAAGTGACATTTGAGAGGAGAAGGAGATGGTAATGAAGTTATCCATGTGGTTACCTGGGGGACCAGTGTTCCAGTGCGAAGACCCTGCAGTGAGAGCAACCTGGATGCTCTGGGACCAGCAAGGACTGCTGTGGCTGGAGCAGCCCAGTGATGAGGTCAGAGGCAATGAAGGGACCAGGAGGCCATTGGAAGGGCCCAGCTTTCTCTCTTACCAAGTGGGAAGCCATGGGAGGACTTGACTTAAGGTGAGCTATGTTTTACAGGACCTGACTGCTGTGTTGAGAATAGAGTGTAGGATGCAAGGGAAGAAGTAGGGAGATCAGTTAGGTGGCGGTTGCAATAATCTTGGTGAAGGATGATGATAGCTTAGGAGAGGGGATGAGAAAGGTTTAGATTTCAGATATGTTTTAAATATTGAGTCAGTAGGACTTCTTGGATCTGTGGCGGGAGAGAAAGTAAGGAGATAAAAACGAATACAAATGCTCTGGTGACCTAAATGGGAAGGAACTCCAAAAAAAGGGGGAAATATGTATACGTATAGCTGATTCACTTTGCTGTACAGTAGAAACCAACACAACATTGTAAAGCAATTATACTCCAATAAAAATTTTAAAAAGGAAAACACAAAAAACGAATACCAGGTTTTGGCCTGAGCACCTGGAAGAATGGAGTCGCCCTCAGCTGAGATAGAGAAGAATGCAGGTGAACAGGCTTTCGGAGGAAGGTCGGGAGTTCAGTTTGGGACATGTTACGTTTGTGGTATTTTTTTGGAGTGGGCAGGTGGCTCCATGAGCCTGGATTTCAGGGGAGTGGCTCAGCTGGAGCTATACATTTAAGAGTCTTTGGTACATAGATGGTAATTAAACCTTGAGCTTGGATGAGCTCACTGAGGGGCTGTATGTTGTAGGTAGATAGAGAGGAGGACCAAGGACAGGACCCTGAGTCTGGGAGAAGATGAGGAACCACCCAGGGAGAATGAACAGGAACAGTCAGAAAGGGAGGACAAAGCCAAGAGTGTGTAGTCCCAGAGGTCTAGGGAAGAAGTGCCTTGAGGGGGCAGCGATGATCTGCTGTGTCCAATGTCACTGGTGGCTCAGGTAGGAGGAGGACTGAGTTGGTCAGTGGGTGTAGCAATGTGGAAGCCACTGGTGGCCTTGACAAGAACACTTTATGTGGAGTAAAGCGCATGAAAGCCTAGTTTGAGTGTGTTTAAGAAAAGATAAGAGAGGAATCGGAGACAATGAGTATATCAACATAAAAAGTTTTGCTGCAAAGTGTTGCAGAGAGAAGAATGGTAGAAGGCAGGGAAAGCATGGTCAAGGGAAGTTAAAAACAATTTTTTTTTTTGAGATGGGACAAATAACAGCCTGTGTGGAGCCGATGAGAATGATACAGTAGAGAGGAAAAAACTAATGCTATAGGAGAAAAATGCTGTTGGACCAATGTCTCAGGGTAGTCTAAACGGGGTAGAATCTAGTCACTTTAGGTGACTGAAGGGCTGGTTTTTGTTGCAGTTTTCTAGAGCTGCCAGAACAAAGTACCACGAGCTGAGTGGCTTGTGGCCACTGAGTGGCAGTGGAAATTAATTTTCTCACAGTCCTGGAGGCTAGAAACCCAAGGTTAAGGTGTCAGCAGGGTTGGTTCCTTCTGAGGTCTATGAAGGAGGATCTGTTTGCAACCTCTCCCCTAGCTTCCGGTGGTTTGCTGGAAATCTGTCATTTCTTGGCTTGTAGGCACATCACCCTGGTCTTACCTTCGTTTTCACTTGGCATTCACTGTGTGTGTCTGTGAACAAATTTCCCCTTCACATAAGGACACCAGCCAGTGGTATTGAATTAGAGGCTCACCCTACTCCAGTATGACCTCATCTTAACTAATTACATCTGCAATGACCCTATTTCTAAATAAGCTCACTGAGGTGCTGAGGGTTAAGATTTCAATATACAGTTTTGGAGGGCACAGTTCAACCATAATAGCTTTCGATAAGAGGTGGAAAATTCATCTTCAGTAACAGAATGGAAGGTAGAACACTGAAAATGCTGGCAGATTTATAGATAGATTTGTGGGAGTCCATGCAAATACTCTTCTGATTGCTTCTATTTTCTCAGTGATGTGAAAAGCAAGTCCATTAGCTGAGAGTGTGGGTAAAGGCAGATTGAGGAGGAGTTTGTTGTGAAGTTGTTTCTAGCAGGGTGGGAGAGTAGGTGGTCTAAGGGGATACAATACAGCATCTGGGTATTCTTAAGGGCACACCTGTGGCCCTTGGTCCTGCATCTAAGGCAGGTCAGTCAGCGGGGTCCTGAATTTTTCTCAAGCTCCAGTCAGCTGCAGAAGGGCAGGCGGAGAGTGTGAGGAGGGTTATGATTCACTAGGGCGTGATATTGCAAAGTGAGTACAGCACCCAGAGGAGAAGGAGAATCAAGGGAGTTGAGAGTAAATACAAGGAAGTTGTAATGATAGACTGTGGAAATAAAATTGGATAACAGGGAAGGGAGGATCCTATGTGGAGATGTTATGATCACTCTGATTTCACAGATGAAGAAAGTGACGGATAGAGAAATGAAGTACTTTTGGGGGTTCAGTCAGTGGCAGAATCAGAACCCAAATCTAGGCAGTGCATCTCAGAGCCTGTGTTCTCTGAGACAAGACCAGAAAGGTGGGAGGAAGGAGGCAGGAAGGATGGAGCATCAGTAGTTATGAAACTGTTCTCTCCACTGACCCCATGTGACTGTAAGCAAGGCATTCTCATCCCCTGTGACACAGCATTCCATGATTCCAGTGATTTCCTCCTCTTTGGAGAAGAATCTCTTCTCTTTTGTTCTGACAGATACTCTCTTTCATTTAAAACAGATATCCGTGTCCCTACTAACCTCCCATCCTCCCTTCCTTTCCACCCTTAAATATGTACACTGTTTCATTGTTCACAAAATACTTTTGTATTCATTTCACACTTTGTGTTCACTGCTACCCTGCTCTGGCAGGGTAGCATTTCCTTATTTTCAAGATAAGGAAATGAGGCTTCGAATAGTAAAGAGATGAACACAACAGCCAGTTAATAGTAGACCTGGGCCTCAAATCTAAACCTTTAATTTAAAATTCAAATCTCTTTCTATCTCCTAAGATACTTTCTTTAAAAATGATGATTTTTCTGGTTTTGAAATAGGGTGAATTTGAGGGCAGGTGTATCCCTGACACTGGAGAAGTTCAGGAACATAGATCAGTACTCTTCTAGGATTCTGTAGAACAAATTCAAGCAATAATTATGGTGTTAGAGTACATGCCACTCACATTTTCCACCCTTGACTCGGTGGTAAGTCAAGGAATAAATGCCTGTGTTAATAGAAGGAAGGCTAGTTAAATGGTTTAGTTATGGTACACTATTGGTAATATCATGTTAGATATGGTAGGTGAAGCTGTCTTACTTGTTCTTGGGACATTCTTTGTATTTCAACAAAATATTCTTCAAATATTTCAAAATGCTTCTGGAATATTTGCTAAAGCTCCTCAGTGAAGTTTATTCACTCAAACATTCAATCATTCATTCATCAGACTTTTATTAAGCCCTTGCTATGAACCTGGAATTGTGCTAGGTGTTGGATCCTTGTCTTTAGGAAATTCATAATCCATCAGGTGATACAGACCTATAGACACATACCCTATAAATGCTGCAGGGAGAAATGAACTAACTGCTAAGGAGCACAGAGCTGAGACTGATCAACTGCCTGGGGAGAGGAAGGAGGACTTCAAGTTGGAGGTGATATTGAAGCTTCTTAGAGGAGTTTTCCAGGCGGTGCAGGGGAAAAACTGCACAGTCCCGCAGCTCTCTCCATTCCTCTCCCCGAGACTGGTTTTAGCATGACCTCTACACCTGTACTAACAAAACACATGCCACACTAATAGTTTAAGACAAGTGAAGAGCCAAATGATTTCTTCAGCTCCTCGAGGTCATGGAATTCAAGAGGAAGACATTGCTGTGACCAACGAGATTATATGCAGGAAAGAGGGCATGGGCAGGCAGAACTGAGGGTTCTTGTATGGGACAGTAACTCCACCCAGGCTTGTAGTCAGTCGTGTGTTCCTCTAACCAGTAGAACAAAGCACAGTCTTCCTGTCTCAGACAGAAGGACAGAGGATGGTATGGAGGACACTTGGTCAATGACCTGTTGACAGGTCAGATTGTTGGCTGACCATTTCTCCTCTGTGGGCCACAGTTCATAAATTATGGAGCTGATAGTGCTAACTGTGATGGGCTTACGGATAAAGGTTTTTTCTTTAAATTTTTTACCTTTTCTGTATTTTCTGCAATGAGAATGTTTTAATTAACCTTTAAAAATGAGGAGATTGAAGTAAATGGCTTCTGAGACCAATTCCAACTCAAAATCGGATTTTAAAGGAAGAGTAGAGATAGAGAAAATAAGCAGATAGTATTGACTTTTGGTGGCAGTAATATGTTATGTTGATGAGGCTTCTTTATAGTAGCTCTCATTTACTGCGTGCCAAGTCTTATGTAAAACACTTTATGTACATATTTAAATATATATGTAGAAATATTTAGTACATATGTCTAGCTATCTATATAGACATAGCACATACCTTATATAGATATTCAGATAGATATCTATATCTATCTATCTATATATCTAGATAGATATCTATATAGAGATATAGATATATTCCTAGAATAAGGAGAAGAAATACAGTGAAGTGTTTGGGGTCCTTTTGACTTGGAGTTAAGTTCTGGCTGGGTCTATATATTCCTCATCTGTCTCTGAGCCCAGTTCTAATAAAATTAAAAGAGAGACACACTTCCTCTTTATGTGAGCATCAGCTGTATACTTCCCCAGGTCCTGACGGTCTCAAGACCCACTGCTAGTGCTATCCATCCCCACTTCCTCCCTTCAGTGGGCCAACAGCAAGCTGCATGGGTGAGTGCCCTTAGATCAGGATGGAGCCTCTGAGTGCTGGGGCTGCAAAGAAGGGCAGTACCCGTGGCAACCAGAAACAGTTGGGAGCTCCCACATCCAGAAGTCTGGCCACAGGCACACCTCATTGCCTACAGCACATCCCGCCCCTCCACCACAGGGCTAGAGTCAGATTTTGGTAAAGAAAATGCATCCTCAGGTGGCATTAAAGGCAACCTCTAATAAAAGTTGAGCACGTTACTAAGAACTGCTAAAGATTTAAGGATAACAAACATCATATAAGAAGGGAATAAAACTCAACAAACAGAAAAAGTAGCTCCCTGGGAAATAGAAAGTGGAAGAGATAAAAATGGGGGAAAATGTAATTAATATTTACATTTATGAAACAAGAACAAGATGTTATGAAAAAGTACCAATTCGAGATTTCAGAAATGATAAAATATGCTTGTTGGAAAGAAAAAGCAAATCAATGAGTACAGAGCACATTGGACATAGTTGAAGAGAAAATGAGTGTGTTGTAAGCTGGAGCTGAGCAATTCCACCAGTTTTTAGAACAGAAGGACCAAGAGACAAAACATTCAGAGAAAGTTAAGACATGTGGAAGACAGAGTCAAAAGTCCAATATCTATTTATTGAATATGAGTTGAAGATGAACAGAACAGACAAAACAAAAGAGAAAATCAAAAATATAGTAGAGGGCTTCCCTGGTGGCGCAGTGGTTGAGAGTCCGCCTGCCGATGCAGGGGACACAGGTTCATGCCCCGGTCCGGGAAGATCCCACATGCCGTGGAGCAGCTGGGCCCGTGAGCCATGGCCATTGAGCCTGTGCGTCCGGAGCCTGTGCTCCTCAATTGGAGAGGTCACAACAGTGAGAGGCCCGTGTACGGAAAAAAAAAAAAAAAAAAAAAAAAAAATATATATATATATATATATATATATATATATATATATATATATATATATATATATATTTGAAAAAAGTACCCCAGTCCTGGAGAAAGATGTTTTTAGATTCAAAAAAGGATACCTTGCTTCTGAGTAAATGAAACAAAACAAAAATTCAACCTTAGGCACATCCTAGTGAAATTTTGGGCAACGAACAGGAAAACTATCTAAAAGCTTCAGAAAAAATTACCTACAAAGAAGGAAGAATCAGATAAACAACAAGTTTCTGATGACCAATAATGGCTACAAGAGATAATGGAATAATATCTTCAGTATTAGGAGAGGAAATAATTTTGAGCCTAGAATTCTTTAACAACCCAAATAAACATTAAAATGTAAGGTCAAAATAAAAGGATTTTAGAATACAAAGTCTGTACAACAACTCTTATTGTAAGAATTTCTGAAAGCTGTAGTCCAGCAAAATGAATACAAGAGAAAATTATTTCAGAGAGACAATTTTTAATTAAATCTTAATAATTGTTGACAATAAAAAATAAATATTATGCTAGATCCCAAATGCAAAATGATTCCTACGTATGATGTGGCAAAGAGGAGGTTATCATTTTTATCATTATAAATAGGGGAAAATATAGACATGGTTTAGTTTTAGGTCATAGAAAAGTATATTTATTGTGTTGTTTGGACTGCAGCAATAAGTGGATTGCTTTCAGAGTTTGAAAGGAAAATCAGCAAGATACGTATAAAAGAAAAATAAGAATCCTTCATCAAAATGAGAATAGCATTCTTAGCTGACACCTCAATTACTGAATCACTCATTTCCTTCTAATACTTATTGGTTGACTGTTTAAAGGGAAGAATGGAGCTGTGCGTCTCATGCTTTGCCGCACATTAAATTACCTGGGTAGTGTTGATAACTCTCAACAGGCCCCATTCCACATTAATTAAGTCAGTATTGCTGGGGGTGGGACCCAGGCATAAATATTTTTCAAACTTTACAGGTTATTCCAATATGCTGCTGAGTGTGCTAACCAGGGAATAGAGGAGGGTACTGTTAGGGAAAAGGTCACACTTCAGGTGGGATTAGATGGCAGAGTGACTCTGGGCGGGTCCTTGCACCCTCAGACATTCTCTGAGCTGTAAGAGTTGGTATGCAGGAGCTCTATGGGCCCTCCAGAGCTGAGGAACTCTGATTCTATAAGACCAGTCTCAGAAAGAAGAGAATGTGTTTCCTCCCTTTTAAAATGTACCACATGGGACCAGTATGAGTATAGGGCTCACCCCCACCCGGTCCTCAGAGCTGGCACCACACTGTTGCTCCATTTGCACTGTTGTGGCCAAACATGAGCCCTTCTCATTAGGAGCTTGCACACAGCTATAGGTAAAAAAACCTATCAAGGCCTTCTTGGTCTATGATAACGGTTAGTGCCCTTGCTGAGAAGTGCTGCTGGACCCAGTGCCAAGCCTTGCCCAGCCTGAAATACCTTCTCTCTCCTCCCTGCCTGTTCAGGACACACCCGGTTTCTCTAGGAAGACATGGCTTCCTTCTCTCAACTCCTGGTAAACACTATCTTGGCTCCTAAGTAGATGTCAACCTCCTATTTGGTATTTCTTTTTAAAATCCTCCAAATGCTTGTTTGAGCCTAAGTCTGATGCAATGAAGAGGCATTTAAGCCTGCAGTGCCTCAATGAATTCTCACCATAACCCACCAATGTGTAGGTCAGTCTCCTGAATCTCTTTCCCCCTTTGACATGATGAAATCCAAATGCCTTTGCGTGGCATTCACACTCTTCACAACCTAGTACTCATCAACCTCACGGAACATCACTTTCTCTGCCTTCCAGTTAAGTCCATTCTCCAGCAGTCTCACCAAGGTTCCACACCATCCCTGTTGTGAGAACATGCTACTCACATGAGTGCTCCATTAATGTTCTCTGTGAAGTGTTCCTGGACTCCCCATTCAGAGCTGAGTTCACCTGTCTCTGTGCTCTTATGCTATTGTATTCCTCCCTCTGTGACAGCAGTCATCACTGTGTATTATAATTACAATTCTAATGTGTAGTTTTTCTTGATAGACCAGAAGGAACTAGAAAACAGAGTACTGGTCTCTGTCTTCACCCATGGCTAGCACAGTACCTTATGATTAATAGATATTTATCAGATGAATGAATCAATAAATGAAATGATTTAAGACCCTAACTGACCTGGCCAAAAAGAAAAAAAAAAAAAAAAAAAAAAAAGCTCTTCAGCTTGGCTAGAAATTCTAGAAATCAGAATTAACATGAAAATTTGTTTAAATGCTTATTCCTAAGCTTCAGTCCAAAATGATTTTGATTTAGTAGGACCAGGGTGAGACCTGGCAATCTGTATTTTCAAAAGGCCTGTCCTCCCCCACCCAGCACTGAGTCTGATTTGTAAGATCTGGGGACCTGCCATGGCTTTGGGAATTCTTCCTTGGGAAATGATGTACTTTTGCCACTGTCCCAGTGCTCAGGGGCCAGAACAACACAGCTGGTTATCAGTCTGTTTGGCTCTTCTCTTTCCAAGAGGGCCGATGAGGCCAGTTGCCCCTCCAGTATGCTGACCCCACATAATGAAGAGTCTTTACAGCTTAAAAACAAACAACCCGGGGCTTCCCTGGTGGCGCAGTGGTTGAGAGTCCGCCTGCCAATGCAGGGGACACGGGTTCGTGCCCCGGTCTGGGAAGATCCCACATGTCGTGGAGCGGCTGGGCCCGTGAGCCATGGCTGCTGAGCCTGCGTGTCTGGAGCCTGTGCTCCGCAACGGGAGAGGCCACAACGGTGAGAGGCCCACGTACCGCAAAAAACAAAAACAAACAAAAACAACCCAGTCCAAAAATGGGCAGAAGACCTAAATAGACATTTCTCCAAAGAAGATACACAGATGGCCAACAAACACATGAAAGGATGCTCAACATCATTAGAGAAGTGCAAATCAAAACCACAATGAGGTATCACCTCACACCAGTCAGAATGGCCATCATCAAAAAATCTACAAACAATAAATGTTGGAGAGGGTCTGGAGAAAAGGGAACCCTCTTGCACTGCTGGTGGGAATGTAAATTGATACAACCACTATGGAGAACAGTATGGAGGTTCCTTAAAAAACTAAAAATAGAACTATCATATGACCCAGCAATCCCACTACTGGGCATATACCCAGAGAAAACCATAATTCAAAAAGAGTCATGTACCACAATGTTCATTGCAGCTGTATTTACAATAGCCAGGACATGGAAGCAACCTAAGTGTCCATTGACAGATGAATGGATAAAGAAGATGTGGTACATATATACAATGGAATATTACTCAGCCATAAAAATAAACAAGTTCTTTGTAGTGAGGTGGATGGACCTAGAGTCTATCATACAGAGTGAAGTAAGTCAGAAAGAGAAAAACAAATACCTTGCACTAACACATATATATGGAATCTAAAAAAAAACGGTTCTGATGAACCTAGGGGCAGGACAGGAATAAAGACTCAGATGTAGAGAATAGACTTGAGGACACGGGGAGGGGGAAGGGTAATCTGGGACGAAGTGAGACAGTAGAATTGACATATATACACTACCAAATGTAAAACAGATAGCAAGTGGGAAGCAGTTGCATAGCACAGGGAGATCAGCTCGGTACTTTGTGACCACCTAGAGGGGTGGGATAGGGAGGGTGGGTGGGAGGGAGGCTTAAGAGGGAGGAGATATGGGGCTATATGTATACATATGGCTGATTCACTTTGTTATACAGCAGAAACTAACACAACATTGTAAAGCAGTTATACTCCAATAAAGATGTAAAAAAAAAAAAAAAAAACACACGGGCTTCCCTGGTGGCGTGGTGGTTGAGTGTCCGCCTACCGTTGCAGAGGACACGGGTTCGTGCCCCAGTCCGGGAGGATCCCACATGCAGCGGAGCGGCTGGGCCCATGAGCCATGGCCGCTGAGCCTGCGCGTCCGGAGCCTGTACTCCGCAACGGGAGAGGCCACAACAGTGAGAGGCCTGCGTACTGCAGAAAAAAACAAACAAACAAAAAACCCCCCACAACTTTCTGAGAGCTGTGTCCTGAATAAGACAGGGCTGTGCCCATGCAATTGTGCCGGGTCATGGAGCCCAACCTGACAAAAGATTTGTATTTTGGCTAACTTCTAAATCTGAGAGGATGTGAGAAAAATAGAGCAACATTCTGCTATTAGGGTCCTGTCATCTGTTACTTTCTGATGTGAGGGACAACCCTAGTACAAGCAGTCTTCTTTTCAGCCTCTGTCTTCCTCTAAATGAATATTGATGCTGTGTTTACCTTTAATTAATATTCATTGCGATAAAGGAATTACACTCATTCACTTTTAATTATACCCTTCTTGCATAAACAAGCTTTTAATAACAGATTTTCCAGGGTAGAGAAAAACAAGCTCTTTGCCCGCAGCCTTGTTTGATGCCAGGAAAGCTGCCTCTGCATTTGATAAAGGGAATTTCAGTTTGTTACTTGGTACAGTGGGAGGAGCCGTGGTGGAAAGTTAGGTCTTCGGCGTTCTAGCTCCATCCAGCTATGCCATAGCTACTGTGTGTTCTTGGGCCAATTCCTTGCCCTCCTGTGCTTCACCTTCGTATCTGGAAAATGGTGATGGAACCCAACCAATCATTCTCATCCATGGCTGCATACAGGGAAAACCTGGGGGATTACTGAACAATACCAAAGCCCAGGCTGCATTCCAGATGAATTAAAACAAAGTATCTATGGGTTGGGTGTAGGTGCAGCTATTTTTATAAAGATCCTCAGGTGGGATTCTTTTGATATTGGGAATTATGGGTATCATTCTCACCAGACTTCTAGGTGTTTGTGGCTCCTGCCAGGGTGGCAGGTTGCACACGGCCCAGAAGGAAGGCCAGCACGGACCCCAAGAACCAGGTCAGCCATGCCCTGGTGCTCCCCTGTGCTCGGTGGGTGCTCACATCCTGGGATTGGCTCAGTGGTATTCACTAGGAGCAGGGAGGAGGGATAATGTTCACTGAGCACCTGCTCTGTGACAAGGCACATCCAATGTCCCATCTGTCAGTCATGAGACACGTCCCCTGTCTTCTCTGTGCCAAGCACTGGGGGCTTAATGTTGGTGTGTAAGGCAGTTTCTGCCCTCACAGACCTTATGACCTAGTAGGGGAGAAAGACTTCAAAGTGTGTAATTAACAATTACATGAGTTTAAGGAGTTGAAAGGAAAAGTACAGGTTGCATCAGAGCACATAACAGTGGTGGGGCAGTGTTGTTAAGAGAGACCTGCGTTATGAAGCAACGTCTAAGGTCTGAGGCCTGAGGATGAGTAGGACTTAGTTTAGTTCATAGATGGCGAGCAGCATTCGAGTAAGATATAGTGCTTCTACAAGGCAGATGCTGGCACTCCTCTTGTACAGATGAGAAACCCAGTCCCAGAGAGACCAGGTCCGAAGCAACCTCCCTGGTTCTGACTTTTCAGCTGGGAGGGATATCAAAAATCACTGAAATCGCATGGTGGGACAGAGCTCATTAAAATGACCACAGCTGCAGCTGGACAGAGCAGAAATCAGGTTGAAATAGGAAAGGAATGAAGCCATAGGCCTAAGGCACACTAAAGGCAGAAAATGCCACCTGCCTGGTCAGGCAACAGGCCACATGCAGTCCTGGGAAGGAAGCCACATCACAGGGTCCAACACGGATCTTGGATGGGAGTGGGCTTCTCTGTGAGGCAGATGGAGACTGGTGTGGCATGACCACAGGAGGGGTCCAACAGCAGGGGATATTCTGATGCTCCTAGAAGGTGGTCCAGAGCAAGGCAATCTTTCAGCCAATAGCAGGTCTCCTCCCGTTAGTCTGGAGTTGGGGGATGGCACCCCAGATGCTGAGAAAAGCAAAACAATGCTCTGCCAATCAGTGCTGGACAAGCCCAGCAGAGCAGCTCCCTCAGGGAACGAGGTGAGACCACATCTCGGCAGCTGGCTCGGGCTCAGGGTTGAGACTAAATCAGGAGGTCAGAGACAGTTCAGCACCGGGGGCTTGATGCCGAGATCCAGAGCTTGAGGACAGGATCAGTGCTGGAGGCTGTGGGGAGGCTTATCCCAAGGGCAAGGATCAAGTCGTTCCAGGTGTGGGGGGAGCAGGTAGGCAGAGGTGGGAGGCAGGTGGCACCTGACCATCCATTCCAGTGGTTCTCAGTGAGCATCTAATATCCACTGAGAATCTGCTTCAACATAACAGCGTGGGATGTGGGTACCTGCACTTTTAAGAAGCTCTACAGGCAATTCTAGTGTACATTTCTGGTTAAAAATCACTGAGCTAGACCAATCCCTTCAGTTTTCAGATGAAGAACCTGAGCCCTAGAGAGAAGTGACTTGCCCAAGGTCCTAGAGCACACTAGCAGAAATAGGACTAAAACCTTGGTTTCTTCACTCCCAGTCCACTGCCTATACATTCAGGTTAGCAGTTAACATCAGCAACAGTAGCAACAGCTCTGGAGATGCATACGCCCCTGCCTCTGATATCATCCGATGTTCTCAGTTAGGGAACATTGCTTATTTATGCCCCATAAGCAAACCAAGACTGTGCGAAGTGAAACCATTTGCTTGCTCAAGCCCATATAGCTGGGCTGGGACTCTTTCCTAGTCCTGAGATCTTTCTCTAGCTTCAAGCACCACATTACGAAGCTGGAGTTTAGGCTTTTCTCCCAGGAGGCAAGACCTGACCTTTTTCAACCTGGATGGTCTAATGGCCTCTAATCCATTTCCTGTGCATGTGGCCAGCAAGCCCCTAATGGAGTGTAGCTATAAGGCTAAAGGGGAGCCTGGTAATTAGAGGCCTAGAGGCATAAGTGACATTTGGACAACTGGCCAGCTGGCTACAGTACATTTGGCACCCCAAGGGTCCCAGAAACCAGAGCCGAAGTGCCAAGCATATCAAACTCATGTCACCAAGGTCTGCGCTCAGCTGCTCCCTTAGCATTTGCAAAATGTCCTGCCCACACTCTTCCCCTCGCATCCTCCCTTGGCCATTTGCAGGAGCAGATGAGTTGAGGTTACATGCAGCTGATCCCAGACCTGCTGGCTAATTATCTTGGCCTGTAATTAGTGTTTCCTATTCCTCACTCCTTGCCAACTCCTGCAGTTAATGTATCGTTTCTCTCTCTGCAGAGATTCCTTTGGGAGGGTTCTGAAGCCCTGGAATGAACATTTCTGGTAGTGGCAGCATTTTGGAGATGTTCCATCTGCTGCCTGTCCCACCACCCCTTGGCATCATCTCTGCTCCCTCCCACCTCAAAGTCTACATCCATCACCAAGTCTTTAGTTCTCTCCTGAACACTTCTTGAACGTGTCGTTGCATTTCCATCTTTGTGGCTCTGATTTGATCAGACCTCATCATCCTTCATTTGGACTCCTACAGTATTTTCTTAATGGGCCTTCCTATCCTGGTCCTGCAAATGTCTCCTCTGCAATATGGGAAGAATAATCTTTCTAAATTGCCGATCAGGCTGTATGACTCTCCTACCTAAAAGCCCAATCTTTTTAGTTTGGCACATAATGTCCTGGGCAGTGTGGTCTGCCTAATTTTCAACTCCCTCTTTCACGTGGTTTTTACATGGTTTTAAATTCAGAACTGCTGTAATTTTCTCCTCTCCTCCCTCCCTTACACGTCCCAATAGTACGTACATGGGTGTGTGCGTGCACACACACATGCACACACACACGCACTCCATCCATCCATGCTGCTCCATGAGCAGGAGGACAGAAGACAGGGCAGGAAAGGGATCTGATTGACTTGGGCAAGCACCCTAAGAGCAATCATTAGGAAAGTGAGAAGGGACTCATTCTCTGTGACTTTGGAAGATGGGACTAGAAACTATTAAGTTCATTTTAATACTCAGAATAGATATTTAACTGATAGGGACAGAGTAAAGGGACAAAGTACGTGATTAAATAGTTAATCTCACTAGGGGACTGTAAATAGAGAAAAAAGGTATGGGAGACCCCTGTAAGTTAATCATCACTCAAGAAAGTACGCTTTTGTAGCAAGAAAACCATGCAACAAAAGCATGAGACATGCTCCTCAAACAATAAAACAATGGTGGAATGAGGTCCACATCCTGCCCAGTGATGTCTGTAAGTTATCGATTCCTAGGACATGCTTCTCTGCACGTACTAAAAACAAAAATATAGGGAAAAGGTGACATTATACTGAAACCTGAGATGATTTACCATATTTTAGTATGCTACCACCTTTTGGCCCATTTCCATAGCGCCATGACAGTCAGTCCCAGTATGACCAAGTAGGAACAAGAAAACTCCCCCCATCCAATGTGGAGGAGGAGCTGATGATGGAAGTTTGATGTCTTTTCAAAAATGAGGAAGGTGGTCTTTCCCCCTCCTCACTTTTCCTTTGATTATAAAACTGTATAGTATGACCAACGATTCTATTTCTTGTGCATTTGAGCACAGCATAAGTAACGAGGGAACATCATCACAGTAGAAATGACTGATGACATTAGAGCTGTAAAAAGTCAATGTAAAAATCTTGATAGTGAACATTAGTGCTTGAAAGGTACTGCAGAGGTATGGAATGCCTACCAGCACATGACAAAGTCTCTGGGACATGATAACATTGTAGAGCAGAGGGTTACTACAGATGGCCAAATAGCAGTCATAGGCCATGGCTGACAAGACAATGAACATAAGGAAGAAAGCCAGCTGTGTGGTGCATGCGTAATAGGAAATGGTATTTTGATCCACAACAAAATATACCAGCATCTCAGGACAAATGACAGTAGAATTACCAAGATCAAGGAAAGCCAGGTGTTTGATAAAAAAGTACATAGGTGTGTGTAGGTGGGAATCCACTTGGATCAAGGTGATCATTCCCAGACTTCCCACCACTGTGACTGTGTAGCTAACGAGGAAGACCCCGAAAAGTGGGGCCTGCAGCTCAGGACGCCTTGTGACTCCCATCAGAATGAACTTAGTCAGTGATGATAGATTTTGTTGGCCCATTTAGTCCAGTTAGCTTTTCTGGAAAGAAACAGGTTGTTATTAGCTTCCTTGTGGTTTCATCTAAACAAAGTATAATATGTATAGACAGAAAAAACCAAACAACTGTAGCCCAGTAAGCTCGCGGGGTGACACTCCCTTGCCTAACGCTTATGTTTCTCACAAGCGTCCTATACTAATAAATTCTTTCCTTACCTGTCACTCTGCCTCTTGCTGCTTTCTTTCTACACTGAGACAGACCTATGCTCTACTGAGTCCCAAAATGCATTCTGCGGTGTCATAACCACTGAAGTTATCTGAGCACAAAGTGGGCTCCCCCAGGAAATAGTGAGTGTATCACCTGGAGGATTCGGGCAGAGGCTGTCTGTCAAGATGCCACAGGTGCAATTCCTGCACTGCGCATGGTCTGGGAGTCTTTGGCCCTCAAATAACATTCTAATTCCAAGATTCTGTACATCTCTGATACAAAAGCCACATCAAGTTTTGCTGCTTCCACAGAGACTTTCCTGTTTGGGAAAATCTCACCTCTCTGCACATTTGTGTCTGAATCCCGTCCGTGCACATACACACACACTCCACACACTGCGTCAAATGCTTCAAATATCCGGTGGAGACCCATCTTACACTCATTCATCTATAAAAGCTAGAGGGGGAAGAAGAGCAGGAACGTAATTTGAATAACATGGGGATGACTCCTGGTCTTCTGCTCAATAAGCAGAGGCCCCAGGCCAAGCGGAGGTGCGATGGGAGGTGAGCGCCTGCCACCGTATCCTCACTGTGTCTCATTCCCTGTGGGCCGCTCAGAGCTGGGAGGCATCTTGAAGATAGGGCTGCTGAACACAAGCCAGCTACTGCAGCTGAGGCATCACCAAAAAGCAGAAATCAGTTCCAGCCTCAAAGGACCGACTGGTGGTGCTGAACCCTATGAGGGACATGAAGTCTGCTTCTGTTGTGAGGTCTTCCAGCGGGAGTTTAAAGGGAATTTAGGTACTGTTTGATTTTTCCCTCATGTGCCGCCTTTAGAGGGTACTGAGGTACAACTCCACTGTGCAAGGTCTATCACCATGTCTGGTGTGGACCCCAGGTTGGGGAGGCCCCAGATCTTCTACTCTTCTCATCTTAGAACCCTGTGAGAGCATGGTGCTGGGCACCTAGTTATTGAGTAATTGTTTAGAAGTTACTTTAGTCTTTCAGAACTGGTGTGGTAGAAGAAACATGAATCTAATGGTTAGTGACCCAATCATGGTCCCTTCCAATTCGGTGATTTTAGGTAAATCTCTGTGGGGCTCAGCCTCTTTATCTGTGTGTGTGGAGTATGTTGCAGGGGCTGGGGAGTGGGGAGGGGAGAAGAGTATGGATTAAATGACCTCCATTCTTCCTTCCAACGTGAATGTGCTAGGATTCCGATTTTTCTGTTTTAGAGGTTGGCAAACTTCTCCTGTAAAGGGCCAAATATTTTAGTGTCCGCACACCACACAGTCTCTGTAGCAGCTATTCGGCGCTGCCATTATTGCATGAAAGTAGCAATACATGAATGAGTGAGCAGCTTTGTCTCAATAACACATCATTTACAAAAACAGGTGGCAAGCTGAATCTGGTTTGCTGACCCCAGGTTTGTGGACTATTGTTCTAGTCTAGTCTATCTATTCTCCACATAGTAGGACTTTCTTTTTCTGTGTGAACTGAGTGGGGGGACTCCATTCTATACCACTCAGTTGCCTATCTCATGAAGAGACTCTCACCAAAGCTCCTTACTCCTCTTCTGCCAGAGTAAAGTGGTTCCAACTTACAGTAAGCCTTTCCTTAGATCATCTCAGAGTTCTGCTGAATTCAGAGCTAAGAACCTTGTGGTGAAGCAGGTAATAACAGTTGATCATTTTCACTCTGTCAAAGAAGTCTAGGTTTTCAAGATTTCCCAAACCATTATGATGAGTGGAAAATTTAGTTAGTAACAGATGCATTGAATCTTTTCAATAACAACATCTGGGAAGAATATATCAAGAGCTGGACACACTGGTCTCCTAAGTTTGGCATCCAATATCCTCTTGATTTATCATCAGTGGCTTTTACGTACCCTCCTGTAACCACCACCAGACATTGTATCAATTCCAACACTTCTAAGCTCTGTGACTTCAAAGAAGCTATTCAACTTCTCTATGCCTCAGTTTTCTCAGTCTAATGAAATAATTAGTTTTAAAGAGTTTGCATAGCACCTGGCATACAGTAAGCATTTGATATGTGCCATTATTATCTCCTTGTCCATGAACATCCCTCATATTTACATGCCTCTGGGCCTTGGCTCACCTTCATCCTGGCACATCTGTATTCTTCCCATTGCTCAGGATTGAGCTCAAATACTGATTGGCCAGGAAGAGTTCCCTGAACCCCTTGGTAAGAAATAAACTTCCCATGTCCTTGATGGGACAAATAACCTTCTCATACCTTGATCCCTCTCTACTTCTCACAGTAATGTTCTACTTTGTCATAGTTTGTTGGCACCTATTACTATAAATATCTTGGGGACAGAACGTGTCACTAGTTCTTTTCTGGATCCCCTCCATGATGCTGAGCAAAGTACCTCAGCACATAAAGGATTCTTGGTAAGTGTTGGTTGAATTAATGAATCAAGAAAATCAAGAAAAGTCTCAACAGCCAGAATTTATTTTCCCTTTCATTTTGCATTGTGATACTTGGTTTCATGAGGATGCGACTCTACTGTCAGTTTCCAGTAGAAGTTTAACAACAGGCTCATTAGTTTTCGGCATATACTGGATATGATAACTGACAGAGATGTGATTCTCACTCAGGTTTCATTTGAGTATGGGTGGATGTTTTTTCTTGATAACTTGTACCCTATGAACTCATCCATTTATACCACATCTAGGCACAGACTGGAGACTGGAATTCTATGCCTATGAGGCAGCAGGAGCAGGTGGGCTTGGAGCCTAGGGCTCGAGAGAGAATTTGTCAAGTTTTGCTAATTAAGCCTGGGATCCATCTCTCCCTCAGCCTGCCAGGATGATGACAATGGACTGCAGCTAGTCATTTTACTGAAGAATTCCCACTGTAATTTTTTTCTGTTATTAGTGAGAGAGAGGTCTGTGTGCATTAGCCACATATCGAGGCCATACTTTACCCCAATTTGGAATATATATTTGGTCCTACTTGATTTCACATTTATGGAGTTGAGTTTAACTTCAGAGAAATTTTGGTTCCCAGGCCTATGATACTTCCAAGTGCTGGATGAATCATAGATTTTTAGAAAATTGAAAAGGGTCACAGAGATTAACGATTCTAATGTCTGATGCATCCATCTCTCCAAATGTCTCTAAGCGCTGAGCAACTTTCTCATGCATGCTTCCAGTGATAGGGAGTTTTACTGCTACATGAGACAGCCCATTTCTTTTTTAATTATAACTTGAATTCTTATTGATGTAACATCAGCTTGCATTTTCATGGTGATTTACTTCTAAGAAAGTATCTTCACATTCATAATGTTTGGTTTTTACAAGGTTGTTTGGAAGAGGCCTGGACCCATTGGTTCCATCACCCCTATTTCACTGAGGAGGAACCTAGGGCTGGATGGCTCTAAGCCATGGATCTTGTGCAGGGTATTGGAGTCAACACATGAGGTGATTCCACTATGCCATGAGTTCCCTTTTTAACAAATAGAAGTTATTTTTACCTTCAATTTTAAAATAATGAAATATATTTTCTGCAGATGTAGAGGGAAAATAAAATACTCTAACTGCATGTTTTGAACTCATTCCCAGCTCAGTACTCTTTTGAGATGGCTTAACCCCTATGACCAAAGTCCAGGGAAGCAAGGAAGCCTGGAAGAGGTCCCACTGGCCTGAGTAGGGTATCAGTTTCCATGGAGATGATTCAGGCAACCACCTGGAACTTGCCTGCAGTGGGTAATGGCTTGCCTCTCAGAGGGAAAGGGGCAAAGCGCAGGGAAAGCCAGCCTTCCAGTTAGTGTGCTGTTGACAGTGCCAGGAGGTGCTGACCATCCTGGCACCAGCTGTCCTAGGTGGGCCAGTCCTGCTGAGGGGCATCGATCTTTTTCAGTGCCCCCTTTTTCTTCTCATGAACCTGGACAACTTCATGGACCCAGTTGCCTTTCCTTTTCCTAAATTCAGGAATCCTAGCCTGTCTACCCTTTGCTGTTGATCTACCTGGAAAGGGTCCAACACCTTCAAGTTACCAACAGCCTGACCTCAATAGTGCTGAACGAACCTACACTGGCTGATGGTGCTGGTACGTCTAGGCCTGTCTTCATAAGAAATAAAAATACACACATACAGAAGAAGAAGGAGAAGGAGAAGAGGAAGAAGAGGAGGATGAGAAGGAGAAGGCTAAGAAGGAGAAAAAGAGAAGGAGGAAGAGGAGGAAGAAGAAGGAGAAAGAATGATAAGAAGAAGAAGAAGGGGAATAAGAAGAGAAAGAAAGACTGGAGGGCTTCCCTGGTGGCGCAGTGGTTGAGAGTCTGCCTGCCGATGCGGGGGACACAGGTTCGTGCCCCGGTCCGGAAGATCCCACATGTTGCGGAGCGGCTGGGCCCGTGAGCCACAGCCACTGAGCCTGCACGTCCGGAGCCTGTGCTCCACAGTGGGAGAGGCCACAACAGTGAGAGGCCCGTGTACCGCAAAAAAAAAGAAAAAAAAAAAAAAGACAGACTGGAAATTTGAAAGAATGAAAAGCCTAAAAGGAGAGCTAAAACATTGAGAAATCAAAATAAAGTGGAGGCTGTTTAAGTAGAATAGAGGCAAGAGAGCAAGAAAGAGAATTCTCTGATACAAATTTTCAATGAGATTCAAGAAGATATTACCAAAGAGAAAGCTGATAATAAGAAAACTCTCAAAAATTAGGAGAAATAATTTAAAACACAATTGCTGAAATTAAAACAATCTAGAAGGAGTGAAAATATATGGAGGGACAGAAAACTGAATTACTGATCTCAAAAACAGACCTAAAAATATACTCCAGAATATAGAGCAAAAAGGACAAATGAATGAAAATTATTAGTAAAAATAAGAGAGAAATGGAGGAGAGACTCAGGATACATAGCTGACAAAGACAAGCAGCTCGGGAAGAGACAAAGGAAAAAATGGGGAAACGATACTAAAAAATAAAAATAAAAAAATTTTCTGGAGCTAAAAAAAGACCATTTTTGGATTAAAAGTCACAGAGTTATACACAAGATTAATAAAAATAATATAAACATTTTCTTGGGAAAATGTTAATTTCCAGTAATAGAAAGCATATATTACAAGCTTTTAGAAAGACAGAACAGCTTATTTACAAGGGCAAGATAATTATTTTGACACTAGAGTTCTTATCACAACACTGGAAGCTAGAAGATATTGAGAAATATTTAAAGAATATCACTGGGAAAGGACTGTGATTCTTTGGCTTTCCAACCAAGAACTGCAAGGACTCAAAAAGCATGCAGCTACGGACTTCTTACAAAGGAGTTGAAGAAATATGCCTTCTTCATTAAAATGTAATTAGAAAAAAAAATCAGATTGGGGAAGATAAAATATGTAAGAAAAATACTGACTTTCAATGAATTCAATAAATCTCATTTTTAAGTATAAATCAGGTTTCTTAGAATAGAATACTGAAATAAATGTTTTAACAACTCAGAGTAAAACTTCCAATTATCTTAACAGGCAGGAAGAGGATAGAGTGAGGGAAAGCATTCTAAGAGTCTCTTCTTGAGGGACTATAAGCATATACAATGTACAAAAGTCAAATGTATTCATACATACCTGCGGCAAGCAGTTAAAACACAGAATTCTAAAAGTATGTCATTTATAAGGGTGTAACAATACGAAATATCTAGGATAAAATCTAATAAAAGATGCTCGAAACCTCTCTGCAGGTAAGCATAAAATTGTTGAGACGTTTAAGGAAGACCAAACTAAATGGAGAGATACAGTATACTCATGGACTGAAGACCTACTGTAAATATGACCTTTCTTCCAAATTGATCTAAATATGCAATACAATCCCAATCAAAATCTTAAAGCATTATGATCATGTTTATGATTATGATAATCTTAAAGCTTATCTTGATAAACTGATTATAAAATGTATATGAAATATGAAGAGTCAAGCATAGCCAAGATACTTTTGAAAAGGGAACCAAGGTAGGAAGACATGCTGTAAAAATACGAAGCCTTATTATGAGGTTACAGTTATTAAAACAGTGTAACCTTAGCACAGGAATATAAACCAAGGGACTAGAATAGAGAGCATAGAGGCAGACTCCAGTATATATGGATGTCTGATATGTTATATAGGTGACAATGCAGAGCAGTAGAGAAAGACAGTCTTTTTAGTAAATGGTGCTAGCTTGACCCCTATCTTACAACATATGCAAAAATTAATTCCAAGGGGAGTTGAGATCTAAATGCGAAAGACAAACAAAAAATATTTTACAAGATAAAATAGGCAAATTTCTTTATACTTCAGGGAAAGTAAATTTTTCTTATAGAGGGCATGAAAGGGGAATTCCCTGGCAGTCCAGAAGTTAGGACTCTGCACCTCCACGGCATGGGGCACAGGTTCAATCCCTGGTTGGGGAACTAAGATTCCACAAGCTGCGTGGCACGGCCAAAGTTAAATAAATAAATAAATTAATTAATTAATTAAATGGACATGAAAGCAATGATCATATAATAAAAGAATGAAAAATTTGAGAATACTAGAATGAAGAAATTGCATTCATCAAAAGACACCACTGAGAGAGTGAAAATACAAGCCATAGAGTGGGAGAATATTTTTTCAAGGAGTTCATATCCAAAAATATAATTAAGAAACAAATCAATAAGAAAATCCAAGAGTTAGCAAGAGTCTGGAACAGGCATTTCACAAAAGACAAAAAATTGTAGGAAATTAATATATGAAAAAGCACCCACTTTCAATAGTAATCCCAGAGATACAAAATTAAAATCACTGGAAGATATCACTACACATTCACCATGATTATAATTTAAAAGACTAACAATATCTCACATCAGGGAGAATGTAAAGCAATAGGAACTCATACGTGTGGGAGTTATAAACAGGCACAATCCCTTTATGTAAGTTAGGCAATCTCTACTAAATTTAAAGATACTCACCATGCTCCAACAATTCTACTTATTGTTACATAGCCAATGGAAATGTGTGCACAAGAAACTTGTTCAAGAATGTTCATAGCAGCATTATAAAATAGCCCAAGATGGAAATAACCCAAATGTCAGACAATGGTGGAAAAGAAAAATAAATTGTTGTGTATTTATATGATGGGATACTATACAGCATCGCCACCAACAACCAAAAGCTATAGCTACACATAACAAGATGAATAAATCTTTAAAATGTAATACTGAGCAAAGGAAGTAAGACATGAAAGATTTATACAGAATAATTTTATTTATGTATGTTTCAGAAACAGGCAAATCTAAATGCTAAAGTACTGAATATACAGCTTGGTGGTTAAAATATGAAGAGAAAGGAGGAAATTCCTACACAAATCAGGATAATGGTAACATTCAAGGGGAAGGTTGAGAATAACTGTTGGCTTTTAGAGTTCTGTCAATGATCTACATTCAGTTACTTGAACTGGGTAGTGGTTAGATGAGCAATTCTTTAGGCTATACATTTGTGTTCTATGCATCTTTTTCTGTATATTTCATAGTAAAAATTTAATGTATATCCTTAAAATACAAAAAGAAAAGAGAAACACCTAAGAGTGGCAATGTTAATATCAGATAAAGTAAAATTTGAGTCCAAGAGTAAAAATGGAAAAAGAGAATATTTCCCATTTGATTAAAAACACCAAGACTAGAACTCTCTGGCAGTCCAATGGTGAGGACTTGGTGCTTTCGTTGCTGTGGCTTGAGTTCAATATCTGGTTGGGGAACTAAGGTCCCACAAGCTGCACAGTGCGGCCAAAAAACAAAAAAAATAAAACCCCACCAAGATTATATATTTGTCATAAACTTTCATGTACTCTACACTAAACAGTACTTTGCAAGATATACAAAGCACAACTCTTAGAGACAAAAACAAAATTTGATAAAAACAGAATTGAAGAGTTTTTTTTTAACATCGTTGTCTCAGAATTTGATTGACCAAATAGACAAAAAAATATAAAAAGGATATAAATGAGTTTAAGTTTATAATTAGTAGGATAAACTTACTAGATAATCTAGTACTTGATACTTTATAGAGAATATATATTCTCACATGCCCATAGAAGTAGAAGAAAATTGTGATGTGTTTAGTTATAAAGAAAATCCTGAATAACACTTTTCAAAATGTAAAAGTCTTACCACATTTTGGGACTATCACACAATCAAACTAGAGCCACATGAATGGTAGATCAAAACAAAACAAAAACCAAACAAATAAAATCCACACTTTCTTTAAAGAAATTGTAAATTAAGTCAAAATCATACTCTGAGATCATCTAAATATCAACAAAAATAAGAACAGTGCATAGCAAAACTATGGGTTGGTGCTAATAAGAACTATTATAGATTTAAATTCTTTTACTATTAATCAAAAAAGGCCAAAGATAACAACCAAGCTTTCAACTCAAGACAATAGAAGGATTAATAAAATAAGCCAAATATATAAAATTATATATTATAATTAATAAAAGCAAAAATTAATAACCTAGAATGCTAAAAATAAAACAGAATTAATAAAACAGAATTAATGAAAAAAGGAAGTGATTCTTCAAGAAGATAAAATAAGCAAGTCCCTAGGAATCTGGGCTTTGAATAAAGGGAGAAAATAAAAATATAAAGCATTACGAATGAGAACGGTATAACTACATTAAGAAGCTAAGTGAAATATATAATTCTTTAGGAAAGTTGAAATAACCAAAATTGACTTGCAACAGGGCTCTCTGGCTCTCCCACCTTGCCTATGTGGGCACAGGGGTATCGGGGGAAAAGACCTTAGCTCTCCAGTACCTTTCAGTGACTGGGAAGTTCAGTTCACCACTAGAGCTGCAGAGCTCCCTATGTTCTTCAGTCCAGCTTTGCCAGTAATAAAGGGTATACTGTGTTTTCATTCCCTCCTAGGTCCAGTGTCTATTTTTCAGTGCATTCTGAATATGAGTAGAAGGAGGTGTGAGTAATTAGCTTTCCAACATATTTAGAGTGTAACTGAAATGAAAAATTTCTCAAATCTTTTTATGAGACCAACAAAGACCTGACACCAACACTTGCTAAAGAGAGCACAAAAAATTAAAATACAGACAATTCTAGTTTATGAATGTTACATCGTGTCAACTGACTTAAGGGAAAAGGGGAGCTTATGTTTATGTCCATGTTACCAAAAAATATGGGAGTATGTCTTTTGGCACACTAGAACAAGTGCATAAAGCTTCCCTTTGTGCTGGTTTCATTCCCAATCACACTTCCACCTGGCTGTGGCAAGGTGCTTACCAGTTGTATAAGCTAACATTCTATCAGCTTGGAACTGCAGCAGAATAAGAGAACCTCTCTCCTCACAATTCCAGCACAACTCCTGATAAGGGGTCTCACTGATCTGGCTTGGCTCCAGTGCCCATCACTGAACTGTTCATTGTGGCCAGGAGATTGGTACTCCAGCTTGAACAAGAGTGGATTATGTGTCCACTCCTAGAGCAGGGATAGAATTAGCTTGACCTGATCCTCTTGGTCTGGGAGTGAGAAAGCAGTAACTCTCCAAAGGAAAACTGAACCTCTTTCTAAGAGAAGGGAGAATGGGAGAATGGATTCAGGGTAAGCCAAGAAAGAAGAAAGAAAAAAAAAGACACACACACACAACAGACAAAAAATATAAAAACAACATCTAATTTAAGATTACTTATAAAATCTTAGCAAATCAAATGCAGCTATATATTCAAGGAATAGTATATTGTCAATAAGAAGAGTTTATTCCAGGAGTGCAGGATGGTTCAGTATTAAGAAGTCCATGAATGTAAATCATAAGATTAATTATTTAAAAAAAACATATGAAGGAAAGTCACTGGACTTGATTCAGCATCTATTTCTGGGTAATTGATTCATTCCTCCAACAAGTATTTCCTGAACACCAACTATGAACTAAATGACTAGAACTATGAACTAAACACTCTTCTAGTCATTGGATATAGGAGTGAGCAAAACGGGTACAACTCCCTGCCTTATAAAAGTTACATATTAGTGATTAAAACTCTATACAAGGGCTTCCCTGGTGGCACAGTGGTTGGGAGTCCGCCTGCCAATGCAGGGGATATGGGATCGTGCCCCGGTCCGAGAGGCCACAACAGTGAGAGGCCCGCGTAATGCAAAAAAAAAAACAAAAAAAAACCCTCTATACAAAATAGTAAGAATATGAACCATCTTAAATATGGTAAAAAGTATCTGACACATGGTAACAGCAAAATTTACATCAAATATTGAAGATTTAAAGATATTCTCTTCCTAGGATTTCTATTTTACTTATCTTTCAGAGCACAATTTTAATAAGATTTCTGGAAAGAGGCAATGTATATATTATCTGGATTCTTACTTGTTAAGAATATCTTTTCCTGCCCTTGCAAGTGAAAATAACTTGCAAGATTTCTCAGTCTTGAACATTATCCCTTTAAACTCTGCAAATGTTGCTTCTTTTCCTTTTGGCATTTAATATTAATGAGGAATTATCTGAAGCCAACCTAAGTTTTGTTTCTTTGTAGGTAAGCCATTTCCTCCCACTCAATTAATTAAGTATTCTACAGGACTCAATTAATTTGATTGCTCTTTATGAAACCTTTCAAACTGAAACATCGCCTTTCTTTGACTCAAGAAATGCTTCTTCTTCTTTTCCTTTTATTGTTTCTACTCAATTTGCACTTTTCTCCTCCAGGTTTTATTTAATAACTAAATGGCATCTTCTAAAGTTTTTCCCTATGTCTTTATTTTCAGTTGTTCACCTTCTTCTCCCTTTCTTTGGATTTGTGGAGAGTTTTTTTTTTTGTTTCTTTTGCAGTACGCGGGCCTCTCACTGTTGTGGCCTCTCCCGTTACGGAGCACAGGCTCTGGACGCGCAGGCCCAGTGGCCATGGCTCACGGGCCCAGCCGCTCCGCGGCATGTGGGATCTTCCCAGACCGGGGCACGAACCCGTGTCCCCTGCATCGGCAGGCAGACTCTCAACCACTGCGCCACCAGGCAAGCCCTGTGGAGACATTTTTGAAACTTTCCCCTGCTTTGGTTTTCCTTGGTATCCCTGCTGTTTGTATTTTGTTGGTGTTATTCTTTGTGAGGCTAACATAGGGAAGACAGGCCTTCCCTTATAAAACTGCATGATGTCATTAGAAGAAATATCTATTTAGTTAAACATTCTCGGAATATAAATTAAATACAGTATCCTCTCTTTCTTTCCCTAGCAATTTTATTTAATAGAAAGATGATGCTCTGATTCCAGAAGTCCATGCTTTCTCAATATCAGATGTTGAGCCTGAATCTATGAACAATTACATGCTGACCTTTTAGACATTTAGGTCTAGACAAGGAGAGACCAGAAAAGGTTAGATTTGCAGTACTTTTCCTTTCTGGTTCTGCATTCCTGAAGCCTGGGAAGGGGAGGCACAAGTCCAGGGGCAGTGATGGTTGGGATCTTTGCATTCTTTGCAGGGCTCCTTTCCTTTCTTGTATTCTGCGTGATCTGGGAGTTAGCAGTAGCCTCATCTGCTCACCTTCAGGGTCCCATGGCACCTGGCTCATAGGTCCTTGGACATGCACCAGTTACCAGTATACCTTTATGTTAAAAGGACCAGGAAACCTAATTCAAATAGTTCCAAGCAATAAAGGAGAACGATGTGCTCAGTTAACTGAGATAAGGTGAACTCCACAAGGGTTTTTTGGCTTTTGGGGTTTTTTTTTGCTATGGCCCAGTGATGTTGTCAAGGACCAAGTTCCTTTTTGATCTCCCTTCTCTGACTCTGAAGTGTCAGCTCCACTCCTAGGCTGAACTTCCCTAAGGAGACAAGGTAGCTGCAGCAGTTCCAGACCACATGGCACAGCAGGTAACGAAGCTGACTAGCTCAGAAGAGGGCACCTGAACTTCATGTGACTTCTGAAGGGGAATGCAATTTCACTAATTAGCTTAGACCAATCTTGGCACTCCTGCCCCCATGGTTGGGATGGGCAATTCACTCTTCCTTACCCCACCACACGGCTGCTACCCAGGGGAAACGGGTGGTGAGGCGTCACCCATAATATATTCAGATTTTTAGGGTTCCTTTTAGCATGTTCTCAGGGTTGGAGACAAGTTCCAGAATTGGTCTAAACAATGCAGGGATAAATTTATTTGGCTATGTAAGTCTATTATATTAATTATTCAGTTTATTAAAATCCAATTTTGAGAGTGACAGTTTGGGAAAGCCCCTTAGCTGTTATTTTGGTTTTATTTCACTTTGATACTCTGTCAATCCAAAATCCATCAGAGGGGAGAAAGGAGACTGGACTAGCAGAATCTCATAAAATAATGCTATATTTTGGACATTTGGATTCATTTATATATATAAGAAATACTTTTGAGCACCTACTACTTGCCAGGCATTTCATTCCTAAATGTGGGGATACAATGGTATACCAGCTAGAAAATGCTCCTGTTCTCAAAGAGCTTAAGTCATAAAAGAGATGATAGCAAAGTCAATAGATTTGTGAGATAAAAGGAAAAATACCAGCTGCTATGAGACCACACAGGGTGGGTGCCAAATCCAGGCTTGAGGAAGCAGTCAAAGCTTACTTATCAGAGAAAAAAGTCATCTGAGCTAAAACTTAAGTGATGGGTAGGAGTTGGCCAGGTGAAGAGGAGACGAAGGAGCCTTCTAGTTAGAGGGTTAGTATGTAGAAAGGCCCAGAAGTGAGAGAGGCAGCAGAGCAATTCTAGAGGTAGAGCACCTGGGTTTGATTCCTGGCTCTGCCACTTAGCAGCTGTGTGATAGTGAACATTTAAGCTTCCATCTGAGAAACAGATAAGAATGGGAGTGACCTCATGCCATTATGAAGACTGAACAAATTAATATTTGAAAAGCACTAAGAACAGTGCTCCGTTTGTTACATAAGAAGCAAAATAAATCTTACATAAACCATAAAACACATATTTCCACACTGCTTCGGTCAACAACGAGTAAGAAAGAAGTTACTTTTTGGTGTCTTCTGTTCAAGAGAGCCATGCTTTTCCTCTAACCTCCACAATAGTGGGTCCAGCTGCCTGAACAAGACTGTCCACTCAGTCCCCCTGGACTGAACCCCTTACCCATTCAAGAGAGGCTACAGTGTGAGATCACAAGAGAACAGTGAGAGTGGGAGTTGACAGCTAGGGCAGCAAGTAAATGCGAAGAAGGTCAATGAGGAATCCAGGAGAGATGGTTGTATATGTTGAAGGTGAAGGCAGGGGCAAAGCAACAGTCAGCCATCTGGGCAGGTTGTCAGAAAGACTGACAGCAGGTCCTTGTCAATGCTTCCAGACCCCATACAGAGGCAAGACTCCACCTCTGGGAAGCCTGACCGGGACAAAGCCAGGTCCATATCCAGGGAAACCATAATGCCAGGCAAGTTATCAAAGCAATGATTCCTCCTTCCTTTCATTGATTCCACAAAAAATTTATTAAAATGCTTAACATGTGCTAGAAAACATACCAGGTGCTGAAGTATTAGTAATAAGACAATGTCTTTGTCTTCAAAAGATTTGAATTAGTGAGACTAGTGAGAGGATAGACGAAATAATGTAGTGTTTTGATAAAACTATTCGCAGGGCACCATGGTAATGATCCCAAAATTCTGACCTTACCAAGTCCAGTTGTAAGGGTGAGGAGAGGGGCAAGGAAAGGGGGCATAGAGAAAATAGAGATAGAGAAATGGATTTAGAGTCTTCACTGAGAAGAAACCCAATTATTAATATAAAATCAGAGCAAGATGGCTTCCAGAGTGGCCTGTTGAAGCTACTTCATAACATGACTCTGTTTCTAGAAAGAAGGAGTTGAAGTGTGCAAGGACAGAATCATATAACGAAGGTAAGGAAGGATAGTGTCTGAATGAAAGAGAAAAAAAAGCAGAGTACCCATAAAATATGAACAAAACAAACCTCAAAAATATCATTCTATAGAAAACTATTCAACAAAAGAAGGGAATGAAGTACTGATACATGCTACAACATGGATGGACCTTGAAAACAATACGCTAAGTCATAAAATTGCATGACTCCATTTATATGAAATGTCCAGGAAAAGCAACTTAATAGAGACATAAAATAGACTAGTGACTGCCTAGGGCTCAGGGGGTTGAAGGAAAATGGGGAGTAACTGTCTATGGGTATGAGGCTTCTTTTTGGGTGATGAAAAGGCTCTAAAATTGATTGTGATGAGGGTTTTACAGCTCTGTGAATATACTAAAAACCTTTGAATTGGTATACTTCGGATAAATTGTATGCTATGTGAATTACATGTTTAAAAAACTGTCACAAATATAAAATAAATTAAAAATGGTTCAGTAGAGGAATAAGGAAAAGCTACTATGGCTAGAAGTTCAAACATATAGGGTGTAGGGTGTAGTGACAGATCAGTCTCAGGCAGTGGTTCTCCACCAGGGTTGATTTTGCCCTCTAGGGTACATTTGGCAATGTCTGCGGACATTTCTGGTTATCACAACTGGGGAGGTGGTATGACTGGTATCTAGGGGATAGAGGCCAGGGATGCTGCTAAATATCCTAGAATGCACAGGAAAGCTTCCTACAACAAAGAATTATTTAACCCAAAATGTCAGTAGTGTTGACGTTGAGAAATCCTGGCCTAAAGAGGCAAGCAGAGTTCAGGTCATGAAGGGTTATGGGGACAAGTCAAGGAGTTTGGTCTTCCTCTTAAGAGTAGTAAGGAACCATGATGGGGGTTTGGCATGGTGAGATCTGAATTTTAGATCGATCACTTTTGGTGTAGCCTAGAAAAAGGACTGAAGAGGCAGGGGGATAGAGATAATGATGACCCAACTAGGGTGGCAGGAGAAGAAATGGAGGGATTTGAAAGATATTAACTTAGGAGAAACAATTGGTGGAATGTGATGATTTGTTTGATTCAGAGTTCAGGAAAAAATGGAGAAAGAGGGGCAGGTTGGCGTCTAGACTTCCAGTTTGTGCTAGAAGCTGGATGGTGGTAATGCCATTGACTAAAGTAGGAAACAAAGGTAAGGGAGTTGGTTTGTGAAATGAAATAAGAGATTATATTCTAGATGCATGGAATGTCCTGTGGAAATCAAAGTGGAGATGTTCAGGGGATAACTGAAGATAAAGTTATGCAACTAGGGAGAGACTGGAACTGTAGATGGATATCAGGGTATATAAGGCAATTGTACATGGGAATTCCTGGGATAACCTAAGGAGAGTGAGGCTTGAGATGAGAAGGAAGAACTCTGAGGGATACTAACAGGCATAGAAAAAGGAATTTGCAAAGGAGACTAAGAGAGTAGCCAGAAAGTTGAGGAGAAAAACAAAACAACACAAAACAGGACTGTATGGCAACATAGAAGTCAAAGGAGGACTGTTTCAAAGAGGCCAAGAGTAGAAAATTCTGCAGAGATCAAATAATATGAAGACTGAGAATTACCCAATGGATTTAGCAACAGGAGTTTGAGGGAGACCATGGTGAGACCAGTTTCAGTGGTGTGTCGGGGATAGAAGTCAGATGTAGTGGGTTGGAGAGTAAGTGGGAGGTAAGGAAGTGGGTGCAGTAAGTGTAAGTGACTCAGCCATGGCAGGTCAGAGAGAGATCAGTGGTAGCTGGAAGGGAATGTGGGGATCAGATTGGGGGCTTTTTGAGAAAAAAGACGTCAACACTTTAAATGCTGAGTGGAAGGGGTTGGCAGACAAAAAGATTAGAGATATAGAATAGAGAAATTAAAATGTCAAGGTTTGGGGGAAGGACTGAAGTCATTGCTTAACTTTGGTTGAAGGACATCTCTGCTATCAAAGCACTAGAAAAGGACAAAAGGATGGATGCAGACAAAAGAGAGTTTATAATTTTGGTGGCAGAAAATTGAGGATATTTTCATCCGAAGTTTTCAAATTTCCCCGTGGATGAGGTAAGGTCATCTCCTGAGGGTGAGCCAGTGAAATGGCAGGGTTAGTATTTTGTGGAGAGTGGACACAGTTTGAAATAGCTATAGTAGAGTTGAAGAGAAGAAAGCAGATGGATAATCTGGAACATGACAAGGTCAAGTACATGGCCATGGGATCGGATGACAAATAAATGGATGTGAAGGTCATTGAAAATGAATGGGGTCAGGGATTTAAGATGGAATTTCTTCATTGAAGCTGACTTGTCTTGGCAGAAGAAAACTATATCATGCCTCTTGGGGTATGTGCAGATTCTAAGTAATGTCTTGTTTTGTTTTCGGTTCTCAATTGGATTTTATCCTTAAATCTAGACTCAACAGTACTTGTTACACTTCAAATCTCTCTAGCACTTATACTTAAGGAAATCATGCAGAGAAGAATGGAAATATTTCAGAAGGCTACAAATGAATACGGACCATGATGTGCTCAATGACTTGAAGGTTGCTTCCTCTTGCACATGAAAACGCTTTGGTCATTCCAGGTAGCCACCCGCCTAGTGCATCTTCCCTTCCTCAAGGTAAGTAGTTCCATTTACTTCACCATTTCTTCCCTCTTCTCAGACACTGACTTGTACATACATGCTGGCTTTCTCCTCTTCCAGCAGGTACATTCCAGATCTCCTCCTTAGCTTACATACTCCCCAGTTTTCTCTAAGGGAAAAGCCTACCAGAAGATACAACCTTCTGGAGGATGGCACTCAAGTTCACTACTCTACTGCACACTAGGGACATTGGGACAACTTGATGCTGGCAACAGTACTAACATGGGACACAGGAGGACTCTTTCACATCCCCTAATGTAGGTCCAGAGTCCTGATCCATCCACAGAATGCCAGAATTGCAACTGAACTTGGAGATCGTCTAGTCCAATGCTTTATTATGCAGAAGGGGAAGCTGAGGCAGGGAGTTGAAGTAACGTGTCCAGATCATGGCAATCAGCTAGTGGCACAGCCTGGATTCAAATCCAGATCCTCTCGCCCCTAATCTGATCCTCTTTATGCTTATCAAATTCTCTGGAATAGTATCTCATTTTCTTCTCTCTAAATATCTATGGCAGAATAACTTTTCAGCTCAGTTCCACATATTGACACTCTGAATATTCATTTCCCAAACCTCAGGAGCTTAACAAAAACAGAAAAATGGATCAAAAAAATTAATCCATTATTGGGTGACATGGATTATAACAAATACAAAGTGGGAGAAAACACACAAGAAAGTAAAACCTCAGCGTGTTTACAGCCTTATGACAACCATCAGGCCGCTACCAAAATTGGACATGACAGAGCATTATAAATCATGGGACTGTAAGTGAAGAACAGGGAGAGAAGAGTACAATAGTGCTGACGCCTCAAGCAGCATTCATCACCTATAATCTCCCAGCCTTTCCATCTTCTGAGCAGGTCATGTGCACAGTAGGTTTTGGTCTGAAGCAGTAGCCCTTACTGATCTCTCTCTGCAGACCTGACACGTTCAACTGATTCCCAGTAATTAAAGGTGATCACAGGGCCAGACAGGCTCCTCCTCATTGAATCAGGGTTATAATGTACCTGGATTTTTAAAAACGAAATGGAAAAAAAATCTCTCTGAAGAGTTGGCAGGGAGAGAGATAGCATTGACCTCTTTTTCCCCAACAACAGTGGAAAACCTAATCTTCAGTCTGTGGCTGAAAATGAAGAATGCCCCACAGAGAGATACACAAAACAGGCTATCACAATGGCCTGTCAGAATGGACTCGGGAGAAGTCAATAACTTCAATGGAAGACTCTAGGTCAGACTGTAAAACAACTCCAGCATAAATCTCATGAACTACCCTTTAGGGGGGTAATCCTGAATTTTTGCAAAACATCTACATTGAAGTCAAGATCAATGACCTTTAATGCACTCACCAAACCACCCCTGGGTGAGTCTGTGGCTTTGAGCCTACTTGTTTCCTGCTACTGGCCTGGGGCCCTGGTTGCTCTTTGCACAGGTCGAAAGTTCTCACTGACATCAGGAGGGGCCACAGGGCTCTCACCGAGGCCCAAGCTGCACTTTCATGGCCAGACTGAAGCTGCAGAGGTGAAAAGCCAAGTTTGGCTTATTGGCGTGAACATCAGCAGGCTGTGCAGCCCCTCGCAGCTTCACGTCACCTTGGCCCTGGATGATCTGCCTTCATTTCTCATAGCTCCCCTCCCTGGACTTCAATGTGTGCTGCTGTTAATTCAATTCGTATATTAGGACTGTGGCCATCTCGTGGCCTCCTTCCATCAGAGAGCAAGCTGCTTTCTGGTGCCAGGTCAACTCAGCCATAATGACTAGACTAATGAAGGCTGACCTTGCCTTCCAGATCTGCATGGTGGAAAAAAGCACACAAGTGGGATTTATAGCACCCGGATTCATCTCCTATCTCTGCCACTCATATGCTAGATCTTAGGATTTGCTCAAGCTTCCTGAGCTTCAGATTTTTAATTTATAGTGATTTTCATGCAGGAGTGTATTTTGGCCATCATTCTTGGAGTTTTCTAAAAATACATGTCTCTCTACCCCCATACATGTAGAATCAGAATTTCCAAAGGTAGGCCTGGACTTCTGTTTTTTCCAAAGCTCCATTATAGGCATCTGTTCTGAAACACTTCTTATTAAGGGTCATAAGCCACTGGGCTATTGTAGTAACAACAAAGATATGGTGATAAACATATCTAACAGATAAAGTGCTCTAAAATTTAGTTATTCATTTTATCTTCCTCTTCTCTTCTCCATAACATACAGACACAAACACTTTCTAGGTTCTTGGTCTTATATATCTCTCTCCTTCACATATAAGGGTCCTTATCTCTTTTTTGCCCTTTAACTATCTGGTTCAAATATTCTTTTCCATCCAAGAGCTACTATTTCAAGCCTCTACATATTCTTTCTTTTTTTGAAATAATACTGATGTTTTGTAGTTATGGTTCATATCTATACCATATCAGTACATATACCATTAAATCTAATGGTATGGGTATTATTATTTCCATTTGGTAGATGAAGACATTAAGATTCAAAGATCTTAAGTAACTCAATAAGTGTTGGAGTTGGAACATATAACCTTGTCTTCTAATTTTAAATCCAATGCATTTCTCCCTGAGTCAGTCTAGAAACAGTATCTGAATTTTTACTCATAAGTCAAATGGTAACCATTACAAAGCAAGCAAGTAAAGAATAGGACTTAGAGGGCCTTTAAAATCTCTTCCAAGTCTTGGTGGTTTAATGATTCTAGTTGTATATTTAGAAATCTTGATAGCTAAGTTCTTTATTCCTCCCCCAAATATTATGAGACGAGTTGGGAATTAGTTTGACCTGTGTGGGACCTGGCACCTCTCCCAGAAGGCAGCACAGGGGTAGCCCTGCCCCCTTAAGTGTATGCCAGCCTCTGCATTCTCGTCACTGCAAGTTTGGTGGGCTTTGTACTCATTATCGATCAGAAAAGGAGTGAAGTCATTCCCATCCCTCACAGTGAAGGATAGAAGGGGCTGGTATTTGGGTATTTCCTTTCCCCCAGGTCAGTTAGGCTTCTGTAAAACCCAGCTGTGTTATGCTCCAGTGCAACAGTTTTCCTTAAAGGCAGACTTTAAGAACAGAGAGTTCTGGGTGTTTTAAAAAATGTTTTTTTCCTCCTTCCCCTGTCAGAAGCACAGGAAGATTTTTCTCCATCTTTGTCGTGAGTTTTTCCTGGAGGTAAAACTCACAAGAAGGTGGGAAACCCCCCTAAGACTGGGTCCCCTGGATTTTTTAATTCTCAAGCTTGTCCACTGAGCTTCCAGCAATTGGCCATTGACAGTGTAAACCTTTCCTGCTGGTACTGGTTCCCATGGGGGCTTCTGCTTCTGAGCATTTGACTGTGGTAAGCTGTGATCCTCTGTATCCACCCATCTGTCCCTCCAGTTTTCAGGGCAGTGGTTTGCCCTGTGACCCCAAATTCTCTCATGAATCTAAGAAGGGATGTTGACTTTCAGTTTGTTCAGCTTTTTTCTTGTTGTAGGGATGGAAGTGATGACTTCTAGGCTCCTTCCATGTCAGAGTGGAAAATGCCCTTTTTACACATGGGCAGGAAGTGAAGAAAAATTAAGTTGCTCTTTGTCTTGGCTGGGGTTCTTCTAGAAGCACAGCCCAAGATGAGAACTTAGTGCTGGTGGTTAATGTGAGGGGTGATCCCTGGGGGCAGGAGGGAGGAACTAGGTAAAGTGAGTCAGAAAAGAAAAGCCAGTGAGTGGGTATAGCTTCCATGTGCTGGTTTCCTGGCCTGGCCTGTGGCGGCAGGGGAAGGGGGTCTAAAGACCCTGCTTCATCACATCTTCACCACAGCTTTGGAACAGAGCCCAAATATTTCTGACTCTGGTTTTAAAACAACCTGTGCTGAAAAAGAGAAGGTGGATGTCACGAATGGGAGTCTGGGGCTCTCTTTGTAGGCTGAGCAGCCTGGGGTTGGCCACTCTCCTCTCTGGGGTCAGCTTTCTTCAAGTTCACAGAAGGTCTTTCTACCCCAAAATATCCAAATGGTCTATCAAGGCAAACCGCAGTTTCCCAGATGGACTGTGCGAGGCCTGACACCAGACAGGTTTTCACAGAAACTGTGAAACAAACTGCCTCTTTGAAAATTTGTGAGCTTTTGTTTCAGTTCTTTTGATTTTACACATTACTTCTGGTTCTTTCTAAAAGGTTTACTTTATTGTCCTTTGAGCGTGATCTTTGCTGTCTGGAATGGTGTTCTCAGGAGGCCTAGCCCTGGGCCTGAGCCGCAGCAGGCTCTGGGCTTCCTTCTCCTTTCACAACTCTTATTTCACTTTTACAGGGGAGTTGACTATCCAGACAGGGGCTGGACAGGAGTCCTTGGGGAGCACTGGCCCCGCCCAGGGAGGTGCACGGAACAGAGTGGGGCTGGGGATAGATAACAAGGTGTGATAGGAATACATATCTCTGCTCGGACTGGATTCCTAAGTGACTGCTGTGCTCTTGGAGGCCTTATATACACAATTATTTGCAGTTTTTTTCACCCTGTACTACTACAGATAGGTAGATGACAGATAGATAGATAGATAGATGATAGATAGAGAGGTGAAAGACTTTATGGTAACTTACAAAGAAACATGCAACATAGCAACAATAGAAAACTAGCAAACACTGCTATCTGCTTACTAAATGACAATAACTAATTTTTTTTTTTTTTTTTTTTGCGGTACGTGGGCCTCTCACTGTTGTGGCCTCTCCTGTTGCAGAGCACAGGTTCCGGACGCGCAGGCTCAGCGGCCACGGCTCACGGGCCTAGCTGCTCCGCGGCACGTGGGATCTTCCTGGACCGGGGCACGAACCCATGTCCCCTGATTCGGCAGGCGGACTCTCAACCACTGCGCCACCAGGGAAGCCCCGACAATAACTATTTTTATACTCATTCAAGCCTCACAACAGCCCTATAAGGTAGGCAGTGTTATCATCCCTACTTCTTTTGATGGAGAAACTGAGGCACAGAGAAGTTAAAGGGACTTGCCCAGGCCACCAAGGTGTACATGGTGGAACTAGCACTCAACCCAGGCAGGCTGGCTCTAGTTCTACGCTCTTAACTAAAAGGATAAGCTGAGAAAAGTGAAACAGGGCAAAGTAAAGCTAGATGCTCTTTTATATACATACCTGTCTTTCCTGCTGGGCTGTTCCCTGCCTGAGGACAAGGACCAGCAGGTTATAGGTATTTGATAAATGTGTTATTTGATCTTTCCAAGGCAACGGTCTAATTCTGCTTTCCCTTGAGCTTGCTGGTTCCCTGTTGTGTTTGTGACTATCCATACATGCAGCGAAGGGGCAAGGATGAGAGTAGAAACAGCCCCTTCCATTACATTCCAGGCAATGTGAGTTCAACACCTCCCTTCCCCTCCAGGATGACCTTTTGCTGAGAAGTCATCCTAACTGGAATGGCAGTTCTTCCTAGGATGTGCCCAGGGGCCCCAGCTCAGAGAGCACAACCCTTAGAGGAGCAGCATGAAGATCCCACTTAGATTCCCCCAAATAGCTCCCCACGCCTTCTGCCTGTTCTTCAACCATTAGCAACTCATTCTTTCTTTAGACAGGCCCATTCTTTCATGGGACTTAGTTTGGCATCAGAGAAATTTGAGTCCTGGCCCTGCAACTTACTGGACAAGTCATGCCAGGGTCCAAGAGATGAAGATATTTGTCTGGCATCACCAACACAGCAGGGACTCCTAGTCCAGAATTCACCTCTCCCTACTCTAAAGCATTGAGGCAGGAGACATGGATTTAGGTTAGGGATCATCCAGCCTCATTGTTCCCCAGATCAATCACCTTAAATTTTTTTTGTATCCATGTTCCATATACCTATAGTATTTGTGCTAATCAAAGAGATGTTTTTTAAGTTATTACAAAATAATGAATATAGTTCCCTGTGCTACAAAATAGGTCCTTGTTGTTTATCTGTTTTATATATAGTAATGTGTATATGTTAATCTCAAACTCCTAATTTATCCCTCCCCTCCCTTTTCCCTTTGGTAGCCATAAATTTGTTTTCTATTTGTGAGTCTATTTCTGGTTTGTAAATAAGTTCATTTGTATTTGTTTTTAGATTCTACATATAAATGATATCATATGATATTTGTCTTTCTCTCTCTGACATACTTAACTTAATATCATAATCTCTAGGTCCATCGATGTTGCTACAAGTGGCATTATTGCATTATTTTTTATGGCTGATATTCCAATGTATATAGGTACCACATCTTCTTTATCCATTCATCTGTCAGTGGACACTTAGGTTGCTCACATGTCTTGGCTATTGTAAAAAGTGCTACTATGAACATTGGGGTGCATATATCTTCCTGAATTAGAGTTTTCTCCATAAAAGAGATGTTTAAAATGTAAAATTATTACCACATTAAGGACTACATTTCTTGTTTCTTGTTTCTCTCCTTTAACCAAGACAATCCCTCCATCCCATCCACTTGCAAGCTAGAGTAATTATAGAAATAAAGTATCAAATGGATTACTTCCATAGATAGGGTCTCCATCTCCTTTTTCAGTCCCACCCCCTCAATCCCTATCACTAATGTCTAACCTCCTTTTTTCCTCTGCCTAAAATGTTCCCAAGAAGAACACATCTCTGTGTTAAACTTTGTGTTAGACCTATTTGTAATAGGTCATGTGATATTCTGAAAAAGGGTACATGCCTAAGATTACAAAAACTGTACTTTAGTCCTAGTTAAATTAAATCTATCTTGGCTTTGGTTTCTGCAACTTGTAAAATAAGGGAGCTGGACTATTGCAGGAATGGCAAAAAAAATTGTCATCTATCAATCAGTTGGCAGTGGCTGCCTAGACCATTGATGAAAGAGATTTTGAAGATATGCCCAGACCCAGAGAGAAGAGTGCAATCATCGATTAGCAATGTCTGCCTTGAAAAAGAATAGGGGAGTGACATCATGTGCCATCCGAGGATTAGATGACCCTGTAGATTCATTCCAGCTCAAAACTGCTGAGAATCTAAATTTTCCTTTTTCAGAACTGACCTGTGCTTTGTGTCCTTTGAGGATCCTTCCTCTTTTCTGACTGTCTCTCATGAACTCTTCAGCCAATCTATGATAAGGCACCAACTGTTGATGAAAGCCTAGAGGTCACGACCCTGTGTGACTTGGTAAGTCGTTTTGACACCTTGGCTATCAATGACATGGGAGGGGGAGGTCACAAGATGATATATGACATTTCTTCCAACTACAAGTTCCATGATTTGATTATCCTAATGCCTTTGTACGAGGGAACAAGTGGCTTACAGCGGATCCATGGGGTTTTTAAAGGGCTGTAATTTCTTTCTCTTTCTTCTTTTTTTCGTCATGGTGGTGAGGAAGGTAGTAGGCTTGCTCCAGCCCTCAAATCTCAATACATACCCCTGGTCTCCCCATGCCCCTGTCCATTGGACCAGGCTGGCCTAGAGCAGTTGTGTATGTCAAAGGAAGCACATGAAGCAGAGGCAGAGGGAAATGGCAGGGAGTTCAATGGATCAGTCAAGGCTACATTTTGGGAAAAAAGACCATTTGAGGAATCAGGAGGCAGGGATGCTCTGAAGATACAGGACAAGAAGAGTGGGCTTGGGTTCTTAAACCCAGCAGAAAGTAGGAGAGCAAGGGTGGGGAAAGAGCCTAGGCATGGTTGGAGCAGGTGAGCAGAGCTCAGAGCTAGGACATGGGATGTTTGGGTTCTGGCCCTCTACTGGCAATAATTTTCTGTGCGACCTTGGGCAGGAGACTTTCTTTACTCTTTGTCTCTATTTTCTTATGTATAATAATCAGAGAGAAAAGAGGACAAGTTGATTCCTAAGGGATTTCCAGTTCTAATATCCCATGGGTTTAATTCCAAGTTCCTCCAACTATCTGTGCAGATAAGAGTTTCCTATATTGTCTATGCAGACATAAGCACCCTCAATGTGTAAAGTTATAAAAGCAGAGAGAGTTTGTACAGAACAGAATATCCTGGGAGGGGGGGGACAGGGGAGGGGGTTTCTGCCTCCCAAAGAGACATGTTAAAATCCAGAAAGCACGAGAAGACTTAGGCTTATCCTGTCTGGGACCCAATAACTGTAGGGGCTTCTAAGGACATAAGCATCCTGGTTGTCTTACCTCCCCCATTTAAATTTCAACTCCAGAGGGACAGAGCTTACTTTCTAGAATCTCAGACTCTTTTGAGTTAGAAGTGACTTTATAGGTCATCTAGTTCCAATCCCTCACCCCAGGAATGGGAACTCTATCCTGACATCCAAAGATGGCTCCCACACCTGCTCGTATACTGCGTTACATGATAATTTACACAGCGAAAGGCAGAGTTAAGTAATCTTTTCATTTGGCCTAGAGTCCTGCCTCACGACCCAGGATATCTCAGTAGACCAGATCACTAGGTCAGGGTTTCACGATGGTTCTTCCCACTGGCTCCAGGGTGCCAACCTGGAACCCAAAACACCATTCTGAGCTCCCTCTGAGCTCTCCTCAGGGAGGGAGGTGGCTGAAGACATCACAGGTTTAGAATCTTACAGGATGGGGTTCAAGTCTCACTTATGTTGCTTACCAACCGGGTGGCTTTGAACAAGGGACCTCCACTCTCTGTGCCACTCACCTGAAAAGTACCAGGAATAATCCCCCCCTAAGGGACTGTGGTGAGGTCTCATCAGGTGCACGAAAGGAGCCTTGGACACGTGCTCCCCCACACCGGCCCCCCCACCCAGTGTCTACACGAGGGCGTGAGCATCTATGGGCGTAGGAACTTACTCTTAGTCGATGTTACTTGTCCCAATGCCGAGCATAGTGCTTTGCCTAGTGCAAAAATAAGAGAAAAATAAAATAAAAACTAACTTATAGGTGCCTCCAGAATCCAGACCAGAGTTTTGTACTCAGACATCCCTTAGCAAGCCCTGTTCACAAACTAGCAAATCCCTGCTGCCCCCTGTCCTCAGAACAAAAACTTGCTCTGTGTACTCAAACAGTCTGAAACAAAAGTCAAACCTGGAGTCTGTCATACAGAGTGAAGTAAGTCAGAAGGAGAAAAACAAATACCGTATGCTAACACACATATATGGAATCTAAGAAAGAAAAAAAAAAGGTCATGAAGAACCTAGGGGTTAGACTTGAGGATATGGGGAGGGGGAAGGGTAAGCTGTGACAAAGTGAGAGAGTGGCACGGACGTATATACACTACCAAACGTAGGGTGGACAGCTAGTGGGAAGCAGCCGCATAGCACAGGGAGATCAGCTAGGTGGTTTGTGTTCACCTAGAGGGATGGGATAGGGAGGGGAGGGAGGGAGATGCAAGAGGGAAGAGATATGGGGACATGTGTATATGTATAACTGATTCACTTTGTTGTAAAGCAGAAACTAACACACCATTGTAAAGCAATTATACTCCAATAAAGATGTTAAAAAAAAAAAAAAAAAAAGCAGGTCATGTGTGTCCAGACGGAGAAACCGAAACTTGACAGAGAAACTGAAACTGTTTTTTCTTCTTGCTGGAAACTGAAAGTTATTGTCAACATGGACTCCAGGCCTCAGAGCAAGAGAATGGTTTCGGATGTTGGGACGTGGGAGCAGACATTTCAAGAACTGATCTGGCAGGAGAAACCCCAGGCAAGATGGACCCTGAAGATGGATGGGAACCTTCGGCCAGACTGTGCAGCCCCAGGGTGGAAGCAATACAAGCAGAGAGCATTTGGCAGGTATGTGAGAGTCTGTCCAGCCATGGGCCTTTCTGAGTCAAGAGGTTCAGCTAAGCATTGATGATTCTTTTGAGAGCTTGTTAAAAGAATATGTGTCACCAGGCTCTTCATGCTTTTATAATCACAGTGTTCTTTAAGATGGAAATGATAAGGCTCTAAGCCTCTATTTTGCTTAATGGTAGGAAATTTTTTCTTTTACTAGGCTTTCTCCTTAAGTATTTCTGGAAATCCCCAGGGAACACCATAAATCTGCCCTCCTATTCTCTCACCACAATTTATTCCAGACCGCTTCTATATAGAGACCTGCTCTCCCCCATCAGTCCTGTCTGGCTTCCCCAGGCTGCAGCAGCCCTACGAGCCTAGTCCTGGTCAGTACCAGCCTAGGAAGACTGGGGCCTTCCTTTATAGCCCCAAGAATTGATTAAGGCCAAGCAATGGCTTTGAACATTACTTTACTGAAGGCCTGAAGATAACAGGAGGGATTGATGCTGCAAGAAATGAAAACCTGGTTCTTTGCGTCCCTAAATACTGCCCCTCCCTTATTGTCTGTCTCCCTCTTTAACTTCCAATGAGCCTCTAAGTTGCAGGAACCAGCTTCCTTGCCCATGCAGAAGGGTGAGAAATGCTGACTTGGACAAGACTTGGACAATCAAGTCTTCTCTTTCTATATGGCATGCAGGGACTTTCGCTTCACTTTCTACCTCACCTGTTATCCTGCTTCCCTGCCTGCCCCCATCCTGCCTCAGGTGTCCTCTGTTCCATTCCTTATGGGTTATTAGCCATGCCATAAATTTTCAGACTTCTATACCCTTGTCTATGACGTTCTGCCTGTTCAGCAGGCCCTTTCTTCCTCCCTTCCTCCCTACTTGTCCCTCAAGGACTAACTCAAGTACCCTGGTCTTCCTAGGGACAGTAAGTGTTCTTTCTTCTCCATTCCCGTAAGACAGTGAATGGCTCTCTCTTTCTTTCCTTCTTTTTCTCTCTTTCTCTCTTTCTCTCTCTCTCTCTCTCTCTCTCTCTCTCTCTCTCTCTCTCTATATATATATATATATATATATATATGTTCGTAATACATTTATAAATAACATGTTCACATATTACATACTACAGAACATATATATTTATATATAATTATTTTTAGCTGCAGAACCCATTGTTTACGTGAAGCTTCCCGGGGCTCTACAGAACAGTTTTCAAGCCATTGGCCACAGCCCACATAGCAGTCATTCTGTTCTGCTTGGAACCTGGTGAACTATGTAAGAGTCTCTCTTTGCACCAGCCAGAGCTCTTTGAGGGACTCATGATGTCTTTTATCAGTTTGGCACTGCCACAAATGGACAGGTGCTTCTCTTGTTCAGATGAATTGACCTGATAGTCATTCTGAGTTGGGAAAAGCAACGGATCAGCATAGTTTTGGAAAAATATCAACCAGCTTTTGAAAAGCACTTTGTAGTTTACAAAATGCTTTCACATATATTGTCTCATTTAATGTTGACAATATAACCCTTGAATATTTTTCCCTTTAATATTTTATGGATGTAAAAATTGAGGCTTAGAGTAGTGCTTTGTCCAAAGTCCCCCTGCTGTAAACTATGGACTTGAGTCTCCAACCCAAGTATTATGGTTCCAGGTCCTAAGTCAGGAACAAAACTAACCACATTGCTCAATAGAGGAGATGTGGTATAGTAGGTAGATAATGTTGGGATTGGAAACATGGCTCTACCGCTTAACTTTGTGTGTCCTTAAGCAAGTTGTGTATTGTTTTATGATTCAGTTTCCTTATCTGCATATTGGGCTCAATAATGCCTACCTCAGAAGAGTGCTTTAAAGATAAAATGGGATAACATTGTAAAACATTGCCTCAAAATAGGTACTTTATAAGAGTTTTCTATGACCTTGTGAAGACCAAATTTCACTGGCAAATGGCAGAAATGTTTTTCCCTCTGAGACATCCAGAGGTGTTTTACTGGCAGAGGCAGACTTGGTACCACATATAGGTGGGAGTTCAATGGGCCACAGGAGAAAGCTTTATTAGAAATGCAGTCCCTCTCATTCTTGTCAAATTGGCAAGATCACATACACTTTTTCAAGCTGAAAGGGTTCTTAGAGACCAAGGCCAGGCCCATTTCCCTGGCCTCGGTCAACAATCAGCTGAGGGCACGGTGATCTTCTGTCTGTAGGTTCTGTTGTTCCTCATGCCGTCGAAGCTGGGCTTCCGCCCAAGTGCAGATCCTATTTCACATGTACCTGGAGCACCACAAGTCCCAGGGAAAGGTGCTTGTGCGGCTCTTTGGTCAGAGGTGCCGGAAGTGTTCCCAGTCTCAATTTGAGAAGCCTGAGTTCTCCCTGGATAGCACCAAGAGGATTCTGAACAACCTGGTGCAGCGTGTTCTGGAGAGATTCTACAGAAATGGCACCAAGAAGGTTTTGGAGATACCAGTGATCCAGGAGGTGCCTTTGGATGGGCACCACGATACGGTCAATTGTGAAGCATGTGCTCTGGGCTTCTGTATACAGAACTTACATAACTGCATGACAGAGCCAGCCAAATCCTCTCTCTCCTACATGAAGACTGGGAGCTCCTCTCCTCACCCTGGTGACATGTATGGCCAAAACCAAGCTAGGAACCAGTCAGCTGAGGCAAAGGAGACTCAGGGAAGTGGGTATTCCTGCGCCCATAAAGGCCCAGGGCCCAGCCATGCCACTGCTGGGATCCAAGTGCCTGGGGCAGGCCCTCAGCTCAAATGGGAGACAGGCCGACTGCTCACACCAGGGGCATACCGACAGGCTGCACGGGGAACAGGCCCACAGCCCATCCGAGTAGCAGGATCACTTCCCCCAGGGTGGACAGACCCACGGCCCAGACAAGCAATAGGTCCATTACCTAAAGGGTTGGCACATTCACAATCCACACTGGGGACAGGACCACAGACCCCCCGGCTGACATCTTCTCAGGCTATAAAGGTGTCAGGCCAGCAGTTGACACAGGACGCACAAGCCACCCAAGGGGCAGGTCGTCAGGCCACAAAGGTGACAGACCCACAGCCCACACGGGGGACAATCCCAAGGGCCACATCAAGGTCAGACACTCAGGCTACAAGGAGGGCAGGCCCCTCACCACTGGGGTCAAACTCACAGCCCACACGGGGAACAGGCCCCATGGCTACAGGTAGGAACTTCAGTGAAAGTCAAGCTCCCTGGGGCAGGCAGGAGAGGTGCTCACCTAGAGGGTCTGCTCGAGACAGCTCTTTCAGATTACCTCCTTCAATGTTACCAAATAATTCCTCGAACCAGGAGCAGCTGTTCAATTGGGGCTATGTCTGTGTTGTTGCTCTGTTTACCTTTTTTCTATGTAAATACCTATAAGTAGAACGATGAAAAAAGACTTGTCTTCTCTTGTCTTAATTCCATGGTAATCAATGAACTGGTTGCCATTTTAATATGACAGAATTTGCTTTGGGACCAATGCAGGGTCAAATTTATAGACTAAGAGCTGGTTCCTGGACCTCCTTTGCAGATAGTTTAAAACATGACCTAGCAGATTAATAAATATTTGTTAAATCATTAAAAGATTTTTACTCATGCATTCACTCATTCATTGATATCAATATATAGAGACTATATCTTGACAAGAACTGAGGGTCCTGAGTTTCATCAGAAAGTTATTGTAGTAGGCTGAATAATGGTTCCCCCAAAATGCCCATGTCCTAATATGTTACTTTACATGGCTAAAGGGACTTTTCAGATGCAACTAATTTAAGGATCTTGAGATGAGGAGATTATCTTGTGTTATCCAAATGGGCCAAATGTAATCACATGGGTTTTTATAGGAGGGAGGCAAGAGGGTCAACGTCAAAAAAAGGAAAGTTAACTATAGAACCAGAGGTTGAAGTGATGTGGAGGAAGGGGTCACAAGCCAAGGAATGCAAGCAGCCTTTAGAAGCTCATAACAGCAAAGAAGTATATTCTCCCCTAGAGCCCCCAGAAGGAACCAGCTCTGCTGACATATGACTTTAGCCAAGTGAGGCTGATATTAGACTTCTAACCTCCAAAACCATGAGAAAGTAAATTTATGTTGTTTTAAGGCACTAAATTCATGGTAATTTGTTACAGCACCAACAGGAAATTAACACAGTTATCAGTGTCACTGCAGGGATCAGGCAGCTATGTTTTGGGTATGCTTTAGCTTTAACAACAACAAAAAAAAAGAGTATAGATTAGAAATATTGACATACACATCCCCTCTTGTTCTTTTTTCTCTCCTACATAAACCCACCCAAATATCCCCATCCTAAAGAGATTTTCTAAAGCATCATCAAATCAAAGGGAATCTGTTTAGAATGGAGGTATTTGGGTGGGCTTAAGTAGTTTGGTGACCCTTGGAGCTATCATATTCTCTCACTCCTTCTAGCATTGGATTGGGAATCATGTAAGAACGTGCCAATCCTGAGAACTTGTGATGCATAGCTTCATCTTTCACTCTCTCTTTCCATCTGTCTGCTAGGCATTTCTACATGGTTCTCGTACTACCACCTCCACCTTCCCACATTCAAAATCAAGCTCATCAGCATCTCTGACTTTCTTGTTCAAATCTGCCCTAGTCACTCAAGCTTATCACCCTAGAGTCATTTTTAACTTCTCCTCCTTTTCACCAATGCTTATTATCCCTTCTTTTGTCAAGTTGCTCCCATCTCTTGCCACTAGGTTTTCCTATCAACCCCTCTCCCCAAACAGTTCAGGGACTTGGATTATTGAAATAATGAGGAGATTTGGATTTTACCTCATAGGCAGTGGGGAGTCATTGCAAGCATTTGAAAATATGGGCAATTTGAGTAGAATAACAGTTTAAAAATATTATATGTTTCTGGAAAAGAATGGAGTATAGGATAGAACCAGTTAGGATTCTGGCTTGAAATAGGAGAGTGGTAAACACAGAGACGGTTTCTTGTAGACAATAAATATCTTGAAGGAATTTGAAGACAATGAAAGGCAAGATGGCAGAAAACCCAAGGATGAAAACACTTCCTTTTTTTCTGGCCATCTCTTTTCATTGCCTCTCAGGCCACTCCCATCAGCACTCTCCATTTATATATGCCCCCATCCCCAAACCACTTTACTAAATGTCTGCATTCCTCCTGTTTTCATACCTTTTTGCTTCTTTCATAAAGAACATACACATGAGGACTAGAGACTTTATTTCTGTCTTGGTTATGAGATATGACTGGTGCAGGTCATTATCCCTCCCTGAACCTCAGTTTCTCCATCTGTAAAATAGGTTAATGACTTCTAATTAAACAGAGAGGATTGAACACATGCATTTCCTTCTGATCGCTCTTGAAATCCCACTGCGTGACAGTAAAAGGGGGGACAAAAAGCATCAATTCACAAGGCAAAGAGCATGGGTGGAAGTTACAAAACAGATGGATTAGTGATGGGTTACTGACTTGCAGAGAGATCTGGAATACAAGTTAGGCAAAGGAAAACCAAGGTGCAGGCAATTGATGTGGCACAATTTCATAAAAGTTCAAAAACTGTAGGCAACAAGTAGCTCTGAAGGTGGGTGTTAGGAAGCCTGAAGTGGAAGGATTGGTCGAAAGCCTTTAGAAAAAGTTCCATTTCCCCACTCCGATGCAGCCTTGTACCCACTCTTAACTCATTCCAGGGTGAGGAATGGAGGTTTATTCTCTGAAGACATTGACCCAGAGGGACTCTGGGTTTAGGAACTTGTGCATAGTTAAGGGAGGGGGTACCAACCAGCAATCAGAAAGTCTACATACTGACTAGAAGCACTCTCTTAGCCCACTACCAAATCTAGGAGCCAGCATTATATCCTACTAACCCTCCCCTCAAATACACAAAGAATGGACAGTTCCTCATTAGGAAAACTGATCAGCTCAAGAGAGAGAAAAAAATACATATACTGAAATCGGGGAAGGGGGTTCCTCCAATGGAATGACCAACTCAGATCATATAGTACTGTAGTACATATTTATTGAAAATAATCTGCGTATAAGTGGACCCATGCTGTTCAAACCCATGTTGTTCAAGCGTCAACTGTATATGTAAACTACTAGAAATAATAAGGGGAAAAATTCTGTATGTAAGGAAAGTAAGACGTGTTTTTGGCTAAGAAAAGGTATGAGATATGGAGATGCATTTTTGTTAATGGAAAAGAAAGTAAATTTGTCCTAAAGTAATCCTGATTATTTCAGAATTGAAAAGAGGACAACAGAAAAATAGAGGGCAAATTATGGACATATCTATATCTGTAACTATAGAGAGAGAGGGGAATTAAGCATGAGCATGGGAAATTTTACCTTGTCTAATCAAGCTGGCTAAAATGGAATTGTTATTAAAAGTGTTTTTAAAATAAGCCTTAATATTAATAGTGTACTTATATAAAACTAAAACTTGATTTTTTTTTCATATACTGAAAAGACAAAGTTTTACTGGACTGTTGGTCTGCTCCTGATAAGAGACTGTGAAAGGTTTTTCTTTACCTATTAAATAACCTTCCTAAAAAACAGAAGTTCTGTGTTTTATCAAAGTAATTTCCTGTGCTTCATGTCATCTTAATCAGGTCTTTGGTAACTTAAGAAAAATGAATCTTCTCAATATTAAGAGTGAAGTTTTGTTAACAGCTATGTAACATTCTATATTTGCCTTTGAAACACTTTACTGTCACTTTGTCACATAGATTATTAAGTATTGTTTATTAATAATCTGGGATCCTATTTAGTCAAGTATCCAAACCTTTTGATATTTTTCACAAACTTCCCAAAATTAAATTCTAAATAAAGTCTTTTTGACCTCAAACTAATTTGGGGATTTCCCAGAGGGCCCCTGGAACATCTCAAAAGATTTGTTCTTTCTCCTTTTTTTAAAAAAAAAATTGAAGTATAATTGTTTTACAATGCTATGTTAGTTTCTGGTGAACAGAAGAGTGATTTAATTATATATATATATATATATTCTTTTTCGTATTTTTTTTCCATTATGGGTTATTACAGGATGTTGAATATAGTCCCCTGTGCTATACAGTAGGACCTTGTTGTTCATCTATTTTATATATAATAGTTTGTATCTGCTAATCCCAAATACCTAATTTATCCCTCCATCACCCCCTCTCCCCTTTGGTAACCATAAGTTTGTTTTCTATCTCTGTTACTCTGTTTCTGTTTTGTATACAGATTCGTTTGTATTAATTTTTTAGATTCCACATATAAGTGCTACCATATAATATTTGTTCTCTCTCTTTATAGAGGAGAGATGATGAACTAATTAGGCTTGTTTGATATGTTGGATTATGTGAGAAGCATTGCCAAATAAATGCTAAACCTTCTTAGATTATATTTGTGTGGCTACATGTTATTTATATGTGTTCTAGAAATTGTATAAAATCTCATATGTCCTGGTATGTTATCACTTTTAATTCTAATTATTATCTTGAAGTGTTGTGTGTTACAGAAATAAGCACATTTCCTTGTCAACTGCATTATAATGAACTCTCATGAGGTCTTTAACCATGGCCATTTAAAAGTCTTTGCCATTTACAGAGAGTTACTCTTTTACTTTTATGCTTTTGCAAATATGTTTCATTTTCAGAGAGATTCATGGAGCGGGCTCAAACAAGTACTCTAGAATACAGGTTTCTGATAACTTTAAGATCATAAAACTGAGCTGGGTAGGAATTTCCAGAACTCATGGAAAAACTGGATTCAAGCAGAACAAGAATAACATGGGACTGAATGAACCGATGAGGATGATTATAATTTTATGATTTTTATTTGAAACACTGCTGATTTTTAAAAATGTTTTAGTTTTTCCAGATTTGAGGGAAACCCTCCCTCTTTTCTCTTAAGCTATCAACAAAGATGACTTATTTATCTTTTTCTCCCTTATTGATCCTTCTATAATTCATAAACTCTCAATGAGTATTCTTATTTTCATGGTAATATATTTATTTGCATAAGTTCAATAAGAATCTGTTCTTATAACAGGACAAAGTTGAAAACACTGGTTATATTATCAAGGCTTTGACTAGGATGTTAGGTTTGAGAATGTGCATAGACTCAGATATAACCAGAAAACTTAAAGGAACTAAGGTTGACTTTATGAAGCCAATAAAACCCCTTGGAAATACTGGCCTGCCCTTGCTTACAAGGTTCCCAGCAACCTAATCAGGTGACTAAGGAAGGTCACTTCCTGTTAGGTACAAGAGCCTCAAGATTCTCTGGGGACCTTGAGAAGAGATGAACTCACCCAAATCTACATGTATTGCAGGAAATTTCTGATGGTAAGTCCTTGGCTTGGCTTCCTGGCCTTAAGAGGCTTTTAAAAGTTCAAACTGATATTTCTTAAGAAAAGTTCCAGCAAACAGATTTAAAAGAGCCTCTATGATCAATCACTATTCTTGCTGCACTTATGTAAATAATCAGGTCAATTTTTTGGAACTAGATGTATTTTGCAAAAAAATTAGACTTAATTTGGCTCTCTTTTATAGAAATGAGGGTCATTTTAGAGAGATAAAGTAGGTTTCAGTAACACACCTTTGTGGATATTAGATTCTAGTACTGTTAATTGTCTTTGAGGTTTTGTTATTTACCTGTAAACTGGACTGAATCCTGAATTCTTCTAGTTTCCTCCAATATCTGGCTATAGCACCCCAAACTAATGTTTCCAATTTTCTCTTACCCTTTTGACTTGGAATCACTAAGAACAAAAGCTGCACTATTCCCTGAAACCCTGCAAACTGAATGTGAACGACTTGATACAAACTTCAGAGAAACCACCACAACAGCTTATGCGTAGGCCATCTTTGTGTCTGCTGCTCTGTGCACCACTCAGAAAGTTTACTTGAACGCATGATGACATCATTAGAGACATTCCAACTACAGAAGATGCTTTGACCCCAACATCTAGAGTATTCTCTAGAAATCTTCTTGACTGACTGCCCTCAGAACTCAGACTGGGTTTTCAGTCTGCTGCAATCATTAAGCTTTGTTTTTATTTTGTTTCCATAGAAATGCCTTATTAAATATCTGATTTCTCACACAATATAGGCCTAATTTGGGGAGCTCAAATACAAGACAACCTCCTGAAATGAGACACGACCATTTAACTGAACTGACCTATTCTCAAGATGGAGATGGGTTTAATGAGATACGAAGCAATCTATCAACTTAGCTTCTGGGCTGTGAAACTTCTTGTTTGAAGTTTCAAAGGCAGGACTGAAGAGGAGCAGAATTTGTTATCCTAAAACATGCCTCTTCAGCATAAGGATTATTTTAAGCTGGCTATTTTTAAGAAACAGCAGACAGAGGAGAAGCTCTGAGAACTGAGTAGAAGTTACCCTTTTGTAAGAGACATTTATATTTATAAGGGAAATCTCCATGTGTGAGAGTGTCTCCCTCTCTGTATCAGGAAGAGAAGGATGATTCTAAATCTCTAGAAACTCTTTGCAATGGAGAAGGTAAGGACTTCAATCTGTATAACAACCTTACTCTTGTTTACTATGTTTTCCTGGTCACCTTCCATAACTGACTCCTCACCCTCAACATCTTCTTTTGTCTTTAGCTGAATATTTAACATGATGATTCTCACCATCTTGGGGAGTTACTCGGTTTCCCTGGGTCTCTCTCACGTATACATGAAGGTATACATGTTATACTTTTATTTGACATTCTCCTGTGAATCTGTCTTATATCAATTTAATTATCAGACCAGCCAAAAACCTAGAAGGAAAGAAAGGGAAATCTTTCCACTCTTATACAGCCCGGGAAGCATTACTCTACCTCCATGCTTGGTAATTAACTTGAATTATGCAATAATGGATTGGGATGTTACTGGAGGGAAGAAAGAAATGGAGAGAAATTCAGCAGCACCTAACCAAGCCATGAGGAAGTATTATCAGTCAGGCCAGGCAGCCAAACTGGGATCAGAAACAAATATATATATATTTTATGAACACTGTAAGCACAGAGATAATTCTCAGCCAAACAGAGATCTGACATGAGAGGACTCAGCAAAGAACTCCTGTTAACAAAATCAGTCATCCCCTAAAATGGAAAAGTTTTTCATTAATGAGAGTCCAGGGCCAAAAGCTATGGATTTCAAGGAATGCTAAATGCATCCACTGACCTTTCTTGACCTGCTTTTCTTGTTCTGTGCTACCATCTATCCTTTACATCTTCACCCCTGGTTAATTCAAGGCACTTTCAGCTTGTGCATTATGTCTGAACATCCTCAGGCCAAGAAGTCACAGGGAGGGAAGACTCTGGAGGTTTGGAAGGACAGATTCATCAGATGTCAGAGCCAGAAGCGGGTTTAGAGAGGAATCCTGACCCACCTCTTTGCAGCAGTGGGAGGGAAGGGAATAGCTGTTTGATCCCTGGTCCCTCAGCAGAGGCCAAATGTCATCGATTTTCACTTAGGGATGTCAAAGAGATGAACACTCAGGGGTGAAGCCTTACCCTTGGGATTAAACTAAAAGCTTGCAGTGTGGAACTAGGAATTTCTGAGGTTTATAGTGGGAAGTAGGGAATGGTTGGAGGAGACAAAGGCAGGGAAACGGAGTAAACTGGGTGAAACAACACAGGTTGGCTCCTGGAAACTTCCAAATAATCTTAGAATTGCTGCAGGCAAGCAGCATTCTGGTGTGAACTGACCACCTCTCTGGGGGCTGGATGTCTGGGAGCAGTGCTGGCAGGCGCTGATTCCAGCTCTAGAGAGTTAGTGTGGTTCTTTCTCCAGAGACCCTGGGAAGCTGGGAAAGAGGGTCCCAGATGGCTTAGTGGCTCAGATACCTTAGAGTGGGCTCTTAGAAACCCTCTAGTCCTAATGTATTTTTTTAACAGAGAAGAAAACCAAGTCTTTAGAGACATAAGATTGCCTGTTAGAGTATAATTTTCGAAAAGGTAAAATCACGTCTCTCATATAGGTGTTAAATGAACAGGTTTCAAAGATTTTATTGAGCTCATTAATTAATGAGGAAAGCAGTAAGATTTAAAACCGGCACGGAGAACATTTGAGAAGCTAGGTATGTATAAGCAATTTAAAGGCTTGCTGAGTTACAAGCTAACCAAAAACTGGCTTATGTTTAACCAGATCATAAACCGTAAACTTTCAGGCTATTAGTTCCACTGGGAAGAAATTATTTGCATCTTCACTGAACAAAATTTTCCTAATGAACCTTTGCCTTATAGTGAAGTAAAGTCATCCAATAAATTCAAAGTCTGCACTGAAAGGACACTCAATGATTTCTTTTGCCTATTTCCAAGTTTCAGGTAATTTTTAAAAACCTGTCCAAAATAACACTGGTGTTTGCTAGCAGATGTAGGATGACATCTGAAGTCTCTTTATACTCAACCCTGTGTTGTTGTCCTTGCCACACAATCCAGAAAGACCCAGATGTACAAGAGCGAAATTGTGAATGGAAGAAGTAGTATATTCCATACTCTGGTCTGCCCCACCCACCCACTCACTTAAGGTGTTGCGTATGAAACACTGACCTGTGAGGACGCCCAGACTAGTTCCTTGTCCCCATATTTCCTAGACACAAGGTATGATCTCAATACTCTCTTTCCCTCCAGTATCTTACAGGAATCCTTAATCACCCTCTCCCACCCACACACACACTCAGTCCTTATACTTGACTGTCTCTAGGATCCTTTTCTGCATATTCTCTATTGGAAACTTCATTAGATGTGTTCCAGTGAGACTCAGTGACATCTTGGTGGAGATGTTACCTAAAGGGATTTAAGACTGAATGTACTCACTTGGCATAGGTATCCATTAAAGTTCTTCCACTTCTTAAATTCAAGGATTCTGTAATAGTTTTTTTTTCCAAGATAGGACTGAGAACTTGCATATAGAACCTAGGAAGCCTCAGGTGGATTTGCAAAGGTGGCATTGATTTTTTGGCTTTAGGATAACTCTAATTTCTTGGCTCTTCATTAGAGTGAATGCTAATGTCCTTCCTTTTGGGAGGGCTCTGAGTATAAGTGAGTTACTATTTGCCAAAAGATTTGGGAGCCTGAGACAAGTAACACTGAGCTGCTCACCAACAATGACAGGTCATCTACACAAACATCCATCCTTTTGTTCCTTCCAGATCTTTGTGGGTGGCAGAGATTGGAAAAACTTCATTACCAGAGTTCATCAGACTTGCCAGTGTCTCTTTAAGATTGCCTTTTTCAAAATTACTTTGTTTGTCTGAAATGGAATTCAGGTAGATAAGGGGTAGCTATTAACCATTCAAAAGATAACATGATGGGGATGAATCATCTACCCACAGGCCCTGATTTTGAGGCTTGCTTTTGTATTCTTTTTATCCTCTAGATAAAAAGAAAAAACATTTTAAGAATGAATTTCTTACGGTTAGTGTTAAAAAAAAAGGGACCACAAGCCCAGAATGGAGTCACTTGTGCTAGGCCCCAGATCAATAAACCAAGACCTAATACCTAACTTAATTACAGTTTCAGCCTTTCCCAGGAATGGAATCTTAAACTAGTCAATCTGGAATCACCTTCACTGGTCAGTACCAGTGAAGAAATCTGCCTGATAGACCCCTGCTGGCTCCTAAAGGAAGGTGACCTCGCCACAGACAATTCGTTCTTTGCTAGTTTAACTTCCATGTCCTGCTCCCTTCTGTCTTTAGAAGTCTTTGATTTTGTACAGGTCTTCGGAGCTCCTTTCTATCTTAAAGAGCATCACTTTTTTTTCAGGTATTTACCTTTCTCTTGCAAAGCTCACTTGCTTCACCCCCAACCCCAAGGCCTGATTTATCCAAGGGAAAGCACATACCCTGGACAGTGATTGATTCATAAAAGAACGTCGCCACAAAGTTGGTCAATAAGATGCAAGGAGAAGTTTGCAGAGGGCTTCTGGGAAATCCTTCCTCACTTTTTAAATAAAATTTCCAAAAAGTGACCCTCGTATATTTTCTGGACAAACCATGCCCATGTTTGAAGTTTGGCATGTCCACAGCTGCCTCACTGAGTAGGTTGAGGATGAAAACTCAGAGGAAGGGAGAGCCAGGGCCACAGGCTTATATGCACTCTAAGGTTTGCCTTGCTGCTGGACTTTCTTACAGGAGCCAATAAATTTCCCATTTGTTTAAGCCACACAAAATCCAGGGATGAAGACTGAATCATGAGTTAGGCAGACAATCCAATGGAAACGTTATCTGAAAGAGCTGGGTACGGTAGCAGAATATGCTATGAAGCAATGGGAGAGGAACAAAGATACCAGCACAAAGGAGGATGCTGGGAATCAAGAGTCTGGGGCAAAACTTAAAGAGATTCCTGAGAATCTGGGGCATTGTTTCTGGGGTTGTGTGCTACACAACTGATCTGCTGGTTATTGCCTTATTGTGACTCCTGGAATTCTCTTTCTTGTCTAAGTCTAAATACCACCCACCCTTCAAGCCCTAGCTCAAAGCTTACCTCCCATGGGGAGTCTTTCCATTTGCACTGGGCCTTGTTTACTGCCCCCAGCTGAGACTTCCTTGGGATCTCTCTTCTCTACAGAATGTCTGTCATGCAGAACCTCTAAGTATCCTGGGTGAGAGCCGTGTCCCTTAAGGCCGAATCAACTAGTATGCTTCTTTGTTTCTTCTCCCACAGAGCTGAGCCCAGAGTTATTCCCAGAAATCACAAGAAAGTGAACGTGTCTGCAGAACAGTGCGCTGAAGTTTATTAGTGAGGCCATCTCAGTGTTCATAATGAAACCCTTTGTCAGCACGGCCCCTGAGTGTTATCCCTCCCTGGGTGCTTGGTCATACAGGGCTGCCCCACAGCTGAGTTCAGAGGGGGACCCCCTCTTCCATTCTCAGGCTGTACTGAGAAAGACCATAGCCCTAGCTCTCAGAGAAGTTCCCAGAAATGGTGAAAGAGGTGAAGAAATCACTTTGACCTTGTTTAACTTGGAATTGTGGAATACCTGAGCTGAAATGAAGCTTGAAGTTCACAGAGGCACATTTTCCTTTTTCAGCGGGGGAAACTGAGGCAGAAGGTAGAAGGAACCCGCCTAAGGTTCTACTACTAAAGTGATCTTTAAACAATCACCATTGAGTGTATGGGGAAAGCTGAGCAACTCAGCCCATCATTTCCTTAAAGACAACTGCTTGTTTATTACTTAGGCTTCCTTTTTACTAAAAAGCTGGGCAATTTGATAGTAACTAAAAAAGGTGTCTAAAGAAATGGCCATTTTAAAAGCAATAATTACTCATATTTCAATACAGCTCTATAGTTAAAAAAATTTTTTTTTATAGCTTGGTCCTTCTTACAATTGTTTTCTGGAAGGAGAGATTGTTGTTTCTATTTTAAAAATGTAGAAACCAATCTCACCCCACCCAGGTCATACTTCAGATTCAGGCCTGGAATTCCATCTCCTTTGCCTACTCCTGTGTGTATTCCTTTCTGTTCACATGGGATTGAGAAACATGAATTTTGAAAACCAGTTTGATGCCTCCAATGTTTCCAAACCTCAATTACCCTTCACAGTGGCAGAGCCCTGGCTTTTTATCAGCCTAGCTCTAATGCTAGATTTTGGGTCTAGACCCCCCTTCCTTGTCTTTGGTTGATAGTGGAGCCTTTTTAATGAAATGGCCCAGAAAATACTGCCTACTGTCTTCAAATATTAATAACTTCATTTGTTTGCAAAACTTAGGGAGGGTGTCATAAAAATTAATGAGTGTGTTGGTGGAAATCAATTGTCTTTCTGCAAAAGATTCTCTGGAGACATTGTGTAGGAAATTATGTGAATTTTTTTTTTTTTTAACTTCTGAGATAGTATATTTCTAGCTAAAGGGTATGTTTTGAGTATACTTATGATCCAGAAAATGGAGACTTTGTAAAGATCTTCTGGTCCTTTGCTTTGAAGAAAGATGAAGTTTGGAGAAAAACAATCCCAAAGAATGAAAACCCAAGGGAACCACTTCAATCAAATATTTCTCATAATTTTGGCCTGGGTATTTGTATTCCTCTTCAGTCCTTATATTTTCACACTCATAACTGGGCTAAGGTAAATTCTTACTGAGTTGGAGACAGAGCCAGGCTCAGAGAGGAGAAGAGATGTACAGAGTCTCATAGTCCAGTTAGTAGAAGAGACTGCTGATCCCCAGCCCACAATTTTTGCTGTATTACATTGTTTGTCTTTCCTGCTCTCTCTTAAAAAAGAAAAAAAAAAAATGGGCACGGGGATAGAAGTTAGCAATGTATTCATTTGTTCCTGTTAATTTTCCAAATTAAGGTAATTTAATTACATTGAGTTAAGATCACAATCTTTTTCCACTCTAAATCTGTGTTCATCTCAAATTTACTAGTGTCAGATGGCATCAGATAGGCTGTAGGCTTTCTGGAGGTCCAGCTATGAGGAAATTGAATTGGAGATACATTTAGCCTGAACTGAATGGACCACACTGATGTATTTCACATCTTGAACATGGATAAAATACATAATTTTATGAAGAGTTGGTAACATTTAAATACACCATATTAATTGCAATTTGAAAAACATATTGGAACATTTCAGTAAATCAAGTGAGAATTTACTGACTACTGATTTGGACATACATGAAGGGTACTTTATTTTCCTTTGAAAATTATTTATTGAAGAACTGAAGGAAAATTCAGATAAAAATCGGTGGATATTTATTGCAACATCTTTTCAAATTTTTGATTGTTTGAATGTTTTTATAATAAAAATTCAAGGACTTTTAAAAAATTAAGGGAACACAGAATAACAGTGATCAAGACAAGCAAGGAAATCGCCAGAAATTTTCTCATATTGAAAGGAAAATTGTAACAAAAACAAAAATTACCAAAGGAAGTAATTCATTAAGAAGAAGAGAGGGACTTCTTTCGTGGCTGTACAGTGGTTAAGAATCCACCTGCCAATGCAGGGGACATGGCTTCGAGCCCTGGTCCGGGAAGATCCCACATGCGGCAGGGCAACTAAGCCCGTGTGCCACACAACTGAGCCTGTGTTCTAGAGCCCAAGAGCCACAACTACTGAAGCCCGTGCACCTAGAAACCATGCTCCACAACAAGAGAAGCCACCGCCACCGCAACGAGAAGCCTGCCACCGCAACGAAGCGTATCCCCACTTGCAGCAACTAGAGAAAGCCCACACATAGTAACGAAGACCCCACTCAGCCAAAAAAAATGTTTTAGGGAAAAGTATTATAGAGACATGAGGCTATGTCATTTTTCTGGATTTTTGTGGTATCTGTCAGCATTTTACAATCTGTTATTTGTTGTGATTTCTTTTTTTCATCCAAATAAATATTCACTTTTGCTCCTAATTTTGTATCCTTTTTCTTAAAGAGGGCCTGACCATATTTTACGGGCTTCAGGCCCTCCCTACCAAACCTGTGGTCCTCTAGCAGTGAGATAGGGAGAGGCTGAAGGATGGTACTTACTGAAGTGTAGGTGCAAGTTATGGAGTAAAGTGAAAAGAGGGATCATCTAGGTGGCCGGCAGCACCAAACTGAGAATGTTGGCTAAGTCAGGTTATATTTATCAATAGGAGAGGTGAGGAGTGAATTGGGTGATTTCCAAAGCCTCTTAATAACAATGACAATAATAGGCTCTATTATAACTGAGCACTTACTGCATATCATGCATTACATCAGAGGTCACAAATGATGGCCCATGGACCACTCTGGCCTGCCCTCTGGTTTATAAATAAAGTTTTATTGGAAAACAGCTATAACTATTCATTTAGGTGCTGTCTATGATTACCTTTGTGCAGCACGGTTGCACAGCAGGGTTGAGTAATCACGACAGACACCACATGGCTTGTAAAGTCTAAAATAATTACTATCTGGCCCTTAGAGTGAAAGTTTGCCGACTTCTGCACTATGTAGTCATTGGCTCTGTGGTACACTGTATTTTCCAAATATGCTCACAAATATATGGGTATTGCCCAACCCACATGCTCTGGTAAAAAATGTGATCTTCTTATCCCACCTCCACCAAGGGGTGGGGTCTACTTGTATCTGGGTGGGTGGGCCAAGTGGCTGCTTTGACCAATAATACAGAGTGGAATTGATGCTGTGCCATTGCAGGTAGGGCCCCAAGTTGCCTGGCAGCTTCTGCTTCCTGCCTATGGAAGCCAGCCACCATGTAAGAAGTACAGCTACCTGAGACCACTATGTTGTGAGAAGCTCAAATCTCACAGAGAGGCCCTCACAGATGACATGCCATGTGGCGAGAGAAAACAAGGATCGTGGAGGTACCAGACATGTGAGTGAAAGAGCCATCTTGGCAGTAGATCCTCCAGCCCCAGTTGCTCTGCTGATACCATGTAGATTAAGACACAGACGACCCAATCAAGCCCTTCTAGAATTTCTGACCCACAGAATCAGATGTAATAAAATGGTTGTTTTTATCCATCAAGTTTGGGGTAGTTTGTTATGTAGCAATAGATAATTGGAATAGTCGCATATACGCCTCATCACTGCCCAGTGAGATGAGAATTATTAGTCCCAACCTATGTGTAGAGAACCAAAGTTTGAAGAAACCAAATCACATACCCATGTTACACGTCTGATAAATGGCAGAGCCAGAGTTCAAACCTGAGTCTAGTGGACTCCAAAGGCCAGGTACCTGACATGCCTACTAGCGTTGACATTCTGTGTGCAGAAAGCTAAGAGACAATGGGGTCAAGCAGGAGGCTTCTGAGAAAGTCATACTTCCAGCCCTAGTGGAGTTATATTCAAGAGGGAATTTTTTAGTACCCAGCTTCCACAAAGCAGAGCAACTAATGCTGTGCCAAACATTTGTTCCCTGGCAATTCGCCTGACAGCATTTCTTTTTCATCCATGATATGTTTTTATTCTCTTCCAAGGCATTATGCTTTCTTTTTAAACAGCTTTATTGAGGTATAAAACACATACCATAAAATTCACCCATTATAAGTGCACAGTTAAATGATTTCTAGTAAATTTACACAGTTGTGCAACCATCACCACAACCCATTTTAGAACATTTCCAAATGTTCTAAATGTTCCAAATGAACACTTCCTAAAAAGGTCTCTCATGCCAGATTGTGGTCAGTCCCCATTCCAACAGCTAGCCCCCAGCAACCACTGATCTGCTCCTGTCTCTACAAGTTTGCCTTTTCTAACAATGTCATATAAATGGAAGCATGTGGTATGTGGCATGCTGTGTCTGGCTTCTTTTACTTAGCATGCATCAGTAGTTTGTTACTTTCAATTGCCACAGAGTATGCCATTGTATGATATATCACATTTAAAAAAATATATCCACCAGTTGATGAGCCAATCCATATGGACTGGTTCCACTTCTGGATTGCACTAATGGTGGCATTTAGTCAGTGTTTGATTGCTTAAGACTCACAGGACCCAAAATGACAACGGGGGGAAATCAGGGAAGCTGGCAGTTATTGACCAGGTCCTGACGGCTTTGCATCCAATTTGCTGCAGAGGGTGTGGTCTGGCTTCCCAGGCTGGTTGCTGACAAGGTTGTGGGTCAGAGTTCTATTTTTATATGTGGTCAACCCACTGACCATTTGCATATTCAGTCTTTCAAGGGCCAGTCTTCTAGAGTCTCCTCCATCTAACTCTAGGCAACTATGTCTGTAGTACAGTAGAAGTGAAAAGCATTTGGTGTCAAAAGACCTAGTTCTACCCCATGGAAAAATCACGTCACTTCTGAGACATGTTCTCTGCACACAGAATGAGCGTAATTCTTGCCCTTTTATTTTGTAGGGTTTGGAAAAGATTGTACTAGGGTCCCTAATTTTTTCTCCATTCCTAAATCTATGCCCTTTGCCATGTAATTTGTAGTTTTTCTCTCAAAAGGGGAAGAGGATATTTCCCCATCCCATGACTCTGAGTTCAGCCATATAACTTACTTTGGTCAAAAAAATGAAAAAGAAAAGTGACAGTATGACAGTCCTGAGCTTAGCTCTCAAAAGGCCTTGTGTGTTTCTACTTGCTTTCATGAGCTTCCACCATCACCATGAGGATATCATGCCCAAGCTAGCTCACGGGTTCCACAAGGTGGAGCAGAGCCTACTTGTCCCAGCTGAGTCATTCTACATCCCCTGACCCACAGTCAACCCCTAGACCAATGCGCAAGCCCAGCTTAGATGAGCAGAGCCACCCAACTGAGCCCTGGTCTGTGAAAATAAGTGATTGTGTCTTTAAGCCACTAAGATTCTGGGTGGTTTCTTAGGTAGCAAAAGCTAATATATACAGGGTTGTCATGTCAATCAAATAAAATAAGGGATGTGGAAGTTTTTTTGAAACTGTAAGCTACTGGGAAAAATTTATTACCCTTAGTTTTCAAAATTTCCACATGACCTTATTTTCAGTTATTTGTGAAATTAATATCAATGAAGTAGTACCTGTCAAGGTTTAAGGTACACTCTTCTATAAGGTATTCAGCCATGTATTAATATTTATTCCCTAAATACTTTTGAACATCAGTGTGTTCTATAGAATACAGAAAGGCTTTTTCTTTTTGTTTTAATTTTTTGTCTGCTTTGGGTGTTCGTTGTGGTGCGCGGGCTTCTCATTGCGGTGGTTTCTCTTGTTGTGGAGCCCGGGCTCTAAGCCCGTGGGCTTCAGTAGTTGTGGCTCATGGGGTCTAGAGCACATGCTCAGTAGTTGTGGCGCAAGGGCTTAGATGCCCCACAGCATGTGGGATCTCCCCGGAGCAGGGCTCGAACCCGTGTCTCCTGCATTGGCAGGTAGATTCTTAACCACCGCACCACCAGGGAAGCCCCAGAAAGGCTTTTAAATGCAAAGAAATCTCTTTCTAGAGAGACACTGAAACGATTTTAGACACTGAAACGATTTGGAGTGAGTAGGGAAAGATATGGGCTTTGAAGCAGTAGGTCAGACACTGGTCCCCCTCATCCCAATGGTGGATACCTATTCTGCATTCTGCTTTCCTCTAAAAGCAAAGAAAGAGCCAAAGCCCTTTCCCTAGATGGTGGAAAGCACAGAATTCCCTGGAGAGTAAAACAGGAGTAGAACTTCTCCCATTTGGAAAGGACCAAGGAAGAGGGCCTCACTGCACCTACAGCGGTGGGTCCAGGGAAATTACTTGAGAACCTTGTCCAGTCCTTGCCACTTACATCTTCTGAAATCAAAATGTTTCTTCAAAGCTCTGCTCAAATTCCACCTCCTCCAAGCAGCCTCCTTTTCTGAGGCCCTATGGCTAGTATCTTTTTTCTTTACATCTGGGGCAACCTTTGACATCTATCTTAGCCTCAAACTCCACTACTTTCACAAAGACATGAGCCTACTAAACTAGTAGGGTTTGGCTTGGAATGGCTGTGGCAATGGGTGCAACTTAAGGCAGAAGAGAATAGCACAATGAAAAGGTAAGGATGAGGAAAGTAGGGCATGAAGAAACTGATCTTCATGACAATTCTTGGGAGAACCAGGAGGTCAAAGAGTGAGCTGACACCAGCATGGGCTGCACCAGGGTCTTGGAAAGAATTTATCTCTGGCTGGGAATTCAAGGGCCACACTTATTTGGAAGAGCTTACCTTGTGTCCTAAGTCTCAAGTTCTGTAAATGGCCCAGGCCCAGCCAGGTAGGGCCCCAATGACATGTTCCTTAGATGCTTAAATCAGGTCTTAGATTTTCTTGGGGCCAAATTTCATTTTAGATGACTAGTGCTTATATATGATACAATTTAGAATACTGGCTTTACTTGACAATTCAGTTTAACTACTGAATTTTAAAAAGGGATTTTCCCAGATCCTTAGAATTTGGGAAGGCATTGCAAATACAGTGGTTTGTGGTTATGATAGTTGTTATTAAAGAATCAATGCACTTATGATAATTTTGACAAGAATGAAATATGCACATAAATCCACTTTTACTTAATTATGGAAATGATCTTTTTCAATAATAAAAGGGGATCAGACAGATCTTTAAACTGCCTGAAGGAAATATTTTGAAATGAGTTGAATTTTCTTAGGGTAAATCAATGGTTTGCCTTCTGACCTCGAGTAGTTGTATATATGTCTGTGTCATCCCATAGCCTCTATTCTCCTGAAGATCAGGAATTGTCTCATTTCTATCTCCTCTATGGCTAGTACACTGCCTGTTACACAATGAGAACTCAGAAAATACTTTTGCTGTCTTGGAGTGTTGTCTCCACCTTCTTTTACTTATGTAATTCATTTACTCCTTGGGACAATTTTGCAAAACATTACCACCTTAGTTTCCACAGAGGAAGGAACTAAGCCTAAGAGAGTAGGCGATTTGCCCAAGATGGTACCATTAGTAAAGGGCAAGATCAGGATTCAATCCTAATCTGTTTTCTATGGAGTCCTTCTTTTTAGATGGAGATACAGGACACCAAAATGATCAAACACAAGGCTTTCATTGCTATCCTGCTGTGGATTTCACTTTTTTCTCTCCTTTTCACTCCATTGACATCATATAATGCTCTTCAATTACAGCTGTCAACTTCCTCCCACAATTGCTCTGTATTCTGGGCTATAATTGCTCCTCACAGAACCTGAGCCCACACGCCTACAATTTCTCTATCAGCTAAGCAGCCCCCACTGCCTCCAAGGGACCATGGCTAATGCAGTCCACAGAGGTACATGCACCTGTGATTACTGCCATTTTCCACTTTAGTTATCTCAGGACAAGTGCTATGCTGGAGTGCCTTTTAAGTAATGCGTAGTGACAACATTCTGATGTGGGTAGGTGGCCAAGAATCACTATCCCCCGCATTAGTATTTGAGAAATGATACCTTCAAGGTGGGAGTTGACACGTTCACTTGGACGTTTGAGGGAGGACGCAAAGATGAGTCCCTCTGGTACTGAGATCCATTTCCTTCCTTAATGCTAAGGGCCCAAGGCTCTTTTCTAGGGAATACATTAAGCCGTCACTTATGGCAAAAACTTCAGCTAATAAACTACCAACTTGTACTGTCCAAGAAAAAAGTAGTTCAGAAATAAAGGATTCCTCCAATTTCTTCTGTAGAGGAATCCCTGAAATTCATTTCAAAAGAACTCAAATAGGTCACAGAATCTGTGAACTAAAAGGGCCTTGTTCAGATGGGAGTATTGGGATCCAAAGAGGGAAAAGGACTTGGCTAAGTCACCCAGCAAGTGGATGGCAAGAGCCAGATCTTAAGACTTCTAGATAAGGACTTTCTTCGCTTTGGTTAAACTTAGGGTTGAAGGAGAGGAGTGATGTCACTTCTACCTTCAGTCTCCTGGGAGCTTCTGACAGGGGAAGTTATAGAAACACCAGGTCCCTGGGATAGTGGGTTCTGACATTGGTAACATCTTATTACTAGGACACCCTAGTCCAGAGTGCAGTCAAGAAACTCTGGCCAAGAAAGCCAAACACTGCTGAAGAGATAAATAAACAAACAAGGTAAAACTCTAAAAGAGATACTGAATGTGCCTGAGATGAGTCCCCTCTCTCCACCTCAGGACTGAGAGAAGCTGGTCAAGGTCAAAAAGCTGATTCTAGGAACCTGAGAAATTTTGGGGAGAGAGGAAGAGATCAAGTGTAAGGATTTTCCCAATCAACCTGAAGCTCAGGGTGTATAATCACTGTCACAAAGGGAGGGACTGCCTTTCTTGGAGGTTAACTAAAAGCAAGGAGCTGGAGGAAAGGCTGGGAAGGAATCCTAAAGGGCTGCTGTAAGGCAGGGACATTACAGAGTGAGCAATGGTCTGAGGGAAGGCCTGGCGTCTAGCAAAGACAAAGCTGAACTGACACGATAACCTAAACAGCAACAACAGCAACCAAACTTCACAGAGCACTTCTCTCATACCAGACTCTTCTCTAATTATTCTACGTACATTATCTCATTTGATCCTCACAGCAGCCTTATAACAAGAATTTAGAAAATGTGGTAGGGCCACTTTCAAAAGTTCTGGGAAAGGATTATTATACCTGAGGACTCTCCCATTAATGACATTTCATAAGAGACCAAAGCTATTTTGGATCCCCACAACCTCTCTATGGATGTATAAATAACATTTTAAATACATATTACTTTGAACTAGGGGAAACTGCTAGTTTTGTAGATCAAAAAATTGTCAAATAGCAGAACTTTCATATGGTTCAACCTAATATATAAAATATATGTACTTTAAGGGAAGTAAGTAAAAAAGTAACAGGCAAATACAGTAGAGTGGGATATGTACTACATAAGGAGTAAGTATTGTGCACTCTGGGAAAAAAACACACAAAAGAGTGTTCTAACCAAGTTTTCAGTGAAGTAGAGCAGTAAGGGGAGACTTCTAGGAGGAAATGTTGAAACTTGAAGTATAACAGAAAACACTAAGGGAAGTTAATCATTATGAGCCTGATTCAGTGAATCAGGGAGGCTTTAGGCCATAATAAAGTAACAGATGCTGGACTTGCACTACCACTGTAAACATGTAGAAAACTAAGAAAAATATGTGAAAAAAAGCCACTTTCAGACATTGAACAGCAGACATCACAAGATCATAATCGCTGGGAGTAGGAAAACAAACAAGGTGAGTCCTTCAGTTGGTTAAAATCAGTAAGTTCTTAAAGATTGAAAGAGTATGTTCTCTAATTGTACAGAATTAAATTGGAAATAAAAATAGAAAGAGATCTGAAAAATAAACAGCTTAGTTTTAAGTAAGTCTTGGGTAATAAAAGAAATCCCAAGGGAAATTTAAAAATATTTAATGAACTGAATGAAAATAGAAACACAACATATCAAAATTTGTGAGATGCAGTTGAAGCAATGCTAAGGGAAGATGTATAACTTCAAATGATTATATTAGAAAAAAATCAAATCAATAATTTAAACTTGCATATCAAAAAGCTATAAAAAGTTGAGACAATTAAACCTAAAGTAAGTGAAAGAATGAAAAAATAGAAATAAAAGCAAAAATCAATCAAATAAAGAATGTACAAATAATGGAGAAAATAAATTAAACCAAAAGAAGATTCTTTAAATGCCACATCATGGGCTACAGGTAGAAGCCCAGAGGTGGGAATAGCTTATAAAGGAGGTCTGCTCAACAGAATATATACTGACTGCAGAGGTGCCACTTTGGTGTGTTATCATCTTGAATAGCTTGTTGTGACCAACATTTCAATAAAACTAATAACGTCTATCTAAACTCATCAAAGAAATAAGGGAGAAGACACAAATTATCATCAAGAATGAAACAGGGGACATTATTACAGAGTCTACAGTCACTAAAAGGATAATAAGGACTATTAAGAACAACCTACTGCCAATAAATTCAACATCTGATATGAAATGGAAGAATCCTTTGGGAAAAAACAACAACAACAAACGACCAAAAATGACTTAAGAGAAGACAGAATTTCTAAATAGTCCCATATCTATTAAAAACCATTGGATTTCTTATAAACGATATTCCACAAAGAAGAATCTCAACCCAGGTGACTTATCTGGTGAATTCTTTCAAACATCTAAGGAAGAAAAAGGAACAGTTCTATACAATATATTTCAGAAAATAGGGAAGGCAATAATACATTGTTCTTCCACCAAACAAAGACATTAAAAGAAAACACCAGCAGCATTGTTCGCATCCTGCCTGCTTAACAGAGCCTTATGGTATCTTCAATTCCAAGAGCAATAAAAAACATGTACCCATAAAAATGCTTAAACATGTGCCATAAAAATGTACACAGATCTTTAAAGAATATTTATTTATACCAAATAAAAACTGGTAAAAATCTAGATATACATTAGCAAGAGAAGAGAATAAACAAATTGTGATACACACACATGGTGGAATATTACTCAGAAATAAAAAGGAATAAATTACAGATAGATGCAACAACATGGATTAATCCAAAAAAATTATACTGAGTAAAAGGAGCCAGACACAAAAGAGTATATTTGTACATTCTATTTTTATTAAAATTTAGAATATGTAAAACTAACCAATAATTGTAAAAAGCACGTCAATGGTTACCTGAGGCCAGTTGTGAAGGTGGATGAAGGAACTTACTTGGTGGTGGAAATAGTCTATTTCTTAATAGGGGTAAAATTTCAAATGTATATACTACTGTCAAAAACTCATCAAACTATATGGTTAAAATAGCTACATTTTATCACACAAAAATTATATCTCAATAGAATTGAATTGAAAAAAATAAGTCAGAGAAATAGGTAGAGATGAAGACATTAGGGAGAATGTTATCAAGGTTGTCTCTCATGTTTCAATCAGAGCAACTTTATGGATGGTGGTTCTCCTCACTATTGTGGAAAGAAATGCTGGAACAGAACCAGGTTTGAGGGAAAGAGTGTTAATAGAACAGTACTGAAATGTTGAGTTAAAGGTGCCTATGGTAGTGGTGTTCTATAAGCCATTTTTCAGGGGGAGAGGGAATAGATGGGGAGCCCTGACTTGTAGCATTTTCTGATATTCATGGTATAGATACTTCCATCACATCTGATTTCAAGCTACCAACTGTTTAATAACCAGCTTAAAAAATCTTGGAAATTTAACAATCTTTCGTGACCCAGAAGGAGCCAGCTCCAGCAAGCCACTGCCTATGAATCATCAAAACAAATATGTGAAGCAAGAAACTGTATCAATCGAGGGGTTCTTTCTAGAAATATAGGGAAAAAGTGTAGTCATCAGTGAACAGATGTTAAAAAAATCTAGGTATGTGGATGCAATTAGGGAAAAAATATAGAGGGGAAAGAAGAGATGCCTAGAATTTTACCTCAGGCATGTTATTTTTAAAGGTCAACTAGAAGAGAATGGGCAAGTAGAAGAAAGTGAAAAGTAAGAACCAGAGAGGCAGGAGGAAAAACAGGATGGTATTTTGTCATCCATCCAAGCCAAGGTAAGGAGCTGAGAAATGGTTAGCAGTGTTAAATTCAGCTAAGTAAAATGAAGACTAACATTTGGGGGTACGGAGCTTATGGTAACCTTTGAGAATGCAGTTTCAGTGGAGTTTTGGAAGTTGAATGGGCCACAGGCAGATGCCTTCATCTAGAAGCCAGAGTGGGGAGTAGCTCGTAAAGAAGTCTGCTCAGTGGAATATATACTGGCTGAAGAAGTCCATAGCTGCAGACTGTCACTCTGGTGTGTCCTCACCCTGATCAACTGCCATGACCCACATTAAATACTCTAACCAGGGACAGAGGTGTCTTGACATCCAAGCTGACATTCCTAGGCCTAAATTTATACCACACACACATACATACACACACCTAGAGACATGTATAGACACCTAAATATGTGTAAAAAACAAACACTATGGTGTACTACAGAATATAAAAGTAATAGATTTTTAAAATACAAAGCATGAGATTTCAAAGAAATGTTATGTTTGCATCATGTTACTTTACATTTCTAGGCCTCCTTCAACTCGACTCCACACTTGTTCCCACCCACGTGTGGGGTGTCTATATTCATTCTGCTCATCCATGGGGACATTTGGATGAATAAGTTTGATAGGCTGAGAGAAGGCATGTGCCTACAGGTGCCAAGAATCAGGAGGTGATTTCCAGTGCTGGAATCTCTTTGACTTCTGGGCACCACCTATCCCTGAGGAACCTGGAGGACTGTTGCTTAGGGCCCTTCCCAGCAGAATTTGTCAACCCTGTGGTTTGACACTTTCATTTACCATCCTTCACGTCATCCTATCCATCTGCCACCACTTCTGTCCACACGAGGCCCACAAACAGCCCATGGTCCATTGCATACCTACAACTCAGACCCGGGAACCACAGAGAAGGTCACGATGTCCACAAACATGTAGACAAGGAACTTTCAAGTTCTTACTGATGCCAGCACTGGCTTCAGTGCCTAGTCACCAAGAGAGAATGGATATGGGATAAGGCCTTGACAGCCTTCCCATACTTCTGTGCAACTCGGAGCTTATCGAGGGCTTCTCGGAACAGCTAATGGAACATCGGCCCTGCTTTATAGACAGAGGTTTTACATATAGACTCTGGGCTGTGCACACTTCTTTGTTTTAAACATCACATGATGTCTGTATGAGAAGATACCCCTGGAATTGAATGTGGCTATGTGTGACAGCTCTGGCTCCAGCTCTCTGAAACCTTCGCCAGCTAGGCTACCCTCTAGGTCTCCTACCAGGAGAAAGAAATTTGGACTGAAGGGCCATGGAAGGTTTGGGAGGAAGGTCTGCCCTACATTCTAGGAAGTTGGCTCTGTGGCTCTGTGGAGGGCAGATGAGAGAGAATAAAGATTAGAGGCTGGGGGAACAATTGAGATTTTTCTTTAGTGAGTCAGTGGTTCTCAATAGGGGTGATACTGCTCCTGAGACATGTTTTGAAATTTTGTGGGATCTTATGATTTGTTACTAGTGTTTAGTGAACAGGAGCCAAGAATGATAGGCATCTAGGCAGTTTAGGCCAAACAACTAAAAATTGTTCTGAATTCCACATAAAAAACGGAATATTCCTTTCTATAGTAGTCTGGACCTGGCATTTAACACTGTTTTACCCATATACACACTACTAATGATATTCGAGCCCTAATACGACACACCTGTACTGGTCTGCATTTATAACTAAGATGCTCAAATTATGAAGAGGTACAAGCATTTGACTGCTTGATCACACACATTAGTTTACTGAAATTGTTATTATTTTGTTATAAACTACTTTATTTCTCTGTGTATTAAAGTCAGGGTATTATTTTGTTGTTTGTGGAATGATCTATTTTGATAGATTATATTATCTATAAGTTTAATTTCCATATACTAAACAGTCATCATGAATATTTTTTATTTTTATTTATTTTTTAGGAAAGAAAGCATTAGATCTAACAGTGTTGAAAATGACTGGTTTAGATGATAAATATTGAGAGCTTAGGCAAAGCCCTGTGGGAAAAAGAAAGTCACTATGGATATAGAACTAACAGAATTTGGAAAATGATTTGATTCAGTGGCTTAAAATTAAGCTCTGTTTCAACTTTCTCTTCTGCAGGGTAAATAAACTAAATAAACCCAGAGCCATCATCCAACTTGGCCTGCTTCACAGACCTTGCATTATCTTGGTTGCTGTCTCCAGAATCACTTCCTGAGTCTCAAAATGGTATTCAATTCTATACCGCCAAAAGAAGCTAAAGTATATTGAAATGAGGAGCCAAGACTCCCAACCCCCAAACAAATAAGCCATGTACTAGCTCACAGATCTGACCGTGGACATTAATACACACGTGCAGCAGACACTGTCAGTAGCCTGAAAATATTCCCTCATCTTCTGTATCTGCTGAGTGACTTGCAACTGTCATCACTTGCATTTCTTTGATTAAGAGGCTTCTTTGGCCACTGAAGCCTGTTTTGCCCAATGAAGGAGGTTGGAAGGGCTAGAATGAATGCATCTCCCTATTCCCTAAACAGCCCTCAAACAGTAACTGGCTGCAGTTGGTGTATAAATAACCCAGCTACCCAGTCCCTTTTGTGCAGTAACTCTAAGGTGTGTGTCCTATGTTAATCCCCCAGACTTTCCCCAATAGGATAAAGCTCCAGTCACCCACAGTTGTAACTGACTTGATAACACACCCCACATTGACTACCTTTTATGGCGTATTTTCTTCTTCCTCTCCTGGTGTTTATTTTCCCTCCCCATCAAACTACTTTGCTATCATATTCTTGTCTGAGTGGCAGCTTCTGGGAAACCCAAACCAAAACAACTTGTTATCTATTGCACTGGGGACCTCTTGTAGTTGATGGATGTAGTCAAAGAGCACAGACCCAGGAGACAGGCCTAGGTCTAAGCCCAACCTGTACCAACTCACCATCTTACTTCAGGCATTTTAACTCTCTCTCTGCTTCAGTTTCCTTACCTTTAACTTAAAGGATTTTGACTACATTAACATTTCCCAGAATGTGTTCATTGGAAGAACATTCCATGTTTGGAACGTTAATCGTTGTTATGGGGAAAAGGTGAAAGAGGAAAGAAGATTCCTGCTCTGTTATACACAGCAATCTCTATCTACTTCCCAGGATGATGCTGAAGTGGACGTGGAGTGCCTGGCTAAGTGTCTGACACATAGTAGGTGTACAAAAAATGGTGATTGATTTCAAACCCAAAGCAGTTAGCTCATGCTCATATAGAATACATCATCAGTAGGCAGTGATTCTTAACCTGAAGTTCATGTACTCTCTGAAACTGTAATAAAAATTGTACACTCTGTGCTCCTGTGCCTTTTTCTGGGGTGAATCTCTTTAGATTTAATTGGATTTTTAGACTCTCTAAAAGATTAAGCCTTAAGCCATGTTGTCTTAAGCCATCTGGTCTTATCAGTTGTTTTAAAACATAGAAGGAAACCATTACTTCCTAGTTTTAATGATCAAACAACAAACACCTATTCATCATCTTATCTCTCTTTTAGGGGAACACCTCAAGTCTTTGTGCAGTGGTATCTCATTAAAATTTCTGAGATATGAATTCAAAATGCGTAAGTGACATACAAATATGAGAATTCAGTTGATATAACGAAAAAAACAATGGATTAAAAAAATCCTGGGTTCCACTGGGAACTGTATTTGTATTTGAATAGAAACTTTTTTTTTTTTAATTCTGGCTAGTTTGATGGATATATGCTGTATGTTAGAATGGGGTGGGATAGTCCCTAAATGGATTGGGCTATTGTTGAATATTTCCCCTCCACTCTCCTTTGTCAGAGCAACAGGCAGATCACAGGTCTTGGATTCAAATGTTTTGCTCACCATCAGACCATTCATTGGATTAATGTGTCCTGGGAAAGGTGCTTATTGTATCTATCTGTGATTCCTCAATAACTAGCATGGTCCTTTCCCATTTGTAAGGCCTTAGTAAAGGTTATCCAGGCTGTTGGGAGATTTGCTGTCATCTCAAACCATGAGTTGTGCACTCTCTCTGAGATGAGTCAACCGCAGGGAGAATGGAACCAACCACTAGAAGTGTTTCCGGCTCCAATTTTCTGAATGTCTCCTCGTGGAGCTTAATCTTTGGTTGTTATTGACAACTGTTGTGACCACATTTGAGAGTGTGTGCAAGGAGCTGTGTGGAGAAGTATGGGGAGGCGGAGAGAAGACAAATTGGCAGGAATTATTTTTAAAAATGCCTGTTTTCCCAGTTACTTAAGTTTACCTGGTTTTGTCGACATCAAGAGAGGTGTAATTTTCTAGTTTTCAAAAAACAAATTATGCCTCAGTGGAAAGTAAATGTGTTATCATGGGTAAAAGGAAAATATATTGTCAAAATAATTGCTGTGGGAGATAGAATCCGGTTTCAGGAAGCATTTTTCAGTTTCTTACAGGCAGAGAATAGTCTTATTAGAACAAACCAACCAACATCATTGGTACAATGGCTTCTGCTCTACATTCTCTTTATCAGTTAAAGTTTCTAGTTCGGTGTGTCTTCACCTTTTTTGTGAATATGAGGACCCTGTTTAATACATTTTTTAAAATTGAGAACCCTGAAAGCTAGAAGTTGTACTTTTAGTAACTGTTAAAGGGAGAAAATATACAACAGTATTCCAGTTATCTATTGCTACTTAACAAACCACCTCAAATCTAGTGGCTTAAAATAACATTGGTTTGTTTGGCTCATAAATTGGCATTTGGGCAGGGATTGGAAGGGACAGCTCACCTCTGCTCCGCACGGGGAGCTGAGGTAGCTTATAGACTGGGGGTCAGAATCACTGGAGGCCACAGGAACTCACACGACCAGAGGTCGATAGTGACTACAGGACCTCAGTTGGGGCCGTCATCCACAAAACCTATACGTGGCCTCTACCTGTGGTCTCTTTGCTTTCTCGTGGCATGGTGATTGAATTACAAAAGAAAGTGTCCCAAGAGGACCAGGTGTCATCTGTATTGCCTTGTAGGACCTTGGCTCAAAAGTCACATAGTTCATTTCCGCTCCAGTAACAAGCCCACCCAAACTTAATGGGTACGGTGTCAACACTGCATTCTAGGAAGAATGTACGGATCAGAGATATTGTTGTAGCCATTTGGAAAAATATGAGCCTCCACAAAGGGCAAAATGCTCACAATTTCAGTAATGCTTTAAAATGAACACATGAGCCTATCACCCCTGGCAATGATGCCTCAGGGTCTAGGGATTTCTTACTATAATTGGGCACCTCTGCTCCAGAACAGATACATGTAAAACACACTCTAATGGGGTCAAAGCAGTTGGCCATAGCTTGAGACCCTGACTATGCTGTTTTTCCATCCATGGAGGATGAAACTCCTTGGTCTCTACTGTGCATACCTTCCAGCCCACTCCATATTCTGTTCATTCTGGTCTTCATTTAATCATTCTCCTATGTGTAGTTTATTCCTCATTCAGCCAACAGCATTTTTTAAATATAAAAATACATACCTATTCACAAAGTAACCCAATTCACGAACTAATTCTGGTTCGATCTGCCTACAGAAATAACAACAATAACATAAGCAGCTACAATTCTGAACACTTAAATGCCAGACACTGAGCTGAGTGCTTTACAGACATTAACTAAATTAACCATCATTGATATAATAAGGCATTTCTGACATTATCCTATTTTTTAAATTAAAAGAAAAAAACCCTGAAGTTTATAATTAAACTTACCCCAAATCTCAGTTGGTAAATTACAGACAAGTTCTCACAAAGATCTTGCTTTTCATCATTATGATGCTATGGGTTCCTGTACAGGATATTTAATGTAACATTCATGGACTTTCCAGAGCTGGACCTTATTTTTCTAGTTTCACATGGTAACAGTTTTCTTTCACACCCATACAACTTATACAACAGTCATCTAGTATTCCTAACTATACACACACTTTTTTTCTTTGTTCATTTGCTCAATGTGTCTTTCTACTCTCCAACCAGCAAAATAGAAATTTCCTGCTTAAATGCCATCTTCTCTAGGAAGTCTTTCCTGATTTCTTCGGTTAAATGTCCCCTCCTCTGAATTATGACACTCAGTACTTTTCTCTGCTAAAACTCCCCTGATGTCATTGAACTTATTTGTCTGACTATCTTTTCCAGAAGGTAATGAGGCCTAGGGTGTGCTGTTTATCTGTGAAGTCTCAAAGACTAACACAGCACTTTGTACCAAGTAGTCACATACTCTGTATGTTGGAACTTCAACTTCCTGCCCTGATGGTGGAACAGATACTACATTAGCCCTCTTTTGGTAAATTAGTTTAAACCTAGACTAATTATATAAAATAACTGTTTTCTGATGTTGAACCAAAGGCAGTGCAGAACTGTGATCTCTGAGAGGTAGGAAACAAACAAGATAATCCCCAATATTGTAATGGCTTTCTGTTTTAAGGCACTTTCCAGACCGTAGTACAGAGAAGGGGAGGCAAAACAGAACACAGTTGCTTAGCAGAGCTAAAATGATAGAGGTTAGAACTTGGGGTTACTGAAGCATCTAGAATTTCTGGGACAGGGTAAGAGGGAGAAGGAAGCTATGTACAGAAGGAGCTCTAAAAATGTGCTTAAGGATCCCCTTGAGTCTTTGGCTGAATACTAACCTGTGTATGTGCAGAGAAAAACTGCATGAAGCTAGAGTGAAAATATCTATCAGAGGAAACCAACTACTTGGAACTGCGAGTTAAACAAATACTAGATTTTGCATAAGGCTGAAAGATGTTTGCATTCTGACTAGCCACAGTAGAGACTTTGCTGAAAATCCCAGAAATTCAATAAAACCCATATAAAGGCAACACGTTAGGAATAGAACTAGCCTAACCCTAGGGTAATAGTCATTCTAGACCAACTATTTAAAAGACTCTAAAGAAAACTTGAAAGGACTATGTTGGTCCATGAGCAAATTAAATGCCTGCTGCAACAAAGCACTAAACTCTGTTATGAATAAAGATAAAATCCTTCAAAAATATAGTACCCATAATGTCAACCATACAATACAATTTACTAAGTATATAAATGAGCATAAATACCTGATGTATTTTATCAAAATAAAAATCAGAAAAATAGAATACAACCAAGAAATGGGAAAGATGATAAAATTTGCAAACAAGAAGTTTAAAACAGCTATTATAATTATATTCAAGAATTTAAAGGAAATATTAACATAACGAATGAAGAATAGCTATTATAATTATATTCAAGAATTTAAAGGAAATATTAACATAATGAGTGAAGAATAGGAAATCTTCAGAAAGAGAAGGTTAAGACAAGTTTAATTCTAGAAAATGGAAGTTCTAGAATTAAAAGTTACATGATTTGAAATTTAAAAATTATGAGATTAACATCAATTAGGCAATGCATAAGAAAGGCTAATAGGGAATACCCTGGTGGTCCAGAGGTTAGGACTCTGTGCTTTCACTGCTGAGGGTGTGGGTTTGGCATCTGGTCAGGAAACTAAGATCCCACAAGCTATGTAACGCAGCCAAAAAAAAAAAAAAAACAAACAACGCTAATAAACTTGAAGACAGAACAATAGAGATTATGTACATGGAAGCACATAGAGATAAAATGCTGGGGGAAAGAAAAGTCTCAGGGATAACTGTCCTGTGATACAATATCAAGGGATCTATTGTAAATTTAAGTGACATGAAAAATATAAGCCTACAGATATAAGAAACTCAGTGTACTTCAAGCAAGATAAACACACACACACCCCACACCACAGCCAGAGTGTACTGTAATCAAATCATTGTTAACTGATTATGTGTTAAGTAAATGATAAAGAAAAACATCTTAAAAGCAGCTGGATGGAGTTGAGATGGGGAACATATTACTAACAGACAAAGGAACAACTATAAGAATTACCACTTGTGTCTCATCAGAAATAATTCAAACCAGAGAAAATTGGAGCAACAGTCATGTCTTATAACTATTATTTCATAACATTTTTTAGTTGACAAAGTACTTTCCCACTCATACTTTCATGTAAGCTTTACAACATAACCCCATGAGACAAACAGGATTAGGATTATTCTTCTCATTTTACAGATGTAGAAAGTAGGCTCAGAGATGTGAATTTGCCCAACAAAGCTAGCACTAAATCCTGGTCTTCAAGGTACCCACGTTATCATCATTGCCATCACACTGACCGTATACCTCACTTGGGTTGATCTCTGATATGCCTCTCCCTGTGAGCTGACTTTCTGGGTTTGCCTTCTAATTAAAACAGCCATGACACAACAATAATCCCCATTCCTTGCCAAATTCCAACTCCTAGTTTCCTGCCTTCCCAATTCTATGTTACAGCTCCGGACTCTGAGGAGCCAGAATGATCCCTTTAGCCCTTCCCAGGCAAGAAACACAAATGTGAAACCATGGTTTCTTAATCATAGGTCAGCTGCCTCCCTGAGTGGTTCATCTGATTCTGACATACCCCAAATTCTATGTCATACACCAAGCTTGGGCCACTGTAACCCAACAGTCCTCCCACACGAAAGCTTGGCCATCCTCTCATTGGCTCCACCATGTCCCAGCTTCCAGCATGAAATAGAAAAGTTCCTATAAGAGTGACAGTAAAGTTAGTAACAGCAGATCATAGTTAAACTCCTCACATGTTGTCTGTGGGAAAGGAGCATCTTCCTTTGTCTAGTCTCATCCTTTAAATGCCCCATCACCAATCACAAAACTGGATTCACTCAGTATGTGTCCCCTAGAATGCTTTTCAGGACAGAATGAAGTTGAGAGGGTGTGATGCACAGATTTTACCAACTCATAAACCTGGAAGGAAACTTTTCACTTTACAGACACATAATCCAAGATTCTGAGAGAGAAGGTGGCTTGTAGATCGTCACCCAGTGAGCTGGCAGCAGGACTAGGACAAAGACTCTTTCAACTGCTCCCACAGTGTCTCTCCTTTCTCAGGTAAGTTCCAAGATGAGGACGCAATGATTTTGGTTGAGAGATTTTCTCTTAGATGAAGTTCGGATTGAAAGAGGAGAGAATTAGCTGCCCTCTGGTTGAACAAGCTCTATTTCCCAAGAGAAGACTCTACATTTATGTACTCCTGAGGTTTCATTCCTTTGAGGAGGTCTCATTGCATGCTTCTAACCAGCCACCCATTGTTTTCCCTTGGAAATATATTTGCTGTGTTCCTTTATATTTGCTTGAAATGTGGTTCTCACATATGCAGCTAAACCCTAAAGAATGTGCTGATTCAATTTCTAATTGATCTTTTCCAAGTGTTTTCTACTTCAGAGCCCTCTTCACTCCAATAAGGGTGGTGATAGGAAATTTAGAAGGAGTCAACTCAGTCTTGGGAGCTTCACTGCATTTTTTTAAAAAAAGAAAATCAGTCATACAGAGTGAAGTAAGTCAGAAAGAAAAAGACAAATACCGTATGCTAACACATATATATGGAATTTAAGGGGAAAAAAATGTCATGAAGAACCTAGGGGTAAGACAGGAATAAAGACGCAGACCTACTGGAGAACGGACTTGAGGATATCGGGAGGGGGAAGGGTGAGTTTTGACAGGGCGAGAGAGAGTCATGGACATATACACACTAACAAACGTAGTAAGGTAGATAGCTGGGGGGAAGCAGCAGCAAGGCACAGGGATATTAGCTCGGTGCTTTGCGACAGCCTAGAGGGGTGGGATGGGGAGAGTGGGAGGGAGGGAGACGCAAGAGGGAAGACATATGGGAACATATGTATATGTATAGCTGAATCACTTTGTTATAAAGCAGAAACTAACACACCATTGTAAAGCAATTATACCCCAATAAAGATGTTTAAAAAAAAAATAAAATAAAATAAAAGGCAGAAAAAAAAAAAAAAAGAAAAAGAAAATCAGCACAACCTTTGACAAGCGTGTCCCAAGGTTTAATTTCCCCTTAGAATGTCAGAGAAAGTCAGTGTAATGAGAATACATAAAGCCTGTGGCCTTTCTTATAAGGAAATTTCAAGAGGGTCCAACAGCTGCTGGAAGGAAGCAGCACTTTGCTATGTGGCCAAACATACCCCTTGGCATTTCAAGAATCCTTTCTGAAGGGAGGGGAGAGACAGCTCATCTCAGCAACAGATCTGCTGCAGGCATAAGCGATCAATGGGGAGTTGGAACGGGGATGACTATTAGTAGTAGTATTGCTGTTGTCATTATTATGATCATGCAGAAAATTCACTTAATGGTAACAACAGGGTCTGGCCCCAAAAAGAGATTCTAAAAAAATGTAATCTCTGCCCAGAAGCCTCATTTTTGAGCCAGATATTTTTCCAGTACTCCATTCTCACAGTCCTCTGGTGCCTGTTGTAGATATGTGTCTGTGTGCTCTGACCAGCCTGGCTAGATTCATGTTGATAAACTATGCACACAGAGGAACTGTGTAGCTCACATACACTTTACTGCTGCTTTTGATAAACCAGAGCCTCTTTTTAAGATAATGAGATTTATTGACATAATTATGCATATACTGCTGTCTTCTCAAATAGGATTTAGAGAACATCATAAGATGCCTGGTGTTGGAAGTGACCTCAGAGAGAAAACTACATAATGCTCGAATTCTGCCCTTCAATCTCTTGCCCATTCTTGAACACTCCTGATGTTGGAGAACTCAGCACCTCTTAAAGCAGTCCATTACTGTCTAGAGAGTTCTGATAGAAAGTTCCTCCCAAATTAGGCATCTGTTAGTCACTTTCTTTCTCCCTTCAGAGAGCAGCATTCTCTGTACAGGAAAGCAGAGGTTTCTCCTTCTCTTTGCACATGGCTCTGCCCTCTCTGCAGGGCTCCCTAGCACTGGGGAGCTCTCTTACTGCTTCTGGCTTCTCTATGGTTGCCCTTCAGTTCCCCTGGGTGTCAACTGGAGTTCATGCTCCAGTAAACAGGCTGACGCTTAATACATCTCCCCACAGCTTAGTGGCTTAAAACAAGATAGAATCATTATTTGTTATGATTCTGAGTGTTGGCTGGGGAGTTGCTCTGCTGGCACCTCCTGGGCTCCCATGGCTGGGCTGGAAGGGGCAAGTTGGCATTACTCTTGTGTCTGACCGTTGGTGCTGTCAATGGCCTGGGACTCCTCAGTTCTCCATATGGCCACTCTTTCTTCACTAGGATAAACTGGGTTCTTAAGTGGTGGTCTCAGACAGTCTTCCAGGGGTGAAAGGCCTAATCTTGAAAGTAGCACGTTATTTCTGCCTTATTTCTATTGGTCAGAGCAAATCACAAAGGCAGCCCAGATGCAGGATGGGCAAACAGGCTCCGCCTCTTGATAGGCTGTGGCATGTTCTTCAGTCTACCAGCCCTCTTTCCGCTGGAACACACAGAAGGTATGTGTACAGAAGGTAGAAAGGAGAGATGGAGCACGAGGGCTTTCCCTTTCTCTCTTGACACTGTTCCTTCATTTTCTCAAGACCAGTATCTCTGGGTTTATGGTTACACAAAAATTTATTTTATAAAGGGTTTCAATGATTTGGGAAGATAATTAGTATAGAGAAAGGAACAAAGTATAATTGCAGCGAATTTGAATATTGCCTTAAATCTCAAAAATGAAGGATCTTAAAGACTTGTGAAGAGATCTTCTGTGGTCACTTTTCAGACTTTCATTCTGGATCCTTTATTTCAGGTTCAAGAGTTTCCTCTTCCCTCATATCAAGTGTCTCATGGTTTCAAGGTCGATATCCAAAAATTTCCACCTTCACTCCACTTCCTTTTAGGAAACCTTACTTCTTTTTGAAGGAAGAGATTTTCCCCCCTAGATTCTGTGCCCTTTCCTCATATCAAATGACTTAAGTTTTAATCCTATGGTCTTAGCACCCCAAACCCTCACTACAGTTGGTCATCAGCCAAATTTCATAGACAGGCAGTCACAAGATGGATGCCGGTTCCCTGGGGAAGTTGGAGTTTCCTTTTTTACATCCCCGTGTGAAGGCTGAGGCCGGCAGTTCCTGTTGACAGGGGTCTACTGAAACAAGATCAGATCCCAAGAACAAACATCAGTTGTGTGTGTGTGTGTGTGTGTGTGTGTGTGCATGCACACGCATGCGTGTGTGTGTTTGTGGGGAGACTGGGGATGGTTTGAGTAGAGTGGTCTTTTCTCAATTAAAAATGGAGTTCTCTATAACACAGGAAACTAATTCAATATTCTGTAATAAACCATAATGTAAAAGAATATGAAAAAGAATATATATACATATATATTCAGTTATATATGTATATAAAACTGAATCACTTTGCTGTACACCAGAAACTAGCAAAACACTATAAATCAACTATACTTCAATTAAAAAAAGACACCATTAAGTATACTGAAAAAATAATCTACCACTGGTAAACCAACAACAAAAACCAAACCAAAATTACAACAAAAAAATGGAATCAGTGGAACCTCCATTACTAAATGAGAAGTATTTGGGTTCTCTCCTGCTCAGTCTTGGTCCCTGCCAGAATCATAATAGCTGTGCCCCAGACTCTTAATTCAGTGGTCCCTACCCCCAGCCACACATGGACACAAACACACCTCTGAAGGGATGTGTGACCCCTCTTACTATATATTGGAAGAAATCCACCTCCTTTTCTCCTGAGGACACACAGACAATTCATTATTTTTTTAACACCTTTATTGGAGTATAATTGTTTTACAATGTTGTGTTAGTTTCTGCTGTATAACAAAGTGAATCCGCTATACGTATACATATATCCCCATATCCCCTCCCTCTTGCGTCTCCCTCACCCTCCCTATCCCACCCCTCTAGGTGGTCACAAAGCACCGAGCTGATCTCCCTGTGCTATGCGGCTGCTTCCCACTATCTATTTTACATTTGGTAGTGTATATATGTCAATTTTACTCTCTCAATTCATCACAGATTACCCTTCCTCCTCCCCACGTCCTCAAGTCCATTCTCTACGTCTGCATCTTTATTCCTGTCCTGCCCCTAGGTTCATCAGAACCTTTTAATTTTTTTTAGATTCCATATATATGTGTTAGCATACGGTATTTGTTTTTCTCTTTCTGACTTACTTCACTCTGTATGACAGACTCTAGGTCCATCCACCTCACTACAAATAACTCGTTTTTTTTATGGCTGTGTAATCTTCCATTATACATACATGCCACACCTTCTTTATCCATTCATCTGTCAATGGACACTTAGGTTGCGCCCATGTCCTGGCTATTGTAAATAGTATTGCAATGAACATTGTGACACATGCTTTTTTTAAGTTATAGTTTTCTCAGGGCATATACCCAGTAGTGGGACTGCTGGGTCGTATGGTAGTTCTATTTTTAGTTTTTTTTTTTTTTAATTAATTAATTTATTTGTGGCCGTGTTGGGTCTTCGTTTCTGTGCGAGGGGCTTTCTCTAGTTGTGGCAAGCAGGGGCCACTCTTCATCGCGGTGCGCGGGCCTCTCACTGTCACGGCCTCTCTTGTTGCGGAGCACAGACTCCAGACGCGCAGGCTCAGTAGTTGTGGCTCACGGTCCTAGTTGCTCCGTGGCATGTGGGATCTTCCCAGACCAGGGCTCGAACCCGTGTCCCCTGCATTGGCAGGCAGACTCTCAACCACTGCGCCACCAGGGAAGCCCCTATTTTTAGTTTTTTAAGGAACGTCCATACTGTTCTCCACAGTGGCTGTATCAATTTACATTCCCACCAACAGTGTAAGAGGGTTCCCTTTTCTCCACACCCTCTCCAGCATTTATTGCTTCTAGATTTTTTTCTCTTTTTTTTTGCGTTACGCGGGCCTCCCACTGTTGTGGCCTCTCCCATTGCGGAGCACAGGCTCCGGACACGCAGGCTCAGCGGCCATGGCTCACGTGCCCAGCCGCTCCACGACATGTGGGATCTTCCCGGACCAGGGCACGAACCCGTGTCCCCTGCATCGGCAGGCGGACTCTCAACCACTGTGCCACCAGGGAAGCCCCACTTGTAGATTTTTTGATGATGGCCATTCTGACTGGTGTGAGGTGATATCTGTTCGTAGTTTTGATTTGCATTTCTCTAATGATTAGTGATGTTGAGCATCCTTTCATCTGTTTGTTGGCAGTCTGTATATCTTCTCTGGAGAAATGTCTACTTAGGTCTTCTGCCCACTTTTGGATTGGGTTGTTTTTTTTTTTTATATTGAGCTGCATGAGCTGCTTGTATATTTTGGACATTAATCCTTTGTCAGTTGCTTCATTTGCAAATATTTTCTCCCATTCTGAGGGTTGTCTTTCCGTCTTGTTTATGGTTTCCTTTGCTGTGAAAAAGATTTTAAGTTTCATTAGGTCCCATTTGTTTATTTTTGTTTTTATTTCCATTTCTCTAGGAGGTGGGTCAAAAAGGATCTTGCTGTGATTTATGTCAAAGAGTGTTCTTCCTATGTTTCCTCTGAGAGTTTTATAGTGTCTGGCCTTACTTTTAGGTCTTTAATCCATTTTGAGTTTATTTTTACATATGGTGTTAGAAAGTGTTCTAATTTCATTCTTTTACATGTACCTGTCCAGTTTTCCCAGCACCACTTATTGAAGAGGCTGTTTTTTCTCCATTGTATATTCTTGTCTCCTTTATCAAAGGTAAGGTGACTTGTGAAGAGAGTGTGGGTTTATCTCTGGGCTTTCTATCCTGTTCCATTGATCTATATTTCTGTTTTTGTGCCAGTACCATACTGCCTTGATTACTGTAGCTTTGTAGTATAGTCTGAAGTCAGGGAGCCTAATTCCTCCAGCTCTGTTTTTCTTTCTCAAGATTGCTTTGGCTATTCAGGGTCTTTTGTGTTTCCATACAAATTGTGAAATGTTTTGTTCTAGTTCTGTGAAAAAGGTCATTGGCAGTGTGATAGGGATTGCAATGAATCTGTAGATTGCTTTGGGTAGTAGAGTCATTTTCACAATGTTGATTCTTTCAACCTAAGAACATGGTACATCTCTCTATCTCTTTGTATCGTCTTTAATTTCTTTCATCAGTGTCTTATAGTTTTCTGCATACATGTCTTTTGTCTTCTTAGGTAGGTTTATTCCTAGGTATTTTATTCTTTATGTTGCAATGGTAAATGGGAGTGTTTCCTTAATTTCTCTATCAGATTTTTCATCATTAGTGCATAGGAATGCAAGAGATTTCTGTGCATTAATTTTGCATCCTGCTACTTTACCAAATGCATTGATGAGTGCTAGTAGTTTTCTCGTAGCCTCTTTAGGATTCTCTATGTATAGTATCATGTCATCTGCACACAGCGACAGTTTTACTTCTTCTTTTCCAATTTGGATTCCTTTTATTTCTTTTTCTTCTCTGATTTCCATGACTAAAACTTCCAAAACTATGTTGAATAATAGTTGTGAGAGTGGGCAACCTTGTCTTGTTCCTGATCGTAGAGAAAATGATTTCAGTTTTTCACCATTGGGAACAATGTTGGCTGTGTGTTTAACATATATGAGCTTTATTAGGTTGAGGTAGATTCTCCCTATGCCTACTTTCTGGAGAGTTTTTATCATAAATGAGTCTAGAATTTTATCAAAAGCTTTTTCTGCATCTATTGAGATTATCATATGGTGTTTATCCTTCAATTTGTTAATATGATGTATCACATTGATTGATTTGCATATATTGAAGAATCCTTGCATTCCTGGGATAAACCCCACTTGATCATGGTGTATGATCCTTTTAATGTGTTGTTGGATTCTGTTTGCTAGTATTTTGTTGAGGATTTTTGCATCTATGTTTATCAGTGATATTGGCCTGTAGTTTTCTTTCTTTTTGACATCTTTGTCTGGTTTTGGTATCAGGGTGATGGTGATCTCGTAGAATGAGTTTGGGAGTGTTCCTCCCTCTGCTATATTTTGGAAGAGTTTGAGAAGGATAGATGTTACCTCTTCTCTAAATGTTTGATAGAATTTGCCTGTGAAGCCATCTAGTCCTGGGCTTTTGTTTGTTGGAAGATTTTTAATCACAGTTTCAATTTCAGTGCTTGTGATTGGTCTGCTTATATTTTCTATTTCTTCCTGGTTCAGTCTTGGAAGGTTGTGCATTTCTAAGAATTTGTCCATTTCTTCCAGGTTGTCCATTTTATTGGCATATAGTTGCTTGTAGTAAATCTCTCATGACCCTTTCTATTTCTGCAGTGTCAGTTGTTACTTTCCCTTCTTCGTTTCTAATTCCATTGATGTGATTCTTCTCCCTTTTTTTCTTGATGAGTCTGGCTAGTGGTTTATCAATTTTGTTTATCTTCTCAACGAATCAGCTTTTAGTTTTATTCATCTTTGCTACTGTTTCCTTCATTTCTTTTTCTTTTATTTCTGATCTGATCTTTATGATTTCTTTCCTTCTGCTAACTTTGGTTTTCTCTTGTTGTTGTTTTTCTTCTTCTTTCTCTAATTGCTTTAGGTGTAAGGTTAGGTTGTTTATTTGAGATGTTTCTTGTTTCTTGAGGTAGGATTGTATTGCTGTAAACTTCCCTCTTAGAACTGCTTTTGCTGCATCCCATAGGTTTTGGGTCATCTGGTTTTCATTGTCATTTGTTTCTAGGTATTTTTTGATTTCCTCATTGATTTCTTCAGTGATCTCTTGGTTACTTAGTATTGTTTAGCCTCCATGTGTTTGTATTTTTACAGTATTTTTCCTGTAATTGATATCTAGTCTCATAGCATTATGGTCAGAAAAGATACTTGATACAATTTAAAGTTTCTTAAATTTACCAAGGCTTGATTTGTGACCCAAGATATGATCTAACCTGGAGAATGTTCCATGAGCACTTGATAAGAAAGTGTATTCTGTTGTTTTTGGATGGAATGTCCTTTAAAAATCAATTAAGTGCATCTGGTTTAATGTGTCACTTAAAGCTTGTGTTTCCTTATTTATTTTCATTTTGGATGATCTGTCCATTGGTGAAAGTGGGGTGTTAAAGTCCCCTACTTTGATTGTGTTACTGTCGATTTCCCCATTTATGGCTGTTAGCATTTGCCTTATGTATTGAGGTGCTCCTATGATGGGTGCATAAATATTTACAATTGTTGTATCTTCTTCTTGGATTGATCCCTTGATCATTATGTAGTGTCCTTCTTTGTCTCTTGTAATAGTCTTTATTTTAAAGTCTATTTTGTCTGATATAAGAATTGCTACTCCAGCTTTCTTTTCATTTCCATTTGCATGGAATATATTTTTCCATCCCCTCACTTTCAGTCTGTATGCATCCCTAGGTTTGAAGTTGGTCTCTTTTAGGCAGCATATATTTGGGTCTTCTTCTTGTATCCATTCAGCCAGTCTATGTCTTTTGGTTGGAGCACTTAATCCATTTACATTTAAGGTAGTTATCAATATGTATGTTCCTATTACCATTTTCTTAATTGTTTTGGGTTTGTTATTTTAGGTCTTTTCCTTCTCTTGTTTCCTGCCTAGACAAGTTCCTGTAGCATGTGTTGTAAAGCTGGTTTGATGGTGCCAAATTCTCTTAGCTCTTGCTTGTCTGTAAAGTTTTAATTTCTCCATTGAATCTGAATGAGATCCTTGCTGGGTAGAGTAATCTTGGTTGTAGGTTTTTCCTTTTCATCACTTTAAATATATCCTGCCACTCCCTTCTGGCTTGCAGAGTTTCTGTTGAAAGATCAGCTGTTAACCTTATGGGGATTCCCTTGTATGTTATTTGTTGCTTTATCCTTGCTACTTTTACTATTTTTTCTTTGTATTTATTTTTTGATAGTTTGATTAATATGTGTTTCTCCTTGGATTTACCCTGTATGGGACTCTCTGTGCTTCCTGGACTTGATTGACTATTTCCTTTCCCATATTAGGGAAGTTTTCAACTATAATCTCTTCAAATATTTTCTCAGTCCCTTTCTTCTTCTCTTCTTCTTCTGGAATCCCAATAATTCGAATGTTGGTGCATTTAATGTTGTTCCCTAGGTCTCCGAGACTGTACTCAATTCTTTTCATTCTTTTTTCTTTATTCTGCTCTGAGGTAGTTATTTCCACTATTTCATCTTCCAGGTCACTTATCTGTTCTTCTGCCTCAGTTATTCTGCTATTGATTCCTTCTAGTGAATTTTTAATTTCATTTATTGTGTTGTTTATCTTTTTTTTTTTTTTTTTTTTTTTTGCTCTTTAGTTCTTCTAGATCCTGTTAAACATTTCTTGTATTTTCTCCATCCTATTTCCAAGATTTTGGATCATGTTTACTATCATTATTCTGAATTCTTTTTCAGGTAGCCTGCCTATTTCCTTTTCATTTGTTTGGTCTGGTAGGTTTTTACCTTACTCCTTCATTTGCAGCACATTTCTCTGTCTTTTCATTTTGTTTAACTTACTGTGTTTGGGGTCTCCTTTACACCAGTTGTGAGTTCGTAGTTCCCACTGTTTTTGGTGTCTGCCCCCAGTGGGTGAGGTTGGTTCAGTGGGTTGTGTAGGTATCCTGGTGGAGGGGACTGGTGCCTGTGCTCTGGTGGGTGGGGCTGGATCTTGTCTTTCTGGTGGCAGGGCTGTGTCTGGTGGTGTGTTTGTGAACTTAGAATGATTTTAGGCAGCTTCCCTGCTAATGGGTGGTGTTGTGCTCCTGTCTTACTAGTTGTTTCGCATGTGGTGTCCGGCACTGGATCTTGCTGGCCACTGGGTGGAGCTGGGTCTTAGCATTGAGATGGAGATCTCTGGGAGAGCTCTAGCCGATTGATATTACGTGGGGCCGGGAGGTCTCTGGTGGTCCAATGTCCTGAACTCAGCTCTCCCACCTCAGAAACTCAGGCCTGACACCAGACCGGAGCACCAAGACCCTGTCAGCCACACGGCTGTGTGTATGACTGTTGTCTCCTTTTCTTCACATCCCAGAGCTCTTTACTCAAAAAAGGTGACCGGGTTCAGCTTAGATACAGAAACACCTGGCATGCGGCCTAGAGGGCAGAAGTGGTTTCAGACAATTCATTTTTATGAGAGGTTTTCATGTATTTCAAGATAATTACCATGTCCTTCACAAGTCTATTCTCTTAGCTAAATACTGAGGCTGGCTTAATAAATTGTTATCTGACAAATGTCACTTTATTGATTCAAAAAATATAAGAAAATATATTTATGAGAAAAATTCACACTCGTTTCTATTGTAGATATTTGTCATGCATTTAGCAGAAATCCAAAATGTTAGACACAGGATATGGATAGTGGATGAGATACTGAACATAAAGTGTTAAATCACTAATTCTATTTCTCTTCTTCTGTGTCCAGCACCTACTCAGAAAAGACAGGAATGAAAGAAGACTGTGGAAAATATCCTATATTTAATCTAATAATTCTTTTCACCAACTAAACAAGTCCTACAAATTCATTTAATAAGTGTTTAATAATATTTAGTAATATTTATTAATCACTTACTATATATCAGTCACTGCACATCTGACACCTAGAAAACCCTTGGTAAATGCCTGTTGGGTGAAGTAAAGGGATCACTTAATTGATATAACTCTGCAAAGTAAAAATTATCCCCATTTTCTAGATGAGGAAATTGGAATTTGGGGAGGTTGAGTGTGCCAAATTCTTACAATTAAGAAGGATAGAACCCAGGTTCTTCTTCTCATTTGACTCAGTGCATGCCTGTCCTGGGCACTGGGGGATATGGGGTAGAAACATTACATGAGCTTCCTCCTTTGTTCTCACCTTCTGCATGTGAGGAGGAGAAGACAGGGCTCAATTCAAGGAGGAGGGGAGCACTGAGCTGGTCCTGGAAAAACAGTGGCAAAGGAGGCACAGGAAGGGACACTGACAGGGAGGGACTTAAGAACCAAGATAAGGAGAGAGGAATGTGCTAGGTGCTCAGCAGGTACTGAGAGGACCACTCCGGTCAGACGAGGGAGGACTCATTTTGGGTGTGTGTGGAGGTTGGTCTGGAATTCCGTGTTAGTTTGACTATAGCTTTTGATGGAGTTGGACCATGGAGAGCCTTGAATAACAAATTTAGAAGGCTTTTTACTATGGATTAGCCAAGGCCAAGAGCACTGACGGGCCATGTCTCCAGAGATGTAGATAAGCCTGTTCAGGGAAAATTCTTTCTTCCTGTTGACGTTAGACAAGTTCTGGCCTGGCCTTTCCTCACCACTGCAATGGTAAACTGGAGATTTAGATTTGGGATGGAGAATATAAAAAGAGACTAGCTCCTTTGACCTGCTTACTTGCCACTAGAACTGGGAAAACATCAGTTCTCCACATGGTGCCTAGCATATACTTTCCTTGAGAGTCCCTAGAAATGTTTAGCAGCAGAATTCAAAGATGCTGGATCCTGTAGCCCAGACATTTAGTTCTTAATCTTTCCTTCATCCTAAATCCAACATGAGGGAGCCAGTGAATATTTTTAGCAGAATTGTCACTTGAAGATAAGCAGTATGAGGGAACGTTAACCTTGGCCTCATGGCTCAGCATGGCTCAGAGAGACCCAGGAGGAAGGGAGACCGAGTGGGAGACATTTCACTAGTTCTCACAAGTGGTGGGCAGGTTGTCCAGGAAATCTGAAAAATTTGTTCATCCCTTTCCTCATTCAGTTACTTGTTTATTCACTCAACAAATATGTAGAGAAAACCCACCCATGTACTAGGCAGTGAGTGGGTTAAAGCTCTGAAAACCAGGGGTGAACAAAAGAGACATAATTCCTGTACTCAAATAATTTACAGTGTCTTTTCTAAACTAATCATCCTAATGTTGATATCCAGTATTTCAGTGTTTTAGGGTGATGGGATATTACAGAATTCAAGACATCCAGCAAAGGATGAAGATACTTGACTACACAGTGATCTCCCTGAACCTAGAGGCACCTTCTGCACCTAGCAGGAGTTTGACAAATTTCTACTAAAACATAAGAATCTAGAATTCACGTTTATAGGTATGTGCATCTGAACCTGAGACTTTTTACTGGGATTGGTATTGAAAGGAATCAAAAAAGAAAGTAGGGAGATATTTTTCTTTCTTCTTCTAGAGCAAAAACAATGTGGGATAGAGCAACTATAGGCCAAGTCCTCTCAGGAATACTGAGGAATACAAAGCACCGTGATAGTTCTTTCACCAAAAAACAAACAAACAAACAAAAAGTCACCCTTTAGGTTTAACCTGATTGCAAAGTCAAGCAAGCATGAGACTGGTTTCTTTTTTTTTTTAATTTTTATTTTATATTGGAGTATAGTTATTAGCAATGTTGTGTTAGTTTCAGGTGTACAGCAGAGTGATTCAGTTATACATATACATGTATCTATTCTCCTTCAAATTCTTTTCCCATTTAGGTTGTTACATAATATTGAGCAGAGTTGAGACTGGTATCTTTTTGTGCTAGGCGTGGTGATGTAACTGACTCTGACAAGGAGAAATGATCTTAAGAAGTTCACCACCAGGAGGATGGTAGTACAAGGTGCACTTGCAGTAATCAGCTTATTTCTTCAGTTTACGCCTCCATCCTCATCATGTAATTGTACCAGTCCCTTCTCAAAATCTCGTGATATTGTTTGTGAGATAATTTAACATGTTGCTATGTAAACTTTCTGAGCCTCAGTTTCCCCATTTCTAACACTATGATATTTTTGAAGGGCACTGTAAGACTGAAATGATACCTCACAAGCAATTTGCCAAACATAGTACCTGGCACCTGACTGGAACCTAATACTTATCTCATACCATCACATCTAGGAAAAGTAAAATACTTTTTTAAAAAGTCTGGCTTTTTTTTCCTCCTCACATTTTGTGAGAGAAGTTTGGCAAAAAACATAGGAAATTATTATTAACGTTTTCCTCAGTCAGGTTTGAAGTTCCTGAAATGACTCATCCCAGGATTGGTGGGAAGCTCAAAGGAGGTGGCTCAAAGGAGGTGGCACATAGGAAGAAAGCCCCTTGCCAACTATTAAGTATCCTCCACACCTGAGGGGCCAGCTTAGGCCTGTGCCTTTGCACAGGAATGCCGGTGTCCCGAAGGCCAGCGTCACTGGGTGGAGGAGGCCCTCGTTATCCGGCCGGGATGCCTGCTAATGAGGACGGCAAGCAGCCACGAAGAGGATTTCCACTGTACGGCCTTCTTCTGACTCCAATTTGCGCAGCCTACGCTGCTCTGCTTCGGGTAGCCCAGGCTCCAGAGGCCCTTAATAGCCAAAGTCACCCGGTGAAACTCTGCCCACCTCCAGCCAGCATGGCTGACTGCCCCAGAGAACATAAATGACGATAATCCCTTCGCAAACGAGGAGAGACACTTCTCATTAACAACTTGGGGCGGACGACCCAGGGCTGAGCAGAAAAGCAGGATGCAGACAGGGCGGCCTTGCGGCTGCTGCTGCTCTCACCACTTCCTGGCCCCGTCACGGGGCGGCCTCGCGGAAGCTGTCTCCGGGGGCGCTTGCAGGAGGAGCAGAGGCAAATCCTTACAGAGCTTTCTGATACCAACTCCATCACGTGTGTTTTCTCGACTGTAGACCTGAGGCTACATTACAAACCTCCACTTAAATGTAGGCTCGGAGGAGAAGCCATCTCTGAATGCATTCATTTCCTCTTTTCCTTTCTCAAAAGAAAACCAAAAACCAAAACGCCACTTGTATTTATTCATTATTCCAACTATTATTACTCTTCTAGGGTAGAGACTGGTTCTCAAAGCTTAGTGTACATCAAAATCACCTGAAAACACTATAAACAACAGGGCCCCTACCTCCATTGCACCCTGCAAACCTATGGACATCAGGGGATCTGAATTTTAACCAGTTTCCCAGGTGATTCTGATGTAGATGGCTCTTAGACCACACTTTGAAATACACTATTCTGAACACAGAAACTATTTCACGGGGTGTTAAAACTGTAAGAGACTTCAAGGATAGCTAGAATAACCTCTTGCTCTACAAATGAGACAGCATCATGTCACAGATAAAAGCACAGACTCTACCAAACTGCCAGGTTAAATTCCTGGCTTGGCCTCTTACACGCAGTTATGATTTGGAGCAAGTTACTTTAATTCTCTGAGCTTCAATTTTCTCATCTATAAAATGGAGATAATATAAAATGGGGATAATTACATACCTCACAAGAGATTCTGGAGGATTAAAAAATTAATATAAGCAAAATATTGAGAAAGTGCCTGGCACATAGTAAACATTCAAAGGATATTATTTACATCATTCACAAATCAGAGAAACAGAACCACTTCAAGCGGTATAGAATGAGGAATACATTACGAAGATTAGGCCACACGCAATTGTGGGAGCTGATTATGTTGGCTATTTAAAGCTGTAGTTTCTGAATCTGGTGCTGGGTCTGAAATCAGCAGGGCTAGAAATGTAGAAGGAAAGATAGACATAAAGTAGCGATACCAGGAACAGACTAGAACCTGTAAGAATTAGCTGGAACATCATCTGTCTCTCATCCCCTTCAATCCCTATGATGCTGTTGACCTACATGATGAGCTGGCACCGGCATCACAGAGTAACACCTGTGTTTGGCCCAGGACTCAGGGAAGCTGAAGGCAGGGATCCGGCAGAAGCTGGAGCGGATGAAGGCCTGACTGTATCCCATACCAATCAAGTAAGCGGGCAGACCAGTGACAATGTGCACGAGTTCCAACAGTGCTTGCCTTATTGACCTTCAGAGTGGAAAAAAAAAAAAAAGCCCCCCTTTATGTCCCCCTTCCAAAACTCTCATGACCCTAACTTGGAACACTAACTTGTGGTCAACTCCAACTTGGAATCATATAGAGAAGGGAATTCCAACTGTAACTCGGAATTCTAACCCTAACTTGGAACCATATAGAGATGAGAATTCTATGATTTGTAGTTTCAACTTAGAGAAACTGATACAACACAAATCACATTATCAATTTATCTTACTACTCATCAGAAAACTGAAGACAGAGAAAGAAAGTAACTTAAGGTCACACAGAAAATCTGTAGGAGAAGACTGACAAGGGCCTGGGCCTATTCTTTTCTACTTCTGTCCTTCAGGCCTTCTGGTTACTGCAAAGATCTTAAGAGCATGTCCATCTGCATGTCCTTTGGACCTACAGACAGAAGGCTCAAGGGGGTAATGGATCCAATTCAATAATATGTTTACTGAGGGCCTGCTAGGTGCCTGGTACTCTGTCCCTAGGTAGGGAGGAGTCCTTACCCTCAAACTGCTCACAGAGAAGACAACTGCATCAGTAAAGACAATAGAAGTCTGAAGAGACACATGCTTCAAGAGAGAAACAATGGTAGTGTTTTGGGATGGAGCTTGATGAAAAATGGGATATCAAGATAACATCAGAGATTTTTGCTTAATATCCAAAGTTCAAAGTCTAGCTCCTACTTCTCCACTCTTTTATCCTTCAATACTCTGCCCTGGTGAAGCAGGACATATGGTTTGTTGGAACTGAGGGGCTTCCAGTATGCAGTGCTAAAACTGGAAAGTCTCCAGCAAACTGGGATGAGCTGGTCACCTTAAGGCCCAACAAAAGAGTGACTTACCCAAGGGAAACAACAGGTAAGTAGCAAAACCAGCTCTGGAATCAAGTATAGTACAATCTTCTCTTGGCTATTATGACCCTGTAACTCTAAGCTCAACAAGCCCAAGAACCTCTCATAAGCAATTAGCAAGCCAATAAAAGGAATCAAGACTTTCCAGCTACCCTCAACTTTCCTCAGAACTTCCTGAACTTCTATTCCCGCTTGGATTCTGAAATCTTTCTAACTCTTGTCTGTTTTCCCCCAGTGTATTAAAGCCCATTGGACTTGGTTTGGTGTTAGGTCTCTGTGGATTTTACTTTGGCTTTTTCACTGACTTTGGCTTTGCTGTTGCTTTCCTGATTCTTCCCAAATAAGAAAACCTAGAGGAGGACACCCATACTCAAAGCACCCAGGACTGCCAAGACAGAAGGACCTTGAACAGAAAAGAAGGTAGTGGAGGCCACGTTTGGTTTCCGGTGCTGAAACTACCACTTAAAAAATTCTCCAGCTCTTTGGTTGAAAAGTTTGAAATAATCAGGGGTGCTTATCAAGACCTTTAGCTTTCACCATACAAACCTCATATCAGATGAATCACCTTCCGGATCTACCAACCATGGTCTTTATTTGGCTTGCACAACTAAAATTAGCAGCCCATTCACAATCCATAATGGCTGGGGAATTATCTCATACACATGGGACAAAGGAGAGGGATCTGAAGAGGGGCCTCTTCCCTGAGTCTCATCCATGAGATTCTTCTCATTAAAGAGGCGCTCTCAAGCATCCAATTTGCCGCAATTATAGCAATCAAAAAAGCATTCAGCCTCCTTCCGCACCTGACAAGCCAGCTCATGCATTCTCTCCAACAGTGGTGGGATGGAAGCTAATGCAGCTCCCATCCCCCTGGTTCCAGCTATAGCCATCAATCCCACCCAACTCCCATCCTCACAGCTGGAGTTGGTTCACAGTCCAACAGACTCTGTCATGTTGACACTACTATGGTAGACCTGTGGCTGCCCCGACCCACCCGGGGTTCATGGTTCTCCAGAGAAAGAGGCCAATCAGCCCTCGATGTTGGCTTATATATCTCTATACTCAAAGGCTGGAAGTGAACTTGTTATAGGCAACCTCCTCCATTTTGTAAGTTTCTAAGGGCTGATAAAGAAGTTCCCATTGTGATAACAGGTGCAGGTGTAGCGCCTTGGAGAAGCTCGTGTTCGTCTGATTGCTGCATTGTGCCAGCCTCCATGGCACTTGAATGGGAGCTTTGTGAGTATACAGTCTCCCCAGATTGCAGGGACCGGCTGCTGCTGGTGGCGGAGTGCAGGTCTGTTGATTAAAGGCCCATTAACAAAGCGCAAATAACTCTCAACTTCCTCTTCTCACCTGCTTCTCTGTTTTAGTCTAATGGCTCCTGGGGGAGCTGAAAATGTTACTTAATTATTCCTAACCCCCACAATGCTGCTACAATGACTCCTTCTAGCGCATGCCATCCCCAGCAAGGCATCTGTAAACATACTTATGAACTGCTCCGGGCTTGCTAATAGATGTAAGAAGTCTGCAGCCACTCCAAACAGTCAGGCTGGTATTGAGTCATGTACATGGACCACCTCTGTGCTACTCCCTTGAAACACTCTGGCTGCCCCATGCACGTTTCCATCTATCTACCTTCAAGGCCAGGTGACCACAGCCCTTGGGTTATTGCTCACCATGTGTCTCTCAATCTCCACTGAGAGTCTTTGGAAAACAATATGCAAGTGTTTATTGCTGTTAAGTGTGGTCACTGAGCCCAGTGGGACATTCTATCACCTTTTCTCAGTGTCTGTAAAGTGGGGATAATGGGGATAACCAGAGCTTCTTCAAAGGGTTGTTATGAGTCCCAAATTAGATAATGTCTGCAGAATACGTAATGCTCAATTGAGTCGGTGCTCAGTTAAAGGTTGCTATTATTTCATTATTGTTTCTGTCATATCAACTGTTAGCTTTTTTAATAACTTTCTCCAGAATGTCTCCCAATCTGATAAGTTCTCCTAGAGCAGGGCACTTCTAGATTTTCCTATTTTCCATACAATTTACCAGGCAGCTAGAATGTGGCACGAGTACTTGTGTGGGAGTCAGAAGCCTCAGGCTGGAGCCCTGGCCCTGCCCATCCCTCTCCCTGGTTGTCTACCATTAGGTGTCCTTTTATCTCCTCTGTGCCCTCACTCTTCCTTCCCTCCTTAAATACCTTAAAAAAACACCCACCTCCTTGGCCTCACCTATTAAAATCCCACCCCTTCTTCCAGCTCAAACCAAATGCCCCACCTTCCAGAATTCCTCCTCTGGTTGTACCAGTCTACACTGGCCTCTTTGCCCAGACTTCTCGTCCCTTTGTCTTAGCACCACAAAGCTTAGTAAGTAATTGCTTTTCATTGTTTTTTTTTGCAGTACGCAGGCCTCTCACTGTTGTGGCCTCTCCCATTGCGGAGCACAGGCTCCGGACACGCAGGCTCGGCGGCCATGGCTCATGCGCCCAGCCACTCCGCGGCATGTGGGATCTTCCCGGACCGGGGCACGAACCCGCGTCCCCAGCATCGGCAGGCGGACTCTCAATCACTGCGCCACCAGGGAAGCCCCGTAATTGCTTTTTAAAAGCCTCACTTTAATATAGAAAAAATACAATCTCTACCTTTTTGCAAAACCTTTTCCCCTACTCTTTTCTACATTTATACAGCTCTTTAGGGCAAAGATTGACAATAAGTGGCCCAGTGGCCAAATCTGGTTTGCTTTCTCATTTTGTCTGGCCTAGAGATAAGAATGGATTTTGTATTTTAAATGGTTGAAAGAAACCAAAAGACGAATAATATTTCATGACATATGAAAATTATATGATGTTTAAACTTCAGCATCCATAAATAAAGTTTTATCAGGACACAACCACACCCATTGTTATGCATTGTTTACAACTGCCTGCACACTACAATGGCAGAATTGATTAGCTGCAACAGACACTGTATGATCCATAAAGTTTGAATTATTTACTCTCTGGCCCTTCATAGAGAGTTTACTGACCCTTGCTTTAAAGTATAAAACCCCCTTCACATTTGCACATTCATTTGGTTCTTGTTATAGGCCTATTGTAACATCTCCATTTTCAGGAGCTCAGAAAAGTGAAGCCACTTGTCCAAGACATCACAGCTTTAAGATGGCAGAGCTGGTAGTCTCCAGCCCACTCTCCTGACCACACATAAACCTGCATCACTCTTTAAGCCAGCCAACATGGAGGAAACTCTTTTGCCTTATTATCCATTCTCTATCACATGCCTCACTTAGTGTCTCCAAGGAGCTCCCTCCAGAAATCTGGGCATGAGGAACAGTGACCTTGCATCAGTGGCTCCCCAGTCTCTCTGAAATGGGGTGTAATTGTTAGCAAATGAAAGTTATCAATAACTGGTAAATGGCCTCTGCTCTTGGGTGGTGCTGGAGCTAACTGAGTCCACAAGGGCTGCATCCTGCCAGCCATAACTCCTTCCTTGGCTGACTCTGATATGGTTTAATTAGGGAGAGGTCATGTGTTGCTGGTGACCACTGATTATCAGCAAAATGTACATATGAGCAGCAGCTAGTCTTTGGGAAGCACAGATGGAGATTCTGGCCCCCATGCAAGCCATTCTCAGGGCCTGCCCCACCCCCTTTCCTAATCGGCTGTCTTCCCCCTTCTCCCAAGCTCCTGTGGTGGGTGCTCACTGGCTGTTCTTAGTTTCTCCCTCATTGGCCCTTGGTTTTAGACACAATCTTTCCCTAGGGATCTGTCTCATCTTTTCCAGTGACTTAGGGTGAGTTACTTACCCTCACTGAGCTCAGTGTCCTCATATACTGAATTGGGATGATACCTCTACTTCCAGCATAGTTGATATGATCACACGTGATAATTTATGCAAAGTGCACTTAGCAGAGTGCCTGGCATATCAGCTGGACTCAATAAGTGATAGTACAGTGGTACTACTGTGTCTTTGTTTTGAGTCTCAACAAAGGTAGATACTAAACCTCATCCCAGGAGTCTATTTCTTCTCCCAGGAGATTTATGACTTGGGCAAAACCTTCCCTCTATCCTTGCCCTCCAGTTCCCAAGTTCCCTGACATTTCCTCATAGCTCACTTGTCAGGAAAGCCAGGAATGTCTGTTGATATGACTTCTGCCCTGGAGAGGGGGTGCTGGTTCTGGACCAGAGCTGAGGCCCCTCGAGGGTAATGCCAGGTGCCCTCCATGGTCCCTCCATGGGGCCACAAACCAGGGTTCCCGGGTTCTCACTAGAAAGTACCTTCCTAAGGCTGCATGGAGTGCCCGCGAATGGAGCTGAAACCACCTCCTACTACTTCTCTGGAGACTCCCATTTGGGTAATACGTAGAATATTAGAGTGCTCCAGAGAAACAGAACTAATAGGATATGCATACATAGAAAAACAGATTTATTATAAGGAATTGGCTCACACAATCATGAAGACCGGTGAGTCTGAAAAATAGTGTGGACTAACAGGTTTAAGACCTAGGAGACCTGATAGTGCAATTCCAGTCCAAAGGCTGGCAGCCTGGAGACCCAGGCAGGCTGCCGGTGCAGATGAAGTCTGAAGGCAGTCTGCGAGAGAATTCCCTCTTGCTCCAGGAGACTAGTTTTTTGGTTCTATTCAGGCCTTTCAGCTGATTGGGTGAGACCCACCCACATTATGGAGGGTAATCTGCTTATTCAAAGTTCGCTGATTAAATGTTAATCCCATCAAAAAAACCCTTCCAAATTGACATAAAATTAACCACCACAGACAGCATGTATAAATACTGTATTATCTTTCTCTGACAATTCCAATTTTGTCTGACATTCTAAACTAGAGTATTTTAGGAGGTAAAGCAGTTGGAGAGCCACATGATGTTTCTCTTTCCATAGTGGTTGAATAATAGTAATATACCCTCTTGGGGGGAGTGGTGTAAAATAGTCTCAACTCTATAAAGCATTTTTCAGTCCACAGTCTCACTGGTTTCTCACAGAGGACAAGTCAGCTAGTCCAAAGCACTCATTTTTCAGATAAGGAAACTAAGACCTGGATGGGAGAAGACGCTTGGCCAAGGTAATCCCACATGATAAAGTTGTTGGGAAACTAGGACAGCTGAGCCCAGAGCCCAGCCCAAGGTTTCCCCACTTCTTACTTAAAGTGTGTATTAATTGGCAAGTAATGAAACTAAAATTCAAGCAGCTTCTTTGAGTAGGTTTGGGATTCTTTTTTTACATCTTTATTGGAGTATAATTGCTTTACAATGTTGTGTTAGTTTCTGCTGTATAACAAAGTGAATCAGCTATACGTATACATCTAACCCCATATCCCCTCCCAATTGCGTCTCCCTCCCACCCTCCCTATCCCACCCCTCTAGGTGGTCACAAAGCACCAAGCTGATCTCCCTGTGCTATGTGGCTGCTTCCCACTAGCTATCTATTTTACATTTGGTAGTGCATATATGTCAATGCCACTCTCTCACTTCATCCCAGCTTACCCTTCCCCCTCGCCGTGTCCTCAAGTCCATTCTCTACATCTGTGTCTTTATTCCTGTCCTGCCCTTAGGTTATTCAGAACCAATTTTTTTTTAGATTCCATATATATATGTGTTAGCATACAGTACTTGTTTTTCTCTTTCTGACTTACTTCACTGTGTATCCAGGGTCTGGTAAGGGAAAAACTGTGAAAGACCTTGATATTTTAGTGGTTGTCCTGATTAGCTCCTCCACCTGGGTTATCTCTGCCTCTCCTTGTCTTTGTGCTATTTTACAACTCAGTACAGATATAAATTAAGTTGTAGAAAATTGATAGTAATGCAAATAATTCCTGTCCAGAGAAATGCAAATTGTGTCTAATGGAATGCAACTGATTATTACCCTTTAGATAGTGACCACTTTTGGACCCTTTTCTAAGGGTGCAAAATTCATTTCAGCATTCCATATTTGACTAAAAATATGTGGCACTGTGAGTTTGCTCTTGAATTCACTCTAACATCTGGTTGCCTCATTAATTAATGAGTTAAAAAAATCTTTGGCATATATTCATTTTATATGTGTATGAGAATCATGATTATATCCTCTTTTAAAATGTATCCTTTAACAGGTCTTAGTGTAAACAATATTCAGACCCTATTGTCCCACACTACACTATGTTCCCACACCTCCCTCAAAGAATAAATTGAAGCTCCTGTGAGCTTCTGAACATCATGGAGAATAATAGCTCATCTTGTAAAGTTCTTTAATGTTGCTTTCATTTTCATCTCATTTGATTCCAACAATCAGCCTGTGAGAGCAGATATCATTCCCTTTTTGCAAATGAGCAAAATGAAGTCCAGAGGAAGAAACATGTTTTATAAAACCAAGATCGTCGAGCTATAGGAGGCAGAGCTGTGACCTCAGCATAAGTCTCCCGTCTCTAAGGCCTATGCTCATCCTCGTCTTTAAGTCATGTCTTCTTTCTCCACGAGAAATGCTGTAGACCCAGCCTGGCAGCTGGATCCCAGTGCAGGAGAGCTGCTGTTTCAGAAAAGAAGGGCCAAGAATTTGGATGTAATGGAAGTTCTGAGAAATAAGTTTCGTCACCAAGGATGTTATTCAGCTTCCTTTTCATTTTTCCCCTTGAACAAAAGCTGGTTTTACATTTTAATGGATTTAATTACTGCATGGAGATCTGAACAGATAGGAAAGCAACAGGCAGTGAGGACCGGTGAGCATCATTTGAATTAGAGTTTTCATCTTTGTGATTAGTGTGGTTATTAGTGTTTACACTTGAAGTTTGTGTTAACAGGGTGTTACTGTGAATTTGAAACATTGAAGCAGGCCCGATTTCCTAGTATTTGTTTACTTATTAATCAGTCATTCATAATTGCTACGATGCTGACATATAAAATGCCCCCTGCATCCAACTTCCCGGCTCGACTTAATAAAGAGTAATATTGGGTCTCATTTAGTCAATGTTTAATGCTAATAGGTTGTTCTTATCTATTTTGGTGACCTCCCCACTGTGGACATTCTCTCCTTTGTCCTCAGACCACCGTGGAGAGGCAGATAAAGCCTCAGAGTTTATGAAAACAGCCTGAATTGGGGCTTAGTTTGCCATGTCTCTGGGAAAGCCATGCCTCCTCTCTGGGCCTCAATTTCCCAGCTGTAAAATAAGGGGTTTGGATGAGATGATCCCCATTTCCTTTCAGTTCTATGGCTCAGAGAGCAAATCAAATCAAAATGGAGAGATAACTGGAGAGTCATAGAAATGTAAAGTTGTGACTAAGAGATCATCTACCCTGATACATTAATTCTTCAACAGAGGACAAAGAGACCCAAAGCAGGTTAGTGATGTCCAAGGTCAGATAGCAGGTTAGAGTCAGAGCCTGAACCCGAATGCAGACTTTGTAATGCCTAAACTAGTCCCATTTGCTTCTTTTCCTTTAGTTGTAGCATAGTTTTAAAATAGAGTACATAATATATCAAATTATCAGACTCCCAATAAAACTTCCACCTAATTAGTATAAATGTTAATCTTTGGCCATATTATTCTATTTTCCTTTCTATCAATATAACCTTAAAATCCAGCTCAATTCCAAATCCTCAAATGACCATCCTGAGGTTTGTGTGTATTATTCCTATGTTGTTAATATTTTTATTACATATGAAGTACTCATTGTCTATTTGATTGATTGAATTTTATTTTTCCCCTCTATTGGTTTGGAAACATACCTTCTATCTCTTGTCTTTTAGGTATTACCTTTACATTTTTAATATGCCTACTTGTTATTCAAAATGATCTCCATTGATGAGAATTTCTGCCCTCCTCCTAAGCAGAACCACAAATAATCCTTACCCTAAATCCCATGTAACTGGTTATCAACAATTTTGTTCTGCTTTAAACATCTTCAGTCACTTTTTTGATAGTTTGTTCTTATTTAGATTTAGGCACGTTACTTACATATGTTTTCTCATCATTGTTCGTTGTATATCCCTACTTGAACACGTGGAAGATGATATTCCATTGTCTTCAGGTTTCTAGATTTGCTGCTAGTAAGTTGCTTTAATCTGATTTAGTCCTAAGGATAATTTCTCTTTTCTCTTTAGTAACTTTAAAGATCTTCTCCTTGTTTTGGTATTCTGCATTTTTACTTCAAAATGTGTTAAGTGTGGATTCATATTTTTCTTTTTGCTGCTCTGGATGCATTATAAATCTCCAATCCAAAGGTTCATTTCTTTCTTCAACTGTGGAAAATTCTCAGTCATCTCATTGAATATTGACTCTCCCATTCTCCCTTCTTTCCCTATGAACTCCTATTAAAAGAGAGCTGTCTGCATTCTAGTTAATGTCCTGAAATCTGTCTTCCAGGCACTAGTTCTGTCTGCAAATGTCTAATCTGCTGTCTAAACTGTCCATCAAGTTTTCGATTTCAATTATTTTGGTTTTTCCATTTCTAGAAGTACCATTTGCTTCTTTTTTAAAAAAAAATTATTTTATTTTTGGCTGTGTTGGGTCTTCATTGCTGCATGCAGGCTTTCCCTAGCTGTGGTGAGTGGGGGCTACTCTTCGTTGCGATGCGCAGGCTTCTCATTGTGGTGGCTTCTCTTGCTGAGGAGCACGGGCTCTAGGCACACGGGCTTCAGTAGTTATGGTGCTCAGGCTCAGTAGTTGTGGTTCGTGGGTTCTAGAGCACAGGCTCAGTAGTTGTGGTACATGGTCTTAGTTGCTCCACGGCATGTGGGATCTTCCTGGACCAGGGCTTGAACCCATGTCCCATGCATTGGCAGGTGGATTCTTAACCACTGCACCACCAGGGAAGTCCCGATCATATGGTAGTGCTATTTTTAATTTTTTTGAGGAAGCTCCATACTGTTTTCCATAGTGGCTGCACCAATTCATGTTCCCGCCAACAGTGCACAAGAGTTCCCTTTTTTCCATATCCTCACCAACACTTGCTATTTCTTGTCCGTTTGATAATAGCCATTCTGACAGGGGTGAGATGATCTCATTGTGGTTTTGATTTGCAATGCCCTAATGAATAATGATGCTGAACATCTTTTCATGTTGAGTTTCTTTTCAGAAACATTTTAATGTAAATCTTGAGGCTTAGGGATTCCTACAACACATAGGTGAAATACTTTTACTCTAAATCACTGCATAGTATGTACATATGGAGGCTTTTTTTTCAACACAGAATCCCAACAGAGACAAGCCTCTTTATAATCTCCCTGGGTTGGTGTTGTAGGCTGAATAATGACTGCCAAAGATATTCAGGTCCTAATCCCTGGAACTTGTGAATGTTAATTTATATGGCAAGAAAGACTTTGCAGATGGGTTTAAGTTAAGGATTTTGAGATTGGGAGGTTATCCTGGATTATCCAGCTGGACCCTAAATGTAATTACAAGTGTCCTTATAAGAGGGAGACAGAGGGAGATTTGACTACAGAGGAAAGAAGTCAATGTGAGAATGGAAGTATACACTGGATTGATGTTCTTTGAAAAAAAAGGAAAGGGCCATGAACCAAGGAATTCAAGAAATGCAGAACTACAAGCAAGAAAAGGCAAGAAAATGAATTGTTCTCTAGAGTCTCTGGAGAAAACATGGTCCTGCCAACACCTTGATTTTAGACAATGACCTCCAGAAATGTAAGAGGATAAATGTGCGTTATTTTCAAGCCACTAAGTGTGGTAATTTTTTACAGGAGTAACAGGAAATGAATACAGCTGGTAAGCAGAGTTTTTCTAGTCCTCTTTGGCTAAGAGTGCAGTAATTCAAAAGTCCCTACAGGAAAACTTGACTGGATTTTCCATAAAGGCTGGTAATTAGGATGTTGTCACTTCCACCAAGTCAGGCTGGGAAGACGTCAAATGACAAGATTCCACAACTCCTGTGATTGAAAATCAGTCTTGAGACAGGGAAAAAAAAGACATGATTCCATGATTCTGAGCCTTTTTTACAAGCCAAATCAATGACTCTAAAGGATATATCATAGTTGTCAAGGGTAGTGGGGACAGAAAGTGGGTCTGCACTCTATGTGTTTTAAAAATTGCCACATGGACAGGAAAAGCATGTTGGGTAAATTAAATTTTTTTTATAATAACTTTTTTTAAACATCTTTATTGGAGTATAATTGCTTTACAATGGTGTGTTACTTTCTGCTTTATAACAAAGTGAATCAGCCATACATATACATATATCCCCATTTCTCCTCCCTCTTGCATCTCCCTCCCACCCTCCCTATCCTACCCCTCTAGGTGGTCACAAAGCACCGAGCTGATCTCCCTGTGCTATGAGGCTGCTTCCCACTAGCTACTTTACGTTTAGTAGTGTATATATGTCCATGCCACTCTCTCACTTTGTACCACCTTACCCTTCCCCCTCCCCGTGTCCTCAAGTCCATTCTCTAGTAGGTCTGTGTCTTTATTCCCATGTTGCCCCTAAGTTCTTCATGACCACTTTTTTCTTTTTTTTTAGATTCCATATATATGTGTTAGCACATGGTATTTGTTTTTCTCTTTCTGACTTACTTCACTCTGTATGACAGACTCTAGGTCCATCCACCTCACTACAAAGAACTCATTTCTTTTTATGGCTCAGTAATTTTCCACTGTATATATGTGCCACACCTTCTCCATCCATTCATCTGTCAATGGACACTTAGGTTAATTCCATGTCCTGGCTATTGTCAATAGTGCTGCAATGGACATTGTGGTACATGACTGTTCTTGAATTATGGTTTTCTCAGGGTATATGCCCAGTAGTGGGATTGCTGGGTCGTATGGTAGTTCTGTTTTTAGTTTTTTCAGAACCTCCATACTGTTCTCCATAGTAGCTATATCAATTTACATTCCCAGCAACAGTGCAAGAGGGTTCCTTTTCTCCACACCCTCTACAGCATTTATTGTTTATAGATTTTTTGATGATGGTCATTCTGACTGGTGTGAGGTGATATCTGTTTGTAGGTTTTTGGGGTTTTTTTTGCGGTACGCGGGCCTCTCACTGTTGTGGCCTCTCCCGTTGCGGAGCACAGGCTCCAGATGCGCAGGCTCAGCGACCATGGCTCACGGGACTAGACAGACCAAAAAAGGGGGAGAAAGTACTACAGGGTAAAAAGTGACCACCACAAGATATAAAAGAAGAAAAAAATAAGGGCTTTGGGAAGCTAGGAAGGCTGTGATATGGATCAGGGTGAGGGTGCCTGGTAAGGCAAACTGTAGGGAGGCTCAGTGGAGGGGCATTAAATCACACACACACTTCAAAATTCTTCACTGTGAAAAGTGAAAACCAATAACCCAACATCAATACAAATGGTTTCAGGCTGTCAGCATGTTGCACTGTATTCTACCTTCCACAAACAATTATTATGTGCCTATTATATATGGGGGATTGATTCCACTGAAAAGAAAATTATGACATAGCCATGGAATCAGCCTGGTTTCTGGGAAGGAGTGGCACACTGTTCACCAGGAGACCTGCGGTCCAGCCCTGACATGAGAAGTGACCTTGAGTCATCTGTTTCCCCTTCAGCTTTGGTTTCTTCTCCCACACGTCAGGACTCTAAAATTCCCTGGCCGCTCTAACATTCTAAATTTGAATAAGGAGGATGTTTATCTATGCTGTTGTCTTCTCTTTCATTACTCATTCTTGTTTTCATGTCTTAAATTATTTTCCTTTTCTCTTTTTCTCGTTTCTTTCTCCTCCTCCTTTTGGGATGGCTCCTCCCCTCCCCTCCCTCATGGTTATTCTCCTTCTCACGTTCAGTGTCTGCATATTTTCTTCCTCATTACCTAAGCACATGTAAATTGGCCATGTTGCTGATGCGGAAGCAATTTTTTAAATTGGTTAAAATGTACCAACGTCAAACATGACGAATTCTTCCACTTTTGGACTCCTCATGATTTTAATCATCCCAGATCAGCCATTTAGGAAATGACAGCATGAAAAACAAATTCCCTTAGCATCAAATCTTTTGTTTTGTCTTTTGATGGTGTGTGTGAGTGTGTGTGTGTGTGGTATTTGCCAAAGTTGTTAGTGGGTTTGGGCATTATTTAACTCATTAAGTAGCACTGAACACCTGCTGTGTACCAGCATTGGCTGGGTAGGTGGAGATGGAAGAGAGAAAAAAGAAAGCAATTTCTAGTGTCTGTAGTCGGAATGGGATTTGGGTGCTTGGTGGGTAAGAGCACGTCGGCATGGTTAAAAGTAAAGAAGGAAGCTTTGGAGGCATAACAGAGGTATTTTGGCCCAAGACCCGGGAATGCCTGACTCTCGCTTTAGGAAAGAATTCTTGGGTGTTACTGAATATACAGTAACCTGCAGCAGCAGAGAAAACTGCCACCTTGGCACTGAGGCCCGGCCTGATAATCCCTGATAAAGGGCTGTCTGTTAAAAGCTGGCTTAGAAAACATGAGTTAAGCCTATTAACTGCCTTTGTAAGCACCAAATCTCCATCTTGGGATTCATACATTCAGGCATAACCGTGCAAAGGGAAAGAAAGAGAATTGGCCCCAGAGGGACCTTGAACGCACTCACTCAATCAGCCATGAATGGAAGTCAAAGGCCAAAAGGATAACCAATCTGGCCTGGGGCCAGGATTTACCTGGGTTTCAGGCAAAAAAGCAAGAGAGAACATAGCACAACACGCAGCTTGTATGCTTGTATAAGGTACTGTAAGCCAGGCCACAAGTAAACCGGGCTTACTGAATGTCCTGGCTCTGGACAATGAGTAAATTCTTCTGCCTTTGAAGGGGGAGTAGCTGGAGAGGGCGTGCTCCCTACTACCCCCACTCCCCATCAGTTCAGGAGGAGGTACTGACCTGATGTAGCTTGAATGAGTTTATGGGAAGAGCAAAAGCACTCCCTCCTCTAACAGGGTCCTGGATAAAAGACATTGCTAATGACAAATTCAGGATGGAGGAGTTCACTCAACCGCACTTCAGGTTATGTGAGCAAGTTCACGAAAGTGGGCAAAGAACTGTATCTGGAGAATATGGTGAATTATATTCTGATTTCTGAGTAAGTGCTCAAACGAGCAAAGTGGCTCACCCAATGCCACACTGTAGATCTAAGGCCCAAATACAGCTTCTGACTCCAAGTCTGGGGTTCTTCACGTTTCACCACGGCTGCCAGGGTAATAGGCACCTGTCTGTGTGATGGGTCATAGCAGGTGGGCAGAGCACCTGGGAAAAGGCGGAGCATAGAAGATGAAATCCCTGTCTTTCAGGAGAGGGCAGGACAGAGGAAAATGGAAAGAGCACAGCAAAGACCTAAGCAGAGAGGAGAAGGGGACCAGGTTGATTTTCCAAGAAGGCCCAGAGACAGAGGTCAGGATATGAGGCCAAGGTAGGGTTTGATTGCAGACAATGCAGGAGCAGCCCCTGAGCCAGTGTGACAATGTCAGAGGGCTCTTGCAGCCAACCCACCTGGGGCTGCCTTCTCCAGCTAATCCACCAAGGCTTCAGGGAATCTACTGGTGTGCTCTGGATTGCTATATGAAAGATACTGCCCTGAATTGAAAACAGACCTCCAGCTCTCCTTACCTGGAGGGAGAAATAGGCCCTTTCAGAAAATCCAAATGATATGGGAGTTTCTACATCCCTACACCTTCAGCAGGCACTCCATAAGTGTCTGATTTGCCCACACCGCATTTGAGAGTGGACATAAACATGTCCCATATACTGGTGGGAAAGTGGGGTTATTACAGACAAAGCACCCATAAAGAAGGAATCGGGACAATCACCTTCCTGAAACATCAATGTGTTCACCAACCAGGAAGCTTACCTTAATCCCCAGGATCTAGAGTTTTTATCGGGGTCTTATTGACAGAGATTTGAATATGACCACGCATGTAACACTGTGGCTTCAAAGTGAGACGATGGTTTGAAGGCTGGGTTAGCCCCTTACTAGTTCCATGGTTCTAGGCAAGTTATCTCACTTCTCTGACCCTCAGTTTCCTCATCTGTAAAGCAAAGATGAACAATACCTACCTCCAAGTGTTCATCTAAGGGTAAGATAAAATAAACAACATTTGGACATAGTATGTGCTCAGTGAAAAGTGCCATTACTCCTGGTGCCATTTGTTATCCTACATATTATAAAATATACTAATTACCTGCTATAAAATATACTAATTACCTGCTATAGAACAGTAATTCCTAAACTCAAATGTGCTTAAGAATCATCTATGGAGTTTGTTAAAAGTGTGGATTCTCAGTCCCATCCCACTCTGAGAGATTCTGAGATGGAGCTCTGAAACATGCATCCCCAAGTGCCTCTGATCACCCTTTGAAAAATATTGCCATAGAGTTATATTTTAAGTTTAAAATATGACTACTCTGGGCTCATGGCTCAAATGTGTCCAGGTTAGGCTTATATCCTTAAGATTTCCAACTCTTCTTCCTTACCCTCCCCTCCAACCCCAAGCACAAAGGAGGTAGAAGGTGTTTAAAACAAGCTGTTACTGTTATTAGCATCACCCTTGGGTATTTTCAAGTGCAGCAGCACTCAACATTGGCAACATACAATGATCACTTGGAGAGTTTGCAACCATCCCCATGCCCGGGCCACACCCCAGACCAATTAATGAGGACCTCTGGGTGGCCTTAGGCATAAAGGTTTTGGAAGCTTGCCAGGTGATTTCAATGTATAGCTAAGTTGAGAATCACTGCTGTAGATCCACTTTCCCATCTTCCCTTCAAATCTTCTCCCTCACCTAGTTTCCACCGCATGCCTGATATTAGGGTATTTCCTCTCAAAGCTTGTCTATGTTCACGCAACAAGTTTCCTCATTTTATTGTTGTTTTTCCTGATCCACCGATGCCTCTTAACCTGGCTGCATTTGGCATTGATGTCCTATTCACCACTCTGTTCACACTCGCCAGACACAACACTGTTGCTCTAGGAAAACTCTATCTTCAGAGTGGGCATCAGATGGAAACATGCAACCGTCTTTCAAACATTTTTGCCATTTCCTCCCAATAGAGTGTTTTCCCCACTCTTGCCTACTTGTCCTGTGAGAACTCATGCCAAGTTCTCCTCCTCTGTGAAGCCACCTCTACCTATCCCATGCCAAGGTAGAACGACCCCTATTCTTGACTTCACTAATAAGCAGCTACATCATGTGTTACGAAATTATATCTATATATTGAGAGGGGAAGGTGCTAAGGTAACGGTAACTACCAGAACTTCTTGTGGGAAAGGAACTGTACATGTTTGGAAAAATTATGAGTGCTTGGGGTAGAAGTTTATACCAAGAGGGATGTAAAACAGATCAGTACTACTTTGATCAAAATCCATGAAGGATTATTTATTACTCCAGGAGGAATATAAGAGGACAACCACTCTGTGATGTGATGCACACCATGATTTCTTCAAAATCCTGAGTAAGCTCTATATGCATTACAAAATATTCGATAAAAGTAGATTTCTCGGGGCACTGCTAAAGGGTCTGAGTCCAGGGTATTGTAAGGAAAGACAGGTCACATGGACAACGGCTTAGAGACAAGCAGTAAACAGAGAGCTCTAACAGAAACCTTAGAGATCTGGAGTATCACAGGATGTGGGCTGTGGATTAAGGCTAGGTTTAACCAGACATCCAAGGAACACAGAGGTCTCAAAGGATATCTGGATTACATTCGAACATTCTCTATGCCCACTGAACTGTGAGTTTTCTAATGGCAGGGCCTATCTCCACTATATCCGAGTTCTCCTAGTGCCCAGCCCAATTCCTGGCACGTGAGATGCTCTAAATAAGTGTTTGGAGAATGAACAATACAGGCAGCATTAATATAGACTTTATCCTAAGGTCAAAGGAAGCACCAGTCTTCCGTCTGTGGCTATTCTGTGGCTAAGACTGAATTTACTTTCATTCACCACTTAGACACTATTGAACTTCTTTCTCCAAACATTGTTACTCAGAATTTGATTAATTCGAGCTCAAAATGACATTTCAAAATCCCGTTCCCAAACACATAGCTCATTAGAAATGCCAGCCACTATTTACAGTTTCACTTCATTGAAATATGATGATGCCAGGCAGGCAGCGATGTGTATTCAGTGGAATTCAATTTTCCTGATCACTGGCTCCATCCATCAGTCTACTTGCAAAGGGCTGATACAAGCATCAATCCACCTTGTATAGACGATGGGTGAGCTGCTCCTATTATTTCTGCATGTGGGAAGGGTTGTTAGACTCTAATGATGGGATTCTGGAGGATCACTTTATTATTGTTGTTTTAAGCTTTACTGAGTTCCTACCATGAGCCAGGAGTTTTACTATGTGTTCATATTTAATCTTTATGCCTGACATTTTGTGGCTGAAGAATTTGAGACAGAGGACTTGGGGGGAATTGTTTGTGGTTACAGAGCTGGCAATGTGTAGAGCCGGGATTCAAATGCGCTTCTTTTGATTCCCAAAATGAGTTACCATCCATTATGCTGCTTCTCTTCTTGGGGGTTGTTTTGGGGCCAAAGCAGGGGAGCAGAGAGAATGATTAAGAAAGGACTCTGAGACAAGTTGAACAGGAAGAGTGACTGTGGTTTATTATTCATCATGCTCATCGCCTGTCAACCCTTCCTGTGACCCCCACTGTGCCTATATAAACATTTGTCACTGTAGCTGGAAGGCCACACTTGGCTGTTGGCCAGTTCCTCCTCATGTGATGTGAGCTCCGAGAGGATACACACTGGGCACGTACACTCAGTGAAGCATCCAGACCCAGAGGAGCAAACGCAGTGTAGAGAGGAGATGCCTTGAGGGCAGTGCCATACAGACAGAAGTCCAGGGAAGGAATCTTTGTGGATCCTGCAGGAAAGCAGCTTCCTCTTTGGGTTTACCACAGGGCATGGCCAGGGCGTCTGACTCAGACAGAGGGCAGAAAACAGGGAAGGACCCACCCAGAATCCCAGTCTACCTGGTAGCTGTGCCAACCCGAATCCCTCTCAGGATAAAATCTGCATAGCATCCTCCCCTTTCTAATCTAGGCAGAGTCAAGAAAATACCTCTGTGGGACTTTCAGCAACTCCATCAAAGTCTGGGGGCAATGACTACTGTATCTTTCAAGCTTCAGGAAACTTTCCTTGTTGCTCATAATTGTGTCAAGAAACATCTGTTAACCTGTAGCTACTTTCAATTTATGAAATGCATGGAACATCTCAAACAGAACCTTTATTTTTTTGATCCTTAGGCAAAGTTTAAGAAAAGTGGAAGCATGCTTCTCTTTTCAGGCAATAATTCTAGCTGATAACAAGACCAAAGCTGATCAATAACTGACCTCAATTTCTCTGAAACCTGAATTACACATTATGAATATTCCCTCCACAAGTAGGATAGTTTTTCAAAGCCATCACTTTCTTTATTAGAAAGTCGGGGTGTTTTCACAGACCTTTGGATTTGCCTACAGGGCCTGGTTAACAAAGAAAAGGATTACTCATAAGACACATAGCAAACCTGGAGTCGGTTGGGCTGATACTATTTTTTCCATTTCACAGATGAAGAAACTGAGGCTCAGAGAGTACACCTGAATTATCCAAGTTCACACAGCTAAATAATGCTGTCACTGGGATGACACCTGTGTACTCTGTTGCCCAGTTCAACATCATGCTGTGCATTAAGGACTGACTCATGCCAACATCCTGTGAACACAGTCATATTTTATCATTCAACCCTGAATCCTTAAACCTTGAATCTTATTCATTTCTCCTAGAAAAAGAAACCAGGTTAGGTACGAACTGCTATTTTTAAATATAATCTGACTCTACTCTGAAAAGATAAACTTGAGGAAGCCATTCTGGTGGGCAGTAAAAAGTCATGGTAGGTTCAGTGTCTGAAAATCCAATATAGATTTCGACATTCAGGTTACTAAGCAAAGAGTCTTAGATAATCTTTCTAATCCTATTAAGGGCTAACTGCTCTTCCCAACTCAGCTGCTAAAGTTCAATTACACTGCCAGTCAGAATAAACACTCTAGGTCAAATATGTCACTGTTTTGCTCTTGCTCAGGCTAAATATTTTATTCCTTTTGGACAGCAAGTATTAGACCTTCAAAATGTGTGTGTTAGTGTGTGTGTGTGCATGTACACTGTTTCCAAGCCCTAGTAATTACAAGGTAAGTTTTAAAGTAAATATTATAAAAGTTGTCTAGAAATTGGTTAATTAATAATCCTGATTGATACTCTGTGTTCCAGTTGCAAAAAAAGGAGAATGGGGGCTTCCCTGGTGGCGCAGTGGTTGAGAGTCCACCTGCTGATGCAGGGGACATGGGTTCCAGCCCCGGTCCGGGAAGATCCCACATGCTGCGGAGCAGCTGGGCCCGTGAGCCATGGCCGCTGAGCCTGTGCATCCGGAGCCTGTGCTCCGCAACAGGGGAGGCCACAACAGTGAGAGGCCCGCGTACCGCAAAAAAAAAAAAAAAAGAGAATGGGGAATAGAAATATTTGAAAAGACACGAACAGGTAGAGTGGCATATCAACACTGACACATACACAACATAAATAATCTCTCAAATGTATAAAGTATACTATAACTTATAAAGCGCTTTCACCCACGAACATCTCTACTGTGACTCTCAACACTACCCCATGTATGAAGTAGGCAGAATAAGTATAAATAGCAGCATTTTTAAAATGAGAAAACAGAAAGATAGGTTCAGATCTAGCGTCTTGTTTGGGAGCCTTGAGTCCAGAACTTCCCCTACACTGTCATTTCCACATACCTATTAACCCTCACTTATATAGTGTTTACCAGCAGAAGAAACCATTAAAAGTGCTTTATGTTGACTCACTTAATGTCTAGATGTACACACTCTGATTCAAAATGCAATTGACCTTTTCATATAAACCCACCAAAATATAATCCATGGTGTGTGTGGGTGGATGTTCATTACAAAAAAAAGTTTACCGCTGGCAGGGTGCAATTTTAAACGGTTTGTGCTGCATTTGTACACCACTAAACACTCTTCACAATGCTTTCTCCCATACAGTCTCTTTTGATCCTCACCAGATCTGCATTTGACACAGCAGGGAAGCTGAGGCTCTGTCCCCTGAGACTAAGTCACACCAGCCATCTTTTGACAAGAAGTCATGCTGTTAGTGCTGGTGGGTGGTACATGCTGGAAGGGAAGTGGGGAGGAAAAACATAAGGGGTGGGGAGTGGGGTGGAAGAAAAACCCAAGGGGTGAAGAGTGGCTCAGAGGGCAAAGTCCTCGAAGCAAGGAGAAAGCTCGCTTTGAGTGGCCCTGGGATCAAGATGAGGCTTTCTTTAGCTTTGTGCTTCGGCCTTCACTGACATCCGTCCTTCTCACTTTCCAGATTTATACTCCTTCACTGTGAACCGTTTATGTGCTCAAGAGGCTGTGCACGCAGACAGTCTCCTCACAGGGACCTTGTAATTCTACCTGCATCCACACTCTGGGGCCTGATAAGGAAAGAGGGCAGATGATGTGGGAGCTGAGAGAGCAGTGGCCATTGTCCCCCGTGGCAGCCTGATAGGGTGGAATAATTCACAGGATGCACAGCCTGAAAGGTGTGGGTAAAACATGCAGGTATCCTCTTAAGTCATGGTGACAGCTCTGCCACATTCATGCCTGGGTGCTGGAGCCATCTCACTCAATCCTGCACCCTATGGTGCTGGTATCTTGGGGCAAGGTGAGGTCACAGATTGTGGGTCAGGACTTTAGGGTTCTAACCACCAGTTGGCAAGAATGCCCAGCCTTGTCATTTAATTTTTATCTTTAATAATCATTTATCATCCACTGAAAATGAGCATCATACCAAGAGCTGGGAACAGAAGTAGACTCTCATTTATTATAACTTATTTTATATTTTATTTAACTTATTATAAATTAATTTATATATTAACTTATGTAACATTCACTATATACTAGGCACTGGTCGAATTGCTTTATTACTAATTTAATCCTCACTCCAACAATAAGAAGGATATTACTATCTCCATTTCACAGATAAGAACATTGAGACATAGAAACGTCAAGAAACTTGCCTGAGGTCACACAGCTAGTGACTGTTAGAACTGGAATTTGAATCCATGCTCCGTAAATTCCGAGTAAATGTTTGTAACCACTGTCCTTCAACATCTCTGCCCTAAATAAACTGTAATCCAGAGGGCCAGACCAACAGATAGACATGATAGAGCATGATTGTTGTAATAGAGACATATGCAAAGTACTACGGAAAGTTAAACAAGCTGAACTGCCCAGCACTTCTCCTGTCCTGCCAGCTGTAACCCTGACCTCCTCGCACCCTATTCTCACTAGCTTCCTAGTGACCTAGTCCCATATCTGACTCAGAGACCAACCCTATCACTGTGAGGGGGGGATTTCAAGCTTCCTATGCCAGGAGGGCAGGGCACTGGCATGAAGACAGTCTGGTTTCTGGTCCTGCTTAGGTCCCTGCTCTCTAAATGGGTGTCTTCTGCCTTAATCTTCTGACCAAGCCCCATGTCCTGTCACTGGTCCAGTAAATTCCACTTCTGCCTTGGCCCCTGCTTGTGCTCTTTGGAAAGTACACTAATTTCTCTCTGTATCTGGTGGATGAGAAAGGGATCTGGTTGTAATATTTCAGTTCTCATCCAAGACCAAGGTACTCTTCCCCTCTCACTACTTCGAGTATGTCCCTCCAATGCTTGGACATAGAAGATGACCTCCTCTATGGGAGAGGGCCTCTTCTCAGTCAATGGCCAGTGGGTGTTTTCCCACTGGAACTTCTAAACAAGCCCTTGAGGTCTTGCATGCCTTTAGGACTGAAGCTCTGCCTTCTCTCTCCAGTCCTCTCTCCATTTCTACATCCGAGGTCCTGAGACTGCTGACCAATGTCACCACAATTGCTTGCCTCTCCCAGACACCTCCCTTACCACTCCCCTTCCCTAATCACATGCCAGGACCACCGTCTCTCTCCACACCCTGTACATCCTCTGCTGCATTTACCACAGCCCTCTCCTGTCCTCTGCACCTGTTTCTGAAAGATTATCCTGATGTCTCCTCCAGCAACCTCTGCAATTACCAGTAATTTGTCAGCAATCTTCACACTCGGACTGTTTGTTTATATCAAAGTCTAGCCAATGGTCTCACCTTTTTTTTTTTTTTTTTTTTCACGTTTTGTCTCAAGAAAATGAACCATTCCTGACACTTAAGACACTGGCATTTTTCACTTAGCTTTTTCTTCTAGATATGTGAAACAAATGCTCTGACTGTATAATCAAAGGGAGCAGAAGATAAGGGTTTGGTCCCAAAACACTGTCATAAATATATTTGACATTTTTTGACAGTTTAAGATATGCTAGGCTCCTACTACATGCTTATATTCATTTTCTTATCCATCCTTAGAAAGCTCTATGAAATTGGCAATTACAACTATTTTACAAGTGAGGAAACTGAGGCATGAAAAAATAAACAATTTGATGGTCACACAACAAGTGGAGGAACCAGTTCTCAAACCCAGGTCTGTCTGCCCCTAAAGCTGAGTTCTAACAGCCAATATTTTTCCTTCTTCACTTCTTCCTTCTGAGTCTTGTTTTCCTTACTGTAAAATAAGGGGGTGAGATGGATCACAGGACTTCAAAAATCTGCTTCAGCTTGAGAAGAGTGTGTATCCAGCGAGACAGATCAGAGTTTAATATGACTCTTGTCTCCCTTGCCTTCTGCTTTCTGTGGTTCTCTCTGGAGAGGCAGCGGCACTGCGTTCAAGTCTGAGGGGTGTCCTATGAAGGAGGGGGCTGGCGCAATCTCGGAGGCTTGAAGCAAATTATATTCAGTCCCACAGTAACTCTCTTACAACTGCAGCAAATTTAGTGTCATATATATTAGGAGCCTAATAATTTTTAGGAACAAATGGAAAGTTTAGAGTTTGGAAAACTTGTAGACAAGAGAAACCTGAAGGCATGTCTTCATCTAACTTAGAGAGTAGCTCTGATTTGGAGTTAAGCCAGTTTTGAGGATGTTCAGTGATGAGGCCAATGGAATCCCCCTCACCCCCACGCCCCCTCCCGTACCCCCTGAAAAAAAAGAAAAAATCTTAAAGTGGGAAGGACATGGGATATCATATTACCCAATGTCTTCATTTTGCATATGAGTGAACTCAGGCTGGGAGAGGGTCCAGTTGCATGGTAACTCAGTCACAGGACAGTACCGTGAGCTGTTGTAGGTATTTTTACAGCGGGTTTTTTTGCTATAAATATCTTTGCTGTAAGCATTTTTACTGCAAACATTTTGACCACACAACTAATTGGCTTTAAGGCAATTCTGTCTTGGAAGATAAAATAACTGGTTGACAGTTTTTGGTTTGCCAGTTTGGATTCAACTGGTTGAAATGCATTAGTGGTTCTTCCAGTCAGAGATGTTATTGATGGCTTTATGGAGCGGACAATGACTTACATCAAGAGTTGGTATATTTGGAAACACACTACATTGGAGAAGAAAGAGTCTGAGGGCCCTGATGGTGCAGAGTTGAATCCACATTTCCCATAGAACTTTGGAATGTCTATCAGTGAACATGTGACAAGATGCCAAGAACAAACAACTGTATAGAGGCTTTCACAATGCAATACAAAGCTCGGTTACAAATATGCGTCCTAGTACTGTATTTGGAAGCTGATACCTCTTAATGAAGGAAGAAATTGTAGCAAAAAAGAAAAAGTGCAATGCCGAACCAGGAGACTAAGCAACAAGCAAAAAAAAATGTATAAACACTATGAATAAAAGACTTGGAAGACAAACACTTAGGTACAAACAAACCACAAAATATCATTTATTTGCACAGGATTGCTATGAATCTACACACATTTAAATGTATTCAAATATTCTGTATTTTGTAATAAAGTCTTTTTGTTATTCATTTTTCATGTTTTATTATGTCCTTCTTAATGTCCCTCTTTCATTTTTCATGATTTTATCTTTTATGGCAAAATTGCATTATGACCAATCAGTTATGCCATGAAAATGTTTGCAGCAAAGATGCCCAACAAAGATACTTTTGGTGAAAATACCCCACATGGTTATTATCATCCTGTGTTATAATAAAGGAAACTTAATGTCACAAAGCTTGATGGTTGATGGGTTTTCCTGAATTACTGCATTCCACACAAAAGAAGGAAGAACTGAAATCTGAATTGCAACACCACCTGCTCTCTGTGAAGACTTGAGCAGTCTTTGCTTCTACACCCACTGGGTACATCTTCCAGCTGAATGTTCTGCAGGAAACCCCTTCATCTCCAAGGCATTAATGCAGATGACATTATAGTTCTTTGCAATCACAGCTTATGACTTTGTTATTATCAGTATTTTGAAGAATATATTTAACAGTGTTAAACTTACTGAAGTTGTTCAGTTCCATCCAAAAAAAGGATTGACCAAGATCAAATTAGCATTTAGTTAGCTATTTTAAATACAATTCAAGCTTGTTGAACAATGATGACAGAATGTCTCAGAATTGATCATGTATTGAATTGCCCTTCAAATTCAAGTTCTCCCATGCTTATGAGAAAAGTGCAAAAGGGAGATGTGGGCTGACAAAACAAAGACACTTCTTCTCCATCATAGAAGAGCAACCAGAATAATTTCTTTGCATGGCAATTCTCAGAGTAGAGTTTCAGAAAATTTCCAAGAGTCAGAATGATTCCCAAAGCCAGATTTTGAGTAAGATATTTTGAGATCCCACACAGAGGTCCCTGTGAGAAGCTAGTGGTGGAGGAGACAGAGTCAGGACCAAGACTCTGGGAACGTCTCTGACTTACAAGCTGACTCTGAGTGTGGTGGCCATCAATTCAAACTGCATCATCCACAGGAGTGTGGGAACTCAGCTCATGTGAGCTGGTAGAGCCAGAAGGGAGATCCAGTCTGACAGGTGGGACGTGAGGCAGGAGTGCCCCAGGCAAAGGTGACGTGGACACAGGTAAGTGGAACAACACAGTGGCATAGTCCAGATGAACTGCTTTTTTGAGCAGGACCCCAGGACTCACTGGGAGTTGGGAAGGAGAAACAGGATCCAGTGCCCAAGAAGAGAATGGCCACACACAGGTAGAGCACCTGGGCCTGGTTAAATGGCTAGTATTTATAAACACTACAGCCTCAGCAGGAAAATGGGGAAGAAACGACTATTCATATTGACTGACCAAGCATAGCAGGAAGTAGATGAAGCCTGTAGCTTGGATGAGGGAGCATGCCAGGCCAGAGCCCACCTCAGCATAGTGACTTCCAAGCCCAAGAAGCAGAAACTACCCTAGGCCTCTCCTGGTAGGTGTGCTCAGTGTACTCCAGGTCTCCAAGCTTGACTTGGGGAAGAGAGGTAGAGGCCTCGATGCCCAACACCACACAAAGTCTGGAAGTCAGGGACTGGCACTTATGCTTTGGAGGCCACTGCTCATCTACACTGCAGCTATAGCATCATAGAAGGACATGTGGCTAATTTCTGGCAGAGAAAGAACGCAGGTACCATTCTTCTGCCTTGATGTCTGGGCCTCTTTCCATCACCTTCAACTAGGGGACCTGTCAGGTACTAAGAAACTCACCTCTTCTGAGTGAGATGGCTACCATCAGGTCAGTGTGTTGCCCCCACTAAGTAACATATTTGTACTTAATAAAGACATATCCAAGGTCAAAAAAATGTAGTTCCTAAACCTAACATCAGCATATTTTCTAGGATGGTATAAATTTTGGGCTCTGATGCTTGGCTTATAAGGAAGAAGAAGGAAGAAAATAAATTGGGGGATAGGTTTGGGGATTTTTGTGTTGTGGGCTAGTTGTGAGTCAGCCTTACATCCTTCTCAAAGATTTTCCTGATCTAAGAAGTAACCATTATGGAAACTTCTCAAATTTTCTAGCACTTGAATATTTTGGAAGCATTATGCAGTTTTATGATCACAAATTTGGAGATACAGAGTATATTTTAGTATCCCCATTTGACAGTTACAGTTAACTTCAGACAATGGAGTCATCTGTCCCGAGTTATCAGTTGTCAGTAGAAGAGTTTGAGCCCAGACTTGCTCCTGTATCTTCTGAGTCTCAGACCCTGGGCTTGTGTAAAAGAAAAATTTTGTTCCAGACACTTGTTAAAAATGACAAGACTGATTTTATTTGAGATAACTGCAGTAGGGAAGAGACTTCAGTATATCAACTGAGCTCAACTCCACTGAACAAGAAGCAGGAGGCTTTTTAAATTCTGGAGGATGCTGAAGGAAAAGTACTGAGGGCTGTTAAGGGGTGGGCAGTCAGTGTGATTAGGCCATCTGTGTTTGCTAATTGGTGCTTTTCAAAGTTAGGCTCCCACTCTCCCTCAGAGACTGGGAGACCTTGACTCTTTCTTGGTGATTACATTTCAAAGGGATGGCTCCCAAGTCCTTGAAAAAGAAATGCCGGGGTTGTAGGAGATACATTTCAAAAGGACAGAGAAAGGATTTACCATTGTAACTTTTCTGAAGTATATGCTCTAAGAAAAGGGGAGACAGAGGCTTATAGTCAGGTTTTAGCTGGAACAAACATTACCTTCTTTTGGTAGCATTAAGCTTTCTCAGGCAGGCTCTTCAAGGAGGCTTGGAGTTGTCATCCTAGGGACACAGCCTCGAGCTGATAGAAGTCATGCTAGAGTTTGTTCAAGTCTCCTAGTGTGTGGGCGGGGGAAGTAGATGAAGTCATTTGTGCCAAGAGTTGTGCAGTTTTCACCTGCTACCATTGCATGTGGGCTCTCCATTTCAGTGCTAGGTGGGCTGGATCTCAGGCTTCCTGGGAGAGCTCCCTGATGCCAGCCCTAGAGAGAAGTTCCTTCATGTTTTAGAGTCCTGACAATCCCAAGACTCATCAAGAGCCAGGCCTGCTCTCAGTTTCTTACTATCCTACTAGGATCCAAGGGGAAGGATTACTTTCTCCTAGGCTAAAGGATCATCTCTCCCGCTTTCTGCCTTGTGTCTAAGGAGTACCGTTGTCCTGTAGCTGTTAGACAACTGTGGCCTTGCACCCTAGAGGGAGCTACACTTTTCAGTAAATCTATTTGCCATAGGCTCTGGAAACCTTGCTGAAGGACTCAGGGGGAAGCAGAGATATTATTATTATTTTCCACTGTTTGATTCATGTAGCATTCATTAGATGATTATAGCTGTTGGGATTTGATGGATGGAGCAGTCTGTCTTGTCACTGTATTTCTGAGTCGCTCTGTAGCTACTCAATAATTATCACGCAGCAAAGTGGGGGCATGTTCGAGAATGCTAATGAATTATCCGTTTTCTTTAAGCCTCATTAGATTTCTTGATAGCCAAACCTCCCATTGACAAGATCTCATCCAACATGATTTCCCAAATGTCTTGCTGCTTGTCAGGCACAACACTATCTCCACACGCATGAGGTAGTTTGGAAACCACAGTGGTTTCCCGCTGTGCCATTATCTCATACATTTGTTTTTGTTATAGCTTTTCGTGTGTGCATCTGTTGTGTACATGTGTTGTGGAGGTGGAAGAGGGTAGACTGAGGTCTCTGGAGAAAATTTCAAAAAGGGCAATACTGAATTCTATTATAGAACTGAATCTTCTGGTTGGAAATTATTTTAGACTCATCTTGAGCTATTTGCCTTTCACTCCCAAATCTACTTTTCTCATATAAGTAAATGGTAAAATGATCTGCCCAATTCTTCTGGCCAAAAGCCTAGGCATCATCCTTGATCACCCTCTCTCCCTTAGCTCTCGTATCCAATCCATCAGCAAATCCAGGTGGCTCTACCTCCAAAAGCTATCCTAACTCTATCCTTTTCTAGCTCCATTGCCATATCTCTAGGCTAAGCCATTGCCATCTCTTTCCTGGTCTACTGTACCCACTTCATCCTTTGGTTTCCTGCTTCCATTCTTGCTCCCTTAAAATTCATTATGCCCAAAGTAGTCAGAATGACCTTTATGAAAGTCATTCAGATTGTTTCACACCACTCTCCTGCTTCAAACCCTCCAGTGACATCCTGTAGCAAGTAGAATTCAAAGTCCTTTATACAGTCGACATGGCCATATGGGAACTGGCTCTTGTCTACCCCTCAGACCTCATTTCTTGGTTTTCCCCCCATTATTCACCACCTTCTAGACAGGCCTACCTCATTCCCACCTCAGAGCCTTTGTATTTCCTGTCCTCTCTGCATGGAACCTTATTTCCTCTGAGTTTCACATAGATGGCTTTCAGCTCAAATGTCATCTCAGATTAATTCTTCAGAGAGCAGCCTCCTACCTTCAGATGCTTTCTACAAGACTGTTCTCCTTTATTTTCTTCACAGAAATTATTATTTCTTGGGATTTTATAACATTTTTAATGTCTATTTGTTTACTGCCTGCCTCTCATGACTTGCATGCAAGCATCACGAGGGCAGGGACCTTGTTTTTCTTGGTCCCTGCTAACCCCTAGCTATACCTACAAGAGTGCCTGGCACATAGCGGGAGCTTACAAAAAATTTATTGTGTGATTTAAGGAGTGAAAGAATGAAGGAATCTAGTACAACTTCTTTCTTTATAAAATGAAAACAATGAAGTCACGAATTGAAAGTGGCTTGTCCAAAATTACAAAGAGGAGACTGTACTGTTCTCCTGATCCCCACTTTTATGATCTTTCCAGCATCTCCAAGTGGTTGTCAACCAGGGTTATTCTGCCTACCAGGGGACATTTGACAATGTCTGGAGAGATTTTTAGTTGTCTTAACTGTGGAGAGATTGCTACTGGCAGTAAGTAACAAGCCAGGGATGCTGCTAAACATCCTACAATACGCAGGACAATCTCCCACAACAAAGAATTATCTGGCCGAAGATGTCAAGAGTGCTGAAGTCGAAACCCTTTAGTAGCACTTGGAAAAGAAGGTTACTCCTCCTGCTTTCTTTGCTCTTCCTCTGGGCCACTGGAAAACCTTACATAAGCCAGTTTTCCTAGACGGCCTCAGTTTCTCTGTCAAACAAGCAGTCACTTTCCATCCAAGAAAGATGCTGTCTTTGACCACCAGATTCATCTTTTCTCTCTTGAAAGTAAATCTTCCAACATCTTATTAGCACAGGACATGCCGCTGAGTTGACATTAAATACTAGTTTTAAAGTTTGTTAAAGAAATTAGTTGCTCAAGCTGTCCTTTCTGCTCTTCTACATTCTACCTATCTTTCAGTCCTAAATTCTACCACTTCCAGGGGGGCCTTTCCTGAGTCCCAGGCAGAGTTCATATCTCCCTTACATAGTATTCTCCAAGCACTGAATTTATATTAATTAAAATACTGACTTAAGCCCAGGAGTTGCTCATTTTCCCACCACCCCTAGTAGTTTATGCATTCCTTGAGGGCAGGCACCAGGTCTCAGCAGAGCACTGGGCAGAGTGGGTGCTCAGTGAGTACATTCTGGAAGGAAGACAAATGTCTCTGCCAGGCTGCATATCCATTCAAAGTGACAACAAAGAAAACCTTGCAAAATGAGCATGACAAGAGAAAAGGAAATACTTTCCTCTTTCACTGTAGTCAAAGGAAGTTGGGAGGCAGGCTTGTTAACTGACATATCTTTTCAGAATATTACTTCTCTTTTGTGGATGAACGCCGGCATTCGTGAAGCAGACAAGTGGAGCCCGCTCCCCACCAACTTGAGAATAGGCAGAATGAGTAATTATCCTAAATTGGTGGCGAGGGGTCCCAGCAGTGGGAGGAGCAGTGTGATCTCTGCAAATCCCTAAGCCCATGACAGGGACGGGGCAGGTGGCAGGCTGTGTGATCAGCACCCCAAGGGAGATAAAGAAAACAAAGTAGCAACTCTCTCTGCTTTCCAGGGAAGCCTGCTTGCTTGCCTTAAGCCTGGTGTGCTATTTAACTCAACACAGCTGCAAACAAACAAGATTAGAAATGAATGATTGAGTTCCTTTTAAAATAGAACACAAAACAAAAGCTTTTTTATTGTTGTTATCACTACGGGGCAAAGTAATGGAAGTGCCTGTGGAGGAAAACAATTCCAACACACCAGTTCCTTCCACATTAGCTTAAATGACCTGTCTAAGACATAAAACACTGAACCTAGAAAGGCCAGTTAGAAATATCACCACATTCCCATTTTATGGACAAGGAAACTGAGACCTGGAAAGGAATAACCACTGACCCCCAAATCACACAGCACACCAATGGAAAAGCCAGAATCTAGAATTAAGTTTCCTGTCTCCTGGGTGATGTGGAGAGGGGGAAGGTCAGTGGATCAGAGAGTCTGAATACCTGACCTTCAGATTTTATCAAACTGCCATCTGTGCAAATTTGGGCAAGTCACTTTTCCTTGTTTCACCTCCCCCACCCGTGAAATAATGGGTTTAGACTGAATGACGTGAAGACTCCTCCTAGTACCAAAGCTATATAGCTACGATTTCAGTAAATGCTAATATCAAATAAAAGAATAAATGAACAAATAAATAAATGTATGGAGTGCATACTATATACCAGATGCTATGCAAAACTTTTTCTTTTCCCCACAAGGTATCTCATTCAATCTTTACAGCCCTATAAAGTAGGCATGTTTGTTACTGCCCTTTGCATGTGAGAAAGCTGGAACTCAGGTTAAGTAACTAGCTCAGAGTCACACAATTGGTGTGTCAGTTGTGACAGTGGTGACAGTGGGATCTGAACATCTCCCGGTCTGACTTCAAAGATGGAAACTACAAGGTCAACAAATGTTCAAATAGTAGTACTGTCCAGTTCTTGCAGGGACTAAGACCTCACATCCATCTCCACAGAGATGACACCAGTTGGGGATACTCTGATTGTGACAGAATAAAACTGACAGAGTATAGCTCATACTCATTGATCCAATAATGTTGCAAGACCACCAAGAAGTGTAACATGTATTCTATAAAACAGTTCTATAGATAAGGGAGGACTGGCTTTTATGACCTTTATTCTGAGAATCTTCTCTAAATTTCCAATCACCTCTCTGGTTCTTTGTTTGGACCTGCTTTCAACTCCCTCACTACCCTCGGGAGGAGACAATGCCTCTGCCCACACCCAACGTATCTCACACTTTCAAATTAGAGTGTTATTACTGATCAACTCTTCAGTAATTGCAAAAGAGGTGGGAGAAAGGAGGATGATTTCAGTGCAAATTTGAAATCTTTTGTTTGGGGCCATGACAGAGTCATAGGGACTTAGTTGCCCTTCCATCTCACACAACTTAAGAAAAAAATAAGCCAAAGAAAGAAAATAATAAAGATCAAAATAGCAATATTTGAAATAGAAAACAGAATAATAATAGAGAAAATCAATGATTTGAGGGGATTACTAAAATTGGTAAACCTGTAGCCATACTGACCAGGAAACAAAAAAGAAAGAAGACAGAAATTACCAATATTGGGAATGAAAAAAAGGCATCATTATAGATTTCACTGATATTAAAAAGATAAAGTGAATATTACAAACAACTTTATGCCAATAAATTCTACACATTATTTGAAATAGACGAATGCCTTGAAGAACACAAAGAACCACACAAATGGTGTGGTTACAGTTTGTTGTACATCTACCATACCACAATAAAGTTGCAAATAATTTCTTAAAGAAAAGAGGAAAGGAAGAAAGACAAAATTTTATAACAGGGAGCTTGACCGAATCTTCAGTGAGAAAAGCATAGAAAAGGAAAAGACATTGAGGAACTGGTGGAACGAAAACGCAAGAAAAAGCAATAATATATTAGGAAATGGACTCTGAATCGACAGCATCCTATCAACCACATTTTAAGCCCAGGTTGATTCAGACTGGCTTTATGGAAGAGATAATCTGAAAGGAGGCTTAAAGCAGTGGTTTTAGAGTGTAGGCTGCAATATGACACATGATTCTTGAGCAGAGTATTAGAAGAAAGAATATTAAATTCCAGGCTTAAAAGTGTCACCTTGTCACATGCTCTGCCTCCAAGCAGAGTTTATGTAGAGACATTTGGAGAAGATAGCTGTTCCACCCTCCATTTCTCTAAACTGTGCTCATAATATCAGGAAATGTCTAGCCACCATCCAGGAGCCTTGGATTCATCTTTGACTCCTCTCTCCCCTCACTCCTTGTGGCAGCCATAGAAGAGACCCTTCCAGATCTCCCCGGAAGAGACAGCATGCTGCAAGGCCTAGAGTCAGCTGATAGCCTCTGCCTGCACTGTTTTTAGATCTATCACATCATTTGAGCTAACTCCATTCACTTGCATCTCCTAGTCAGTGAATGAGCCTCACTGTTTCTGTCCAATGAGGGATTCCTGCCAGGCAATCCTGGGATTAGAGGTGTCCAAAGTGTTGGTCAAAATGTTCACAAAGCTTCACCAAAATGAGGCTCTTCTTTCTAATCATCCTTCTTCTCTCTTTCATGGATATCAGACATGCATTATGGTCTGAAGGCTTTCCCTACCCACTTCTGCTCTCTTTATTTTTACAGGCATTCCTCTCAATACATCTCTTGCACTTCTAACTCTGTCTTGACATTTGGTTCCCGGAGAACCTGAATTGACATGTACCCCTGACATTCTCTTCCCATCACTTTAGTCCCCAAGTTTTATTGAGTCTATCCTCAAACTCTCTTTTGAAGTTACTTCCTCTTCTCCAATTTCACTGCCACAGTCCTAGGACAGGCTGCCTTAGTTCCATTGCCCAAAACCTTGCCCTAAAAATAGTCAGACATCAGATTTGAATTTCAGTGCTAGTGTTACTCTAGGAACAAAGTGGTTGTTTGTGTGGCCTGGATATCTGATATCAGGGCTACACTTCCCATAAGAATAGGATATAATTTGGAAGGGGGCTGTGAAGTTTGACTGCTAAGCTCTGCTCTGACAATTAACTGGGATCTAATGTTTCATGCTCAAATACGACCTTACTTCTTTTATATCTGAAATGAGGAAAGTTTAATCACAGTCTCTGCTCTTTGCAAAGAATCAGGGAGGCTGGTGAAAATCTGATTGGTAAAGTGCTGTGAGCTCCTCAGAAGCTCCAATAATCCTCTATCTATGGATAAAAATGCTGTCCTGCCACTATTCCCATATATACCTTTCATTTTGACTCCAAATAATGCCTGGCTGCCTTCATCTGGTGTTTAAAGCCCTCTAATTTTCTCTCTCAATAGCCTCTCTCATCCTACATATGCCAGCCAAATGGAACCACTCACTTATCCCCAAGCACAGTCAGTGCTTTCTCACTTCAATAATTTCACTCAGTCTCTTTCCTCCATCTGGAATCTCCTCGCTTCTTACTCCCAAAGCTATTTGTCCAAATTCTACACATCACTTAAAGCCTCTCTGAAATACGACATTCCCTAAGAATCCTCAGAAGTACTCTTTCCCTCTGCTACCATTTCACAGTAATTTTGCTTGTACATTTCTCAAGGCACTCATTGCTTTCTACATGTCTTGTGTTTATTATACTCCCTGTCTTATACAGCACTCCCTACTAGGCTATAACCTCCTTGCCCATCTCTCTGATCCCTACCCTCTCCCAGGACCTGCCACCTAAGGGCTGCTCAAGCCCTTGGCTCTGAATAGGTGCATTGTTTTCAGAGGTAGTCATGGGTTCCCTTGTGTTCCGTGCATTCTTGTGCAGTACCTCTTTGAGACCCAAGGTTACAGACTGTCAGGGCTGCTGGAGAGGGCTCCAGGCAGCTTTGCCAGGAAATCAAGTATTTCCCTGAGCAAAGCCTTCTGTGCAATCCAGTGAGTCTTGCATTGTTAACACAGTTATCTGGTCAAATCAGCTAAAAGAGTAAATAAGCAGACGTCTCCAAGTTTTCACATAAGGATGTGAATAGCTATCACTGCTAAAACAGACTGCCTTACCTCCAGTGTCTGAACAAAAGTTTTCAGAAATTATTGCAAGTTGGGGGGAACATCAATATTAGCTTCCATCCTGAGCCTAACATCTGCTCCATTGTGTGTTCCCTCATTCTGATTCTCCACTTACCATCAAGCCTGATCCCTGGACGTCAACCACTCACTCTATAAAGTAACAGTCAAAATGTGAATGGAATTCCAATGCATTTTTCTAAGAACATTACAGTGGTCCTAGTCTTGCCAAGGGGTTCTCTCTCTCTGCTGTGTCATCCAAAACCAGCTTCCATGAACACATTCCCAGGTCAGTAAACATTCAACAAGGAATACGTATTGAGGTATACTGTGTGCCAGGAACAGGGATGGGCATACAGAGATAAATAGAACCCAGATCCTGCACTCAAGAAGCACTCAGTTGGGGCTTCCCTGGTGGCACAGTGGTTGGGAGTCTGCCTGCCGATGCAGGGGACGCAGGTTCGCGCCCCAGTCCGGAAGGATCCCACATGCTGCGGACAGGCTGGGCCCGTGAGCCATGGCCGCTGGGCCTGCGCGTCTGGAGCCTATGCTCTGCAGCGGGATAAGGCCACAGCAGTGAGAGGCCCGCGTACCACAAAAGAAAAAAAAAAAAAAAAAAAGAAGCACTCAGTGAACCAAAACAGCCTTTATTTTTAGGATACAAATTTTCTTCTGGTTCAAATTTTTATGACATCCTTGGACCATCCAACTCTGTCAATTCTTATTTTAAGGTTCAGTTCTAGAATAGTTTTAATGAAGCAAAACAAACCTCCTTGATTCAGAGGATCAGCTCTGCCCACCATATCTGTCCAGTGCAGTGAAGTTCCAACCCATCACCTAGAGAAGCAATTTTACAAAAGCTCTGGGATAGATCATCAGTAGAACACAATACAGCAACCCAGTGGATGAGTTACGACCCACACATGAAAAGGAAAGTTGTTCTTTCACATCTTGGTCTTCCATGCAATGTAAAAGTTCTTTGAGTTTTCCCAGGTATAAAGACAGCTAAGAACAGAAAGTTCTAGAAGGCCGTTCACAGAGGCAGGCAGATCACGATCAGGAATAGCAATATTCTCAGGTGTGGTTAATTAGCTCTAGCTGAAAAGGCAAATGTGTTTCCTTCAGCAGAGCAGAAACAAACATGGTGCTTGTCTTAATTTGCAAAAGGTTTCAAACCGTAGTGTTTTTAATCGACAGACTAAATATCCAATAGTGGCTACCAGCCCAGTTCCAAAGGCTGCAGTACAGCCTGACTATTAATTTCCTGAAAGCTTAGCAAAACAAAGTTGGATGCCAGATTCTTGAGAAAAGTCTCCTCTTCAAATAACAAATCTTCCTCCAGCTTTTTAACTTCTTCCCAAGGTCTCAGCCAAGATAAAAGAAACACAGAAGCATCACCTTGGATGCTATCTCACCATCACCTTGGATGCTATCTCACCACCACTGAAAACCCTGAGAAACCTATCACTGCTTGCCAGCAGGCCAAAGCTCCACCTTGTCAACAGCTCAAATGCCCTGGGATTTTCCATCCTTCTGATCTGTCATTACGGAGACACAACACATTCATTAGTGAGCTGCTCCTAACTTTTAAAGTGTTGCTCCTGAAACACGCTTGAAAACTTAGGTGCTGTTGGCTATGTGGAATGAGCCCTGGAAAACAGAGTCAGGAAGCCTGCATGATGGACTTTGAACTCACTGTTTACCCGTGAGAAAGTTATTCTCTTTGAAACTGTGTATTTACTTGAAATATAGGGATAATAGCACCCACCGTGACTACAGGATGTTTGTAGAATTCAAATGAGATAATGCATGGAAATAAATTTGATAAAAGGAAAAAAAACCACTATATAAATATAGAGAAATAAATAGAGCTGATGGCCAATCTGTTTAACTTGTATTGCTTATGTAGGCCACACGGACACAATATTTAGAGATACTGTCTTTGTTAAATAGCAAAAGAAAAAAAATACCTTAGGATTAAGAATTAGCAAACCTGTAGACTGGACCATATTTGAGTTTTAGCACTGTCAGGTACAGATATGACAATACATCTATTTTTTAAATTTATTTAATTAACTTATTTATTTTTGGCTGCGTTGGGTCTTCACTGCTGCACGCGGACTTTCTCTAGTTGTGGCGAGCAGGGGCTACTCTTCGTTGCGGTGCACGGGCTCCTCATTGCAGTGGCTTCTCTTGTTGCGGAGCACGGGCTCTAGGCGTGCAGGCTTCAGTAGTTGCGACCGCGTGGGCTCAGTAGTTGTGGCTTGTGGGCTCTAGAGCACAGGCTCGGTAGTTGTGGTGCACGGGCTTCGTTGCTCCACGGCATGTGGAATCTTCCTGGACCAGGGCTCGAACCTGTATCCCCTGCATTGGCAGGCGGATTCTTAACCACTGCACCACTGGGGTAGTCCATGACAATACATCTTTTGTTGAATGAAACCTACCTGCGAGAGTGATGGGATGTAATCCGTATATCAGCTCAAACTCTACCTTGTCCGCTTTAGCCTGTGAATGGCATCTCAGGGGGAGTGCTTATGCCCCTGGAAGGCAAGGGCGTTGTTAACACAGGGCATTACTGTTGAGGAGGTAATACCAGGACACTGGAGCTCAGTGGAGGAAACCAACAGGTCCAGACATGTTTAAGAACTTTAGTTGGGTATCATTCTACTGAAGAGTGTTGGGAGAATAGAATTAAAAACAAAACCTCTTCCCAGCCCAGAAAATCTTTCCACAAAGGTAGAAACGAAGGAAAACACTTTTATTATTGAAAAAGCATTAAACCATGTGATGTGCTTCACAGGCAATTTGCTAAGTGATTGCAAAGGCAGAAAGGATTCTCACTCCCTTATACAGGCGGGGCCAGGCGGATACAAGTCATTAGACACGTGGATATACAATCACTAATCCTCAAGTAAGAGCTCTTAACAGCACCTTTGTCACACATAGTTCATCCTAACTTTACCATGGGAACTGGGGAGACCACCTATGTTGTTAGCTAATTGGCTTTATCCAGAAGAGAAACAAACTTCTTATCTCTTTATGACAAGAGACAGTTTTGCAAATTGGAGCAAGGCACCCACTGAAATTAGGCTTTACCCTCCCCTGGGAACTGGGAAATAGGAGCGCCATCTCCCTTGATGTTCACATTTCAAAAAGATGGTTTCCAAAAAGACATCCCTGGGTCATAAAACTGATGAGAGGTGCATGTCAGAGGGATGAAAAAGTACTCACAAGTTTTCTAAGGTAAATGCTCTACGAAAAAGGAAGGGAGGGAAATCTTTATTTTCAACAGGAAGAACCAAGACTTTAATTTTTAATTTGTATTTGCTCTTACAAAAACCCCAAGCTTTTTCAGCAGAAAAATTACATTTGAGGGAACAGATGGAAGGTATAAGCACACCTTATTCCCAACGGTGACTTCCGGGTGGTAGAAAATCTGGGGGACAACTCTTCCCTTCATGGTTGGCTTTGGAGCCCGAGAGAAGCCCTGAATGCCTACCTTTCATGCATCAAAAACGGGATGTCAACTCTCACCTATCAGTCACATTCCCCTTGTCCTCCTGGATATTTCTGCTCTGAATGCTGCTCTCTGCCCTCTCTGGGCCACCGTCTGTGTGTATGAACTGCCTCCCTGCTGGCCACCCCTGAACCTCTGGCCCCTCTGCTGCACAGGCGCTCTTGTTCTTCTCCAGACCAGGGGCTGGGGCCCTGCACCACTGCTGGTTGCCTGTTGCGGTTCTGTGCCCACCATGTCCCGGTGCCACTCGAGCTTTCCACAATGTAGCCATGAGTAACACTCTGGTGACGAACGATGCTTGAGAAAGCTGCTCTCTCCACTACTACCACCTAGAGCTCTGCCATTGCCTCCCTGCTTACCTTCCATATCCAAAGCTCTCTTCTCTAAATAGGGATACACTTTCTCCTTCCAGTGTGCCACTCGGACCCCCAGGAATAGAATTCTCTATATTTTCACTTGCACTTCTCTCTTACCCAGTGCATAGGACCCCTGAGGAAACTAGTTGGGACCATTTAATGGTCACCTTCTAGGGTGACCAGAACCCCTGTTTGCCTGAGACAGTCTAGTTTTAGCACTGAAATCCCCCCAGCTCAGTCCAGAGTAAATCAGGCCAGCTGGCTACTCTATGACAGCATCTCAAACTTTAATGGGCATGCAAATTCCCTGGGGATCTTGTTAACATGCAGATTTGGAATCAATGGTTCTGGCGTGTGACCACATTTTGAACAAGGGTGTAAAGTACAGACAGCATCATGAATTTTTGTCAGATATCTGATTTCTTCCCTTTTGTGCTTGCTACTGAGTGTGAGCCTCCATGCTCGGCTCTATTTAGCAGTGATTTTTCTGTACTCACGATCCCACCATCCGTCATTGCAATCTTGCTTTTGCCTGAGCCTCCTCTGATATACCAGATAGCCCAGCTGCAGTCCATGGTAGTAGACACTGTTGATTTTATAACCAATATCCATCCCTCACATTTTCCCTCCTATAGGACCTGAGAGGTGAGTAAATATGGATCCAAGAGGTTTTAAAAACCATGTTTTCTAGCTCTTATGTCTGTAAGTTACTTAAGAGCAGAGACTGTTTATCACTCATTCCTGATGCTCAGAACACAGAGCATGACTTCTCGCTAAGAGCAGCCTTTCCACAAATGCTTGTTTGTTCCTTCTTTAGGTCCCCAACTCATTCTACAGCACCTAATTAGTATTTGAAATCTTCTAACAAATAGAAATTAATAGGAGTCGTGAAGGTGTCTTGGTGTTGTAGGGACATAGAATTTAGAACTGGGATTAAGAATGGCTTTATATATCCTAAGGCTGCATATTTACCAAGAAACACTATTGTTTGTCTTAAATGACAATGCCTTTTACGTACATGGCGTTACACCATAGACTTACTTATTGAGGTTAACCAAAGAAAATAGCTTGCAGGGTAAACACATGTCAGTGGACACTCTAAATGTAGTGTTAACCTTGGATGGAACATCAATTTAAAAACATCCATAAAATAGACACTTTTTGTCCAACAAATGGCAAACAGATTAACAGTGCTATAATAAACACAATTATTTAATATTTTGTTTTTCCTTTATAGTGGCTTTTTGAAGAGAGGGGAACAAAAGGAGAAGAAGGTTTTAAGGAAAAGATTGAGCAGCAACATGGTAAAAAGATGCTTTGATAAACTTCTCATGATATATAACCCACTTAAAATGTAAAAATCATATTTTTTGTCCCTGCATGGATAAGCTGCTGGGAATGTAAAAGAAGCCAGACATAAAAGAAAGTATGGATCCCTGGGGATAGTTTGCACTTGTGTGAGCTCTGATCGTGGGTGGTCTAGCGTCTGGTTTCTAACTAGAGACGAAGTGTGAGCCTGGGCAGCGTGGGGTTAAGATTAGAGACTACATAAAGCTGGATTCCTCTAAGGAGAAACACCCACAACTGGTAGAGGAAGAAAATGGACAATATACTTGATTTGATTTTGACTCTGGGTGGAGCAGGAAAAAAAAAAAGAAAAGAAAGAAAGAAAAACAAAAGTTTCCTCTGAGAATTCCTAAACCCAGGCAGTGTTTGAGGATTTGAAGCCAGAATCTATCTTGCTTGCACGGCACCAAAAAAACCCAAGCTAAAAGTTACGTTTAAAGTGGCCTTGGGTGGCAGTGCCTCTTGATGGCTATAAGGAGGAAACACAAGTCTTCTCCAGAAAAACACACTTCAAAGCCAGGCCTCAAAGGATTTCCGCCCAGAACACTCAAGGAACGTGAACTCACATGCAAAAACTAGTATACACACAAGTTAGCCTGTATATAAGAAACAGCAAAAACAACAAATTACTGAGTTTTAAAAATGTGGCTGACTGAAATTACTAGAAATGGAATATAAAACAAATACTATTAAAATGCCTAAAGTAATCAAAGAGGGTATTGAAATAAAATTTTAAAAAAAGACTGTAAAATTTAACCAGGCAGAATTGAAGGAAAACCTAACTATAGAATGTTTATTTATTAAAAATATATAAATTGACATTAGAAAATTAATGGATGGGTTAAATAGTATATTAGGCACAGCAGAAATTAGAGTTATTAAACTCTGAGATATATTTGAAGAAATTATATGGAAAATAGAATAGAAAGACAGAAAAAGATGGACATGTTAAAAAATTTAGACACACAGATGACAGAGTACAAATCTCTAATGTGCTTGTCAGAATTTCAGAAGGAGGGAATGGAAGAGAGAAAACACTTGAGGAGCTAAAGGAATTGATGAAAGACACCAGCACTTGGGTTCAGAATGCCCAGTGAATCCCAAGCAGAATAAAGGAAAAGAAATCCACACTGAGGCACATTGTAGAGGAACTGTAGAACTCTGAACAGAAAAAAGAAATCTTAAAAGCAGTTGAAAAGAAAGATCTACACAACTGATAATTTACTTCTCAACCGCAACAATCAAAGTTAGGAGACACATCTTTATAGTGCTAAGAGAAAAGAACTGTCAAAATAGTATAGCATACATAGTGAAACCATCTATCAAGAACAACAGTGAATTAGAGACATTTTTAGACAAAAACAAAAAACCACTTCACTTCCAACAAACTCTTAACTAAAAGAATGTCTGGGTGATGTTCTTCAGAAAAAGAAAAGAATCCCAGAAGGAAGATCTGAGAAATAAAAATACCAAATAAAGGACAGTGTGGACTTACGGGTAAAACTAAACAAATATTGACTGTAAAAGAAATTAATAATATAATTCAATTTATGGTTTTAAAAAAAAAAGATAAAATTTATATCTTGGAAAACAATGACATGTGGGGTGAAGTTAGTGACTGTCTCAAGCATTTTAATTTTATCTTTTTGTTGAGAAGGAAGATAAATATGCCAGTTTGCTTTGGACTTTGTTAAGTTAAACGGGCATGTTAAAATTTTAAACGTAGCCAAAAAAGTGGAATGTAAAACTTCCAAACTGGTGGAGGAAAATAAACTGATTGGGGTGTGAGTAGGGAGCAGAGTCGATCCAAAAGATGGAAAGAAAAGGGAATTAAAAAAGAACACTGAAAAGGCACAAAAATGGGGAAAAAAATGAAATAAGATAAAAGAAATGATTTCAAACATATAGTTTATCTCAATCAACGTAGATGAACTAAACTCCAGTTAGAAGATGGGGTTTTTAGATGGATTTAGAAACAAACTCAGCCTATATGGTATATACAAAAAGATACAACTAAAGCATAAAGGCAGAAAGATGTTAGGATGAACTCATGGAAAAAGAAATTCTAGGAAAAAGTCAAACAGGGGAGACGGTATTAAAAGTACTGCTAGAGATAAAGACGATTAGTAAATATTAATAAAGCTTTAATTCTCTAAGGAAATAATTCTAAACTTGCAAGCACCTAAAAATATACATACATCATCCAGCAATAAGAGAATACATATCATTTTTGAGCCCACATGGAATCTTTGCAGAAAAGTAGCCTCAAGTTGGACCAGGGAATTTCCAATAAGTTTTAAGGGGAACAAAGTATTTTAAAAAAGCAAGAGACAAATATAGATCAACGGAGGCAAGAACTCTTTCAATGACAAGTTTATCTCAAATTTTTCTTTTAGAAACTAAAAACAGAGTTACCATATGATCCAGCAATTTCACTCCTGGGCATATATCTGGGAAAGATGAAAATTCTCACTCAAAACGATACATGCACTCCAATGTTCACAGCAGCACTATTTACAATATCCAAGACATGGAAGCAACCGAAATGTCCATCAACAGATGAATGGATAAAGAAGATGTGGTATATATACATAATGGAATACTACTCAGCCATAAAAAAAAGACTGAAATAATGTCATTTGAAGCAACATGGATGAACCTAGATATTATCATACTAAGTGAAGTAAGTAAGACAAAGACAAATATTAAATGATATCACTTATATGTAGAATCTAAAAAAATGATACAAATGAACTTATTTCCAAAACAGAAATAGACTCACAGATGCAGAAAACAAACTTATGGTTATCGAAGGGGAAGGGGGGAGGGAGGGATAAATTAGGTGTTTGGGATTAACATACACACACTACTATATATAAAATAGGTAAACAACAAGGACCTACTGTATAGCAGAGGGAACTATATTCAATATCTTGTAACAACCTATAATGGAAAGAATCTGAAAAAGAATATATATATATGTATATATATATATATATAACTGACTCACTTTGCTGTACACCTGAAACATTGTAAACCAACCATACTTCAATTTTAAAATAATTTGTTTTCTTTTAGGCTTTGCTGATTGCCAATTTTGATAAATTAATATCTTATCATTTTCTGGAATCCTCCATCTGGTTTTTTTCTTTAATGTACAAAATATTTGGTTGAAGCATGAACGGTCTGTATATTGGTTCTCTAGCTTCATGTCTCACACACATGTGCATGCAAGTGTATGTGCTTACTCTTTGGTTGGTTGACATAATTTAATTTTAAAAACAAGCTGAATTTTAAAAATTCAGTCCTCTGTGTTAGCCCAGACATTAAAGACTCTGTCAGGGGCTTCCCTGGTGGCGCAGTGGTTGAGAGTCCGACTGCCAATGCAGGGGACACGGGGTCATGCCCTAGTCCGGGAAGATCCCACATGCCACGGAGCGGCTGGGCCCGTGAGCCATGGCCGCTGAGCCTGCACGTCCAGAGCCTGTGCTCTGCAACGGGAGAGGCCACAACAGTGAGAGGCCCGTGTACCACGCAAAAAAAAAAAAAAAAAAAAAGACTCTGTCAGTAATTGAAATTCACTTAAAAAAACACTTTGATAGAATTATTTTTTAAATATCAGTAGTGTGGATATTGATTATTGTTGTACTATATAATTTTTTTAACTCAGTTATCATTCTTTATGACAAAGTTCTCTTTTGCTTGGACTTGAGATACTCTAAGATGTTTCAAATGATCCCAAGGACATAAAATTATTTAACTTTAAATAATTTTAATAGAAATAATAATGTATAGAAATAGTTTGGAAAAGATAGGATTTGTGAAGCTGATTGTAATAAAAATGCATTCATTACAAATGCCATAAAAGCAGGCACCCAGTCATTTTTTTCCTCACCATTTTATCTTCAGGGCTTAAAATAATATCCAGCACATAGTAGATATTTAGCAAATCTTTTAGTGGAAAAAAAGATATTGTAAATGTAGGCTGATAATTAAGTGGCCAGAAATGAAAGGACTGCATCTAACAGGAAAGGAAAGGCACTCATAATCGTTAATTATTTTATGTCATTCAGCCACTCTCTATTGAGTACCTACTCTGTGCCAGGAAATGTTCTAGATATCTTGTGATATATTGATGAATAACAGGCATGGTTCCTTTATCAGTGTGGAACTTACAATCTGTTTGGGGAGATACAAATTGTTGAAAATATATAGGGTGGTCACAAGTATCAAGTTCTGAGCTTCTGAACAGTGTGGCAAGGGAATAGGAGAACTCAATTCATCGCCTGCTACAGGCATCTTCCAGTGCAGCTTTGATTTTACCAAAAATTTAACCATTTACAATAATTTTTCAATATCCATTGTTGACACAATACTTTAATATCCATCATCTCATTTGAAGAGGAAAGACTGTATATTATCCCTTACAAGTAAGGAAAATGAAGTCCAGAGCAGATAAATCACAGGATTAGAACCCAGATTTCCTGAATCCAAATTATTGGCGATAAAGGTGATATCCCCTCTTTAAAAATGGGTTTTGATGTTTGTTTTTAGCAAATATTTGAAAAGAAGAAAAATCATAGTCTCCTTTTGGTGCTTTCCAAAATGTCAATCTATCCAGAATTTCCAATTCTGGGTGACTGCCAGAATTTTTCACTTTTTCTCTGAGGATTAGTTCTTAGCTATAGAGAAACAGTCATCGGTTATATGAGAAGAAGTCCCTGAGAGAAAGGCAGGTTGGACATGGCCTTTAGTCCACTGTGAACTTCTTGAAACGAGACAATGTGATTTGCATCTCTGTCCCTAGTGTCCCCCACTTAACAGCGTGGCCAAACGTGTGGGGTCAGCAGTAGAGCGTGTCAGTCCTCCACACCATTCTGACAACCACTTCCGGGGGCCCAGGCCCTGTGACACCGCAGCTCAAATTATCTTCCAAAAACAGCAGTGTCTGTCATGCCTTTGCTCAGAAGCTTTAGGTGGCTCTCTCTTACCTACTAGGTATTGATCAAATCCTTCAGTCTGTCACTCAAAGTCTGCCATAGCCCTTTTTGAGGTTTACTGTGTTCTGCTCATCTCTCCTTCTCTCATTCAACACCTCCTCCCCAGGTCTCCAACCACCCTGGTTTACTCGCTGGTGCCACAGCACACTTGATTTTGTACAACGCCAGGTCTTTGCTCAAGCTGTTTCTTCTGTCTAGAACACCATGCCCTGCCTATGTATATTTATCTAACACATCCTTAACAATCTCTGACTTCTCCTTGCATCCTTGACTTGTAATTAACCTCCTTTCCCCAGGCTCCCACCGTGAGCCCTTAGTTTGCATGCCTCCCTGACCCTTATCCCAGTCTACTTTGAATCAGAGTGACTTCACTACATATTAAGAGTTTAGGAATGGCTTGCAGGAAGTGCCAATGTTTCATTCTTGCTGACCCTAGCTCAGTTTCTGTCACATAGTAGATGTTTCTTGAATTCCAGAATTAATCAATTATACCACCTAGGGTAACCAGAAGTGCCAGAACCACCTCTATAGAGTCAATTTGACCCTGCCAAAGTTTCCTCCCATGAAAAATGGATGCAATGACACACAGAAGTGGCAATATTGTCATGATCACAAAGCTGGTGACAAATATAACATGCTACGTGACATCTATTTTTAAAAATGAAGAAGACCTAGAAACTCAAAGCAGGCACTGGAAATTAAAACTGTCTGTTCACTATTACCAGAATGTTACTAATGAAAGTTGTCTAGTGATCCCAGAAATTGGTCCAGCCAGGGAGAAAAAGTGTTCTCACTTCTATGCTTGTTTTTCCCCATATTGCAAAGTTGATTTGTATCTAGCTCTTCTAAACTTTTATCTTGCTGGCTTTCAGTCTCCCAAATTCAAAAAAATATTGAATTGCTCCTGACATCTAGCTGGCTTCATCTGGAGTGCATGCATAATTTAAGCTGACTGAATATTTTGCCACATTAGAGTGGAAAATATCTGAATCCCCAAAACAGTAAAAGAAAATGACAGGTTCAAATATCACTTGGCATCACCTTTCACAAATTTCTGCCAGGTAATTAAGGCCGTCTAGGAGGCTGAAACAGAAATTTGCCTTTAGCTATAGGATTTGCTCATAAACAGTCAAGGCCCAGAAAGATGACTGTCTTTAGCGGATGCAAAGTCTTCCTTCTTTGGAAGCAAGATAAAATAAACACATTCCTCAGATTATTTGCTTTTTTTTTTTTTTAAAGATTTTTTTTGAATTGATTTCCTTTTGAACCAAAGAAAATGAGGCTTGGAAGATGCTTTCATTAGTAGAATTTACTTGGCTTTGAAATATACAAAAAAGACACTACTAAAACCATCAAGGTTTGTTAAAAGAAAACAACTAACGAAGCTGCCAAATGGCTCAGGTTATAGTTGCTCTTGGTTTCCCCTCCTTGCTCCAGCCCTGTGCCCCCTCTCACTCAGTGTTGTACCCACAGAGCATGAAACATGCTCTCCCTTCACCCTGGCGATGACCTTGTGCACACGGCCCGAATCCTGAGAGTGTGAAGGTGAGGCATTTTCCACAATCGCAGTTGCAGCAGTATGACAATAGAGCTGACAGAGCTAAAGAGAAAATGCACCAGGAAGGCAGGGTGTGGCAAACTGGAAAATGAGGGCAGAGAGGCAGCTGAGCCTCCAGCATAGCCCGGAGGAAGGAACAAGTAGGATCTGGGAGACTCCTGCGGGCTGGGTGTAGGTAGACAAGCTCTCTGTTGCAGTGCAGGGGCATTTCATCAGGCCTCGCCAAGCGAGGGTATTCATTAGGGCTCTCAGTTTCTTTTTGTTTTCTTCCCGTACTCATCTATAACAATTCTGACCTTCCTTTTGAGATACATTGACTCTGGGAATGGGAGTGGAGGATGTGAGTATTCCGGTCCCTGGAAGGGATGAGTGCAATCAAAACTATGCACCAGCTTGCTCTATTTAGCAAATTTGTTGAACACATACCGAGGGCCCTGCACTGGCCCTGCACTGGGGATTTGGCAGGCAAATAAGAAAGGCCATGCCCTCATGGACTTTCTATTCTAGAAGAGGAAGATGGACAATAAACATACGAACAAGCAAACAAATAAGATCAACTGATATAATAATGAAGGTCATAGAGAAATTTTACAAGGTGAGTTCAGGGAGGGTGACTGGATTGGGGGAGGATAACTGCAGATGGAGTGGCTGGGAAGGCCTCTGTGAGGTGGTGCTCTTTGAATTGAGACCTGAATGAGAAGAAGGAGGCAACCATGTCAAGATCTGGGCGTTCCAGGCAAAGGGAGGAGCAAGAGCAAAAGCTCTGAGACAAGCATGAGTTTACAGTCAGGAACAGGAAGGCGGTCGGTGTGCCAGGGACACAATAACACATGGGTGAGCAGGAAGAAGTGGGCTTGGATAGATGCTAAGAAAATAGAGCTTGGGAACCTGAGAAATGGGAGACCAAACAGACCTTGGACCAGAGTGGATTAAGATGGATGTTCTCCCTAAGAATTTCTTCCACTAGCCAGTCCTAGACAGTAATCCCTCTCCATCATCCCTCCTCTCCCAAGAAAACCCTTCTGTTCTCTGAACTACCATGGCAATTCTCCTAACACACCCTGTCAGTTCACACCGTGGGCTTTTGCACCTACGGCTCCCTTGTCCAGAATGTCTTTGCTCCAGTCTCTGCCTGAATAAATCTTTAGCCTATACTTCCAAATTCAGCTAAAATATCGTCTCTGTACATATCCCAAACATATCCTGCAGAAGTTTGTATAATTCCATTTTAACACCTTTCCAATTGTATTGTGTTTGTTGCTCTGTAATCCTAGACCAGGAGTTCCACAGAGGGCAGAACACTTCCTTATTGATCTTTCCAGTTTCTGTGCCCAACAGAGCACCAGATACATGGTAGGTGCTCAGTAAACGCTTTGTAGGAAGGGAGGAAGGAAGGAAAGAGGAAGGGAAGGAGGAAAAGAGGAGAGTAGAGGAGGAGAGAGGAGACAAAGATTCTCTCCTTGACCAAACTCTGATCAGACTCCTCTGACTTCTCTTCCCAAGTAGGCCCTGACTTTTAGGTCTCTGGGTTTGTCTTTACATTGTCTAATTTTAGCAAGAATCCTGCAAAGCTGGTTTAGCTAGAATCCCCCATCCTCCATACCTGATCTCCCTCCATATCCACATCCTCCACCATCCCCCAGGTGAAATCTGATCATTCTTGTCTGCCATCAGAATCCCCCCTTATCTCTGATGTTTTCTCTTCGTGATTCCCTATCACTGATCTCCACCCTGCTCCTTAGCTCTAAGTTCCCACTTTTCTTTGTTGTATCGAGTTGAGCCCAATCTCCTCTACTGTAAAACTCCATTGCAGTGGTCCCTACAACTATCATGATAGTCCCCTTTGAATAAAGTCTGCCTTGTCATCTTTAACAAGTATCATGAATATTTTTTTAACAGAGGGAGGAAGGGAGTGGGGAAGGGAGGAGGAAGGGAAGGAAAAAGGAAGGAAAAGAAAGAGCAAGGAAGGAAGGACGGAAAGCAGAAGGGAGGAAAAGAGGAAAGGAAGGATTTAAACTGTAAAATGTAGCAACTAGTTCATCTCTGGGATATTTGTATCAATAGTGAAAAACAAAAAAAAGGGAAATAGAAAAATATATTTGCAATAAAAGAAAAGTTACACTCATCTGGCAAAGTATTCTTTTACCCTGCTAAGACCACCAAGGAATGTAAAATCCCTTCCACACTTCTTTTCAAAGGTGTTTGCATTTGAGTCACAATTCCTGCCAATCCCAAATTACACAGATCTGTATGGCAGCAATTAGGCGTATAAAGTGCTATCGGGGAAGAATGACAGCTGTTGAACTCTGTGGTGGAAACAGAAAACCTGTGCACAAGGGCTCAACTCTGACTAGTAACAGAGAGACTGAGAATCTGCTAGGCACTTCTAGGAAGCAATCTTACCAGTGTGAATTATCAGGGACACAGAAATGAACAATGCAGGAATGAGATGATCAAATAACTATGAAGCACACCAGGCTTAGAACAGAGGATACTCCCAACTAAGGTTTTACTTTGGTGAGGAGAGTGGCACCAAAAGTGGGAAAGGGGCCATGACAGAGGACATCTAGTCCAGAAGGGTTCCCAGAGTATAAGTATACTCTGATGGCCTTGTTGCCTATCACAGCGGTTCTCAACCTTAGTAGCACGTTAAAAGTTATCCAGGAGTTTTCAAATCTTATAGTGCTTGGACCCCAGACCATCTAAATAAGAATTTCTGGAGATGGAGCCATAACATCAAAGTTTTTAAAAAGCTCACCAAGTGACTCTACCAGATACAGGTGACTAAAATTAGTTTACTTAGCAGCGTTCACTAAGCTGGTTCGCATGCATAGGTTTATGTAATCTGAATTTATAAAGAAAGGTAAAACCAAAGCTCAGAGACAAGAAGGAAACTTACTCTGGGTCATATAGTTAGTGACAAGGTTCAAACTTGTGCCTTCAGACTCCAAGTTTCACATGTATTCAGTACGTCAGACCAGTTTAGGGAACTGCTCCCAGGGACTGTCTTAGTGGAGAAAATCTGGTCTTGAGTGATCCTGCTCTCCCTTTTCCCCACAGCATTTCCTCCTACACCCATCTCATTCCCAGGTGCCCATTTCTACTCCCATGATCTAAGCAGTGACTAACCACTTGGCAGGAGCCAGTTTTGTGGGCAGCCTTTCTGTGGGAAAATGTTCTCTTTGAAAGAATACTGGCAAATGAAGTAAATAAAATACGAACAACTGGTGCATCTGGGTGAAGTGTATGGCAGTCTCTTGAACTATACTTGAAATTTTCTGTAAGTTTGAAGTATCAAAATTGAAAGTTACAAGAAGAAGGAGAGGAGGAAGAGGAGGAGCAGGAAGAGAAGGAGAAGAAAACATCGGCAGGATTTCATATAGATTAAACGGCTTTGGTAATGAATCCACAGCCTGAGGGTCTGGAGGCCTGAGTCTGTTCCTGACTCAACCACCACTCTGCTCTGAAACCTTGGCCACCCCCATTCTAGATTTCATATCGGGAAAATGAGAGGGCTGGAGCAGATTATCACTGTAACGTTTGTTGATGCATAACAAACCACCCCCCAAATCTTAGTGGCTTAAAGCAAAAATTTATTATCTTTCATTGTTTTTTGAACTAACTAGGCCCAGCTGGGTGATTCTCCCTTGGGGGATTCTCATGGGGTGACAGTCAGATAGAAGTTGGGCTTGGCACTACCTAGCTCATATGGGCTGGACATCCCATGTGGCTGGCTACGTGCCTTGCAGTTCATCCTGGCTTTCGACTGGGAGCCCAGATGGGGCTGTGGACCCAGAATACCTACACTTCAGTGTCTTATTAAATAGACACATGGTGCTCTCCTCAGTTAGGGCATGCGTTTTCTTTTAAAGGATGTCTTTCATAAATTAGAAGCTCCACACTCATGTGAATAGTTATAATTGCTGTTATTTACGTTCTGCTGACCACTGGCTGTTACCACCTTGCTAACCACCATCCTGTTGGTGTCTGGATGCTTCTCCTGACTACTCCCTGTCTCTGCTGGCAGTCTTTTAGTTCCCAGCCACTCACTGGAGATGCAGCTACCTAGGAATTCCAGGGTAAGCAGCAAAGGAAAAATACTTAGGAAAAATTGTGTGGGGTTTCCATTTATAAAAACTGTGATTGTTTCTAAATATTAGTAACTATAATAAGGATAGGTATGTGTAACTACATTCCCAAATGCATCCTCTCTCATACCCTTCCTGTGATGGGTGAGGAAAATATACTATTTGGGGCTTGCTCAGCAACCCATTAGAATCAGAGAAGTCCACAGGCAGAGAGCTCATGGCCCATTTGAGAAGGTTTACTTCTGCTTTTTAGTTTGTATACTTGTTTTAATCGGTTATATATTTACATTTAAAGTCGATGATTCCACAGATTTGTTTTAGAAAGGAGTAACTCCCCTCCACTTGACAGTCCCCTCCCCGAGACAATTTCTTTCAACTATTTCAGCTAGGTTTTAGCTTGGTTTAGTTTCTTATTTATTCCAGATATTGCTATTTCTTGATTTTTTGTTTTTCTCCCTTCTCCGTTATCACATATACACATCCTTCCAGCCACCCAAATATTCTCATGACAGTTACTTCTTAATTTGGGCTAGGTCAATATTCTGTTTCTTTTACAACTATGTAAACACTCTTCCCAGCTGAATCCTGTGGTATTCACTGATCACTTTTCCTTTCTAAATAACTATTTTTTTCTTCAGAGCTAATGATTGTCTCGATGCTGTTGTTTAATTTGCTTACTTTTCTATGTAGATAACACTAATTCATCCAAATCTCTGCCAACTATTCGGCTCTTGTCTCAAAATGGTCAGAAACATCCGTTATTCCATCAATCATATTATATATACTTTTTTTTCTTTCTTTTTTTTTGCCGGGCCGTGTGTTTATTGGTGAGGGAACAGTGCCGGCCGAGGGTCCTCAGCGGTCACACAGGGGCCGACGCTGGGCCTGCAGCAGGAGGGTCTCCGTCCGCGCGTCTAGACTGTAGGCCGTCTTCCGCAGGTCCTGCCCTGCGCACTGCATGAACTCGAAAGCATGGCAGTCCATCTACTGGTGGCTCTGCGCGGGGATGGCGCTCCCGGTGGCGGGTTCCGCACGGGCCTGGGCGCCCAGCAGCCCGATGCTCGGCAGCAGCATCAGCGGCGGCGACCTCGGGGGCCTGCCCAGCGGCAAGGGACCATGGCAGAGTGGAGGGAGCCCGGGCACCCGAGGTTCGGAGACCCCGCGACAGCAGCGTGGGCGACTCGGGAAGAATTATATATTTTTGAGGCATTCTTTCTTTTGTTGTTTTCCCCCTTGTTTAAAGGAAGTACATTCTTTGGCAGAGAACGGCTCTCTGAAAAACAGTATATTGCAGGTAAAATTTTGAGAACTTGCATCTTTTAAGATGTCTTTATTTTATTCTCAAACCTGATTGATAGTTGGGTATGATATCTAAGTTAGGAATCATTTCATTCAGAATTTTGAAGGCTCTCCTCCATGATCTTCTAGCTTCTTCTGTGCAGCTGTCGAGAGAAATCTGAAATGATTCTAATTCATGATCCTTTGTAAATTATTGCACTTTTTCCTCCCCTCCCCTCCCTTCTCATTTCCTACTAGTACAGGACATAAGAAAGTTTATTAGTAGCTCTGGACTTAAAGGGGGTGGGGAGACTTGTTGACTGTGGACTCTAATGATGAGCTTGGGCCATTTAATATCAATGTCTGTAAATCTTTCCTCTTAGGCTGATCACAGTTCTGGGGAAGAATCCTCCAGTCTTACATTGGAGGACACAGTCTGGTTGGCTGCCATTCTTGTAGCTGTGTTGGCAGAGCCGGCTGGAGACCTCAATATTTAGGACACATGTTTTTCTTGTCCTTGTTTTCAGAATGGTGCCATGCTATCAACTGTGCCTAGTATCCTGCAGTCCAGGGAGTATCTATTTTATCCTATCCAGAGAATATATCTCCAGTCTTCTACCAGATTAGGGGAGCGTATACACCTGGCTGCAAGGTGTGAGGGAAGGGATCTAGAGAACTGTGTCATAAACAGACTTTTAAGCAAGTCTATTCACTCCCAAGTCCTGAGCAACTTGGTGTGAATGCATAAGTTTTTGAGGGGTTCTGCATGTAAATCGGTTCTTTTTCAACTTTTACCAGTGCTAGTTTAAGATTCAGCTTTTTCTGTGCTGCTAAGTTAATTAGCACCCATTCATTTGCATTTTACTTCCTAAAATTTTGTTGCTTGCAACTTTGTCTTTTTTCATTTTCTCCACTCCTGTGGATTTTTGCCTTTTAAGATGCCTCTCTTCGCTGTTGTTTAAATGGAGTTTGAGAATGGAGCAAAGCAACGTACATTTTTTTCAACCCACCATTTTTACCAAATGTTCCCTGAGGACGATGCTTTGAATTGGTAAGATTGGGGGCGAGAGCAGAAAGATTCAGACCACAGTATTTCCTCAGGCTTAAGGGATTGGATTTTAATGCCAAATTCTCTTTCCAATTTGCTTTCTTAGTTTGTGGACCTTGTGAAATTATCGAGGACATCACATTATTACCACTTTGACCCCTGTCAACATAAGATGACAATAGCTACGATTCACTGAGTGGTTACCCCATGCCATCGCCGAGCCAAGCACTTTACAAACTACCTCATTTAATTCTCATACCAACTACATAAAGTAGGTAGTTTTATTTATTCTCATTTTAAATATGAGGAAAATAATGCTTGGAGAGATGAAATAACTTGCCCAAGGCAACAAAGCTATAAATTTGAGGAATCAAGATTCAAACATAAGTCTGTCCAGCTGATAGTTGTGGTATTGTGAGGTTTTTGCTTTTTGTAGGCTTTTTGTGCCTTGGCTGACGCAGCTTTCTACTGCCATCACCACAGCGCCACCATCATTGCTGTTGTAATGTGTGTGCCCCCTGCAACATCAGTTTCACAGAATGCACTTAACAAGTGTACAAATCCCTGAAAAGTGACCTTCTTGGAAAAGGAAATAGAAATCAGAGGAAAATCATGGTTGCACAGAGGGGAAGCAATATGGCACAAGCACGGGAAACTCTGTCCATATCAAATTTTTTTCTCCCTGAAGTACAGTCTCAATTATTCCTACATTGTACACAACAAACTGATATTTGGCACATATTCCAATTGGGGGTCTGCATCCTGCTCAGAGTCAGTCACTACTATGACAACAACTTCTTTTTCTGAATGAATGTTATAATTAGCTGTCACATGAAATCAGATACAGCAACTGACATCATTGTCAGACCCTCTAACCCTAGCCATTCAAGGTTTCTTGGTGGCAGCAAGCACCGGGAGCCTTGGCCAAGTGGATGTCTCCAGATCAGGGCAGGCAATTCAAGGATGAGAGTTTTAATGACAAGCAACTTCTCATGAAGGCAACCTAGCTCTAATTAGATGCTGCCTCACTCTCACACATATAGGAGGAATCAAACTCTGCAAAAGGAATCATGTTTATTGAGAGGTGGTTGACTCAGGAGAATATCATTGGTTTATTTCTCCAGGCATGAGGAACCATTAAAAGTCAGATGCTGCATGTTTGTATAGGCCAAGTTTTGTATAAGGATACATATGTTGGTTTTACTTGATCTGCAGCAAAAGCAAAAGTAGGGAGGGGAAGCTAACTTCCTGCACTGCCTACATTGTGTCAGGAGTCTTGTTAAACACTGTCACAAATGCAATGCCCATTAAAACCTCACCTATTACTTAAGGCAAGGCGAAAGAAGCCTTCAATGGAGACTGTAAGTACATATTATGCATTTTCATTTTAAAGAAGATGAAACTATGGCTCAGCAAAAACCAGGAATGCTTTCTAGCTGGAAACACACTCTAGAAATCCATGTCAAACGTCCAAAAAAAAAAAGGTAGAGAGAAATAAATAGGAATAATTGGAATTTCCCTGATTCGTATAATTTCCACAAATCTACTGCCAACTCCAGGCCATCCAGTGGTCCACACAGAACTGACGATAGTTGGACAGAATATGGGAATCAAGGAGGGGAGGAATTAGAGACAGGTCAGCCTACTGTAGTGATAGGATCACTGATCACCCATAGACCCACAGCAATGGTAATGCTGATGGGACACAGAGGTCAAGTGCTCCTACTCCTCATTTTACAGAGGAGAAAACAGCCCTGTTGCCCAGTTCACAGGATGAGTAATCAGCGGAGCAAGAAAGCAGACCTCAAAAGCCAGAATGCTTTTCCCTCCATCACACAGCCTCCTGAGGATGTTATATCAGGATTTCTCATATAAACTCTCTGCCCAAAGGAATGTTTGACTGGGTTCCCTCATAGTGGAATTTCAGGCAATGTTTTAGGTGAAAAATATTTATTCAGAGATGCCTTCACTTCCCTTTTTCAACAACACCAGACAGCCACTTAATCCATCTACACATACTAATCTAACTTGACTGTGAAAACATAATCATTTTACATCCCAGTCGGAGACTAAGTCACCATCATCATCCATTTCACCCCTTTTTCCGTCTGATGCACTGATTAAAGATTCTGTGGTATTATATCAATTTGCCTTGTCTACTTATAGGTCCATCAAATACCTGCAGATAAAGAGTTGATCATACAAGAATTGTAATTTGCTTCTTCTTTGAGTTACATTCCATTTTGATAGACTTCACAGGTACACACTGGAAATCAATGTTGTATCCATAGTGTTAGGATCCTTTCCTTTTCTCTTACTCTTCACTGGGAAAATGTGTAACAAAGGTATTAAGTTATTTTTCTTTAAATCAATCTGATAAAGGGAAGACTGGACAGAGAGTATGGAAGCTGCATATTATTCTTCCCCTCTTCCTAGACTTATATATTTTCTTCAGTTGGAAAGAGAAGCTGAGCTTGAACACCATTCCCGATATTAATTTGACCCTGAGAAAGCTATTTAAAGTTTCTGAACCTTAGTTTTTAAAAAATATCTTAATTGAGGATAATAAAACATACTTCAAGGTAGGAAGATTGATAGAATTAAATTAAATCATATTTACAAAAGGGCATTACATCAAATACATAATACAGTAAATGATAAATGGCTGCTTAATGTAGTAAAATGTGCTGAGTGACTAACATGTGTCAGCCACTGTAGAAAATGTAGAGGTGTTAGAAGAATTAATAATGACATTAAATCAATAATTAATATTAATAGCTACCATTTATTCAATAAATCTCATTGGGCACCCAACCATGTATCGGGCAATGTGCTAGGCAGTTCCTGCCCTCAAGTTGCTCGTAGTCTCATTTGAGGAGGCAGAAGTAGACAGGCATTACAGTATAGTGTGATCAGTACTACTAAAATGTTAGGAACAGGGGAGGAGTACCTAATCCAGGCTTGAGATGTCAGAAAGAGCTTCACTAGGGAGGTGATGACACATGAATCAGATGAAGGGGGATAGCATTTGTGGAAGACAGAACAATTTCCACGAAGTCCTGAAGCAAAAGAGAACATGGAACATTCAAGGATTGTTAGTTGTCTAATGTGTAAAAGTTGGAGGTAGCAAGTGATAAGAGGTGATGCTACAGCAATAGGAAAAGGCTGGATTATTAAAGATCATAGGAAGTTTAAGAGGCTTAGACTTCAATATAAAGAGAATGAGAGGCATTAACCAGGGGAGTGGTGTTATCAGATTTGAGCTTTAAATGGTCACTCTGGCTTCAGTGTGGACAATGGATTGAGTGAATATAGGAGGACCATGAGACACTGCTGAGGTCCAGGTAAGGAATGGTAGGGGCTTAGACTAGGTTAGCTGGCAATAAGGAAGGATAGAAGTTGACAGATTTGAAAGAAGTTTGAAAATATTTAGTGACTGAGTGGACCTGGAAGAATCAAGCTGACTCTAGTGGCTAGATGAAAATTGGTGCCATTCACTTAACAGGGAACCCAGGAAGAGAAGCTGGTGCAGGGGTGAGGTGGACAAAAGAGTGTAAGACCCAGGCTTTAAATCTGGAAGCTGGCAGCAACAGCTTAAAATCTATTTCTATAGAGTACAGATATAAAACAGGACCATATATGGACCAGAGGGGTTACCTGTCTTATTAGATAGGGCTAAACAAGCTGACAATGAGGATGGCCTCTCTTAGAGGTTTATGTTTATCTGCAGGACTAATAAGGCAGGAACACTCAGATTCAGGTTTATTAACCAAACTGACCTCAGGTTAAGTGGATAGGTCTGCAATATATCCTATATCTCATGGCAGAAGTAATATGGAACCATCAATGCAAGACTTAGATCAGTGGATCCAGTAAAGGAAACAACCAAATCACACAAAAGAAGTAATGACCCAGGTTGAAGGTGTCATTTATGTCATTTACCTTCTACCTTAAAAACTTCCTTTAACATTTACTGTAGTGTGGGTCTGCTGATGAGATATCCTCTTGGCTTTCATTTATCTGAAAATTTTTTATTTTGCTTTCATTTCTGAGTATAGAAATCTAGGTTGCCTTTTCCCTTCATTCCATTGCCTTCTGGCTTGCATCATTTCCTAAGAGAAGTCTTCTGACATTCTTATCCTTATTCCTCTCTATATAATGTGTCCTTATTCTCTGACTGCTAAGATTTTTTTTCTTTTTTCTCTGATGTTCATCAATTGGATTTTGATTTACCATTGTGTGTATGTATCTGTATGTACGGTGCATGTACACGTGTATGTGTGTTCAATATTTATTCTGCTTGAAGCTTATCAAAACTCTTGGATCTGTGGGCTTACAGTTTTTATCAAGTTTGAAAAAAAAACTTGATGTTCTTTCTTCAAATCTTTTTATCTGTCTTCCATCTTTCTCTTCTCTTTCTTGGACTCCAATTTATGTATGTTAGACAACTTGATATTGTCTCACACTTACTAAGGCTCTGTTCACTTGTTACAGTCTTTTTTCCTATGTGTTCCTCATTTTGTATAGCATTTAATGCTACGTTTTCAAATTCACTGATTTTTTCTTCTGCAGTGTCTAATCTGTTGTGCTTCCCATCTATTATATTTTTCATTTTTGATACATCTTTCACCTCTACAAGCTCCATTTAGATATTTTAAAATATCTTCCATTTCTCCTTAACATGTTGTGTTTTACTTTACATCTTCATAAATATTTATAATAGCCATTTCAAATTCCTTATCTGCTGTCTCCATCATCACTGTCATTTCTGAGTCTGTCTCTATTGATTTATTTTTCTCCTTATTATGGGCCTAATTTTCAAGTTTTTTTGAATGCCTGGAAAATTTTGATTGGATGCCAGGTCTTATGTATTGGTTGGCTGTTCTATTTAGTTGCATTCTTTTTGAGAGTGCTGGTCTTTGTTACAGTATATACAGCTAAGTTACTTTCAGATCGATTTGATTATTTTGAGACTTGCTTTTAAACTTTATAATTATAGTGACTCCAGAGAAGCCTTTACCCTGGGGCTAATTTAGCACCACTACTAAGGCATGACTTTTTTCAATGTCCTATCAATACCCAGTATATATCAAGGTATCTCCAATGGTTGGTGGGATTGTGAAAATATTCCCAGCTCTATGTGAGTCTTTTTGTCTTATGGAAGTTCTTTCTCCACCATTAGGAATTTTATCCCATACGTGTGCATATCAGTACTCAGTCAAAGACTTGAAGGAATTCCTCTGCAGATATCCAGTGTTCTCTACTTCTCTATGTACCTTCCTCATCTTTGATACTCTGCTTGAACACACATGCCTCATGTGAGTCATACTTGGTGAATGTTGAGAGTGAAGGGCATGGGAAAATAAGAAATAAGAAAAGGAGGGTTTTTTGTGCCTGGGGCAATCTAAAACTAGGCCAGGACCTCCTGTGTAGGATAAGACAAACCATAAACTATAATGATTTGTCTAGAAAAGGTTCCCAACCAGAGATCACTAAGGATAACATAAATCACCATCCCTCCTCCTGCCATAGTCACGTAATAAATTAGAATGTAGGAATCCCACTGCAAGTAGTGTGGGGCATGAGCCCTTTCATTCAAATATCAAAAACAGAGACAGGTCAATTCTTCCCTTTTTTAGCTTGGCAAAGATGCCTATTCCTTTCTGAGCTTCAATTTTCTCATTTGTATGTGAGGATAATAACACCCATATCATAGAATTGTGAGGATTAGATGAGATTTTGCATGCAAAAGACTTAGCACAGTGACTACCCACCATAAATGTTTAAAACCTTTTTAGCCTGAAATTGTAGATAATCCAGTTGAAGCCATCTTTTCAAATGTCTCCTAACTCTGTCCCCTCTGCTCCATCCTTCTACACACCCTACATTCTCTATCAGGAGTTTGTGTGTATATCTCCTTACTGGACTATGAACTCCTTGTGTAGAGACAGGGTTTTGCTTATCTTCACTTCCTATCCCACCTTATCTTGAATGTTCATAACAAATATTCAAGAAATATTTGTTGAATAGACTGCAGAATTTGATTTTCTCCCTACACTTGGTGCAATAGATAGAAGAACTAAAAGAAATATGACTAAAAATCTCAAGGTCTGGCTGTGATAATTCCTCGTGGACATTTGATGCAGAGCAAATGGCTCAGTAACTCAGTCTATACAAGTCACCCACATAAGGACCCCAAGGTAATATGGAGTCTATTAACTGGGAGTCTGAAAACCCATTCTACAAAAAATCTAACCAGTAATTTTGTTTGACATGCTTCTTAGACAACGCACAGCAATATTTGTCTTCAGGGGACAGAAGAGGGTAAGGGGCTGAGAACTGGAACGAAAAAATAAAGCCACAAAAGAAAACTCCCAGCTTCAAATTTATGATTATATGTATTTGTGTCATTACTTATCACATTTTCAAACACAACACCAGTTAAGTCCAGCAGTTGAATTGACAACTGATGAAAAACACCATACTGTTACTCAGTTAAGTCACACTGATCTTGCTATTTGATCTCTTTTTTCCAATGCCAGTAATTTTCCAGCTTCATTATTGACAACGTAAACTGCTCAAATTCCTATGAGAGACACTTTGGGGAGGGAAGGATATGACATTGTGGTCCAAACTGACACTGTTCAAAGAATATAACTGATAACCAGGAATGGTACAGTCCATAAAATAAGCCATTACTTCTTACGAGGCAGCGTTGGACACAGAAATGGTGGTGTTCAAAAGAGGCAATTATAACAGCTTTGATTTTTCTAAGCAAATCCATTTGCTTAATTGAATTCATTGGTCCACCTGGTATGTGATAACAGTATATGTGGAAATCAAGGAGACATCTCATATAGGTGGCCTTATTCATGAAAATATAAAAGAATGTTCTGTTCAAAATGAACAGCTTGTCAGCTTTTCCAGTGCTTGAAATTCCACCATTACTGTCAATCTTTATAGTCTTTCTGACCAGAAAACGTAACCTTTAACTAATCAAGAACTGGGCAAGTTTTAAAAAATGAAATGAAGTCCATTGTTACTTAGGAGAGAGCAGGTTAGAGGAAGTATGAGAATGGGGCTACGGGTTTTAGAAGATGGAGAAGATGGAGCTCTCTCAGCTCAGGTCAACAGCCTCACATCAGTGACTGGGAGATAGAGGTAGAAAGACAACTCTGTTCATTCAACCAGCTGACTGACTGATTGATCACTTCCTGCCTGCTGCTCCTGCTACAGAGCTTTCATCATTTCTCTCCAAGATCAGTGCAAAACCTTTTTTATTGGAGTATAATTGTTTTACAATGTTGTGTTAGTTTCTGCTGTACAGTGAAGTGAATCAGCTATATGTATACATATATCCCCTCCCTCTTGGACCTCCCTCCCACCCCCATCCCACCCACCTAGGTCATCACAGAGCACCGAGCTGAGCTCCCTGTGCTATACCACAGGTTCCCACTAGCTATATATTTTACACATGGTAGTATATTTATGTCAAACCTAATCTCCCAATTCATCCCACCCTCCCCTTCCCCCAACCCTGTCCCTATGTCCGTTCTCTACGTCTGCATTTCTATTCTTGCCCTGCAAATAGGTTCATTTTTACCATTTTTCTAGATGCCACATATATGCGTTAATATATGATCTTTGTTTTTCTCTTTCTGACTTACTTTTTATACATTGCTCCCCTCCACACAAATGTCTACATTTCTTCTTAAACTATTCTTCTAAAATTTTGTCTGATTATGTCAATCACCTGTTTTAAAATCTTTAATGGGGTCACACTTTACCCTTAAATTAGCCCCACATTCCTTAAGCTGAATTTTTCTCTCTTAAAGCTTCATCCTCCAGGCCTCCTCTCCACAATCCCCATGTATCTAAACATGTCACGTCCTTCCAAAGTTCTGAGTTTTGGCCACTGTGCCTCTCCCCATCAGGAATTTTCTTCCCTGTCTTCTCTGCTAGGTTGCCTCCCACACATTCTTCAGGGCTCAGGTTAAAAGTCAATCTTTCAGTAATGCTTCGTTGGACTCACCCAGACAGAATTAATCACTTTTTCCTATGTGACTACACAGAACTTAGTTTATATTATGTGAGTGTCTCATTGAAATAACGTTGGTTGTCTGTCTTCATTTATGTTAGATTGTGAAGGCAGTGACTGTGTGTTGAAGAGGCAATGGGATGTTTGCAGAAGAAAATTGTATTTCCCTTCTGAGCACACAGAAGGGCCATATTTCCCAATTGCAATATGTCTGGATGTGGCTTAAAGCTACCTGTGGCCAATGCAGTGTGAACAAAAGCGATGTAAACCACTTCCCACTGACCCCTAACATTTGATTCATGATTTGCATTTTTTTTCTCTTGCCAATTGCTCAGCTACAAGTTGAGGATTCCAAGAAACTGCTGGATGGAAGGATCCTGGGTCTCTGAGCTACCACCTGAAGGAAGTCCATCACAATGAACATTGGCACCAGATTTCCCCTGATCAAGAAATAAACCTTTATTGTGTTAAGACACTGGGATTTGGGGTGTTACAGCAACTAGCCTTACTTACTCTGAATAATGCTGGGTCTTGTTCTACATTATGATGCCTTCTTTCTCACTGTGATTTACAGTTGTCCACTCCTCCTGATCCAGTTCTGGCCTCACTTTCCTTTAGACTGGATGCCTTGGTCAACCATTTGGTAATATTATTGCCATCACCCTAGAATCTTCTTCTGATGTTCTCCTTTATTAGTACTAGCGCAGTTGTAATAGCAGGAGCAGTAGCAGTTGTTGATGCTCTTTAGGAGCATGTAATGCTTTGCAGATTAAATATTTTTGCCTTCATTGTCTTACTTTGATTTTGGTCTCTCACGGTTTCTGTCTTACCTCAAAGTGCTTCCTACCTGCTATCTCCACTCCTAAATCTGAACTGACACCGCAGAGGAAGTCACAGAATCTTTGGCTCTCATACAAGTTAATGCTATTTCCTTACTGCTGTTGAGCACACCTCTTAGTCACCTCTTATACTCTTTAAGTCTCCATATATAGCTTGCTAAAAATGTTTATTAAGACTTTATTTTTTAAGAGCACTTTTAGGCTCTCAGCAGAATTGAGAGGAAGGTACAGAGATTTCCCATTCACCCCATGCCTCCACATGTGCATAGCCTCCTCCATTATCAACATCCCCCTTCAGAGTGCTATGCTCGTTGCCACTGACACACTGTAATCATTCAAAGCCCACAGTTTTCCTAAGGGTTCACTCTTGGTGCTGTACATTTTATGGGTTTGAATAAATGTATAGCGACATGTGTCTTTCATTATAGTATCACGTAGAATATTTTCACACCCTAAAAATCCTCCGTATTCTGCCAATTCATCCCTCTCCTCCCCCACCCCCTGTCAAGCACTGACCGTCTGTCTCCACAGTTTTGCCTTTTCTAGATCATATGGTTAGAATCATACAGTAAGCAGCCTTTTCAGATGGGCTTTTTCCACTCTTCATAGCTTTTTATCCAATTTTTTTCTACTCTCCTCAAAACCTCACCCCTTATTTCTAAGATTAATCCCTCTTGTGTACTTGATCTCTCCTTCCAATAACTATTTTTTTCTTATTTCTTTTAGAAGGCCATGGGATCAAAAAATGTGTCTTATCCCTCATCCTACCTCTTTTGTCGTCATGCTTCAATGCATCCTACATTCCAGACATACCAAACTTCTTAGTTCCCCAAATACAGCTCATACATTTTTACATGATGCTATCTTTTTCTGAAATGTCTATTCCCCACCTCCCCAACATGGAAAACTCTTATTTATCTTTCAAAAATCAGATCAAATATCACCCGCTTTATGACGTCTTCTCTGATATTCCCAAGCAGACATAGTGGCTCCCTCCTCTGTGTTCCCATAGCACCTCAGCTATCATTGTGTAATGTCTCATTGCATTATCATTATCTCTTTGCAGGCCTCTCTACCCCCTAGACTGTTAGCATTCCTGAGACCATGTCTGATGGCTTGCTTTATTTTCAGCACTAGGAACAATGCTTCACACAAGCAGTTCTTTAAGTCAAGAAAGCAGGCAACTGAGTCTGCTCCTTGGAGAACTGGCTCAAGCATCCCAAGCATTAACAGCTTAGGACCCAGAGTAAGTGGGGCTGAGGTAGAGAGAAAGGAGAGCTATCTTTGTATGTGACATTAGGCTTGGCTCTATTCTGTAACAACAAATTATAAACTTAACCTGGCTGAGTGTTCCATGTTCTTTTAGGTGATGGTCAGTCAGGTGTGGCCATAAGAGGGGACACAGGAGAGACAGAGGAAAGCTTATTATACTCACAGGTCCTGGAGAGACAGAGTCACCACACACCATGAGGGGCCACATGGAAGGAGTGCCAAGGGAACCAGCTCAACCAAGCAGGTAGGGAGCCAAGGAAGAGGGAGGACCTGTGTGCAAGCACCTTTACTAGGGGTCAGGATGGAATACACAAGAAAAGGTGCAAGGGGACATCACTGATGCCTCTGAAGGTCACTAGGTCAGGAGATGGTAGAAAGAGGAACTTGTGGCAGGGGCCCACCTATCATATTGGTGTACCTGGTCACCTGGGCAGGGTACTCACAGCCTATTTGCAGGGATGTTGAGGCAACAGGAAAGAAAAGATAAAAACAGTATATAAAGTTTTAGAATTTACAATACACGGAGTATCTTAGATATGTCTTAAATGGCCTCAGAAAGCAGAACTATGACCTATAGACAAAAGTCACAAGTAGACAGATGGGCACTAAAGATAAGAAAGGACTTTCTAACCATCAGAGATGTGAAAAATGGAAGAAGTTACCTTGGAAGGCAGTGAACCTCATTACTGGAGGTATTCAAGCAGAGGCCAGATGGTCGCTTGTGGAAAAATTGCTACATAAATTCATACTGCATGTAGAACCCATGTGGTGGTGTGTGGAATACTCATCAGTGCAGATCAAATCAAGGCCCACCTTGTTTGGGGAAGGCTTGCGCAAGTTGAACAAGCAAAGGTCAAGCTATACGGATTTTATATGACCATTCTTTCCAAAGTCTTTCTTCATGTTTCTAGCCCAATAAGATATTCCAAACGAAAAAAGATTTCTGAAGTCAAATATATTTGGGAACGACTTCATACAGCACTCTATTGATGATACAAAGCCATTCTCAAAAAGACACTGAGATTTCCTGAAATAAAGGGAGCCATGTCACTTGGCTTATCTCAGCATTTCCCAAAAGTTTTGTTCAGCAAAACTTTTTATTGTGTAATATAATTGTGAATATTACATGGAAGAATTCCATCTAATTCTGCTTTCACCAGGGTAAAAATATTTCCCTCTGGAGAGAGGCAAATACAGCATTTTCTCCTTTGCTGATTTCAAATAACACCAGGTCTAAAATATAGAGGAAGGCTGCAGGCATACTAAGGGATTCTGGCACCCAGGGGGAAAAAAAAGGTATTACTGAACTCATATACCTTTCTTCATTTAATAATGATCCCACCCTATAAGAAAAATGTTAGTATTCTTCTTTTTACATAGGGGGAACCAGAGGCAGCTAGTAAGAAGATGAAGGATTCCAAAATCCGTTATATCCCATTACTCAACTCAGCTGGCAATGAGCTGGGAGCCCAGAAGTGGAGGAATTCAACTAAGAGACTGTCAAGACTACTACTAGCTTAATGGTCAATGATTCTTGATTTCATTATTTGAGAATTGACAGTCTCCAGAAGCATAAATGTCACCTTGATAGTAAGTACTGGGGCCCATTAAACCCAGAAATTTACATTTTCATAGTTGCCACAAGAATGAGAATGCAGGCAAATATAATCATTACTCGTTGGCAATATGAACATCCATAACCCATTATTTCTGTCAGCTGTATCCCCAGACTGGGCCACCTTCCGAAGGAGAGGCTGATGAGTTACCTCCTGGGTGTGAGTCAGGACCTATATAACCAGGCTGGAAGTAAATGACTTAGATATGTCCACAGACACTGGGCCAGGCAGCAAGTGATGGTAAATTCTGGATCTTTGTACTGTCAAAAAATACCTTGTATTATCCTCAATGGGCTCATACTTTGCTACCAAACTATTAATTAAGTGAAAATCAGGTTTTCCCATTTGTTTTCATTAATGGCATACTGAACTGCCAATTACAGCTTGAGACCGGCATCTGCCTAGATGGTGTAACTGTGTTAATTTGATGTAACTCCAGTCAGAAGCAAAGAAATCTAATATTTCAGAGGCTTTTGCCTTCTCATTTCAGGTAAAAGCACAGCTTCTCTGGGGCTATTTAAAATACAGGAAATTGTTTGAGATTATGGTGAGAATGGGTTGAAGGACATCTTAAACTTTTTTCATATATTTTGCAGAGGCTCATTGGTATAATTATCTTGAATTGTTTTGTAATCTAAAGAATTAATAAAGCAGATAATAATCAAAAAGGACAATAGCCTGGGAACCCTTATTACATCCTTCACGGTCTTGTAAGGGTCTAAAAACTTATGTAGAAAACTAACCTAGATCTATCTCGAAGGACCCTTCTGGCTCAAAAAATGTCAAGAAAAAAATCCTATGACTTTATGTTTTGTTTTGTTTTCAGGGAGAAATGATTGCCCCACACACACACCAGTCTGATCCCCCTTAGCTGTTGTAACAATTCTGCAAGACCCTTTAATAAATACTCTTGCTAATGAGGCATGCTTAGGTACTTGCATTAGGTTCATTCAGTGTCTTGCTAAGAAGGCTGAGTGGTAACAAAATTTTAAAAAATAAAAAGCCTTCTCATTTCCACAGCACAAATCATAGCCAGAAGCAAAAAAGGGGTGGGGGACTCTCTAAAAACTCCATACTCCTGCTACCTAAGCATTTAAGTAATTAGTTTCCTGAAAATTGGCTGCCAGACTTGTAAACAGCTACAAAGGTCTTAATATTTATTTTACAACATATTTCCAAACTCACTGCAAACAGCCTACAGGTTGGCCATTAATTGGGTATCTTTTATTTATTTATTTTCTTTGATTGGAGGAGGGGTTGTTAGGGAAAAGGAAAACAGAGAAACTAACTTTATCATCCTTCTTCCACTAAGTTCTCCTTAATGTTCTCTAGAGTAAAAGGAATAAATCTCCAAGAGTAGGTCTCTTTACACTAGCCCCTTCCTTGTAAAACTCTCACTTAAGATGCTACTTTTCACTGCTTCTTTTAATGACCATATTACTTTGCTTTTATTAGTTTGGCTTCTTTCTAACTTCTACTAATGGATGAGTTAACACATGACTCACACTTACAGTTATTTATTCTGATGTTTGGGGATACAGAGATGCTTTTAAAAAATTCCATCTACATAAGCATTTGGACCACTTTGCACTAAAGGCCATATTTTATTACCCATAAGAGAAAGATGCTACCTTGAGGAAACCAGTTAATACTGGTAAATTGATAGCAATTTTGCCTTCTTAGGAGTCTAGAGGACACTGAGCGGAGGAGTTGCATCCTCCGTTTAAATTATTCCCAGGGAGAAAGTGAGGTGCTGCATGGTGTATCTGGGCATTTGGATCACAGTTTGCTTTAGCCAGAGCAGTATGATAGACCAAATGATTTCCTAAAGATATGGTATTAAAAATAACTGAAAACATACCCATTAAGGACAAGAGTAGGAAAGTTGGAAAGAAGTTCAATTTGAACATTTCAAAACATATATTATGTGTCAAACTTGGTGCTGGGGTGCTAGGGATAAACAGATAAATACCCACCCACATAAATTCAGAATTTGGCAGCAGGGTATACATAAACAGCAGTTGATGTATAAATAAATGTAACCTTAAAGAAATGAATTCCAAACATCATCTCTCCCACTGGAAGTAACTAACAATACTAGGCAGTATGCATGCAGCATCTATCTGAGGACTCTGAAAAGTAAAGGCTAGCTGGCAGTTTGGGAAACCAGAAGTACTATCAAACTGACAGTGCCTTTATAGCTCCAAATCCAGAAGAGCGTGCCAGGTGCAAACAGGAATAGCGCTTACTGAAACTCTCTTTCTGGTCCCACGAGCCCCTGAAAGACAGAGGGAATGTGTAACTTTCCTCTGGTGGTGGTGGTGGTGGTGTTTGTTTTGTTGTTTTCCACTCTCTCTTTCCCCAGCCCTAAGGCAAACCCATGGTGGCAGCAGTGGCAGTAATAACTGTGCCAAATAGCAGAAATGATGGCAGTGCCAGTAAAGCAGATGCCTAAAACTCTGAGCCAAGAGCACGGAAGGAAATCTCACTGCTTTCCTTTTCCCGTCAGTCCTCTTACCACTCACTTGACCTGGGAGTACACAGCAAAAAGTACACAGCAGGGTAACTAATTCAAAGCCTCAGCTTTCTAACCGAAGGACAAAGAAGGGGGATCCTCAGAGCTAGAAAGTTCCCAGGAGATGTGTAAGGGGAATGTGGGGGAAAATAACCCCATAAAGTTGTGTATCAAGCCCTGGGCTGATCTTTAAACTTCACATGCATGCTCCCGAACTTAAACAGTAAACCACAGGCTTTGAGAACTAATCTATACAGTAGAGCACTGCCCAGGTCCTATACTGGTCACTTAGTGGCACACAGCAGGGCAGATACAAGAAGCATGCAATGGCTTTGAAAACCGAATTGACATTTGAACCACAGGCCTCAGAAAGCCAGCTTGAACTTATGGCCTGAACCCAACTCAGTCAATTGCCTGCTTAAAACAAACAAACAAAAAAAACCACATTCATATTTTCCATAGAACATAAGACCAAGAGTCTTCCAATGTAATACTCAATGTGTCCAGGACACAATCTAAAATTACTCAACATACGAAGGGAGAAAATTTCTATGACTTACATTCAATGAGGGTAACCTGAAATGCTACAAATGTTGGAATTATCAGATATTAAAGAAGCATTTTAACCATGCTCCAAGTGAGGGTGCTCACTCTTGAAATAAATGGAAAGAGACAAAGCTGCAGGAGAGAAATAGAAGATATTAAAAAGGACCAAATGGAAATTTTAAAACTAAAAAAATACAATAACCAAAATTTTAAAATACAGTGGATGGTTCAATGGCAGAATAGAGATGACAGAGGAAAGGTCTTTGAACTTTAAGGTTAGAAATTGGATAGAAATTATCCAATCTGAACAACAGAGGAAAAAAGATTGAAAAAAATTAACAGTCTCTGGGACCTCTGGGACAATACCAAAAGGTTTAAAAATTATATTGTCATAGTCCCAGAAGGAGAGGAGGTAGAGTGTGATGCAGACAAAATTTCTGAAGAAATAATGTTGAAAAGTTTACAATATCAGCAAAAAGCGCTTCCCTGGTGGTGCAGTGGTTAAGAATCCGCCTGCCAATGCAGGCGACACGGGTTCGTGCCCTGGTCTGGGAAGATCCCACATGCCACAGAACAACTAAGCCTGTGTGCCACAACTACTGAGCCTGCGCTCTAGAGCCCGCGAGCCACAACTACTGAGCCTGAGCACCACAACTACTGAAGCCTACCTGCCTAGAGCCCATGCTCCACAACAAGAGAAGCCACTGCGATGAGAAGCCCGTGCACTGCAACAAAGAGTAGCCCCCACTCGCCGCAACTAGAGAAAGCCCGCGCGCAGCAACAAAGACCCAACACAGCCAAAAATAAATCAATTAAATAAATTAAATATATATACAGGCAAAAAAATAGAGAGAGAGATTCAATGATACCCAAGAAGCATATTGCATCCCAAAAGGATAAATTCAAGGCAATTACAAGCCAGATACATCATAATAAAGTTGCTGAAAGCAGCCAGAGTAAAAACAACACACTACAAATAGGGGGACCAACAACTTGAATGACAACAGACTGCTCATCAGAAACAGTGGAGGAGAGAATGCAGTGGAATTACATTTTTTAAATTCTGAAAGAAATTTATAGTGAACCTACTTTTTTTCATATTATACTGTGAACATTTTTCTATATCATTCAATACTCTTTAAACACTATGATCTGTAATAACATAAAGCTTTTTAAAAAATATTTTATGTAATCATTTTCCTATTGATGAACACTTGTCTAATTTCCAAACTCTTGCTCATAAATACTGCTGTGATAAACATCATTGTAGTAAATAATTATACACACCTCTATTTATATTCCCATTATGAATTCCTAGTAATATAGTTAGTTACTGGATCTAAGGATGTGGTTAACTGTTAGGCACTTGTTATGCATTGTCAAATTGCCCTCCAGAAAAGATTTAAATTATCACTAGCACTGTGTGAGAGTGTCTGAGTGCTACTCGTTTTTGAAATCCTCATCAACATCAAAACTAAAATTGGCATGCTATGGTTTCATTTGGTGTTTTAAAATTATGTGTAATGTTAAATATTTTTCAAATGTTTTTCAGTCACTTGAACTTCTTTTCTTCTGAACTGTTTATTCATAATATTTTCTTTTTATTGATTTTCTTACTGATTTTTATGAGCTCATACTCTGAATCAACAGTGTGACCGAAAACCAAGATAACCAACCCAACAATTTCCTTCCCTAGTGTGCACTGTTTTAACTGGGTCATTTTTTCCTCCCTACTTACAACTATTTCTCTGTTGGATATATACTTCCAAAGATAACATCAGCCATCACCAACCCTCAACGCCTCTTCTGCAGTCTGGTTCTTCTACCCCACCTATCTATGCTAAGTGCTTAAACACAGCTACAATGTTTTTGTGTATGTGTGTGTGTGTGTGTGTGTGTGTGTGTGTGTGTGTGTGTGTGAGACAGAGAGAAAGAGAGAGAGAGAGAGAGAGAGAGAGAGAGAGAGAGAGAGAGAGAGGCTCTCTCCACTTCATAAATACATTACATAAATTGTTCTTACAAGGCTTTATTATCAAAATACAACAGTGATGGTACATTATGTTTTTCCATCTTTTTTTTTTTTTTTGCGGTACGCAGGCCTCTCACTGTCGTGGCCTCTCCCGTTGCGGAGCACAGGCTCCGGACACGCAGGCCCAGCGGCCATGGCTCACGGGCCCAGCCGCTCCGCCGCATGTGGGATCTTCCCGGAGGGCACGAACCCGTGTCCCCTGCATCGGCAGGCGGACTCTCAACCACTGCGCTACCAGGGAAGCCCTCCATCACTTTTTAAGGAAGAATCTCCCTCATGAGGATATAACCCAGGTGACTGAGTATGCAGCTGAAAAAAATCCTAGAAAGATAATATCATCTCATTTTTTAAGGTTTTGTGTTTGCCTTTTTCTGTGCATTACAAGGATTTTTAATGGGAAAATAAAGATGCTTTTTCCAGAGGTGCTACCAGATTTTATACTAAAATTTCAGAAGTTGGTTTTTGTAGGAGTCTTTTTGGGGGTGGGGGGATGGCACTTTGTATCCTTCCTCCTTCCCTCCCTCCCTCCCTCCCTTCCCTTTTAGAGTTGGGTTTTGAAGCATGGAGTTTCACATTAAAACAGGTGAAATCAGTCCAAACAGTGATATCACATGTGCAAAAACATAGACGCATGATGCTGGTGGGAAAGACTGAAGCAGGCAGGAAGTTGGAGAAACAAGGGAGAAGTTGATGTGGATCAAAGATGGACCTTTATGGGTGAGCATGTAATAAATCTGCTAGATTTGTAACCACTGGGCAGTGTATGAGGGGAGGTGCTCTGGCCACCTCATAGCGCAGGGCTCATGTACTCAAGGCTGAAGAAGGACTCCAGTGAGAAAAATTTCCAAGATATGTACCTAATTTGATAAAAGAATAATCATGGAGATGTAGGGTTCAGAGATGAGGAGTTACCATTCAGCCCTGTTCAGGGATATGCTCCCCTTGTACTTTTCACTCCAGTCATAATGAACTGCTCCACTTAACACTAGAACACAGAGTAAACAAAGAGAAAGGCATTCGAGAGCCTCTGCTACCTTGCTGCAGTCTAATTTTCTGGCCTTATTTTCTATTACATGTACTACAAACTTTTTAGTCCGCTCCCCACCTGTTATTCCTCTAGTCCTCCAGGCACTTTTATGTACCAATGCCTTTGCTCAAAGTGTTCTGTCTACTAGAGGACCTTACTTGTCCCTTAAAAAAGATTTTACCTGTCAAAAATCTTTTTTTATGAGCCAAAGCCTAGTTCAAATAATATTTTCATGAAAACTTCCCAGAATTTATTCCTTTTCTCCACTGGAATTTACACACACACACATTCCTTCAGTATTAAGATTTTCAAAATATATCAAGTTATACCATGTACTAGCTTTTTGTGTTTCTACTTGAATCCCACCCTACATCTCTGACTAACCTTGAGAACTCATTCCAGAAAATCTGCTTTATAGGAGTAAAGCTGTTTTGTCGTGAACATCTCTCAATTTCATTGGTTACAAAACTCATTCAGAAGGTGTTGGGGACACAGAGATGAATGATTAATTATCTCATTCTAATTATAAGATTGGGAAGCCAGACAGGTACACACAGGGAACTGGAATTGTGACAAATTTCTCAAACATGCTCAGAGTGCTAAGGAAGCATACAGAGAAGCATCCCTGACTATCTGGAAGGGAGTGGAAGATTTGGTCACGAAAGTCTCCTCAGGTTGGACAGTGCCTGCACTCACCCTGCAGGATGAGGGGCGACGGGAAACAACGGCATTGGAGGCAGAAATCCGATGTGTCTATTAGAGCCCTCCTGTTTGGTTATAAATACAAATGGCAGAGAAAGGGTGATTTTTATAACGAAGAACAAAATTTTCAAAGGCGGAAATAAACTGGGTCTCAGAACTAAACCAGAACCAAGGCACTGAAGCCCACAGGAATCTTTTCACATTGACTTCACCTTCTCTCTCTCACCGTGGACTGACTGTATCTGGTTCCCAGACCACGCAGTAAGACATGGTCACCTGGAGCTCTCAGGCTTACATTTTTCTGCTCTATTGCAATGTAACAAATTACCTCAATACTTAGTGATTTAAAACAACAAGCATTTATTATTTTATAGGTTCCATGTGTCAGGAATCCTGACTGGCTTAGCTGGCTCAGAGTCCCATTTTAATATATACCTGCTGAAAACCCAATCCTGTGAACAGAGGGGGAAGTTTTCAGGGAAAAGGGGCTGAACTTATCATTCTAATTGAGTGGGGTTCTCACTGGCGCGCGCGCGCGCGCACACACACACACACACACACACACACACACACACACCTGACCTCCCTGCCTTGTATCTGTTGTACACATTAGGATTCGGAAAACACTATTTTTGAATGAAGCTTTGAAAACTTATATGTGATGAGATTGAGGCCCCCAAATAGGTAAGACTTGTTCAGGATCACAGAGCAGGTTAGTGGCGGAGCAAGGCAGAAAGTAGGGGTTGGCAGAATACCGGCATTTCATGCTGGTGCCTAGAAATGATGCATAGAGCCTTAGAAGTGGTTTTCAAGGAGCAGAACAGCTGACACCTTGCCTGTGACTGGGGTTTATGAGGAAGAATGGAGGTAGGGAAGTGCTGAAAGAATGAGTACCTGACTTTGTTAGAGGAAAATAATGAGATGATGATGCCGAGACTGGGAAGCTGGGTCAAGGGGAAGGTCTGTTTGCAATGAGTGAGACCTGCAGTATCTGTTGGTTGAGGGGCCAGAGTGGGAGGAGATTTAGCATTTGAGGGAGTGGCGATCCAGAGAGAGTGGACGAAGTCAAGTTCATGGAGAGAACTGGAAAGGGGGGTGCCAAGAGCATTTGGGAAGGGACACAGGACACCTCTTCATCAAAAGGAAAAGAAAAGGAGAAAGGAAAGGGGAAGAGCTCAGAGCAGTGCTCCTGGGGAGGCACAGGAAGGTGAGGAGCCTCAGGGGCAGAGAGGCTCGCTCTGCACAGGCTGAGAGACCAGCAGTGTCCTGGGGATATTGAGGAAAACGGGGCAGTCTTTGAGCCTTAAGAGTCCAAGGAGAATTTGCACAGCTGCTGTGGGGAAGCAACTGGGCATAAAGAAACAGGAAACAAAAGACTGGTGAGGAGTGGTGAGGTCTCAGCTGAGGGCAGACAACAGGACTTTGCAGTGGGCTTACTCAGGTCCATTTCCCAGGACTTCTCTGACTGTCTAGAAACCAGCACCCCATCCCAGCCCTGTGGCACCCTGTGGGACTTTACTGTTGCTTTTGCTTAGACCTGGGGAGCTGAGGAATTAGTTAATGGTGGCCAAATGGACAGTATTATAAAGATGAGGACCAACCATCCTTCCTCTTCACCAAAGACAAAAAATAAGGCCTATGGTATATGCAGAGACCCAGAAGAAAGGGAATTCAGTGGAGCAGAAGAAATATTGTCCAGCTAGATTCAGGAAAACAAATTCCTTCCCTATGACGGGACGACAATTAGGTTACAGGATGACATATTTTTCAATTGGTTATTTCTTTTATATGCTTAAGACAAAATGAGCTTAAACTTCAGTTTGAGCTATTTAAGCAAATGTCAAGGAACACATTTGTGGGGCTGTCAAAAAGCTGGATGCATAATGGTTATTATCGCAGGCTTTGGAGCCATGCTGTCTGGATTTGAATCTTGCCTGTGCTGTTTAGTAATTGTGTGACCCTGGATGAGTTACTGTGCTTTCATGTTTCTTTTATTTTTCCATCTCTAAAATAGTGATGACAATAGTACCTATCTCATGGGGTTGTTGTAAAAAGCCCTTTGCACAAAGCCTGGTAAGCGGCATTCAATAAATATTAATTAGCTATTATCATTTAAAAAAATCAGATTGTTTAGTGAACTTCATAGAAGCACTGGCTCTCGGAGTGGAGACCTTCTGAGACCATTTGGTCCTATGGTTCTCAAACTGTGCTCTTCAGAGCCCAAGAGTAAAAGAGAGATGCTTCTGGGGTTCCTTTGGGATAAATGGGGTGGGAGCAGAGCTGCTATTGCCCCAGCAGCTGCTTCCATAAGAATAGCTCTGCTTCTGTCAGTTTCACACACTTAATAGGCTTCTGCCTATAGCTGAAAAGAAGCTTTCAACATGGAAAAAGAAAACTGAACTAACTTTACAAATGAGGAAACTGATGTTCAGAAGGGGAAATGACTCGCCCAAGGTCAAATGCTGAGTTTTCAGTAGAGCAAGATCTAGTACTCAGGCCTCCAGCCTCCAGTCCAGGGTGTCTCTACTGCAGCTCTCTATCTGAAGTTCAGGTCCCATAGCAAAAAGACCTAAGATTTTTCTCTCCCCCAGGACCTAGCCCAATCACATTTCCTCTGAAGAACCTTTCCCAATTCCCCAGGCAGTTGGCTATCCCCTCCTAGAGCTTCCCACAGTGCCTCTTTCCACATAATGTTTTAAATGGCCATTTTTCATGATGGATAAAAGGATCCCACTTTCAAATGCAATCATATTTTATCTATGTTGAACTTCCCAGTGCCAAGCCCACTGACTAGCACATAGTAGGTGCTGGGCAAATAACAGATGTGAATACACGTTTTAAATCAAAAAGCTGATGTACAAATGTGATGAATAATTAATGTTGCTGTTATTATTATGGTGAAGGAGTGGCAGATATAACAGTTCTTGTCCCAAATGAGCTAATTACTGACTTGGCTAAAAACTTTTGCAAAATTTATTTCTTTTTGAGAATAAAATCTGAGTCCAAAGTGCCACATGGGGTTTAATTTTGATTTGTAATGTAAAATGCCTCTGGAGTTGGAAAGGGGGGTTGCAGGGAGAGTGGGAGGGACTGGTTAAGGGCAGCCAGTGTCTAGAAGAAGGTTTCAAGAAGACACACTGACCCTGTGTGCACAGCCAGAGACTGGCTTCTTTCTCCTGTACAAGGCCCGCCTGTGAGCCCCAAGAACCTTCTTCCTGTAAGCACCTTCCTCGGCTGATTGATTAGGAGAAACCTTTTAATGAAGGCGTTAATAAAAGAAGCTCCAGTGCCAGAGGGGTCCTGCACTAATTAGGATGGTGTCAGTCAGGAGAATAACCACACAGACAGCTCCGAGTCTTTTCTCCACGGCGGGGGTGCAGGGAGCTGCCAGTTGCTGCTGCCCCTCTGCCCTCTCCTACCCACCGGGAGCCTGTTTGTTAAAATCTGCTTCCTAGGGGCTTCCCTGGTAGTGCAGTGGTTAAGAATTCGCCTGCCAATGCAGGGGACATGGGTTCGAGCCCTGGTCCGGGAAGATCCCACATGCCGCGGAGCAACTAAGCCTGTGCGCCACAACTACTGAGCCCGTGTGCCACAACTACTGAAGCCCGCAAGCCTAGAGCCCGTGCTCCACAAGAGAAGCCACCGCAATGAGAAGCCCGTGCACCACAACAAAACAGTCCCTGCTCGCCACAACTAGGGAAAGCCCACGCACAGCAACAAAGACCCAACGCAGCCAAAAGTAAATAATAAAATAAAATAAAATAAATCTGCTTCCTACACAGTCAGTGCCCCTGAGAATATGTGGGCCCACCCTGCCCCAGCCAGGACCTGGGGAGGTGGCACTCAAAACTATCTGGGATGCCTCTATCCTTACAGGAAGCATTGCAGCTGTGCACGTTTCCAGGGAAGATGGAGAGACAGCAGTTCTAGGCCTTCTCAGCCTCTCAGTTCCCTTAGCTGAGCAGAGAAGCTTTTGCCTTCCTCCCTTCACTCTCCGTCCTTCACCTTATAACCTTCCAAAGTGACCAACTATCCCATCTGTATCAGTCAGTGTGTTCCAGAGATTATATACATATGTATATGCATATGGAAAACACTAAGATATATATATATGTATGTATATATATGTGTGTATATATATATATGTGTATATATGTAGATGTGTATATATGTACATACATATATGATTAATTTGCAGAAATTGGCTAATGCAACTGCGGGGGCTGACAAATTCAAAATTTGTAGGGCAGGCCAGCAGGTTGGAAATTCAGGCAGGAGTTGATGCTGCGGTCTTAAGACAAAGTTCTTCTCCAGGAAACATTTGGTTTTTGCTCCTAAAGCCTTTCAATGGATTGGATGAGGCCCACCCTCACTATTAAGAGTAATCTCCTCTACTTACAGTCAACTGATTGTGGATGCTAACCCCATCTGCAAATTACCTTCACAGCAACACTTAGATTAGTGTTTGATTAATAACTGAGTATTATAGCCTAGTTGAGTTGGCACACAAAACTAACAATCACTCTATCTTTATGACATTTGAACCTCTTAATACTTCTTTAAGCTAAGAGAAAAGTTAGCATTATCTCCATTCTACAGATTAAAAAACTGAGGCTTCTCTAAGTTATGTCCTGCTTACTTTTACACAGCTAGGAAATGTTATTGCTAGATGTTAAAATTAAACCACAGTTTTCTGGAATCAGTCTTAAGTTCTTAACATGAGATGATACTGCCTTTCTCATACAATGTTCGCTCATTCATTCAAATAATTATGCATTGGTTCCCCACCACATGCCAGGCACTGACTTGAACAGGATGGACGTGGGGTCCTGACATGACAAAGCTGACCGTCTGCTGAGGGAGAGGCACACACACTAAAGACACACACACACATACATGTGAGCACACGGAGATGCTCGCAAAGTTTAAAAGGTTTCTCTGAAATGATTGATGACCTCTGGAAGAAGCAGAAATTGTCATCCATAACAGAGAAGCAAGAGATTGAGAAGGCCATTTGGAAAATGCAGCTGTTTTTTCAAAGATAGAGACAAGCTAAATAAACTCAGTGCCAGTTTACTTTAGAAGAGTCTAAGACCTATGTCTGTGGTGAAGAGGGAATGAGTCAGGAGCCAAGACAGAGTGTCTTGGTTTTTGCCTTTGGTGTGAGAGAGGCCGTCAGGGTGGGAGGCGGGTGGGAACCAACGTGGGGCAGAAGGACGGGCAGCTCAGGGCAGGCTGGCCAAGCAAGTCCCCTCTGGTCTACTCCTAGCCTCCATATGCTAAATTGTATGAGGAAGAATGAATCAGTTACCTCTCTGGCTGATGAAGACATTTTATTTAGGTCATAGAATCACTCAAAGTATTTTATGTGGTTTTCTGCAAATGCAGAATACATACCTTAATCCTGTATCTAGGTATCCCTTCCCTCCTACCATCACCAGATCAGAAATGGACCATTCCCAAACAATAACTGTTGTATAGGGCTTCACAGTTTACAAATGCTTTCAAATATATTATCCCACTTAATACTTGGAAAAAATGCAATATAAACATGATAAAATTCCCATTTCACAGAAGAAACTGAGATCCAGAGAAGTTAAATGACTTGACGGAGGTCTCTAGGTCAATATTTTTGAGGGCATTAGACCTCAGAGTGTTTCATCTAGTTCTTACTGCTCATTCATCAAAACCAAACATCATCAGTACTTTAGTTTACTAGGGCTGTTGTAACAAAGTACCACATACTGGATGGCTTATTGTCTCTCAGTCTGGAGACCAGAAGTCCCAGGTCAAATGTTGACAGGTTAGCTCCTCCTGAGGGCCATGAGGAAGAACCTGTTCCAGGCCTCTCCCCTAGCTTCTGGTGGTTTTCTGGTTTTCTTTGGCATTCTTTGGCTTGTAGGCACATCACCGTGATCTCGCCTTCATGTTTCCCTGTTGTTCTCCCTGTGTGCATTTCTGTGTCCAAATTTCCCCTTTTCATAAGGACACTAGGTAGGCATATTGGATTAGGGGCTCACCCTGCTCCAGTAGGACTGCATCTTAACTAACAACATCTGTAAGAACACTGTTTCCAAATAACATTCTGAGGTACTGGGGGGTTAGGATTTCAACATATGAACTTGAGAAGGACATGGCACCATTAAATCCATCACAATTAGTGTCCCTTAAATCCATCATCTTACTACCCTGTGGAGTAGGCAAAGCTGAGATTATTATTCCCATATAATGGAAGATGGTTAAAATCTTCAAGGTAAGGTGAGCTGCCCAAGACCACTGGGTGGCAAATCTGTCTCTGCCCTCACTCTGCCTCACCACTCAGCTTTAAAAGCTGGGTCTTGAAGCTATGTTATGGCACATGGAACCCCACTGACGTCCTAGGTTTAGGGTTCAGTGAGGGTAGAACAACAGCCCACGTAGTCCTTCAGAAATTGCTGGTTGAGGGAAAATGACTGACTCAATGAAATTCTTAGACTGTGAAGTACACTTGGAAGGGATTTTAACTTGAAAAGGAAAGAAAAATAGGCCTGGATCTGTGTGTCGTCAGTTTCCAAATACCATACCAAGGAAATGGAACCAGCCACAGGTCATACAAGATTAATGAGATAATGAAAAGGTTACCTGTAATCTCTGGGCACATTAACATTCCTTTGTTGCCATAACTATATCAGCAACATTTCTGTAATCCAAAATAGGATCAAAATATTTGAATGAGATTATTTCAGACCAGAAAGACTTCCAAAATTACCTAGATTTTTCGGAAGGGAGCAAGTATTCTTCTGCCTCGTCATAAACACACAAATTATGGCATGCTTGGTAGGGAACTGATTTGAGTCATAACTTAAGGCCAGGCCTTTCAGATGAGTTATGGAACATCAGGCAGTGCTCTGCCCTCCACAGCGCAGTAAAGAAAGCCTACAGTTGCAGGTAGAAAACACGGATTCCCATCCTGCCTTGTCTTGCTCCATCACTTTCTGATTAGATGGGAGGCAAGTCAGACAGTGGGACTTGCTGGGCATTTTAGGTCAGAGAGACGTGGGTTTGTGTTGTGTGTGTCACTCACTAACTATATCACCAGGGGCAGAAATTTAAGCTCTGTGAACCTTGGTTTCTTCGTTGTAAAATGGGTATAAAAGTCATTAGAATTAAGCAAGATAATGCATATTAAATGCCTGTCACATAAGTGCTCTTAATGTGAGCTGTTTTTCCTCTTCTATCTCTCTGACTTCACCCTAATCTACCTTCACACAGTTTTTCTGATGATAACTAAGGAAAATGGAAATGATTATCTCTTGGAGGCATCCTAAAGAAGTATTTAAGTAAATAAAACCCTCTTCCTGAACCTTTGTTGTTGTTGACATGCCTGAGATTTTGAGGCTGTTGCATAAATTCAGTAGATCTGAGGTCGAACCAGGCAATTGGTTGGCAAGCACAAACATCAGTTGCCAAATGCAAAAAATGGCATTTCCAGAAAGTATTTCTAGCAAGTGTGTCCTGGTGATCTAACAAAACATGCTAATAGCAACCATGTGGACCACCAAGCCCACACTGACATACACTGCTCAGGCTACAAAGGCTCTGCAGATCTTTATTTCCTTGAGCCTCGTTCGGCCCTGTGTGCATTGGAGAGGGACACAAGTTGTTGTTACCAGCCTGGACTGTCATGAATACACTGAGTCACAAAGCAGCTAAGTGGTACTGGAGCCAGGACTTAAACCTGAGCTTCAGGCCTCCCAGTCCACCACACCACATTGACTTCTGGCCTGGAATTACCAGTCCAAACTCCACCCCAGGACTCTGTGCAAGAGGCAGGGCTAATCCCCAAGCCAAGGCAGGGCCAATCCCCAAGCCAAGGCAGGGCCATATCTGTGAACCTGTGTGCTGGGGTGCTGGGCTCCGCCCCTTACTCTTCCTATCCCCCTGCCCATCACCCACGTCCCCAAAGAGTCAGGGCCTCCTCCCCCAAGAGGAGGGGAACTTAACATGGATTCCCACTTAGCCAGCAGCCAGTATTAACTTCTGTTCCTCTTTACCAAAAAGACAGATTTTTACCAATGTATTGAATATAGCTGTTTTCTTGATAATACTGAATGGACAAAGAACATAATTTTATTTAGTCACCCATTCACAGAGGCCTATCATATGTCAGGTCAATTCTGTGGGAACATAACATTAATCAGAAACAGACACTGCTTCCAAGGAGCTCACAGTCTAGCAGGGAAGATAATACATACATGGGGATGGCAGGAAGGGGAAGAGTCCTAAACAGCTGTAGCAGGTAGCCTCAGAATCCCAGTCCAGAACCTAAGGGGCACTGGCATGGGCTGCCTCTTTCTGATCTTTCTCCGCTGGAGTGTTTCTTCTGTAGACCAAGGTATCCTACCCAGGTGTCTGGAGCTGCACTGTGTAATAGACTCTTCAGCAATGTTGGAAATGTCCTACCTCTGTGCTGGCCACAACAGTAACCACCAGCCACGTTTGGCTGCTGGGCACTTGGAATGTGGCTAGGGCAACCAAGGAAGAGAAGTTTTAATTTTATTTCATTTTAATCAATTTTGATTGTAGTTAGTGGCTACCATATTGGACAGCACAGAAGTACAGATAAGAGAGTGGACAGTGATTCATGACCATATCATATTTAGGGGGGCAGCTGGAGGTGGTTATGGGGAAGAGTTCTCCCACTGCCCCGCTGCCCCTCCAGAATATCTGTCATCAGCTGGTTGTCTGGGAGCATATGTCAGGAGGCTGAGACACAGAGGGCTGGGTGCTCTGAAGTGTCACTGAACCAACGTGGTCAGCTGGACCCTCCCCACACCTACATGTGGCTGCCACCGGCAATCCTCCCTTCTCCTTTGAGTGGTAAAATTAACAGACTCTGGCAAGGTGCAGATCTGGAAAGGTGCCAAACCTCCATGAAAGAGAAGCGATGAGCTGTCCAGGAAGCCTCAGGCATCACTAGCAAGGTCGTGTGGCGGCCTGAAGGGAGTGTGAAACGGCCGTGTAGAAATCTGTGATCCAGCCCCACCTGCTGTGAGCTCACTCTGTGACCCTGAGTAGCTGTTCCCTCTTGCTGGGCCTCAGGCGCCCTTTTCTGTAAACTGAGGGATGAATTTTCTGATATCAGCCAGCTCAAAGCTTCAGAGAAAATCTTACTCCCAGAGACAGCAATTTAACAGTGAAGGAGAGTCTGGGGATGTATTTTCCAATGTGAAGCACAAGGCAAAACTAATTTAGCAGAAAATAAAAAATGGGAATAGTCGAAAGTACATGGTGTTATCGGCGGTAAGCAAGTGCTACCCGTGAACTTAGCAACAGTAAGAAGAAAAATGCCTAGAAGATTACAGAGGAGGAGGGGAAGACTGATGAAGAACCCGTAAGAATAGAAAGTGGAGAACAAGAAAGGCAGGGGCCGCAAGGGGCAGATAAATAACAAGAGAATCACCAGCCCTGCAGTCAGTGAAAGGTGAAGACGGCAGCAAGCAGACCTCCCTGAACTGGAAAAAGCAATTCGATTAGGGGTGGCGAACAGCACATTTTTTGTCCCTGATGCAGAACATTCTGACTTTAGTCAGTGTCTGAAAGCACAGGGGAAAAAAATGCCTGTGGGAACAACTTCAGTCAGTCAGTCAGTAAATATTTATTGAGCACTCTGAAACACTGGCTCTCAATCCTGGACGAATATCAGAAGCACCTGGGGAGCCTGAAAAACACTAAATAAAAGCTTGACGTCCAGACCCATTCCCAGAGACCCTCCTCTAACTGGTCTGGGGCGGTGCTCGGTGCTGATGAGAGGTTAGAGCTCCCCAGGTGCTCTGGCCTCAGCTGAGAATCTCTGGTGTCTGGTGTGCCAGGCTTCGTGCTAATCCAGGGCGTACAACAAGAACGAGATAGACATGCATGGCCCCTCCCTACCAGTGTAGGTATTTTGCACTATAACAAAGACCCACTGAGGACTGTGGAGCAAGAATGATCTCTATACCATATGTGAAGAAAATGACACTCAGAGAAGTGGTCTATTTCCAAGGTCATATTACTTGAAGGTCATCAGTCCAGGACTCACCTCCATTAGGTCAAGTCTCAAAACTTGACCAGCGCTCCTTCCCTTACATCACATGACCTCAAGCAACAGGATGCAGAGAAAGATGACTTTCCAATGGTCCCTTCTCTTTCATTTTCAGCACCTGAAATGTTCACCAGGCCCTGACCATACCTAGACTTGTCAGACCCTTAAGTGCCCATGGGCTGCAGGGAGTGGCCAGAGGCTAGGGACCCGGGGATAGTCCTAATGTGGATTACAGTAGAAGGACACCTTACTTGAAGTACTTGAAAAGGGGGGAACAATAATTTATGAATACCTAATATTTGCCAGGCACTGTGCTAGATGCTAAAGACACAGAGATGAAAGAGAGTCAGTTCCGATCTTCAAGGATGACATAGCCTGGTAGGAGGAAATAAGTGCACTATGACATGATCATGAATGTTCCAGAGTAGGAGTCTGCAAACTTCTTCTGTAACGGGCCAGATAGCAGGTATTTTCAACTCTACTAACCTTGTGGTCTTTGTCACAACTACTCAATTCTGCCATTGTAATGCAAAAGCAGCCATAGACAACCCACAAATGAATGAGTATGGCTAGATCCAAATAAAACATGATTTATGGACACAGAAATTTGAATCACATATATTTTTAGGTGTCACATAATCGTATTCTCATTTGATTTGTTTTTAATCATTTAAAAATGTAAAAAATCATTCTTAGCTTGCAAGCCATATGCAAACAAGTGGTGTGCTGGATTTAGCCCATGGGCTGTAGTTTGCCAGTCCCTGTTCTAGAAATACCATGGAAGGGAGCATGTGGGAGGACATGGCCATGTCAACCAGGTTTGGGGGATCAAGGGAAGCTTCTCAGAGGAAGTGGCACTTTAATTTCCCCCAGGTGACCAGGCTGTCTGTTAGCCCATGGTTATTTTCCTACTTGGAACATAGGTTCAAATCACCTACAGACTGACTCCTGTGCTAGCTTTAACTCTCCAGATATTCTTTAAAAGCAGAAGAAAAACAATTTTAAAAAATGCTCCTCAGATATTTTCATTGCATGCCCTCTCTGCACTGGAATACAGAGCTGTAAAGTTTGCTTATGACAACAGGAATTGATCCCTGCTTTCGTAGAAGTTAGGAGACACGATGATGAGAAATAACATTTTCTGAGCATCTTCTACGTGCCAGAGACTGTTTTAAGAATTTTACTTAAGTTTTCTCATTTAATCCTCACACCTACTCTAAATGTTATAATTATCTCCATTTCACAGAAGACAAAACTGAAGCTTAGAGATGTAAACCTTCTCAACGTCCCAAAATTAGTATGAGGCAGACTTGGAGTTTGAACTCCAGCTATCAGATTTTAAGGCACAATTTCCCTTATCATGCCTCCTTTTCTTATAAAATGATTATTTCTCATGAACAAGGTTTGCAAACAGAATTGAAATAGCGCAAAAGTTTCTAGAAAAATTGTGAACTAAGCAAATACCTTGAAAACTAACTTTCGATTAAAATGCATCTGGAAAATATCATGTGTCAGACTCACTCGCTCACCTGTCTGTATCAAAATTTCATCCAATTAAAAGATTTAAGATACAGATTGGTAAGGAAGAGCAATAGCTTTTAGAAAACCAGTCTTTATGAGGGCTCTTAATATTACTGGAGCCTGAAACGTCTATATCTCTGATGACAATTCTTATGGGGCAGTTTAGGAATCTAAATTTTTACATAAATGAGTTCCACCCCAGGAATAAAATTCACTATTACTTCATTAATACTCTCCTTGTAGTTTTTCTGGAGGGAGGAGGCAAGTAATATTGCTTCTGGTTCTGAGGCGTTTCTGTTTCATCATTGTCAGGACCAGGAGCATTGTCATACGCTTCTTTCCTGAAAATCAGGGCTACATGATATCCACTAGAAAACTTAGGAAAGAGAAAGAAACCCTTAAACAGCGCCAGCCTTGCCCCAGAGAGGAGCCCCTGTCCATACTGGATGTCCAGTCAGAAATCTTGTTTTGCTGTTGTATGTGAGAGCTCAGACCTTTGTCACTTCCCAGACTCCAGCAGGGAGTATTTGTTACATACTTCTCAGGTCCCCAGTTCCAAGTCTTCAGGGGTCCAGCCCTTCCTCACCTCCAGTCCCTGCCTTTTGCTGTTGAAACAAATGACCTAGGCATAAGCCAATCCCATGTGCATCCCCTGCACCATAGGTGGTCATATGCCTAAGCCACCCCATTCAGAGTGAATCTTAGAAGTTTTGCTGGTAACGCTGGGAGTGGGGGGGGAAATACTTCTTCTTTACTGTTTGATTATTACCTGATGGCCATACTGATACTTTTCAGGGACAATCTGCCTGAGAATGGAGTTGAAAGAAGGAAGGAGAACAGAGAAATGGAGAAGAAACCAATTTTCATGACATCAGGGATCCTTGGATTAAGTCACATTTGCTACATCTGTTAGATGAGCCAGTACCTTCTATTTTCTGCTTAAATTTCAATTTGTTTTTCTGTTGTTTGCAACCAAAAGAACTCTACCAAAAGAACTTTAATCCCCTACCTTCTAATCCAGTGCCAGTAACAGAGTCCCTCTGTCCCAGGTTGCTGCCCCATGTCTCTGGCCTCATCAATGAGTGTCCTGGTTCTGCTGCTGTCAGGACCAAATCTGTTCTGGCCAGTTCTACCTTATGCCTACCTTGGAGCCTGGAAAATTCACCAGTACCTGCTCCAGACTAGAGAGAAAAAGGCTACCTTTTTTTCTCTTTTTCCTTTACATTTATTACATAGGAAACACATATTTAAAATAAAACTGATTTAACACATGGCTGACTGGAGAAAAATATTTGTTATTTATAACCTTTCTTTACATAAGAAGTGTGGATCCAGGTAACTATAGGATTTTTTGTTTGCTGACAATAAACAAAAACTTTCATCCTCAGTGTACTGGCCTTAGACTTATTTAAAGATGATATTACAGAGTGGGAAAGGGTATGCAAGCAGGGAATCACTCTGTCTAAGAGGAGGAGAAACTAAGAGGCCTCAGAGAGTAATTGTTCCACAGAGGCAGGAGACAGCAACCAAGAGGCTGCATGGGGACAGGTGCAAAGCCAAGGTATGTATGGAAAGAGGCATGGAAAAAGAGGTCAGTCTCGGGTGGAGTTTAAAGGGGAACTCCTGTGCACTGTGAAATGTCTTCCTCTGCCTCCCCACCGTGAGTTTAATAGTGTTCTACATTGCTCATTATCCCTTATGAGTGAAGTTAATCTGGAGGGAGCTTGGGAAAAAAAGAACTGCTGGGACAGGACTGAGCAGCAAGCTTAGTTTATGCATATCAGGCATTTGGGCTGAAAAGGAACTTGGATACAGATGCTTTTGGGTAGAGAACTAGAAAATCCCTTTTACAATAATCCCATTTATATCCCAGCCGAACTAAAGTTCCACTCTATACAGGAAGCAGAATCTGGAAGCCCCAAGCTTTGAAAGTGTACGTCTGCATTAGAGCCTGGAAATTTCTGGAGGGGAATAGATCTATGTTCTTGTACTTACTTGCATCTACTAATTTACATAGTGAAAAATTTTACTGTCATTAAATATACTTCTGCCATATCATTTTCAATAGCTTTATAATATCCACTATACAGCTGCACAAACATTTATTTAGCCAATATCTTTTGCTTGGCATTAAGACTGTTTATATGATTTTTTAAATAAACCACACTGAAATGTTGTAGATATGTACATTTTCCTTAGGAAAAATTCCTAGGATTGGAATCTATGGGTCAGAAAAAAATTTTGTAGTTTTAGGGATGTTTAACATGTTAAGGCAATGGAAATATATACATGTGCAAAGACTTGAGAGTTGCTTGTAAAGTTAAGGGTCACAGTTCATTGAAAAGCTGCTTAAGTCCATAAGTTTACCTATGGGAAAGCCTTAGAGCCAGGGTGCTAGGGCTTTCATCACCTCACCTGATTGGGATAAGTATGCAGACTAAAGTGGCTGTCTCCATAGGGAGCCTCAGAGATGAGCAAATAATATTGGAACTCTGCAATCTTGGTACAAATCCCATAAAAGACCTTTAGTCTCTTCCTGTTCTCCAAATTTCTTTCTATAAAATCTCCATTGACTCCACTTTGAATACAGAAAAAGAACTCAGACTCCTTAATCACAACTAAAGTCCCCTGAAGAATAAATACAGAAGAGATGATAGAAATAGAAAATCATCCTTTTGTAAGCTCCAAAATAATCATTGATTCAAGCAAGGATCATCAAAAGGAGCTAAAACAAAATTTATAGGGAACAGAGTATTTACCACAGTACCAAAATATCACCACACCAATTACTAATTCAAATTAAAAAAACATATCATTGCAATAAGAAGATCTGATGGTCAGCACATTTCACCAAGTGATCAAACCTAGCATCACTGATAGTGGGATAGCTGAGCATTAGGTGCTTCTCTATGTACTGAGGTGCAAAATTAAAAATCACCTATGATGTATTCTTGACCCAATGGGCTTAATCTGAACTTAGCAAGCCCCTCTAGACCTAAGTTCCAGTTTATAGAAAATATGAGGGACAGAAGAACAAATTAAATGATACCATGAAGAAATAATCAGAAGAATCCTGAATGTAAGATGTTCCATAGGACATCTGAACTCTTCAAATCACATTTAAAAAAGGAAAAAAAGTGAGTGAACTGCTTTAGCGTCTAGACTAAAAGAAACTGAAGAGACACAACGTAACAACTGCAATGGTTTATTTTATGTGTCAACTTGACAGGGCCATGGGGTGTCAAGATATTTGGTCAAACTTGATTCTGGGTGTTTCCAGAAGAGATTCACATTTGAACTAGTAGACTGAGGGAAGCAGATTGCTCTTCCTAATGTAGGTGGGTCTCATCCCATCAGCTGAAGGTCTGATTAGACCTAAAAGGCTAAGTAAGAGGGAACTCCTTCTGCCAAACTGCCTTCAAGTGAAGACATCACATTTTTCTTGCCTTCAGGTTTGAACTAAAACATCAGCTCTTCCTAGGTCTCAAGCCTGCTGGCCATGGACTAAAACTACACTATCAGCTCTCCTAGGTCTCTAGCTTGCCAGCCACAGATCTTGGTAATTTATCAGTCTTCATAATCACATGAGCTAATCCCTTAAAATAAAACTATATATGGATATAGATATAGATATATAGTTATAGATATATTTCGATATCTCCTCTGGAGACCCTGATTAACAAAACAACTAAATCCAGTGTAAAAACCGAAAAAAACCAAAAATAGCTAGAATACATTTTTAGGGCAATTAGGAACATCTGAATATGGAGTCTATATTAGATGATATGGAATTACCATTAATTCTCTTAGAATTGATCATTGTATTATGGTTAAGTGGAAGATTGTTTCTATTCTTAGAAGACAAATGCTGAGGTATTTATAAGTAAAGTGGCTTCACTTACTCTGAAATGTTACAGAAGAAGAAATATATATATATATATATATATATATATATATATATATATACACACACATACAGAGAGAGAAAGAAAGAATATGTTAAAAATGTTAAAAAATTGTTGAATCTCATTGAAGGGTATATGTGACATTATATTATTCTTTTAATCTTTTTCACATGGGAGAAATACCCTAAACTTACCATTTTGCACTCCATCTAATCTCTGCATGCACTGCATGTCTGTGTGCCTACGTTGCAGAGAGCCCCAAGCACCCGTGTCCTTCGTACTTTCTTCCACTTCCCATGCTGGCCAGAATGTCTTCCCCAATTCCTCTGGTTTTATTTTCTTTTCTTTCTAACTTCTTAAGAAATGGACTTAAGTGTTCTGAATTTAAGACTTTCCTCTTTTGTGATAATAAATTTTAAGGCAAAAATTTCCCTTCTAATTTATCTTTTAACAGCATCTTCCAAGTCTTGACATATTTTCACTCAGTTGATTCTAAATATTTTCTAATTTAGTGCTTTTATTGTTTCTAATTTAGTGTTTTATTTGATCCATGATTTATGTGTGCTTTAAAAATTTTTAAATACATGTGGGCTTTTAATTACCTTTGGAAAATAATCAAACATATGCACTTTGATCTGATTTTCATGTTTGTGGAGAAGTATGTGGCTAATCTTTTTAAATATTTGATATGGGCTTGAAAAAGTGGGTTTTCCCTGAGATGCGGGACTTTATGTATCTGTATTAGATCAAGGTTGGTAACTGTGTTATTCAAATGTTTTATATCCTTACTAAGTTTCTGCCTACTTGGTCTATCAGAGGGAGGAATGTTAAAATCTTCCACCGTAACTGTGGTTTTGCCAGTTTCTTCTTGTAATTTGGACTATTATATATATATATATTTTTTTTTTTTGAGGACTTATTTTTAGGTGCGTGGGAGGTATAGGGGCAAGGTCATCAAAAATAAGGAAAGTCAGGCTTCCCTGGTGGCGCAGTGGTTGAGAGTCTGCCTGCCAATGCACGGGACACGGGTTCATGCCCCAGTCCGGAAAGATCCCACATGCCGCAGAGCAGCTGGGCCCGTGAGCCATGGCCGCTGAGCCTGCGCGTCCGGAGCCTGTGCTCCGCAATGAGAGAGGCCACAAGTGACAGGCCCGCATACCGCAAAAAATAAATAAATAAATAAGGAAAGTCTGAGCAACTGTCACAGTCTATAGAGGAGACTAAGGAGACATGAAGAGGAAATGTATTCTGGATGGGATCCAGAAACAGAAAGGTGCAGTAGGTAAAAAACTATGGAAACTGAATAAAGTATAGACCTTACCTAATAATAATGTATCAATACTAGTTCGTTATTATAACAAAAACATCATACTAGATGTTAATAATGGGGGAAACTGAGTGAGAAGTATATGGGAACCTCTGTACTATCATAACTACTTTTCTGTAAATCTAAACTATTCTAAAATGTAAAGTTTATTTAAACAAAAGTTGTGCAGGGTTAGTGACACCTCCTAGGGGAAATGTAAACCCTAACCCAGGATTCACAGTATTTCCACAGATAAAGCCCTGCAGATGTTGATCTCAAACTGAAAGTTACAAAAACAAAGGAAATTTAACACTGAGACAGAGGGAGAGACACAGAGAGAGAGAATACCTAAGAAACAGCAGATTAACAGCTCCCAAGAATTTGAGATAATAGAATTATCTGCTATAGAGTATAACAATTATTTTAAATCACTAAATATACGAAAGAAGGAATTTAAAACATGGGGAAATAGAAAGAGTGGTTGCACAATACATTTCTTCTTTTACAGAAAGTTATGAGACCAAAAAGACATAGAAATGATCTTTTAGCAGACAAATAATCAGAAGAATTTTCTCTCAGTAGTATAATCAGCCATGCATCTTGCTCTAATATTGAGTGGTCATTTTCAGAGACATAAGGGCTTAAACACCAGTTTTAGAAATATATGTCACAAGACTGACAAAGGTAGCAAAATTCAGAGCAGCCTTAAGGAAATGAATGAGAGCACCACTACTAAATGATCATATGTAAATTTGGGAATAGAGACCATAGAAGATAAAGTTTTCCAATTACATACAGAACTTTTATTTTCTTTAAGTTTTTTCCCCCAAAGGAGAAATTTACTTTCTAAGAATAAAATTGCAACTCTGCGTTATTTAATAGTTTGTACAAAATCACTAAACTCTGTCTACAATCTTGTGTGATCCTGCAGACTCTAAACTCTTACGTATGAAAGGGTGAATTGTAACTCTACTTTGCTTTCCAGTGTACCTGAAGCTTTAATTCCATGATCTCTGGGGCCTAGAAGTGTTTGCTCACTTGTACAGAATAACAGCTGATATCTTCACATGCATTTTTGAGCTTCTGGTTTGCAGCATAAGTCAAATCAGAAGACAATAGAAGACCCTTTCTTAACAAAAGGACAAGAGAGCAAAGGGAGAGAAGCGTCCTTTTTTTTGCTTTAGAAATTTCTTTTACTCAAGTGCACAAAATGGTTTACAGTTCAATGAATTATCACAAAGTGAACACGTCTGTGTAATGACAACTCAGGGCAAGAACTGTACCATTATCCCTTACCCCTTTACACTTTCTACCTCTCCCTCTTACCTAAAGGCATCCACTATCTTGACTTCTAACAGCATAGATTAGTTTTGCCTGCTTTGAACTTGATACAAATGAAATTTTAAAAATATGCATTGCCTGTGCCTGACTTTGTACAAAATCTCATGTTAGATTACCCATTTATTGTGTGTGTAGCTACAGGTTTTTTCCACTTTATTGTTCTATAGAATTCCATTGTATGAATAACAAAAGGACAAGAGAGCAAAGGAAGGCAAGCATCCTTTTGATTTAAAATCTCTCCTTAGAATCCTCGGCACATTCAGTTGTAATCTATGCAGCTATGACTCAATTAAATGATATTACCTGCCCCAAGCCAAGAATTATTTTATTTTTCCTCCTTTGTCTAAAATATAAACTCACTCACATGGGAGCCAGTTAGTCATCACCATTGTAAAAGGGCAAAGAAATATGTTACAGAGTCTGATTAAATTCAGATGCTCAGGACATACTGCTCAACCAGAAGAGCATCTTGTGTTCCTATTAGAATTCTATTACAGGGAATATTTTTCAAATTTATCACCAGTTTTCTTAGGTAAGAGGTAGAAGCTATTTTCATTTTCTTACAAAAATTAAAGAGCAAGAAGGAGTTTGTCCAGGCACATAAAACAACAAATAAGGAACCACGAACCAGTTATCTTGACCCCCTACCTAGATCCTAAGAAGCTTTCTTCTGGGGATATCTAGGATTGAATAAGGGAATTAAAGTATAATAACCGAATGTATCAAATGTAAGAGGCAATTACAATTTCTCACTTTCTCATTCCCTCCAGAACAAATCGTTCAGCAAGCCCACCTCAAAGAACTTTCAAAACACTCACCAGTTCCAGCCTTCGTTCATCTCTGTGACTTCCTCCATATTCCAGACTTGCTATCATCCTATCTTGGACCATGACAAAGACCTCCTAAATGCCACCCTTGTCTCTCCTGCCAGACTTCAATCCATAAGAGTTCATAAGAGTCAGAGTGTGCTTTAAGAAAAAAACAAAAATGAAAGCAAGATTCACTCTTCTGCTTCAAACCCTCCAGCTGCTTCCTGTTGGACTTGGGAGTAAAAGTGCACCTCCTTAGCACAGTCTCCAAGATGCTGTATTAACCAGGTTGTGTGCTAACACTTCCGGCCTCACCTCCTGTCAAAGCAGCCACTCATTCACAGCTTGCCATCCATACTTGTCTTGTCTCTGTCTCACTGTCAAGCCCATTGCCACCTCAGGGCCTTTGCGCTGGCCATTTTCTAATAAGCCCGAAAAGTTCATACCTAAGATCCCCAAATGGCTGGCTCCTTCTTGTCATTTTGGTTTCAGTTTAAATGTCACCTTCTCAAAGAAGACCTGCCTAACCTCCCTATCTAAATGGTGCCAGCCATTCTTTCTCTCTCCACTTTGTTTTACTTTACTTTTAGTACTTGTCATTATTTAATACATTTTTAATCTATTTCTTTTCTACTCCCCACCTCTCTCCCATTAGAATCTTAGTTTCAAGCAAGCAGGAAACTTGTCCACCTTGCTTGTTAACATATTCCCAATATCTGGTATGATGCTTAACACATAAAGTGGGTAGTAAATAAAATTGATACAACTTTTTTAGAGAAAAAGGATAAATAAAAGTTGGCTGGAGTGCAGAATGGTAATTTTTTGCTTATAAGAATAGAATGAATTAGAATTATTTAAGGAAATCCTGTTTAAGTGAAGTCACCCATCACTTGAGAGCATCCTATTTTACTCTGTCTCATGTCCAAAGGTATTGACAAAACACCCATTGGACAAAGATGGCTGGCTGTCCATCCAAGTTTATGACTCCCCTTCCTTACTGTAGCATTAACACTGGAACTTGACTGCCCATCCTAGAACAGTGTTCCCTAATCCCCTCCCACAAACCCCTACTCAAGCTTGCAGTTTAGTGTGCCATTTTGATGAGTTCTAGCCAGTGAGACGTTAAGGGAGATGATGTGTGCCTGTTCCAGGCCTGGCCCATAGAACCCCTCCATGCAGTACTCCTCCCTGCTCTTTGCCACATCTAACAGGAATGGAGTTGATGCTCAGGACAGCCGTGGGAGCCCTGTGTTAAAGATGGCGGATCTTCCACCAGCTTGAATCTAAGAATGAGAGCAAAGAAGAAGCCACCCACTGAAGTTTTTACTCACTGGTACTATTTCCTGAGTCAAAAATAATTTTCTATTGCATTTGAGCCATTATGCATATTAGGGTTTACCTGTTACTGCCGTTAGCCTACTAAGTAATAGCAGGTTTTTCCTATTAATATTCTTCTTTATGGCTCTTGGGAGACTTTAAAGCAAATACTTTTACACTAAATTTAGGAGGTTAGAAAAGAAGGAAGGATTGCAAAGCATGAGGATACATGTTAAGGACAAGAAGGTGAAAGATTTAAGCACAAAATGACAATTTCCAACTGGCCATATTCCTGCACAAAGACAATAAAGGGGCTTCCATTCCCTCCAAAATAAAGTGTATATAAAGTTATTCCATGGAGATGACAATATTTCCGTGATCAAGGTGAGCTCACAGTTAAGTTATAAAGGAGGAAAATTTTATCTATGGTTTCCTTCTTGGGTTCCTCTCTTACCCTTCAGCCAATGCACAAGCCTCCTTCACTTAGCTGTTCTCTCAAAAGGGTGCTGTCCTGCCAATCAGGAAGTCTAGCTTCTAGCTTGGTCTCTCCGCCACTTCTCTTGAGCTAGTTACTTCACCTTGCTGGATCTAAACACCTTTTTTTTCTAGAAGGAGTCGGGTAATGATGGCTGGCTCTTAGGTTGAGCATTGTTTCCTATTCTGACACAACACTGAGGAGAACGGATTAATCAATGTTTCAATGCCTTGGGCCTTGGTATCCTGGAGAAACAAATTTTCAAGAGCATCCTGAGAGGTCTTTAGGGTGGTGTTTTGGGCTAGAATTGAGGGTGAGAAAAGCTTACCCCTTGATAGTCTCTGAAAAAAGAAAAAGAAATCCTTGGCCATATAAATGATATTAATTCTGGCTGAAGGAGAGTCACAGCCAGGCTCACTGAGGTCCCCCCTGCCAGTCTGTGAGAATTGTTTTTCTGCTAAACCCTGCTGGCAAAGCTCATCCTCAATTTCCATCTGAATGACCTCTCTTGGGAGGTAACAGAGCAGGCTTCGTTCTTCTTTAATACAAGACTTTCATAATGTGCAACTTCTGTGCAGTGGCAGGCACCCTGACCATGTTAATTCTCACGAACTAATCTATCTCCCACCACAGCATGAGCCGGCCCTCACTAAGGTTAATGTGGTCCCAGGGACTGCACGACCTTCAAGAACACCTTGGGTACAGCCCCATACCTTCCTCCGGTGAAGTTCAGAGAGATTATTAAGGTGGACGCCACACTTTAAGAGACACCGTGACCAGACACACAGAATGGTGAGGAGATGCAACCAGCATGACTCATGGTTAATCCCAAGTAAACTTTTGGGATGTGCTGGGGAAGACACACTGAACTTGAAAGATCCCTGACATCAATATCCATATAGGTCTTTTCTCTGAATTCCTTCCATTTCCTCACAGAAAAAAACATTCTCCCTTGAGGTTAAGACCTCAGCCTGAGGCTCTGGGAGTGGGTCTTGGAAAGGTAGGTGGGAATCCCTGGGTTCAGTTTTCAGAGTTTCGTCTTATCCATTTTTTGGGCCACACCTGTCACACCAGCCCTGCGCTGTCCCCAGTTGAGGATTAACTGATTCTGTTTTCTGAAGGGACAAATCTCAGAGCTCCAGTGTTGAGGGGCACGAGGATTTCCTAGTGGTCTGGAGTAAGGAAGGAACTGGAGCTGCAATTATTCTCTTTTTAAATTCCAACTAATCTTGCTTTCACCCTCAGCAAACCTGCCCCCCAATTTCTCACCCAGGGCTGAACCTCTTAGAGGTCATGTTGGCTCACTCCTTACCGTATCCCATTCCAAGGCCCTTAATTTGTAACTGTCTTTAACCTGCTTTCAGACCTCCCAACACATGTCGACATCTCATTGTCTGTGGGCTCTTCTTCCATGCTCGGGGTCCTCAGGACAAGGCACGTCTGTGCACAATTCATTATTTTGAAGAGAAGTCCAGATTATTTTTTAAGGCAACATTTGAAACTATGAATGTCCTCTAGGACTCTGTTTTGGAAATTGTTGGAAATGTCTGCATTTCTTTTTTTTTTTTGCGGTATGCGGGCCTCTCACTGCTGTGGGCTCTCCCGTTGTGGAGCACAGGCTCCGGACGCGCAGGCTCAGCGGCCATGGCTCACGGGCCCAGCCGCTCCGCGGCATGTGGGATCTTCCCGGACCGGGGCATGAACCCGTGTCCCCTGATTCGGCAGGCGGAATCTCAACCACTGCGCCCCTAGGGAAGCCCCTGCATTTCTTAGTACAGGCTACTTCCACAGAGCTCCTGAGTCTCGGTGGAAACAAAAATCACTACAAGCCTCAAGAATCCTTTACAGGAAAGTGGTCTCAGTAGAGAAGTAGAGAAAATGAGAAGCTTCTCTTGGAATGCAGACTGACAATTGTTTGAGAAATCCAAAGTTTGAAAACTCATCTTCAGGCAGCTGTAAACTTCAAACTGATAGAAAGGCCTCTCGAACTTCCCTCATCCAGGGAATTCTATGTGTTGGTTTTCTTACTGTGTGAAGGAACTGCAGGAGAGTTTCTCTGTTTTCTGGTTCTATCTTTAAAAGTGTAATTAGATTTGAAGTGCAGTCATCTGGCTCCTCCTCCAGGAGGTGCTGAAGCAGCTCTGATGCTCAGAAGTCATGGTCAGAAAATCTTCCGCGTGAACAAACACTCCCATGCACTCATACGCACACATTTAATTATTTAAACTTCCAAAGGCTCAAGTCAAGCAAGTTCTTCCTGGCGGAAAGCCGACTTTGCCCTCTTTTCCCCACTCCCTCCCCCAACCTTCACTCCTGTGCAGCAATGTCAAGGACATTCTTGGGTTGACATCAAGAAGCTTCTCCAGCTAACAGTGACAGAGAACCAGTGATGCTGGGAAGCTTTTCTCCTGTGGGGCTGTGAATCACTGCTTCTCTCTCATTAATCAGAGAATTTTACTTCCTTGGGCAAAATGGAGCACAGCTGTCAGTTATCCATGACAGACAAATCATAATATTATTTTAGTTTATCTTCAGCACCCCTCCAACTGTTACTGAGCTATTTTGGGTGCAAACCCAGTTATTTTTGGCTCTTCGAATGTATTCATCTTCATGAAAAAGAGGCTGAAGAGCAGAGTATTTAAGATCTCAGTGTCAGGCACACCTGGATTGAAATTCGGGCTCCCTCATTAACTGGCTATGGCATACTGAGCATGTTACTTAGCCTATAATTATTATATATTACCTATGAAATGCTTAATTATAGTACCTTTTCAACAGGACCCTGCGGAAGATAAAATGAAAATGTACAGAAAGATATGTACATATTAGCATATAGTAAGTGCTCAATAAGTTTAAATTATTATTGGTATTGGGAAGACGAAAAAAGCACGTGTGTGTGCGTATATGTGTGCACGCGCGCGTGCGTGTAGCTAGGATAGGCTGTGAGGGAGCAGCCAAGATGGCGGAGCAGGGAGACCCGGAGCTCGCCTCGACTCAGGAGCACACCAAAACCATAACTATCTGTGGAACAAGCCTCGGTGATAAAGACCGGAACCGACCAGAAAAGATCTTTTAGAACCCCAGAGCATTTGGGTTTGAAGGCCAGCGGGGCTTCGGGAGGCTCATAGGACTGGGGGAAGTAAGACCTCACGCTTAAAAGGAGCACGTAAAACCTCACACACACCGGGACCAACGGAAAATGCAGTACTTTGATAGGAGCCTGGGCCAGACTTACTTGCTCGTCTTGGAGAGTCTCCCGGAGGTCGGGGGAGTCCTCACCGTGGAGGCGTAGACGCTGGCAGCAGCCAGATTTGGGAACTCCTTTCACTTTGTGGTGAAAGCCGGGCGTGGGACCCTGCCTCTAGCACTTTACGGCAAAGATCTGGCCCCGCCCAACAGCCTGTGTGCTTGTGCGCCTGCGCGCCCAACCCAAACTACTAACTGGGTTGGGACACGACCCCACCCCTTGGCAGACAGGTTGCTTGAAGACTAAAGAGCCCACAGCTGCCTCTAGGCCTCTAGACACACCTCTTATACATGGCCCTGCACCCCAGAGGACCAGGACCCAGTTCCGTCCGCCAGGGGGCAGGCACTGACACTGCCGTCCAGGAAGCCTTCACTAACCTCTAGACCAGCCTCACCCACCAGGGGGTGGACACCAGACCCAAGAAAACCACAATCCCATAGCAGTCCTGGGACCAGCTGGGCTCCGGCCCTGCCCACTAGCAAGCCAACACAAGCTTTAGGACACCCTGGACCCCACACCCAACTGGGTCAGGAACCGTTCCCCAACCCCATCCCCCCAGCAATCTGACATCAGCTCTGGGACCCCTGGACCCTGCAGCCAGACTCCAGGACCTGGTTCGGCCTGCCAGTAGTTTGGCACTAACCCCAGGACCTGGTTTCACCCACCAGTGCAGGGGGCAACAGACCCAGAGTCTTCCGGACCCTGACTCCACCCATCAGAGAGCCTGCACTAAACCCAGGCACCCTGGGGTTCTGCAGTCAGCCATTTCACGACCGTGAAACCGGACAACTTGTCTAAGGATTTAATGAAGTTCAGGTTCTTTATGTCTCGGCACTGAAGGAATTCAGCAAGAGGCAAGTAATAGATAAGAAGTAGATTTATTAATATAGGACGCTTCTGGGCAGGCAAGAGGGCTCTGCCCCAAGAACCAAAAGGGCTACATTTTTTTTTTTTTTAAGAAGATGTTGGGGGTAGGAGTTTATTAATTAATTTATTTATTTTTGCTGTGTTGGGGCTTTGTTTCTGTGCGAGGGCTTTCTCCAGTTGTGGCAAGCGGGGGCCACGCTGCATTGCGGTGCCCGGGCCTCTCACTATTGTGGCCTCCCTTGTTGCGGAGTACAGGCTCCAGACGCGCAGGCTCAGTAGTTGTGGCACACGGGCCTAGTTGCTCCGTGGCATGTGGGATCCTCTCAGACCAGGGCTCGAAGCTGTGTCCCCTACATTGGCAGGCAGATTCTCAACCACTGCACCACCAGGGAAGCCCTAAAAGGGCTACATTTTTATAATCAAAGAAAAATTGGGGAAGGGGAGAAGACCACCTTCTTTCTTTTCCTTTGTAAAGATACTGCAGGAAGATGGGGTGCAAGAGGATGGTCATGTCCCAGGTTTTGGGCAAGTTCCTGGGATGAGCTGCCAAGTGAGGGTCCTTGGCTTTGCACAGGAAAGAATTCAAGAGTGAGCCAAAGTACAATGAAAGCAGGTTTATTGAGAGAGACTCCACAGGCAGAATGTGGTCTGTCTCAAAAGGCGAGAGCAGCCCTGGGACATACACACTCCATAGACAGAGTATGGGCCATCTCAGAAGGTGAAAGCAGACCCGAGGCGTGGGGGTGGTTTGTTTTTATGGGCTGGGTAATTTCATAGGCTAACAAGGGGGAGGATTATTCCAACTATCTTGGAGAATGGGAGGGGATTTCCAAGAATTGGACCACTGCCACGTTTTGCCCTTTTATGGTCAGCCTCAGAACTGTCATGGCGCCTGCGGCTGTGTATTTAGCATGCTAATTATTACAATGAGCGTAGAATGAGGCTCAAGGTCTACTGGAAGTTGAACGTTCTGCCATATTGGACCTAGTAGGTTCTAACCAGTTTTTGTCATATCCTCAATGGCTATGTCATTTTTTTAAAAGTTGTGCCCTGCCTCCTTCCTCCTGTCTCAAGCAGGCCCTGCTAACCAGCAGCCAAGAGCATCTGCATAAGGCAGGGCCTGGCAACAAACCGAGCTACGGGCCAACCAAGCCTACCAGACTGCCCACATAGTTAGCCCACCACAACAGAAGGAGCCACGCAGCTCTCTTAGGGGGAACCGCTAGAGCATACAGCTTGGGTGACGAGAGGGGAGTGCACTGCTAGGACACATAGGATATCTCCTACAGAAGGCCACTTCTCCAAGATGGAGAAACGTAACTAACCTACGACATACATAAAAATGCAAACAGCAACTTTGGCAAAATGAAGTGGCAGAGGAACACATCCCAGATGAAGCAACAAGTTAAAACCCCAGAAGACGAACTAAGTGAAATGGAGTTAGACAATCTACCTGAGAAAGAGTTCAGAGTAATTGTCATAAAGATGATGAAAAACTTGGGAGAAGAATGGATGCACAGAGCAAGAAGTTAGAAGTGTTTAACACACAGTTAGAAAATATAAAGAATAACCAAACACAAGGCTTCCCTGGTGGTGCAGTGGTTAAGAATCTGCCTGCCAATGCAGGGGACACGGATTCGAGCCCCGGGCCGGGAAGATCCCACATGCCACAGAGCAACTGAGCCCGTGTACCACAACTACTGAGCCAGTGCTCTAGAGCCCATGAGCCACAACTACTGAGCCTATGTGCCACAACTACTGAGCCTATGTGCCACAACTACTGAAACCCGCCTGCCTAGAGCCCATGTTCCGCATCAAGAGAAGCCGCTGCAATAAGAAGCCTGTGCATCACAATGAAGAATAGCCCCCACTTGCCGCAACTAGAGAAAGCCCGCGTGCAGCAACAAAGACCCAACACAGCCAAAAATTAATTAATTAATTTTAAAAAGAATAAACAAACACAGATGAAGGATAAAATAACTGAAATGAAAAATACACCAGAAGGGATCAACAGTAGACTAAATGATACAGAGGAATGATCAGTGAGCCGGAAGACAGACAGAGTAGTGGCAATCACTGCCCCTGAACAGAAAAAAGAAAAGAAGTGACGACAGTTTAAGAGACCTCTGGGACAACATCAGACACACTAGTGTTCACATTATAGGGGGTCCCAGAAGGAGAAGAGAAAGAAAGAAAGGGCTGAGAACATTTTTGAAAACGTAAAGCTGAAAACTTCCCTAATCTGGGAAAGGAAACTGTCACCCAAGTCTCTCGTCAAGAGAGAATATTAAAAGCAGCAAGGGAAAAACAACAAATAACCTACAAGGGAACTCCCATAGGGCTATCAGCTGATTTTTCAGCAGAAACTCTGCAGGCCAGAAGGGAGTGGCACAAAGGTGTGTGTTATTGCAGAGGGTTACAAGACTTAAACCCAGGAATATTGCCACTCTGCTGGATTGATGTTTCTGATAGCTCCAGTCCAACACGTGTCAGAACTTCTGCACAATTCCCTGGGAGGAAGGATCACTCTGTTTCAGAACAGAGCCCACTCTATGTCCAAAGGTAGCCTGGTCATCTTCAGAAAGCTCAACTGTTAGTAAAATATTTGGATTGAAAGCTAAAAATATGGCTTCTGATCATTTTCATATGTTGGTGGAGCAGCCCATTGAGGGCACATAATACAAGTCTAGTTTGATCTCCATGTCATGGTCCTTCAGGAACTTGAACACAGCTATCAAGTACCCCATGAGTTTTTTCTTGGCTGAGGCCCTGAGCTGAACATGTGCATTTCCTTCCAGGGTTTGCTGCATACCTTGGACTCAGGCTCCTCTCCATCCTGGGCATTTATCTCCATTACCATGAGTGGTACCTCATCATGAGTGGTACCCAGGGCTGAAGGCACAGGTGCAGGAATGCTCTCGCCAAGGCAATTCATCTTTTTCTCAAATTTTTTTTTTTTTACATCTTTATTGGAGTATAATTGCTTTACAATGGTGTGTTAGTTTCTGCTTTATAACAAAGTGAATCAGTTATACATATGTTCTCATATCTCTTCCCTCTTGCGTCTCCCTCCCTCCCACCCCTCCAGGCGGTCACAAAGCACGGAGCTGATCTCCCTGTGCTATGCGGCTGCTTCCCACTAGCTATCTACCTTATGTTTGGTAGTGTATATATGTCCATGACTCTCTCTCGCTTTGTCACAGCTTACCCTTCCCCCTCCCCATATCCTTAAGTCCATTCTCTAGTAGGTCTGTGTCTTTATTCCTGTCTTACCCCTAGGTTCTTCATGACATTTTTTTTTCTTAAATTCCATATATATGTGTTAGCATATGGTATTTGTCTTTCTCTTTCTGACTTACTTCACTCTGTATGACAGACTCTAGGCCTATCCACCTCATTACAAATAGCTCAATTTCGTTTCTTTTTATGGCTGAGTAATATTCCATTGTATATATGTGCCACATCTTCTTTACCCATTCATCCGATGATGGACACTTAGGTTGTTTCCGTCTCCGGGCTATTGTAAATAGAGCTGCAATGAACATTGTGGTACATGACTCTTTTTGAATTATGGTTTTCTCAGGGTATATGCCCAGTAGTGAGTGGGATTGCTGGGTCATATGGTAGTTCTATTTGTAGTTTTTTCAGGAACCTCCATACTGTTCTCCATAATGGCTGTACCAATTCACACTCCCACCAGCAGTGCAAGAGTGTTCCCTTTTCTCCACACCCTCTCCAGCATTCATTGTTTGTAGATTTTTTGATGATGGCCATTCTGACAGGGGTGAGATGATATCTCATTGTAGTTTTGATTTGCATTTCTCTAATGATTAATGATGTTGAGCATTCTTTCGTGTGTTTGTTGGCAGTCTGTATATCTTCTTTGGAGAAATATCCATTTAGATCTTCTGCCCATTTTTGGATTGGGTTGTTTGTTTTTTTGTTATTGAGCTGCATGAGCTGCTTGTAAATTTTGGAGATTAATCCTTTGTCAGTTGCTTCATTTGCAAATATTTTCTCCCATTCTGAGGGTTGTCTTTTGGTCTTGTTTATGGTTTCCTTTGCTGTGCAAAAGCTTTTAAGTTTCATTAGGTCCCATTTGTTTATTTTTGTTTTTATTTCCATTTCTCTAGGAGGTGGGTCAAAAAGGATCTTGCTGTGATTTATGTCATAGAGTGTTCTGCCTATGTTTTCCTCTGAGAGTTTAAAAAAATCTCCTGAGCTCCATGAATATTCCAAAAAGGCCATGTGAAAGGGATCCATATGCCAGACAAAAAATCTGAAATCCACCATCCAGTAAATTTGAGCCCATTAAAACTCCTTTGAATTGTGCCAACAACTGACTGTTTTTAAAGTGGTATCTGTGCCTTTGCTTATCACATGTGTTAAGAAACTTGAAACAATCTGGAGTTTTGAGGAAACTGGGGTTCCTAGATTCTCTTTTCAACTCTGCTTAGAGAACCAGTCCTGTGACTAAAATTAGATTCAAGTTCAAATTCGGTCTCTGCCCTTTATCAAAATTACATGTTATAAGTGTGTAAACTTGTTTACCTCTTTGAACTTCAGTTCCTCAAATCTTTGAGGTGAACCCAAAATCCCTACTTCCCGTGACTACAGTGAAAGGTTCCTGGACCAATGCCTGTAAACACGCCCTGCACAGGGTCTGTCACAGGAAATGCTCTGAGGTACTGCCACCTACTGGCTTTCATTAAATACAGACTCAAGAATATATATGTTGCAAGGACTCTTTCTGCTCTCTATTTCAAAGCAATCTATTAGAAAGTTAAAGACTGTTAAGAGACCTCTTTGAGTAAAATAACTGTGGAATGGAGTTAGGAGTCCTGGAGTCTATTTCCACCCAGCTCATGTGACCTTGGGCAAGTCCCTGCCTTGGCGAGGGTCTCAGTTTCCTTATTTGTAAATGGGAATTCTAGTTATGATGGGAAGATTCTTCTGATATTTTTGGACTCTAATTTACTCTCTCCCCTTCCAGCTTACATCATTGCTTGATGCTTCCTGGAAATACCCTTCAGAAAACTAAATTTTGTTTTAATTCTAAAAAATATGTTGAATAAGAAAGAATAGTGTTCCCAGAAGCATTCAAGCTAATGTCCCAAAAAGTAATTTAAATGATTTCCTCTTACTCTATTTATGAGTGGAAGAACTTTGGAGCTACCCAGTATGTCAGTGTGTGTGTGTCATTTCTATTTTCCAGACAGGGAGGAGTTATTCTAAGAAGGATAAATGGACAAGTCAGTTATCACTCAGGCCTCCTGAGCACATCCAATGCCTTCCTTAAGAGTCGATGAGAAAGAGGGATGCCCTATACAACTGCCTGGTAGGTATCAGGGGGCCAAGTCTTCTAACTAGCAAGATTGCCTTTCAAGGTTGCCTGAGTAATGACCCCGTGGTAATATCCACACCTCCAGGCAAAGTGACATGTGATAAAGGAAAAAAAATAAGAGCCCAGCATTTCTATAACACCATACTCTTCATCATGTTCATACCTATTGCAAAAATATTCACCCTAATATACAGCTCTACAATTTGCAAAACAGTTTTATCCCCAGTAGTTCACAATGACAATAATCCTGCAAAATAATGGGGCATGACAGGAAAGAGCAGGACTGAGACTATTATCATTTCGTCTTGGTAGAAAAGAAAAAAAAGAGCCTAAGTGAAGATATAGTATCTTGCAAGGTTTCACACACTTAAAGATGGAAAGAGTAGCAAAATTTAGAACTTGAATTCAGGTCTTCTGACTCCAGATCGTTTGTTCAGTCCAGGACACCATATTGCTTCTCACTATCATCAACTTGACTCCCACAGAGGTGCTGAATGCCAAGAGGACTAGTGGAAAGGGATGTCACCATGATAAGGACATCATGGTAAAAGTTGGTAATTCCAGTAGCAAAGGGAAAATCTGGATGTCAGAACAATGGGGCAGTCACTTACAAAGGAATAAAACTATCAGACTTCCTATGAACACTTCTCCGTTGTTAGGAGACAATGAAAACTCTTCAAATTTCAGAGGGAAAAGGATTTCAACATAGAACTCCATACCCAGTCAAACCATCAATCAAATCTAAAAGTAAAGACATGTAAGACACTTTTGGATGCGCAAAAACTCAAGAAGTTCACTGCCCTTATAATCTGATTTAAAAATACTACTTGAGATGTAGTTCTCCATCGAAATAGAACAGAAATTTGAAAAAGAGGATGAAATGGGATCCAAGAATCAATGACAGCAGAGAATGACAGAGGATTAAGGGAGACTAGAAATCAAGTAAGATAGAAACCATTAGATGGGACATTTGGAAGATTCTCCTTTAACCTGAAATATATTAATGGCATAAAATATTTCCTTCTATATGGATTAATGCATACTTCCTGGTTCTATATTGAATAATACTTATATAACCATAATATTGTAAATTCTGGTCATTCATTTTCTTTTTTTTTTTTTTTTTTTTTGCAGTACGCGGGCCTCTCACTGTTGTGGCCTCTCCCGCTGCGGAGCACAGGCTCCGGATGCGCAGGCTCAGCGGCCACAGCTCACGGGCCCAACCGCTCCGCGGCATGTGGGATCTTCCCAGACCGGGGCACGAACTCGTGTCCCCTGCATCGGCAGGCGGACTCTCAACCACTGCGCCACCAGGGAAACCCCATTTTCTTTTTTATAATTCATCTATTATATAATCACATAAGATGTATTTACAAAAACAGAAGAGAATGTAGATGTAATAAATTTTATCAAATAAAAATAATTATAGAGGAAAGAAAAATTTGGAGTTGGATGGGTATACCATTGTCATTTTCTTTATAGTGAAGATTTTAGCTGTCTAAAGTTTGATAAATCATGAAATAGAGTTTAGTGGTATTACTTAAATTTATGAAGACAACTAAGAGAATCTCCAAAAATAATAATAAGCTAACAAATATTAGGAAGTGTAAGAGGAAGAAAAAATGGGTAGTAATGTCAGTGAGTAAACACCTTAGACCTCGTATCTAGGAACTAATAGCTCTGTCTAGAGTTAACACATCAAAAAATAGGGATCTAAGTGTGTTATGTAAGGTTATAACAATAATTACCAGTAAAACTAAAGAGAGTACTGACAGTGGCTGTCTCTGGGGAGAGGGACTGGTAATAAAATAGAGGATAATTTTATGTTTTATTTTTGTTCTTCTGCACTGCTGGAATACTTTAAAATTCTGTGCATGCATTAATTCTATATTTAAACAAAGGAAAATTCAGTCTATTTGAATATCTTATAACATGTGGATGAAAATCTAGATGATGGTTTGACTTGGTGCTGGCATATACTTGAATCAATACAAAGAAAAGAAAGAGAAGTCTGAAAAACCAGGTTCATATCCTTTATTTTAAAACTGAAGTATCATGACCCAAGAGAAAGTGACTCCCCAAGGAGACTTTACAGTGCTAACTATAAAACTCAGATTCATACTCTGATCAAGAACTGAGGTGAAGAATTTCTTTTAAGTAACCAACATTGTCCCAAAGTTGAAGCCCTGTCACGGTCAGAATCTGGTAACTCTGGGCGCAGTTAACCACCCTCTCACCACCTTTCTCAAAAGGAGACGCTTTTATCTGTTTGGTTACTTAGTTATAAAATCGGATCATCTCAATGCCTACTTTACTAAACAATGGATTTCCAAGAGTTGTAAACCACCAAATCTCAGATCAATGTTATTAACACAATTTTTGTGCTTTTTCATTTGCCATAGTGTAGGGACAAGCCTACACAGACTTAGGCTGTATCTACACATAAGCAAATATATTCTGTTTTCTCTCATGAAGCCTGTCAAACTGACTTGGGCAGAAATGCCAGGCCTCTATGACCCACCAGGTCTTTAATTCAGATTGATTCTGTGACAGGTCATGGTCCCCTCAAAGGGCATTTTCCTCTATTTTTCACTGACCATGCAGAGGTGCTGAATGGGGATATATGCTTGCCCTACACTAGCTTTTCTTCCTTCTTTTCTTCCCTCTTCCTTCCTCCTCCTCCTTCGTCTTTCTAAAACTAGACCAACCTCAACAGAGACCTTAGCTTTTCAAACCCTTCTTTGTACTGAGCTCAATACCTTCCGAGCTTCAGTTTTCCCTACTCACTGCACTACCACTTACACCCCTGCAGGTGCCAGGTTAATAGACCCTTCATCAGGCTTCACAGAGCCATGTGCCTTACCACCTATACCTCCTTCCCCATCCATCATGCCCAAATCCTATCCTACATTTAAGTCTTAGCTCATGGATCAACCTCCTCCATTAAACCTTCCTTTATTTCTCCCCCCACAACCCAGACTTAAGCAATTGCTCCCTCCTTTGCTTGTTATGGCTTTTTATCTACTCCTGTCTTTCAGCTCAAGTCTCTATGTACCTCACACTGGAGTTATTTATGCATGTGCCTCAACATCTGGCCATTCTGTGGGATCCATGTCTATTTTTGCTCTCTGTCCTCTTGTTCCATAAGGCCTGGCACATAGTAGGTGTTCAGTAAATATCTATTGAGTTTTACTGTTTGCTAAGGCTCTCATAGCTGATAAATGGTAAAGTTGGGACTAAAACCCAGGTTTTTGACTGTAACTCAGTGTATCCTCCATCACACCCATGGTCTCACACATTGCACCACACATTTAAAGAGCTGATATGAGCGTTTTGAACTATGATAGGGAGTCAGGGGGAACATTCATGACCTGTCCCAGCTTGATATCAATTCAAGCGGACAGTGTAAAGCATAAGGTATGAAAGTGCCCTTAGATACAGCAAATGTTAGGATTTGCCATTTTGATATGTCATAAGTAGTGAAAACACGCCAGACTCCATTAGGCACATTCAACATCCCTTAAAGAAAGGACAGAAGATGTTTGGTGGACTGGCACGGCTGCTACCTACTCTTTAACCTATTGTCCTCAGGTGAAGGAAATAAACTGTTTTCTAAAAGTGGTTTGCACTTAAAAAACACACTTCAGGAACCATTAGACTTACCACGTGTACTTTCTGACTTAGGTGACTTAAGAAGTTAAAAACTGAGAGGCTAGGGCTTCCCTGGTGGCGCAGTGGTTGAGAGTCCGCCTGCCGATGCAGGGGACACGGGTTCGTGTCCCAGTCCGGGAAGATTCCACATGCCGTGGAGTGGCTGGGCCCGTGAGCCATGGCCGCTGAGCCTGCGCGTCCGGAGCCTGTGCTCCGCAGCGGGAGAGGCCACAACGGTGAGAGGCCCGCGTACCGCAAACAAACAAACAAAAAACTGAGAGGCTAACTTATTTACTAAACCTGTCTTCCTGGACAGATTTAAAAAGAAGAGCACAGTTTTGATTTATTATAAGTAATCAGTTTTTAACCAAGAAATGTCTGTATTATTTAAAACATTGAAACCATAATCCCAGTCTAAATTGTTGTTGGGTTTCAGTTCCTATTTCATCCTGAGCAAGTAATAAATAATGATCCATAAACCTAAATGTAGTGGGAACCACTGAAGATGGTTTAGCTGAACTTAACTTTTCCTTTTATATTCTGAGTCAAGGAAAACAGCTATAGCAATCGCACATTAACGTGCTACCCATCGAAACTGGATCGTCTGAATCTCTCCTCTTTCACAATGCCCAAACAAGTTCATATTCTAGTCACCTGTCTTCCTTATTATATACAACCCACTTGCATGAGATCTCTATTACCCAATAATATTCAAGTGCCCCTGTTCTATTCAGAAAATTGAGGCTTGAAGGAATGCACTGTCTGAAATACCCATTGATTTGTACAGTGTAACAAAAAAATATTTTATCTAAGACTTCTTAAGTAAAATAAGTCCAGGTTCTTGATATGAGAGTAACCCCGAGTCTTTGCATAATAGGTAATACCTAGACGCTTGTCATCACACTACTCTTCTAGGGATCCAGAGTGTTTTATAGCCAAGGAATGAATCCATCCTTTCAGTTGCTGCTGCACGTACGGCACTTGTGGTGTATTTGTCATCTACCCGCCTTGTTCATTCAATTAACACATTTTCCCTTCATTTATATGGAAGGTCACATTCTTTAAAATGTGTCACTGCTACAAGCAATATAGACGTTCATGGGAAAGCATAAATCTCCTCAAAACAAGGCTGAGAAGCAAAGTCCCATTTGGATACTATAATGGGTCGAATAATGTCACCCAAAAAGGTACATGTGAGTCCTTACCACTATACCTGTGAATGGGACCTCATTTGGAAATAGGTTCTTTGTAGATACAACTGAGTTGAGGATCTCAGGATGAGATCATCCTGGATTTAGAGTGAAGCGTAAATCAAATTGGTGGTTGGTATCCTTATTAGAGAAACGAGAAGAAGATTTGAGATACACAGACACAGAGGAAAAGGCAATGTAAAGACGGATACAGAAACTGGAGTGATGTAACTCCAAACCAAGAAATGTCAAGGATTGCCAGCAACCACCAGAAGCTAGAAGAGATTTAAGAAACTGACTCTTCCTCTGGGACTCCAGTAGGAACCAACCCTGTCAATACCTTGATTTCAGACTTCTGGCTTCCAAAACTGTGAGAAAATAAGTTTGTGGTACTTTGTTATGGCAGCCCCAAGAAACTAGTACAGACTCAGTAGTGGGTACCTAAACAGGAATTTTTGGCTCAGCAAGAAAAGGAAAGTATTTGTACATGTGTTGCACATATATGTGTATATATGTTGGAATCAATACTGTCAACATAAAACCTCCTACTCCATCATGAGACTGGCAGCTGAGAGGAGTGCTAGTAAATATTTGTTCCAGGAATGAATAAAGTAGTTTATCAGAAAAATAGCAGTGTACATGCTGTGTGGATATGGATCGGCTACAAATCTTCCCAAGGTTGGAAGAACTAAGGAGATTGCTGAGTCCCTTTTTTTCCCCATCTATCTGGGGGACATCAAGAAGAAAAAAGCCAACAAGCTCTACTCCACAAAGACTCTCTTGCTCCCATTGGCCAGCTGAAAGGGATCCCCTTTATCTCTGACCCCACAGTTTCCTTTTATTGCCTTGCATCACATTCAGTGTATATACAAGGTCTCTGTCATATTAAAGCAAGCAACTCATGGGCAATCCTATACAGTGGAAAGTGACTGAATTCAAAATCAGGTGACATAAACTTTCTTTCCACTGTGACCCGGAGCAAGCTGCATCCTCTCTGTGCTTAGGCTCTTCTATAAAATAGGAACAAAAATCCCTGTCAGACAGCCCTTGCAATTTTCTGGAAGTTGCAAATAAAATAATTGGAGTGAAAGTATAACCAGAGACAGCATGCCAGAAATATAGCCAGAAAGAGTATAAGCTAGGAAAATCAGTCCACATCAAAACAAGCAAAGAATCATTTGCCTTTTCATCCCTCATAGCGCAGTTTACCACAGAGCACTGCACGTAGAGGGTCTCAGTAAATGTCTGGAGAATGAATGAGGGTTGTCCAAGAGCATTGTCCTCACTCAGACTAGAGCCTTGAAGCTTTGGAGCAGAGTTTGCTAAAGGCCCTTGAAAACAAACAAATGAACCAACTAGATAACCGTACTCTCCCTAACTCCACAAAGGCTGCCTTGGGGAATAACAGAACCCAACGCTTTATTTGCAAAGGGGCTCCTGTCAGCCCTATCCCTGTGCAAATGGAGTCCCCCCTGGTCTTGGTCAGCCTGGCCAGAAGGCCAAGAGACCCTCCTTCTTCTCGGTTTCAGACTCTAAAAACTGTGAGCATCTCACATTTGGCATTTTCTCATTTTGTAGAATCATAATGAGCGCTTAATTCCTTAATTTTAGATAACTGCTAACTGGATTCTTAGTTAATGTAGAATTTGAGACTTTTAATTTCTCCCATCAAAGTTCCTAGTCTTACTCTATTTCAGGACCCTGCCAAAGAGTCTTTTTGTAGTCTTTGTGCGCAGGCTTCTCATTGCAGTGGCTTCTTTTGTTGCAGAGCACAGGCTCTAGGTGCGCGAGCTTCAGTAATAAAAGTCTTGTTGTAATGCAGTTGGTTTGTGGAACGTCTAGATGTGCTTCTTCAATTGTCAGAGAAGCTTAGGAAATTTAACTGAGTCAGTGATAAAGCCGGAAGGAACCTGATAGAGATATTCTCCATAGGTTCTTAATTAGGAATCCATGGACCACCATAAGGTCCATGTATGGGTTTCAGGAATATTATAAACTCCCCAAATTGTTTGCATATTTGTATGTGTATGTGTATTTGGGAAGGGCAGTCACTTCCAGATCTAGAACAGGTTAAGAATCACCAATCCACTGACATTTTCATTTAAAATACTTTTACTAATATGCTAATGTGCTACTACTACTGCTTCTGTATTGAATACTTACCAAGTATTCATGGAACAACCTTCCAAACTAGGTATTTTTATTATTATTATCAATGAAGCAATTGAGACTGAGTAGCTTGCCTTAACTTGGCTGGAGTGCTCAGCTAGTAAGATAGAGCAGGATTCCAATTTGCCACAGTCTAAAGAGCACTCTTTCCACTACACAATAGCAAGCCTCAACATGTTTTTCCTCTAAACTTTGTGTGATGCTGCCCATCACTGTGACCCCTTCCTAGGGTCACTGTAGCTGCATGAAATTGTAGGTTACCACTCAGTCTCAGTTTGCTCACCATAAACTGGGTCAGTGATTTGCCTCCTTGTGCTACCCATGGCCATAGGTCTCGGACACTAGAATAACGGTCTGAAAGGGAGAGGAGGGAGGAGCAACGTGGACCCATGGAAGTGGTCTGACTGTGGCTCTGTGAAGAAATGCCCGAGCAGACTGCTGGTCCAGTCCCTCTTCCATACGAGGACGAAACCCCAGGAAGCGAAAGTGACATGCTTAAAACACTGATTAGACTGGAGCGTAAAGTAACAGAAGTTATGAAGACTAGAAGGTGGAACGCCCAGGTTCTAGTCCAAGTTCTGCCTTGTCGGGTAACTTCAGGAAAGTCTCCCTGATTCTCTGTTCCTTAGTTCCCTCATCTGAAAAATAAGGAGATTGAATCATACAGTTTCAAATTCCCATTCCACCTCACTGCACCTGGAGTAACTAACTTGACCTTCACTTTTTAATATGTTTTGAACATGCATTGAAGAAGTGCAAAGCATTAGAACTGTAAATCAGATCTCACGTAATTTTCAAGGTCACAGAGTATGAGAGGATATTTTTATTTATAAATCATCTCTTATTTTAAAAGACACATAGAAAGTTAATAGAAGTCATTACTGGTGAAATCATCAGAAAAAAATAGCACAGTGTGATCAAGGGGAAGCAATTTAAGATGATGGATTATGAACTCGCTTGTCTCCTGTCAATTCAAAAAGCTCTCTGACTACTCGCTTTCCATTTTCAAACTCAAACAGCTCATCACGAAAATGATTGAGCCACACAAATTGATATAACTGCTTTAGGAATCCTGTACCCACCACCACCCCCTTCCTGGTCTCCCAGCTTTATCTAACATTTCTATGAAGAAAAGGAATGACCATTCATTGAGGCACTCACAATGTACCAAGATTTATTTAAGGGATTTAACATACACCGTCTCATTTAATACTCTCAACAACTAGGGTGGTTATGTGACGTAGTCACTTGGAGGGGGTTGGTCCTTAATCCCTGTGTTCATGGCACAAGTTGTGCTCCTTGCCCTTCTCCATGCTTCCTAATTAGAACAAGATTATGATGGCTGGTACTCCTGCAGCCATCCCGAGTACAAGAAGAGTCACACACACACACACACACACACACACACACACACACACACACACACAAGCAGGATTTCTGAGCAGCATAAGAGGACCTAGAGTCACCATTGACATTTATGGGTGATGTGCCAGTGATGTGTTGGGAGATCAGCCATCAGGACTCTACCTTGGCTGGGCCACTAAATGATGGTGATCTTTTTTTAAATTTTATTTTATTGAAGTATAGTTGATTTACAATGTTGTGTTAATTTCTGTTGTACAGCAAAGTGATTCAGTTACATACACACACACACATATGTATACATTCTTTATGTGTATATATATATATATATATATATATATACATTCTTTTTCATATTCTTTTCCGTTATGGTTTATCACAGGATATTGAATATAGTTCCCTGTGCTATGCAGTAGGACCTTGTTGTTTATCCATTCTGTATATATATACCAGGTTGCATCTGCTAATCCCAAACTCCCAGTCCATCCCTACCCCAGCCCCTCTCCCTCTTGGCAACCACAAGTCTGTTCTCTATGTCTGTGTGTCTGTTTCTGTTTCATAGGTAAGTTCATCTGTGTCATATTTTAGATTCCACATATAAGTGATATCATATGGTATTTGTCTTTTGCTTTCTGACTTACTTCACTTAGTATGGTAATCTCTAGATCCTAAAAGATGGTGATCTTGAACAAGTCACATCCTGGGCCTCAGTTTCTTCATCTGTACGATGGAAGGTTAGGTTAGAGATCCCCATGGTCCTAATGCAGAAGGTCAACTAGGCTATAAATCTCACAAAGCAAGAACCTCCCACATTCCCAGTGATTAGAAATGAGGTTTCTGTGAAGCCCCTCCCTGGGGTATTTCACATTCAAGTAGAGACTCTCTGAGACTCTTGTAACTCCCTCGTCCCTCCCCATACTCCCACCTGTTGCCGGGAGACATGTGCATGAAGAATGTGCACTATACCCAGGAGACACCTCCCCACATGCACAGAGTCCTCTATGTGCTCATGAGGTCCTCCCCACTCCCACCCCGTCTCCCACACGCTTATACAGGAGTCCAGCCAAATCTAGCAGATGAGGCCATTCCATTCACACAGGACTATAAAAACCTCATTTTCTATATGATGAGTTCAAAGAACTGCACAAAACTGTACTTTCTTTCTCAAGTGTTCCAAGAAATTTACAGCTTTTTCGCTTTCATATATAGAAATTTATTATCAGCAGGCACACTGAGATTTCTGAGCTCTGGAGTCTCTTTATAGAATGAGACAACTTACAAAAATACAAAGGTATAAAACGATTGTGGAACAGACTCTAGGAAAAGAACGAAAAAGCAAAACAAAAAGCCAGAGAAGCTCAGATCAGCACAGTTAATGGATACTACATGACCTCACAGTATTGGCAGAAGAAACCACAAATTTGGTTCTAAACTTCCTAGTTGCTAAGGCAAAAATTCAGTCAGTTTCAGAGCCACTAACTTCCTAAAAGTCGCACAATCTGTAGCCAAGACAACCAGGAAATTTAGGGGCAGAGTTGGGACCCTCAGACTTCTTCCCAGTGCTAAACAATCCCCAACAAACCCACTGACAACCCCTTATAGACAGGGCAAACAGAAAGCTGAGGGACAAGGCTCTCCTAAAATATGTCAAAATCGAGTAGGTCAAGCCACCAGAGATTGAGGTTGTTTTCAGAACTTAGTGTTCAGCCAGTGAGTCCAACCACTGCAATAAGAAGGTTACATTAAGCATGAGGGCAGAGGGATGGCTAGTCAGAGATGCATCAGTGAAAAAACATCACAGAAAGGAGAACTGTGGTGCCCATCCAAGCAGTATCCTCGGGATGGAAAGCCTTTAGAGTCTAGATCTGGAACTCTTGTGGAATGGACAGCCTGCTGCTCTTACCATTTGATGTGTGTGATTCCTCTGACTATGACTCCATTCTCAACAAGCAAGCTTCTGATTAAGGTTCACCTTCCTAGGGAGACCTTCCTCTGGGACAAGGCAGTTCTGTCATATGATTTATGAATTCTGGTCCCTGTGGCCATGGTCCTTCATTGGAAATCTATAATTTTTTACATCAACTTCATGAGCTTGGCTTAGGTCTTCCCTGGGAGGAGAATATACACTCTAGCACTCATAAAGTTAGGTCTGAGCCTGCAGGACTGAGGGCCAGACTATGACCTATTCTCTAAGGGAATGAACACATCCTTTCAGAACTCTTGGAAGTTACCCAGCCAGTGGTTCCCCGGAGACCCCTTTCCCCAGCCTTGTGTTAAAACAACCACAGGGTAAGCCCTAAGGAGATGTTGAGTTCCACACAAGAAAGCTATTGGCTTTCTTGCCTCACTTCTTCCCTAGCTTGTTTGGGTAACCTCCATGCACAACCTTGGATCTGGCCACCAGTGATACTTGTTACTCCTCGGAAATTGTGCCTGCCCCAGATCCTGCACATTGATGTAAAAACCATTAAATCTGAAACAGCCAAATTGCTAGTACTTTACATTTACTAGACCCATTTCCCTATGGGCAAATTTGAAAATTATAGCTCTTCCTGGATGTTTTATACCAGATTTCAAATAGCCCAGCCCAGCATGAAACCACAGGGAACTGAAATGAGGACAGAGGCAGAAGGTGGAGAAGGATCTAATTTATCTTCTGATTAGTTGAGATGAAAACTGACTTGAGAGACACAAATGGAATGACAATAACATGGTTCATTGGCCTGATGGCCTATTGTTCATAAACAGATAATGGAACCCCTGAAATCCTCTGTGGTCTATTTATGATGACCAAACAGGACTGGCAGAGCTGTTTTCATTTTGGACTTCAAACACATCCCTAGGTTAATGTAAAATACAAAAAAAGAATTCTTTTTTAAAATAATATGAAGAAGTCATGGTACATCCAGGAGGAAGTCAGAATTGAGGAGACAAAACAACCTGAGTTACTGACCTTTTAGAGTTAAGTTTTGAAACAATCTCCCCAGAGGGCCTTTGCTGAAACGTCCTTCCCAGCCTGCGATCAGGAAGTAAACTCTAAAGTCATGTCTTAAAAATATATTTTTTTATTGGGGTATGATTAACGTACAAAAAGCTGTACATGTGTAATGCATACAACTTGATGAATTTGGGTAATTTTACACCCATGAAACCATCATCACAACCTATGCCATAAACATATCCATCACCTCTAAAAGTTTCCTATTACTCTATTTATTTATGTTTATTTTTTGTAATAAAAACACTTAACATAAGATCTACACTTAGCAAATTTTAAGTATACCATACAGTGTTGTAAACTATAGTTCTCTAGGTCATATTCATCTGTATAACTGAAACTTTGTACCCTTTGACTAATACCTCTCCTTTTCCCAATCCCCCAGCCCCTATAAATCCCCCAGTCTCACCCTCTACTCTCTGCCTCTATGAGTTTGACAATTCTAGATTCCTCATATAAGTTGTAACATGTAGCATTTGTCCTTCTGTATCTGGCTTACTTCACTTAGCATGATATCCTCTAGTTCATCCATGTTGTCACATATGGCAGGATTTCCTTCTTTCTTATGGCTGAATTCCATTACGTGTATGTACTACATTTTCTTTATCCATTCACTTATCAGTGGACATTTAGGTTGCTTCCCTGTCTTAGCTATTGTGAATAATGCTGCAATGAACATGAGAAAGAAGATATCTCTTCGAGATTCTGATCTTAATTCCTTTGCATGTACACCCAGAAGTGAAATTGCTGGATCATATGGTAGCTCTATCTTTAATATTTTGAGAAACCTCCATACTACTTTTCATAAGTGTTGTTTTAAGGGACTAGAAAGAGAAGAAAAAACTAAGCCTAAAGTTGTCAGAAGAAAGGAAGTTATAAAGATTAAAGAAGAAATAAATGGAGTAAAAAAATTTTTTAATCAACAAAACTAAGAGTTGGTTTTTTGAAAGGAATAACAAAATTGACAAACCTTAGCTAGACTAAGAAAAAAGAGAAGACTCAAGTAATAAAATTCAGAAATGGAAGAGGAGATATTATAATCAGTGCCACAGAAATAAAATAATGGACTATTATGAATAATTATATACCAACAAATTGGATAACTTAGAAGAAATGGATAAATTCCTAGAAACATACAATCTACCAAGACTGAATCCAGAAGAAATGGAAAGCCTGAACACATCAATAAAAAATAAGGAAACTGAATCAGTAGTTAAAATACTCCCAAGAAAGAAAAGCCCAGGACCAGATTGCTCACAGGTAAATCCTATCAAACATTTAAAGATTTAATATCAGTCCTTCTTAAAGTCTTCCAAAAGCTAGAAAAATAGGGAACACTTCCAAACTCATTTTATGAGGTCTGCATCAACCTGATAACAAATCTAAACAAGACACCACAAGACAAGAAAATCAATATCTCCATTGAAAATTGATGCAAAAATCCTCGATAAAATACTAACAAACCAAATTCAATAGCATATTAAAAAAATCATGCACCATGACTAAGTGGGATTTATCCCTGAGATACAGGGATGAACCACATAAACAGAACGAAGGAAAAAATTACAAGATCTTCTCAATAGATGCAAAAAAAAGCATTTGACAAAATTCAACACTTTCACAATAAAATTTCTCAAAAGAATTATGTACAGAAAGAATTTATCACAACAAAATAAAGGCTGTATATGAAAAGCCCACAACTAATACTATATTCAATGGTAAAAAATTGAAAGCTTTTCCTCTAAGGTCTGGAAAATGGCAAGGATGCCCATCCTTGTCACTTCTATTCAACATAATACTGGAAGTCCTAGCCAGAGCAATTAGGTAAGAAAAAGAAATAAAATGCATCCAAATTAGAAAGAAATAAAATTAATCTCTGTTTGCAGATGACATGATCTTATGTATCTTATTTGAGGCAGCAACATGACACTTTTCCTTACTTTGAAGTCATTCACCCTGGTGTCTTACCTCCCCTAGTGAATGGTCAGTCTTTGAGGGAGGGGCTGGGTCTCATCCATCTATTTTTCTTGCAGTGATGGCATCATACCATTCACTTTGCAGGTGCTCAGTACAGGTGGAGAAGGAAAATGTGGGTAAACTATAATGTAAAGTGGGTCCCTCATGGGTGTATGGTACTTTACAATTTCCAAAATGGCTTCACAAATTTGATCTCATTGAAACCTCCAAAAGCTCTGGGAAGTTCATTGGGACTATTACCTTCAGCTTTAGATAAAAATGCTTTTATCGTCTACAGGTATCACTTTTACAGATCAGCTCTAAAATACGGATTATAATAGTCCCTACCTCATAAAGCTGCTACAAATACTAAATGGAATAAAATAATTAATGTATGTAAGGGTTCTCCCACAGAGCCTGGCATTTAGGAGATGCTATACACATTTGCTGTCATTACTTTTTCTCATTTGTATCTTATTTAATCTGGAATCAGAAGACTAGAACCTAGATTTTCTGCTTCTGAATCCAGGGTTCCTTTCAGTACCTTCAGGCCTCTGGCCTACCATGAACCACTTCCTACTGGAGCCCTCCATGGACTCATCTGTGTCACAGGTGTTTGAAGTGGACCTTCTCCAAGAACACTTCCTGCCATAGACATCTATGGCCATTTTCATGAAGATAAATATTCTTCCTTTCCTGGGAAGCTTCTCTTTTTCCTCCAGGATTCACCTCTTCCCTTCCAGAATAAAGAGAAGGTCTTTTGTTCCCAAGGACTTCAGCCCTCCTGAATTCTTCTAAATAGCCCTCTGCTCTCCACCTGGATGTGAAACAGGTAATGCCCCCTGTGCAATGGACAGAAATGCCAATGCATGCCCTCTATCAGAGAGGTACTTGGACAAAGTGAATGAGGGGCAGATAGGCACACAGCAGTAGTGAGTCTTAATGCTAATGCCAGATCAGCCGGCCCAATTTCCAGGGGGAAGAGAGCTTAGTTGAAGGCGGGTCAGTGTGGCTCACATATTCCCAGCCCATCACCAGAACTGCCAGGTATGCTGGCTATGCTGTGAATCCTTCCTCAGATTATTAAAAGGTCAAAAACAAATTAAAAAGTTAAACCACTAAACAAAAAGCAACCATCACGTCCTAGGGATTTGAACACAGACACTAGTTGCTGGATTTATTCTAACAAAATAGAATCCTGTCTCCATTCTTGTAACCACTTGTCAAGGCATGGTTGCATTCCCAGTCCCACAGGAGTCCTCTCTGACCTCCTCCCAGCAGGAAAAACCTCTCTCTTCCGTGTGAATGAACTCCCACGTTTTCAGTCCTCTTCTGAGACATTTAATTCTTCTGCCTTGTTAAGAGTTGTCGGTCTATTCCTGACCTCAGACACCACTCCAACATACAGAATTAACTTTGCTCTCTTGGGTACCAAGGCAGCCCCTTCTACATGCTTCTCCTGGAGCATTTACCTCATTTCGTTGTGGTTATTTGCTTAGGTCAGTCACCCCCTCCCCCCTCCCATCACCATTCCTGAGTTCCACTAGAACAGAGAAGGTCTTTTTTCCTCCTTTTATCCCCAATGCCTCATACAGTGTTAGTAATTGTGAACTGAATTCCATGGGATCAGATTGAGATTTAGTCATCGCAAAATGTGCCCGGCACATAGGAACTTGCTTATTACCTGTTAATTGAATGGAAATTCTGAACTAGTGGCTGTTTCCAAGGAAGCAAATCTTCATTGTTTTTCAAGTTTACATTACAAACTTCGATAGTAATGGGTATCAAGGACTACCACGTATGAGTGGGAAGAATGGTTCTGGGAAACGTTTTGATTCGTGATAATCATGTTTTATGAAAACCCATTAGCTTTGCAAATGACTAGTCTCTGAAGTTCATAAGTTACAGACTGGGAAGTGGTCTTAGAGCAATGCATCTAGTTCAACTCATATCTGATAGTTGAACATCCAACCTACGTGTGAGCACCTGTAGAGATAAGAAAACGCTAGTTCTTTTTTTTTTAACATCTTTATTGAAGTATAATTGCTGTACGTTGTTGTGTTAGTTTCTGCTGTATAACAAAGTGAATCAGCTGTGTGTATACATCTAACCCCATATCCCCTCCCTCCTGCGTCTCCCTCCCACCCTCCCTATCCCACACGTCTAAGTGGTCACAAAGCACTGAGCTGATCTCCCTGTGCTATGGGGCTGCTTCCCACTAGCTATCTATTTTATATTTGGTAGTGAAAACACTAGTTCTTTAAGCAACAGATTCAACTTTTAGGCTGCTGTGCTAGAACGTGCCTCCTATAGTAGTCAGTCATTATGAACAATGATGAGGAGGATTCTGTGGCCCAAAGGAACATGTTGTGTATAAGGGCAAATAAACAAAAGGAAAGTAAGGTACAAAAGCCTACATAGGGGCTTCCCTGGTGGCGCAGTGGTTGAGAGTCCACCTGCCGATGCAGGGGACGTGGGTTCGTGCCCCGGTCCGGGAAGATCCCACATGCCGCAGAGCGGCTGGGCCCGTGAACCATGGCCGCTGAGCCTGCGCGTCCGGAGCCTGTGCTCCACAGTGGGAGAGGCCACAACAGTGAGAGGCCCGTGTACCACAAAAAAAAAAAAAAAAAGCCTACATAGGTATCATGAACATACCCATGAAAAATATGCATGGCAGGGGAAAAGGTGGAAGAAAATATATCAAAATTATAATTTATTCTCTCCCTTACCAAACAGCATTAAGGCTCTACTCTGTGCTAGGCACTGTTCTAGGTCCTATGGGTATTATATGAACAAGATAGATAAGCCCTCATGGCTAAGTCATGGGGATGAAATTGAGCTGAATTTTGTTTATTTTCTCTATGTTCCACATTATCTGGACTAGGCTTGTATTGATCATTGAAATCCTATAAGGCTTAAGAAGTGAAAGCACATGAAAAGAATCTTTTATTTCTCTTATCTTGGAGTTCTTAGAAAAGGTTAACATATTAATAGTTCTTCTCATGAAGAAGATGCTGAGCTTCTGTTGAGGAAGAGATTATCAGTTGTGCCAAGGTGAGTGTGACATGTCTGCAAGGAACTTACCAGCTAGGCAATACTTTCCACGAATCTAAAAGAATAGAACAACTACACAATTCTCAAGTTGGAGAGGACCTTCCAATTTATTTATTCAGGTTACCTCGATTAAGAGCAGAGTTAGACCAAGAAATCACAGGATAATGTTTTAATAAGACCTTATGGAGGGACACTTACAGTTGGGTTTCCAGCCAGCATCCCTACGTGTTCATTCAACATCAGATTGAAGTCCTCTGAAAACAAACCACTTCAGATATTTGAAATTCCGAAATTATTGCAAGAGAAAAGTTTTGTTCATCCAAAACTTCATGAATAGCCCATGGTGGGGAGTTCTACACTTCAAATGGCTATTCCTTCAGTGTTTGGTTGTCTTCTAAGGGAACTGGGCTGGAAGGTGCATGAGCACCTGCTCCAGTCAATTATGTGAAATGGTCCCTATGCATTACCACAGATTTATGTCCTCCTGGCAATGTGGCTGAGTGATAAGCAGCATCTCCTTCAGGAAACACCTAGAAGACAAAACTGCCAATCAAGCCAGGGTTACTTTACCTAGGATCACAGCACAGAGTTTGGGGAGGAAATCTGATGATACAGACCAAAGCTGCCTCAGTTGAAACTCCCTGGAAGTCAGTAAAAATATTACCCAAATTCTAAATTCACCAATAATGGAGTTCAACCAAATATCCTTATTAGCCCATGCCGACAACTTCAAAATTGATTTTTTCTTGTGCTTGCTGGAGGGAATAACACCTCCCAAGGTAGCTAGCTGCTTTAGTAAGCTTTGCAACCTATGTTCTCACAGCAGCTGGATGCAAAACCAGTAGTGTTCTTTGGCAGAGAGAACTTTGATATAAACAACATAAGTTGTCTAGGGAGAGGCATGTTTTGCCCCAGTCTGATGAGATTAGTAACATCATCTTCATTTTCACGGGCTTATTTACTGGCAAGCAGAATCTGCCTCAGAATCTTGCTCTAAACATTACAAAATTCCTGCCCCTCCAGGTTCACTCCTCTTTTTTCTATTTCAGGACAAGATGTGGAGGTGGCTGCATGACGTCACAGAGCTTCTTAGCAAACATTTATCCTTGTCACACAGGGAGCCCCAAACCTCAAAGGCTCATTTGTTAAGATCTGCTTGAAGTGTGCTGTTTTTCAATAAGAAATATTTTAGGTTTGGGTTCTTTGATTTTTTTTTTTTTTATCCTTTGGCACTCTCCTGCCTCAATTTTTTTATTACAGGATGATCAATATAATAATTTACTCATACTTGCATAGGAAAGCTCGTCGCCTGCTTGGAAATTAAATAATTATTTTCTATTGATGGCATTTCCTTTGAAACGAAAGTTCCCGAAATGGATGTTCCTGGGAGGGTTTAACTCATAAAAGTTGAGGAGAGTATTAATTGCTCTTTTGCTATTTCTGATAACAGTATCACTAAGACTGAATGAGTCATCCATTAAAGTAATGAGGAACGTTGACTTAAAAAAAGGCACAACATGAGAGTTGTGAGTTAAGTTGTATTTGGGGCAGAATGAGGACTGCAGCCTGGGAGACAGCGTTTCAGATAACTCTGAGAAACTGCTCCGAGGAGGTGAGGGGAGGGGCCAGGATATAGAGGAGTTTTGCAACAAACGACAGGTAGTTGGGATGTCAAAAGATTATTGTTAATTAAAGAAAACCAGATATCTCAAGTTAAGGAATTTAGTGCTTTTCTATACATGGGAAGATGCAAGAGTCTGGACTCACTGAAATCATTCCTTTGATATGCACCTCAGCTCTCTGGGGCCAGTGTCTTGTGTTTTCACATCCTGAGTTTCCTCAGGGCTCACCGCAGGAAGTGGCTGCAGTCTGATGGCTGCTAGATGGCAGGTATTCTTTTCAGCCCTGAGTTTCCTCAGGGCTCACCTGCTCACGTTGGAGGGCTGCACTCCCTGATGACTGTGAGATCCTTTGTTTATTGATATGGGAGGAAATATTCCACTTATAAATATTTCATTTATCAGGAACAATCGTAAATGGTGCCCACTCTGTGAGGAAGGTCTGGAGAGAAGCAAGTTGCAAAAACTCAAATCTATTTCACAGAAGCCAGGCTGGATGGTCTTTTTGCTAAGATTCTCTTAGAAATTGATCTGCCCTGTGAAAACAGCAGAACACCTGACACCTGAAATAAATCTATTATTAAGCCAAATTGTTTTGTTGGCTGTTCTTGTACCAAGTTTTTAGTCTCTTGCTTGTTTTCCTAGATTCAAAGGTAAAAAAGAACCTCTTTCTTTCAACCCAGGAACCAGTGAATACTACGTAAGAGAGAAAATGTGCTGGTTCAATTCTCAGCCACGACGCAAGCTAGTTAGGACATGTAACCTAACCAGCCTCTGTGCCTCAATTTCCCCAGCTGTGAAATGGGATTCTCATTCCCGGCATCCTTATCCTATTGTGTTATTGTGAGGATCAAATAAAATAAAAAAATAAGAAAAAGTGACATGAACTAGAAGTGCTCTGCTCTCTTGTCACTGAAATTATATCTTGATTGCATCTCTTTGTTTTGTAGGAGAGGAGAAATATTCTTCCCTCTACCCTCCTAGGCTCTAAGACTGTGGTCCTCGAATCAAAGTGATAAATATTAGCAAGAGAAAAAAACCATTTTGATTACGTATGCACCAGAGATCACAAAGAAAAATGTGGCTCCAGGAGGTGGCTGCCTAGAAGATTGATGCTTATATACCATCTTAGTTTAAACCAAGGAAGAGGGGTTGGGGACTTCTGGAGGGAGGGAACAAGCTACGGAAAGGTGAGAGGAGAAACTGTAGTAAATAAAGGTTGTCTTATTATACAGATAAGAGTCTTTCAGCTGATAAGAATTGTCTCTCAGTGTAGCTAGGGAGACATCTTTACAAATGGAAATTTCCTTTATAAATGTAAATTTCATTTACAAAAGGAGAAATTTATACTCTTTATTTTTAGGCAGGGAGAGGGGGAAGGGGGAGGTGAAGAGTTTTTTTCTGCATCTGCTGGCTCTCAATTGCCTTCAGCTCAAAATAATTCATATGCCAAAGGGGCATATTTTGAGGTGGCGTATTCTGGTATCCTTCAGTATCATAATTTATCTGATACATGCCTGTCTCGCTACAGGACTGTGAGGCCAGGGCTTACCAGTTTCCATGTCAAATTAACAGGGCATTCTTGTGAGTCTCTTTAAAAGGCATAGGTCTACATGGCACCAAATGATGTACAAAGAGAAGAAAATCAGTTACTCAGTTTCACATCACGGAGAACAAACATACAAATATTTTATTGCATTTCACTTTTTGGACAGCATACAAATATTTGTCGTATAGTCACTAACTAACCTGGGAGGGATTTGTCAACCTTCACCGTGGATCTACCTGAAAGCAATGAGGAAACAGTGCACACACACGCACAGGCACACAGCCTGCCCCAGGGTATAATGTAAAAACGCAGCCCAGAAAGAGGTGTGTGTGGACGTGTGTGTATGAGCATATTGAAAGTTAAACAAACCAAGGGAAAAATGAGGCAGAGAGATCGATACAGTAAGAACCAGGAGAGGCTCTTTGTTTTTGTTGTTAAATCAATCAGGAAAACAGAAGGAAGGAAAAAAGGTGAGTACACACTAAGGAGGCATCCACGGTAGGATGAGCACCCACAAAGCATCCCCTCGTGTCCTATATAGTCTGACGTGGCTGCCACGGTCCTGTGCGTTAGTCCCACAGCTTTCTGATGTGCCAAGGTGCAGAGAAGGAAGCCAGAGGAACGTAAGCCACAGGTACAGAATGCATGTCTAGGAGATAAAGCGCACCGGCTTTCAGAAGCAGCACAGCATATCTCAGTACTGAAACATTTTCTCCTGCGGACCCTTGTAAAACGCATACTGCTGGGAGCAATGTCCACACACTGCCAGTAAATAAAATGCTTTGACTGTACCACGCCAATGTCAGGAAAAATGATTCCATGAGAGGTGGAAAGCATGCTTTATACCAGAAGCTCTGTACCCCTGGGGTCTGACTGACTCTCCAAAGCTCTTACCAGCTGTGAGTCCTTGGACATATTGCATGATCTTTTTTTTTTTTTTTTCTGAGTTTTCACATCTGAGAAAGAGGAATAATATTCCAGGGGAAAAACTTCAAAAACAAAGTACCTAGCAAATAGTAGGTTCTCAATATATGTAGGCTCACTTCTCCCTGTGTGAAGCCCAGCAAATCCCATGTAGCTCTGGTCCTAAATGAGAAGCTACTGTAGAGAATAACTTGCTCTGACCCAAACCCTGAGTGTAGAGTGGACAGATCTTATATGAATCAAGCCCTTAATCCAAAATTAGATTTCCTGCACACATCCTTCAGACCCAACATCTCTTTAATGAGCCCATTACATTAAGAGTTAATTTATAACAAGTAGCTTAGTAGCCCAGCTCTCTGCTCTATCCTCTTTTCATCTGCTCAGCAAGACCACAGGCATTAACTACAAGAATGTATTCTGCATTTTGAAAGGAAAAAAAAAAAACAACAAAACCAAAACCTGCCACCCCTGGATACTTATCCCTTCAAGGAAGCCCTAGACCTCAGCAACAACAAAGCGCTGGTGTGTGGGACCCCTTAGGGTTCATGAATTTCAGAAGCTTGTAAAAAATTATCTGTTTTGCTGGACGCTTGCTGGGATCAATCAGCCCCTCAGTGGTTGGTGCCAATTAAGAGCTAGTGTGATGCAAAGAGGATATTTTAAACACTGTTTGACATCAAGTACTTCTCCATTCTCTTCCCACCTCCCTCCCTCCCTCTCCTCTAACTCTTCCACCAACCACATTTTCAGTCGTTCCCTTCTCCCCCCACGACTCTGCTCTGAAAGTCATGGCAGGGATGAAAGTAACGGCGCCTGTCTTCTTTCTGAAGAAAGACATTGCTTACCAAGTGATCTCCCATCCTCTCACATGATCTCCAACAGCCCTGATTAGGACGACAGGCAGGGTTTATCACCACCTCTGCCTCCTGTCTCCCTTTGTCTTTCCCTGGGTCTGAATGGATTGCCCTGAATGGATCTCCTGAGTCTTAATCCATTCTCCACAAAGCGGCCCAAGTTACCTTCTGAACATCAAGTTGAGTCTGTCATTCTGCTTAAAATAAATCCCTGGCTCCTTCGCATCACCCAGAGGATAAAGCCCGCCAAGGGCTGATCTCCATCTTCCTCATCAGCCTCACCTCTCACCACTCCTCCTCCTGTCCCACTCATTCTGGCAATTCTCTGAGTACATTAAGCTACTTCTTCTTCCTGTTCTTCCCTGTCCCTAAACTGCCCACACCACCCCGACCATCCCAGTAGCTAACTCATATACATCCTTTAAGATTCAGCTGTAGCACCTCCCCCTCCAAGAAGCCTCAGCCAGCTGCCTCAAGACGACTTAGGTGCCCCCGTGCTATATTCCCTGGTACTAATGCTTGCTTCTAGGATAGCATTCCTCAGACTGCAGAATACTGGCCAGTTAGCTCGTCTGTCCAAGTTCCCATCTCCAACTAAGCTGGGAGTTCCTTGAGAGCAAGGGTAGGCTTTACGTATCTCTGCCTTCTTGTGTCTTGTGTAGTATCTCATACACAGTAAGCCGTGAGTTCTCAACCTGGCCACTTGTCACAGTCACCTGGGCGAGTTGGTTCACAATGCAGATGCTCCAGCCTTACTTTAGACCTATTAAATCGGCGTGTCTGTCAGGGGTGGAGCCTCAGTTTCTGTGTTTTGTTAAAGTGCCATTGATGGTGTGCAGAACTTGTTAAAATAATGTAGTAAGGGTAGGTGTTAATATATTTAATGAGGAGTGCATGAATGAATGTCCCCATTTTAGAAATGAGCCTGAAGAGTTGAAAATTTGGCCCAAATTGTACACAGAAGGCTTTTGAGGAGATAGTAACACAAAGGGTTATGGGATAGAGCTTTTCCTGGACTAGAGTTATTCATTTACATGTTGATCACCTCAGTTATTCTCTAAGCTTTAGTGGGCAAAGATAGGTCTTGTTTATTGTTGGAACCTGATAAAGTCTGAGCCAGTGTCTAACAGATAATTTGTCCTCAATATCTGTTGAGGTAAAACACAGTATGTTGTGAATCAAAGAGCACTGTATTTGGAGTTAGAAATCTTGAGTTCCAGGCCTAGCTATGACATATTACTTAGTCTAAGGCAGGAATTCCCTTAGGCCTTAGATTCCCCATCCATACAACCAAAGAGGTAGACCAGATGATCAAATGTTGCTTCCAGCTCTGACATTTTTAATCCAGAGAGTGCATAAGAGCTGCAGTCTGAATCTTGGCCAATTGCTGAATAAAAGGCCATTATTGTGATTAGGCAAGATGGTGGCTGAGGCCCAGAGGGAAAAGTGACTTGACTATACTTTATTTTTAATTCCTCATGAGTGTGGCCAGAATGGAGTACTGCCTTTTGTTCTGTGAAAGACAAGTAATAATTCAGCCCTAAGCACCCACAGGGCTTGCCTGAGATGCTCATCTTGGCAATCAGACCCCAGCAAAATTCTCCCTCTCTTGATCACAGGGAGCTCCAACATAAGGACTGAGCCCCTGGAGGAGCAGCGCAGGTTAGGAGATGTGGTACGAAGGCATGTGCTCTCTGACACGCACAGCATAACAAGAACCTCACACATGCCCGAAGAGTGATAGTGCAAATCACAGATCAATTATTTCAACTGATTCTCACAACCTTACAAAAGAACACAAGAAAACAGAAACAAATGAACAAAAAAACAAGTATTACCAACTCTACCTTACAAGTTGGGAAAGAGCTTGAAGGATTTCTGTATACAAACATACAGTGATTAAATGATAGCAACCTGAAATTTTCTGGTCCCAAACGTAATGTTCCTATCGCTGTATCATGTTGCTTCTTTTCCTTACCTTCTTTATTGGATCCTAACAAAAATCCTGACCAGGAAAAAGGTCAAGTATTTCCATTTCTATTTCATAGAGCAGGAAATGGAAGCTCAAAGGGACTTTTCAGTCTCACAGTAAATAGCAGTGATTTCCAGTGCACTTTTGACTACATCACTACTGCTTTTTTAAATTGTTTAATTGTATCTTGTTATGTAACCTTACTGCTACCCCATCAGAGAGGCAGAGCAGGCTGGTATTACAATCCCCAATTATATAATAAGGAAAAACTGAGGTCCAGAGAAGTAATATTGGAGGAATTTATTCAAGAGGAACTTATGAGTTTGGGTTGGCATAAGAATGACCTTTCCAACTCCTTCCCCCATCACAGGACCAGAGGATCTCTCAGAGGTATGGTACAGGGGTCTATGAAAGGAAGAAGAACTGGCTTGGATATCCATTAAGATTTTTCCTGGTCCCAGGCATCCATGATTCTACACCTTACCCCAAGCCCAACGGCCAGGATGTGATCAGTCAGAATGTGAACCCATGTCCTCCAGCTCCTACTTTCTCCTGTACCTCTTTCACCCATCCCACCAACTTCGACTGACCTGCTTCTCCAAAGATTTCAGAATCCAATTGTCCTAGGTGTAGGTATAGCTATCATTTGAATATTAGTCAGAGGGCCAAGATCTCTCTACAGGCTTCCTGGGTAACATTGATGAACTGGCCATCACTCAGTGAATCACAAGTACTGAACATGGGGTAGGCTTCCTGAGCAGCATAAATGATAGAAAAAGTCCCTAACATGAGCCGTAGTCCTGACTTTTCCACCAAATCCCTGAGGGTTGTAGGCAAAGCCACTTTCCCTCTCATGGCAGTGATTATCCTCCCTTGTATAATGTAACTGTTGGGCCAGAGGTTCTTTCAAGCTCAGTAGCAAAAGGCTATAGGATGAGTTTATCTTTGCTACCAGCCACAGAAAAGCTGGAAGAAAAAGAGCTGGGAATAATCAGCTCATCCTGGGGCTCAGCAGAGAATGCCAGCCTTAACAATATTGACTGACATCCTTTACCAGCCCTAAATTCATTTGAGGTTGTAAAGTAAGAACTAACAGAGAAATAATAAAATCAGAAAATCCTTGTGGTCTCTTAAGTCCTAAACGATGATGTGTCTGAGCTCTGTCCCCCAGTCTCAGGTAGGCACTGTCTTATGTCAGTAGCTGAAGTATTTTTCCCTACCACAGCCCATCTCTGTTTCTCGTTTCTAACCCCATCCTCCCTCTCCCTATACAATCTCCCTTCTGGCACTCCTGCCATTTCTTGACTGACAACCAATTTTCCTACCTGTCATTATCAATTCCACTCATTAACTCTCCCACCTGCCTCAGCTGAGGCCTCCTGACACTAAAAAGCATCTTAAAAAACGATTTTCCCAAGCAGAATAATTGAATCCTCTTGCACGTCTAGAGAAGCTTTTGTCTGAAGCTCTCAGATCCATTTCTAAATGTCAGTAGAAAACATACACTTTATACCACAGAGGCAGACTTTGCTATTCCACCACAACTAAATGTGAAAAATAAAAATGGTCCGTAACTAGTTTTTTCTTTTTTCTTTGCAAAATGCAAAACTGATCTGACTTTTTAAAAAATTTTATTGTCTTGTTAGTTGCTCATAGCTCTTTTAGACATGGTCTCCGAAATGGTTAATAACAGGAAAAATGATATACAGATAAAAACCATAGGGAGACCCCTTGTGCCTTTCTCCAAGCAGTTCCAGGAATTGCTTAGGTGCTGACTTGCTATGAACCTACAGAGAGGTTTGTGTAGCACTGAGGCAGGAACACACTTGGGGAAGAGTTCCATCTCTGCTATCGGACTAACTGGATTTAGCGACATAGATCGGGACAATCCTTTACTATTTATAAAGTATTTTCACACATTATCTCACTTTGCAGTTGCTCTTTCCTCTATTGGGAACACTTGACTTGCTCCTTACCTCCGACCGGCTTTTGTTCAAATGTCACCTTTCCTAGTGACATTGGTGCCCTCACTCCACCTGGCACTCCCATGGTATACTTTTCCTCCATGACCCTCCTCACCAACTGACTTACTATACATTTTATGTACAAAATATAAGCTCCCTGGGGGCGGGGATCTTTGTTACTTTCACTGTTGTATTCCCAAACCGTAACCCCGTGTCTGAAACAGACTAGTTGCTTAGTTAACACATGTTGAAAGACTCTAGGAATAAATGAGTGTATTTGATTCTCCCAACAGCCTTGGGGAACAGACGACGTTGTCATCGATATTTTGCAGAGGAGGCGATAGGGGGCTCAGAGAGGTCAACTGGCCAGGCCAAGTGGCTGAGGGGGCAGACCCGGCTCTCCTCACGCTGCCTCGCTCTGTGCTCTCCAGAGACACATTTCAGGAACGGACACAGTAATGAGTGAACCTTCCCATTCAGGAAGGAGTGCTAAGAGCCTTAATGCTCAGCACGGTGCCCTCACCCCTGCATTAGGTTCCTCTTGGCATGTCACTTCACCTGCCCTCCAGGGAGGCCACGTTCCCAGGTACCCATGGCATTTGATGACTGTCTGCAGGCCTAATCACCCCATTAAGCTGAGAGCAAACAAAGGGAGGGATGAAATAATTGCCGAGTCAACAACCTGAACGGCCGGCCAGAATAAGGTCAACACAGTAATTGCTCTGCTCCAAAAAAGAAAAACATGAGGAGTAAGTATTTCCACCAGGTCTTCTCTCTTTAATGGGAGCCTCCTTGCCTGGTTAGCTGCCGAGACCATCACTTGGGCTGGCGGCTTTCCCATCCCCACCTCCTGCCTTGTTGCCTCTTGACAGAAGTGAGCCATTACTCTTCACTAAAATTCATTGTCCACACACTCGACACTTGACAACACTCTGGAAATTGATCTGCTCAAATATTTTTGGAGCTAAGTTAAGGCAATTTGTCCTTACACTGCTCCACCCCAGCATCTCAAGAGACGGAATCATTGGTAAGAGGATGATTATGATTTCCCGAGAAGGGAGGGAAGTCTGATGGGAGGCAGGCGATCCAAAATCTTGGTAGTTTTGGTTATAAAACAATGTTAAAAAATGAAATACCATTTGTGCTGCTCTACTGCTTACAAAGAACACTCACATACATTATCTGTAGGATAAAGCCTCACACTGCCTATGAGGAAGTTGAAAAACACCTAGCTCTCCGTTTTAGAGAAGACAGAACTAAGAGGCACATGACTGGCCCAAGGTCGCACCCCAGTATGTGGAAGAGCAAATACTTGAATCCAGGCTTAATGACTCTAAATGAAATGCTTTGTGCCACTGATACGGGGGATGTGTGTGTGTGTGTGTGTGTGTGTGTGTGTGTGTGTGTGCGCGCGCACGTGCAGGTCAATGTGTGGGAAGAAAGAGATACTGACTCTTTTCCCCCCACTAATCCCACACCTTCCAAACTGTCTTTCCCTTGCACTCTTCACCTAGCTCCAAAGTCCCCAGCTAGTGCTCTCATACGTCAGGGAGCAAGCACTCTGGCAGTCTCCAGACTGGCTGTCTCCAGCGAGGCGTTCAGAGGTAAGACTTTTTAATTCCACAAGTATTTGACTTGCCTCAAGAACGTGGACTTTGGGGTCAGATTCCAGCAGCGATCGATTGCTCTGAACCTCAGGGTGCTTACCTGCCCCACAGGTTGTGGACAGAATTATGTAAAAAGACAAGTACGGTAGCCATCACAGCGGATGTGATGGCACACAGTAAATGCTCAGTTCACATGAGCAGTTCTTATTGATTACCCTGTTCACTCCTGTGTCACATCCAGGAAGTGCGTGTTCAGGCTGAGTTATCTGGCCTAACGTTGTCCTGTCACCTTCATCAGAGTAACTCTCTGGGCATGAAGATGCAGGGGAGCCAGGCCGTCCCCTCCTCTGAGAGTTTCCAGCTACTGAACAATGGCAGTGACAATAATAGCAGTCAGTCCCATTTCCTGAATATTTATTTTTGCCCGGAATCATTCTAAGTGTTCTCAACGGATGGATGTCATTAATTCTGTCAACAGTCCTCTCACAGAGAGCGACCATTATCCCCATTTCAGATGCAGTAATGCTGTTGATCGTGCCATCATTCCCCTTTGACAGGTGAGAAGACTGAGGCAGTGAGAGATTCAGTAACTCCACCAAGGATACAGACTTAGGGAGCCCACCTGGCAGAGCACAGGCTCTTGACCACCACACTGTACCACCTAAACAGTGAACAGGTCCCTTTGGGAAGACCCATCATCCCTTGCAGCAGGGTGGACTCACTCCAGGTGCCCTCTCTCACCTGGCAACTCCACCCTGGGCTGTCTGTGAGACAAGCCCCACCTGGAATCACAGGATGTTAACATGGGACGAGCCCAGAGAATTTGTCTCACTTAATAATTCACTCATTTTTCAGATGAAGCCAAAGGGGAGGCCAGCTACCTGAGCCTTGCAGCCAGACCCTGCCATGAGCCTCAAGATGGCAAGTCGATGTGGACCACGAATCTCTTAAGATGCCCTTCATGCCCTGGCTGCCTGGCAGCTCAGCTGTGCCCTTCAGTTACCTTCTCTGACACAGTGAACAGCTCCCCACCAAGCCGCCAACACAGTCCTGGTACCAAGTGGCTCATCTTAATTTTCATTTAAATTGTTGGACTTGTTTAAATCGCATCTGTGCTTTTTAACATAGGCAACCACAAATCCTTTGGTGGAATATAAGAAATAAATAAATGCATAAATAAGTAGATAACTACCAATTTCACACTGTTTCCACTGATGTTTGCTTTTCTTCTTACAAATTCCAAAGAATCTAAGTGAAAGGGAGGGAGGCAAATCTAGTGGCAAGTATGGCCCATAGATTCCTTTTTCAAGGGGAGGAAAGGATAATAAAAACCTTGGGGCTATTCCTTCTCAGTGTAGAATGAAAGGATGTCAAAATAGTACGGCCTGCCCAGTGTGGAAAAGAATAAGTGCTAAGCCACTAAGCTAGAATGACAGTGCATTAAAAATGGGTCACCTCCTTTTCTTAAGTACTTAGAAACCCCAGGCACAGTCCCCCTCTGCTTTCCCCCACATTTGCCGTCTTTCTGGTGCTCTATCTTGACAAGCTAAGACGGTTGCATGAGCACTTTTCCCGGGACCTTAGCCCTAGCTGTTCTGTCTGCTGGCTGGCTTGCTCTGGTCACCCATAGCTCCTCTTAGATTCTACCTCCTCGGAGGGAGGCCTTCCCTGACCACCCAGCCAACTCCCTCCTACCACACCAGCAAGTCACCTTGCATTATTTTCATCAAATACTTACTATCTTGTTTCTTCCAGAGTTGTTTGTTAATTATCTCTTCCTCACTAAAATACAAGCTCATAGGGCTTCCCTGGTGGCGCGGTGGTTGGGAGTATGCCTGCCGATGCAGGGGACACGGGTTCGTGCCCCGGTCCAGGAGGATCCCGCATGCCGCGGAGCGGCTGGGCCCGTGAGCCGTGGCCGCTGGCCCTACGAGTCCGGAGCCTGTGCTCCGCAACGGGAGAGGCCACAACAGTGAAAGGCCCGCATACCGAAAAAAAAAAAAAAAAATACAAGCTCATAAGAGCAGAGACCTTGTGTATTATCTTTACCATTATTTTCCCAGGGCCTAGAACTGGGCCTAGCACACAACAGGTACACAGGAAATAATTGTCTAATGCAAATATGATCGATGAGTACCTCATATTCTAAACCAAGGGTCTAATGCACAGAAACTGAAGCCATCAATATTTAGTTGGCATTCAGTGGACGCTGGGCTCATTTTGTGAACTGGAGGTTGGGATGTGGCTACAGAGATGAACATGGTTAGTCCCTAACCTCAAGAAGTTTATATATACCCTGATTATGGACTTAAGACATGTGCATCTGAAAGTATAACTGAAACAATGCAGCCAATGCTCAAGGACAAATAAGGGCTCAGAAAGCAGAGGTGTTGAAGGCTGAACACACAGATTGGGGAGGAAGATATGAAGGAAGTTTCGCAGAAGGCACCGTATCTCTCAAATATCCAGAGAACGTGAGTGGCAGAGACAGGGGACCACAGCCTCACAACGTCCCCAGCCAGGGCCCCTCAACTACACTGCAGGCTTTCCTAGAGCCTCTGTGACTCCAAGAGACTTGGAGTTGGAGAGCTTGACTCAGAAGCTGGCTCTTGGAGGAGAGCCCACATTAGTCAAGTGGTCTTTCTGTGAAGGGCGCTGTGCTAGTTTACACGGGCCACCTCAGTTATCCTCACTGCAACCCTGCCACGGAGGTATTATAATTCTCATTTCAGATCTATGAAAATTGAGACGCTGGGATGGGAACTCTTTCACCCAAAGGGACACAGCCAACAGAGCCTGGTGTCCCGACCTCTGTAGCCTCCTACATTCTTCCCAGTTCACACATCTGCTCCCTTTTGCAGGCTGGCAACTTGTTCAAGTTCACACAACAACTAGGAATTCATCTCCTGATCTATCTGACTACAAAGTAGGTGCTCTTCTAAAACCCGGCAGAGATGAACAGGGGCAAAACCCACCATTGCTCCTTTTGCCCCAGTGCAGAAAATGAGCCCTTCAGAATGTTTAGGTAAAAGCAAGAAGAATGGTTGTTAAAATGCAAAATTGTACTTCCCTGGAATTCATTTGGTTCTCCTACCCTTACTCCTGATGAAATGATTCCCTGGTGAAAAGCTATTTAAAAAATTTTCTCTCCACTTCTTTCTGCAATTCGGAGTAATTGTATGCCATCATAAGCCTAGGACTAGTCAAGATTGCAAAATTCTTGCTGTGCTTTTGGCAAAATCATTACTCACCAGCCAATGTTTAGAAGTCAAAATGCTTCCCCTAAGTGCCATTAAAAACAAATGTTTATCAGCGCTGTACTAGAATATTAGGCTGACGAAGGTTGGGTGTTTGTGGGTGTGCATGTGTATACATAATGAGATTCAGATTTTCAATGAGTACGAGATGGCTTACTTCTCAGAGGAATGTTCAAAATCTTAGAAGTATTGCCCAGAGATAGCCAGGAAATTTTTGTTTCTTAGCTCTTTGCAGACATTGTAAAAAATGCTGCTTATAATAAAATAAATGACAAGACTAGTAGAAGAGACAAAAATGGGCAGTTCAGGATAGCAAATGCTGATGGATAAGTCATTGTTATAAACTCCTACTAGAATTTGAAGAAAATGTGGCTTTCAATCTCTGTCTTGAATTTGCCCTACACACTGCTGAGAGAGTTAACATCTCCTAAGGCAGGATAGCGTATGTCTTACTGAGGTCATCTTCCCTAGAAGCTGAGCCTGAGGCTGGGATTCTTGTTCCAGTGATTTACTGGGGGAAGTGCTCTCTGGGTAAAGGGAGTGAGAAAAGCAGGATAAGGCAGGGGAAAAACTCAGATTATCCAATCCCACAAATCTCCCAGAGTTAGTCCCCCCCGAATCCAATTGTGAGGCAAGGGAACTAGCCCTCTGCACTCTGTGTCAACTAGTCAGGGCTAAGGTCTGTCCCTGGAAAGGTTCTCCTTCTTCTGCAATGTGACGCAGCTGTGAATATTATGACCAACACACAGCAGCTGGGGATGCATGCATGGGTTGCAAAGGCATCTGGGTAGGGCACCAAAGCAGCCACTGTAGTACTTGTTACGCTCCTTGTTATGAAGCTTTTCTTTCATTCTGCAGAATAAGGTACAAACTTTTCAACATGCATTTGAAATCTTCTGTGTGCTGGCTTCAACCTCAGAGCTCTGAAATAGATTTTCTAAAAATCTCAGTGTACTGTATTTGTCCAAATGTCTATGTGTATGTTGAACATACCATCCAGGGTAGTCATGGGATCCCCCCTTACACACGGCCGACAGCTCCTCCCTGCTTTAGAAAGGAAGTGGATTTCCTAGACAGGCTTTCTATGGGTCCCAGCCTGGCCCTCCAGCCTAACCTCCTATCACCTCTTTTCACAGAGCTCAACACTGGCAGTGCAGTAGACTGTTTTTGTTTGTTTGTTTCTTCTTTTTTAATTAATTGATTGATTGATTGATTTTTTGGCTGCGTTGGGTCTTTGTTGCTGTGCGTGGGCTTTCTCTAGCTGCAGCGAGGAGGGGCTATTCTTCATTGCGGTGCACAGACTTCTCATTGCGGTGGCTTCTTGCTGCTGAGCACAGGCTCTAGGCGCCCGGGCTTCAGTAGTTGTGGCACGTGGGCTCAGTAGTTGTGGCTCACGGGCTCTAGAGTGCAGCCTCAGTAGTTGTGGCGCACGGGCTTAGTTGTTCCGAGACATCTGGGATCTTCCTGGACCAGGGCTCGAACCCATGTCCCCTGCGTTGGCAGGTGGACTCTCAACCATTGTGCCACCAGGGAAGTCCCGACAGTGCAGTAGACTGTTAGTCATTTCCCAAAGACGCTGTGTTCTTTCACCTCTCCCTGCCTTTGTGACACTTACAATCAATAAGGATAGGATAGTACAGAGAACAGAAACCCATTTCACCCCATCCCTCAATGTTACTGACATTATCGTCTGAAAGCACAGTTTTAATCTTCTAGGGCCCTTCTTAGAAACTTCCCATGGTCTCTGTCCTGAAGAACCAAGCCCTAAATCCTAAGCATGGAATGTCCTTTGCCTGCTTCTGTATTTGTTCTCCAGTTCTGCCATCCTGCCCCAGTGCACGTGCCACCTCTGCTGTGAGGACTTCCCTGACCCACCCAAGCCGCAATGGTCTGTTGTGTAGGTGCCTACCTCCATCATCAGATTGTGAGTTTCCTAAAAACAATGTCCTCCACCTGACACCTTGCTGGGTACCAAGCCTGTGTCAGTGCAGGTGTGTTGAGTGGAAGAAGAGAATGTTCCTCTAGAGAATGGGCCCCTGGGAGAGGCATCACACACAGGGAGACTTCCACAGGGAACTCTTTAGTATTTGAAAGGACGTTGAGACTGACATAATAACAGCCGCAGCAAAAATTAACACTAAGATTTGTTGAACACATTATATCAGAATCTGTGTTTAACATTCTGCATGAATTCACTGATCTAACCTTATTAGTCAGGTACCATTTTTATTGCCCTTTTGCGGATGAGAAGACCTTGTCTTGGAGATTATGTGACCTGTTCAATATCACACAGCTAGTAAGTGCTAAAGCCAGGGTGTCAGGGCCAGAATCATCAGTGCGGAGAAGATTGCTAACAGCCTCATACTTTGAGGCCATCCACCCAGGGGGCAGGCGGCATGATAAAAAAACACAGTCACAGCACTTTTTGTGAGCCACAGTGAAAAACCCTCTGGCGGGTTCCTCTCCTTTCCTCAAAGGGAAGTGGCTGGAATGAGAAAAAAGAAAGCAGGTTCTTGAAGTATATTTTATGTTTACATATTTACATGTTTTATTTTTTTGTCAGGAAGGCTCTGACGTGGAGTGATAAGAGTGCTTCTCTGGGTCTCTGTTTCCTCATGAGTAAGAAGGGCTTTTGCCCGTCCTATTTATCTCAGAACTTCTCACGGGTTCCCCCGTCAGTTATAAGCTCCACAAAAGACTCTAACACGGCACCAGGCACATAATAGGCCTCAATAAATGTTCCTTGACTGCATGAATGGTAGTCCAGGCCGGTGGGGTAATGCAGCATTTCTTAAAGTACGGTTCTGGGACTCCCTGCTCCAAGATCGGATTGTGTGGGGAGCTTGTTTAAATGCAGATTCCTGGGCTCTAAGGGACTTCTCTACTCATCCATATTTGAGAAACGCTGAGGTCATTGTTCTGCAAGGGTCTGCAAATTCTGTTCAAATTTAACAATTTAAGTTAACTTCAGGTGACGTTCTAAAAAGAACAGAGAGGAAATCCTCCTGTTTCTCCCCACTTTCCCTAATTTAATCACCTCCTCACTCCTCTCTACCTCCTCTCCCTTTCTTCTCTGGTTATTTAGAGTTGCTGGCCCAGGGCAAGCCCTGGGAGAGCAGATAGAAATGAACTCCTGTCCTCTGCTCCCAAGGATCTCACCGTCCAACAGGAGAGAGGAAACAGTAATTTACATTTGAAGGTAATAGGTTCTAAATTAGAAGTAAGATAGGATGTCACCACCACTCCCGCTCCGCAACTTATGGGGTAAAGAAAGTGGTTGCTGCTTTGTGCTGGGCTTCTTGCCCTTAAGTGCCCTTAAGTACCATCCTGGAGATGTTGACAATCAAAGGGACTAAGGTGAAGAGGCTTGTTATACTTTTTTTAGCTTTATTGAGGTATAACTGACAAATAAAATTGTAAGATATTTAAAGTGTATATCGTGATGATTTGATATGCTTATACATTGTGAAAGAATTCCCACCATCTAGTTATTTAACACATACATTTTGGTGAGAGCATTTAAGCTCTATTTTCTTAGCAAATTTCAATTATACAATACAATGCTATCAACTATAGTCACCATGATTTACATTAGATCCTCAGACCTTATTCGTATTATAACTGAAAGTTTGTACCCTTTTACCAACCTCTCCCTGTTTCCCCCACCCTACAGCCCCTGGCAACCACTTTTCTACTCTCTGTTTCTCTGAGTTTGACTTTTTTTATTTTTTTTCCGATTCCACATATAAGTGATGCCAAGCAGTATTTGTCTTTCTCTGTTTGGCTTAAGTTTTCTTATATTTTTCATCTTAAAGGCTTGTTTACTATTTTCTTTCATCATTTCCTTCCAATCCATATGCACTTTGTTTTTCTCACCTTAGAAATCAACTTCTCTTCTGTCCCAGAACCTGCTTTTCTGGGTCCATATTTCTTCCTTCCAGATTATTTCAGTTTTATGTATTTGTTTTTTTTTAAAAATTTGTACCCAGCTTAGGCACATGATAGGCTAGTAAATAATGGTGGCTTGACATCTTTAGATTGTAGTAAATAGTAATGATCAAGACTATCCCCTGAAAATTCATCTTCTACACGATGCTTTTCTTGCCTTTGTTCTCATTGTGGGTGGATTTTTATCATCTTAATTTCAGGTTCACAGACAACAACTGATTTTTCTTCTGTAGACTAAATGCTGATTACTGGAACATTTACTGTTTAGAAAAGTTAGGCACGAAGGTTTTATAGTTTAGCTCGTGTCGTGAGCTAAGCACATTTTATTTATTGTTCAATTCAATCTCACAACATACTTCCCAGGAGATATTATTATCCCCGTTAACAGAAGAGGAACCTGAAGTTCGGTTCCACAGCCAGTTAATGTGAATGGTACCCAGGCTTTTTTGGCTACAACGACCAAACACTTTTTCTCTCTAACACTCTGTCTCCCACAAATATACAGTCTGCTGAGGGAAGGTATGACACTTGTGCAATTAGCTCTTGTATCATTACAGTCTTCTCTCTTGACATTTTGTCTGCCTCTCTCTTTAATACTCATCACCACACCCCTGCACAAGGGCCAACACAGGGCTATAAATATAGTAGCTTTGGGGAAAATAGAATGGCTGATTAACTAAATGAATAAAAAGAAGCCAATAACTGGAGTGCAAATTACTGGCTTTGAGAGCTCTGAGAGCATCATTTTAATTGGGGAAGTGATCTGAGAAGGTTCAAGGAGGATGCAGCCTTCGGTGAGGGAGATTATCATAGGTAGCCAATGTTGCCAAGGGGCTTTCCAGGCAGAGAAGCATGAGAGAAAGGCAAAGAGGTAAAAATGAGACTGAGAGTATGTGAAGCTTAAGGCATACTGAAGACACTGATGCGAGATGCAGCAGGAGAAAGATTGAGCTCGGAAAGTGCAGGGCTTGACATTGGGACCCCACCATGGAAACAATGAAGAACCACAGGTTGTGCTAGAGGTGATGAGCTATGACCCAGATGGTACAGGAAGGACAGGCAGCAACGTCAGATCTCTACAAATGAATCTCAGAATTCATCCGGACACTGACATACAGCCCCAAATTCTAGCAGTCATCTCTTAGTTTCAGCTGAAAACAATGTCAGGAGTTATACAATTCAAGGTACAATAAAATATTTTCCCAAATGTCATCACATTCCTCTCCCCGCAGTTGAACAAAGCCCTGTGAATTTTTGCTCACAGTCTGAAGAGCTCTGGAGGGCCTGTCAGGAAGGTGCTGTATAAACCTCTTCATCTCAGGGATATATTCTTGAGCACTTCTTTACAAGACAGAAACATCACCTGGTGGAACTTCATTGTTCCAACAGGCTTCGAGGAGCTGAAAGTCAATACAACCATCAGTACTCACTGCCTATATCCCTGACCAGGTGCTTGACAGTGTGGGAGCCTGCGATTTTCAGGACCCTCAGAGCACTCTGGGAACACCATCTGGGGCTGGAAGATGACAGGGCAGCAGAAGGGATCTGTCTCCAGGGAACATTCACAGTGTCACGCTTCCTGAGACCTCAGCCCTTCCCTTGAGCAGCAGGTACAGGCTACGCCAGACTTTTTAAACCCACTAGGACGTGGTCTGCCACTGTCCTTCCTGAGGACAGAAGGAACGCTCCAAGTTCCTCCTTACAAGTCAGAGATCCTTGTAGACGTGAGTTGGGTATGACTATGATTCCTACTTTACAGGTGTGGAAAATGAGTTTGAGAAAGGCAAGAGGCTTGTCTATGAGTCTCATGGTCATTAAGGTAAAGCTGAGATTCAAACTAAAGCCAAATCATTTGCACTGACTTTTTTTCTAGATAGTCCCTGGGTTTGAACCATACTGTGCAACACACCATCCCTCAAATGTGCACAACGTGTTTTTCACCTACTTGATGCCTGGCATCTTCCCCTGGCATCCCTCCCCTTACTCTACCTGTCTGGATCTCTCATCCTTTGAGGCCTAACCCCAGTGTGACTTCCTTCAGGAAACCGTTCTTGCTGACCTCAAAGGACTCAGCCTCTCCTGCTTCCTTGGTTCCTTGTGCCTGTTGACGAGGTGTTCTAAGTCAGCCTGGACACTCCACTAGGTGGCAAGCCCTCAGAGGACAGGGACAAGTCTCACCTGACCTTTACCTCCTAGAGCACACAGGAGCGCATCCTGCACTCACACTCCCTTACACCAGGGTACCAGGCACCAGTAGATTTCAAATCCCTCGCTCTCGCTGACATGCCTTGTAATCTTCCCAGCCAGAGCAAGGGCCAGCCCACCCCACGGTACAGATGAAGGCTCTAAAGCCCATAGGGAGAACACATTTGCTCACAGGTACCAGCCAGGGAGGTAAGTGCAGAGACAAGGCAGATGACAAAAATTCCCATTCCTGGCCCCCTGATCTTTCTTCTCCACTACTTGGCCCCAACCTCTTCCATGCACACAGGCAAAGAGTTAAGTAATACCAAGAGCTAACATTTGCTGAGCCTGTACATGTGCAAGGCACTATTCTGAACGTTTCACCGGCATATCATTTAGTCCAAGCAGTAAGCCTGTGAAGTGAGGTCCATTTTTATGATCACCCCCATTTTATACATGAACAAAACACGTCACAGAGAGGTTCAGTAACATACCTGAGGTCACACAGTCAGAAAGTAGTGGAGCCAGGATTTAAATCCACAGAGTCTGACTCAGACCCGTGCACGTAGACACCCTGCTCTGCTGGCTCAGAAGGCGATAGGTCTACTTGCTGATTCCTGTGTGTCCACAGCTGGGTCCCACACATCTCATCGGTGATTCATGGGGTGGTGGTGAAGATTCACGGAGTAAATGATGCGGGACATCCCTTGCAGGGCCCTGCACATAGTAGGCCCTCAGTAAATCATAGCTCTGAATGTTGCTGTGAAGCATCTCTCAATGACAGAGCCCAGACTGGCAAAAGCTTCTCATGGTAATGAAAGAATTTGGCAAATGGAAACGCATAATTAGTTGTTTACTTTCAGTTCACCTCCACTGAGTTGAGATAAAACATTAAGTGCCCCACTCCAGTTATGAGAAAGAGATAGGCCAGAGTCAAGGTTTGACATTGGGCTCTAAAAGCTCTTAAATAATTACTGCGTTCAGAGTAAACAAGGCCTTCGTGCTTCATTAGGCGATGTGTATTACGGCTCCATTAACATACTGTGGCGCTTTTCCATTTCCCATTTTTGGGAACACGCTGAGAGAGGAGCTGGAGTCATCAGTGTTAATTGATAGCGAACAGAAACAAACTTCCTAAAAGGCGAATGATTTTTAGGTCCTAGTTTGATTAATTATTAAAGCTCCTAGAATCTATCTTGATGGGGTAACAGGAAAACCAGATAATGTTAATATTTCTTCATGTGAAAACACAGCTCGGTTATAGCTTGCATGTACCTGTACCTTTTAGTATTTGTTCTCGATTCTCCCAAGGTAAATAGAAAGTCCAGGAGCATTTAAAGGTAATTAAAAACAAAGTACTGTTTTCACTTCCACTCCCTAGAAAATCCAGGATATATCTTAGTTGAGATGATTTGGAGAGAAAGACTGTGCTTTTGCCCCTGGACTATTCTCTCTCAGCCTGCTCTGATGCTTCAACAACACAATTCTCACTGCTTTGGTTCATAATAAAAGTGCAAGCTTTAAATGATTAAGATGAGTGGTTATCTGAGTTAATGCCATTCGTTAACACCTTTAGAGTTACACATGTATTTGTAGGCATGGCTGTAGATAGGGAGATAGATAGATAGACAGACACAGAAATAGACACAGTTGTAGATATAGGTGTATAGATATTTCAACAAACATATGTAGGCTATTCTGTGTAGTGATTAAGGGTTGGCCTCTGGAGCTAGATTTCCTGGTTCAGATTCTGGGATTAATTAGTAAGTAGATTACTTACTACTGGGAAACCTTGAACAATATAGCCAAGCCTTCTATGCTTCAGTTTCCTCATCTGTAAAGTAGAGATTTAAAAAATGACCTCATGTAGTTGTTGTGAGGTTAAATGATTGAATAAATGTAAAATGGTTTAAACAATTTCCGCATTTGCTTGTTTTCTCGGTGTACCAGGCCTCTCTATGGGGAATATAGGGGTGACTCAGATTTGGGCCTTGTTCTCAGGAAATTCATCAACCATGTGCATTAAAACATTTGCACAAATAACTAATACAGTTTATAAAATAGTAAGAGTCTTAGAGAGAAACATAAGAAAAGCTGTAAAGTTTCAGAGGGAATGAGAACACTTTCCAGTGGGGAAAATGAGGGATGTTTTCCAGATTGGAAAGACATTCTATGTGGAGGGAAGGGTGTGAACCAGTGCCTAGAAGAAGGAAAGTGTAGAGGACTTCCACCAAGAGAAGTAATGCAAAGTGCTAGTCAATTAATTTTTAACATCAAGCAGGGAGACAGAAGTGAATGTGGGGGGATGAGAGTGGGGGAATGACAAAATTTGAATGGGTCTTCTTAAGTTCACAATGACGGGTGGTGCCAGGAAGCACTCTCCAAGACCAGAAAGGGTAGGGAAGCCATGGGCCACCACCAGAAGATAGAATATGTCATCAGTAGAAAGAACACACCAACCTGACAGCAAAAGGGAATGAGATCTCCTCCCCGCTCTTCTTTCACTAGTCCTGGTGAGACCTTTCACAATTCCCTGTCCTTCTCTCGACCTATTTGCCTCAACTATAAAATAAGAGATTAGGGGTAGATAATCCCCCCAAACCCTTCCAGCTTTGGCATTCTGGGTGTCTAAGACTTTGCCAAGAGCTGCGATATCTCTCTCTCTGAACCACCCACCCTGCCAACTGCCTATTCACACACCTTTCTAACCCCTTCTACTCCTTCATTTATACACAAGCAGATAGGATTCAAATAACAAAATGACAAGAAATAATCCCAAAGTGAAAATATTAGTAAAGGGTTAAAAGTATAAAAAGCAGAGGAGGAGATTGAGGTCGGAGGCCAGGCATTTCTGCAGACAGGATGGAAACAATTTAATGGCAAGGCCACCTTTTCAAGGCCTTCATGACTTGATAGTAAAGCTATTACATAGCTCAAACCACTCCTTTTTAATGAAGTGGTTCATTGGGACAAACACTTCAAGCTAAGAGGCAATGTTGCTTCAGCTAGAGATGAAGTGTTTTGCAAAGCATTAACACAATCTCTCACTGTCTTTTATCCTCCCCACTCCATGTGGAGTTGAGTTATCTGAATTAGTGTTCAGCCAATACCATTTCAAGGCCTTCTGTTTCCCAAGTTTCTCAAGATTCTACTATGTCACTTCTATAGACATGATTAACTACTCATTAACTTTAATGGAAGCTGTGGGCATGAGGTCCATTTTGTTCTCCGGGACTTTTGCTTCTTGTTTGGTGACTTTAGGAGCTCAATTTGACTCATCATTACAAATATACATTGGGTAATGACTACTAAGGAACAGTGGTTCCTGAACAAAATGAAACTTCCTCATCCAATTAATTTAATAAACCAATAGATGTTCAAGATTAGAAGAATCACAAAGGTCATTGAATCCTGCCATCATTTGAACCTCCTTTTAACATCCCTACCAAGTAAAATCTGGCCTCGGCTTGAGCAGATCCAAAGGCTGGGAGCCAACATCTTTCAAGTGCACATCATGTGACAAATGTCCAAAACACGTCACCATCCTGCTTACCCTCCTTTGGGTGCAGTCTTCTTTGTATTCATAGTTCCTATTTAGCCATGAACAATGAATTTTCTATGACCCACGTTAAGGTTGTCATCAACCTGCTAGGTCAAGTCCCGCGTCAGAGAGCCAGACCTCGGAAAGTACACCTACAACATGGTTAGAAACATTATAAAACTGAGGACTGTCCCTTAGTCTTTTGGTAAAATGTAAAATAGTAGTTGTGGTTGGCAGAATAGCAGCTCTCCCCAAATAAATGTATGTCCTAATTCCTGAACCTATGAATGTGTTACCTTATGTGGCAAAAGGGGCTTTGCAGATGTGACTGTGTTAAGGATCTTGTAGTGAGGAGATTATCCTGGATTATCCAGATAGACCCAGAGACAAATGTCCTTATAAGAAGGAGGCAGGAAGGTCAGAGCCAGAGAAGCACAAGGAGATGTGACAATGGACGTGAAAGTTGAAGTGACATAGGGCCATGAACCAAGGAATGTGACAAGTCTCTAAAAGCTGAAAAAAGTCAAGGAAGTCGATTCTCCCCTAGAGCTTCTAAAAGGAACATAGATAGCCCTGTTGACACCATGAGACTGATTTCAGGCTTCTGACCTCCAGAACTGTAAGATAATAAATTTTAGCCAAGATAATACTTTTAGCCAATGCATTGTGCTAATTTGTTACAGAAGCAGTAGGAAGCCAAGACACTATCAATAGTAATAAAATAAATTTATGCCTGAATTGAATTGGATGAGTTCACCTAAGGATGGGGACTGACTCAAGCTACCCAAATTCACAAGAGTCCAAGAACCCAAATTGACACTAATTTTATTAATTATTAACATTGTTTCATCTAGGGCACCCCATTTCGAGGATCAGGTTACCAGAGGATGGAACTGTTTATCAGATGTTTGCTTAGTAGTAGAAAAATCAGAGCAGAGGAACATATACTATGTTTTCAGGTATTTTTCCTAGTATGGTTAAAACCTAATAAATTATCCCTGGCCTGTTACTGGATGCTCCTGTTGTCCATCTGAAGTATAGATCCTCTCACACTAGAAAGGGTGATAATCATTAGGCAATTTTCCCTCTCTGGTTTTCTTTTATGATTTGCCCAATCTGTCACAAAAACACCTTTCCTCTTGTATCAGTCAGGGCCACACCTAAGCACATTTTCTTGATAGGAGCAATTAAGAGCATCAGAACTACCACACATCTTGTATTCATTACATCTGAAGTTGATATCATTGACATACCTTGGAGGGATTTAGAAAAAAAGAGCTATAGTTTCACTAACAACATTCAGAGGTCATCTCCAAGAGAGTTATTTCCTGGAAACATTCCACACTTGATGAATGTCGTACATTTCTGTTAAATTCCATTCCCCATAACAGTATCTTCTGACATCCTCTTCAAATCCTTGAGCTATGCCCTACTTGGTTCCTGTGGACTCCTTGTCTTAGTACGATTTTGAGATGTAAAAGAAGTCTGTATGCGTTCACTTTTTTCAGTGAGAAATCGAAGAGTCACTCAACTCATTACTCTCTTTAAGGTCTTATTCTAATTGGTCATCAAATTCTGTCATGTTTTTTTCTTCCAAAATGTCTCTGGATTTATTCCCTTACTCGGTCAGGCCTCCAACTCTCACACAATCCAGCAATCATATTGGGTCTCCCTGACACCAGGTCACCTTGAATTCAAACAGTGAATGCCGGGGTGGGCTTTGGAAGTGGCCTCTCTGTCTATTGATCTTTGCCTGGCCGCAGACCTAGGCACTCACTTCTCTGTCCATGACCCTTGAAGAGTTGACACTGATTTCCATACCAAGTCCAATGTATCCAACTAGCTTACAATCTGTTCTTTCTTTTCCACTATTTACTTAATAATTATGCTGACTGGATTGACCTCCTACAGATCCTATTCAACAAGACCTCCCAAAAGTTGGCCTGTACAGGGTCTCACTCCTAAACCCACCCAAGTCTAACAGGAGGAGATGCCCGGGGGTTATGACTGTTATCTAATGTGGAGAAACGCAGCTAGGTTCTAGGCCAGCTCTGCCACCGCCTCCCTAAGCCTTCCTGTAAAGTAGGGGCAACAGTAACACTTATTTCACTGGGCTGGAAGGGTTAAATGAGAGAATGGGGGCCGTGGTCATCATTTAAAGTTCAGTGCTCTCTTAACTATGTCATGTGCATTCTCAAATAGAAAAACAAACAAACGACAGCAAAACCTCTCAGAATTGTGAAATTTACCCAAGCAACTGAGGCAAAGGACCTCTCAGACTCAGGAAATATTAATTCCTTATTGATTACCCCAGAGTCAACGAGAAGATGTCCTATTCTGCCACCCATACGGTGCTAGAGTGAATAGGATCCAAGGGTGGGGGGTTATCCTGTGAGCTGAATGAGAACAAAGCAGGGCAGACGGTGATTCCCACAAGTCACTTCAGTGATAATCTCTGTCCTGGGTCACCATATAGTGCAAAAGAAAGATCATCTTATACTAAAATCTGAGTAGTTCACTCTGTCACTAACTGAGTTTTGACCTCAGTTTCAAGATCTGTATGTAAAGGATAGGAGACAAGGCCCTCCATCCACCGCTTTCTTCTATTTCATCCTCTTCAGGTTTCCAGTGCTGCAAAGAACTATGAGAGAGGAAAAGGAAAGGAACAAGGGAGGGAAGGGAGAAAGAGAGAGCTTGGCTTAGAGTTGAAAACTGTACAAAATCGAATTGAAGGATAAAGCTTATTTAATTAGGTAAGAATAGTAAAAATAGTAACTGACTTATGTGTAAAACAATCGTCCTGGTCATCTTAGAGCTGCTCTAAGTCAAGACTATCAACATGACCTCTGTCTCCCATGACCAGCAACCTCATAGAATTCAGAAACCACGCACTCAGGGGTTGCCTCATGAAAGGGACTAGCTCTGGAAAACTACAAGCTCTAGGATGCTTTCCAAATGCCAAGACATCAAGCTCCAGGCAGGTTCCCTAGCTCGCTCCAACTTTGGGCCAGTCTGCCTACTTGAATTAAAAGGCTGTAAGCCAATACTTCCCAGGATTCCTAGAGGCTGGAAAAAGGAGCCTTGTGCCCTCCTGACTCAGAAACACCTAAGGGAGGCCAAGGTCTCTGCTCCCAGAAACAGCCTGAAGTAGCCAGAGAGTTTTAGCCTAGTTTTGCCGGGACCATTCCCCACCAAGTCACAGGGAACACTCAAGTTGAAGACTTGCTTCCTGTCTGGATCGTGTTCTTCCCTTCAGTATCTACCTTCTTTCTTTGATGACAAGATGTGCCTGATGACATAAGAGTCCTTGAAACCCACCCTTTAAAGTCGAAGCTAGAATCTAGCCCTTAGTGCTCAGACCTGGAACCTTCCTGACTTCCAGAACTGAGGTCCTCCCAACGGAAGACAGCTGATAGCCCATGTGAGCTTAGAGAATGCAAGCAATGGGCAGGAAGAAGGGTAGGTTCGTGCACTTGTGGCCATCTGTCCCCACACCTAGTCCTCCTCCAGTGAAGCCTAAGGGTTTAAGAGACCTTATGATCAACTCAGGACATTTATGTCCCACAAAAGTAGAGCTCAGTACAGTCCCTAACGTTCCTGCAAGGTGCCACTTTTTCAGGATTTTTTCCCCTGCTTTTCCCTCATACCCATCCAGAAAGAATGAAACGGGCAGCCTGTCCCTCAGGCTTTTCTCTTTAACATTGTCTTCGAGGCTAATGAAAAGCATCAGGATATTATTACAGCGAAGTTCATCCCAAATCAAACTGGTATGGATATCAGGGAATATGGTGACCTGTATTTAAGCAAGGAGAAACCATGTGCTTGGCATAGGTTATGATAGAGACAAAAACCAAGAGCATCGAACCCATGCCTAACTCCCAGGGCTGAAAAGATAATTTTTTTTTTTTTATGTCCATCCTTTGTCCTAAAAAAATTCCAAGTGTGGCAGGAGTGCCCTGTATTAGTTTCCTGGGCCTGCTGTACCAAATTACCACAAACTTGGAGTTTTAAAACAAGAAAGAGCAAGCTTTGTGTATCACACGCTGGACCCTCTACTCCTGTGCCCAGGAGAATAAACACCATTTATCCTCTTACAGTTCTGGAGCCAAGAAGTCCAAAATCAGTTTCACTGGGTCAGGGTCAAGGTCGCAGAGGCTCTCCAGAGGCTCTAGGAGAGAATCTTTTTCCTGGTCTTTTCCAGTTTCTAGAGCTGCATTCCTTGGCTATGTCTCCTTCCTCCATCTTCAAAGTCAGCAGCCAGTGTCTTGCTTAGTACCTTACCTTCTTCTTCTGTCTCAAACCTTCCTCTCTCTCCCTCTCATAAGGATTCTTGTGTTTACATTTAGGGTCCGCCCAGACCATTCAGGATAATTTTTCCATCTCAAGATCCTTAACTTAATCACATCTGCAAAGTCCCCTTTGCCATACAAGGTAACTTTCACAGATTCCAAGATGAGGATGTGGATGTCTTTGGGAGGCATCATTCAACCTATCACAAGTGCCCTTGACTTCGTCAGATGTGGAAGTGGGTGGAGGATCCCAGGAAGCAAGAAAAAGTGATGAATCTGACACCTTCCAAAGTAAAATTAACCTGAGGGCTCAGCAGTGTGACTCAAGGTCAGGAAGTCAGCAGACACCCTCTATCATAGTGTCTCCAAAGGTTATTCCAGCAGGAGTGAGACTTGAATGGAGACCCAGAGTGGCCCGTTGGCACACAGACACATTCTTCGGGCCATGGCCTCAGCGAGTGGTGGTACCCTGAAGGTCTGTGCACTAGGGCCTCTCACACTCATTTTCTAAGGGTTTATGACCTTCCTGGAAGACCCAGGCTTGGCTTTTAAGCCCCCTCCTAAATGTATTGACAATTTCTGGTCTTTCCTGCTTCTACACCTACCCTGGAGAGAGTGGGATAGAGCAAGCTTTGTGTATCACATGCTGGACCTTCTACTCCTGTGCCCAGTTTTGAGACATTGTCCCAGGAACAATCAAGGGCAGATACCAGAGTGATGGGGGGATTCCAGAGACCCTATGAGATCCTGAAACAGGTGGGCGCTGTCTCAGTGCTGGAGCCCTGAAGATGACCTTCTGGAAAATATGTTTGGTGATCCTGTGCTTTCTAGGGTAACTTCAGACCCTGTCTGTACTGGAAGGGCCTGAATCTGGGATCCTGGAGCCTACAGCACACACAGAACCATTTGTCTGAGCCAATGCACCTTCCAATAGAAAGCCTTAGTCACAAGACCCCAGGGCCCACTCCTAGAGTCAGACAAAACAGAAACAAAAGAAGGCAAACCTCTAAGTCTTATCTCCCAGGCTAAGATGTCTTCCTCTCAACATAACAGGTCCCATCCCAGTGTATCCCCACATTTGAGATCTATACCCTCTGCCTGCCCCCTGCCCAATACCCAGCTCCCTTCTAAGGTTCAGGAAGTCTTAGAACTACCAGAGTCCACGGGTTGCCTATGTCCATTCTTCCTCTATACAAAGTAAAAAGACCTGGTCAACAATGAGCCATGGTCCCCTTTCCACTCTTAAAGGCATTCTTTTAACTCCCTTTATCCTTCCCAGTTGAATCCCCTCACTCCTGACTTTCCAGTATTCTGGGTCCTGGACTTGCATTTAAATCAAGTCATCTGACTATCTTATTGGGTCCAGCATTTTAAGGGCTTTCCTCTTCTATTATTTGATGTCTTCTTTTTATTTAGTGACTTCCAAGGGCTCCCATGGCACCCTTATTATATAAGTGCCAGGGCTAGGATAGATGATGCCAGCGGCTTTACAGCCTGGAAAGAAAACATTGAAAGCGAATTTAATTTCATTCTCCTTTCCTTCCAGCATGCAAAGACTAAAGGAAAATGATGTGAAACTTTTCTGTTTTTCTCTTTCTGCAACATGGGGAAAATTTACAAGAGGAAAAGCTTTTTGCTAATATCAGTTTATTATTATTTTTTAAAGGCATTCCGAATATGGAGTGAATCAGCATAGCCATTTCTCTGGTGTTCTTAATTTGAACAATCTCGTGTGATTGTCTTTAAATGCACCTCTGGGACTTCAGCTATTTTTAATTAGTGTGGTTTCTTTTTTTTTTTTTTTTTACTGTTATCACTGTAGTTGATTTGTTTTCAATCTTCACACTCCACCAGTCCCTGCCTCCTCACCTAACTCTTCTGTCGCCCCCATCATATTCACACAGGGTGTTATAGAAGCTGGTAAATTTCCGAATTATGTGTGTCTATAAAGATAAAGCTCTGTGGTTCTTCCTCAGTGCCTCCCATCGCCCTCTCAGCCTCATGCTTGGAAACAGAATTGAAAGTTTATAAGGATATGTTCCTTCTGTAGTGAGGAAAAACCCAATAAGCCGTATCATAAAAAAGAATAATACGTCTGTGTCTTAGGACACGAGCAGGGGGAAGGGTAAGCTGGGAAAAAGTGAGAGTGACATGGGCATATACACACTACCAAATGTAAAACAGACAGCTAGTGGGAAGCAGCCGCATGGCACAGGGAGATCAGCTCAGTGCTTTGTGACCACCTAGAGGGGTGGGGTAGAGACGGTGGGAGGGAGACACAAGAAGGAGGAGATATGGGGATATAGGTATATGTATAGCTGATTCACTTTGTTATAAAGCAGAAACTAACACACCACTGTAAAGCAATTACGCTCCAATAAAGATGTTTTAAAAAAAAGAATAAAATTCAAGGTGGGAGATTGTACATTTTAATGTCTCTCCAATTTTATAGGGGAGGAAACTGAGGCCCAGCCTGGCTAAAGTCACAGGCCCAGTTAAAGGTTGAGCTGGCCTCCAGGCTGGCGCTTCCACCGGGCCACCCACTGGGTCTGAACTGGCCTCTGAAGGATGCAACGCAGCAGCATACACGGGACCTGTTCTTCAGCTCCATCACTTCTCCCACTCCCGTCCCTTCTCCCCAGGAGAGCTGGGTGGTGCTCCAGCATTTCTCTGTGACCGTGTTCTGGAGTTGAAAGAACCCAGGGCTGAAAGTGAAAATACCCCAGTTCTAGTCACCTTTGACACTATCCAGCCCTACATAATTGAATGAGAGATTTGTCTCCAAATTTCCATTTGCTCCCCATGAAATGGAAATAATATCTACCTGAGCTACAGCACAGGACAGTGATTAACAACTTTCCCATCTTTTGAAATTCTGCATCTTTGGCTTCTAGGACACCCTTCTTTTCTGGTCCATTCCTTTCAACCTCCTCTCTGAGGTCGTTCTCTTCCACCACCTCCTACTGCGGGCTCCCCTCAGGGCTCCATCCTCCCTCCATTTCTCCACTGACTCTGTACACTACTCCTGGAAAATTTCACCCCTCAGCTTCAGTTACCATCCATAAATTATGATTCCCAAATCTCATCTCCAGCCCAGACCTCACTCCTGAGGGGAGAGTCTCTCTTCACCATGCCCCTTGGGTGGTCCTCAGTACCTTGACTCAACATACCGACCACATACCTGTTATGCTTCCCCTAGGCCTTCTCTTCCTCTGTTGTCTTGGTGAATGGCACCCCATGCTACTCTGTTGCTTACATGTAAAAATTGGGAACTAAATAACAAGGACCTACTTATAGCACAAGGAACTATATTCAATATCTTGCAATAACTTATAATGGAAAAGAATCTGAAAAAGAATATATAGACATATATCTGAATCACTTTGCTGTACACCTGAAACACTGTCAATCAGTTATACTTACATTTTTTTTTAAAGTGGGAACCATGGTAGTTTCCTCCTAAATCCCCTGTCATGTTGAATAGGCCACAATATTCAGTCATGTCTTTCTCCTGAATCTTTTTTTCCATTTCATCCCATTTTACCCATCTTCATTGTCTAGTTAAGGCTCTATTTGTCTCTTACCTAAACTATTTCAACTACCCCTAACTTATCTTCTCCTTTTTCAGTTTATCCCTTTCCAATTTATTTTCCACACCACCTCATAGTTCTCTACCCAAAACACAATTCTGATCATTTTACTCTCAGCATGTTTAAAAGTCCCTCATCATCTAAAAAACAGGAATAAAACTCTTTCACAATGTCCTTCATGTGAACCCTCCCATCTCATCTAGCTCCTTATTTCCATTAGGGTACACCCACACAAGCACACACACACACCACCACTACCACCACTCCACCCTTTGACACTACCACAAATTTTAATTATTATTAAAGGCCTCAGATCTGCTTATGGCAGATAACTTTTGGATTATCTTTGCAGGCCTCCAGCTCCCTTCTTTGAAGTTTTCATCCATAGTGGAGAGCTTTGGAAACCATGTTTGTACCACATGATCTTGCCACTCTTGTCATGTTGGTGGGGCTGGAGCAGATTCTGGACCCAAGCTGGGCCAAGTACCAAAAAGTTAAGTATTTAGACTGAGAGCTATAAATTAGACACCTATGGTTCTGGGGATCCCTTTTCTGTTCTTGTTCAGCCCCATCATGTGGCTTGGCAATACCTTGCCCTTGGGATCTATGGGATGCCCACGGTTCCCAATCATACATTTCTATTCTTGTTTAAGCAAGCATGAAATTGGTTTCTTGTACTTGCCTCTAAATGAGTCTAAGTCACTCATCAACGTGTTTAGCATCTGCTTTTCCTCTGAATCTATCTTCCAACTCTGAATCTTACTAATTTCTAGTCATCCTCAAGACCAAGCATGGCCTCCTTTGCAGTTTTCAATACTCCCACTCCCACAGACACATTTATTTACTCCTGCCTATGAGCTGCAACTATATTTGCTATCATACTTAGTCGTAACTTTGTTTACAAGACAGATTTTCTCATAAGACCATGAGCTCCTTGACAGCAGGAATGATGCCATATTCATATTTATAGCTCCATCACTAGAGGAGAGCTCCATACATAGGAGACACTCAGTACATTTATCTTGAGTGAGTGAATTGATACTTGTAAAAGTGCTCTGAAAACTATTAAGGGCTACACACTATTAGATGGAATTTTTTAAAGAAGCTATATTCTTCATGTATTAAATAAAGGTCTTATTCTCTAGATGATCCCCTCCCTCCTAATTTCTGATTAGTGGTTTGTCCTGAATGTAAATGTATTGTGGATACTATCAAGTTATAAACTTTCCATAAAAATTAAGGCAAACACAAGAGGAAAAACAGATGCTGAAATAGATAGCAATTTAGAGAAATAAAAGTCTATATGCTAATGGATCAGCCTTTCAAATGGCTCTCTGTCTTTTACTTAAAGGCACTTTAAGGTTGAATTGTCAAAGAAATCACCTTGACAATCTACTTTAACATTTTGTTTTTGTTCTGGAGCTGCAGGGTATAGCAACACCTCTTTGTTTTGACCCCCGCAAATGCTTTTCAGTTTCTGAAAGACAATGAAAAATGCTCATACACCATCTTAAAAGAGAATTCATTCATCCCCAATCCATCTCACGGAAAGACTTTTCTCCCTGCATCAAGCGTGAACAGGCAACAGCTGAAATTGCTCTTTGAGGTCCAAGGAAAAGTCTAGCTCAGAGTAATACACCTTAAAGCTGATTCATCATTCTTCAAACACTCCCTGCATTTTCCCACCTCTGTATTTTTGCCTCTATCCCCTCAACTTGGAGTAACAGTCACATGTGTCAGCTCTCCACCAACTGTAAATGCTCAGCTCCTCCAGTTTCCCTAAATGGGAACGCCTTATCTCTTGGTTGCACTCCTGTAGCAACTGCTTCACACCTCACCTGTAGAACCTCCTACATTCAGCCACGAGCATGTCAACCTTCCCCTCTACATTGGGCTCCTCAAGGTCAAGGTCTGAGTCTCTGAATATCCATAGCACGTTTTTGTTGCCTCAGCACTCAACAGTATTTCTTGTCATTAAATAGATACAAAGAAAATGTTATTCACCAGTCCTTCTTGAAGACTATATGACACTGCACTAGGTTTAAAACTAAGCCCAGGGACTTCCCTGGTGACGCAGTGGTTAAGAATCCACCTGCCAAGGCAGGGAACACGGGTTCAAGCCCTGGGCCAGGAAGATTCCACATGCCACAGAGCAACTAAGTCCCTGCGCCACAACTACCGAGCCTGCACTCTAGAGCCCGCGAGCCGCAACTACTGAAGCCTGCATGCCTATGAGCCCATGCTCCACAACAAAGAGTAGCCCCTGCTCGCCACAACTAGAGAAAGCCCATGAGCAGCAACAAAGACCCAATGCAGCCAAAAAAAAAAAAAAAAACTAAGCCCAGCTAGAATTAGGAAACCCAGCTACCCAGCTCTACTTGCTGTATCTTAGTTTAGCAGAAGTTGACAACACAACGTTCCTAACCCTACCTCTCCAAAGCACCAAATTGTCTTAAATTCTACAATTAACTTATGTCTGACTGATACCTACAAGTGTCTTTGTAGATGGTGTAGGGAGCACTAGCAACAAAATCAGGAGAACTAAGTTTTAACCCTGAATGTAACACTGAATATGATACTTTCCCCCCCTAAACCTCACTCTCATCATCTATAAAAAAATGAGTTCTCGGTATTTGAGAAAATGTCTTCCCATGGTTTGGTGACAGTAATGAAACCAAAAAGCTAGCACAAATTAGCTTTCATTTCAACTAATACATAATCAATGTAGCCAAGGTACCATGAGGCAGGATCCACCCAAAAAGAAAAATTGATGGATTTAACCCTAGAGTTAAAAATCCTCCTTTCTTAGACCTTTATAGTGTTTCATTTTTTTTTTTTTTTTACTCTCAGAAAACAAAAAAAGATAGACTACACACTCAAGTGTGTGTAGAGATGGGTGAAAGAATTGGAATATACGTCATATGCAAAGAAATAGAAAGAATTGGGGATGGCTAGGAGGGGGAAGAGAGCATGTGGGTGCAGCCAGGGGCCAAAGCATGGGCCCTCTCTGCAAATATTTGGAGGGCTTTCTCTGAAGGAGCGATTAAACTTTGCCTAGCCCCAAAGTACCTCAGGAGGGAATGACTCCTCCATCACTAGAGGAGTTTAAACAGAGTCTGGATGACACCTGGATAAGGATATGGTAGAGCAAGTCCAGGTATTGAATGATGGATTAGCACACAGCCTCAAGGACAGGCTCAAGTTCTGAGTAATAGGTTAGCACATAGTTGCGGAGCACAAGCTCCGGACGTGCAGGCTCAGCGGCCACGGCTCACAGGCCCAGCTGCTCCGCGGCGTGTGGGATCTTCCCGGACCGGGGCACGAACCCGCATCCCCTGCAACGGCAGGTGGACTCGCAACCACTGCGCCACCAGGGAAGCCCCGAAGAACTGCTTTGAATTCTCTCTCTTAGGTCCAACCACATGTGGCTCAGGTCTGGATCAGAAGGGTATTGGTGAACCCCTGGGGGGTGGACAGGACTGTTACAATAATGAAATTCACCAGGTATAAATTTATCAGATTCCTAAAGAGGCCTATAGCAGGTTAAACAGCTTCTGGCAGTAACGGTCTGTGGCTCTGTCCCAGTGAACAATTGATTTTTTTGTGTGGTTTGATCCACCCGGGCAGACAAAGCCTTTGCTACTTAACCCCCAGTTTGGTCTTGATTCAGCTCCTTCCAGATGGTGATTGAAATAGCACATTTTAATTTTTTAAACTAGTGTCTGATTGGTTCAGCTCTTTGTCTTCCTTGGAATCACATGATGGGAATTTACACTAACTGGAATAAAGGGTGTTTAGAAATACCTGCTGAGATTCAGAGTATTCTCTTTATAGACAATTTCCAAAGAAGCGATTTCAGTGAGGCCAAATCTTGATGGGATCAATAAGAACAGAGAGGCAAGAAGTAGATGGACTTAATTATACATATGTAATAGATTTTCAAGTGTAGCAAGTTATAATGCACAAGTTGACTGGAAGCGTGGAATGAATTCTTGTGGCTGAATGAAAGGGTCTATGAGACCAGCAGAATTATTTTGACTTTAACTTTTTTGTTTGGTAAAGGCAGATCATCCAGTCACATAGTGCTGAGAAATATCTAAAGACACCAACAGCTTCTCTCCTGGACACATTTGAAAAGACCAAATGTTTATCAATAGAGGAAAGCTAAATAATTCTGATATATTTGTACAATGAAATATAATGCAGAAATTAAAATGACAGAAAAATATAAAAGGAGAGATTTCAAAAGTTATAACTAAGCTATGATGTATAAAGACTATTAAAGCACAAAGCAATACAAAATATTGTTTGTGATCATGTATGTATATAGTAAAATTATAAAACCATGGGCAGGAAGAATACACACTGAATTCATAAGAGTGCTTGCCTCTAAAAGTAGAGAGAGGAATAAGAATATACCTGGGGATGAGATAAAAAGAGACTTCCACTTTATTTGTGAATTTAAAAATTTTGGAATGAAATATAAAAAATTTAAAAATTAAATATCGTATTCACCATGGTGACTTGCCTATTTACACCCAAGCCTCATATTTTTCCTTCTTGTCGTAAAATAGTGAGTCTCAAAATATAGTGTGCATCAGAATCTCTTGGAGGACTTGATAAAACACAGATTTCTGGACCCACTCCCCAAATTTCTGATTCAGTAGATCTGCGGTTGGGCCCAAGAAGTTGCTTTTCCAACAAGTTACCAGGTGATTCTAATGTTATTGGTCCAGGGCCACAATTTGAGAACAAGTGTATTATAATACAGTTACCTACTAGTGAACATTCATTCAGATTTTGAACTGCCTAAGCATAGAGACTTTAACTTATTAATCTTTGTAGCTTCCACCTAGCAGATAAACCATCAATAAATATTTGTGAATTGAAAGAAAAAAAAATCTGTGCATGCGCGCGCACACACACACACACACACACACACACATTCAGCAGTATGAGAGCCACTCAACAGCAAGCAAAATAAATGCTGCATTAATGATCATAATTTGACACTTTTAGAAAAGCAAATCAAATGTTATCCAGGAAGACAGACTTTCCTCAGGGAAGGCCTCAGTGTATGGCAATAGTGTCTCATCTCCAGCAGGATGTAACTCTCAAGTCAGGGGCTTGAGGAGGAGTACATAGGGAAGCCCAAAGTCAAGACACTAGACAAAAAACAAGGACACCTTTTTTTTTTACATTTTACACTTTTACATCATCACATAATACCTACTTATTCACCTCCTACCAATGCTCTGTGAAATGATCCAGAGAGACACTCTTTTCACCAAGACTTGTGGATGGGAAGCCTGGCAAAGAGCTCTGTGAAGCTCATACAGCCTCTTCTCTGTAGGCCAGGAATGACAGTGAGAATTGTTGCCATAAAAACAGACTCCCTGAATTCACTGGGTACCGTGGGATCCTGGGATGTCAGAGGCCAAACGGCGGGGCTTCATTACCAGAAATGAGGAGGCTGTGCTTACTGTAACAAGCAGAAGAGGGAAAGAAGAAATCAAAGGGTTTGACCTACAGAGACCTTTGGCATTGTCTAATTGATCGCGATGTCCCTAAAACTGAAATGGATGGGCAGCTTGACTTGATTCTTCAGAAGAGCTGGTCTTAATTTTGAGCTCTGCCACATAAGCTATTTGTGACTTTGTGCAAGTTACTTTCATGTCTTGAATATCAGTTTCTGCATTTGTAAAAAATAGAGGTATAAATTCCTGTCCTAATGCCTAATTTATAAATTATAAAACGTGTGACAATTCCATGAGATAACAGTTGTAGAGGACGTTAATAAATTGGAAAGTATTAAATAAATGTAAGCAATTCTCCTGTTCTTTATTATCACAGTGTTTGTAAAGAAGCTAGAATAAGCCTGTCAAATAATGGGATTTCAAAAAGATATAAAATTTAGCGCAGTCTAATCTTTTTCCTCTCAAAACTTTCATCTTAATTGGGAAGTTATGACAAGCATAAATATATAATAGCTAGAGATATATAAACAAAGACATACCCATAGTATCATACATGCATGCATATGTACACACACACACACACACACACACACATACACTACTAACAATACAAGGTACCACTAAGTGCGTGTATAAGAAAGTTTCTGGTTAAAATAAAGGAAAACCAAACTACTCTTAAAAAATACAGAGAATTAGATAATACATATGAAGTGTACAGAGGTAAACATCGTGTTTTTGCTGCTGTTTGTGATAAGCTTAATATCGTATTTCAATGAGGCCACCAAAGACCCAGTTTTCTTACATCTCATCACTCTGCCTTCTACAGCACAAGCCTTCAGACTACACTGGCAGTCTCAATACAGTTGACAAAAATTTTCATGCTTCCTCATCCACAATCAGCGAGATAGAAATGTCCCAGATGAGCTCATAAAAGTCTTAAGTTTCACTGTGATTGGTCATGTGCCCAAACCATGAACCAATCCTTATGAACAGGGTTGATATAGTCTGAGTGGCTTAATCCATTCTGTTATCCATCCTGGACTGCAGGTGGAGTCATTCCCATTGCAACCACATGGTGGAGCATGCACAGTGGGGTGGATCACAAAAAGTAATTCAGGATGCTGCTCTCAAAGAGAGGAGTGGATATTAGAGAAGAGCTGGGAGAAAGAAGGAGAAAGGCAGCAGCAACAACAGCAGAAATCTGTCCACTGCAGTGATCCACAAATAAGTGTTTTCATAAATCACCTGAGAAAAAGAGTGTGAGAGCTAGGAGTTTCCAGATTTCTTGAAGGCCATTGAACTTGAGGGCTCTTAGTCATGAATATACCATGCTAACCCATGTATAACAACAAATAAAAAGGAGGACGAAGAAGATGATAAGTCTGGTAAAATCATTGCCTTTCATCCTTGTGTTTGGAGAGTGAGTGGGAGAATATAGACGGGAAAATGAAGAAGAAAGAGCTATGTCCTAGTTAAATTTGTAATCTTGACTTTCATGATGTGCCTTTGGTAGTCAAATAAATCATTACCCAGGGACAGCAATTCTAGGGTAGCTTAATGTTTCTTTCATAAGATGTGCCATTTGACCCTAATGTAGCATTGGAATGGAAAATGTACTTTTATATATTTTTTTATACAGGAAAGATAGAATTAAATAGCCATTAATTGGGAACACATTATCTTTCTTAACTATTTGAACCCTACTTTAAAAGCCTGAATTTCTTTGAAATATTATTTATTTTAATGAGCTGTTTAATCTCTAGATAACAATTTCACCGTCTTAATGGACCATATTCCAGAGACATGTGAAGTTAATAGGAATGAGGTGGCCATTTACACGACCTAGAATATTTATCTGAGACCTTGAGGGGTGTATCAACTTCAGTGGTATAAAAGCCTACTTTGCAAAAGTTCATCTCATTTGTAAGTTTCAGTGAAAATTCTCAGGTCTTCAAATCCCAGCCTCAGGGCAGCTTTTCAAAGGATATACCTACAAGGCCAGAGGCAGGAATATATGACCACTACCCAAGCATAAGGGAGGCAGATGTCATGACTTGTAGACTAAATGCCGACTGATAGATTTGTAACTACTTCGTGCGAAAAATGCCCACAGCCCAGATTGTACTAAAACCTGTATGTATGAGATTGAGTGGGAAAAGATGTGCTTAAAGGTTATTAATTTTATTTATTTGTTTGTCTGTTTGTTTATTCATTCCTTTAGCAAAACTAAAACTATGATATGAAACGTGTGGAAAGACATTAAAAAGAGTTCCTTGGAAATAATGCTCCTAATGTAGTAACAGGCTGAAACCCCAATCCCAGAGCCTAAATCCATTTCTCCTCTGACAGCAAGAGTAGTAATACCCTTTTGTATTATGTATAGAAGAGCAAAATTAAGATGATCCGAAGCTGATCTGCTCTTAATTTGCCCAGCAAGTTGTTTCCCTTTGTTTTTTTTATTGTTTGTTTGTTTTTGCCATACGCGGGGCTCTCACTGTTGTGGCCTCTCCCGTTGCGGAGCAACAGGCTCCGGACGCGCAGGCTCAGCGGCCATGGCTCACGGGCCCAGCCGCTCCACGGCATGTGGGATCTTCCCGGACTGGGACACGAACCCGTGTCCCCTGCATCGGCAGGCGGACTCTCAACCACTGTGCCACCAGGGAAGACCTGAGTTTCCCTTTAATTCACCCTTTTCCCCTAAAATACAGTGGGAAGAGCACTGGATTGGAAATCAGACAACCTGGTTCCAGCTCCACCACTCACCAGCTGGTGACATCTTGGGTGAGTTATTTAGTCTCTCTCACTCTCAGCCTCTTCATATACAAGAGAGGAATATAAACACTTTTCAAGCTAACCTAGATTAAGTTGTAAAAGTGTATATTATATCATTATATACCTATAATTTATTCATCCCATCAAGGGTAAAATCACTTACACTTTCAAACCATAATTTAAAAACTAATAAGGAGAATAATTTAGAGAAAAAAACAAGGGAGCTACCGACACCTCTTTTTATCCCTAACAATCTAGACAAACCTCCATTGTAGCATTTGCTCATTTTAAAGGAATATGTCTTACTTCCTAGACTGGGTTCCCTGAAAGAAAAGACCCTACCATACAAATTTTGTTTCCAGTGTCCAGCAAGTCCTCAACACTGAGGCACATTCTAGGTAATAAGAAAGTGAACACCTGAAATTAAGGCACTCATTCTCACTTACTGAAGAAGCAGAGGTGGTCGCTGACATGTTTCCCGCCGGGGCCTGTGGGCGTGGTTCATGACTCCTCTGAGGACCACCCCCACAGGCACAGTCCTGTCTCCTTTGTGTGAGTCCATCCATTTGCTAGGGAACCCCTCCGTCTCCACTCCAAGACAGACTAATTCCTTGCTTCTTGGTCTAATTTACTCAAAGACTGTCTCCCTTGAGTTTCTCTTCCTCTTCATCAGTATCTCTACCATTTCTTCCTAATGTCTTTTCTATTACCACAGGAAGCTATTTTGTATCAACTGTCTTATTCTCCCTCAGATGCAGACCAGTTGTTTGGTGGAAGGTGAAGAAGTTCCAGGGGAAAAATTGGCATTCACTTCAGACTAACGAAACACACCAATTGTCCAGAAGGTCAGATTCCTTGAGGGGGCAGTGTAGTAAGATCATCAAAATAACCCTGAGGTAGAAGAGGGGGAACTTGGGCTTTGTCCGGTCTCTACATCAACTTACTGACTATCTTGGGCAGGTAACCTCTCCATATGTCAGCTTCCAGTAAAATGAGTGGTGAGGATGAGATGATCTCGGAGCCCTCTTTCACGTCTAATATTCATAATTAAAGGTGTATTTTGTGTCATCATAAAACAGAATTGTTTGTATGTTGAGAATAGTTTGAGCCAAGGCCAAAAAATCTGGTCTTGCATTCGGGCCAAGAGTGAATCTGTATGATCTTAAAATAAACAAATGTGGTTAAAGTGTTAGTGAATCTGATTCTCTACAACTGTGAGTCCACAGTTGGTAGACAGTTAAACAGGCCCCACTGAGGAACTTTGTAAAATGGTTAAAGAAAACTGGATTGATTGCAGCTTCCAAAATGAGTGGGTTTGTTAATCACATGCTTCAAAGGTTATTAAAATTATAACCATGTGCTATGTCTTTCTTGTATCACACCAGCATCACATAGAATAACCACTATTGCCATTTTCCTGTGCTATTCTTAAGAAAAAAAGTGATGTTGCCTAGTAATAGAGATTTGTTTCGCTTGAGACTGCAAGCACATGGATCATTCATTCCTTCTTCAGCGAACACTGAGAACCTGCTATGTGCATTGCTTGAGGTACTGATTGCACCTTATATGTGAATCTGACATATATTTATTCATTGGAAGTTCATACACAAATACTCACCCTCTTACATACAACTATAATAAATGGCAGGAAGTGATAAGTGAACCTCTTGGAAGAGATATAGATTAATAGAGAAGGGAGATATCCCAACTGAGGGCTCAGAGCAAGAATTTTATGGAGCAAGAAGCTTATAAAACAAATCTTGAAGGCTGGCTTAGATTTGGACCTGTGGAAATGACAAGAAAGAGCAAAAGCAAAGAAAGAGAGTTTAGAAAGCACAGCACATGTGAGAAAAAAAATAACACCAGTTATAACATGTAACTTACCAACTGTTTACCATGTAGTAAGACCTCTAAACACATGATCTTGGTGAATCCTTGTAATTCTAAGGGATTGGCTTTCTTAGTATTGCCTGTTTTCAGATGGGGAAACCAAGGCCCAGGAAAGAAGAGTACCTTGCCCAAGCGATCCCATTAAAAGAAAGAGCAGGTAGTTCAGGACTACTGAAGCCTGTGGTTGCATTAAAGAGGAAGGAAAATATAATCTGAAAAGTCCATTGTGGCTAGGTGGTAAACAGGCTAGAATACTAGACTCTTGCAGTGAATCAAACTTAAGAAAAACAAATAGCGAAACCAATAGTGTACAATATCACTTATATGCAGAATCTAGAAAAATGGTACAGATGAACTTATTTGCAAAGCAGAAATAGAGACACAGATGTAGAGAACAAATGTATGGATACCAAGGGGGGAAGGGGGTGGGATGAATTGGGAGATTGGGATTGACATATGTACACTACTATGTATGAAATAGGTAACTAATAAGAACCTGCTGTATAAAAAAATAAAATAAAATACAATTCAAAAATAAATAAATAAATAAAAACAAACAAAAAGAGGAACACAAATGAACTAAATGGGAAGTAAAAAGTGAAACCTTCTATATATATCTTTTAAATAACTCTGCTCCATATCTTAATTAAAATGACCAAAATCAGTCCTCCTTTAACACTTTTGTCAATGTTGAAACACAAAACGGCAGTCACGTCTGGAAGGAATATGGGTACCCTTGCCAGTATGGCCTTCTACTTTTGAAGGTGGCAAAAATGAGGCTGAAATGTAACTAACTGTGATTAAATGTTCCATTCAACTTAATCTTTAAATGAAGAATATATATATATATGTGTGTGTGTGTGTGTGTGTGTATATATATATATATATATATATAGGCACATGACTATGTAATTCTTGCCAATTATTACCATACTACCGTTGGGAACTGACAACTAAAGATGATACTAAAAACTTAAAATCCGGGCTTCCCTGGTGGCGCAGTGGTTGAGAGTCCGCCTGCCGATGCAGGGGACGCGGGTTCGTGCCCCGGTCCGGGAGGATCCCACGTGCTGCGGAGCGGCTGGGCCTGTGAGCCATGGCCGCTGGGCCTGCGCGTCTGGAGGCTGTGCTCCGCAACGGGAGAGGCCGCAGCGGTGAGAGGCCCGCGTACCGCAAAAAAAAAAAAAAAAAAAAAAAAAAAACTTAAAATCCCCTGGCGCTCATACAATCTATGCACTCCTCGGGAAACTATTAAGTTGTGTTCTCTTCTGTGCTTTAATCATAATAATGTGATTCTATTACTCCATTGAGTTGGTTGGTAACCAGAGGTACATAAGGCCTTTAACAGAGACAGATCCCCTAAGTGGACACATTAATTCCCTCCTAAATGCCTTGTAAAATAAAAGATGTACCGGTACCTCAAATGATGTTCTGTTTTCACAGAGACTAGTAAAGTGGCTTAGATTTTCTCTTGTTTGATCAGCTGTTCAGGAATTAACTTCCACTAAGCACGTTTATATTAAAAACGTGTATTATCTAACATAAATATCTTCAGTAAAATAAGAAATTCCTCTTAGATGTTTATATGCTCCCATCAGAAAGTTCATACTATGGGGATTTACACTGAGTTTCTGTGTTTATATTTGGTTTCTTATTCTAGCAGTTATTCAGAAATACAGTTGATAGTTAAAACACACATCCCCAAAGGGACACCTTTTTAAGGTCTCTGTGAATTAAATTAGCAATGTTTTTATCTCTGTCTTGAGCAGTACCACTTAGTATGTTATTACAGTACTAATAATAATAGCTAGCAGGTGCAATTTTTATTATTGTTTGCATTTTTATTTGACTCTCACTTTGATAAAATCAAAAGAAGTCTTGAGATATCTCCTTCTGTTATTCTGCAATTATGATATTGTACTCTGATACCTTCAATAGTGTTGCATTCACTGAGGTGACCCAACACACATGTTTCTTGCAACCCATAGCTCTCATGTTGGAATCTTATAATTAAGTTGGTATTTCCCCCTGAGGAAAAAAATTTAGGAGCTTCCTTTTTTTTTTTTTTTTGCCATACGCGGGCCTCTCACTGGTGTGGTCTCTCCCATTGCGGAGCACAGGCTCCGGACGCGCAGGCTCATCGGCCATGGCTCACAGGCCCAGCCGCTCCACGGCATGCGGGATCCTCCCGGACCGGGGCACGAACCCGTGTCCCCTGCATCGGCAGGCAGACTCTCAACCACTGCGCCACCAGGGAAGCCCAGGAGCTTACTTTTAAAACAGAAGCAGTCATTTAACCTTGTTCAGTTACAGAGAGGATTGTCAAAGAAGATATTAAAGCAATGTTCTTCTCTAGATAAATGTTCACAAACTATAAACACATCTTAAAAGCTCAGAACTTTATTTTAGCTATTTAAGCCAGCTTCTTTCCTCCAACTTCTAAGTGATTTTTCCCTTCTATTTTTTATATATCATTTATTTTACATATCAGCCTGGTGGTTAGTTGGACATTTCAGCCTGCCTACCCATTAATACTAATACTCATTTCAACATATAATTTTAAGTGTATTTAAAATGTAATTGATGTTTGTGGCAGCCCCTTCCAATAACTACTGCTGGATTAAAACTAGAATTCATAGAGTTAATTGAGATTATTTATGTTTATAATAACCCAAACTATCTAGGTTGCCATTTAAAACATAACTTTTATTACCACAGGGAATTTTAAACAGTATGTCTGTGAGATTTGGAGTGCATATCTCAAAGAACTTGACTGAAATCACAAATGAAGTTAATCATACAGTATTGAACACAAAGGTTTAACTCAATAAGAAACCAAAATCCTTTTTTTCATAATTTCACCATAATTTTATTTTGTATTTACAGTCTTCAATTCCTAATGCAAGGGTCTTACTGGGGATTGGAGGGATTAGGGAGGAGAGACGGGGTTTGGAGGAGAGGAATCAGAGGTCTTATACAGACAACAATAATTAGTAAAGTTAACAGGATGTGAAAGTCTTCCAGAAGAAATTCTTGCAGCCAGCTTTGCGTTCTCGGGGTGCCATGGCTGGGTTCGAGTTAGCGGATCTCTGCAGCTCCAGCCTCATTTCATCCTGTTCAGCAGCCTGGGACAAATCTTCAGGCTCCAGGGCATCGTTCTCTGTCTGGTTGGGTTCAGAGAGCAGCTCTGCCAAGAAGTACTTGGCCAATTCCTGCATGGGGTGGAAGGAAGAGCGAAAGAGAGAGAGAGAGAGAGGATAAGAATGAGGATGGTGGAGAAGAAGAAATGGAAAAGCCTGCTTGAAAAACAGATTTAACCACACCCAAACCCCAATTTTCACAGCTGTGCAATTTTTTTTCACACTTAAAATTGGTTAAGGATATAAAAACAAAGGCTGTTGTTATAATCACCAAGTACACAAAGAAGCTTTAAAAACTCAAATGTTTCTGCAAGTTTTCTGCTTCTGTAGGTTTAAAATACACACATAGAAAGAAATAGATCGTTAGTTTTTCAACATGAGCCAACAGTTTGTTTAACTCAATTTCCATATCATGAGCTACAAACTAGAATTGTTCTTACCATTTTTACTAAGTCAGCTGTGGAGAACGAGACCTTTCACAATCGTAAACATACTGTGTTCTGGCTGTAAAGTGCCAGTTAGCCCCCAACCCCGCTGCATGGGAGGGAGGTGGTGCTTAGGACAGTAGCAGCTTCAGAGGTCCGTGCTTTCAGCACCTGGGTCAGCACCTCCCGCGGTCAGCGCCGGGAATCAATGCCATCATCCCTTCGAGCTCAGTTACCAAGGTCTTGGAATTTTCTTGAATGCTAAAGAACTCACCTGAACAGTGACCTACTGCGCTGATCAGGGGAAACAAAGAGGTAATAAGGGATTCTGGACTTTGAAAGTTTTCCTGTGAGCTTTGGTAGCTAAGGGACCCAGAAAAGCACCGGCACTCTTTGAGAGCACCTCTTAAATTCACCCAAGGGATCAGAGGCAAGGCTAGGGAAGGTTGAGAGGTTCTGGAGAGGGGAAAGAAGACGTCGAGGGAGTCTCCTTACCTGCTTCCCAGCGGCAGCAGCCAGGGATTTCTGCAGAAACTGACGGAGTCGGGGATCTGAGGGCGCGCCGGTGACACCGCCCAGAGCCAGAACTATGGAGAGCGCGGCCAGCGCGCACTGGAGGCGGCAGGACAGCATCTCGGCGGCGCCGGAGAAGCCGAGCTAGAGTGCGGTTGGTCAAACTCTAGGAGCTGATCGCAGGCAGCAGCAACGGCTCTGAACCTCGCGACTCCTAAAGCGGCTTGTATGCTCTCCTCCGTCTCCCCCTTTTTAAACTCTCTCTCTGACGTCAGACTAGGAGGCGCCCCCAGATCTCACCAGCGCTTTTACGCACCATTACCCTCGTGAAATCAATCACAGAAGTGAGAGGAGGGTACACAATCAAAAGTGGCTTATTTAAAAAAATTAAATCCTGCACAGGCACAGGCACACACAATTCCACACGTCACACCATCTACACAATCTTTTTATAGTCACTCAGTGCTACGCACATACACATTCTATAATTTCACTCACACATGTGCACACTTAATTACACACACTCAAACACTCAGCCCCTGGAGAAGCAGATGCACTACCACACACTCAGCCACATACACATAAATGTGCCCAGACAATTCTATCCATCCTCATGCTCAAGCATTTTAGGAGAACCAAATGCAAAAGTATATGAGTGTGACAAGTGGAGATGGTTACAAGCATGCTTTGTGACAGTGAATGTCATAAGCATTCCTCTAAGAACAGATTTGAAAATGGAGTGTGGATTTTAGAAAGACTAAGTCACCTTTCTCCATTAACTCTGTAAAGAGTCTTGTAGATTAAGATGTAATGGGGCTCTAAAAGAACTTCACTTTTCCTTATAATGGAAGAGTACCTTAAACTCACCCTCCATCCCTCTTTCTCAGCAGCAGAGACACTTGTAGTCTGCTTGCCATTCGACTGTGACAAAAAATGCTAAAGGAAAAAAATGTCAGATTGACTTCATTTTGGTGCTAGAAACTTGGAGCTAGAAAGAAATCTCAGAAAACATCTACTAAACTTCAGGGTGTGAGTCACTGAGCCTAGAAATGGGCAGTGAAATTCTCTGGCTCACATAGTACACAGCTGGAGCAAGGACCAGACCTCCACATTCCAAACTAGGATTCTTTTCACTCAACTCTGAGTTTTCTAATGGATTCCTGGCTAGTTGTAGCCATTTTAGGTCAGGGACTCCCAGTGTGGACATACGGAAGTCCAGGAATCCCTTGAATGTAAGTGACCGTTATTGTAAGCCTCTGTGTGAAGAAAGCATCAACAGCGCTCCCCTACTCCCCACACAAATAAAAAGGAAGTTTGAGAAATGCTGTTGTGGAATTCTGGTTGTGGTCTAGTTAGATGTTTGCTGTCCTGATCAGAGTTCTGGTAGCTTTTCCTTTTCTTTTTTTTTTCCCCAGAATAATTCCTTATCAAGGAATGGCCAGCTAATGTCCTGGCACGGACCAGATGATCCCTGCAGGCTCTTCAAGGGCTGGCATTTTATAAGCTTCAAGTTCATAAGAGCTGAAAAACATTCCTGTATCTTCAGAAACCAAGTGAAGCAGAGAACTTGACTAATCCTGTCACCAGCCAGGCATCACATATGTATTCTCAATACTTAGACCAAGACCACAGTGTTGAGAGGCAGGAGGGGTTGGGAGGTGTCCTGAATGGCTTGAATAATTGTCACCTTTTCTTTTTGTGTCTGTAAGCTAGAGCAATAAGAGAAGGCACAGCAAGGAGTGCTAAAGCTTCCAGGGCTTGGTGAGTCCAGACAAGGCTTAGAACAAGTAAGGCATTAAAAAGTCACTCACATGTGTTGGAATAGTCTGGGAGAGCAAAGGATCTCAGACTGCAGAACACAATGCATGTTATTTTCTCTATATATCCTGGAACCCTCCTAGGCCTCTAGCTGCGGATTCAGAGTCTAGTTATGTCAACCCAACGGTCCCAAGGCACCCTCAAATGATCTCACATCTCTTCCACTCAAGGCTTGCCCTTGGCAGCCCCATTGAGTAGAGAAGAATTTTCCTAAAACAGGAGCCAGCCAAAGAACAAATAGTAGCCCCTCCATCTTGCTCTATGCTCTATTCTACTTCTCTCCCCAGATGCCTGCTCCTCTCCTTCCACATCTTTATCCTCCTTTTTCCTCTTTCTCCTTTCCCAAACCTTTCTCTGAATTTCTCTCTCCAAATCTTCCTTATTCAATCCCCTTTTTACTTTCTTTCCCCACTCCCTATCCTCATTCCTCTCTGTTGTACTTCCCTCTCCCCAGTCATTTTCTGACTTTGTTCTGGTTCTATCTGGCTTCCTTCTGCCTTCTCTGCACGTCTCCCTCCCTTCCCATTCTGCCTACCCAATATCTATCCCAGTCTCTGCCTCTGGTCTCTTCCTCTCTTAAGCCCCTCCTTCCATTACTTCCTCTTTCCTTCTCAGCTATTTCTCATAAAAAATACTCATGGTGCTCGCTTCAGCAGCACATATACTAAAATTGGAACGATACAGAGAAGATTAGCATGACCCCTGAGCAAGGATGACACAGAAATTCTTGAAGCATTCCATATTTTTCAGGAACAAAGAAAATGCAACATACAATGCAATATCAGAAGTTACAAGGAAAACATTCCAGTTTAGTCAGTCTATTTCAGTCTAATTTATATACAGTAAAATGCAAAGGTCTTAAGTGTACAGTTCAGTGAGCTTTGACACCCCTATAAACCTATGAAGCCAACGTGCGAATGAAGATATAGAATATTTCATCACCTTCAAAGTTTCTGAGTGCCCCGTTTCAGTCCATTGCTCCTCGAGAGGCAAGTACCCTTCTGATGTCTTTCATGATAAGTTAGTTGTGACTGTTTCTGAACTTTATGTAAGTGGAATGATTTGGTATTTAAAAAAAAATACTCATGATCTTTAGCTGTTTAAGTACCTACCTGGGAATAGTAAGTCTGGGTGGCTTCCCTCATACCTTTACTGAAGTGCTGGAGCTGTGGATGAGATGACTTCCGGGCTTTTGTTCTGTTTAGTTTTATAATCCTCAAATTGTTAGGAGTCTAGGAACCACTTAAGAAAGAAAGAAGAACAAAAGGGGACACAAATTCTTCCTTAAGCCCCCTCCCCATGGCCAAGTTTTGCATAAAGTTTGATTTAGCACAAAGACACTTGAAATTTCCCCAACCTGAGACCTTTGCAGCCGACCCCCAGGGTCTTGCTTCCAAGTCCCAAAGGCTGGAGGGGGTCAGGGGGGTGCTGTCTGTGGTTGTACTGGGGACCCTATTTCCCAGACCTTGGTCACTAAGAATGATAGACCCCATCCTTGTGCAGCCTTCTGTGGTTCACAAAGTATTTTCTCATCCAGTATGACAGGGCATGCTAGCCCCACCTCACAGAGGAGGCAATTGAGTCCCTGAGAGCACAGCTGCCTCTGCCTCGCACAAGGGCACCCGGGCAGGAAGTGGCAAGGTTGAGGGAGGCTGCTGGTCAGTTTAGCAACTTTCCTCCTCCCCTGACTCAGGGATGCCGGAGACACCTCCTGGCTGAGCAGTCTACAGCCAGGATGCAAGGGCCTCGAGGGGGCATCTAGGCCCCTTTCATGTGTTGCTCTCCAATCGGGATATGATTTCCCACTTCCCTGTGAAATGTACATTTGGGGGTGACTACCTGCCAATCTGAGGAGCAAAAACTCATTTTAGTTAAGAGCCAATAAACTCTATGAGTAATCAGGTGTTCAGTATTAAGCAGTGCAGGGAAGCAGAAAGTAACTGTATTTGGAGTCCAGAGACCTGGGTTCTAGTTCTGGTTCTGCCACAGTCCAGCTGGGGGCTTCCTCTCTGGGCCTTAGTTTCTTCATCTGCAAAATAGTAGGCTCGATAGGCAACCTTTGTGGTTCTTTCCAGCCCTGATCATCAACAAGCTTGACTCTGAGAAGACAAAGGGGCAAAGTAGAGCACACTGTGATGTTAAAATGCTGTTTCTCAGATTGAGAACTTTATATTGGAAAAGAAGCTGGCTTTTATGTAATATGAGGGAGGAAGCCGGATGCAGCGGGAATTTCGCAGGCCTATTAGAAGGAAAATTTGCTCTTGCATCTTGCTTCTGGTGCTGACCTGCCCTCCCCACCTGGACTCAGTCTCTCCGTCTGTAAACTTGATTCACTCAAATTCTTTCTGCAAATAAGTACTGAGAATCTGCACTGCTTGAGAGGTTCATAATACAGTAGTGAACTAGATAGACAAAGTCCTAGTGAGAAAGACAAGCAATAAACACATCAATTAATTAATTATGTTCAAGTTGCTAAGAATTAACACAAGGTATAAAGCATGATGACTCGGGGAAAACCCTCCTGAGGAGGAACCATTTGAGCAGAGACCTGAATGAGGTGAGGGAGCTAGACATGCAAATATCTGAATAAAGGTATTTCCTTGTCAGGTGGAAAGACAATCTCTTCAAAGGCCCTGAGGTAGAAGCATGCTTGGTACATTCAAGCATCAGAAACAAGGCAAGGGAACTCGAACAGAGCGGGTGAATCAGAGAGGGCTGGGAGATGAGACCAGCAAGGCAGACAGGGGCCAGATCACATAGAGCCTTGAAGACCATGGTAAGAAAACCACTGGAGGATTTTGAGCAAGGGATTGACCTGATTTGATTTTTTTTAAATCAATGCCTTCTGCTAAAGTGGAGAATTAACTATAAGAGAGCAGCAGAGTCAGGAAGATAACTTAGGAGTCTAAGAATCATTTAAGAGAAAAGAAGAGCCAGGATGGAAGGGACACATTCTCCCTTAAATACCCAAGCTGGCTGGCTTGGCATAAAGGCATTTCATACCTCCAACCCGAGACTACTGTAGCCAACCCCCAAGGCCTGTTTCCATGGAAGGGAAGGTGGTTTGTGCTTGTTTGGGGGACCTTATTCCCCAGACTAGTTCAGGCAAGAGCAGATGGTATTTGGGCAAGAGTGACAGCTATGAAGGAGCTGAGGACTGGTTAGGTGTAAAGTTTATTTTGAAGTACAGTTGACCAGATGTGCTAATGGTTTGCTTGGATCTCAAGTTAAGGAAATGAGAAGAACAATTGGTAACAAGTGGTCTAGACATTCCCTAAAATGCTTTCAAGTTCCACAAATTTCTGAGAGGGCAGGAAGTGGATTTCTGACAAAAACTTCTCTTGGACATTTTGTAAGTGAAAAACCATTTTACTTCCAAGTCAGAATAAAGTGAGAATTATAGGCGGTGGGGAAGAGCAACATGGTATAGTATAAAAAGCTCTGGCCTGGATGTCTGAGGCCCTAGACTTAAGTCCTCAGTTTTCTCTTGCTTAAAATGGGCCTGATAATCCTTGCTTTTGCTATAATATGATTTAAGAACCAGGTCAGACATTGTAAGTGTAAGTGAAAGTGAAAGTGCTTGGTTATCCATAAAACATGATGAAAAGATAAAGTCCTGTTTTTGTTGTTGCTGCCCAGAGGGAGGCCGTCAGCCAGCGCCTGGGTTGATATTCAATGAGCCAGCTTCTGGAAGCTAGAGTGTCCTCAATGATGCTCTGACCCAACTAGTCAGACTGCCCTTCCTCTGAGGACACTGTAGGGTATGATCTGAAGATCCAGGAAGATCTCTCACAGAAATGCAGCAGACTGAAATTCAACCCTTAGAATTAGTCTATGACTATCAGACTATTAGAAAATAGTCTCTTCTCTACATTTTCTTGGAGACGTAGCATATTAAAACTTGAAAGTTATTAACCCTTTAGTGTGAATATATATGCTGAATTGTCTTCTTGCTTATAGTCGCCTAAAGGACAGTTTTGACCTAAGTAAAGTTGGGAGATCACTTGGGGAAGAGGCAGATTTATTGGATGTGCTGCTGGGGCTGGGGGCAGGCTATAGGGAGCACGCAAACCCCTCCTGCCCAAGGGCAAGGGTGCTTAGGTGATGATACCCTAAGGACCTTTCCTCCTAGAGCAACCCTACCACCCTGCAGCATGAGAATGAGAACTTGCAATTCTCTAAGGGCTTCTGCTGAGGTGGATTTCAGCTGGAAGAGTGTCAGCTCATGCCCCTGGAGTTGCTGATGGTAGAGAAGCCAGACTTTCCCGCCAAATTGGCTTTCACCAACTTCCACAAAGCCTGGCCTAAAGTGATCGCTTTAGACAGTGGAGGGTGAAGGGGTCACTGAATGAAGCCCAGGGGTGAACTTCTTCCATGGGTGGGTGAGTGATGACAGCTCAGGCCTGGTCTCCTGCAGTAGTCTCCTCTCTGGTCTCTATCCCATCACTTCCAGCTCAGAAGCTCTCAATGACTCCCCAGTGCCAGCTAGTTCAAATGTAAACACATCAGCCTGGCGGTCATGTTTCCTCAGACCCTAACTGTCCTGTTCAGTCGTCTCGCTCTGTGTCACTCCTAACCTCTCCACTTTCCCATTCCCCACCACCACCTGTGCTTCCCTGTACACACTCTGCAGTTTCCCGCATCCACTTTTGTGTACATGCTACTCCCTCCACCTGGAATACCTTGGACCCACCTCTGACTGTTAACATCATACAGCTTACTTTAAGTCAAGAGCTTCTCACTTAGAATTACTATGGTCCCTTCCTGTGCCCAAGGGTGTGTCTTTTGTGCCTCTAGTAGAGACCATTCTAGGTCACTTCACATTTCTGTTCCTTGAGAGTCTGTATGTCTCATCTATGAGCCTAGAGTTTCACTGAGAGTAGAAATCTTGTTTCTGTCATATTTGTATCTTCCTCAGAGACCATAAGAATGTGAAGCATAGAGTAGTTGCTGAAAAATGTTGATTTAGTAGAAGAAAAATTCTTCTTCTTATATGTGAGGTGTCTGTGGATTCTGTAGGTAGAACAAACCTCAGGTAGCTGAGGACTGTATCGCTTGACCCCCAACCCTAGGTAGCGGATACCTTCAGGAACACATATCTGTTGATCCCTTAGTAATCTCTGAGCTTCAGCAAAGGAAAAAACCCTGAACACTGTTCTGTGTAATTGTTCCTATCTGCTAAAAACTAACTGAAGCTGTCATATGAATATGCTAATATAGTCATTGGAAAGATAAGGGACTTCACTGGAAGACCTAGGGAGGACACATCCACCAACCAATGAGGAACACGTATGTCCCTGGCACACAATAGAAGAGAGTACCACTGCTGACTTACCTCTGCGTAGTTTCATGTTTGATCATGTGTTAATATCAACCAAACAAGGGAATGGAGGCCTCAAGTTACATAGTTAGTGCAGAGCTGGGCTGATGTCAGATCCCTGTCTGCCACTCCAACATTTTCTCTCTTACCAGAGACAAGCAAGGAGACTTTGCCCCTAATTATCCTCTCAGATTCCTTTCTCTTTGTAGGTCCATTGGACTCTGCAGAAGCATCCCACTTGCTGATCTATGGCTTTTGCTCAGAGCTCCCCAGTGAAATGAAATCGAGCTGTGCTCTGCCCGACTGTGCCACCCAGCGAACGTCTCCCAGTTCTCTTTATCTATTTTCCTCCTAAAAACAAGGTGTTAAGTCTCAGGTCTTGCATGAGCCTTCCCAGTGCAGTTGGCAGGGGAAGAGCTGTCTTGACCAATGGGGATTGAGAAATGAGGCCAGAGACCTATGGCCCTGTTCCTGGAATAGTACACAACAGATGGCGAAGTTCCTCTTCGACGTGCTCCTGAGACCCGCTCCTCCCCCTTTGAAACGGCATGATAGGGGCTATATAAACACAGAAGTGCCCCATGGAGTGAAAGTATCCCTTCTACAGCTCCAATATTTCCCACACTCAGACTATAATCTTAACCTAGACTGGTGGATCTTAACTCTAGCTTCACACCAGGATTGCCTGGGAAACATTTTAAAAGCACAGATGCCTGGGACCAAACTGCAAAGATTCTGACTTATAGGTCTCTATATTTTAAGAACTGAATTATAGTCTGCTACTAGAATGGGCTCCACCTTTGTAGAAAATGGTGGAGTCACAAACTACCGCCCACCACTGTTCTTCTCTCATCTCACTCTGCTCAGTTCCTTCTCCCTTTTACCGTTCTCCTCTTTCCCACCTTTGACTTGGGGACCCCCAAGCACAATGGACTTGGCTTGGCCCCGTCAGGGCCAAAGCACCTGCTTCACTGGCTTTCCTGATACAACACCAATTGTTGAGGGCAGAGGCAGGACTGCGGCCAGAAGTGGACCCAACCACAGACCAGGACCTTCAAAAGCATCTAGTGCCTCCCCTGGGTTTACACATTGGAAAATTGAATTCAAGAGAAGGGAAGGGTCTCTCTCAAAACCACATAACTAGTATTAGAGTCAGATCCTCTGATTCTCTTAGTTTTATGTTATTTCTGTGAAGTTTCTTGAATCCCTTGCACCCAAGTGGTTGAAATCATGTTGTAAGATTGGCAGTTCCTGCCCTGTTATCTATGTATCTCCCCATCAGCCTGGAACAAAACCTTATTCCCTGACAAGAGTATTATCCTAGAGAGAAAGCTTTGGGGATTAATGTGTTGGGCCTTCATGCTTTGTGTTTCCATCCTTTTCTGGCTGTGCATTTCCTAATCCCATGAAACAACTGGACCTGCTCCTCAAGGCCATGGCTAAGCGTGGCTGCTTCAGCTTACCCTGAGGAAGCTGTTGTTAAACTGAGCTCGACTGCCCTCTGCTGGCTCAAATGGTAGAAGACAACTTCATCTAAAATTTTAGGGCGGGATTGTATTCATTCCTTCGTTTATTTCCTTCAACTTCTTTAAATCACCCACTATGCGGAGAGAACTGTGCTTGGTGCTAGGGTTGTAAAGAAGTACTCAGACAAAAACCTCTTCCTTCACACATTTGATTATGGAGCACTTTGTGCCAGACACTGTGTTGGGGATTCAGAGATGACCAAAACTCAATCCTTGGTTTTGAAAAAAGTCGCAATCTAGGAAATTATACAGATTACTATCTGAGCCATAGAATCAAACAATTAGCACTAGAAGGAACTTCAGACACTTTATAACCTGTGTTATAAAGGCTTCCTAGGCTTCCCAAATTAGGTCCTGGGCTCCCTGCACACAGGCCACGGGGACTGCAGAGGCAGGGGGACCCAGTGTGTGACAGGAATTCTATTTCATTGAACAGGTTTCTGCAACAAAGTTTCATAGAAACAAAGAGCTTGAAGGGGAAGCAAAGTTGGAAAAACGCATTTCTAATACAAACCATTCTCATATTTAACCTGAATACCCTCTAACCTCATGAACCTGTACTCATAATCAACGTCACATTTATAGCTGGTCTCAGAGTCACTGACCTAATCACCTTTTTGAACCCACATGGCAGTGAAATCTCACTCCCTTTGCAAGGTGCTTCCAAGAAGGTCTCACATGTGAGGGGTCCCTTGCCCCCAGGTCATCGCCAGTGTTGAGAACCTGTGAATGTAACCTTATTTTGCAGATATAATCAGTTCAGGATGTCAAGATGAGATCATCCTGGATTATCTGCATGGGTCCCAAATCCAAAGACAAGTATACTTATTATTAAAAAATAATTATTTAAAGATCACCTAATATGCATCTAAATCTATATCAGTTATTTACTTATAACTATCTTGTTCTAGTGAATATTCAAATTAGTTTACAGGAGTAGATTTTTTAAATGCAAATTAGCAACTAGTAATTTGAGGTCCAAGATGGTGAACTCAGCCTGTGCACCCACCTATTTTGCAAACCTTCCAAACTCTGCAGGTTCCTCACTGGCATAATCAAATGCAAAGTAGGGAGAGAATAGGGTTTTACTTCAGGCTGATGGGGAGATACGTGAAAACAGTCTAAAGAATCAGAGTAAATGCCTCTCTCTCCCCTATGGACAAAGTTACTACAAGAAACAATAAAACAAACAAACAAGCAAAACCTTAGAAACTCTCCAGCTTATATCCTCTACAAGACTTGTGAAGTTATTGCATGATTTTTTTTTATATATTACATTAGGCAATGTAAAAGGAAAGAAACATTAGGCTGATAATGGATTTTTTTTCTACCTCAATAAATTCCAGAAGACATTGAAATAATGCCTACCAAGTTTTGAGAGAAAAAAGAGATTGTTATGATAAAAAGTAATGTTGGCCAATCTATTTAGGGGGGATAAGAGCAAAAAAAGGCCATTCTCAGATAGGCAGACCAGTCACATACTCTCTCTCTCTCTGAAAATATTACTCACAAAAGTAAGAAAGGAAGAGAATAAATCAAAATAAAGAACTCAAAAGTGGAGTCGGCTTGTATAAAGATGGTGAGGAGAAGTAAACCTATATGATTTAAGAGTTGATTATTCAATTAATATTATGAAACATAACTCATTTGTCTAATATAATTCTTGAAAGAGAGTGTATGAGCTATCAAGTATTTTATTAATTTATTTATAAAATACTAGATTATTCTAACAAAACTAGAAATCCAAGTTGACAGGAAAGAGAGTATGTGAAATTCTTCCCCATCTACCAAAAGAATTAATAACTCGTGAAACTTTCTTGAAATAGATATAAGAATGTGAACGAAAATGTATTTTCTAAAGATGCAGAGATAACCAGTATTAGAATAGACATTTGTTGTATAACTTTCTATGGGAAAACAATTTTTAAAAGTCTAACAATACTGTGAAATAAGTTTTTAAAGAACTAAGGAGCATTAAAACAGAAATAATTTTTATATGTGATGCTTTCCTCCCTAATTTCTAAATAAACTGCAAATATATTTTATTTCATTTTTATCCTAAGATTTAGAAACACCCATTTTAAATTTAAACACACGTGTCACTGAACAAAGTTGGATTTTTTGACTCATTGCAAAGAGGGAGGATGCCCTTGGGAACCATGAAGCATCTCAGTAAGAGGGTTTAGAGCAGGCACACTCTAGCACTGGGGCATGTGTCAGGTGAGGGAAGGCTGTAAGTGACTTTGCTCTGGATTGGATGCTGTCAGAAAGTGGAGAATATTTTATGGTTGGAAATCTTAATGATTCTTATCTAGAAGGTGAGAAGACAGAGAGGAAGCAAGCTGAAGTTGTGACTGGTAAGGTAGCAGCCCCTCATAGTGGCCGGAATAGGGGGTTGTAAGTCGTTTTTGTGGTTTGGACCTTGTTTGTGTTCTTATCTATATTCAGATGTGACTACGGAGTGGTCTTATGCTTGCCTTGATCTAGTGTCATCCCAGAGTGGTCTGGTCTGAGGCTGCTGCTCAGTGGAGTTATGTTCAACAGGAGAGCACCATGGCATAGCTGGGAGTGCGAGGCCGGCTCGCAGGCTGCTTTTCTCTTTCTCATCTTTCATATAAACACTTTGATATATGAACACACATACAGGGGCTTCCCTGGTGGCGCAGTGGTTGAGAGTCCGCCTGCCGATGCAGGGGATGCGGGTTCGTGCCCCGGTCTGGGAAGATCCCACATGCTGCGGAGCGGCTGGGCCCGTGAGCCATGGCCGCTGAGCCTGCGCGTCCGGAGCCTGTGCTCCGCAACGGGAGAGACCACAACGGTGAGAGGCCCGCGTACCGCAAAAAATCAAAACAAAACAAAAGAACACACACACACATAAGCGTACATAATCAAAAGTTTTATATATTTTATTTTATTAGGGACATTTACTCTTGTCTAAAGAACTACAATATGTGTATAATGAATGTGGATAAATACATATTTAAATCATAAGAAAGTAATTCACTTTTATTATAGAAACAAACAAAAAGGAATAAAAAAGCAAAACGGAAAACCGGCGGTACTCTGTTCTCAACTGAATTCAGCATACGTGAACAATTAGGACCAGAAATAAATTGTCTACTCTCACTGGTTATTCAATTAGTTAATTGACTTGATTTTCAGCATTAAATAAACAAATCTTTCTGTGTTGTTTGACCACAGTTATTAGTTTGGGGACTTGCAGCCCAAATTCTCCTTACCCACAGCACACCTGAAGAGCTCATTCATTGCTAAACCTAAAGACGAGAACTGAGACTGTTCTAGCTCCTTGAGTGTGAAAGAAAGATGGATGGAGAGTGATCAGAAAGAGGGGGAGACTGAATGCTTCCTTTAATACATACATAGTGCCTAGTATAAAATATGTAGGCATTCAAATGTTTGTAGAAGACACAAGGGTAGGATTGCTGCTCAGCACTACCTTGTTTTGTTTTGTTTTTTTGCTTTTAAAGACAAGTTCTAAAAATGATAATAAAATGTCTCTCATGCTCCCTCCTCACTCCTTACTTTACCTAACTCCAGCCCACCTTGTTTTTCTGCCCTCTTTCGCCAGTGCTGCCAGATTCCTCTTGGGCTCCATCCTGCTCTCTTCTGGTACTTGGTTGTTTACTCTTCCTGAGCATGAAATAAGCTGTGTCTCTGGGTCTTCCTTTTTCTTCTCTCAGCCTGGGATGCCCTTGGCTCCCTATCAACCCCATCCTTGACCCCCTGACCGTTTCTACAAAACATACCCCTGCACGACTGGTCTAAGAAACCATCTCTGACCCTTCATCCCCAGGTATGACAAAGTTGTTCCCTTTCCTAGCATTGACTAGCATACACCGTGAGCCCTCCAAGTCAGGGACTATGTCTAATTATCTCTGTAATCCTAGAACTTAGGACAGACCAGGAATAAAATAGATCAGAGTAGATAGATGTTGACTTTTGGATGAAAATGGAAGGATAACAGCTGTATAACCATAGGATATCCTCCATGCAGTTTTTCCTGAATTGGTAATGGGTTTATATTGACTCACTCCACTGTATTGTTGGACTGGTGCCCAGATATCCTGAGTCTCAGCACAAATTCCTTTCCATGCATCACTGTCCACTTCATCAGGTACTCTGCAAGCAACCGCCAACCAGCAATCGGCACAAGCCATATACGCTTACTCAGCGGTATAAAATCAGCGCAAAGACACGCACGAGGGTTATAGGGCACTGCCTTCTTGTAATACCTATAACTCAGATGCAGTTACAGGATATACACAGGAACAAAAGAATAAGAATAGTAAGACAGGGCCTCTCTCGACAGCTCACATAGGCCTCATGAGAGACGAGGAACAAATATTCACTCCACATCACAGAGACAAATGTCCATGCCCACAGGGTTAATCTCACACCAAGTATCGGCAAAAGTTCTCTCCTCAACATCTTGTCAGCCATCCTGGCAGACAGTTTTTGCACATCTTTCAGACGTTTCTGTTTCCAGGTTTCTAGAAGTCCAGTTTCCCCCCCTGTCTTCAGATGCTGGCCTGAAGTCCAGCTGTCATCCAGATGTTAGTGGGGACCTCTGCCCTCTGGCAAAGTGTTTCTTGAGTCCTTCTCAATAAATGATATGTATTGTTAGTATCTGGAAATGAGGTGTGCCCGGCTAATGAGACTAAGTTTTATCCACTAGCAGGAAAGAGCACAAGCAGGGGAGAAAGCCGATCATATCCGATGACTAGAAAATCACCCCAGGATAGTGGTAGGCATGACAATATTGAAGGAGGCTGCAGAGGCAAGGGACACAAATGATGAGTTTGGGCAGCAGTAAGTGGGAAGGAAAGAAAGAAGATCAACCTCAGAGGTATTTGGGAAGAGCATTCAACGGGGCATGGTGACCGATTCCTGCGGGATAGGGTAGGGTGGTGAGAGAGGTCAGGAGACACCTCCCAGATTTCTGAAGTAAGAGCAGCAAACAGGATGGCAAAATGATGAGCTCAGCTTTGGTCATGCTGAGGGATCTCCCAGTGGACAGGTCCATCGGTCTGTGGGTCTGGAGCTCAGTAGAAATACTTAGAGGAGCTATAAGGACTGGGAGTTCATAGGCAGTAGAAACCTAAGTCATGGCGGGTGTATGTAACAGAGAGCAAACCAGCAAGGGGAGAGAATCTCAGGGAACATCAGCACGTCAGGGATGCTGAGAGAATGAATATCATCACAGCAGAGAGGAAACAGAAGTGGGAGACCGAAGAGGGCGTGCTCCCTCCTTGACCCGGAACCTTCAAGGAGGGAGTGTAAAAGGCAGCAGCGAGACCAGGTGAGATAGAGATGATTTGGCAATGGCGGGGTGGGGTGACAGTTTTAGGGACATGGAAATGAGACTTCCACGAGCTAAGGAGTAAATAAGAAGTAGAGATAAATATAATCTACTCTTTGAGAAACTGGGCTTTGAAGGAATTTAAAAATACCTGGCAATAGCCAAAAGGGAAGTGAAGGCAGTGAGGGGGTCATTGGAGTTAAATATGATGAAGACACAGGTATATTTATATACTGAAAAGAAGTGGCTGCTGAAGGAGACGTTCACCTTCCGGAATTTTTCTCAGATCTCATCTCATTTCACCTACTCTATCCCCACCCCCACCCCCACACTATTTTCAGTGGCTCTTCATCCCTCAACCCCCAGGCCCACCGAAGAGGCCTCACCTTTGCTGACCCACCTGAGGCCTGACCCTCCCCCTGACACAATCTGAGCAGTCTACCCCTAACCTTATACCCCACCATTTCAGTAAGAGGTGCCGCTGGTACTGCTTCATCAAGCTGGGAGCGGTTGGAGACCTCTGGAAACCTCCTGATACCTGGCCTGCTGACATTCCTCTTCCCAGGAGCCACCATATGTCTGCAGTTGAACAACACCCTGTGAGGCACACGCTCTACACAGGCCCAGCTGAGTCTCCTCTGTAGCTGGCGGAGGTGAACACAACCCCACACGCCCACTGGTTCACAAACACACCAGCCTGATGCTCTCCCTGCGCCTCTACTGCAGCCAGTCGAAGAAAGGTAGATTCTTCCAGATTGCCTAGCTCTCAGTCCCTAGAGGAATCCGGACAAGTCACCAGAAGCTCCCTGCCAAAGCCGGAGAAGAGTAAAGCCAGCCTGCACATAAGCGGACAGGTGGGACACAGTGTCCAAAGCAGTCCGTCTCTGGAAACACATCCAGGCAAACACACCACCAGACAAACGCACCACCTTGAACTTCATCTTCAGTTTTCAGGTCTCACTTGGGGCAGAAACTCTAAAGATGAGCTATAGAAAGGTGTGAATGTCAGAGAACAATTAGGGGTGTGAATGGGACACTTTCTTTTCCTACTCCAGATAATAGTAAGCACAGGGTCATCTGATGTCAGTCCATGAATCAAATTGCCTAAGTCACAGCTATGCCTGAGGGAACAGGCACAGCAAATACGTTCCCCCTCATGGGGCAGTCTCATGGACTGGGCAAGGGGGAGGGGCTGGGAGACAGGCACTGTCTCCACTGCTCATGCCTCCGCTTGATCATCGCACCCCCTGAATGGAGACACACAGCCCCACTGTCACCTGGAGGATCCCAGATCTGCCTCATCTGCCCTTTCCCTCAGCATCCCCAGGATCTAGGACAGCTATAGAATCTTCTACAAGGTATTTTCATATAGGAGGGCAATATCACACCTGATACTGCGTCATGTGTAAGCAGTGGTACCACAGCTCACACATTTCTGCAGGGCACAGGAATATATTCTCCAGGCCCCAAGCCAAGACACACACACACACACGCACACACAGAGCCATCCTCTCGTGGTGAATTTCTACAACTCTCCCTTCCCAGGAAATAAATTTAGGCTACACTGGGACTCATAGATTCTAATCAACTTACAGAGCACAGAGGCTACATATTTATTTGTGTATCTATACCCCACCCCACCTGTCCCTGCCCCCAGAAGGCTTCAGGCTGTGCCTTTAAACCTGTACCCACCTCTTACTTTATGAGACAAAATACATTGAAGTGGGAATTTCAAGTTCTAGACCAGTGCTGTTCAATAGAAATTTCTGTGAATATGTTCTATACCTGCACAGTACAATATGGTTACCAGTAGCCACTACTAGATATATGGCTTGATACATGATACCTGATATATGGCTGGTACCCCTGAGGAACAGAATTTTTCATTTTATTTTAATTAATTTAAATTTAGCCACACATGGCTAATGGCTAACATATTGGACAGTGCAGCTCTAACTAATTCCAGACAAACAGATTCTAACACCAGAGTAAAAAAATGAAGGTTTTCAGAATGGTGGGAGCTGGCTCTCAAGGAGAGGGACGGGTCAAGACGCACTGAATATTGATTGAAGCTGCTTTGGGTGGGCCACTGCCCGCCCCAAGGGGAATCATGGTAGGATGCTCAGAAGCAGCTGAAGATGAGCTTGAGAATCAGGCAGGGACAAGACGGGTCCTAATGGAGTCCTAATGGGGTCCTAATGGGGTATGGGATACGGAAATGAAGCAAAAGGAGGTGTAGAGATGGAGGTGGAGGAGGTGCAGGGAAGAGATACCTCCCTGTGAGATAACTACTAACACCAGGCCTGGAGAGTTCTAAATCCACCTTAGTCCCCCCGTGCCCCCATTACTGTAAATCTTAATGGAAGGATCATTAAATATCTCCTAGAGCAACCCACATTCTGCAGAGTAATAAACTGAGGTCCAAAGAGGTGACTGGGCTGTCCAGCGTTATATATTTAATCTGTAGCAGAATCAGGACCACAACCGCACCCCCACTCTCACCCCCACGCACCCTCCTCCCACCCTCAACCAGCTCCACTACAAAAAGGTCGAGCTTCGGAAGGAGAACTGCAGGTAGACAATGAGCAGGCACAGTGAGGCCCAGAAGAGGCCCCAGCGAAGGGAGAAGAAGTTGTAGCCCGATGCCTCCTGGGCCCGTGGCTTGGAGGCACCGGAGAAGGCCGTGTCCTCCTCCAGCAGCTTCTCGCTGGGCTTCCAGTGCACGATGCCCTCCTGACAGGCCTCGCAGAACTCGCTGCGGTGAGGCCCGCCATCCCGGCGGCCGGCCACGTGGATGCGGTACTGGCCGCCGCTCTCCCCGTAGCACTGCTCGTGCAGGCTGGTGATGAGGTTGTCCACCAGGCTCTCGATGTTCACCTCCAGCATGCTCGACTCGTCCAGCCGCGCCGTGCCACACTCGTAGCACAGCTGCTTGAAGACGCGCCTGCGCACCGAGCCTGCCCGCTGGGCGCGGTCCAGGTACATGTGAAAGAGGATGACCACGTGGGGCGACTGCCAGGTGTGCCAGCACCAGGAGCAGTGGAACCTGCGGGGGAGGGAGGCAGGGATGGAGAAGGTGGGCCTCCCTCCCAGCCACAGCCGGCCTGGAGGAGCCTGGAAAGGAGGAGCCCTGTGTGCCTATACCTGGAAGTTGAGGTGGAGTGTTTACCGCCCCGGGGGTACATTAGTGCCTGAGCAAGTGTCTCAGCCTCCCCCTGGTGAGCTGCCCTCGGCCTGGAGCAGCATCCTCAGGAGCCAGATGTTGGAGCCATCTGGCTTCCAGCAGAGCTCTCCGCCGGCCTCCTGCGGGCCCTCCCCTGGCCTTGGTCCCCCCAAGCCTAATGCACTCAGGACATGGGTCTGGATGCTGCACGGGGTCACTCCCCCCAATCTGGGCCTTATTTCTCATCTGTGAAATGCGGATAATTGTGTCCAACAAGCACCCTTCTGCTCAGACCTCGCATGACTCTGATAAGGGGGATGACCACACATCTCACTCATGCATCCTGTCTGTTCTGGGGCAAAGAGATGCCTCTAGCTGTCCCAAGCACGGATCACCAAGAATCCACCAGATGGCCAGGTGGATGGGTGGCGCACCAGCAGGGGGAGGGCTACAGAGTTTGGTCCCTGCACCTTCACAAAGAACACTCTCCCGTCCCTTGACAAATCATCCCTAGATCCCACTGCAGGCCCACAGAAGAGACTGGAAAGGTGTATCCTGGCGTGCATCCCCCTCCACACACATACACACATGTACATTTACGTACACACAGGCCACTTTGTCTAACCTGGGCCGCTTCGAGTTCCAGCCTCAGGAAACATGGAGGGAAGTGGCCTGGGACGCATATGGCCTAGGCTTCATCTCAGCCCCCACCCAGTGCTGGCACCCCTTCAGTGGCAGAGAACTCATTATGTCCAGTGGCTGTTCCTTCCATCCCTGAGATAAAGCTCTTCCAGGCCCCTGTTACCAAGGCTTTACAGGCAGTCCAGGGTCCACTGGGTTGAGTCTGCCCTCACTGCTAACCCTCTATGGGATCCCTATTGACGGCCCTGAAGGACCTCTGATGATGAACTCAGTTCAGTCCAACAGACACCACCCAGCACCTACTGTATGCCAAGCACCACGCAGCGCAGCGGGGTGGAGATGAAGCCAAGCCTGGCCCTGAGCCCTGGGGTCCACAGACAACATAAGCACAGCACAGTATCCAGTGCAGCCCAAGGCAGGATTGGCAGGCCAGAGCATCCTGATTGGTCCTGAGCCAGAAGGGGAGTGTCCCCCTCCATCCCGCCTCCCTGTGCTAGGCCAGAGCTGCAGGGCACCAGGGTTACAATGCTTACAGGTAGGGTGAGCCTCTGCACAGAATATGCACAAGGGTGATGCCTCTCCAGCCCTGTCTGAGGCCAGCTGGAAGCCACAGATCACCAGCCAGGAATAGGACCAGCTGATCCCTGAGGCAAGAGGAGCCACGAGCCTACGAAGCTCAGCCCCAAACCCCTGGACCCCTGCACCTGAGTTTCCAACCCTTTGCACCCCTCCCACCAGCCAGCCCGGAGCTTCACATCTTCAGTCCCCTCCTTCTGCACCTCTTTAAATCAAGCCAATCCAGAGATGTTTCCCCTCCCTCAAGCCACACCTCAGATCTTAAATCTCAAAGCATCAGACCTAGTAGGAAGGGACCTTAGGATATCTAGTCAAACTTTTATTTCATTGAGAGAAAGAGCCCTCTGCACACACAGCTAGTCAGAGACAGAGCCGAGACCCAGCCTGTAACAGGTGCCCAAAAGATGTCTCTTGAATGGATTTGAATTGAAATGAACCAACCAACCTCTGCCTCTCTGACTTTTGTCCCAAAGGCAAGTTCACTCTAATATTTGCAGCTCTTGGGGCAGGAGTACAGGTGTAAGCTCCTCACCCACAGCCTGCCTCCTTCTGTTCCCACCGCCAGCACAAGGAGCTTAGCATGAAAGCATGTGTGAACAGCCCAGTCTGTGTGTCCACACCCCCAGGACACAGCCCCCTGTCACCCTCCCCAGGGGCCTAGGGCTACTGTCTGTCCTTGATTCAATGGACCCAGGGAAGAGGCCCATACAGATCCTGGAGATGAGCTTGAGGCAGCTTGGGCAGTGAATTCTGAGTCCCCACCCCCAAGCCAGGCTCTAGAAGAGGGAGAGGCTTCAGATGGACGTCTTGACCTCAAGGACTCCTTGCTTTATGATAGACATGCAGCTCCTATAATGTATGTGATGCTGGGCCATAAGGACCTACCAAACTCCTGCCCAAAGCTTTTTGTCACAGACCTATATGTAAAAGAACTGGAAGGGACTTGATTGATCACCTAAGGCCAACTCTCTAGTTTTGCAAATGTGAAAACTGAGACCGCGCAGGGAAAAGGACTTGCCCAGGTTCACACTTAGTTAGCTGCAGAGCCAGTTTCTAGAACATGGCAGGTGGACAAGTGTTTTTTGTATTCAAATCTAATTGCACTGAGTTGACTGAACGGACCTAGGACCAGAGTTAAGGCTTTCCCCAGTGGACCTCACGGCCTCCTCCACTCAGTTCCTACCAATCTTTAACAAATTATGAAAATATGAAAACATTTAAAATGTCAGAGATTGCAGAAGCATTGAAGAATTACAGTTCTTTATTTACCATGGAAAACCCAGACCCAAAGACAGAATACAATTTGTCAGGGGCATCCAGGAGTCAGTGGTACAGCTGGGACTAGAACTAAGGCCGGTTCGATGCACCTGGCAGTTCCTTCTCTGCCCCCTAGCCTGAGTTGACCCCCGGATGGGGCTCCACGTATCTCTGCCTCCCCTTGGAAGGTGCCCCCAGGGCTGTGCCGCAGGGCTCTCCGCAGCCCGCCACAACCTTCCTCTTACCTGCCGGAGGCATGCTGCTCCAGGTACTGCTTCCAGCCGGGGGCCAGCTCATTGGGCTTGAGGTTGGGGTCTATGATGAGCTCCCAGCTGTCGGCCGGCTTGGCCGCCTCCATCTTCTCATAGAAGACTTTCTTCCACTTGCACGTGGTCAGGCTAGTACACACGGTCCTGCTGGAAGTTTGAGCTCAAACTGAGTGAGAACACAGAAGATGGCCAGGTAGGTGCAGAGCAGTGCAGTCCGTGAGGTCTGAAAATCCTCCTTGACAGGACCAGAAGGAAACAGGACTGAGCAACTTCCTTTGTCACCCTGGAACCTGTTACCATGGCAGCTGGAGCTGGGGCTGGGGAGGAAGGAAGTCCCAAAGGAGCGTTCCAGGGCCCCGAGCTAGGCTGGGGGAGCAGGGCTGGGCAGTGACATAAGTGCAGCAAGCAGTACACGCTGACCCAGGCCTCCAGGAGTCTCCAGGAGGCAAGGACAATTCGCTTCACCCCTACTGTTCTTCCAGGCATTCTCCACTTCATGTGCTGTGGTGACTGTGACACCCTAGGGGACCAAGGAGAAACAAGGATGGGGAAATGCCCCCTGATGTGCTGGGACCATCATTTACTGTGTGCCAAGTACTAGCTGCTTGACCTGTGCGCTGGCCAAGGCGGGGATCATTCTCTCCTTCATCCAGATCAGGAAGCTGAGGTTTACACATCTCTAAGTGGTTCATCCATGATTCAGATTCAGGCCTTCCAAACCCAAACTCGTATGTTCATTTACTGCAGTGCTGTTGCGCTCCCGACACGTGAGGATTGAGAAAGAAGTAGCATGCGGTTCCCTTGCTTGGGGAGCTCGCAGACCAGTTGGCGAGATAGAATGTAACTTCATGTGCTGCGAGAAGCACAGTAATACAATGTAGATTCATAAAGTCCTAGAACTGTTAGAGCTCCTGTTCGGTTCCTGGTCCCAGGCAGCTGCTGGGGGAGCAAGCTGGTGCTGTGCGGACGGCTGCTGCCTCCTCCATTGCTCCTGAAAGAGGCATGTGATAGGGTGCCCACAGCTCCCTGATGCCCAGTTTAAATCCTTTAGGGACTAGAAGGGAACTTGGCTCCAAATCTGCATAATCCAGCTGGAGGCACAGTCCGCGGTGAGAGGCAGCCTCAGCAGGGAGAAGACCAGGTGACTTGACAGCTGCTCCCAGCTCTGCCCCGAGGTCTGTGCCATCCTCGGGATCCAATCATTTCCCACAGTGGAGCTCAGTCTTCTCACGCACACGGGGGAGGCCATGCTAGCTAACATCTAAGGGCTCTCCCGGCTGTGATCATCTTACGGTTCTTCAACCTGGAAATCGGACCACAGAGTGAAGAGCATGCAGCCTTAAAACGGGCGGTACTTGCCTCCGAGGGCTGTTCGCCTAGGGAGGGGCCAGGAGGAGCACCACTGGAACCTTTGTTGGAAGGGGGAAGTGTCCTCCACTAGCTGTGTGCAGAAGACCTCAGAAAGGACACAAGTCTGTCTTAGAGCCCTTGACTGAGAGCACTAGAAAGGCCATTTGTTTATTTATCTTTTTAGCACTCAGACACAGCTTTGCTTTATTTATTTATGTATTTTTTCCCACCCACACACTGTATTTTATTTTTACAAGAGATAATAAACTGACACCAAGCATTGCGAATGGAGGCCTTTTTTTTTTTTTTTTTTTTTTTTGCGGTACGCGGACCTCTCAGCACCGTGGCCTCTCCCGTTGCGGAGCACAGGGTCCGGACGCGCAGGCTTAGCGGCCATGGCTCATGGGCCCAGCCGCTCCGCGGCATGTGGGATCTTCCCGGACCGGGGCACGAACCCGTGTCCCCTGCATCGGCAGGCGGACTCTCAACCACTGCGTCACCAGGGAAGCCCCTATTTTTAAAAATCTGATTTCCTCATTGTACTCCTCATCTCTTACCTGAAACCTCCTGACACTGAATTAAGACAGCTCAGGCCCACAAATGGGAAATTAGTCGGCCAAGGAAATTACTGGCCTCAGGACCGGGCTGCTCACTCCTTGCTCACTCCCTCTCAGCAGTTAGCTTCCAGCCAGGAGAGATGGGGGTTCCCGTGAGTTCCTGGGAACCGAACCAACTGAGGAGCTTATGGCCCAGTCAGGAGTGAATCTCTGGGAGACATTGTGTCATTGTTCCCAGAACAAATGACAATGAAAAAAACCCAAAAAGATAGCGGGTGGAATTGTCAGGGTTTACCTGCTTGCTTTTACTCAAATGATGCAACCCCCTTAGGCCTAGAATCAGACTTAATTTGAGTGGGAGCCGTCTCAGCAGAGACCAGTTGTCATCTTTCTGTGCCACCGCCCTGTTTTCTCTCAAGAAGAAACGCTTGCTATACAGTCAGTGAGCACAATTACAGCCTCACTTTTCTACACATGGGTTGCTCCAGGAATCCCAGGGTAAGAGCTCACTAATGTATACATGTGTGTAGCTGTGGCCACACCACACACTGGCAGCTTCACTACGCATTGCTGCCATATTTTTTAATCCAGATAATACTTCAAAACATAAAGGAATCTGTATTCCTTTATAAAATTAAACACTATGTGCCTGTATTCTGCAAACAAAATTGGCAAACGGGTGGGGGATGAAAGAACCATTCCCCCCTCCAATTTGGAAAGTAGGTCAATAAATACCTTTGTAAAATAATCATTATTTATATGTTACTTCTTAGAATAATAAGGAATGTCAATGGGGAACCTAAAAATAAAAGTAATGAAGAGTGAGGGAGGTGAACAGATATCCCTGGGGGCTTTTGAAAACTCTATGTACCCTTACCCCAGAGATTTCAATACATGGTCTTGAGGGGGATATAGCCCCTCCACCCATTCTGGTTCTGGAAAGACACCCTCATTGACAGCCATTGTTACTGATGGGAATATGTTGTCCCACAGGCATCTTGGTGCCAAAAAAGAGAAAGAAAAATGAAGGTTGGGTAAAATTGAGATAGTGGTTCAGGATATTTCTTTACTTAGAAACAAATCCAGGGGAAATGCAAGCTGAGTCCTGTCTTCTCTTTCTCCACAATTCAAGGAACCAAGGAAGGTGCTACAGGGCAAAGCAAAGGTCCCAGGGGGAATCTTTTCACTAGCGGTTAGGATGGCCTCTCCATCCCCAAGACGCAGTGTTCAGAGGCAGCATGGTCCGAGCTCCACTCTGGGCGAGAGGTGACCTCTGAGTGTCAGGGCATTCACATGGTCAGACCAGCCCACAGCTCTCAAACAGTGTGTGTAGTGAAACACCCTCTGGGGAAGATTTCACGCCTCTCTGTTATCAGTTGGCAGCAGACAGGACAAGAGCAGGCAGGCAAGATTCTATTCCTGCTGGTTTTCAAAAGTCCAAATTCTATGGGCCATGCTTCCTAGGCAGCCCAAAGTCTGTATTAAGGGTGGCCATACCTACTGTCACTTTTTTTCAGGGCCTTTTTATGTTAGGCAGAGATTCGGGGAAGAATTGTCACACTATCTATGGGAAGAACAGAAATAAAAAGAGGGAGGTGGGAGCAGGGGGCGCTCTACACAAGGAAAAAAAAAAAAGAGGATGGGGTTTGAATAAGTGAGTTAGTGGTTCAGGAAGGAAGACTATAGAATTCTCTGCTGAAAAGAGACAGTCGGACTCAGAAGATCTGGAGATGCTTTCAGCAGGTGCAGCCAGTGCTGACTTCTGTCCAATAAGTAGAGGGCCTCCGTCAGAGTCCCCTAACTATACCGAGAACCTGTCAGTTTCTGATGAGCTGAGGCTCAACACACACAAAGACCCATGACTCTGCCCTGGGACAGTCATGGCAGAGCAAAAAGGAAGTTTGGGAAAGCTTATGCTGGCTCTTAAAGCTCCCATTCTGAAATGACATTTTTCACTTCTCCTCACATTCCATTGGCCAAATCAAGTCATGTAGCCAAGGCTGCAATTGGGCAGGGAAATATATTTTGCCAAAGGAGGGAGGGGGGCACCTTAGGGAGTGGTACCGAGCACTTTGGACTCAGTAAAATAAAAATAAAAATAAAATCCATCACAGCATCCACCTGAATGATGGGCACCCTCCTGGAACAATGGAGCTAAACAGATTTTATGGTGCAGTGTAGTCAGAAATCCTGAATTCTAATCTCTAACTTCTCTTAGACCTTCTCTGTGACCTCAGTGAAAGGGAGACCTGTAGAGGATGGAGACCACATGTCCTGAGTTCTCCAGAAGGATCTGCATTTCAAGGCCACTGCGATGTTCCCCAGGAGAATACGTACTTAGCAGACCATGGGGAACTGCGGTCAGTATAAGTTGTTGAACCGTACTGCAGACCCTTGAGAATCCAGCCCCAAAGTCCTAGAAAAATGGCTTTCCTAAATTCCCTTGCATAGTTGGACAGAAAGACATATTTGTAAAAATGGTAATTAACAAAATAAAAGCATGCATTTCAACACCACAGATTCTAACCACCACCAAGACTGTTCCAGAGGCAATCATACCTGAGGTTGGCAGCGAGGATGCTACTCTGTCTAGTTCCAGTTCTTGGAGGACAGGATTATAAAGACCAACCTTTCTGCTGACCACAACTAAAAAATGCTGCTTAAAATATTGTTTATAAAAGCATTAATTATATAACAAGATCCTTTTGCACCATTAGGGCAAAATCTACATGAAGGCAGGAACCCAGAAAGACGAGCAGAGTGCTAAAGCTGCTTTTACTCTGAAGACACTTGTCAAATCAGATGAAATAGAGCTGCTGTATTTATCCCTTCAGAGGACCCAGGACAACAGGAGACACAGTCTAGGGTCCACCTAAGGCAGGGAGCATAATAAGAGACCCTCTGCCCAGAGGGCTGGAACCAGGAAGGGCAACACCTCCAGTGTAGCAATGAATGGGAAGCATCAGCCCCAGCCACTCCCAGAAGACTGCAAGGATAATTGCCTTGACCATGAGGAGGAAAACGCATTGTTTAGCTTCAGAATTGGATAAACACTTATAATGATATGGGGATAATTACTAAATGAATAGGAACAGAATATATCTAAACTTTCATCCTAATAGAGAGAAAATAATATAATTATTAGAAAACATATAATCCAAAAGAAAACAAGAAAGAAGAGAGGGAGAATCAAACTACAGTGAGACATGAATTCCCTGGCAGTCCCAGTGGTTAGGACTCTGCGCTTCCACTGCAGGGGACACAGGTTCAACCCCTGGTTGGGGAACTAACATCCCGCGTGCCGCAAAGCGCGGCCCAAAAAAATGTAGGAGAAGAAAAAGAAGAAGGATCTTTAAACAAAATACAGTGAGGCATAGATAACAAAAAATCAGATAATGGCAAATAGATTAGCAAATACATTAAGTATAAATAAACTGAATGTCCAGTTATAAGGCAAAGATTGTCTGACTGAATTAAAAAACAACATCCAATGACAATCCCAACAGAATATTGTTAGACACCCACCTGACAGGCAAAAATGAAAATGTGTGGTCAAGCTAAGGACTGGTGATGTTAACAAGTAACATGAACTGCAATGTGCGGTTGGTGGAAATTTACATAACCCTTTTGGGGAAGTTGTCACTGCCTTGCAAGGCTGAACATTCAAGAACCCTATGATCTAGCCATTATACTCCTGGGTGCATATCCTAGAGAAACTCTTTCACATTTTCACTAGATTACACCTATGATCACGTTCACACATCATGTTTGGAAGGATCCAAATCACATTCCAATGCATTTCATTCCACTTCCCTCTACCCTATTCCATTCCTCTACATTCAATTCTATTCCTCCCCAGTCCGTTCTATTCTGTTCCATTTCCCTTTACAAATGTCCATCAACCAAAGGATGGACACACACACACTGGAACACTACGGAGCAATAAAAATAAGTTGCTTCTACTCACATCAACGTGATAAAATTTCATCTTACTCCTTTTTCTCCACTTCTATCATGTTGATGTGAGTAGAAGTAATTAATCTGTGATTTAATGAATTGATATATTATTTAAATGTATATATGTTAAAATATTTAAGTATATGAATAGAAGTATTTATAGTGATTAAAGTAACTATAAGTTTTCTCCGTGGGAAGGGAGAGGGGTTCTTGTGTTAGGGGATTATTACATATTGTGAATGATAGAGTTTTCAGGGGGCTGGCAAAGTCTTTCTGACCTAGGTGTTTGTTATGTAAGTTTTCAGTGTATAATTATTCTTTAAAGTTTATGCATATGTCTTGAGTACTCTTCTGTATATAGGATATATTTCACAATTTAAAACAAAGTGGATACCACCCACTTTCTGGGAGAGATCCCCTTTCCTGTTGCTCAGATGGTCCCAAAGTACCAGCATCTAGCAATGGCCCTTCTGAATATTTTCATTAAGGTGGTCATAGATTTTAAAACTGAAAGAGGACTAGAAAAACCATCAACCCCCTACTCTGAGAAAAGCTTGGGCAGGTGAGCAAAGGAAATTCAAATAAGGAAATAATGAGACAGTGCCTGGAAAATAGTAAGCTCTTAGTAAATATTCCAGCTTCTTCTTCCACAGCACCTGCCATACTATCATTGCATTTCCTCCACAAGTCCAATTATTCTTTGTTTTCTCCAATGACTAACAAAACCTTACATAGTAGGTGCTCAGTAAAATTTTTTTAATGAATGAATAGTGGTGAGACTTTACTGTATATAACCTTTACAATTTAGATTGAATGTAAATTTTACTAACACAGGAACCATAAAAATATGTCCCTACAGATCCCATAGCATATGGATTTGCATATTATAGAAGTACAACAGGTGTTGTGAATTCCATTCACTTCACAGCAACAAAGATTCTTTTAACATCCATGACGTGCTAGGATGGAAACGAAGTGCCATGGAGGACACATAATTATGTGATCTGCCCACATGGGCAGGAAACAGCCCTCAAAGCGCGGGCTTTCTCTAGTTGCGGTGAGCGGGGACTACTCCTCGTTGTGGTGCGTGGGCTTCTTATTGCGGTGGCTTCTTGTGCTGCGGAGCACGGGCTCTAGGCTCCCAGGCTTCAGTTGTTGTGGCTCGCAGGCTCTAGAGCACAGGCTGAGTAGTTGTGGCGCACGGGCTTAGCTGCTCCGTTGCATGTGGGATCTTCCCAGACTAGGGATCGAACCCGGGTTCCCTGCATTGGCAGGCAGATCCTTAACCACTGCGCCATCAGGGAAGTCCAAGACATGGTTCTTAAAACACCGTTTTTTACATGTATCCAACCCAGCCTCAAGTTCACTAAATCCTTTCTCATCTTTTCTTAATATTAAAGTCTTTACATTTGTCTTTCCTCCTTTGTAACACTACAAGTTTTTCCTCTGAGCACACAGTATATTTGGATAAATATGTGCACCACACATATTTAAAAGAGACTTCCAGAAGGGGTGATGCAAACCCTTGAACAATGAGCAACTGACAGCTAAACAAAGAAGGGGGATAAATATATTCAAAGTAGAGGAAACCATTGGCAAAGACTTCAAGGATGAAATAACCTAGAATCGTTCTTGAAACTCCAACGAGAGATATGTGGGACCTGGATTATAAAGGATTTTTCCATGTCATGCAAAGCATTAAGACTTTGTCTTAAAGGGAACGTGGAATCGCGGGAATCATTTTAAGCCTGAACTACCTGATCAGATTTGCATACCAATAGTGGGCCAGTAAGGGCATTGCTCTCTCCCCCTTTCCCTAGGAATGGCTGGTGCTTCGAAGTGCTGCTCCCATGACACTGTAGCCCTGGGCTCTGATTGTCTAACTTCTTGCAAATCCACACCCCTCTGCAGGAGGGATGGGGAGAACTTTCACTCTGTCATACAAAAAAAACTCTAGAGAGTTTTGCTCTGCCAGTTCAGACCTACTGGATTCAGTGTCATGAGAAAATAGAGAAATAAATAGTTTACAATGTTTATGCTGGAAAGCAATTAATACTCAGAATTTGAACATTAAACGTTTTAATCAGTTTATATTGTCAATAAAGCTTCTATGGATTGTTTTCCAACAATGGAGATCCAGGTGAATAAGAAATAGATACACTGATGCTTATAAGTTTGCATTAGTACATCAGTATTTGTCAAATGAACACAGACACCCCAAGACATACATATCCATCAAGTTGCCTAATATCTCCTACCTAGTTTTTTTTTTTTGAGACAATCTTTGTTTTATTTTATTTTTTATAGTTTTTTATTTTATTTTTAATATTTTAATTTTATTGTAAATTTAATAATTTACAATGTTGTGTTAATTTCAGGTGTATAGCAAAGTGAATCTGTTATACATTTATATATATATATATATATATATATATATATATATATATATCCACTCTTTTTTAGATTCTTTTACCATATATATAGGCCATTACAGAGTACTGAGTAGAGTTCCCGGTGCTATACAATAGGTCCTTATTAGTTATCAATTTTGTATACAGTGGTGTGTATGTGTCAATCCCAATCTTCCAATTTATCCCTTCCCCTGCCCTTACCCCCTGGTAACCTTAAGTTTATCTTCTACATGTGTAACTCTGTTTCTGTTTTGTAGATAAGTTCATTTGTAGACATATTTTAGATTCCACATATAAGTGATATCATATGACATTTGTCTTTCTCTGACTTATTTCACTTAGTATGATAATCTCTAGGACCGTCCATGTTGCTGCAAATGGCATCGTTTTATTCTTCTTTATGGCTGAATAATATGCCATCGTATATATGTACCACATCTTCTTTATCCATTTCTCTGCCAATGGACATCTAGGCTGCTTCCACGTCCTGGCTATTGTAAATAGTGTTTCAGTGAACATTGGGATGCATGTATCTTTTCAAATTATGGTTTGCTCCAGATATATGCCCAGGAATGGGATTGCTGGATCATATGGTAGCTCTATTTTTAGTTTTTTAAGGAACCTCAGTACCATTCTCCATAGTGGCTGTACCAGTTTACATTCCCACCAACAGTGTAGGAGGGTTCCTTTTTCTCCACACCCTCTCTAGCATTTACTGTTTGTAGATTTTTTGATGATGGCCATTCTGACCAGTGTGAGGTGATACCTTGTTGTAGTTTTGATTTGCATTTCTCTAATAATTAATGATGTTGAGCAGCTTTTCATGTGCTTTTTAACCATCTGTATGTCTTCTTTGGAGAAATGTCTGTTTAGGTCTTCTGTCCATTTTTTGATTGGGTTGTTTGTTTTTTTGAAATTGAGCTGCATGTGCTGTTTGTATATCTGAGAGATTAATCCCTTGTCAGCTGCTTCATTTACAAATATTTTCTCCCATTCTGAGGGTTGTCTTTTCATTTTGTTTATGGTTTCCTTTGCTGTGCAAAAGCTTTTAAATCTAATTGGTCCCATTTTTTTTTTCTTTTAACAACTTTATTGGTGTATAATTGCTTTACAATGGTGTGTTAGTTTCTGCTTTATAACAGAGTGAATCAGTTATACATATACATATGTTCCCATATCTCTTCCCTCTTATCCCATTTGTTTATTTTTATTTTTATTTTCATTTTCTAGGAGGTGGATCGAAAAAGCTCTTGCTGCGATTTATGCCAGAGTGTTCTGCCTATGTTTTCCTCTAAGAGTTTTATAGTGTCCAGGCTTACCTTTAGGTCCTTAATCCATTTTGAGTTTATTTTTGTGTACAGTGTTAGGATGTGTGGTCTCAGGACTTAATGAAGCTCCGGTTCTTCATATCTCATGCTGGAAAGAATTCAGCGAGAGACAAAGTGATAGGTAAGAAGTGGATTTATTTAAAGAGAAACGCACTCCACAGACAGAGTGTGGGCCATCTCAGAAGGCGAGAGGCCTCTCCTACCTAGTTTTTAAAAGATGATATAGGAGGACAGGAAAATCTTAATGTGAATTTATGCCAGTAAGCATGGGACAGGGAGAGTTTGAAAATAACTTACGCTGGAGAGTAAATTCTGTGATGATAAAGTAGACGCTGCAGGTGCAAAAGGCATTACAATTACTTAATTTGCATTGCTCCCTGCACAATTAAGCAAAGTCCAAGAGGGTGAGGGGACTCTAAGGTCCAGTCCAGAATGGTTTCAATGTCCAAGGGGACCTGTTGATGGAAACCAGTCAGAGTACAACACCAAACTCATGGGTAGCTGCAGTTTCCACATGGGAATCCAGGTCATTCTTCTGAGAGATTTTATATGATGCAAGAGACAGCAGAAGCCACAAACCAGTTCTTGAGACATCAGGAACCGGCCAAGGAAACAACAGATTATTTCTTCACCTTAAAATCTAGTTGGGAGGAAAATCCTGATAAATCTCAATTATAATAAAAGTTAATAGTGACAGAGTGCTTACTTTACATCATGAGGTTTTCCTAGTACTTTACATATGTTAATTTATTTAAGCACACAAGAACCCTATGAGGTCAGTACTATAATTATTATCCCCATTTCACATACGAGGAAACTGAGGCATCGAAAGTCTAAGTAATTTACTGGCAGTCACATAGTTAATAAGTGACAGTTCCAAGATTTGGACCCAAACAGTCTGGCTCACCAACTACGTGCATTTTATCCACTAAGCTTTTCCCTAGGCCCAGTTTTAAAAGTAATAAATTCGGGCTTTCCTGGTGGCACAGTGGTTGAGAGTCTGCCTGCCGATGCAGGGGACACGGGTTCGTGCCCCGGTCCGGGAGGATCCCACATGCCGCGGAGCGGCTGGGCCCGTGAGCCACGGCCGCTGAGCCTGCATGTCCGGAGCCTGTGCTCTGCAACGGGAGAAGCCACAACAGTGAGAAGCCCGCGTACCACCAAAAAAAAAAAAAAAAAAAGTAATAAACGCATTATAAAATGTTGAGCAATACAACAATATATTAAAGAATAAACAAAAGTTCAACATTCTCTTCACCTCACCTCTCCCTGCCCTTCATTTTTTTGTCCAGCTATTATTGGTAAAAATTTAGAATTTTTGATAATAGAATATGTTTGATTAAAAACAGAATCATAACATTTTAAAGTGTTGTACAGCATTGATATGTTTCCAGTTCGGTACATAATGATTCGTGAGATACGGGGCCTTGTTCGTGAGCCTGTGTTCGACCCATCTGACGCCAGCACCTCAGCTGCAGCATCTCCTTGGGCCTTGCACGCGCTGCTGCACATGCAGTACCTTGTGACGTCATTACAATACTGCCTCTGTGTGAAAAACGACCAACAGAAGAAGGAGGAAACTTTAGTAAGAGGTGAAAAACGGGTTAATTTGTGATGTGAGGTCATGCTTTGGCAACCCACGATTCTCCCTGACTGTGACTCCAGTAAAAGCCAGAAAGCTTTTGTAAACATTTCTCAGTTTTCAACTTGGGGATTCTTGGAAGTTCAGGTAAAAATAGTCTCTGTCTGTTTTTAACATAAAGGTCTCTACGGAGAGCCGGAGACCTGCGTACTTATCTCAAATTTGTAATAACCTAGGATCAATCACTTTCACTCCTCAGCACTGATTTTCTATTTCCAAATGTCAAAAGTCCTCACCACCCCAACCCTGTTCGCTGCTGAGATTTTGGTGTCTAGAGGCACCATGAAAAGCAAAGTGGTCTCACCAAGCCTAATACAGATGTCCATCCCCTAACTCTACTGTTTCTACGTACCTTTGTCCCTGTTTCGGTGTGCTTTTGCTTCTGGAGACCCATAGCTTCCTCCAGCTTTGTCTTACAGATTTAAGGGAATCTAGGTATTATCCATAGTGAGGTATATTTTTTAATCCATGAGTAAACAGTTATTGACTCCTATTAGTGCAGAGTGAGGCTCTGAGGCTATTGGGATGAACAAAACACAGTCCCTGCCCTTCTGGATTCCATCTGGGGCGGTACAGCGTTGCCTTTGTGGCCATGAAACAATCGCACTTTCACTGCCATGACATTCTATCCGTGAACCTTTAGCTCTCTTGTTAGAATAAACTCCTGCTCTCTCCTTCTTTGACTGGTGAATTGTTTTAAGGCTTTTTTTTTTTTTTAATTTACAGACAAATGGAATTTTTCCAGTTCTCTATCTCTCTTTTTTTAATTGATTTTTAGCTTAATTGCATTGTTTTGAGAGAATGTCTATATGATACCAAATCTTTGACACATTCTGAGGCTACTGCTGTCCTTTCATTTTTTTTTTTTTTTTTTTTCGGTACGCGGGGCTCTCACCGCCACAGCCCCTCCTGCTGCGGAGCACAGGCTCTGGACGCACAGGCCCAGTGGCCATGGCTCATGGGCCCAGCTGCTCCGTGGCATGTGGGATCTTCCCGGACCGGGACATGAACCCGTGTCCACTGCATCGGCAGGCGGACTCTCAACCACTGCACCACCAGGGAAGCCTCGCTTTCTTTATTATACTTTTCTGTATTTAGTTTTTAAAAATTTGTATTAAATATATTTAGAGAGACAGTATAATATTAAAATTAAAGCCTCAGACTCTAGCACCAGATCTGGTTTTTAATCCCAGCTCTGCCAGTTAATGGCTGCGTAAAATTGGGTGATTATCTGTTTTCATGTTTACAAAGTAAGGATAGTAATCGAGACCACTCCAATTGGTTATTGAGAGGACCAATGAGCTCATAACTGTACAGAGCTAAAAGCAATTCTTGGCACATAGTGAATGCTCAATAAATGTTATTTATTATTATTATTTCACTATATTATATTGCTATTAGTCTATTCCATTTATAGAACATTCTCAAAATGACAAAATTATACAGATGGAGACTGTATAATTTTGCCAGGGGTTAGGGATGAAGGGAGGAAGAGAATAACTATGAAGGGGTACCATGAGGGATTTTTGTGGTGATGGGACAGTTGTGTATCTTGGTTGTGGTGGCCATAAATCTATACAGGAGATAGAATTGCATAGGGCCATACACACATACACATACACACACACGCACACACGAGTACATGTAAAACTGGTGAAATCTGAGTAAGATCTGTGGGTTACACCAACTGCATCACCTTCCTGGCTTTGATATTGTGTTATAGTTAAATAATATGTTACCACTGGGGGAAGCTGGGAGAAGGGTACATGAACTTCTATGTACTACTTTTGTGACTTCCTGTGAATCTACAATTACTTAAAAGTAAAAAGTTTCTTTAGAAAAGATCCTAGAGGGCTTCCCTGGTGGTGCAGTGGTTGCAGTGTCCGCCTGCCGATGCAGGGGACACGGGTTTGTGCCCTGGTCCGGGAAGATCCCACATGCCGTGGAGCGGCTGGGCCCGTGAGCCATGGCTGCTGAGCCTGTGCGTCCGGAGCCTGTGCTCCGCAAAGGGAGAGGCCATGACAACGAGAGACCCGCGTACTGCAAAAAAAAAAAAAAAAAAAAAAAAGATCCTAGAACATTGTGAATATTCAATAAATGTTATTTAGTATTATTATTTTGTCATAGCTGTTTTTCAAGTTTCTCTGCATTCAAACATGTATTAACTTCAAAATTAAATATACAGCAATAAATGTTATTTTTAAAAGACTGTGCTTCAGCAACGTTACAAATTGTTAAATATATAGAAACTCTGAGCCCCTTGTGAACTGTTAAGTAGGTTAGAGTTGAAAGGTTTGTAAGCCCCTCTTGAACTGTGAAAATATTAGGAGGCATGAGGAGGGAAGCCCCAGAGCTTGGGTGTGTGAATGTTGGTCTACTGGCTGCAGGAAACACTGGGAACAACAGATGAGAAAGGGCCGGTCTCCAGCAATTAGAACTCCGTGGTCTGGATGCCTGAATTCTATTCCCAGGACACCCCCAGTGAGAGCAATCACCCATCTCTGTCTCCCAGCTACATAAGCTGGAAAAGCCAGAGTCATGGTTTCCAGAAGGGGCCTGGGAGACTGACTGAAACGACAGTCTTTGCATTTAGAGCCAGAAATTGAGGGCCAGGGAGAAGCTTCCTGACCAAGGCCAATGACCTTGAGTCAGCCAGAGCAGTTTGCCCTGGATCTCACTGAGTCAGCCCAGGTCAGCAGGGATTGGCTGATGTCCTCCACCCATAACCAGGGGAGCACAGCTTAGGCCCCCCCCCCATCGCCACCAGGCCCTTGGCATTGAAAGTGAGCGCCAAGGCAGCCAGTCCACACCTGGTACCAGGCACCCAGAGTTCAGGACAACGCTCTGACATAGGGGGTGAACTCCAGGCCATGCCTAGCGGCTTCTCTGTTAACATTAAGTTTGTGATTTTAACACAAAGAGAATTCCAGTTCTGAGATCCTGAACTCTCTTCTCAGCCTGTGTTGTGCAGTCAGAAAAGCTATGCACTAGGGTGCATGAAGACAGCACAGGGATGCAGAATTAATTTTTAACTCATCCGCCGGCACACAAAGGTATTGCCTGCGTGAGCTGAGCCCCCAGACGCAGTCAGAAGGCAAAGGTTCCCTTTCCAGGCCACCGCTTACTCGTCACATGTTCTTTCTGATCCTCAGATTCTTCAACTGCCAAATGGGATTCTTTCTTTCTTAATTGGCAAGATGACAGAGGATTAAGAGAGCTCTTGGAAATGAAAGCTCCTGGCGATCTCTAAACTTAATTGTTCTTATTCATGTCATCTCCTTAGCCCCTGCCTCCTGCCAGGTTCTACTAGGGATGGGGCTCTTTTGCCTGAGAATTGGTAAATGACCCTCTCCTTTCCAAGGAGAACTGCAAACACAAACTTCAAAGGAATTCCTTTCTGAGTGGAAATTTACACACTCAAGTAGGTCTCGGAAGGAGAGACTTGGGGGCCAGAGGTCCTCAAATCACATCCCACAGACCCCCAGCCAGTTCTGTTGGATGGCTTTGCTGAGGTGAAGGAGAGCTATAGGAAGGAAACAGGCACAAAGGCATAAGAGGCCGATTAGAAGAAATAGCCTTGACCCCATTTACACCTTCCCACTTTCCGGGAACCAGTGGCACCTGCGGCCTTAATGACTTGGTCTACCCTGCCACCTTGTGGCTGTTTGCTAGACTGCACTACTAGAACTGCCTCAAACAATCTGGGTGCCAGAAGAGCTATAAACCCAACTGGAACCCTTAATCACACACTCACTCTCTCAGTCCACCATTCAGCAAACCTATACAGATGCTCACAGTGTCCCAGACTGAGGAAATTCATGCATGGATGGCCTTTAAAGAGTTCCCAGGGTGGGGGAGAGTAGAAGGAGAAAAATGACTTGCTAAGCAGAAGGCGTGGTGTATACAAAGACACTGAAGCCTGGTATGTTTGGGAAATGATGCATTTATCTATGAGTCTGAAAGATAGGGAGCACCAGGTAGGAATAGAGGGAGATGAGGTGTAGTCCCACTCTCAGCAAATGATGTGTGTGAACCCCCAAGAAAAACGAAATGGACACAAGCCGCCCCTGGAATAAGTTCAGGGGTACAGGAGCTGTCCAACCTACACAAAATGAGCCCAGACTCATGTGATCATGCCCTTCTCTCTTGAGATTCATAGCAGACCCGTACTCCTGACTCTTCCCATGATCAAAACCAGTTTCTAAATGGGATAGCACCTTAGAAAAATCACAAGCTTGAAAGGGACCTTAGAGTCGTTTAGGCCAACTCTCCCCCCAAGTCAGCACCACCGCAACTCATCGTGCAGCTCCTGCTTAATCACCTCAGGGACGAGCCCCGGAGCCCGCCCAGAGCCCATTCCGTCCTTAGACAACTATGCGAAAATCCTTCATTCTCTGCCGCTGAGTTCCTCCTTTTTATCATTCTTGGCCCAAGTTTCACTCTCCAAGGGTCGCACTGAATAAGTGACTTGATATAGGAAGATATACGAAGCAGGCAATCATTTAGGGGCTGTGCTCAGGTCTGTGGAAATAGAAAATCATGGCAGTGATTTTAGTGGAAAGAACACTGACTTGGGTATTGGGAGAGCCGTGTCCGAGTCCTTCTAGAATCTTTGCTTAATGTCACTTGGCTTCCTTTTATATATGGCGAAGGGGCTGGATTAGAGTGGAGATTCTCCCCTCTGGCTGCGCGAGTGTCGCTGGGGAGTGGACAGCAGTACGATTACACGCTGCCTATGGCAGAGAGCCGGATTAGGTCACCACCAGGGTCAGTGCGAACACTCAAGGATGTTTCAAAATACCATTAACTATATAATAGCCTCCTGTTGCTGTTAAGGGGCTTTTATCAAACCTGTAATGGTCTGTATACACATTCTTGGTGAACCCTATTCCATAGAGACCATGGATCTAGATTTTTCTCCCTCCTCCATAACGGAAGTGTGGCTGCTCACTGAGCATAGTTAGTTGGTCCCCTAGTGCTTTTCTGAGGTAAGACCCCACCACCACCACCTCGCATTGATAAGAGAGACACAGCTTGTTAGAGGGAGAACAGAAGGGGCTCTGCCCAACCTCAACCAAGTGACTTGGCCTCTCATCTTAAAGAGGTCAAGTTAGCCCCCCACCACCAGTGGTTTGTTTTTTTGTGTGTTTTTTTGCGGTACGCAGGCCTCTCCCGTTGCGGAGCACAGGCTCCGGACGCGCAGGCTCAGCGGCCATGGCTCACGGGCCCAGCCGCTCCGCGGCATGTGGGATCTTCCCGGACCGGGGCATGAACCCGTGTCCCCTGCATCGGCAGGCGGACTCTCAACCACTGTGCCACCAGGGAAGCCCATGGTTTTTTGTGATGTGACTGAGACCACGGTATAAAGTCCAGTGCCCGGAGTCAAGAAGTCCCTCCAAATCTCAGTTCCCTTCACCTTAGACAGCCGGGAGAAGGCCCAAAGAAGAGGTGAGGGTGGTGCCACTCCTGAGAGCATCTCACCAACCCCTATCCTTGTCATGGGCTGAAATACATCCCTCCCCCCCCGATTCTTCTGTTGAAATCCTAACCCCCAGGACCTCAGAATGTGACCTGATCTGGAAATAGGGTTGTGCAGATATAATTAGTTAAGATGAGGTTATTGGGGTGGGCCCTACTCCCATTTGATTGGTATCCATATAAAAAGGGGAAATGTGGCCACAGAGACACACACATAGGGAGAACACTGGGTAAAGATGAAGACAGAAATCAAGGTGACACTTCTGCAAGCCAAGGAGTCCCAAGGATGACCAGGAAACCACCGGAACCTGAAGGAGAGGACTGGAATAAGATGCTGCCTCACAGCCCTCAAAAGAAACCAACCCTACCGACACCTTGATCTCACACTCCTAACCTCCAGAACGGTGGGACACCCTTCTGTTGTCCTGGCCACTCAGTTTGCGGTACTTTGTTAAGGCAGCCCTCGCACACTTATCCACCTCCAGAGATGGCTCCTATTGGTGACATTGAGGAGGAGAGCTCTTTTCAGACAGAAGGAGGCACTGCGGTCCCACAGAAAGGAGGGAGATGCTTGCCAGCCCCGGGAGTGCTTCCGCCCAGCCCCCAACTCCGCAGGCCAGCTACCTCTGTACTGCCCTGAAAAAGCAGTTTGCCATCCGAGGTCCCTCTGCTCAAAGCCCCCGAATCCTCAGGAACATCATCTTTTAGCCACAATGGTATGTCTCTTTGTGTCTCTTTGTGATTTTACTTCCATATTTGTCCATGTTCCGTCTTCCCAGAGTGACTGCACACTCCCTGGAGGCTAGGGCCATGTTACAAACCACCTGGGAGTCAGGACCTCTTTGATAAAAATTCTGGGTGTGACCTTAGGCATGTCGCCTTTCCCATGGCTTCTGCACCTGTAGACTAGGATCATAATCACAAAGGCCCCTGCAGTCATGCTATTCTGTGATCCTGATTCTAAGCATGCTTGATATTTAACCAACCTGCCTGTTCAAAGTACAAAAGGGAGGAGAGACCCAGGAAACTCATCTCTTAAATGTACTGAGAAGCCAGTCCCTTGGGGTTACATGTGTCAGAATCATTTAATAAAAGGGCAAGACCCCAGGGGCTTAGGGGTAAGATAGTTTTCCATGGGCTCCAAGCCCCACTGAGTGCCCTTCCTAGACTCCAAGACCCTCCTGCTTCAGTGCCTGCCTCTCTAGAAGCCACTTCCTTAGTGATGCTGAGGCTTTCTCCTCCTTCAATGAAGGTGTGTGGCCCTGGATACTATGTCCCGTGCACCCACCAAGGGCTGGGCTGCTGCGTGCCTTTTAGAAGCCTCCTGCCACTGCTTTGAAGGCTAGGAGGAACACGGTCTTTCCATGTGGTTGCAGTATGTTGGATGGACCACTCTTTGTGTCTTCCCTGGGAGGCATCACAGCCTGAACCCAATCTAAGAGTGTTGAAGGGCCTTCCTGATGGCTGACACCTCAACTGGATACCTGTGTAAATTGTGCTCTTTCAGTTCCAGGAAACAGGGACTCACACAGACCAGACCAAGTACGGTGGGTGATATAGGGGTAGAGGTAGAGACCTTACTATGAAGCGGTTATAAAAGGGATGGAATCTTCGAGAAATCTGAAACCAGAATCCCCCAATCAATGGCAAGCTTCCTAGAACCCGGTACTGGAAGGACATTCTAGTTGCAAGCCTTCTCCAGGGACCTCACTGTGGTGCCATTAACGAAACCCAGCTTCTCTCCAGAGGGTCAGCTTCTCTCTGCATCATTTTCCTTCTCTTCCTTATTCCATCTCTCTTAGTGTTTTGCAAAGCATGTCTCTGGTAGAATGTGAGACAATTTCTAGAAGGCATATGAGTGAACATTTTTATTTTGAATACTAACTCTATTTTTATTTATATGGGGGGAACCATATCCTAAAAGTGAGTTGATTTAAAGAAAAATAGTGCATAAATATTCAAGGTATGATGTTACAGCAAAATCATGAAGGTGGATCACAAAGGACTGAAATTAGAGAAACACTGGACTGGCTGGTCATCTTCATATTTCACTACAGATCCCCAGGACATAGGATCTTAAGGCCCGACTCATCAATGCCCCCTCTCAGGCAGCTCTTTACCTGCTGTGATAGGCTGCAGGCCTGCCTGTGGGATCCAGCGTCCATCCTTAGACAAATCAGGGGTCAGGGAGGTATGGTATGAAATGTGGCTGCCCGTGGTCTGACTCTTCCTCCAGGGCTGGGGACAAGGCAGTTTCTTTTGGAAAATTCTGTGTACAGGTGTAGTTTGATGTGTTATTATGGGCCCCCGGTTCCATTGTAACTCCTGTGGCACTGCTGCTGTTCTGGAGTTTCTGAGGTTTCCATCCTTCTGTCACCTCTACTCTGAGGAATGGTTGTGAGATTGAATGTGATCATTGATACCAAGGTGTTTTGAAAATCATAAGCACCTCACAAATGCAAGATGTTATTACCACATTTAATAAATATACTACTATGAGTGACAGACAGAGGGATGGGAACCCAGATTCCAAAGGAAATAGCTCATTTTCCCCAAGAAAAGGAAACGATTGAAGTTCTACCAACAAGCAGTTGTGTGAACTCAGATTAGTTGGCCACTTCTTAGCTGTGTGACCTTGGACAAGTCCCTGCCTCAGTTTTCTTATTTCTAAAATGGGAACATTTGTGACTGTGCTTCCTTCCCTCAGGGTGGGGCCAGGGGCAGGAGACTGCCCTCCACTCTCTGCCCCAGGGCACCCTAGTTTCTTTATCTCAGTCCCTTCCTGGGTTGAGGACAGATTTGAACTAGGTAATCCTTACCATCCCCCATCCCTTCCAGCTCTTAAATTGATTCTAACCAACCCCCCTCTCCAGGTCCACCTCCAACCACCACTCTGGTCCTTAGAAACCTTTCCTCTAGAAACCCCACAACATAGAGAAAAACATCACCCTGTTTTGTAAGTTATGCATTTGTGAAAATTTGCGTTCATGTCACACTTTTGTAGTAAAAATTTTATATTCCCTTTGCCCTAGCTTATCTGCTTAGAGATGTTTGCCTTTTACTTATTATTGATTGTCAATTGGCTGCAGTTACTCTTTGATCTTCCCTTTTGTTTGAACTTGAATGCCACCCACACTGTCTGCCCCAGCCCCTCTATTAAACAGTAATGATACGTAAACAATCTCAGAGGCCCTTGGGGAGCAAATCGGCCCTGAGGCCAGCCTCCCTCGGGCCTGTGAATTGTCATTCCTGAAGCTGTCTGTTTTGTAAGTTCTTCTGCCAAGTTTCTGTGGGAGCAGAGGGATCATTTTCTCCCTTTTCAAAGAGCAGGGTGAGCTGAGGCCTCGAGCTGGCAAGTCCTTTAAAGTCATTTTCAAAGGAAACCTGAGTTGCAAGGCCATGTGGCTGGCAGAGGGCGGTGTAACTTTCTGAGGCTCTCTCTGGGGCTTTGGGTGGTCAGCCCCTGCAGCCTTCCCAGCACGTGCTCGGAGCCTGCTGCAGAGGCACGGCCAAGGGACACCACTGTCCAGCCAGAGGCCCGAGGGCACAGCAAAGGCTCTGCTTCATGTCCCCACCCCACTGCCACTGCCACCCAGGAACGGGAAGAGGGGAGTGAGGACTTTCTCCTCTGCACTGGTGGCCAGGACCACACTTGTCCTCACCATTCTTACTTCTCATCCATCAAACTTGGTTCTTGAGGTTTTCTGAGGTAAAATAAAACGGGGTGTCAAAGTAAGCCAGGGTGAACTTATGCCTGAATTATGGAATCATAAACAATCTAGTTAATCCAATCCCCTCAGGGGTGGTTGGGAAGGGGACCCAGAGAGGGAATGGTTGTCCCACGTCACACAGGAGGAGGTGGCTGACTTCCAACACAGAGTTCTTGGGACATAGAACACTTCTGCAGGGATGGAGATTGGCTTGGCTCGTATCAATGCATAAAGTTTCTGGGTCTATAGATGTCTGTCCATCACACAGCAGACAGCAAAAAGTCTCCAAAGACCCCAAGGCTGAGGAATGCGTGAGCTGAGGCAGATGCCTCCGTACCATCCTTGGACCCCAGCAGAGAGAAATTGTTTATGAAGCCTGGAGGTGATGAGCCTTCTCACTTCACAGAAAGGGCAGAATCTCCAAGGCCCAGGGGAGGAAAGGACACATACATTGGTGTCAGAAGGGCTGTAACTGAGGTCATTTAGCTAAAGCTCCGCCTAGAGCTCTGAGTGAGAAATAAAGTGAATGAAGCTGGTTAGAACAACTACCAAAAAAAAACAAACAGAAAGAGGAGGGAACTGGCCAGAGATAGAGGCGAGAGGTCCATCCAAAACCCCCCACCCGAGCGCTTCATGACCAGAACCTGCAGTCTTCGGTCCAGCCTGTTGCCAGGGGCCAAAGGTGTAGGTCCCTGCCCAGCCAGCAGAAGCAAGCCCCAGCCTCTGCCTTTCTGAGCCCCCGTGGCCAGTGGCGGCTGCCCTCCGTGAGCACCTCCCACCAGGTGAAGAGCTGGGGAAACAGACTCATCCAAGTCTCAATTCCGGCACAAGGAAAAAAATCCCAGAACAAACCGACTTGACTTTTCAACATTTTATTCTTGTATTTGTACAGCTATATTTTACAACTCAGTAATGCAGTTTAGACACAGCCAAACCCTGTCTCCGGAGTAGTTATAACACAAGCATGACGCAGAATGGGATGAGACAAACATTCCCAAAGAGAGCTTAGTTAGTGATAACTCCAAGTCCCTGTGTCTGCCTACACTTCCAAAAGGGATGGTGCGGTCGTTGCCCGCTGAAAACTTCCATGAAAAAAAGGCACCGTAGGACACGTTGTACAGGTATATATACAAACCGAAAACTAGAACAAAACTACACATTTTTCCTTCCGCAGCTTTTTTTGTTCTTTTTTTTTAATACACACTTTGTAAATTGTAAACCTTCACTTGCAAAAAAATACAAATACACGGAGGCATTTTAGACAAAATATTTTCTTACTTATACAGATGCAATACTTAAAATATTCTCTTAAGTGCTCTTTCCCATAAAGATTCTCAGATCCGTGTCTGCCTGCAGATACAAAATCGAGCCTTTAACGCGGTTTTATATTTTTAATATATCTTTTTTAGGTTTATATATATTTATTTTATATATATATATATATTTATATATTTACAACTCTGCCATATATTCCTTCACCTTTGGTTAAAAAAATTAAAGCCCTCTCTTTGATAACATACCGAAGTCTCTTCTTTTAAAAGAATGCACATTTACATACAAAAGAAACATCTGATCCCACAAAACATATACATTCCTCATTTTGCAGACTGAGTCAAGTCAGAACTTTTGCATACTCCCCCAGCTTCGATATATAAAATGATTTTGCTTTTTGCTGACATGGTTCGCCTTACACATAGGAGAAGAAGCAGTATTATTTTCTTAATGTTTTACGGCAGTGGGGGAGGGAAGCGGCCTTGGCTCCCCCTCCCCCCGCCCCTCCCCCACCCACCCCACCCCCCACACTCCCCCAGCTATGATTTGCACTAGTGGATGAAAGAGGCACTACATCATGGGATGAACATGGTAAAGTGTTACAGTATCCTTTGGGTAGACTCTGAGAAGGGGCTCGAATGGAAAGCATCAACACTCCATGCTTCAGCAGGCTTTGGGGAGCTCCGGGGGCAGGTCAGTGGCGGATACACGGTATTGCACCTTGGTGTTGGTAATGGCACCATGCTTCTGGCGCAAGTGAAGACGCAGCTGGCTTTTGTGACGGAAATGCAGGTTACATTTCTCACACTGGAAGAGAACCAGAGGCAAACTGTTAGTCATCAACTCAAGAAACATGTCATTACTCAAGGACCTTGAGAAGGAGATTCTCCCTTCAAGGGATGGGGCAGCCCTTCCCTCTGGAAGGCCAGTTTGAGAACCCACATGAATTCTGGCTTCTGTTAAGGGACAAGTAAGCTGTGTACAAATGTCCCTTCCTTGCTTTCCAAAGTGTTGGTCATGCTTTTACCCCACTTGAGATGAATTTCCCTGCTTCAGCTCCACAAATTCAAGTCTAAACCAAAAATGCAGTTCCGATGCAGACTCCCCAAATTTTTAAGGCTTTCCTGAATCCCTCAAGGATGAAAATAATCCCTCTTTCCTTTGACTTCTGTAAGATTTCTAGCCTTGCCATGTAATGCCAGATAGCCTTGCCATCCCATGCATTAGCATCCTTCTCAGGTAGGGAATTCTTTGATGGTGGTGAGCACTTCTTACTAAACTTTATAATCTTCCCAGTTCCTAATAGAATATACCTCAGACAATTATGCAATAAATCTGAACATTCTTGGATAAATGGATTAGAACAGTCTGAATTCATAAAAATTCTGGAATCTAGGATATGCTTAAAAAATACAGTTATATTCCTTTAAGTTAGTGTGTACACCTCAGATCAGCTAACAAGGCATTAGCAAGTAGAGCTGTTTCTTGCTTTGATTCAATGAATGGATGATAATGGTTTTAGTGGGAAAGTTCTTTAAAAATAAAATGGATGACTAAATGTAATGGGGTAACCTGATGCAATCCTGGAACAGAAAAACATTTTAGGTAAAAACTAAGAAAACCCAAATAAAGTATGGACTTCAGTTAATCATAACGTACCAGAATGGGTTCATTAGTTGTGATAAATGTACCCTAGTAGTAAGACGTTAGCAACAGGGGAAAACTGGGTGTATATGGGAACTCTCCATACTATCTTTGCAACTTTTCTATAGATCTAAAACTATCCCCTAGGGGCTTCCCTGGTGGCGCAGTGGTTGAGAGTCTGCCTGCCGATGCAGGGGACGTGGGTTCGTGTCCTGGTCCGGGAGGATCCCACATGCCGCGGAGCGGCTGGGCCCATGAGCCATAGCCGCTGAGCCTGCGCGTCCGGAGCCTGTGCTCCGCAACGGGAGAGGCCGCAACAGTGAGAGGCCCGCGTACCACAAAAGAAAAACAAACACAAAAAACTATCCCCTAATAAAAGTGTAATAAGATATGTTCATATAGAGAATATGTTTTAAAATAAAAATGGAAATATATTTGGAAAAATTAAAAAATTAAATGGGCAGGCAGTGAGTAGAAAGAGCCCCGGTCTTGGGAGACAAGGGCCCCTCATATCTATGGCACCCACTGCTGTGTGTCCTGAGTGCGGCATTTCTCTCTGAGCCTCGGCTTTTCCTTCTGTAAGGGGCTGAGTCAATACACTCTGAAGGTCACTCTTAATTCTGACATTCCTGTGCATCTAAACATCCACAAAATAATTGAAACAGCAAATATGTACTGGACTCTCACTATGGGCCAAGCACTGTTCTGAACACTTCAGGGAATCCATTAATTTAATATGACTCCACGAGGTAGGTGTTATTATCAGGCTAATTTTACAGATGAGGAAATTAAGGTACAGAGAAGATAATTAATTTGCCCAAGAACAAAAGCAAGTAAGAAGATGTTCACTCAAGGATTGATAAACAACTGAATGAAAGTGACCACCTTTTCAGGTTAACACTTGCGATATGCGTTAACGATGTATCCATTCGCCCTGGTGCCCATCACGACCTAGAGCGATGCCATAAACTCAGCAAAGCCAGCCTCATCTGTAACAGTAGTTTCCACACCTGTAAACCATGGGACTCTTTTTTCAAATTAAATGGAAACTGGAAAGGGAAAGAGACTGCTACTGTCTCATTCCCGTCCTGTCCTGCGGGGTTGCAGAACCTCAATGATTGAAAGAGCACAGTTTGAAAACTGCTCATCTACAGCACCCTCACTATTTCATAGAGAAAGAAAACCGTGGCCCAGTGAGAGCGTCAGGGTTTGCCCACAGCCCTAAAAAGGGTCATTGTCAAAGCTGGAATAAGAACCCAGATATCTCAGCTACCTGGCCAGTATCTTTCCCCTTTACAGCAGAGATCGGCAAACTGTTTCTGTAAAGAGCCAGACAGTAAATATTTTACACTTTGTGGGCCTGATATTCTCTGACACAACTACTCAGTTCTGCATTATAGTGTGAAAGAGGCCAGAGACATACGTAAACAAGTGAGCCTGGCTGTGTGCCAACAAAACCTTATTTGTAGACATTGAAATTTAAATTTTATATAATTTGTATGTCACAAAATATTATTCTTTTGATTTCTTTTTAGCCATTTGAAAGTATAAAAACCATTCTCAGCTCATGGAATTTCAAAAATTAGCCCACAAGCCATAGTTGGCTGAGACCCTGCCCTAGAACACTATGATTCCAATGGCCCGATCATGGCCTTTCGCTGCTGGTCACCTGCAGTTGCCTTTTCTCCGTTCTTTTCCCTTGTATCACCACATTCTTCTGGTTCTCCTCCTACTCTATTGACTGCCCCTTCTCAAACACCTTAGCTCCTCTGAAGTAGACATGTAGCCCAGTTTAGGGCCGTGCTGGAAGCACTCAATAAGCGATTGTGGAATGAATGAATGACTCCGATATCTATGCATTCACAATTCAGACCTCTTTCCTAAGGCCCGGATCACCTAGCCCAACACCTCCACTTTAAAGATGAGTAAACTAAGACTCAGGCCAAGGTCAAGCTGGTTGTCTTAGGACCATTAGAGTTCAGTGGTCATCCCACTGCGTGCCTGAGATTAGAGCAAACAGTCCTGCGGCCCCAGCCCTCCACCTCCGCACCCGTCCCAGGCCAGCCAGCAGCCACGAGAGGCTAACGTACATGGTAAGGTTTCTCTCCCGTGTGGATTCGCAGGTGGCTCTTCAGAGTCTGAAGGTGCCGGAAACGGGTGCCACAGATTTCACAGGGATAGGGCTTCTCGCCAGTGTGGATGAGCACGTGGGCACGGAGGTGGGCCACCTGCGCAGGAGAGCAAAGAGCGAAATGAGAGGCTCTGCCGGGGTGGGCTACAGACACGCTGCAGCCTCTCAGCGGCACCCGGGGCTAGGGTCCTTCCCCACGCCCTCTGCTCACCTGGACAAATCTGGCTCCGCACGTTTCGCACTTGTAGGGCTTCTCCCCGGAGTGAATTCGGGTGTGGGTTTTCAGGTTGGCTGGCCGGTTGAACTGGGCCCCGCAGATGTTACAGCGATAGGGCTTCTCACCTGTTACCGAGAGAAGGGGAAAAGGCAAGCCACACTCAGCAGAGGTCTCCACAGTCCCCGGGCCCTGGATTTCAAAGCAAGCTGCCCTTCCTGGGGCCACTTTGGCTTTCCTTCCCTTGGAAGATGTCAGAGAGAGGCGTCAGGGGTTGGCCACCCCTGCCTGCCAGCCCTCTCTTACACACGCACCAGCACACCTCGCCCACGGCCAGGCTCAAGAAGCAGGTGGTGACGTGGAGGGAGGAAAAGGACGCAGGGCGTGGGACAAGGAGGGAGTGAGCTTCCAAGGACCAGCCTTTTCATTGGGATTATCTAACTGTGGGACGTGGACATGTCACTCTCCTTCTCTGGGCCTCAGTTTCCCTCTCTGGAACCCAAGGGGTGAGTTCAGATGACCTGGGAAGGCTCTTCTAGCTCTTCCCTTGGGTAAGACTGATTCAGTCATCAACCCGCTCCCCAGAGAGACACAATCAGGCCGCTCTAGTTTCTCTCCTTGAGAACAAACACGCTTTTCCGCTTGTGGCAACTACAGCTGGATTCCATTTGCAGGAGAGCTGGGGCCCGAGTTGGAGTAGCTGCTCAGACAGAGGAAACCAATAGAAGGGCAGAGCCTTCCTTCATGGAAAGTTTCTGGGATAACAGACCCATTTAAAATACCAGGAGAGAGTCAACTTTGGACAACAATCAGGTTATTAGACGCTACCTGGGAAAGGAATGTGAGTTGATAAGGAACAAGCCCTTAGAGGGAATCAAGAGGCCTTTAGCGTTTTTCTGATTTATAAAAACCGAATCGACTTTGCCCCTCTCAGCCAAAGTTTCTTCCCCTGTGCAGTGGGATTAACACTTCCGACCCCAGCAAAGGTGGAGAAGCAAGACAGAGCCTGTCAGAGGAAAGACAAAGGATGTGGGGAGTGGCTGGGTCACTAAACAAAGACATGGCGGGGCTAGGCCCGCACTCAGGCCAGGGCAGCACCTGCCCCCTGCCTCACCCCACCGGGCACCAAGGCCCTACACTGCTTTCTCGAGAATGCTCTCCCCGCCCTGCCTCTGGGGAACCCTGGTGAGCTCGGGGGGTGGGGGCAGGGTGTACAGGGCCATACCCGTGTGGACGGTCTTGTGGCTGGCGAGGTTGCCCTTGTAGCGAAAGGAGGCCTGGCAGCGGTCACACTTGTAGGGTTTGTCACTGTGGGTCTGCAGCGTATGCCTCTTGAGGGAGGCCTCCTCAGAAAAGCGGCAGTCACACTCATTGCAGAAAAAGGCCCCGTTCTCTGTCGGAGGTTGGGAGGGGGCACCAGCGTCAGCACCACAAGGAAGGGAGGTAGGGCTCCGAGGCCTCCCCACTCTGGAGCTCCCCCCAGGGCCAAACTGAGCCCCCAGCGCCCTCTCTGCCCACGGTTCACGGGAACCCAGAGCAAAGGGCCTGTGCAGATTCTCTTTTTCTTAGCATTTAGAGTCTCAATCGTGGAGGCGAAAGGAGACAGATTTGAATATTAAGGTATAGGAGGGAAACTCAAACCCCCAGGTACCCACATGGCCTGAGTCAGCTTGAGGAAAGCTTGGCACTTCCTTCTCTCGAGAGCTCTGAGAACTGACTTTCCTTATCAGGTCATAGTTCTACTCACATTCATACACAGAAGCCCTCGGGTAAGACAGCCTCTGTCTGTGTCTCTATCTCCAAAATCAGGATAATAAACCCCTGTCCTGCCTACATCGCAGGATCACGTTGTATAACATAAAGCATCATAGGAATGTAAGATATGAATCAAAGTCAAAGATACTTTGAGGTCATCAAAGGAGGAATTAATGATGACCATGGTCACCCTTGCACCTATCTGGACTTCATGTCTCCCAAACAGTTTGAGATAGGGAGACCAAAGATGATGGTGGAAGTAGAAACACAAGCCCAGAGAGAAGGAACTGGAGTATAGAGCAAAGGCAAATGGCCACGGGGCCAGGAGGGGACAGTCCCTGCTCTCCCAACTATTGGTCCATGACCCTGTGCCAAGCCTCTGAGTGTAAATAACTAATTTTTTCTTTTGTTTTAACAATTTGGAAATGACACATCATGGCGGTTTACCCCTGAAGAGGCATCACTGGGCTATCCTGCTACAGACAGAGCTGGAGGAAGAGGTAAAAACTGGGGAGGCCAGTCACACACTATCCAGAAACGTCAATTAATAATCAGTTCAACTAATCGAATTCAGCTGACAATAACTGAGTGCCTACCCTGTGCTAGACTCACTAGGCCCGATGGGAAATGCAGGCATGAATAAGGCCGGATGCTTCTTCTGGAACGTACAGCCTAGCAGGGTGAACCAACACGCACACCAATCAGTTTGGGTCCAGTGGGCCTGAGAAGGCTCCGGGAGCTGGTTATAGCCAGCCCCACAGCCAACTTTGCTGGAAGGAAGCTGAAAGGGCTGTGTGGTCCTTCTGTAGTCCCCCAGATTAACTCAAATTCCCCAACCCTTGCTTTGGTCAACCTAGTTCCCTACGAGGTCAAGAGTGGGACTATGGGTTGCTGATTTAAATGCCATTGGACTTCCAACCAGCGGCTTCTCCCAATCAATGACAACAGCGTAAATAAATTGGAAACACAAGGCCTGTGGAGCAGAGGTAGAGGCCAGGGGAGGGAGGGGAAGGAACTCACCACAGCTGGAATCTGAGTACTCAGACTGGGTCTCTCCCAGCTCCTCGGGGAACGTGGGACCAGTGGCGTGGAGGCACATCTCTGCGTGCTGCGGGGACTGAGAGCCACAGGACGTGCACTTGGGGGCGTGCAGGTAGAGCGGAGAGTGGCTCTCACTGCTGCTGCGTGGGGAGCCGGTCAGTGACCTGCAGGAGGGGGTGGGGAGGAAAGGGCCTCAGCAGCTGGAGCAGGGCAGAGCGCTCTGCCTGGCATTTTTGCATCCCCTCTTCCCTGTGCTCAGGGCAGCCCAGAGGCCACTTGGAATCTGGAGTCACAGAGTTATTTATCCCCGAGCCTACCTCCAAATAGCAGACACATGGAGATCACTGATGGGGGCCACACTGAGCCCAAACTCCACTCCCGGGCCCAGTCTCCTCCCCTCAGTGCTACAGTCCACAGCCTCCCTCGGTCCAAGGCAAGGAAGAGGACTCCCCCCTGCCACAGAGATCGCAGGAGCCTGGGATTCTTGGAATGCTCGTCTACCATGGAGGGGAATTCTCTCTCTCTGTGAAAATATACCGGAGCTCAAGGTCCTTCCTCACTTAGGCCAATTCAATCAATAGGCCTTGGCCCATACCTCCAATGTGCTCAGCATTTCAGGCAAGAGCAGAGCACAGCCCTGCGCCCATCAGAAGTGACCCCAGAACCCTGCCCCGGTAAGCCCCGACCCCAGGTCCGGACTGCCTCTGAAATCACCTGTTGACGATGTTATTGAGCCTGCTGGCCTGTGGGATGGTGGAGTCCTCCACACTGGTGCTGAGCTTGGTTGGGGACTGGAGGTCAAGGGTCTCGGGCTCCATGGGCGGCTGGCAGGCCGCTGGGCCAGTGTAGGCTCGAGGGGAAAGGCGGCCCAGCTCGGCCTGCTCGGGCCCCTCTGGTTTGGCGTTCTGGTTGAGGCTGTTGAGCACGATGAACTTGTACTTCTTCCAGTTGCAGGCTTTGGGGTCAGTGGGGCTTTTGGCCGGAGGGGACCCGGAGGTCTGGAGGATGCAGGCGTTCTTGCTGCTGCAGGACTCCGTGGGTGAGTTGGGTTGGCAGTCGGACTTCTGGGGGCTCTGTGGGCTAACCAGACCCTTCCGGTTCAGGGGTGCATTGGGCGGCTCGAAATGCAGGGCAATCTCATCCTCCGACGAGGGCCTCTCTTCTTCTTTGCCGGCCTTGTCACAGGCGAAGTATGGGGCGCTCCGGGCCGAGGGGGCAGCAGGCTTGGGGCCCTCGGCCACACTGTAGTGCATATCACTCCGAGCCTCCTCCAGGGCTGCCTCCTTGGGTGAGTACACGTTGTTGTGGCCCACAGTGGGGGATAGCTCCATGGCCGGCCGACTGTACTCACTGGGGACTGGCCTGGCACTGTCGCAGGGGAGGGTCCGCTCCTTGGGGAAGGGGTTGGCCACAGGCATCCGGGCATCCCGCAGCTCCTCGTCGGAGAAGAGGAAGCTGCTGACCGGAAGGTGGCCATACATGGGGTACGAGGCTGGCGGCGTGGACAGGCCATTGTACAGGCTGGGGGCGAAGGCTCTGCTCTCACACCCAGGGGCGCTCCTCAGGGGCAGGCTGTTCTCCACCACCTCCCGGCCCCGATAGGCCATGATGCCTTGGGGCATCAGCATCCGGCTGTTCAGGAAGTCTTCACGGGGAGGCTTCACGGCAGGGACCATCTCTGCTTCACTGCAGGAGCAAAAAGAGAGAAGGCCCCGGCCTCCAGATCAGAACCTTCCAAGTGACACTAGTCTGTGAAACCACATTTGCACTTGAGTCAGTCAGACCTGGGCGATGTGGCTCTGGAGTAGGGAAACACTTGCAGTTACAAGGCAGTTCTGCTAAAAGTCTAGCAATCTAGCCCAGAGAAGGGAAGTGAGTTACCCACACAATCAGTGCCTGTTTAGACGTGATTTTGTATGTTTAAGTCCCATATGTATACATATGCGTGAATCTATAATTACTCAAATGTTATAGAACATAAAGCTATCAGAGTCCTTATCTCATTTCATCCTTACAGAAGGGATGTAGATCAGGAATTACTGTCTCCATTTTACACACCTGGAAACTGAGCTTCAGGGAGGGAAGAACTTATACGATGTTGGTGCCACATGTTTGGAGGGTTTTTGTTATACTGGTGCCCTGTGAAGAAGGGACTCGCTCTATATACTGCCTGGAGCCATGGGGAAGTTTACTTTGGAGAACAGGCAGCACGTACCAGCGTAGGAAGCCCTGGCTCTGCAGCAGCCAGACCTGGTTTCCAGTCCCTGCTGTGCCACTTAGCAGCTCTGTGACCTGGAGCAAGTTACTGAACACTCCAAGCGCTAAGGCCTGACCCAGAGAAAGCATTCATAATGATGATCTTGCCACCATTATCACCCACAGGAGACAAAGAGCTCAAGCTGCGTATACTTGAAGGGACATTATGTGGGTGAAAAATAGGCCAGCTCGGTCTGATCACAGTTAACAGAGCTAGAACCAAGGAGTGAAGGTGAAGGGAGCCAGATTTCAACTCGCTGTAAAGAAGAGCTTTCAAACTATCCAAGGGAGAACTGCATGGCTCTGGGAACACTGAGTTCCTGGCTCCTGGAGATGTTCAAACAGAGGCCGCAAACCTTTCTGTCTGAGAAGGGATGTAATTATCCTGGAGTAGCTGAATCAAACGGTTCTATAGAAGTCAAGCCCAAGTCTCTGTTCCACTTAGCAAAGCTCTTCCCTTCTTTGGCTCTCAGGTTCCTCATCTTTCCGTGATAGTCATGTCTTACCAGCCCTCAGGTAGGGGGCTAGACCCAGTGAACCCTATTTAATTCAATAAATGTTCTCTCTAGTAGGAGCAGGGTGACATAAAAGATGAGTAAAGCAGCCCACAGTCTGGTGGGGGAACTAAGGGGCATATGTAAATAGTTACAGTGGAAGCCTAAAGGAGAACTAAAATATGTATGCAAATAGTGAAAACAGAGGCAAAGTCTAAAAGACAGGCAAAAGGCTTTCAGACACAGCTGAAGAGCTGAGGAAAGAGCAAAGTGATGACTGCACAAACATCTATGAAGAAGCTGGCATCCAGGCGTGGTCTTGCAGGATGGGTGGGAGGAAAGGGTCTATCAAGTGAATGGAAGGAAGCAAGAAGTGGGGATGCACATGGCATATCTAGGTAGCAGGAGTGTGCAAAAGCAGTGGAAAGGTAGGTTGTGGCATATCACAGAGGATTATTTCTTCTGTGTGCAAGCATTATCAATTGTTTCCGACCCTGTCTGATCCCTTCCATCTCCGAGGCTTCCGTCTAGGCAGCAGCTCACCTGGCCTTGATGAACTTCCGGCAAGTGTCCACAACATGCTCCATCTGCAGGTACATAGCTGTGGCCATCACGGCCATGATGTTGCCCTCCCGCAGATTGAGCCGAGATGTGTACATGAAGTCCAGGAGGATGCAGAATCCCTCCGGGTTGATCTCAGGATCCAGGTTGATCACACTGAGGTTGCATTTCAGCTGGTCTGTGAAGATGCTGTAGAACAGGCCACTGTAAGACAAAGAAATGTCTCACTATAACAGACACATAGAAACTTATCAATTACAGTCACCACGGACGCTCAGCCCCTCTCCCCTGGACCTAGCTCCAGAGCTTCCATGGCAATTAATGATAGTTGCCATTTATGGAGAATTTACTAAATCCCAGAGAGTCATTACACACTTACATACACTATCCCGTGCTCCTCATAACCTTGCAAGGTAGATTCTATCCTTTCCTCCCTTTACAAATGGGGGAACTAAGATCAAAGAGGTCAAGTGAGGGCTTCCCTGGTGGCGCAGTGGTTGAGAGTCCGCCTGCCGATGCAGGGGACATGGGTTCGTACCCCGGTCCGGGAAGATCCCACATGCCGCAGAGCGGCTGGGCCCGTGAGCCATGGCCGCTGGGCCTGCACGTCCGGAGCCTGTGCTCCGCAACGGGAGAGGCCACAACAGTGAGAGGCCCGCGTACCGCAAAAAAAAAAAAAAAAAAAAGAGGTCAAGTGATTTTCACCAAGTCACAGAACCTGTATTCTTTTGGTCTTAACTGTACAGCTTACCAGAGCTAAACTCAGCACTCATTTGCAGTAACTATTTTGAGTCTATATCTTTGGAATAAGCATTTCTTTTCTTGTTCCATCACATTATCCTTATTTTTTAAATCTTATTGTATTTTTTTAGAAGCAAATTGGGCATTGATCACAAATAAAATGATGCCTACATCTACAGTTTACTGATTTTCTAAAAGTCCGTAGACTATTGCAAGGTCAGTACTCCTAGGAGAGCCAAGTCAGCATCAAGCCAAGCCTCCAGGTACCATGGTGTCTGGTAGAGGAAAGAGCACTCAGTGAGAGGCCAAAATTCTGGACTGTCATCTGGATTCTACTCTTTCTGAGCGTGTTGCCAGAAGTGAGCTAGACTTCACCCAGTAGTTAGCTAGACAACCTTGGGTAAGAGACTTCACTTCCCCACACCTTGGTTTCCTTCTCTGCAAAGCAGAAACAAGAGTGTCTCCCTTACAGGCCCGTGGCAAGAATGAGAATGTGTAGGGAACAGATTGATGCCTGGCACATAGCAAGCATTCGGTTAGCGTTACCTATTCTTTTTCTCTCTATATAAACCTCTTCACTATTTAAAACAAAGGTGCTTGTTGTAGATGTTGAATAAGTCCTCTACTAGCAATCAAGATCCCTGGCTCTACATCAGTTTGCCTATGAATGTCTTCATTTTATCATCTATGAAATGGAGCTAATCGTGCCATCCGTAACACAGGCCACTATGGAGATCCAGGGAGGTGCTGTAACATAAATTGCTCTGAACACTTGAAATACTTGTCAAGTATGAAGAATTAGCCAGCTCACTTTCACCAACTTACATATGCTCGGAAACACCCATAGAAATACAGTCATGGTATAAATAAATACAGTCATAGAAAAAAAAGAGCAAAAGATCTCAAATTAACTTGCTTAAAATATTTTAAAACTCGCTTTCACTTTTCATTTTTTCACTGGTTCACTGAAGTTAGTCTCCATGTTTGCCCAAAACACATCTCTTCCGGAGACAGTATATGATTTCTTCTCCCTGTATCCCCACAGAACGGAAACTCTTTCTTTTCTAAAAGTGTGTTCATTCGTTTGCTTCCTGAGAACCCACTCGGCCAGGCCATGTGCTGGAGATCTGGAGAAAAATGAGATGTGATCCCAAACACAGCCAGCAGCCTCCATGCTCCACACTGGCAGCCGGCACCATCGCTCCCCTTATATCCATCGTCCACCTTCCACTTCCAGACCCCTCACCTGCAGGCCATGAGGACCGTCTTATGGGCTCGGAACTGCTCCCGGCTCACCACTATGACAACATCCGTCAAGATGTCGCGGCTCCGGAGGCGATTAAGGTTGAGAAGAACGTCACTGGCGTGGCGGGTGAACTGGATACAGCTGTCAGCCGGCGAGGCCATTTTTTTCTTCACCTGAAAGAAAAGGTCAGAATCTTGTTAGTCCTCCAGAACCTGTTTCTTTCTTACCAGGAGTGTGAGAGCAGGTGGCTTAGCCTGCTCCCTTGTGTTTGCTTTTGAACAACTCATGGCACATCTCTGGGCATTACTCTTCATGTCTGTACAATGAGCTAATAATCTTTAACCAACTTGTTAACAGAAAACCCTATTGGGGAAAGAGGAGGGAATGAATATTTGTTGAATGTTTTCTCCACATACCAAACACGCTGCCAGCATTGAGAGGCAGTGAGTATGTGACAGGGGAGAGAAAGCATGCTTTGAAGGTTAGCGCGTGGGCCATACCTTTTGCAGGCTGTGTGACTTGGAGCAAGTTGTTTTACGGTTTCTGGGCTTCAGTTTCCCAAAATGGGAGTAGTAATTCCTATGCGGTTGTAAAACTTAGAGATACGTGCCTGGTCCACAGTAGATTCTCAAAAATCGTAGCTATTCTCATCGGCATCTCATTTCATTATCCCAGCCACCATCTGTCTCTCCCCTGCTAGGCTTCAGGATTGTCTGACTGTATCCTGAGCACCTAGCGCCTTGCTGGTGCATAGTAGGTGGCTAAATTAATGGGAACCGAGAAACGAGTAAGGGAATGAGTGATCGCACAACAGTGTTAAGACAGTCGAATGCAGGGGCAAAGGGGTGGGGGCTGGGTGTGACGGACAGGCAACCGGCTCTCCTTTATCTCATCTAATGAAGAGTGGCACCATTCACAGAGACACATACATCGGCAAATTAAAAGAAAAGTTTGTCCACAAAATTGTAAAGCATATAATTCAATTTACTTACCCAATGCCTTGATTCACAGTCCAAACTTTTGCTTAAAACCTGCAGGGAAGATAAAAAGCAAACAGAAATTGATTTAATGAATGTAAGATTGTCCACTATAGTCTTATTTTAGGACACACATATTTAGTTTTACTTTGATAGCTGCAGCCTGCCAGCTGGTGCGGTTTTACCACAAGCTAGCAAACATTTTTTCCAGCTCGGCTCTTGCGGAAACAACGGGCATCCAAAGCCATGCGATAATGTTTTTACCCTGAGTACTGGGAATACAATTTCATACATTAATTACATATACATAGACACATTTATTTCCTCTCTCAGAGTAAAAAATGTATGCCATCCAAAGGCCTTTGAGTTTATGGGAAAGAAAAAAATAATGAAAGTGATTCTTTCAATACTAATGAGAATGATCCTTCAGGGGCCTAAAAACTCTGGATGCTTTTCAAAACCTGCTAAAATATTATCTTTCAAGGCCTAGAATGACTCCACAAGGCCAACAGGGTCAACATCTTTGTCCCTATTTCACTGATGACAAAACTGAGACTTGGGTTCAAGTGGCTTGCTCAGGACAAACAGCTAGGCAGTATTTCCTGACTAGCTGAAACACTTAAGACGGAATAAGGAATCTGCAGAATACAGCCTGAGATGGTATATCTACTCTTCTCCTTTTTTGAAATTTCCCCTCCCATCCCTCTTGGGCCTAAGACCAGATACAGGGCTACAAACTTCCGAGTTTGTGCTTCCCCCTGCTGGTGAAAGATTTAACTGTGAGGTTTAGCTGAGAACAGGACAGGAAGCGCTTAGGAAATATGGACCCTCTCCAAACTGGTTTCTCTAAAACAAAATAATTTAAAGCATAGGTGAAAGACTATCATTTATGATCACATGTGGGCTGCAAAACAAAACAATATTTGAGACCACACCCCCCCCCCCCACCTTGCCCGACTTTTTTAAAAGTGTAGCCCTTTAAAGTTATCTTCCGGGTAAAGGGGCCCGAGGCCAGGGAGGTCATATTGGGCCACATAAACGGTGAGTGACCTGGCCCTAGGTCTTCTGGCTTAAATTCCTGTTCCCTTTCCAAATCAGCCTACGTGCTGTAGAACATGCAAGACAGCACCCTGATGTGGGTGAATCTCATTTTTAAGTTCCTTCCCTCACACAAGCACTTTGCCCCCATTCCAGGCTGCTGAGTCTTACCAAATGAGCACTCTAAAATGAGAGGTTTCCTTGAGTCTGTAACCAAACACTCTGACATTTCTCTGTGGTCCCAAGTGCCAGTCACTCGGTCTCATCGGCTTCAAGGTTAATGTGTGCATGTGAGTGAGTGGGGATGGGGGAAGGAAATGGGGGAAGGGAGAGGATAGAAAAAGACAAAAGAACCTATTTATTTCCTCCTCTCCCCATTCTAACTCAAGATGGGCAAAGAGAGATACACTGAATGGGTCCTAACCAAAGTCCAAGGATGGTCTCCTTGGAAAACAAATGCTGAAGACACATGTGAGGTTTATTTATAAACCTTCCCCTCTTCCCCCGTGGAAGAGATCCCTCAACCCTTCTGGAATACCTAAGGCTGCCCTGGAACAAGCTTCAAACACCATCTTGCCTGTGGATTTCCAGTCACAGACTTTTGGAACCACAGGAAGCCCAGATTTGCCATTTCACCTTGACAAGTGGCAATGACTCACTCCAGATGCGGAATGAAACAAACAAACAAAACAATTCCCCTGGGTCCACTGTCAGCCAGGCCCTAGGTTGGGCACTTTCCACTGTAAACCTCTCGGCCTGGCTTGACCAAAAACAAGGCACATACACTAAGGCCCCTGTCCTTATTAAGTCCACTCCTTTCTCAGCTAGCTTCGTCTTCGGAGCCCCACAACTAGTGAGTTATGTGGGTTACAGTGGGTGTGGGCAACGCTGCCACCCTCTAGATGCTGCAGGTGTGGGAGCACTACAGCATCTGGTTTGGTTTTTGGGACCACTCAGCTCTTTCCCATCCATTATTGTGGCTGATAACAATAACAGCCCCCATTTACTCGGAGGCCACTGAGGCTCCAGGGGATGTCTTGCCCAAGATCTCAGAACTAATTCCAAGCAAAGCCCAGGATGAACCCCGTCTCCTAGCTTCGGCCATCCCACCAATGCCAAACGCAAGACTCACTCCACAGAAACTACCGAGAGAGCAGAGCTGTCAAGGAGAAACTGACATCTGCAAGGGCCCAGACGTGGGCTCTCCCCACCCCAGCCAGCCCCAGTCGCGGAAACCACCAAGTGAGAGCTAAACATGGTCTTTTTCAGCCCACACACTTTCCCTTTGGCGCTTTCCCTGTGTATTTTCAATGAGGCACCTTGAGAAGGCAGATCCTTTAAAGGGTTTGAAGAAGAAAAAAAGAGGGAACTCCTCCTCCAAAAAGTCAAAGAGAAAGAAGACAGCATAAAGGAGAGGGAGAGAGACAAGAGGTGAGGAGAGCAAAGCCATCCAATATGAAAGACCCCAGCCTTTCCCTCCCGCCTCCAGAGGCAGCCCCCGTCTCTTGCTCACACACAAGGGCACAAAATCGAGCCGTGCGGCCAGGGCAAGCCCGCGCAGATCCGCAGATTCGCCCACCCCCATCACACCGTACCTGTCTGCCAGGGACCGCCCACCCCCGGGCGTGCTGCCCGCACCGCGGCCCGTCCACCTCGAAGACCCCGCAGGCGCGGCGGACGCCCGTTGGTACCCCGGTGGCAGCCCTTAATTTGGTTACATTCAAAAAAAACTTTTCGTGCACCTCGGTAACGAACATTATGTGTGCCTTTTTTCTTTCTCTTTTTTTTTCCTGTTACGCCGTCAAGGCAGGGGGCAGTGAGGGGAATGGCACAACCCTCTCATTCCCGGAACGCAGTCGATCTCAACTCAGCGGATTTCAAAGAACACTCTCTGCCTATCGCCGGCTCCAACGAGAAGTAACTTTCCAGGAAGCTGCCGGCCCGGACGGCCGCCAGGATCGCAGCCTGCGCCGCGCGGGCCGCCGGGGATTCACCCGGCGAGGTTGCAGGAGGGGGTGGGCGCCCGGGGAGGAGGCTCGCGAGGAATACGGCACACTTTCCCCTAAATACCTCGTTCGCTCCCGGTCCAGAACTCCTACTGTTCACCTAGTTCAACCCTTTCCCCATAACAATTTTATAAATAGGGAAAGTCAGGCACAGCTGGTCTAGAACCCAGGATTTCGAGTCCAATCCCAGGCTTATTTCATGACTTCAAGTTGCCGAATTCCGGTGTTTGTTTGCCTGGTGTGTCTTTTTTTTTTAATCTTTCTTTCTCTCATTTTGCTTGCCCCCCGCCCCTCCCCCTGTTTTAAAGGGAGTGGTTAGGCGAGGCCTCAAGGTAAAAAAGATGGAGTCCCGAGGACTGAGGGTCTCCATCCAGCGCTCCCCAGACGAGTTGGAGGAAAACTAAACAGAAAGCCCCTTCCGCCTACGTTGGCAAGAAGGCGAACCCAGCTCGGCTCGGTTTCCGCCTAAGATCTTTAGAATAGGAGCTGTCAGGCCGAACCCGGCCAGATTTCGGAATTTCCGAATCCGATTTCTCCGAAACCATAGAGAAAAGGTTGGGATTCGGCAGGGCCCTGGGCGCAAACCCTATCGCGTTCATGGGCGCGCTCCAAGGTTGCCTCGCCTTCCCGTGGCCTTTCTCGGAATTAGAATCCCTGGGCGCCATCGCCTAATCGGTCTCAGTATCGGGCTCCGAGGGGCACTTTTGGGGGCCGGGAGGTGGGGGGTAGGGGGCGCGAAAGATGCAACCTGTAAGGCCGCAGTCCACTCCTAAAACTGGCGGGTAGCGTCACAGTGCGCCGCGCATCACATCAGCAGCGGAGGCGGGGTCAGTAAAGACTGGGCCTCTCTGGCTTCATAAAATCCCACTTTCTCATCCCTTCGCCCGGTGGGGTAAAGGTGAAAGCGGAGGCTGAAATTTAATATGGGATGGGATGAGAATCTAGGAAGGGAAGCTAAAATTAAGTAAATGCATTTATTGTAAATTAGGAGGCCAGTGGTTCCGGGACTAGCTCAAACCTAATCATGTTTTACCGCTGCCTAACACTAGAGGGAGCCCTCCATCAAGGCTTAAAACCGACAACTCCTTGTCGCCCCGCCCCTCCTTCCCATTGACCTAGTTTAGACGCAGTCTCCCGATTTGGAGAATGCCTTCCGCCCTTCCCCCTTCAATATCGCGTTCGGGTTTTGGATTATTGGTCATCTAATAACTCCAATAAGTCGTTGAGAAATCCAAAGGAGAATTTGGAAGTGCGGAGCACTCTTTAGGGGCAGGGACGGGGGATCTTAATAAGGTTGGAGCTGCCTCAGTGGAACCAGCATCGGGGCTCCTTTCGGAGCGCTCCCTTTCTCCGCAGCGTCTCAGCTAATGAGCTGCTCGGGTCTAGCCATGGTGATCTGGAGGTGGCGGGGTAGGGTCAAACCGCCGAGTTGTTTTTGTTTTGGGGGAGAAACACTCCTCGCGCTCTTGGCTGCGGGGCGGGAGGGTAGGAAGACAGTAGATGAAAGTGAATTTGATAACGCGGTGGCCTCGGCAGTCGCTTTGGGTGACCGAGGAGGAGTTCAGGGACATTATGTCCTGACTTTCATTTCTATCACACTTCCTGCCAACAGCGCTCTTGTAAGCCTGCAAGCTTCTAGGAAATGCAATAAAATAGAGGGATGTGTTTTATCATCAAGATCTGAAGAGGAGCTGCAGAAAGGACGCTCCCCAGGCGCCCAGCTCGTGACAGCCTTCCAGAAAGGGCCGGCAGTCGATGCCAGCCGACCACGAGCAAAGATATTTTGGCCATCCTGGCTGGACCGGGCTCGGCCTTTGCAAAAAGTCTGGCGGGAGAGGGGAGAGGCATGATCTCCCCAGGCAAACAACGCCTTTAAAAATCCGATCTGGACAGAAGTCAGCCAAGGTCTTTATTCACGTTAATGAAGATGGAAGGCACTAACTGTCCTTGGAAAGCGATGAGTCAAACTTGACCGCTCTTCAAACCCGTCCCCAGATTCGTTTCCAACCCGAACAGAGGCGCGTTTCTCCGACGCGGCCTCCAACAGCTCCCGCAGCGGGAGAGGCGGAACTCGATTCCGGCGGACCAGGGCGGTGGAAACAACGGCTTCTCCCGCGGGTGTGCGCGCCTGCGGTCGCTAGGGGCCGCCAGCACTCGGTCGCGCGTTTGCCATCTTAAATTTTGAGCTCCGAGAAAGAAAACTTTGCTGAGAAGCTGTTGTGGATTTCACTCTGCCTGTCCATAGGACCCACACACACACAATTGATTTCTCGCCAAGCCACTAAACAAAGTTTGGAAAGAAGGGGAAGAGAGCTATTTCAGGATCCAAATGTGAGCCTCGGGAGCAGCGAGGTGCATCTCTGCAAGTCTAGGGACTGGGCTTTAATCACGCCCTAACACACGCACAGCCCCCTCCCAAGAACTGAGACTCCCACCCCTGAGCACTACCGTAGGCTTTTCATGTCTGTGACTGAAAATCTTGGGCCATGCTTTCTAAACAAATTCCTCGGAGACAGCTGGGGAACCCTTTCCAACCTTTTAACCTAAGAGGTTAAAATCATGGCTCCCTCTGACTTCTGCTCCTTTCTCTTAGATAACTCAGAGGGGCGGAGATAAACTCGCCTTTGACTTTAAGTCACTGACCTGGAATTCAGAAGCTTAAAATCTGGTTCCGGTTAGGTCACTAACTCGCCATTAACCTTCTCATCAGGCCTGTTTCCTCAACTGTAAAGCGATATACGTCCTAGAGCCCCTGTGGCATCCCTCCACTATTGACTTTTCCGGGGGAGAGGCCACAGAGACTGGGAAATCGTGTTTTCAGAATCGGATACTTTTCGGTTCTCTTAGCGGAGACAGATGCCCGTCGCTGAGTGGCTGTGGATGGAGCACGCATCCGCAGGCTTTCTAATTTTTATCCATCGTACCAAAACTTTGGAGGTTGGGTGTCATCCTCATTGGAGGGTACCCTCCCCTCTGTCAGTCCTAGCACCTGGTTGGGATACTTGGGGACCCGTAGGTGACGCGGTCGGTCCACTGCCCTAGGCGGGGAACTCAGCCAGGACCCACCACTAGGTGGCGGACTCAGTCCGTGCGAAAATCGCCGCGCGACCACAGCCTTCCACACCCGACTGCCCCCACCTTTTTGCTGTTGTTGTCTCTTAAGGGAAGGGGGGGGTGCCTCCATAGGGCAAAGCTGGAAAACACTGAATTTACTAGATGTAATTCCTTCTTCCCGATGCTCAGGCCTCTAGCAATCAAAACGCGGTATCTGGAGCTGCGTTCATGTAGTATATACCTTGATTCTTCCAGCCCGAAAGGCTGAATGTATTGGGAAGAGAAAGAAAGGGTACACATGTCTTCAAAAAGCAGAAGGCAGTCGACGGCATTACCAGAGCTTTCTGCCAAACACTGGTCGACCAACAAAACAGTCGGGAATAAACTGATTCCCACGTAGAAAAAGGGTCCTGGAGGCCAAGGGCAGGCTTAACAGCGCTCGGCTAAGCCGGGGATGGGGGAGTGGGGACGAGTTGGTCTTTTGGTGGGGCTCTCGTCTCAGAGTGGGAGACGGGGAGGGTTGGGAAGGGCCGTTCCTGGCTTCCAGTGGGGCGAAGAGAAACCGGCCAGCTTTCCCACAACACAGCACCCTCGCTCGGATCACTGCGGTGGCTTTCCCACTTGTTGCGCAGTGCAGGCAACTGGCACGCGCCACACTACTTTGACTCCCAAAGGACTCCAAACCCGGCTACGGATCAGCCTACCATTGCCCCAGTCCATCCACAAACCTCCCTCCCCGACCCACCCCCGCATACACCATCTTCAACCGCCAGCAAAACTACAGGACTTCCAGTCGCTATGGTTTTTTACACCAAAACATTCCTCCTTGTCTCAATATCAGACAGACAGCAGAATTCGGGTGCCCTGAGGGGTCAAGTCCAAGAGGGAAGGGGGGCTACCTCCGCCAGGAGAACTCCTCTACTTAAAGCCAACCAGGCAAGCCTCCCCGAGAGAGAGAGCGCGCGCGCGCGCGCACACACACACACACACACACACACTCGAACTACTTCGCCTATTATGACACCATCCTAGCTTTTCTCCCTCCTTTTGAGAGATCAACTACAAAGTCCTTGTTTAAAAAGCTACTTTTATCTCCCCTTCCTAAAGAAAAAAAAAAAAATCCTCAAAAGGTCATTTCACAACATTTTTCAAATATTTGACTTTTGCAAATAGATAGTTTCACCCACCGAGGGGTGGCGCTGCCGCACCACCTCCTCTGAATCGCTAAATTTTTCACAACAAAGTGGGTTGTGAGTGTGGCTACCCGGCAAAGGAGAGAGGGAAGGAAGAATTTTGACATCTAGCCATGGCTACCATTTACTCAACCAATAACTGGAACTCTTTAAGGCTCAGCAAACGACAGCTTAAGAGTCTGGAGTCCCATTCCTGTCAACCAAACACACAATAAAAATGGGACAGGCTTTTCAAGAAAGCAAGGGGTAGAACCCTTCAAAACTGAGCATAGAGGAAATGGCCAATTGTAGAATTCCCACTTCTAGCTGCCTTCTTCAAGTTGCCCGGTTTTTACAAACAGCTACTAGCCTTATTGTCACTATCAACAGACCCTTAAAACCAGTCAGTGCTTGGGCCTGCAGTATTGGAAATCTTCCAAATAGGATATTGGAACCTTCTATTTATAAGTGGGGGGAGGGAGGACTATTTCCCATCTTCAGGTTTCTATTTTGGCCTGAAGACTCAACTACAGTCATTTTAGCAAGGGAATGCCCATCTCCTGGTACTCCCTTTCCATTTCCTCCTCCCCCAGAGACAAATATCTTTTCTCCTTTTAAAAGAAAACACACATATATTTTAAAGCAAGAATGTGATTTCACCTTGTTCCTCTGAGCTCATGTTTGCTACCTCCAGGAATAGCGGGTGGACTAGGGCCAGATGAACTTCAACTTGGGTTGCAGATTTACGAGGCTCTGTTCCAGTGCCAAAGGCTCTTAGTAGTAAATAATGAGCAAAATAGATACCTGTCTCCTGACAGATCCTGCGGGCCCCCCTCTTACTTTTTTTTTTAAAGTTATTTATTAAAACCACACACACCTTGCAAAGAAAAAGGGAAACTGGCAGTCTCTGTAGAGGAAGCCGGTGGCATCGCTCAGAGCCACAAACTGTATTTCTAAACAGCCCTTTCCCTGGTTCCTTCTCTCCTGCCCCACTTTTTTTCTTTTTACTTTTTTTTTTAAGTAAAAAAATGCATCTACTGACATTTTACTTAAAAAAAAAAAAAGAAAAAGACTAAAGCATTACAAGATTTACCTCCTGGAAACTATAAACTGAACACAAAATCCATAAAGGATTAAATCAGTTTCCTGCGGGGGGGGGGGGATGACCAGCTCACAGAAGAGGTCAGGGACCCAGTAACAGCTCTGGACTTTGAGCACCCACTTTGGGGTCATTCCTTCGGCTCAGCTGTCAGGACCCCCACCACCAAGTCAAACATTTCGAGAAAGTGCACAACATAAAAAGGGTCTTTTTCATGCTTTTTTTTTAATTTGTAGGTTTGTGTACTTGTTTTCCATAGGATAGCTTTTAAAACTCATTATTGCCACACTAGTTCCATTTTTGGCCAGAGTTCCAAGATAATACGGCATCATAAAGGCAACGCAATCCACAGTTCTCAAGACGTTTACCACGGTCACTGCATCCGGCAGCGGGGTGGCCCCTCGCTCCCGCTGCTCCCCAGCGCAGCCGATTTCCGAGGCTCCAACTCCCCACCCACTCCCTCCCCGGGCCGCCGCCGCCGCCGCCTTCCCGCATTCTTACTCCCTCAAGGAGAGCCACAGGTTGCAAATCCAACCAACCTCGCAATCCGTTTTTGCAAAATCACTCACAAAGATCTCCCGTTCGCGCCCGCGCCCCCTTCTCCCGCGCCAGATCCCCCAGCCGGGGCCACAAAGTGCCCTTCTCTCCTCCCGGGTCTCGCACGTAGGACCGCGGGCTGGGGCTGTTTGTTTTTCCCCTGGCCCAGCGCAAGGACCTCGGGAATCTGAAGCCTTGACGCCGGCTACTCTCCGGCCCGCAGTTCTTGTTTGTTTGTTTGTTTTTACAAAGACTGCACCATGGGAAAAATAAAATTTAGGAAAGCGGAGGAACAGCCATTGGGAGCTAACACCGAGTCACGAAGCGCCCAAAATACAAACACCGCGACCGCCAGAGATCCCGCCACCTTCCCGCTTGGCTGGGCCGTCCTGCGAAGGTTCCCGGAGTCCCCGCACGCTGAACAGCACCGCAGGTGCAAACGCGCACCCCTTTCACACCCACCCCCCAAATCCCCGTCCCGCCACAAGCTTCCTCCCCACGATGGGGTGAGGGAGCGCGCGGGGCTTCCCGACTCTCTAGACTGCAACCAAGAAAGAATAATTTTCAAAGTATTCAACATCCCCGCCCCCAGGCAAGCTAAACCTCCCCCAAAACGCAGGGGAAGGGGACACCAAAACACTCGGATCTCGTTAGGAAGACCACGGCTCTGAAAAGAAAGAGGAGAACCCCATACTTCAACTGGGTTTATGAAAAACAAAAAATAAAAACAAAACGAGGAGTTCGCTTGCATTTTTCCTCCCAAATCTCGGCTCGGAGGTAGGGAATCTAGAGGACCAAGGCCGGTGGAAGGGAGCCAGCGGGGCGAGCGAGCGGGCAGCCTCCCTCCTCGCCTCCCGGAGTGACCAAGAAGGACGTGAGAGGGGAAGGAAGGAGAGGCGAGGGAAAGGAGGAGGGAGGGAGGGAAGGCGAGGCTGGAGCGAGGGAGCAAGGAAGGCAGTTTGCAAGCGAGAAAAGAGGGAAAAAACACAGCCGCACGAATCCAGCGAGATCACAAGCCGTACGCAAGCAGCAGCAGAAAGAGCGAGAGCGCTAGCGCGCGTCCTCTCCGCCGTCTGGGGCCAGACAGCCCCCAGACTTGCCCGAATCACCACCCCGCCAAGCACTGTCTCGTCCTTTCTGCTCCGGCCGCCCCCTAATTCCCCTCCTTCCTCTCCTCCACCTCCTTTTCAAAAACCAAAACAACACAAGGGAGGGTGGCAAAAGCCTCCCCAAACCGGCCAATTCACTCAAAGACAACAAGAATAAAATAGTAAATATATAAAAATCTATATCCTAGAGTGGGAGAGACGTGGGACTAATCTTCGGCATTTATTTTAACACCTGACAGCTACAATAAATAAATATATACATTTACATCAATAGATACACATAGGAAACTTGTAGCCAAAGCATTTGGCAAGAGCGGAAAAAAAAGAATTAAAAGGTAAAATAATGATCATGAGCAGCGGCGGCGGCAGCGGCACCAGCGGCAACAGCGGCGGCGGCGGCGGCAGCAGCAGCAGCAGCGGCGGCAGCAACAGCAATAATCACCTGGTGTCCGGCCTTTCCTAGAAACTTCTTGCATCACCACTTCTAAGAACCCCAGTTCTAAGAATCAACAGAGCTCAATTCTCGGAATTTGAGCTGCGGGCCTTACCACTGCTACGTGGCAGGGGAGGACTCGGTGTCAGCTCTCCGCGACTTTTGCCTGCTTTGGCCCATAAAAAAACCCTCAAAGCCACAATATTTTCCCACTGTCCGGCATATTTCGGGTTCCTCACAGGCTGGGCGTCTCGGGTTTGGAGGTTTCGGTGTGAGGCTCGAGGGGCCAGACGGTGGCTCTCCCTCCCCGGCCCCCGGACGATGGTACAGCCTGCTCCGCCACCGTCACGTGGGCGCCCCCTCTGTGACGTCGGCGTCTTTGCTGTAGCAAAGCTCGGCCTCTGGAATTCTGAGAACTAATTTGCTATTCGGTGACATAAGAGGGGG